>NC_091833.1:43833301-45190801 GCF_037783145.1 Equus przewalskii | reverse complement strand
TATGTTCACCACCGAAAACCTGGTTGCCCCACATCTCTGTACACATGTGCCCCTTTACCCCTTCCAACCTATCCCTACCCCTTCCCCTTGGTAACCGCCCATCTATTCTCCTTATCTATGTGTTTGTTTGTTTGTTGTTGTCGTTGTTTTATTTTCCACATATGTGTGAAATCATGCAGTATTTGTCTTTCTCCCTATGACTTATTTCACTTAGCATAATACCCTTGAGGTCCATCCTTGTTGTTACAAATGGCAACGCTTCATCTTTTTTATGTCTGAGTAGTATTCTCTTGTATTTATCCATTCATCCTCTGATGAGCAGTTAGGTTGTTTCTAAGTCTTGGCTCTTGTGGATAAGGCTGCAATGAACATAGGGAGGCAGATCTCTTTTCGAATTAGTTTTTGTGTTCTTTGGAAATAGATTCTTAAAATCCTTACTTGGCCTATAAAATTTTTCTAACTTGAGTTCAATTTCCTTAGTAAAGTGTAAATTTTCCTTTTTGTTCACATTTAAGTAAAAATACTGTGCCAACTAGTAACATAGACAGCAGAGATTATTGTGAAGTGTGTTTGTTAGCACCAGTGCTTTTAATTTGTGTGTGTGCACAGATAGCAGGATGTCACTATTTTTTGAAAATAGCAGTCTGGTCGTGCGTTTTGTGCTATACCTTCTACTACCCATCACCCGTCTGCTGGGGGTTTTTGTAATGTGACACGAGGCTTGGCCAGAGCTCCTTTCCCTGTTATCACACCCAACTGCAATTCTTCTAGAAGCTTGTTCTCAAGGCCACTGGAAGACCAGAAATGAGTGATTGGAAATAATTAGGTTTTAGGCTAACTTCTGCCACTTTATCTTAATATATAAAACTTTTTCCTAAATGATAGAATTTTAAAAATAATAAAATAAAACTTCTTTTGGCTAACTACCTTAGCTTCCACTTCCAAACTTACATAATTTTGGTGATAAACACTATCTTGCTTTAATAAAAATGCCACAAAGGTTTTGTTATTAACTATATTGAGGGTATTATTTGAGAAGATATTTTTTGAAATTGTGTAAAGAATGTACCCTTCCATTTTTGTTTTACTACTTTTTCTACTTTTTTTTTTTTTTTTTTTTGGTGAGGAAGATTATCCCTGAGCTATCATTTGTGCCAATCTTCCTCTATTTTGTATGTGGGATGCCACCACAGCATGGCTCGATTCCACCCCCAGGATCCAAACCTATGAACTCTGGGCCACCAAAGCAGTGTGTGAACTTAACCACTACACCCCTGGCTGGCCTCTCAAATTTTTTTATTTATTAGTTAACTATGACAATTTTAGAGTGGCAAGGTAAAATAAAGTTAATCTAACCTCTTCTCCCCAATTTTAAGGTAGAGAAAACTGAGCCTCAGAAAAATTAAATGACGTAAGAGTTGATTACACAGTAAATTAGTTTTAAATGCCAAGTTTTCTTGTTTCCGATTCTGTGTTCTATGTACCACACCACTTACCATTTTTATTGCTCATAGCAGCATTTTTTATTCACTATTGTCAAAATCACTTGGCTAAAGATAACACATACACCAAGAAATCAAGGTACAAGCACCATGTGCTAATATTGTATAAACAGTATCTTAGTGTTAATTTAGCTTTTCAAATGCCTTGAAGTTGGAGTGTACATTGAAGAGTCTGCAAGAGGACTATTGCAAAGGCGTAGACAGCATTGTTGAAAGCTCTTGTAGCAAAAAGTTTATTTGCTCTCATATGCAATGTTTAGTTTATTGTGAGAAGCTACATTTAATTGTAATAAATATTTTGGTAAGGAGTCTTCATATTATATAATTTAAATTTATTGATTTTATGTACCCTAGAGCAAGCTTGCAAATCTTTTTCACTAAATAGGAAAAAATAAAAGCTGGACTGCTCTGGATGACAGTGGGGGAGGATCTCCACAGGTGGACTCCCACCACAATCGGTTCTCAGAACCACAGTTTAAAACCGCTTCCCTGGGATGTTTAGGCATCTGTGGAATCCATACAGATCTACTCTCTTTCTCACAGATTGTGAAACACTACTACACCCACACAATGTGGGCAGCCTATTTTTCCTTACAGACTTGTTCTATGATTAAATGGCAATCATTTTCTGTTTTTGCTTACTGTTAATATTGAGACAGTTCCGAGAGTACAGTTTTTTCAATCATGTTTTCATCACTCTTTTAACAGTGATTTGGCAAATGTCTATACTGCAGAATGTGTTATTCAAACTTTTCTGTGTTATTACCTACAAAGGAATCTAGAGCCTAATAGTGAATATGGGCTAAGTACACAAAAAGCTATAGCCTCAAGTGAGAGACCACGAAAGGCCCCACTGTGGTAGAAATAGGATCCTGGGGAATCTTTGGGGAGAGGGTGGTGGCTGTGGGTCACACCCAGAACCCCGCTTCACGCAGGAGGCACTCCTTCTCCAGAGGGCACTCAGGAACTGCCCTGGGCAGAAGGGAGCTGTCCACTCCCTTTCTGGAAGAGCACGCAGCCGAGGACTGACCATTGCAGAACTAGAAAGGTCTGGGTCCCATTTGGAACGAGCCCAAGGAGTTGCTGTAACTCTAGACTGGCCCGTGGGATCCTCAGAGCCCCTGCCACACTCGCACAGCAGCGTCACCTCACCCTCTGTCCCGTCCCACTTCTCTCAATCCCTTGCAGGTGCTTTTCTCAGGAGCACTTCAAGGACCCCTCCCTCACACAAGCAAGTCCCCATTTCAGAGCTAGATCCTGGGGAACCTGACCCAAAACAGAGAAAATGGAAAAATTTTCAAAGAACTGATAGCATCTTAATGGAAACTTGAAAATGAACATGTTTGAGATAAGTAAGGCTATAGAGAAGAGGATATTTCAGGTGGTGAGATCACTCTGGCTGACACATCTATTGGAATAAATCATATGGACAATGACAAAGACTGATTAATTTACCAGAGTGCACAGAACACATGGAGGGAATAGTTTGGACTGGAAAGAGATTGATAATTTATTTTGTATGTAAATCAAAGACTCTAAATAATTTTTGAGCATGACTATGACAAAATCAGAGCTGAGTTTTAGAGAGAATATGCTTACATCTTTTGTTTAATTAATAAAACTAAGAAAAATCTTAAACTCAAAATATTCATATAAAAGCACCAACATTTTTTGGGTGTTCTACGTGATATGCCAATCAAGATTTGATAGATGCTTGTATCAAATACTTCCACATTGGCTCAGTTGATCAATTTCTGCTAAATCCTTTGTGGTAATTATTTTCAGTACCAAATGTAGGAAAATAAGAATATATCAACATTTGTCGCAGTATCTCAAATCTTTTAGTACCAATACATTTTCTCATATTGATACATGTTGATACATATTATATCTAAAAGAGATATCTTGATACGTGTTGAAACCTAGAAGCATATTCTTTAGAATGGCAAAAATATTGAAATTACTCTAATTCTTACATGGTAATGTATTCATTCAACAAATATTTATTGAATATCACCATATGCCATACTGTGAGATCACAGAATAAGGAAGGAAAATAGAAATATCAAAAATAATTATAAGTGTGGTCAGTTCTACAAAAGGGGAAACACCAACTGTTCTGGAAATTTGTGACTGGAGGACCTACATAGGCGGAAGAGTGACAGATAAGTGGAAACATTTAAGGTGAGTGGCATTAGCCAGGAAAAGAAAGAGAAGGGCTGGGACAGCCCAGTAATGTAGTGCTTAAGTTCATGCATTCCGCTTCAGTGGCCCGGATTCATGGTTTGGATCCTGGGTGCAGAACTACACACTCCTCATCAAGCCATGCTGTGGCGGTGTCCCACATACAAAATAGAGGAAGATTGCCACAGACACAATCTTCCTCAAACAAAAAGAGGAGGATTAGCAACAGAGGTTAGCTCAGGGCCAATCTTCTTCTTCTTCTTCAAAAAAAAGAAAAGATAAGAAAAGAAAAGAAAGGGAAAGGTATTCCAGGACTGTGGAAAGGAGAATGTGTGAGGGCAATAGAATGTTAGTAGGCTTGGAGGAAAGAGGTTGGCACATTTAAGCCTCTGAAATAAGACTGGGGTGGCTAGAATAAAGACAGAATAGGGACATTGCTCCTCATTAGTCAAAAGAGGTAGACAGGGGAAAGATCTTGAAAGGTTTTGTAGACCATGTTAAAGTTAAAGTAAAATAAGTTCCTAAACTTTATTCGAGGAGTAAGTTTAAGTCACTGAAGTATTTTAAACAGGTATTTAAATCAGATTACTCAGTGGCCGCCAAGTGGAGAATCTATTCTGCAGCTGCCATTGGACCAGCACAGCCTGGATGAGGAAACAACAGTCAAGAGGCTGATGCTCCAGTGCAGGGGAAGCCTGGGCCGTGGTGGGTCCTGGGGATGGATGGAAGTCAATGTCTTCCAGGGTATTTAGGTGATTGGAATAAGATTCTATGGTCCAACAATGTGTGGGGAAGAAGAAGAAGAAAAGGGTGATTCTAGCTTTCTGGTTTGGTCAAAAATAACCCTAATAAGTTTTTTTTTTTTATTTTTGTGCTTAAGGAATGGAAACATCCTATTTTGCCTTTTGTATAAAGCACTATGTACCATTTAGAATTTATAAACCTGAAGGAGAGAGAGAGAATTTAGGAAAACATAATCCGACTTACCAGAAACAGTACTTATGTGGAATATAAGATAGCATTTTTACAAAAATGTGTGAAAATAAACGTTTTGCCGGAAGAGCTTTGAAAATGCAGTCTGTGCCCTTGGGATAGTCCTCTTGTGGACTCATCAATGTACACTCCAACTTCAGGGCATTGGAATCATAAAGTGTGTAAAATGGTGTAAATTTTATTTTAATTCAGTCCAACAACATACAATTTTTGGGCAATCCATTATGAAATATTTATGTTCTATTGGACACACAGTTTACATAGTCTAGAAGAAAAAGAATGAGGCAAAAAGTATGAAGAAAAGTTTGGAAATTTCAGTTCAGATTCTTCAGAGAACTAGTTGTCTGGGCCTCAGTTTCTTCTTCTCTAAGATGTAGCTGGCATGGCCAAAATGCTGGTAACGTCCTATTTACTCAGTTTGCTCCAAGTGTCTATTTTGAATGACTATTTGAATATGTATGTATATATGTAAATATATGTATTTATCTATATGCACATATATACACATGTTCATGTTGTATGGCAACTAAATATTTCACACAGAGTAAATGTTTTCTTTTTAGTTTTTTCTTTTGCATCTCGCATCGTAGTTTTTATCAACCCTTCTGTTAGGGACTTTTCTCTGTGAAATTAACTTATGAAACCTGAGGGCACCAGGACACCCAGCTGAGTCTGGCATCTCCCAGTGTGTTCACTGGCTTGCTGGGCTCATGTTTATTTAACAAGGTGTCCTTGGTTACCAAGTATGTCTGCAGGTTGCAAGGAACCTAGAGATATGTATAAGGAAATCAGAGGAGTATCATAAATATTGGATGTTCCATATGATCCTCCAAAAGCATCTGTAAGTTACTTTGCAGTTCAAGCATAGGAAAAAATCCTTCAGCTTATAAACAGAGTGAAATACATTCTTAGTAAACACTTTTTCTTCTTTTTTTCCAATTTATGCTATCCATAGGGGAACAGCAAACTTTTGCCTTTTCAGAAACTGATTCTCCAGTGGTAAATTATTCCTGACCTTTGATTATACTCTTTTTATTTCTCTTCTCCTCTGCTTTCTATATTTGATGCCCACTGGTATTTCTATATAGAGTAGGAAGGATGAAATCCAAACCAATTTTACTTGTATTTTTAAGAAGGTTTACTCTGGCAGCAGCTTTTACTGTCAATTTAAGGGACACTTAGAAATTACTTGTACGTATTATTCATACTATCCATGTCCCATTAGCTTATTTTGTCTGGAATCTGCTGAATCACCAAGAGATAAAAGACACAACTGTGCATGCACAAAGATAATGACTGCTCATTACCACCTGGCCAGAACACATTTTTGTCAAGGCTCTGTTTTCAAGGTTAATCTGAGGATAGATGAAAGAAAAAACACCCCAAAACTCAAAAGCATGGGAGTATTGTTTGGCAATCAAAAATCAAAGTGGTTAAGTCTGGGTCAGGTAACAAGGGGCTTCAGTTAAAGGGTTTATTTGCTTAAAATACTGACTTCTCAAGTATCCATTGTATCTTCATGAGGGAAGATTTTACTGATTACACATGCTAACAGCTCATTAAGAATATAATACAAAGAAGATAAATTATGAAGTCAAAAAGGTGAACAAGATAAGTAGAGGTCACAGTAAACTAAATGTAGGTCCCAAGATTTATGTTTTTTTGTACCATTTGTAATGTAAATGGACTAAGTTGCTCAGTATTAGATACCAGCCAGGGATAAAGACATTGGCCCAGAGTGCCGTCTGAGTATTGATTGGGAATAGCAATAATATAGTGCCAGGCAGTCTAATGCTCAAAAGTTTAAAAATTTCAGGAATATAGCGTATTTGCAACGTAGAAATCATATTGATATACAATATCCTTTCTCTTTTTCCTAGGAATAAAGTGTTAAAGTGGAAATTGAAATTCTGATACAATTATGAGATATTTGATTAGAAGTAGATATGTGGTTGAGGACAGGAAGAGCCCTTATAAAAAGATTTCTGAATACCAGTCTTTTGAATTTATGTGTAGTAATAGAGGCTATATTGTCAGTCAAACTCCTATGGTATTTGCCATTTGGAGGTATTAATGATAGTAAGATCCACTGTACTTACGCCAATCTTTAAAATCTTAAGTGATAATTGGATTCTTTGAGATATTAGTACTGAACAGACATGCAGGATCAAATTGACTTGCAAGATAGGATAATTTATCCGTATCAAAGATAGAGGCAATCAAGAGGCACAGACAAAGGAAAGAGATTACAGGACATTCTGCACGGCTCCTCAAGGCCTTTCTTCCCACATTGGACAAGCACGTCTGTCTCCAAGGAAGGTTTTGCAGGTTTACCACACGCAACAGGGAGCATTGACGTTATGAAATACCTTCATTTCTACCCTGGAAAGTGAAAACCTCCGTCACCTTCTTCAGGGAGCCATAAGCCATTAATCCACGGATTCTGAGTTTAGTCACTACAGTAATTCTTTAGCCTGGGCATCCTGGTCAAGACTTTTGTAGATAGGGACTCTTCTTCCTGGTAAATATAACTGGTCTTTTTACCTGGAGTTCCCGTTGACAAGGACATTAGACTCACTTACCTCCTTTCTATTTTGTCTCCTCTCAGGCTGCCTCCCACACAGACACCAGTAAAAGGGCTGAATAGATCCTAGACCAGTTACTTTAACTCTTTTCTCCCCAAATACTAATCTATGAGACGTAATTGAGTCAAAATTTGCAAAAACGTTTTCCAAAGCCATGTAAATATTCAAGCATATAATGTAATTTTGCAACCCCACTGAATTTTAGTTTAAAAAGACCAGGGGCTGGTCCAGTAGCACAGAAGTTAAGTGTGCATGTTCCGCTTCAGCAGCCTGGGGTCCACCGGTTCGGATCCCGGGTGCAGACATGACACCGCTTATCAAGCCATGCTGTGGTGGGCGTCCCACATATAAAAACAAAAGTAGATGAAGATGGGCACAGATGTTAGCTCAGGGCCAGTTTTCCTCAGCAAAAAGAGGAGGATTGGCAGCAGATGTTAGCTCAGGGCTGATCTTCCTCAAAAAAGAAAAGAAAAGAAAGAAAGAAATAAAAATTAAAAAAAAAAAGACCAGAAGCATGCCTACAATTTCTAGCAGAACTGGAAAGTCTCCAAAATTAAAGAATGAAATAAACATGTAGATAATGATGATGATGATGATGGTGATGATAGTAATTAGGCTCTCACCATTTATCAGGCCCTCTTCTATATTCTTTACATGTGTTACATCATAAGACTCATAATAATCTTCTGGGGTAGGTAATATTATCTTTGCTATTTAACAGATGTAGAAATTGGGGAATAGAGAAGTTAAATGACTTAGCCAAGTTTACACAGCTAGTAGATTCTGATGCCATTGATCAAATCCAGGAAGTCTGACTCCAAAATCTATGCTATTGACTGCTCAATCGTAGATGAGAAGAATGCAGACATATCAAATGCAACATAATTTTTATTAATAAAACTGGATAATAAAAGAGAAGCTGTCTTATTAGGAAATAATAGTGAAGGATCAGTTTTGTTGATTATTACTGTTGCAAAAATGGAATAGATTAAATGTTGAAAATAATGATTAAACAATGGTTTAATTGAAAGCCTGTTATGAACTTAGTGTCATGCAATGGGCTACAACTCGTGGATGAAGTAGGAGATATCACAAACTCATCATAATGCCTGCCAAAAAAGACTACAAACTGAGTTAGAGGTAATGGCAAATGAGATAAATTTAAGGAGCAATATCATAAAGGTGATAATTGAAGCAATTTACAAACTGGGATAATTTGTCTAAATAAATGTGATTATCAGGCCAAAATTCCAGGTTAGAAATACTTTAGCATAGAAGTGACTCAGAATGTGATTTTTATTTGTAAAATCCTAAATAATGTGAAGGCTGATAAACTAAACTGAGAAAAGAATGGTAAACAAGAAAGAGAGAAGTATGACCTACATTGCCATCTGTTGGGGAAATGAACATCTGTCATGTTGAACAAAAGAGGAAGCTTGGAAATTCCCAATGAATCTCAACAGCCAGTGCTACGATTTAAGAGCAAAAACAGATTTCAAGTCTCATTTAGCTTTTTTCTTTTAATTTGGAAAAGATACTTAAAGAAGGAGGAAAAATAAACCTCCAATAACTTAAAGACTGTAGCTTTTAAGATTCCCACGTATAATTTTAGATCAAATTAGAATAGAATTGAGCAGAAGAAAGAATACTGTCAAAACTTGTCTCCAGAGTAGATTTTTGCTCTCCAGAAGCATCTTGTCAAATGGATCCATGCATGCCACAAGGTATGGTGGCAAAAATCCTAGCCTGGAATTTAGTCTCAGCTTTAACGTGGTGTCATTTTTAGTAGTCATTTGACTCTTTGGGTCTAAATTTCCTTGTCTGTAAAGTGGATGAGTTTGGATTGAGTGAATCTCAACATTACTTTCAATTTTGCTCCTATTTATACTGTGCACCTATTAAAAAAATAGTCTGTTAATAATTGCGTGCTTAAGATAATATTTATTTTATAGACAGAAATAGTGTTCTACAACTTCCCTTATGTTTTATTATTATCATTATTATATTACTTCTTCTGAAATCTGACATCAGTATCTTTTCTATCCTTTAGGGTGGAGTTAGTGGGTTGACTGGTGAGCTAGAATTTGGAGAAAATGGAGGCAATCCCAACGTCCACTTTGAAATTCTTGGAACCAACTATGGAGAAGAGCTTGGCCGAGGTGTTCGCAAAGTAAGACCCAGAGACATTAGTAAATGTCTTTTCCTATAATAATTATGGTTTCGTTTGATTGTTCTCCACGCAACATGATCACAATCTCCATTAAAGTTCATATTGTAGCTTGAAAGGGGTGGGGGGAATTAGACATTTCAATGACCTTAAATACTTACCAGAAGTATTAAGCAATAAATTCTATTTACTCCTTAGAAGAATTTAAAGGAAAAAAATAATCTGATGATTGCTGAGGGAACTAGCGTCATCTTTCATTCATAGTAATAATAATTCTTATAAAATAGTGAATTTAACATTTATACAATACATAGCTGCTTGGTTTTTAACTTGTAGCATCCACAAAATCAGAATAAGAGCTTTGATAAATTTCATATGGTAAGAGGGAAAATCTACTATAAAGTGAGATAGTGTAGTATTTCAACTTCTATATGTGTCATGCAATAAGGAGAAAGTGGTTTGCAGGAAATGAGCTCTGGTTATGTACTACAGATTACATGTAAGCAGCAGAGTATGAATAAAGGATGTTTCCCGAAATACAGTGACAATAACTTTCTCAAGCAGATATATGAAAGCCCCGGGACAAATAACCTTTCTATAGTTTGGATTTGCCATTTTTATATATTTTTGATAGGGAAAAACCAACAGTAATTGCGCATGTAAAGCTCATAACTATAAATTTCTAACTGTGTAAACTTGGCTACGTTGAGAGTAAGAGGTTCTTCAGTAGGTGTTTCTTTTTAGTGCTGAGATGTAGGATGAAGAAAAACAGACAAAACGAAATTAGGATTTCTTCTAATTAGCAATAAAAACCTCTCACTGAATTTGTGCTAGGGGAGGTGAAACTATCTTAATGCGTTTTTAATTACTGTTTTATAGTGAAGCATAGCAAACATACAGAAAACTGCATGAAACACAAGGATAGGTTAGTGAATTATTTTAAAGGAAACAGCCACTACTATGGCCAAGAAATAGAACGTGTCAAGCATCCTAAACACCCCCATATATGTTTCCCTCATTACATCCTTGACCTCCCTTCTCAGAGGTATAATCATTAGCCTGAATTTTATGACACTCATTTCTTTACATTTTAAATATAATTTTATCACATGTATGTGCATCCTAAGATAATATAATTGAGTTTTGCCAATATTGCAATTTGTGAATGGACTCAATATGACATTATTCTTTTTTCTTGCTTGTAGAATGACATTCAACACTCCCTTTGTGTTATTCATTCTTGTTACATGTAGTTGTAGTTTATTTATTTATGTTGCTGTAACAGTCTACTGTGGTCTGTTTCCATTTTTAGACTATCATAAGCAATGCTGTTGTTCATATTCTTGGACATATATCTTGGATATATACTCTTGTACTTGTGTGTGTATTTTTGTAGGTTTTGTATCCAGAAGTAGGATTGCTGCAGTACAAGAAAGTATATCTTGAACTTTACTAGATCACCTCAAACCCATTTTCATAGAGATTTACCAACATACATTACTACCAGCAAGGCAATGAGTTCTCATTGCCTCATGTTCTCGCCAAATCTTGGTTTTGTCTGACTTTTACATTTTTATTGTTATTGGATATATAATAATATATCCTCATGGTTTCAGTTTGCATTTCCCTGATTATAAAAAGATTCTAGCATCCTTTCCTATATATTTCGGCTTTTCAGATTTCTTTTTGAGTTAATTTCCCATTCAAGTCTTTTGTCCATTGTTTTCTGTTGCCTTTTGTTGTTATAATTGATTCTAGGAGTTACATATATATTTTGAATGTTAGTCTTTTGCCGTTTAATTATGTTGCAAATAGTTTCCTCTCTGTGTATTTTGTTTTCATACCATTCATAGTATCTTTAAATTTAGTAGAATTATGAATTTTCTCCCTTATGATTATTGCCGTTTAGTCTTATGTAAGCAATCGTTCCTTACTGCCAGAGTCATAAAGATATTACGCTCAATTATATTTCTAAGTCGTTATAGTTCTGCCTTTTAAATTGAAGCCTTTTATCCAATTGGACATTTTTTTTAATATATAGGAAAAGAAGAGAGTACAATTTCACTCTTCAATACATTATCTTGTTTGTTTTTAATTGAGATTTAATTTAAATATGATAAAATGCACAAATTATGTCCACAATGGCTTTCAGTGATTGCATTCACCAATGTGACCAGTACCCAGATCAGCTTATAGAACATTTCTGGCACCCAAAAAGTCCCATCATTCCAACACAGATAGTTTTGCCTGGTCTGGATGTTCATATAAATTTATGATGTAGTATATAAATTGGATGTTCATATAAATCGATGGTGTACTATATACTCATTTGCAGCATCTTTATCTCAATATGTTTTTTTTAGATACATCCTTATTTTCATGTGTCACTAATTTCTTTTTCACTTTTATTGCTGAATGGTATTATATTATATCTATATAATACAATATCTTTGAAAATTCCATTTTCTGTTTGTTGCTGATTTGAGAATGACATTGATATTTTATATTGATTTTATATTTTGCTCCCTTGCTCCACTCTTTAATTCTAATAACTTATCTGTAGATTTTGGTGAATTCTCTGAATATTGTCATCTGTGATTAACGATTTTACTCTTCCTTTCTAATTTATACATCTTTGATTTCTTCTTACCTAGTGCACTGACTAGGGCCTCCAGGGTGACACTGAATGGAGGTAATATTAATAGGCTTCCTTGGATCATTACCAATCACAGAGAAAAAGGTGTGAACATTACATTACTAAATATAGTGTATTTCTTTTTCTTTTTTAACTTTGATCAGATTAAGGAAGCTCCACACATTCCAGGGATAAGCCCAATTTTTATATTTATATAAAATTAAACTATATTTATTTTTACATAAAGAATATTTGGTTTGGTACCACCTTGCTTAAGGTTTTTACATTGATGTTCATCACTAAGGTACTGAGGTTATGTTGGGCTCATGAATTGTGATGGAGCGGGTTTCCTCTTTTTCTATTCTCTGTGAGTTATATAAAATTGGAAGAATTTCTTCCTTGTGTCTTTGATAGATCATCCTAATGAAGCCAGCTGGACCTGAAATTCTCTTTGTGGTAAATTTTTTTGTATTACTGATTCTATTTTTTCATGGCAAATAAAAAATAAAAGTCATATTTTCTAATTCTTGTCAATTCAAGAAGTTTTATTCTTCTGATCTTTTAAAGTTTTCTTCTGTGTGTTTTTATATGCTCTATATGAGCATAAAATTGCTCATTATATCTTATATTTTTAAATAGCTGAAACATTTTGAGATCTGGATTTATTTTCATTTCTGAATAGTTTTTTTTGGTAAATAATACTGTATTATTATTATTATAAAGACTTCCACTTCTAATAATGCATTCTTCCCTAGAGAATGTGTTGTCTGCTAATAATAAAGTTGAACTATCTTCTTTTCCATTGCTATTTGGATGGCATTTTTTTTTACTATCTTTTTACATTCAACTTTCCTGTATCCTTTTGTTCCACATATAATTCTCATAAAAAACATATAACTGATTATTTGATACAAATTTGACTTTTATACCTAAAAACTAGAGCATTTCATGTATTTATGTGAAATGTATTTACTAATAATGTTCTAATACATTATTTACTAATATATTTGGGTTTAAGTGTACCATCTTGTACATTCTACCATTTTGTACATTCTATTTGTCTCATCTATTTTAAGATCCTTTTTTCTCCATTCTTGCCTTCTTTTGGATTGTTAATACATATTTTTTACTTTCCTCATCTACTGATTTACAAGTTCCATCCTCTGCTTCTGTCTGTTTAATACTTCCTCTAGAACTTACATGCATGCTCAATTTATCAACATCTAAAGTGAATCAATATCTTTGTGCTCCTCTCAGATAAAAACATACTTACAACATTTTAACTCCATTTACTCAATGTATCCACCTCTCAAATTGTGTTATTATTGTCATGTTTTTCATGTTCTCTCTTTTTATTCCAAAAAGTATGACCATTACTATTTTGTGCAATAAATATTTGCTTACATCTACCCACATATTTTCCACTATTTTGCTCTCATTTTCTTCCTGCACCTGTATCTAGAATTGCTTTTCTTCTTCCTGAAGTACAGCTTTTAAAATTTCCCTTGTTGATGGTTTTCTTGTGGCCAGATTTCTCAGTTTTTGTTTATCTGAAGATGTCTTTATTTCATCTTCTTTCTTTAGATGTATTTCCCCTAGATGCAGAATTTTAAATTGCAGTCTTTAGTCTTTCAGCACCTTGATAATATTGCACTGACTCTGGCTTCAGTGTTGTTGAAACTATTAGGGAAGACCTGCCTTCAATTGTATTAAATTTAGTAATAAGAAACTAAAATTTAGCAATAAGAAACTAGCTACATTATCTAGAGACAGATGGGAACAAAATAATTAACATAGAATCATAAAGTCAGTTTAATATACATATAATTGAAGATTCAGAAAGTGAAAATATTTATAGGTTTATAGCAAGAAGTAATATATCTTTCTTTGGAGTTTTTCTTAGTTAATTTTCAAATATTAAAAAACATTTTATGACTTCATTATAATTGTGAAATCAGGATTGGTATATAACATTCCCTACTTTGAAAAAAACTTTAAAAGGACTTTTGTACACATTAAGATATACATTCAGAAATGATTTTATTTGCAGATAGGACCTATGCAAACACAAATAAAAGCTGTATATGAAAGTATTACTTAATGCCGTACACAACCCTCATGTCTTTTCCTTCTACTCTATTCCTGATGATTATCCCCAAGTTTACTTATAATCATTTCGTACCAAATTTCTTCTTTCTTCCTATATCTTTTGTGTAAACTATGCCATGTAATGTTATTAATTTTCCAGAAGCATTATGATCTTAATACGTCCCTGTTTTACAAAAACACTTATCCCAGTTCAATAATTGGGAATATATGCACAAGGATGATAATTGCAGTATTCCTGAAGCAATACAAGCTAAGAAGAAAGAGTTTCAAGAAACAGAGAGGGGTGAGCAATGTAGCAGAAAAGCAGTAATATAAAGACTAAAAAAGGGTCCATGGAATTTAGGAATTCAGGGTTCAATAAGGGCAGTAGAGCAAATGGGTTAGGAACATGGCTGCTAAGGTCAGACTGTTCAAATTCTTGTTGTGTTACTCAAAACCAAGTGTCCTTGGGCATGTTATTAAATCCCTAAATAAGTTCAAGCTAAATGAGTTAGTAATGTGACACATCCAGAACTGTGTCCGATACACCAAAAAATATTGCAATTAATTGTCATTTATGGGGGAAATTTCAGTGGAGTGATAATGTCATATGTTTAAATAGCAACAAGTTGAAAAGTAAAAAGGAAGGTGATGAGTAGAAGAAGGTAAATACCCTATTAACTTGTTTGTCTATGAGAATGGTCATTAAATGGCTTTGTGAAATTGAGAGTGAGAAATTTCAGAATGTGAGACTTGAGTATGTTTGAATGCTCACAGACGGAGCCAGTAGAGAGGAAGAGAAAGAAGATAAAGGAAAGAAAGAGGATCATTGATAGAAGTCCAGGAGAAAGGGAGGATTGGGTCCAGAATTAGATGGAATGCTTAATCTTAGGCATGTAGAACACTGTTTTCCAGAGTGAAGGGAAGGAGGGAGCAAGGAAAGAATGGTGTAAATGCAAGCAAGTCTTCTTGTTCGGTGTCAAGAAGTTAAAGGAGTTCTTAAAAATATACTATCTTTTCTCGAAGAAGAGGCAAGTGAGATTATCAGCTAGGAGAGACGTATAGCAGAAAACATTAGAGATAATGAGGTTGGAGGTTTATAGACAGCAAGTAAGTTTTGCAATAGCCGTTGTGGCAAATAGAAGAGAGTTAATTAGGGAACACGTAAGAATTTCCCAGGTAGGGCTGATGGCTCATAAGAGGTTAGAAATTGAAAATTCATCGTAGCAGTAAACTACATGACTGTATAATTCTGTGAGCAGCATTCAGTGGATGGAATGAATTTGAATTAATGTAGAATTGGGATTTCATCAGATTGTTTTTGTTTTGCTTTGTTGTTTTTTGATAGCAATACAATGAGGCAGTGAGGGTAAGGACATTGGCAAAAGAATGGCTGAAGTGATGAAGCATGAAATCTCACTTGGACATGTATGGTAATGAAGACAGGAGGCCTCTCAACAACAGAGAGAAAGTATGGCTCTAGAGAACAGAGCCCTCAGTAAGTCTGAAGAGGCTGTATTTTGATTTGGATTCAGTGAGAGACCTTCAGAGCTAGAAAGTTGTGTTTTGGGAGAGAGATATCTAAATTCATGGCTCTGACAGTGAATGGTTTCCAGAAACTCAAAAAGTCAGGGTGTAAGCATGACAGATGTGGGCTTCATTTAGCCTTCTAGGATCAACGTAATTCTAAGATCACCCCACTCTGTATTCATAGTCCATAATGTCTCCTCTATGCCATTCAGTTGACAATGAATCATATCCTTCAAGTTATGTCTACTTTATTCTTGAATCATATTAAAGAACTCCTGTAATTATTTATTTAACATGCTCCAACTTTCAAACTGGATTGAAACACTCCAGTGTGTTAGTGTTATATAGAGATTATACGAAAAGGACCATAAATATTTACTTTACGGCACCCTTTACATTTTTGACACTCATAAAATTTTTTGTATTCTTGTTTTAAAATTTTTTAAGCATTCTTAATTTTTAAATATTTACTTGTTTTTGTAACAAAGGTTTTTCTACCAAACTGCAATTTTAATTAATTACTAAATTTACAAATCTCTAAATCTAGTTCTCAAGTAATTTTAGGAGTATTATGAATTAGTTTGTGGATTGCCAGCTCCATTTATAAATGGAGCAGATCCTTCATATGGGCATTAACACATATACAATGTCTTCAAAGATACTTATCAAGGGAAAGCATTAGTGTGCAAATACTTACAGTATAGATTAGATGTGTGTCCATAATTAAGGTTCCACTTCCAGTATCTCCATGTCTCAAAAAGAGTGAGTGGCTTTCCAATTGATTAACTGTCAAGCTGTCAGTGTTTATTCTGCTGCCAGTGGCTAAGTGTGCACAATGCCTGCAGCCTTACCACCTCGAGCAGGGATACTGTCAGCTCTCATAAACTAAGCAGGGCTGTGTCTGCTTAGGATTTCAATGTGAGATTGACCAAGTCCCAAATTTTGGACTAGTCTTGTTCTCTTGGCATTGTATGAGAGAAGGTTCCATTTTTTTTTTTTTTAATTTGGCAGGAATGTGAAAAAGATTAGTTAATTTTCTCTAATCCTGATTAAAATGAAGAGCTTTCCCATGTTGATATTTTTTATACTTTCTTTTACTTTGATATAAGGTGGTGTTTCATTCAGTAGATGGTGTATGCAAGGTGTTAGACACTGTGCATCCTTTAAGACCTAATCAGGCGAACCTTAAAGCCAAATTTTGAAATCATCAAGGTTTTCTATACCCTTAAACTTTCTGCAAGAATATATGGTTTTTCCTGTTTCTGTTCATCACCATACAAAATTTCCAAGAAGAAAAATAATTTAAGTAATAACATTCTATCTAATCTTCTAAAGCTAAATTTATTAGAAGACATTAAAAATAAGGATTAAATTAAGTATTTACTTTAAGGATAAGTTTATGTTTTTTCTTAGAAGAGGAATTCTACACGATAGCTGTTTTGCTTAGTGTCTAAATTTTTCTTTGTTTGGTTTGGTTTTGCCAGTGCTACTTGCTTTTTATTGTGAGGACTGAGTTTCAGCATTAAAATTTAATACTCTAGACTTAATGTCTTTGAACTTTATCACAAAGAGGAAAATAAGGCCAGGAAAAATAGATTAAAACTGGTTTCACAACCAATCTTAATTGCATAGTAATGCTTAGTATCTTCATAAAATTGTTTTCTTATGTAAGTTGATGAAATAAAATGGCACAGCAGAGATATTCTGGCTCCCAGGTATAATCGTTTCTCAGATAGGATTAGAATCTTTACTCAGCTTCTCCAACATTAAATTCACAAATATAAAACCTACAGCTTTGTGTTCTTGGGAAAACCTAATGTACTGTTTTGGCAAAGGGTATTATAGATTGTCATTGGTCTATTTTTAATGAATTGCAATATTTTACTGCCTTGTACTGAGAAAGAGGAAAAAAAACTCTCGCCTTCAAATGGTCAATGATTAAATATTATACTGATAGTCTTCACTATTGCATTTGTATTCCGTTTCTGCAATATTTAAAATAGTATTTGCCTTTTTGTATTACCCTGCTTTATGTTTCCTTAGAGCACTTTTTGCAAACTGAAATTATATGGATACATATAATTATACATATAATATTCATATATGTGTTTATGTGTGCATATATGATATACATACCCACAGGCAGCTATAATAAATTTACTTGTTTATAGTCTGTCTTTTCCACTGCAATGTAACTCCATGAGACACAAATGTTCTTGTTCCTTGCTATATCCCCCAATGCATGACATACAGTAGATGTTCATTAAGCATTTAATGACTAAACTAATGAATACATGTGCATACTGACATAAGAATCTGTAAGATTCTTTTCTGCATCTACAAGTGTAACAACCGTGCTTTTCCTTTATTCAAGTGAAAAATAACAATTTTATGCACATAAATTAGTTGTTGACATGCCATTTTAGAAAATGAATATGTAGGGCCAGCCTTGTGGTCTAGTGGTTGAGTTTGGTGCACTCCACTTCAATGGCCCGGGTTCTCAGGGTTTAGATCCCAGGAGCAGACCTACACCACTCGTCAGCCACACTGTGGCAGCATCCCACATATAAAGTGGAGGAAGATTGGCACGGATGTTAGCTCAGGACTAATCTTCTTCAAGCGAAAAAAAATGTTTTGAAAGGGGAAGGTTGGTAACAGATGTTAGCTCAGAGCTAATCTTCCTCAACAACAGCAACAAAAAATAAATTAATAAAAAAGAAAGCAAATGTGTGATTACACCCTTTCCGTCATTGTATCCTCATTGCCTAGCAGAGTTGGCCACTTGGTCACCAAAAACATAATCAATTATTTTAGTGGTTATTAAGTAAGATTATTTAGTTTGTTTGCAAGGATTCATAGAGAATAGGGAAATAATAGATTGACCATTCCAAGCAACTAGATTGATCATTCTAAGCAAAATGGAAAAGACCCACAAAAGTGCAAGTTCTTTAGGAATTATTGGTATTTGTAGTTCAAGATCATTTTCTAACAACTAGGCTAGATTTAATATGTAGTAATGGGAAAAGCAGGTAGCCTTTGCTGTCAGACACACCTGTGTTGAAATTCTGATTCTGTCACTTACTGTGTGATCTTAGGACTACTAAACCCAGTGAGTCTCAATTTCTTTATCTGTAAAATGTGAATAATAATACCCGTCACTTTAGATTGTTGTAAGGATTAAGTGAAGTTATGTTTGTAGGTTACGTAATGAGGGATAATTCAAATAATGCCAATTTGCAAATGGACAGTCTTCTATGTGATTCATTTTCAAGCCAATACAAGAAATGAAAAGTCTAGTTGCTATTCTGACAAGAAATTGTTATGCAAGCTGGGGAAATAATTTCCTTTTAGGTGCGATTGACAGAGCATTATACATGACAATCACAATGACAGCATGAAACATTAACCTTTTGTTTCATTTAATGTCCTTTCTGACTCTAAAATTCTACAAGTCTGTTAATGAAGACGTGAGAGCATCTGCAGTTCGATGGGAAGCTAATAACACAGAATCTGGTGTGAAACGTAGCCTGCCTGAACCCAGTCTTTATAATTAAGCCCATTATTGGAAAATCTGCCATCCTTATTTACTGTCATGTTTGTAATAATGAATTTATAACTTGGAAGATTTGTATAATAGAAAGAACCGGAAAAATGCTGTGAATTGATGATATGCTGTTTTTGCTTCCACCCTCCTTTATATATAAGATAGTATCATAATCAATTTAGCCCCATCAGCTTTTATTTTGATGTATCTTCAAGGAAATATTTTGTACCACAAAGTTATGTGATAGTCAATCTAGTACCTTATAAAATTTCCAATCTATCAGATTCTCAAAATTATTGACCCCATCAGTTTCCTGATGGGTAGGGGAACTTTACAGTCTTGAACAAAAGTATACACCGCAGCCTGGATAATTTCTGTTTCAAAGAGAGCCCATCTACTACTGCTACATAGATGAGAAAATGATAACTGTATCCAACGATGTTTAGAGTTACTCTGACCTTCCTGGAAGACTTAGCTGTTCCTTGGGTTGAGGTGACTCCTCAGGGAGTCCTGCTTCAGGCACACAACATTTGCTGCCTCTTGGGGAGAACAGGAGCTCTCTCTTCTGGTGGGTGGGACGATACTGGCTTCTCCACTGTTGGGTAAAGATGCCTAATGGAGTATAATTCCAGCCCAAGTTTTGGTGAAATAGAATCAGTAACTTTTCTGGAAGGACTACAAAATCTGGGTTGTTTGTTTGGTGTGGATTATTTTAAGGCTTTTGAGGAAAGCGCTCGTTGTAAGCAAAGTAGCTGCTATAGGCACACAGACTCTCAAGAAAAGTTTATAAACTTATATGCTCATAAAGAGACCCAGAGAGTCTGTGGTTCCTTTCTGTCGGTGTTGCAATCCAATGTACACATCAGGATAGATGCGGAGAGGGCTGATGGCCACTCTGAGTTTATTATAACCAGCGTTTCAATATATACATAGCTTACGTCTGTTAAACATACACAGGTGTTCTGGACAAAGTAATTAGCAGATGCCAAGAATTCTTAGTGATTTCTCAAGGAGCCCTCCCTCGGCCTCTGTTTTGATATTACCATGTTTTTGCTGTGCTTGTGTATATTTATCTCGGAGCAGGCAAGGCCTCCTGGGCAACAGCCCCTCCTGCTCCTGATATCATGTCTCCATCTGTGACCCCAGGCGACCGTGCCTGGCTTAGATTGCCTCCCCCTGGAGGTCTTATCCATCATTGGCTAACCGGCCTTCTCATCTCTGGGTCACAGTTTGTTGGCAAGTCTTTTCCAGTGATTATTAACCCTTCATGGGTCAGGGGCAGCAACACTTTCTAGTCCACGTGCTGAGGACTGATTGGGTTAAGAGTTTAGAACCATACCTGATACAGAGTAGGCAAGCTTCAGTTTCCTTCTGACTCTGCTGGGCAGCACCCACAGCGAGACACACCAAAATCTGTCTCATCCCAAACTCTCTCTCTCTCTCTCTCTCTTTCTCTTTCATTCTCTCTCTCTCTCTCTCACACACACACAGACACACACATGTGAACATACACACACCGCCAATGAACTCCCGTCCAGCTCAAATTCACTTACACAGTGTGGTGGTACTTATCATCCACTGAACAACTGCATTTCTAATTTCAGCCACAGATGGTGATTAATGTCCAGGACCCACTACCAGAGCAATAATCAGGAAAGCAATCTAAATTAGGAATACACAGAATGAGAAACAGTTGCTCATATATGCACTCCTTTGGCAAGTTCTCATTGTCATGATTGAACTTTCAGTGGTAGATATCAAAGGTTTATTTCAAAGAGGTTGTATGAATGGGCAGACAGTGGCAGGAAGGAGTCACACAATGAGTGAGGCGCTCGTCCACGTATGTTGGAAGTTCACAGCGACTAATTTGTTAAACAGTCACGTTCATGGTATGGCAGGTTCAGTTGAACCATAATCCCAGGGGCTTGCCATTGAACTCAGATTATCTGCTTTCTTTTATCTCTGAATTTTTCTGTAGTCTGTTAAAATATTTAATTATACATCTCTCCTATTCTCCCACACCTGTCTTGACTACTTCAGGAGACTATAAATTCTCCTTCAACCGGAACTAGGTTTTATACATTGGGATGATTATAAAACTTAAATAGTCTGGGCACATAATCTCACCAAATTTGCTGATAGAACATTCACAACTCATTTGTGTGGTGGCCCTTCATTCAAACTAATGAATATTATGTTCATATCAGTGATGAATAATTGAAATTGTAATCATGGCTTTTGGTGACTGCTGATTGCATTGCCTCCTTCTTGTCTTTATTTTTTTTTTCTTATCAGTAATTTTATTTTCCTTTGTGACCTGGACACCTGACACACGAAAGCTAGTCAGGCACCATTGAGACTTTAATCCTAATTAAACTGTTTTATATAATGCCTGGAAAATGAAGGGATTGGTATTTATTTGTTTTGAATAGAAACTATATTATTAAGAAAAACTTTTCTGAGACTTTGGAATTGCTGGGATGTGTAAACTATTGCCCCCTTGTAAGTTTCCACTGTTTATTTGGATACCGTTTCTCCCGTGGTTTCCTTCTTGAGGAAAAGGTTAGGTATGTTGTAATAAAAACAAGCACCACAATTTGTTGCATTTGCAAAGAGGGGAAAAAATAGATTGATGTGCTAAAAGCAATATATTGACTCCGCTAAAGATAGGAATTTGCTGTTTGGCAACTGATCTTCATCCCCAACAACATGGAGACTCTTAACATATGATGGTGAATGGACAGCGTGTTTCTCATTGTGCTCCTGGTATTTTTACTGGGACCTTAAACCCATACCAACTATTAATATAAACATGTCCTTATTCACTGGATGGCAAATATTTCTGAAAGTTAAGAGTTTTCCCCTCTAATTATGCCTTTCTTTGAAAATGTGTACACCTCTGTGATCTTGCATACAATAAGCGTTTATTTCTAGCTATGAAAAATGAAAAAAAATTATCTTCTCCAAGTTAGTTGTATAGTTTTCTATTTAAATGTTTCACATTTAAAATTCTCTTTGTAGCCATTTAGATTGGTGATCTTAAGATAGTGAGGTTATGGGCTATTGTTATTGTTAGTTTCTTCTTTATGTTTTCCTTTATTTTCCAGATTTTCTGCAAGGGACATGTAAAACTATTATCAGAAAAAAAAAGTTTAGTTTTAGAAGTTAAAATAATTTTTAATTTTTTGTATTTAGAGGATACAAACTATTTCTGAAACTTTATCAGAAATGTGCAAGTAATTTAGACTTAAGGATGAAAGTTTCTTGCTTTCAACTTGAAATGAAGTCTGCTCTCAAGGCCCAGCATTCTTTGGTTCTTCCATTCCAATACCATCTGTATTCATAAAGCATTCTGAAGTGCTAATTGTTTTAATGGTAAAACAATTCATTTTATTTATTTCCAGATACTATCTATGGTACTAAAATATACAATTTATATCTCATATTATTTGAAGCAAGACTATACCATGTTAAACTAATTTTTAGCCTTATTTATTAAACATTCCAATTTTAGGTTAGGATAAAAATATCTAAAGTTATTTTACAGTATGACGATTTTACGTATAATAATAAAGCTCAAAATTCTTGCCATAACCAAAATTATTTCTAATGTATGAAATGTATTCAGATGATTTCCTTTGGCGAAGGTTTGAAAGTAAGAACTCTGCAAAAGAATCCCTAAGAACTATGGGTTTATTTGTTTTAGCTTAAAAAAAGTAATATTTGATACTTTTTCCTATGAAATTTAGGTTATTTAGATTTTATGAATGAATAATTAATGTAAAATAATTTACAGTTAAAGATTTCATATTGTCAATAAGGTCTTATTAAAATATGTGTGCACATTATTTCTTTTGTATTCTGAGGTTAGCAGTCATCCTTAATCCCAAGGGTTTATTAGCTATTAAAACGTATATAAATAACTGAAGGTGTAATAAGGAAAACTTTTTAAAAGCTAGCAAATAACCCATGTCTTGTTCTTACTCTGGTCTGCAGTTGCCATAGGAGTTTAAATCATCAAGTATGTGTAATCTCAAATTTTGTCATACTCGAAGAATTCTGATGGACAGTTTTTCAAGGTGATGGTTAATTTTTTATTCAAAAATAAAGCCTTATTATTTAGATGCATAGTATTATTATTATCAATATTATGTTCACGCAGTTTAGATGTTGCTGATATAAGTTCTCCGAGTGACACCATTTACCCTGCTTGCCTCCACTTCTTGTTGAGGTTACAGATGTAATTTTGGGGAACTGTTTTATTATTATTTTTTTAATTTAAATTGTCAGCATTTTCACCAGGACTTTAAATGTTTTTCCAGTAAATTCTCTAAGGATTTAATAAAGAATCTATCAGAGATGTGTAGAAAGCTAAGTTTGTATAGAGTTCTTTCCAATAAGAAAATAAATGTTTGGAAGTGGAGTTGCCTTTTGGGTGATTAGAGGCACTTTTGTTAATCACAGTAGTTCCGGTGCAATAAGGGGCATTTATTGGCAGTGAGTTTTGACTTTAAAATATTCAGTAAATGCAGTTTATCAGGATTATTAAACTTCATTATAACAGGAAAACGGCATTTCTGGAATTCTTTTTTTAATAATCAATAATCAAAAGTGAGAAATGACTGTCACTTAAAAAAATAATTCCAAAAATATCTTGGATTAATATAGGTTATGCTTTGAAATGTTTAATTAATAAAATGAATGCATCTAGCTGAATATAATCAGCCTGAGAAAGTCACTTGATGCTCATGAGGAGAAAAGTACTTATCTACTGAAAATGTTTTCAGGCAATTCTTAATCAGAAGCCATGGAAAGTTTTATTACCCTAGAGTACCTGAATAAAAGTAGTTTTTGTGGGTTTAAATGAAAATGCATTTGAAATGCTTTGCTCAAGAATTTCTTCTTTTGACTTATTCAAGTTTGATGTGAATCTATATCCCAAACTGAGATGAGAAATCTTTCCGTCCCAGGCTCATGCATTTCAGAATGTCTGATTGCATCCATTTGGAGCAATAACACAATTTGAATAAGTGTACTTCCATTAAATAGGAGACAATGTCTTTTAGACTTGTGAAAAAAACATCAGATTTCTTTCAATCATATAGAGAGTATCGTATTATATATATTTTTCTGTCCAAAGAAAATTGGAAAGTGGAGAATTATTCTTGGGACAAACAAAAGAATTCTATTCAAGAACTGGATTCTCATCCCCTGTAATTTTCATTTGTTGAAAATCATATATTTATTTCTATTTCATCTTCTTCTCCTTCTGTGATTCTAGTATCTTCAAGTTCTTACAAAGAAAATATTCCTGGCTTCTATATATTATTTCTTTTCTGGCTGTTCTGTTTGTATTAGATAAATTAATTATACATCAAGCTCTTATATATGTTTTCTTTGTTTCTTATAATCCTGTTACCTGTATCTACATAAAAATATATATGTGAGGGGCTGACCTCTTGGCCTAGTGGTTAAGGTTCCACATGCTCCACTTCGTTGGCCTGGGTTCGAGAGTTTGGATCCCAGGTGCTGACCTACACCACTTGTCAGCCATGCTGTGGCAGCAACCTACATACAAAATAGAGTAAGACTGACACAGATGTTAGCTCAGGGCAAATCTTCCTCAAGCAAAAAGAGTAAGATTGGCAGTGGATGTTAGCTCAAGGCAAATCTTCCTCAGCAAAAAAAGAACAAAAAAAGATATACGAATATTTTATTCATTCTTAAACATACTCAAGTTTTTCCAAGTAGGCACATTTTTTGCCCATCTCAAACATTTTTGAAGAATCACAAAATTAGGGAAAAATCTGCAGTCATTTAGTGAAACATCTCTATCTTACATATGTAGTACAAGAGCTTTGTGGACTGAACGACTTCCCTAAAAATCTTTAGTTTGTTAGAAAAACCAAGACTACACTGGTACTTCAGTGATTTTTTCCACTGTATTCTAAGTCTTTCCACAACTGCAAAACCTTTACCTGTTAGACATAAACAGGAATGGTGAGGTCTTTTCCGTTTTCTTTTTTTCCTCTCGTTCTACGTATGGAACCAGTCTCTAAATAAACTTCCAGTTATTTTATAGTTTACTAAATTCCAAGAAAAACATATATTTAAAGTCACAGTAATAAAAATTTGCCACATTTTCCTATAAAATAACATCAATTCTAATGCTTTTCTCTTGAAAACTCTGACTGTTAAAATATGGAAATGTTTTTGGCTACACTCTGTCCAACTCTTTTAACTTTCTTCTACAATGTTTTAAGTAATATTTACTTTTTAGTCTTACTTTTTTCTTTCACTCTCCAAATATCTTATTTTTGATAGTAGAGGTAATATTTCCATTCATTTCTTCAAGGTCTTCCTTTTCTCTTTTTGAATGATGGCCACATTTTACCTCACTGTTCTTACTAATGGTAGAAGTATCTTTTTCAGAGAGAAGATAGATGATAGATATAGATAGAGTGAGAGATATAGATAGAGTGAGAGATATAGATAGATATAGATAGACGGTGATGGTGATAGATAGAGAGATAGAGATAGGTAGGGAGAGGTACAGATGATAGATGATAGATATATAGATAATAGAAGATGATAGATCTTATGCACATAGATATTATCCACTGGAGAGAAGGGTGGTAAATAAACACACAAACAACATAGACCAAAAGCATACTGTGTTAATAATATCTACAGAGAGAGAAATCGGTCAGATATTTTGTGAGTTCTCTTTAGCTGCATGCTGTAGCTTCATGACTGAGATACACACAAAGAATTCTGACACTGCTTTGGATCTTGTGCTTAAGTAGTGTGATAGCACAAGATTAGAAATCTAAAGTCATCCAAAACATCAGAAGATTGTGCCAAGCTTACATGTTGACTGTATAATTTTACTAAAGCAACTAATTTGAAAATAATATGCTCATTTTTTGAGAGGGAAGCATGTGGGACAAAAAAGAAGTAGTAATAGCAGCAGCAGATCTGCAAATAATTTAACAATTTAATATTAAAGTCAATAAAAACGTAGAAAAGGATTGAAGCTCATTCTGGATCATTTGAAGCACAGAAAATGACATTACATACCTACTGTCTAGTATTCTTATCTGATTTACTTAATATCAACAATGGAAATTACCTCAAAATATAAGAAATATCAAGAAAATAACAAGTTTTGATTGTCTGACGCCCTAACTTGGTTATAATAATTTAGAGATCATTGAAGAAAAATAATTACATAACCTCATTACATTTTAACGAGTGATGCATCTCAATGAAATGCAATCACATTGTGCTTAAGGGTAGTAGTCAATAGGGGATGAAAACCCATAATTTATTGATTAGTCTAGTGATTAATTTTTTTAAATGTTGGAATTCACAAAATATTCTAATCATTTTTATTTATATAATACTAATTTTACAAATATTAAAATTGTTTCTATGGATAGAAGGAATTTAAACCTACAAGAAATAAACTGAGAATGTATTTCTTATTTTGAATCTTTGATGAATCTTTGAATTCTGTTAATATTAACCACTTACTAAAGAGAAGTGTTACAAAGTATTCCAAAGCATTTTGTATTTTTAATGTTAAAGCCTGTTTTTAATTTTGATAGCATTTTATGAATTATCTTTCCTGCATTATATAATAAAAATATGATGTGTGAATGCCCCTACTTGATAATGTCTACTCATTATTTTCCTATTTCCCAATTTTTTCTAACTTCAGCAAGGCACAGGAAAAAATAAAATCTAGCAAGATTGTTAATTGCTGGGAAAAGAATTGACAATATAAAAACATTTTAATTTTATTGAATGATTATAAAATATAGATACCCAATTATAGTAATATCATAATTGATTGCAGACCACACTTTTTAAAACTATTGTTTTCATTGAAGCATGTAATTGTTGATTAAAAACATATTTTGTTGTGTTTGAATAGTGAATTCTCTCCTATTAATGAAAGGGCAACCAATGGACCTTAACTAACAAAAAGAAATTGGACAGAGATAAAAGCCAAACTTGTCACTTGCAATAAGAAAAAAAAATGGCAATGATAAAAATTGGCAAAGATATTTCTTAAGAGAAGTTAATGTGAAAATGAACTAAAGATTTTAGTTGACCATAAGGTCAAATGAAACTGTAATGTTATCAGTCTGCCAAAAAGCTAATGAAATTTACTGAAGCCATTAAGAAAACTGTGCTGCAGGAGAAACCCATGAAGGGATTAAAGATTTTAATATAAAAAATAAAGCATAGAATACTGTTTTTATGTATTCAATGGCAGCCACATACAAAAAAATATTGTACTGTTTATATTATTTCAGGGGCATGTTTTAAATCAAAGACTTAAAGTTACAGGGAAGCAAATCTGGCATTCTGCACGGCTCCTTTGTGGAAAGATGTGAAAAGCAGCAGGATGATGCTCATTTTCACCCAAAACATCTCTAATCATCCATTAGGGTGCCTGATACTTTGCTATTAATTCTGCAATGCCACACGTAGACACCAGACGAGGTAGTTGTCTTTGCAGTTTAACAGCACCACTCAGAATGAAGGCTCAAAGCTCTGAATGGATTTAGCTTGTCGCTAGATCATCAATTCATGGGGTTGCTATAAAGACTCAGACAGCTCCATACTGATCATAATGAGGCACTGAAATTCCTAGAGTATCTGATCTCTCACCAGCTAGTTGTCTAGTATCCTGAAGAAGAAATCAATATTCCTGTTTAAAAATAGCCTTGAATATGTTCATTATCTTGATTTTTGAAATAGTTTCACAGATACATACATATGTCAATATTTATCAAAGGATACAGTTTGAATATATGCAGTTTGTACTGTGTCAATGATAGTTCAGTGAAGTTTAGAAAAGCCCATTGCAGAACTAATTAAATAAATAAATTAAATATTTTTGATCACCAAAACTTGCATTTTTAACTTTTATGCAAAGTCTTTGATTATGCAGGTAAACAGATGAAGGAAATAACTAAGACATCCAGTTATACGTTTTACCTCAGATTTCACAAGAAATGTGAATGTAATGATCATTTGTGGGGTACAAAAATTGTGTTATTTCAATTAATTTTATAATGGAAATTAGACGAAGTAGCCCTTTTAAATATACATATCATTGTTTTCCTTGGATTCTTGTTTTTTCTTGATTCTATAAAAATAGCTATATTTAATATTGTCTAAGTAATTCAGGGTGTGTGTTAAAATATGTACATTTCTGCTGCCATCGTCATTATTAAAAACCAGTTAGAATAAGAAGAACAACAGTATTTTTTCAAACACAGCACATGGCCCATGAGTTATTAAAGATTGTGGATTTCTTTACTGGTTTATGTGGGAAGATTTAGATGAATTAACTTTTTTTTGTAGGATGTATTTCTAGAAACTGTAAGGTAGCTATTAAATTATCCAGCTTTAATTGCCATTTTCTTACATACAACACATGCTTACTTTAGAATTATGCTACAGAAAACATTGATACTTTGCCACACTTGAGAAAATGATTCTCACTAGCATGTATGATCAACTATAAGTCCATGGGGTTTATTACAAAATCAACTTTACAGTACTTTACTTTGGAAACAAAATTTCCTTTATAGTTGAAATTGCTTTTTTATTCTATATATTATTTTCATAGGAGAAAGTAATGAAATCTATTCTATGATATGAAATTTTAATAATCAGAACACATCTTTTGAGCACATTGCCTATAATATTTTTTTCAAAAAGCCACGAAAACCCTGTACTGAAAAGAAATAATGGAATATTAAAATGACACAAGAAAAATTATCTAGACACTTATCTTTTAGAAATTTGCAAATTAAAAGGGTGGCAGCTTTTGCATATCACTACATCAAAACAATGTGAGTAAAGGTAAGTAAAGCAAAAGGAAAGATGAATTAGATCATAGCTGTTACTTATGCTTAAAATCTGAGTGTTTCATGTTGTGACTTTTGGTCTTTGCAAAACACTCAAAATATAAATCATTGTGCTGTAAGCTAATAACCTTGTAGTATGGTAGTCATGAATCCTGGCTTGTACTTGAGGTTCAGGGATTCTGCTGTTTTAACAGGCTGATTACAGGGTTCTCATGGGGTTTGGGTTCCCTTGTGGTGGACTTGAATGAACTGGAATATAAACCGTGTTCCATGAAATCCTCTCAATGTAAGCATCGAAATACAAGAGACATGGGTAGCAAAAACTGTACTGCAGGGATCTTAACACTCAATGGAGTTGGCATCCTAGGTTGGTCCTAACTGAAATATTGGCCTATGGAAGCAAAAAGATAACTGCCAAGGCCTCACCAGCATACAGTTCTGTGGCCTAAGTTAAAGCACTTGTTCCTGTGAGTAATGAGTGAGAAGAGCTAGGATGGGCCTCCTCTGCATCACAGATCCCTGGGCCTGGGGTGAGCTGTGCCCTGACCTAGTATAGCTTTAGTGAGCCAACAAGTACATGCCCACCGTTCTCAAACTTTAGTTTAACTAAGAATCACCTGTGATGACCTTTAAACAGCATCAGTTCTCAAGCCCCATCCCCAGAAATTACAATTGAGTACCTCTCAGGGGGAGCTCAAAAATCTGTATTTTTCACAGACTGGAGTCTATAGATCTGCCACACTTTAAGACACACTGCTTTATAGGGAGCTTGCTAAGTATTGGGATTAATTGGGAACTACCAAAAGAACAAAATGCGACCCCTGCACCTGAGTGGTTTCAGCCTTTTTGTGGGACAAGCCACATGCACAAGTCAGTACTAGTGGGAGGGTCTTAAAAACGTCAGATCACAAAGTGTGAGTTCTACATTCTATATAGAGTTCCCAATTCCATAATGTAGCAATCACTAAGTTTGGATTGCTGGGGGTATCAGGAAATAATAAAGGAAGGGGTGAAGAAAGTTCCAAATGGAATAACTTGTATACACAGAGCAAAAAGATGAGAGCGGGCACGACAGGCTTAAGGGGCCAAGTCTTGAATAAATGCTTGAATAAGTTGATTATAGTAGAATGAATGCTTATATTAAGAGAGGAATTTATACAAGAGTTTGTATTCCTGTTGTGGAGGATTTTGAGAGACACTCTAAGGATGTAGCTGACTACCCAACTATCTAACCCAGGGGTGGGCAAACTCTTTCTGTAACTATGTTAGGCTTTGTGAGGCGCTTCAGATCCTGTTGCATACTCTTCTTTTCTTATGATATGTGTATGTATGTATTTTTTACAATTCTTAAAAAAATGTAAAACTATTCTTAGATTAAGGACTGTACAAAAAAACAGGCCAAGGGCCAAACCGTAGTTTGCTGACCCCTTATCTTACTTATACCATTTCTGGCTCTTTCCACAAAGGTTCAAGGAGACTTGAAACAATAAAACATATTTTAAAATATTAAAATGAATAATAAAGAATTAGCAAATGAATGATAAATCAGAACTAAGTCAATGTGTAATAGTGTAATAAAAGAAAACCAAAAATCAAAAATATCAAAGTATACTAAAGTCAACTGATATAGTTGAGATACTTGAGCTTAAGAATTTGGTTCCAGTCCCCTAAAAGCCCAAAAGAAGCATGGTCAGTTTACACACAGCTCTTATTATTATCAGAGTGATTAAACAGACCAGTCTCCCTTCTTAGCATTCCTTTTTATCAGTATTTTGTGTGTATGTGAGAAAGACTCGCCCTGAGCTAACATCTGTTGCCAATCTTCCTCTTTTTGCTTGAGGAAGATTGTCGCTGAGGTAGCATCTGTGCCAATCTTCCTCTATTCTGTGTGGGACACTGCCATAGCATGGTTTGACGAGCGGCGCTAGGTCCAGGCCTGGGATCCGAACCTGCAAACCCTGGCCACCAAAGCAGAGCGCACCAACTTAACCACTACACCACTGGCCCAGCCTCTCCCTTTTTTCTTTTCTTAATCAGTATATGTGTATATATTTTTGCATTCTTTTTAAAAGCAGTGTCTCACAAAGGACTTTTTCTCCTCAATAGCTTTATAAACTGAAGGTAAATATGACTGTCTTGAAATAATATTTTGATAAAAACTGAGAACATAACTATAAATACCCAAGAAGGAAATTCTGGAGGGCATTAGGGATTATAACCCAAATACATAGTCCTTTAATGTTCTAGACTCATTCAAGAAAGAAACATAAAATACCTTGAAGTTGGATGTTGTTTAGATAATTATCCACATATATTCCCACTTCGATTTATGGGGAATTTTAAATCATTTGTTTTTGTCTGATTATATAAGAAATACCCATTTCTTATAGAAAATTTGGAAAATAAGAAAACTCATCTGTAATCTTCTACTCTGAATAATATCCCTGTTAATATTTTGGTGGTTTCCCCTTATTATATTTTACAAACCTGAATGGATGCATTTTTTGGTCATAACTAAATTATGTAGCTACCCCTACATTTTTTTTTTTTTTTTTTGAGGAAGATTAGCCCTGAGCTAACATCTGCTGCCAGTCCTCCTGTTTTTGCTGAGGAAGCCTGGCCCTGAGCTCACATCCGTGCCCATCTTCCTCTACTTTACACATGGGACACCTGCCACAGCATGGCGTGCCAAGTGGTGCCTTGTCTGTACCTGTGAACCCCAGGCCACTAAAGTGGAATGGGTGAACTTAACCACTGCACCATGGGACTGGCCCCCTACATTTTTTTTTTTCAAGATTGGCACCTGGGCTAACAACTGTTGCCAATCTTTTTTTTTTTTTTTTTCTGCTTTATCTCCCCAAACTCCCCTCGTACATAGTTGTATATCATTAGTTGCAGGTCCTTCTAGTTGTGGGATGTGGGATGCCGCCTCAACTTGGCCTGACAAGCAGTGCCATGTCCACGCCCAGGATCCGAACCCTGGGCCACCACAACACAGTGTGTGAACTTAACCACTCAGCCACGGAGCCGGCCACTACATTTTTTAATATTTAGGGTTTTTTTTTTCCATTTTCACCTTTTTAAATGCTGTAATGAATGCAATGACTAGATTTCCAAAAACGCAGTTGCTATGCTAAAGTGTATAGCACTCTTTTTAGGTTTTTAAATGTTATTTCCAATTTTTTTTTCAAAATGTTTCTCCACTTCACCGGGAGTTGTGAATGTGCCTGTTTACAAAATTCTAACTCTCTAGTCAATTTGTCAGTACTAAGGAGTCACATTTTTGTAAATCCATGATAACTATAGGAAAAAACAGGATCAATTTGCATTTCTATTATTATTAGTGTCATAAAAGCATTCATTTTTTCTTTTTTCTTTTAGTTATGCATATTCTTCTCTCATTTATATTTTGCGACGTAGTATTTTTTTATCAGTCTTTGTGAGATTTATCCATGCCAAGGCTTTTTACCTTTTGCCATATTTCTCTATGATATTTCTTTAATAGATGGTTTGCTTTCTAATTTATTCTGTTTTGACTTACAGAAAGTTGTAATTTTAATACAGTTAAATCACTTTCCTTATGATTTCATCCACTGACTTTGATACAATGAAGTCCTTCCCCCAAAAGAAATCAGACTTACATTGTCTTGCCCCCCCCACCACCTCTTTTATGGTTTGAATATTTACAACCATCTTTTTAATCCATCTGAGATTTTTTTTTTTTTTTGGTATGGTATTCTGTGAAGAACCAAATAAATATTTTGTTCTAAAATAGTGGAACAATTTTTTATATAATGAAAAATCCTCCCCTTCCCACTGATTTGTGAAGCCTTATGTATTACATTTTAAATACAATTAAATCCCAGTATGTCCTATTAGGATTAAAGAGATGGCTTGACCTGCCTTCATGTGCATGATTCTCAATCCAGTTTCATTTACCTTGTAGTTAGCGGATCGTCTTCCCAGAGTCTTGCTTACTGATGGTCTTGATTTTTAAATCTTGCAGATTTTCCTTTTCTTACCTTTCTTTTTAGGTGTTTGAGTGAGTTATTTGAAAAGGTAGTGTCAGAAACAACTATCCAGATAAAAACCTATGTAAAAAGCGGACCATTCTATCCTTCAAAAGCAGGCCACTCCTGGTTTGTGACAAGGAATCTACATCATTATAGAGAAGTACGCTTATCTACTCAGTTGCTATGGAATGGGTGGTCTCAAGTCATTAAAATGAATTTGTTTGTTAAGGCACTTCAGGAAAGTGTTCTGTTTTGTGTTGCTTGAAAATATTATCTCATCCCTGATGATCATTCTTGCTGAACTTGTCTTTTGCAATGTTATTAAAATTCAGGTTACATTCAGGCAGCTAATGATGGGGATTCTATGTGGAACTCAAGTTTAGTGCAGAAAGAGTTTTTGTCTACAGATTCAAAGACCCAGGAACAGTCATTGAAATGTGCAAATGAAGTGTAATTATTTTGCCTTATTTATAATTTTGACCAAATACAGTATTGAATGCAATACCTCCAATTATTCTTCATTAAATTTTGCACTAAGAACCCAGTAGTTTAGGTAATTTATATGCACAGTAATGCTCCTGTCATTTTCAGAAAGTAGATTTCTTTATTTAACACAGATTATGATGTGATTTTATCCGGGTAAGGTCATAGCAAAATTGTGGTTAACAAAATGAGGATTAGATCCCTTAGCCTTTAAACAATGGCAAAATAATCTTAATTTTTATTTGAATTTAATCTTTCTAATGAAACAAGCTATACGAGCATATTTTTAAACTTTAGAATGAACAGTCTCTTGAGTATATCAAATCTAAAGCACTTATCCTAAGCGTGGGAAACCTGGAAGAAACAAGCTTCCTGGCTGACATCTGGCTTCTGTGTCTCACAATTTCTCTTCCCAGAGATACTCTTTCAGTGCCCAGGTTTATTTGGATTATTGGTTCTAAGTGAGTCCCACACAAGGAGTTATGATAAAGTTTGAATATAAAATGTTTAATAAAATAAAAACTACATAAATTCCCGGTAGTCTGTTCAGGATTCCATTTTGCTTGTTCCCACATGAAACTGTTCAAAGCTCACTTGGGTTTTAGGTATCATTGGTGAATCAGGAAGTAGAAAGATAAGTTCTACATTTTTCTAAAGTTGGGACATATGAAAACTTGTTTCAATTTACCAAAAAAGAAAAAAAAAAACATTTACAGCAGCTGGAGGGTGGGTGTTCTCTTCTCCTTATAAGATTTAGTAAAGCTCTCCATTTAATTTTTCTTAACTTCCTAATCTCATCGATTTAACTATGTTGTGAACATTCTGAAGAACCACTTTATCAAATGAGTGGGAAGTGATTAACTTAGAAACTGTACAAGATACCCATTCCATAGAGGGCTAACCAGAATGTAGTAGCACTGTTGGCTATAGGAGAGAGAGAAAGTAATGTCATCCCCAGTAATGTTCCATAAGCCACCTGTGTTGTTTTATATATCCAGAACAGCACTGCCATAATCTTTTACATACACACACACACCCCCCTCCTGAAGGGTTGGGCTTATGACTCAGGCTGGACCAATTATGTCACCTCTCATACCAACCCCATAGACCCCGTAACATAGTAATGAACTTGTCACGCAAGATGTATCAACCACAATCCTTTCCCAGGGTTTTTATAAGGGAAACTTGTGGGAAAGGGATATCTTCCCTTATGATCCCAGACTTTAAGAATAAAACCCCAGAGGTGCCTGCAGTCCTGGTTCTTGGGGATAACCAGACTGACAGAATAAAGCCAACACTCAGAGAGAGGGTGAGACCTATAGAGAGATTGCAAGTGATGTTTGAATTCCTGGAGGATCCTATATATTCTCCCTGCTTAGAACTGGCTTTCCTGTAGTCTGCAACTAATGGAATCCTTACTACCACCCTGTCATGTCACACTGTTTAATTCTGTTTGTATGTACATTTGGCAGGAAGTTTATAACTTGATCTAGTATAGATAAAAGGAGTCCTTCTTTCCAAATCCATTTCAGGAATGGCCCTGGAAATCCTACTGTCATTACTGATGTTTGGATTGCAATCGTTTCTTCAATAAATTATAGTAAGAATAATATTACAAAAGTTTATGAAGCTCTAAATAGGTAGTCCTAACTCTTCTCATCCTCACAAGAAGTATATGAAGTAAATGGCTTTAATATATATTTCACATATATAAGGTAGAAAGTTCAACTTCCCTGTAAAAGTAATAGATTCAGTGTTCAAACTTAAGTCTGTTTGATTTCAAAGATGTGTTCTTAACTCCTCTACTACCTTGCCTTTATTCTAGTGTACCTACTGTGTGCCAGTAATGGTGCTGGACACTAGGGATGCAGGGTGAACAAGACAAACATGGTCTCTGCTTCACAAAGCAGGTAGTGTGGTGAGGGATATGGGTGCATCAGTAGAGAGCCTTCAACACTGTCTTAGTCTGCTCAGGCTATCATAACAAAATACCATAGACTAGGTGGCTGAAACAATGGAAATTTATTTTCTCATGGTTCTGGAAGCTGGGAAGTCTGAGATCAAGGTGCTGGCAGGGTTGGTGTCTGGCAAGAGCTCTCCTCTTGGGTTGCAGCCTTCTCACCATGTAAGAAGTGAGATTGAGGGTAGATATTCCTGTCACAGAGCATTCATATCAATTCTAGCTGATTGCTAGCTTATTGTCCAATCTCTGAAAATCTTGTGGTGTCTCCAGATGCTCTCTAGTGGGGTCTGTTTGTTACTATAGATGGCCTTTAGAATGGAACCTAAGATAACCCAGATAAGAGACAGTCCATCTTCTGCACGGCTTATATCTATGCCACAGAACTCTTCTTTGTGAGGAGAGAGAGATTACTGGACAGAGAGAAAGCTCTCTGGTGTCTCTTCCTATAAGGACACTAATCCTATCAGGGCAGGGCCCCACTCTTAGGACTTCATGTAACATTTATCACCTCCTCTCAGGCCCTATCTCTAAATACGATCATATTGGAGGGTTAGAGCTTCACCATATGAATTTGGGGGGAGATACAAACATTCAGTCCATAAAAAAACTACAGAGTAAGGTAAATTCAACTTTAGGGTAGGATAAACCAAAAACTTTACAGTGCTACATCATTAGCTCAAATAAGTCCTCCCACAATGATTTTACTGAAATAAAAAGAGGTTTCTATAAAGTATAGATTTCATAAGTTTCTTCCACCTTTTGCATGTTATGTTTTACCTAACTCAGGCTAGGGGGATCACAGAAGATACAATTATGTAAATGAATACATAGAATAATAAGGGTCAACAACTTATTAAATTATAGCCAGATATGTAAACTGACAGTTGGTACCTCGACTGGAAAAATGTAAAAGCACTGAGCCAAAATTCATCCATTTCTGCAGAGAGCTGAATTATAATAAGAGGAAAGAAAGGCTTGTTGCATGGTCCTGGGAGCCCATGTTCTGTTAGATTGATGGAGAACTGAGTGAATGGTTCTCCCTTTCCTACACCTATTTTCACCTGATGAGGAGAAATACAAGTTTTATGACTGGACATTATAAAATTGTGATAATGATGGAATCTATTTCCTGAAACCATATCTCTACTGATATATATTTTGAAATCAAAAAGAGAAGTTAGCATGTCAGTATCTTTTAATTCAGAGTCATATCCAGACATAATTCAGGATAATTTTAGTCAATGCTAGGAACATTCTAGAATTCCTATGTGTGAAATAAACTTCTGCTCAGCTTAATTCGGTGGTTCTGAAGCTTTGTTGTGCATTATAATCACCTGGGGAGATGTTAGAAATCCCAGTGCTTGGGGGCCAGCCCCATGTCTTACTGGCTAAGTTCGTGCAGTCCACTTTGGCAGCCCAGGGTTAACAGGTTCAGATCCCAGGCACAGACCTACACACTGCTCATCAAGCCACGTGTGGTGGCATCACACATACAAAATAGAGGAAGATTGGCACAGATGTTAGCTCAGGGACAATCTTCCTCAAGCAAAAAGAGGAAGATTGGCAACAGATGTTAGCTTACGGCCAATCTTCCTCACACAAAATAAATAAATAAAATAAAAAGATCCCAGTGCCTGATTCCTGCCCCAAATCAATTAAATCAGAGTCTCTGGAAATGAGAACTGGCATTTTAAGAAAGCTTTCTGCGTAATTGTACTGTGCAGAGAACCACCGGCCTAATGTTGAGCAGCCAGTTAAATTCCTTGGTCTGAAATTAGAAGGCCCAGCCTCTGTGGACCACAGTATTGTTGTTAGCCAATATTTAGTTGCAGAAATTTCACATAAGAATGGGCAAAGCTCACCGAAAAGCCATTAACAAATCACCAGTCAAATGGAACCCAACACTGAGTAGCAACTGAAGATCTGAGCCCGCAGATGGGAAGAGGCTTAGGGATGCACTGTTTCCTGGGACTGAATGGAGATTATGGACATTCAGAACGGCTTTCTGTTTGTGAACCCCACTGAAGGGATAAGTCTTACTAAGTAGTCTCCCTTGAAAAACTAACTGGGGGATTTTGTCATAAGCAGCACTAAAGTAGGAGTTTCACCCCAAGTTAAAACCTGAACTTCAATCGAGTATCCCTCCAGAGACTCCAGCCTGTATAGAGGAAAGTGCTCTTCTCTCTCAGGCAGATGGGAAATGAAGGAGAGGATCACATCTGGGCTGCCTCTCAGCACACTGCCAAGTAGGGAGGAAAATTCTTCACCATTTGAAGCGGATCACTCCTGTCCTGTTTCCTGGGCACTCCGAGGTTTGCACATGATTTCTGTAACCCTTTAGGAATGATTTTGTCATAATCAGCTTCTGTTTAAACCTCATTATAAGGTAGGCACAGTAGCATGCTGAAGAGTTCAGATGGTTGTTTTTTCCAGTAGAAAGTGGAGCCATTAAATCCCTCTTAGCAAGTAAGCTACATGCATAAAGCAGTATCGAAGGAGCTTGACTCTCTAGCAAGATGTAGTTGAAGAAGGAAAAACAGCATGCAAAGAGATCAGCTCAAAAATCATGGTAACAACTATTCTAAGGCAGTGAGCACTTGAACTATCTACACACACATGGAATGGTGGCTGCAGGATTTTTTAAACAGAAATGTAACAGGATGGTAAATTGAAAAATTTTTGGTGGCATCAAGATACAATATAGGTGACATTCCAAAATGGATTCAATGCCAAAATGAAAATTGTCAAAGGAGGGTACCATAACTGCTTATGTTGCTCTCAAACGCCCTACTCATATGAGAGATATAAGCATCTTGGAAGGTAGAGAAGTTTTGGAGATTTATTTGGAGAGAGCTATTAATGTGCTGAGTCTTTCTACTGTAGCTTCCCACCCACCCTGCTCCCATCAAGGAAAGTTGAAGTGTTCATCCTTCACCTCAGCCGAGAGAGAAAGTGTAAGGAAGTCTAATTGGAAAACGTGATACGTATTTCCTGCAGGTTGGAGGACACAGAGGCCTGGTGGCTGAGTCATGCCGCTTAAATGTGAGCAACTGTTTTACTAACTACTTTGATAGCTGACTGAAGGAGAGATTGATGCCACATTGCGTAATTTGAACTCTTGATATTTATAGGGCAAATTATGAGTGTGTCCCATGGACTAGATATAAGCCATATGGATGATAGAATGTCTCTAGTCTGGGTCATCTTAGGTCTCATTGTAAAGGCCAACCATAGTACCAAACAAACCTCACTAGAGAGAATTTTCTAGAGAATCTGGAGGTACCACTAGATTCCCATGGCTCAGGGAAGAAGCTAGCACGCAGCTAGAATAGATATGAACTCTCTGTGACAGGAACATCCATGAAGATGTGTGTTGGAGGGAAGGAGGGCCAAGTGTCGTGGTTTCCAAACAACCTGTGGAAGTTGCAAATCCAGGGCCAGCGCTGGTGACCTAGTGGTTAAGTTTGGTGTTCTCTACTTCAGTGGCCTGGGTTTGGTTCTGGGTGCAGACCTACACCACTTGCTTGTCAGTGGCCATGCTGAGACAGTGGCTCACACACAAAAAGAGAAAGATTGGCATGGGATATTAGCTCAGAGTGAGCATTCCTTAGTAAGAAAAAAAAAAGTAGAAGAACGTTGCAAATCCATGACGAGGAACAATAAATGAGGAACTTTTCTCTTTTGCCTTCCTGTGCTCCAACTCTGAGGGAGCCAGAAGCCCCATTTAGGAAACTAAGGGCACAGAAATCATAGAACAGCTTGTCTGGGAATGAGAAAAAAAGTCAACTATGTTTCCCTGACTATGGATTCCACACCTGCAAGTTGAAGCCTCAATATCTAACCAGGATCAGAGTGAATTTTTGCTAAGGCTAGAGATTTCTAAATCACTGATTTAAGAACATGACCATAAGTCAGTTTATTGCTTAAGAATCAACAGAAAAGTTAGGGAGCCTGTGTGAATTTTTGTTCAAGGCACAGCTCCTTAGGTAAGAAGTAGTCTTTGAAATTTCCCTAAAAGCTATTTCCATTAATCCCTTCAGTAAAACTTATTGATCTTCTTCTATGTACCAGGCATTGCTGGGGATTCGTTACGGAAGAAATCAGAGCATTCCATTGTTCTCATGGAACTTCCATTTAATATAGGGAAGCAGAGTAAACAAATAGAACAAACCAATAAAATGAATGTTAGGTGACAAATTTTGTGAAAATATAAGTAAAGCAGGATGTGAAGGACAGCAAGCATTAGGAGTGAGCTGCTGCAGGTTTTGTGGGCCATAGGGCCTGAGAAGGGTGTGTGCTTACAAACAGCCAAAGGCTGCGTGGCTGGAGCAGAGTCAGCAAAGGAGCCTGTAGGAGATGATGCTCTAGCACTGCAGGGGGTGTGGGGTTTGAGGAGGAGATGATAGAGGGCCTTCTAAGACTTGGTAAAGAATTTGGTTTCACTATGAATGCAATGGGAAGCCATTCAAATGGTTTCAGCAGGGGGCCGGCATGGTGGTATAGTGGTTAAGCGCCTGTGCTCTGCTTCGGTGGCCCAGGATTCGCAGGTTCGAATCTCAGGCACGGACCTAGCATGGCTCATCAAGTCACACTGTGGCAGCACCCCACATACAATAGAGGAAGATTGGCACAGGTGTTAGCTCAGCGACAATCTTCCTCAAGCAAAAAGAGGAGGGTTAGCAATAGATGTTAGCTCAGGGCCAATCTTCCTCAAAAACAAAAAAAAGAAAAGAAAACCAAATGGTTTCAGCAGAGGAGTGATTTTTCTTAACTTACCTTTTTTTTGTTTTAAACAGACATTCTGACTGATATGTAAGGATAGACTCTAAGGGGCGATGGTGGGGGTAGGAAGACCAGTATGGATGCTATTGCAGTGCTCCAGGCAAGAGCCAGGTGATAGTGGAAGTGTGGAGAAGTGGTGTTGACTTTCTTCAATTTTGATTCTGCAGACAGTTCTCAGCCAGCCTCATGCTGCATTTCCTCAGGCCATGTTTGTGCAATTTATAACAAAACATGTTTCTATGACAAAAACGTTTGCTCTGTATGCCCAAGGATGCTTCACTCCCTGTGCTGTGACATACGAAATCTTTCAGGTTATTACCATGAAGATAATCCTTGCCCATGCATTGTAGCTCTCCACACCTTTGCACCTTTGCCGGTCAGCAGATTTCACTGAATGCTCCTTCTTTTCTTTATAGCACTTATTGTAAACTGTGGTTGTACATTTATTTATGTGTTTATGTTCATTGTTCATTTCTCTCACTAGACTTTAAGACTTCAGAAAGTAGGGTCTGTTTCTGTTTTGTTCTCTTCTGGATATGAAGTGCCCAGTCCACACAGCACAAAGCAGTTACTCAAAGATGTATTTTGAGTGAATTAATAAAAATAACATCCCCTTGTATTTTCATTCTAAGGTATCCCAGTCATCTTTTTTCTTGTCTCTATCTAGATCAAAAAGATAAGGAAAATATCCAAATGATTTCAGTTTTTAAAAAATCCCTTTACTTCAAGAAAAAAGAGAACATCTTGCCCCCCCCCCAGATTTCCAACTACGTTGATTATATATTTGTAGTAGGCAGAATGATGGTCCCTCAACAATGCCCACAGTTTAATCTCCAGAACCTTGAATACGTTACATTGTGGGATGTGAGGAATGTGTTAGGGAAAGGGAATTCTGTAGGGAAGAGGAATTAAGGGAGCAGATGCAATTAAGGTTGCTAATCAACTGGGCTTAAAATGTGATTATCCTGGATCATCCAGGTGGGTTCAATGTAGTCACATGAGCTCTAAGGGGAAGAGAGAGGCAGAAGAGAAGGTCAGAGAGCTGTTACCTGAGAAGGATAGGACCTGCTGCTGCTGACTTTGAAGATGGAGGAAGGGGACCATGAAGTAAGGAATGTGGATGCCTTCAGAATCTAGGACTGTCTCAGTTTAAAGCCTGCAAGAAAATAGAGACCTGAGTCTACAATTGCAAGGGACTGAATTCTGCCAATGACTCGTAATTCTCCCCTGCAATCTCAAGGAACTTAGTGATGCAGACATCTTGATTTTAGCCTGGTGAGACATATACTGGGCTTCTGACCTAAAGAACTCTAAAGTAAATTCATATTATTTTACTCGCCTAAATTTGTTGTAATTTGTTATGCCAGCAATAGAAAACTAATAGACTCTCCTGTGCAGGTATTCATTTAGCTATCTCACTTGTTAGTTTCTTAACTTGATACATTGTTTATAATTATTTTGTAAGATGATGGTTAATGTTATTGGAATATATTTGCACTTTGAAAACTGTTTCCTCATATTATTATAGCACTAATATTCTTAAAACCTAGAGTGACATTGATGGTGAATAATAAAATCAAAATTTAAATTTGAAGTATGTTCTAGATACGGTTAAATCTTAATTATGCCATTTGTTTAGTAACAAGGCACTTTCTAACACTTCCTATTGCTTTCTTGGTGTTTTTATTGTTGTGTTATTGTTACAGCTTTATTCTATGTTTTCAGTCCTACAGTTATTACTCAGAGCAAGAAGACTGGATTTGAGGAAATGAGAAAAGTTGAAAGGCAATTTGAATAGGTTCTTTACTATAACTTCTTGGAAAGATGACTAGCACATTTAACAGAAAAGAAGTAAACAGTCTTGACGAAAGTGAGAATTTGGATAATCCATGAGTTTCATTTCACATCACTTTCATTTTTATAGGGTTTTAGATACGCTATAGAATTTTAGGAATAGTCACAGACACCTCGCTTTCTCCTGAGTAAAAGAACTAGTCCCTTCTTAGCTCTTTCTTCCATGTCACAGAAGGAGCTAGGAAACTTTGAAGCGTTCAAAAAATTCTATTTCTTTGGTAGGAGGGCTGGCTGTGCATAAAGGCTGGCTCCTGCTGCAGGGTTAGAATCTTGAAAAGTAATTTAGCTTTTCAGAAAAAGACGTTGCGTCTGTGCCACAAAGTCTAGTCTTTGAGATTCTGTTTTGTTTGTTATTTGCTGAAAGAGAAACCTATTCCACTTCCTGAAGCAAGTTCACATTTTCAAAAATATAACAGCTTTATTGAGTTATAATTCAAATACTATAATATTTACCCCTTTAAGTGTAAAATTCAGTGGTTTTAGCGTATTCACAGAATTGTTCAACCCTCACCATTACCTATTTTAAGAATATTTTCATCACTCCCAAGAAGAAGCTGTACCCCATAGCAGTCACTCCTCATTTCTCCCTTCTCCCAGCCTCTGGCGACCATTAATCTACTTCCTCTCTATATGGATTTGCCTGTTCCAGACATTTAAGATAAATGGAAACATACAATATGTGGTCTTTTGTGACTGATCTCTTTCACTTAGTATATTGTTTTCAAGATTCATTCCTGTTGTAGCGTGGATTGGTACTTCCTTCCTTTTTATTGGTAAATAATATCCCATTGTCTGAATATACCACATTTGTTTATTTATCAGTTGATGGACATTTGAAATGTTTCCACATTATGAAAAATGATGTTATGAACTTTTGTACTACCATATCTTTTCATTTCTCTTGGATATATACCTAGGAGTAGAATTAATTGTTCATATGATAGTGCTACGTTTAACATTTTGAGGATTACCAAAATGCTTTCCAAAGTGACTATGTGATTTAATACGCCCACCAGCAATGTACAAGGGTTCCAATTCTTCACATCCTCTCCAAGATTTATTTTCTATTTTATTGTTATTATTATTATTATTATTATTATAGCAATCCTACTGGGTGTAAGGTGATTTCTAATTATGATTTTGATTTGCATTTTTCTAGTGACTAATGATGAACATCTTTTCATATGCTTATTGGCCATTTGTATATATTTGGAGAAACATCTGTTCAAATCTTTTGCCCAGTTTTCATTGCATTTTTTATCTTTTTATTGTCAGGATGTAAATTTTTTTAGATATACTGGGTACAAGTCTTTTATCACATATATAGGATTTGCAGATATTTTCTACCATTTTGTGGGTTGGCCTTTCACTTTCTTGATGGTATCATTTACAGCACAAAAGTTTTTAATTTTGATGAAGTCCAATTTGTCTAGTTTTCTTTTGAAGCTTGGGCTTTTGGTATTATATATAAGAAACCATTATTTAACCCAGTGCCACTAAGATTTACCCTTAAATTTTATTCTGAGAATTTTATAGTTTTAATTCCTTATGTTTAAACATTTAAGTCTATGATTCATTGTGAGTTAATTTTTATATATCATGTGAAATATGGGCCCAATTTTGTTCTTTTGAATGTGGATATACAGTTGTCCCAGCACCAATTGTGGGAAAAAGTATTCTTTACCTATTGAATGATCATGGTACCCTTGTCAAAATGCAATGGACTATATATGTGAATGTTTGCTTCTGGATCCTTAATTCTGTTCAGTTGATCAGTGTATCTGTCCTTATGCTAATACCACACTATCTTGATTACTGTGTGTTTGTAATCAGAATATGTGAGTCCTTCAAGTTTGTTCCCTATCAAGATTGTTTTGGCTATTCTGGCTCCCTTGCATTTGCATGTGAATTTTAAGATCAGCTTGTCAATTTCTGCAAAACAGGCAGCTGGGATTTTGATAGAGATTCTGAATCTGTAGATCAAATTGGGGAGTATTGCCATATTAAAAGTAGTAAGTCTTTATTAAGTCTTTTAATCCATGAATACGTGCTGTCTTTCCATTTATTTAGATTTTCTTTATATTCTTTCACCAATGTTTTGTAGTATTCACTGTACGAGTCCTACATTTCTTTTGCTAAATTTATTTGTGAATATTTTATTGTTTTTGATGCTATTATAAATGGAATTGTTTTATTAATTTTATTTTGGAGTTTTCATTGATAATATATAGAAATATAATTGATTTTTGTATATTGATCTTATATCCTACAATCTTGCTAAAGCAGATACAGTTTTTTATATATACTGTACTTGTTGATTTTAAATCAAGTATAGAATTGAATAACACTTTTACTCTTATGCTTTAAAAAAAATTTAGACCTAGTAATAATTTCTTTAAGGAAGAAAGTATCTTTCTATTACCTTCTGCTTCTATAACCGTCAACAAATATTTTCAATAGAATACTGTACGAAGCAAAATGGGTACAAAAACATATCCCATATGATCCTTGTTCTCTATAAGCTCATTATCTATTGGAATAGATTGTACACCTACACAAATGCTTTTATGCATCATTACATGCCCCATACTTGATGTAGGCAAAAGTAAGTTATCAATTTTGTTTTTAAGATACATCTACTTGCCCTTTTTATGCTTAGAAAGAAACATCTTTTGTTTTGTTTGACTTTAATTTTTCATTAAATAAGTAATGCCTGAAATTATTTAATGTGCCAAATAATTCTACTTGGAAAACAATAATATGGTGCCAAAGTGAATCATAAGTAGATACATGCCACTAGCAAAGTTAGCATACTAGTAAACTGAAGATTAACAATGGATGAACTTTGTCTTATCTTTTTTCTCACTTTGTGTATATATATATATATATACATATATATATATATATATACATATATACACACTATATATATATAAAATACATTATATATATATATATATATATATATATAATTTTTTTGTTGAGGAAGATTGTCCCTGAGCTAGCATCTGTGCCAGTCATCCTCTGCTTTGTATATGGGGCACTGCAGCAGCATGGCTTGATGAGCAGTGTAGGTCCACTCCCAGGATCCAAACCCACAAACCACGGGCTGCCAGAGCAGAGTGCACAAACTTAACTGCTACACTGCCAGGCTGGCCACATGTATATGTTTTTAAATAGGTTTTAAACTTTACTTATGAAGCATAGTTCGATTCAATGTTATAACAGAAACTGCAAGACATTTGGGCTTTAAATGTTCAGTTGGCTTTTTTAAAAAAAATAATATCACCTGTGGTTAGTTAATATTTCGAGTGCTTATTAGCTGTTTGTAATGGAAACTTTAAAATAACTATAGTTAATTTTGAAATATAGTGATAATTTTAAAATATATCTATGGTGTAGTTATTCGTTACAATTGCTTTCTAAATTTAGGTGCACATTGAACATGTTAGCCAAGTGTAAATGTGATATCCATATTTTCATTACATGTATTAAATAAAATGAAGCCACTCTAACTTACCACACCACTCCCATCTTCTCTGCACCACATTCACACAAGACTTGTCATTTCCACAGTGTCTGCTCCCCTTTGTATCATTCGTCCCTGTAATAGTGTCTGGCATGTGAGTGTTTAATAAGTGTTTCTTAAATAAATAAACAAATGAAGGGAGGGACCATCTACTAAAGTTTTGAGGAAAAATAGATCACTATGAAATTGAGTATTAAGAGAAGTTTCCAAAGAGAATTTTAGGCTTAAAGAGATACATGAGATTAAAAGAAGAGCCTTTGAGTTGTGAACAAGTCTGTGGAAGTGAGAAGGTGATTGCATCTGGAGACAGTGAGCAGATAAATTTGATTGGATTGGATGTACCTGTGGGCTTTATATGGCCTTTCTGCCAAGTCACTCCCCTACTTTTTTTTTTTTTTAATTTATCTTTTTTTTAGTGAGGGAGAATGGCCCTGAGCTAATATCTGTTGCCAATTTTCCTCTTTTTGCTTGAGGAAGATTGTTCCTGAGCTGACATCTGTGCCAGTCTTCCTCTATTTGGTAGGGGGGACACTGCTGCAGTGTGGCTTGATGAGCCGTGTGTGGGTCCGCACCTGGGCTGAACCTGCAAATCCCAGGCCACCCAGGCAGAGCGCATGGACTTGACCACTATGCCACCAGGCCAGTCCCTCCCCAACCTTTTTTTTTACATGAGGTTTTATTGGAACATAGCCACTTCCACTTGCTTATATGTTATCTGTGTCTGCTTTTGTGTTATAATGGTGGAGCTGAGTAGTTGGGACAGAGACTGTAGACCGTATGACCACAAAGTCTAAAGTATTTACTATCTAGCCCTTTACAGGAAAAGTTTGCCAGCCGCTGCATTGGAACATCCATGAAAGGAAAGAGTGGCAAATAACTTTAGGGAGTTATTATGACGCTAGAAGGCAGAACATTTAAATTTATGGCTAAAGAGTTCAGACTATTTGTCTTTAAGGTTGATCAGAGGAGCAATGTGTATCAAGTTGGTAGGTCACCCTGGCAGAAACCTATAAGGTAGATTACAACAATGAGAGACAACACTCAGGAATAACAGCTAGCCAACTTCCAAATGTGGGAGATGGTCAGGACCTGAACTATGGTGGCAGAAGCCAGCGGGGGAGAGGAAGTGATAGTGGTAGAGAGAATGATAGAAATGGACAGATACATAGAGAAGTAAATCCTCAAGGGGACTCACCGAGAAAGAGGGACATGCCAATAATGATTCCAACTTTTCAGTAGTAAGTTACAGGAAGAATAATGTTACTCCTGCTAGAAAATGAGAAGACCACAGAATACGTTAGCTTTGAAGGAGTGACTTTGACTCCTTTTTTTAAGCCATGTTATTTGATGAGATAGGAAATCTCAGTCAAAATGTCTGGCAGGTAATCATAAATGTGGGGCTGGAGCTCAAAGGCAAAGACTGAAGTAGTGGTATTGACTTGAGGGGTAGTGGTTAAACTGTGAGAATAGGCGAGATCTCTGAGGGAGAATTGGTAAATAGACAACATAGGGTGGAACAGATCTTAACCTCAGGGAATACTCACTCCTAATGGGCATGAGGAAGAAATGGTGACACAGCAGAGGTAGTAAGAGTTTTATGGACAGAGCAAAGCATCACCTTATCCAGAAAACAGTTTCGGGATGAAGGATGCAATTCAATTAAATCTTATTTGAGTATATAAAGAGTATACAAAACATAGGCAGCTCATAATCCTCTGAAGAAAACAGAATTTTAAATAGAAAAAGAGAAGGATTTTTACAGATACAAGAAAAATATTATTATAAGATCAAAGGAAAGAGAAATGACTTTGCATTAGAAAGTTAAAGATTTTTTCATCGTGACTCTTTGGTGACTTTAAGGGTGTTTTTTTTTTTTTTTTTGTGATGAGGAAGATTGGCCCTGAGCTAACAACTGTTGCCAAACTCCCTCTATTTTTTATGTGGGACACCACCACAGCATGGCTTGATGAGTGATGTGTAGATCTGTGCCCAGGATCCCAACCCATGAACCCTGGGCCACCAAAGCAGAGTATGCGAACTTAACCACTACACCACTGGGCTGGCCTCTTTAAGAGTGTTTTTTATGGGCAGAAAATACCATGTAGAGTTGCTTTAGTTTTAGAATTAATGTTTAATTTATTAAAGTTACAAATCAAAAAATCTACTCCCTTATTAAGCTTTTAATTCTATAAGCCTTTAGTCAGTCAGCCTCTCTCTTTCTCTCGCTCATTCTCCCTGTCCTCCTTCTGTGTCAACATTCACTTTTAAATCTTTGAATGATATTTGATCTCATTTAAACAGTTAATTAAATACCTTCAAATATTACGAACACAATTGTAAGTTAAGTGTATTTGATTACCTTTTAAAGTACTCCAGTTATGTCTCATATATTCAAGTATTCTAATAATGTGTTTTTAAAATTTTAATTGTAAATCATAAATAAATTTATAAATATAAAGCTTCTTAAGTTTCTTTATAAGCTCCCATCCTATATATAAACTTAATAAAATTTCTACTTTAAAATAACATCTAGATTAGTTATTCAATTCTGTATTACTCTAATTAGGCACATTATGAGTACACAAATGTTGAACTTTACTAGTTCATAAAGATATTAGTATGTCTGGGTTTATTCTCTGAAACGTTTGTTATTAATTTGAATCTTTCTAGATTTGAAAGAAGTGTATCCATTAAAGTAATAATAAGATAATCCTAAGCAATTTGGGAGATAGCCAAGATATTAACAGCATTTGTTCAGGATTATATTAGAATATACTAAGGTCTAGAAATAATCTTTAACATAACATTATAAATTGGGAGAACTCATGTGATAGGTTTCCTTGATCTGATTATGTTAAGGTTGTAGCCCTCCCACACTTTTACATGACTTCATTGGATTTTAGATATTTTTTGACTCCTAAGGTATATGAATGCTTTTTTCCATTTAACTTTAAAGACCTTTGTACTTGACAGAATCCTTTACTTTTTCGTATCCTCTAAATCCACCCAATTATTATGTATTAAAACTGATAACCTAATTCTGAATATATCTCAGTGAACCTATAATATTCAGAAAATATGGAGTTGCAGTAAATCCAGGGCTCTGTGATACTTTCTGTGTCAGGACCTTCATGTGAGTAAGGCACGAGCAGTAGATATCACTGGCAAGAGTGGCTCACATATCGAAGGGCATTGTATATCCAACTACAGAGTTTGGATTTTATCTCATGTGACGGGTTTTGGGTGTGTGTGTGTATGTATTTGTTAAAACATATATTTTATAAAACATGTATTTCAAACATATACATCTGACATAGTTCTTCAAATATGCATTCAGTCTCTGTGTTACTTTCGTCTTATGGGCTTCTTTTGAATTATGAAACTGATAGGTTGCAAAATAGTGAACTTCATATTAAATAAATTTCCCCAGGAAAATTTCTTTATCTCTTCTTTATGATTCTCTATTTTCTCGGTTCCTTGATTTACATCCCCCTTTTCGAGTAGGTGCTTTGTATTTTATGGCTTAAATGGGGAGCAGGATTTTTATTATCTGGTTAACCCCAACGATGGGAAATATAGATTATGTACCAGTCAGCACTCCTAGTCAGCTCTTAAGGATCTTGCAGAAAATCTGACTTTCAAAGGTATCAATAGTCATTCAAATATTATGACTTAAACTGCTTTGAGTGAGGTTGAATTCCTTTAAGATATCTTTTTTTGTGTGGTTGCCTTGTCTGAGGAAAATAAAGTATGAAATTCCACAATCAACAAATACTCAACTTCCTATGATGTGCCAAACACTGTTCTAGGCACAGAGGACACAGCACTGTGCAGAATACACAAAAATAGCAGTCCCTGCCCTGGGGGTGGGGTTACATTCTGGTGCGGGCAGAGAGGTAATATATATACACATGAGATGCATGATACTTATTTGGCAATAAGGGCTTTAGAGAAAAATAAAGCAGGGAAGGGGAATAATAAATGAGGAGGAGGAGTGTTGGGTCGCACTCTAATTAGGGTACCAGGGAAGGCCTCAGTGAGAAGGTATTGATATTTGGGGAAAATTGGAGTGTGTGAGGGGTGTCTGATTATCTAATCAGAGGAAAATACCTTACCTGAAGAGGAAACAGCAAGGACCAAGTTGAGAGGTGTGCTGGGCCAAGTGTCCTTGAGGAACAACAGCGAGAAGGCTTATCTACCTGCATCTGAAAAGAGCAGCAAGAGGTCAAGTAAGAGAGGTGAGGGGAGAGAGCAGAACTTGCAGGACATGGAGGCCATTTTAGGATTTTGGCCTTTACTCCAAGATGGTGAGCCATGGGAGAGTTTTGAAAATAGAAATGACATTATCTGACTTGCATTTTAATAGGATCAAGGCTGTAAAGTCAGTGGGAAAGCTAGGACTTGAAACCAGGCAGTCTGTCTCCAGATTTTGCCAATGCAGTCAGCATAGTTCAGTGAAGCCATTGTAGGGAACTGGAAGGTTGGGAAATCTGGGTCCTAGTCTTGTCTCTTACTGGTACCAGGCTGTATAGTTTTGAGTGAGTAGATTCACTACCCCAGGTGAAATAAATAAAAAATATCTGAACTTCCTTCTTTTCCTTTTTTTTAAAGATTGGCCCTGAGCTAACATCTGTTGCCAATTTCCCCCTCCTTTTTTTTTCCTATCCCCAAAGCCCCCCAGTAAATAGTTGTAGATTGTAGTTGGAGGTCTTTCTAGTTCTGCTATGTGGCATGCTTCCTCAGCATGGGATAATAAGCGATGCTATGTCGTCCGCACCCAGGATCCGAACTGTTGAAACCATTGAAATTTGCCCAAAGCAGAGTGAGTGAATTTAACCACTGGACCACGGGGCAGGCCCCTGTAGTTCCTTCCTACTTTAAATTCCTCACTCTGCATCCTCAAAATGTGTGGACCACATATAAAGAAAGCTGAGAGTCATGTAAACCTTTCTCCTGTATGGAAAGCTTATTATTGACTTCTTTTTATAATATTATGAAATAATCATAAATAACCTTCTAGAAAATTATCAAAATTTATTCTATAAAATAAAGGTGTTAAAAAGCAAACAAACAAAACTAACCTTATATCTGTTAGTCTTACCATAAGGTTTAAAATTCACATATGCAGTTAAAGCAGAATAGTGGAACAAAATATATTCTTGAATTTCCATTCCATGTTGATTGGTGGAGAGGAGAAAACAGAAGGAAAATGAGTTAAGTGTTCATTTTCTTTTTAATTGTCACATTATTCTTTAAGATGAGATCTTGAGATTGATTTTATCACTCAGGCTAGGCCACGAAGTTTGAACTGCTTGGAGGGGCAAAAATTGATTTTCCTTTAAGGATCTCTTTGCTTTAAAAAGTTTTGGCAGCAAAATGTGAGCTTTTGCATAGGTCTGCCCTCAGGTGGTGCAGACAACAGTAACGCTCTTGAGCAGTCTCTTAGGTCTGTCTACAGCCTCTTGCCCTTCCTAATTTCACAAACCATTTTTGAAATTTGTGCTCACAATACACGGGAAGGGAAAGAATGCTATTTTAAATATGGATGTCAAATGTGGCCATAAAAGCCCCTTTCTAGTCAATGGTACTTTTTTAATAGAGAACGATACTTTTTCTCTAGAACAAACACTGTTTAAGTACAATTCCAGCTCCCAAAACTTGCCCCAAGTCTCTGCTCAAAATTAATTACCAATGCCTAACACATCATGATCACCTGGGAATTTTGTGAAAATTACAAACTCGTGAACAGCCAACCAAGACAATGGTATCAAAATCTCTGAGAATGCAGCTGAGGGATATACATTTTAATAGGGTCAAATTTTTCTAAACTTTGAGGACTATCAGCTTGGGGCATGAATAGGGGCAGTGAATTCTCATTGTCCCTGGGTGACCCTGGGTGCTCAGTTAATGCTCTGGGACAGTCACTGTGTGCAAAGGGAAGAATGTGTATACTACATCTTACTTGCCTGACTATTGCCTACTTTTTCAAAGTACATAAAGCCCCATCGGTGCCTAAACAAACAGCTTTAGGTTACTCGGCAGACACTGAACTGGGAGTTTAGTTAGCCCTGAGCTTCACTGCACTCAGAGAACAGGTGAACTCCAGTGGGTCACAGAATTCATGAGCATTCAAAATTTAATCTCAGGTAGTACTTTATACACTGGAAGGACCTAGCTCAATCTCTGTAATATCTCATGTCATAGAAGTATATTAATGCATGCACTGCATAGTTCTGGGCATTAAGCATTTTATAGTTAGGTTTCACTGTTCATTACTTTAGCACTAACAGTCATTTTTTTCATATCTAGCTTGATTTTCCTTTCCTTAGAAGATGGCAAATTTTCTGCCTTTTCTTACTTTCTTACTGGCAGTTTCTTGTCACCTTTTATTAAGCTTTAAGTCTCCAATTTGCTGCCCTAATGTACCCATATAAGAATAGCTTGATTCATTTGTGTCAGAGGGAGGAAATGAAAACACAACATTATTTTTTGCCCGTTTTTACTTTCTGTTTCTTTAAATGTAAATTGAAATATTAGAAAACATAGATTCAGCCACTAAAGTTTTTCATCGCAGTTTGAAAGAAGTGAACACGATAGAAGCACTACATTTTCAATCCCCCTACTACACATTTTTTGAAGATGGGGCAAGACCTTAGGGTCTATACATGTATATTGACTTTATCTTTTGCAGAATTATAAGAAATTTTATCTACATAGTTATATACAGTATATAGAAAAAACAATATAATTATATATTTTCATGAAATCTGTGAAAAAATACAATTACAATATGAACAAAATATTTTGGTAATTTTTTTATTTGTAAGGAGATCTTGTTCCTTGAAAATGAAGATGAATCAGTTATTATATCTACAATCCCTGGCCCACATAATAGATGCTCAATAAACATTGGGTGAATGAGGTAGGGAGGGAGTGGGTGGATGGTTAAATGAATGGATGCTATACACATTATTTCTTCTAGTTTAACTACAGAACAGGAAAAAAGGTAAGTCAGTGATGTTTGAGTTTTTTAAAACCACAGAAAACTTTTCAATCTCTTAATGTGCCATCTGACTTCATATCTGCCAATTTCTGCAATGACAGGCAGAATGGTATAATTAAAAGCACTCTATGAAATTTTGTGTCAGATATGTAATATCTACTTCCTTAGAAACCAGCTTGTAGTACAAATATTGCCAAAGTAAATTTATGTGGTTAGACCATGGGAATGGTATTTTTGTGTCATTGCCTGAGTCTGTCCGCTTCAAGTGCCTTTAAAGATCTGCTCTCTTACAACATATTAGAATTCTTCATGGCTGAGAAATCCTATCTGTCCTGACACCTCCTTTGGCCAAACATGTCTAGGTGCTTCTTCTAATTTTATATTTCTGTGTAGGAAAGATAGTGAATCTTCTCTATATAAACGTGTATCATGAAAAGGGGAAAAATAAAGCGTGCATTATAAAAGAAGAAATATCAGGAAGCATATTTTTAAGTCTCAAATATTAACACAAATTTACCTTCTAACTGGAAACCCTAGAAACCATACTAAATAGTTGACACTGCAAAATTCCAGTGATATTTAAAATGTGAATGATTATGTATGTTTTCTCTATACTTTCTGTTTCCATAAAAAATTTTGTATAAGGGAAAGAAATTAAGTACAAGCTTATGATATGTCTGAAACCAAATATGTAAGGAAAAATAAAGGCTTTAAAAACTTCTTTAAATTTAGCAAAATCATAACACTGCAAATGCTAAAATATCAATTAAAATTCAGCCTTTTTAAAAAGCATTTGGAGTGCTATGAAAGTCAAGAGTTGACAGTGACAGTGTAATTCTCCCTACTGCTTTAGGAATAAGATTGCATAATTGGTAATCAAGGTAATTTATGTTGTTCTGAAATAAAATCCTGTACACTGAATTGGATCTACAAAGATTAAACGTTTTTCTTAATCCAGGAAAAATGATTTTTAGTCCATCTAAATTATTTTATGTTAAGATTTTAATAGTCTTTGGATGTCAGTAAATTGCGTAGTTTCTTTGGAATGAAACTGTAATTTATGCCTAAATGTATCTAAATTTCAAATAGCAGTAAATGTCAGAAGAAAAGTCTTTTTTTCCCTGCATATTGTGAATGTGCCCTTGAATTTACATAAAATACTGCAATAAGTTGTGACTGAAAAACAAACAAAACAGATCTATTATATAAGCAAAAGCCTCGAGTATTCTATAAAAGTAGACTCTGAGCACCATACGAGGTGTAAACTGAAGCCCTCACCTGTGAGTCAAGGTTATTGGAATGTTGGCTTGATGAATGAGTTGCAGCACCAAGTGTAATCTATTAGGAGGACGGATTAACCAGAAAGGTTAGATTATGCCAATGAAACCTATACTAGGGACTGTTTCCAAGAATTACCAGGCAACTTAATGTTGTCCCATGTCCAAACTTAGTTTTATTCACATATTCATCTTTCTCCATTTTATGGCCTAAATCTACCTTCCAATTTTAAGAACTACATGCTCCTCCCTAAGTTCATACTACCCTTCCTCATTCCTGTGTCTATTCTTGTGCCATTAACTCCACCTGGGAGCTCCCTGAAAACCCCTTCCCCCAGCCTCACCCTCCGAGGCACACACATTTTACCTTACGAAAAGCTCTCTGTCATTCAAGACCCATCCCAAAGACCGCCTCTTTCCTGGAACTCCTCTGATCCCTTCAACCAGGAAAAGCCTTCCTATCACTGTTTTGTTTTTTGACTTGCAAAGGACTGTGCACATTGGTTGTGAAATTTATCTTAATCCACTCAGTTTTATACACCATCACTAGATTAGCCCCTCCCACGAGACTATGCTTTCCCTTCTGAAACAAATTATTTTCCAAATTATAATTCTTTTACGTAAACTTTATCATTCCTCTGAAATTAGTAACTAGAGAACTAAATTCTATATGGAGTTGATATCGTAGAAAATCAATGTTTCCCTATGACTTAACTCTAGCAGAAGTTTCCCTATTCTTAAGGTGAGCAAAATAATGATAGGAGTTTTGTATGGAGCTAAAATAAGAAAAAAATAAATAAAATAGAATACCCAGCACTAGATACTTGGTAAAAATTAGTTTTTTTCTCTTTATTCCTTATATTCGAAGTGAGAGAAGAATGAAAAGAGGTGAACTGAACTGATCTCGTAGTTGAGCCACTCAAGTAGTCAGTCACCTATTGGGAAAAAATATTATGGAGCTGAATAAGCCTTATGAAGAATGTTGGAAAATACTTGTTATTTTTTCTGCATTGTTACTGTTCTGTTTATGAGAGAAAGGAGCCTGGAATAGAAGTGTAGGAAGAAGGAAGTAGCAGGCTTCACCAGAATTATCTCTTTATCCAGAGATGATCTGTAGGGAACCAAGGGGACAGTGATAGAAGAACCTGGGTGCCTCACTGCAAGCAGGCAGGACGTTGCAGAGAAGCAAGTCCCCAGGGCTCTGTCCTAGGGCAAGGCAGATAGAACCTCAAAGCCAGGGTTTCCAACACAGCTCTGTAACCTCCAGTAGTGTCATAGCTTCTGAGAAGAGAGAAGATGCCTCAGGAGCACTTTTCCTGGTGAGGAGAAGTTCGGAAAATCTATAGGGAAATAAGAAGAGATTTAAAAACTTTAACTTAACTAAAAGATATTTGCTTCTTTTTATTTTGCTTCAAATTACATTTTAAAATATTTTATTAACGTATAAACATGTGATATCAGCATGTGAGCCAAACGGCTGTGTTGATGCACTATTGTTGAATTAAAAGAAGCAAAATTCACTTAGTGAAGTGAATATATGGACTATAGTCATTTGATGATTGGTCTGATATTGTATTACCAATTCTGGAAGCAAACCCCAGTTGAAATTGCCCCATTACACAAGTTTCATCAATAGCAGTCTGTCAGAATGGCAGGCATACAAGCTCATACTATGTTTTGAGTGAATGGTCGAAGGTATGAATGAGTAAACTAGAAGACACTTCTCCCCTCCTCCCCCAACTTTACCCTCCCTAATAATTGAACTTAGATGATTTATAACTCATGCTATCTAACCCTAATAAAACTACAGCTATCTAACCCTAATGAAACATATCCACATCATAAAATTTCTCAAAATTTATTTTTAAGATATGTTTTCTGTTAAGAAATATATGTTTTCTATAGATTTGGTATCTTTTCCCATCATATTTTATTGGCAATGTCTTCAGATGACGTTAGCCTTTTGTTCACGGAATGCCTCTCACATTAGAGACAGGGATACAGGCATCGTGAATGTATTCCATGGCTTAATCTTGGTGTTGGTTCCAGTATGATACTGTTGAGGGGATGCAGCAGTTGGATTGATACAAACATCAGACAGTTTCAGAATAATAATAGCACAATCAAAATTATTATTAGACTTAAGGATCTACTGTGTACTTGAGCCACCTCCAAATGGAGTACTTCTATTCACACCTAGTGTCAGCCGCTTAGGGTCCAAGACTTCAGAACCTGTGCTAAATGCATGCACTGCCTGGGGCATTCGTGACGCCGTTGGTGATGGACAGGTGGTAGCCTGCTCCTCCCGCAGCACCAGCATTGCTCTCGATGGCCACCATCTTGCAGAGGAAATGGAGTCTAACTACCTCAGGCACTCCATCTGTGCAAGGAGGAATGACCTGCACAGAATTCTAAGCTTCCTTACCTACAGCCTTTTTATTATATACACTAAAAATGAGACTACCTTTTCATGCATTGTTTGCTTTGAACTTTTAACAATATGCTGATATTTTGTATGAAAGTAAAATTTTGTGTTTATAATAAAAATTCTGACTTATTCTTATGAGGGTTTGAAGATGTCTCTTCATGTGAGATTCTCAAATATATTTGCTTTCTTGAATTTCCCCTATAATTGTGTCTCCTCTGTTTAATTTTCACGTTTTTTCCTCACGTGTGAATAAGAGGCTTGTTAAAATGAGAAATAGTTTCGCTCTTCTGAAATACTAGATTGATTTTCTATTCCTTGACTGAATCTTTCTCAGTGATCTAAATTCATTCCTGTAATTTTCTCTCAAGACAGATATAATATTGTTTTATTATCTGTGAAACGACATATATTCTTTTGCCAAAAATGTTGTATTATAACAAGAAATCTTTTAGAAAATTGAGTAAATCTATTTTAAAATGATAAATTCATTGTATGTATATGTCAGTTATAAGTGGTCTTTATGATCTTGTAGTTTTTCGTACAAAACTGTGATAAATTTTATGCCAAGAAAAGAAGCTCCATAGCTAAATAATTAACTATTGGTCATTTTGTCTGAATGAGAGCATAATGAACCTTTTTGGCTTCTATTATCATGCTGAAAAAATCAAATAAACTTATGGAAGAAAAGTGCTAATTGAGGCAAAAACGTAGAGCTAACTATTTCTCCTGTACTTTTTTTTTTAAAGACTGGATTCAGAGCAATTTCAAAAAAATTGGCTACTTACTACACTATTGCTCTATAAAGTAGGTTATTGAAATGCATTTGAACATGTGGCAAAACCACATTGTTAGGTTTTCATAGTGAGAATTCTGTAAGGGATACTGGTCATCTAATTTTGCTCACCCTATAATAGTCAATTTGGCTTTTTCCTGTTCAGATATCCACACACATTGGCATCTGTAGAGGTTCTTTATTTTGAGAACTTAAAAATACAAGAACTGGATTTATTTCTATAATGAGAACATATACATATATTTAGTTTCTTTTAGATAAAAATATACAACTAATATAATATGGGTTATGCTATCAATTTATAATTCCCCCTTATTAAGGAATGGTAATCACCCTAGGGCTGTGTTGCTAAGGCCTCTATTCTTTGGTGTACCCCACAAGTCTGTGTTGGGATGTCTGCTGCTTGTTCAGAGCCCTTATGGTTATTTGTGTATATGTCTGTGTGAGTTACATTTATCCTGAAATATTTAAGATGGCCTAAAAAGTATTCCTATTCTAAAACAACTAAAGATAAGTGAGAAAATTGGAGTAGAGTCAATAAGGTAATAAAAATATGCGAAGCTAGGAGAAAGGTTTGACACCACTCTTTCTAGCAGCCAAGATAGGTCTAGCTTAGTTATGTGTTTTCTAGTGTATATGAAAGGGCTTAGGGACACAATTATTCTTGGCACCGAGAGAAGTATATTTCCTCTTGTCTTCATATAGAATATACTATGTAAGGCACTGACTCACTTGAAGGTTTAAAATCTGACAAAACTGCCCAATAGTTCATAAAAATGGCAATATCCTTGTAGTATATTAACAATGTTTCATGTTAATATTTCCCAATGTTGGTTATGGACCAATACTAAAGTTTGGTTTTGCAGGAACAATTCTGTGGCATGTGACTGCTTGTTAGTGTGTGTTTATAGATGGATGTGTGGGCGGGAGAGGAGTTGATGTCTGTAGAGGTGGGTGGGGGAGAGGGATTTTCAAGGAAAAAGGACATTACAAATCCAGACCAGTGACAAAGATTTCTGTGGTGTAATTAGAAAAATAGTAACTATGGTACTATGTAGAGGACATGAAAAATCTTAGGTTTTCACTTATACATCTGTCCATATTTAATCTTCATTGACAAGTGTCAAGATCAACTGACTTATTTTTCATTTTCTTTTTTGTGTTGTTGGGTTTGCTCTCACATTTCTTTAACATTTTAGTAATAGTCATCTATGCGTAGGTTTTTATGTTCTCTATTCTCTCCCTCTCAATCACACAAACACACAGATTTACATAAATGAGATTAAATAATACTTGTTTTATCACGGAGATTGTTTGGCCTTTTTTCCTTCTTGCATCCCATCAACATCCTGCCTCTCATCCTTGCCTTCTCACTTATATTGAAAGCCTAGTGTTATTAATTCATGTTTTTCTCTATATTCATATAATCATATATATATACCAAGATATACACTCTCATATAATATATGCAAACACACATATACACACTTAAATATACATATATACAACATTTTGGTCAATTTTTTATTTTACCAAAACCAGGTTCTTACTATACAAATTTTTTTGATAACTTGCTTTTCTCACTCAGAATTATCTCATGGAAATCTCTTTAAGTCTCTACATCATCAAGAATAGCTCTAATTCAGGCTTTGAACGGATTGTATAATAAAATCGTGGAGGGAGTTTCTAACAATCTATTCGTGCATTCCCCTATCGATGGGCATTGACTTTGTTTAGAGTTCTTGGTTACTTCAAAAAATGCTGCACTAAATGTCGTTCACCTTTAATATTGGAGTAAATTAGAATAGAGTCCCCAACATGGAATTTCTCAGTGGTATGTCTTATTTTAATTTGAGAAGATGTTGATAGATCGTATGCCTAAAAGGCTTTAACACTTCACATTTCCACTAAACATATATAATAGTACATTTTATTCCTCCAGCACAAACATTATAGGTCTTGCTCAATGTGCCTATGTGATGGGTGAAAAGAGATGTTTTTGCTCTAGTTTATTTCCTACTCCTGAACTGTAGCAATTCCTCATATACTTTTGACCATTTCATTTGTTCTTCTGTGAATTTTCTATTATTATGCTTTGCCTGCTGGTTATCATTTCCTATCAGTTTGAGAGTCCTTTGTGTGTATAAAGTTATTCCTTGTGCGTCATCTGGATTACAAATAATATTCCTGGACTTGTTTTTCTATTTTTTAAAGGATGTTGATGTAAAAGGTTTCACGGATTTTTTTTTTTTAATTTTTAAGTATGGTTTTGTTTCGTTTTGTTTTTTGGTGAGGAAAATTGGCCCTAAGTTAACATCTGTTGCCAATCTTCCTCTTTTTTTTTCTTCCCAAAGCCCCAGTACATAGTCATATATCTTAGTTGTATGTCATTCTAGTTCTTCTTTGTGGGATGCTGCCACAGCATGGCTCGATGAGCACTGTGTAGATCCGCACCCAGGATCCGAACTGGCGAATCTCGGGATGCCAAAGCAGACTGCAGGAACTTAACCACTTGGCCACTGGGCTGGCCCCCCACCGATATTTTTATAGATGAATAATGTCGATATTTTGTTTTATAATTTTGGGTTTCCAGTGTTATTTTGACAGAATCTCCCAAACCCTGGATTGTACACATACTCCCCTAAATTTTCCTGGGGGATATTTTCTTTTATATTTAAGACTTTAATTCATCTATAATTTCATTCTGTATGTGGGAAAAGGAGGGTTCCATTTTAATTTTCTTTCAGATGTTTAACCAATTTATTAAATAAGTAAGTAAAATTGCCCATTGAATTTAACTATTAGTATCTTTATCAAATATTGACTTCCTATAGATACTAAAAAAATGGTTCTGCTTCTCTATTTGATCTACTTGCTCCCTTTTTTAACCAACACTGGGTTGTTTTGAATACAACATATTTATAATATTTTTTGACAAAGCAGGACAACAATCACTCTTCTGTTTCATCATTCTCTTAGTTATAGTGGAGCATATATTTTTCTATGTACAATTTAAGATCATTCTATCCAGTTGCTGATAAAACACTGCTGGAATTTCTATTGAACTTACGTTAAATTTATATATTAATTTTAAGAGGTATCAATTAATTTTACTAAATATTTACTAAATATGCTATACAAGTTACTGCCTCTGACTCTATGGATTACAAGCAATTTGGTGAATATCAGATGGTAGAAATGAGAAGTTAAAAGAGAAATTTTGTTAGAAACAAATATCCCAAACCAGGTTTGCACTTTTCCCAAAATCCATCAAGAATTATGGAGCAGTATAAGGTATCTACAGGTTTGTATGCATCTGTAAGTGTTGATTTTTACTTTTAATTTTTGGTGAGATTATTTTCTATTCTTTCATAATTCACCTTTAGTTTATTTCTGCTGATTATTCCAGCTCTGTGTATTTTTAAGAAGTTGGAATGACACATCCCATAACTTGTGGTTTGTGTATACAATTTTGATAAGGAGTATTTTCCCATTAAACTGTAAGGTCCATTGGAGCAAGGATCATGTCAAATTTTTTTGTCATTGTTCTTCCAGATTATAGTGTAGTGCCTACAACATAGAAAATATTGTATAAGTAAGTGTTGAATTTATGAATGAATTAAATACTTGACATTAGAACTGCAATAAAAATTCAAAATTCCCTTCTGCACAGATATAAGGCTGCCCTACTTCCTGTAAGATAATACTAAGACAGTGTTTTTCAAATGTTTTTGGCCATGATTGTCATTAAGAAATACATTTCAGGTGCAACTGATAATGCAAGTATGTATTTGTTCCATGAAATAATAGTTACCTATACTATGTGCATTGAATTCTGATGTTATTTACTCTATTTTTCATGATTATATTTTTTTTATGCAACTCAAGAACAATTAAACTAATTTCATAATTTACTAAAGGGATAAATAGTTTGCAAAACACGACGTTGAACATTATCTTTTTCACATCTAAAAGAGGTAATATTAAGGATAATACAATAACACTAGCACTCATATAAGATATACCATATGCCAGGTACAGTTTTATGTGCTTTACGTACATTGACTTACTTAATCCTTGTGACGAAGTATGGAGTTGTTAGAACTGTGTGAGGGGGACTGAGAGGAAAAGTAACTTGCCCAAAGGCACAGCAAGCAGCGGAGGTGGGATTTGAGCTAGATAGTGTCATTCTAGAGTCAATGCACCTAGCCACAACAGTCTATTGCCTTTCCATTAGCAAAAGCCTGGCCTCCCAATGTCATTCTACTGGCAATGATGACCGAGAGGGTGGGGGCGGGTAGGTTATCAAGGTGGGAAATGGATATGATCCAAAGAGACCAAAGTTCTGAGGCAAGTGATTCTTACTAATTCTCATATCCAGCGGTGTTTTCTAATACCAAGTATCCATACTTACGGCACTCCAAGGTAAATGTTGGCCATGCTTTAGTAATCATTTATGAGTACAAGCCATGATGTCAGGCTTGCCTGGTGTTCTGTGGTGCCCTGGAGAGATGAGTGACGTTTAACTGGAACAAGTAGCAGCTCCAGGCCTCAGAAGACATCAGAAACTCTGCCACATTTGGTATTTCTGGTATTATGACAAGTGCAGTTTTGGTAGTGTCTTCAAAATAAGTGTATGCCCACATGTGAATAGTGCTGTAGTGTAGATGAAGGTGGGCAGTGTGATTGTTTTAGAGAAACTCAACCTAGAGGAGCAGTCAGTAAAAGTGATTCATGTTCTGCTGCCTGACGGTCATTTTGTTCATGGTAACATTTTCAATAGTATCTGACCATGCTTTTACAACTCTGTGTACTCTGAACACAAATACGATGCTTCATTTACATTTTACCATAGAAGAATTCATTAGTACGCAAGTCACTTTTTAGTTACTTTATACATACACAGCTAAGAGCTTGAAGGCATTCGATTGTTTCGTCTTTCTCATTCCCCGTTTAACCTTATGTCAAAAAGCATAGGCCTGTGGTTAAGGGCACCGTCTTTAAGGTAAAGGGGCCACGACTACAATTTTGGCTCTGCTATGTGATAAGTGCGTTAGTTTGGGCAAGTCATTTACCATCACGCTTTGTAATCTGTAAAATGAAGAAAATAATAGGACTTTCAAATTGGTTAATACTGGTCCTCACAGTGTCTGGCATACCATAAACATACTAAATATTAGTTCTATTATAATTTCCAAAAACTAGACTCAAAAGTTAATTTAAACAGCAAGCATGTAATCTTGTGGTGACTAAGATAAATTTCCTGTGGACTTTTCAGCACTAAGAAAAGACATTTGAATTTTCAGCTAATTTAGAGATGTGGACTGAAAAGCATGTAAAACATCAATGTCTATTATTTGCTCCACTAGCTCTTCTCAAAGAGTACACTTCTTTTATTAGTGTAACAAATGCATGGATTTTGCCCATTCCCTCTTTATCAGGATGGGTTTGTAAATTTTCATTGCTACTCACAGGATGGTTGAAATGGAGCGTCATCTGATCTGATAGTGGTAGGGTCTTCCACAACTTGGTGCTCATAAATGTCTTTGCTTTTGTAATTAACAACTTGTAATTTTATATATTTAGAGGAAAATAAGAATGGAACTTATGTTTCACAGTTTATCTAGTTTTTTGCTGTATTGTGTATTTCTGGAGAAACAGCTATGGTCCTTCTCCCTGTATCTTTAGGACAAGAACATAAGGAACAGGGGCATGGTCTTCCCCAGAAAGCTTACCCTGCATCTTGCCCCATATCTGTGTTCTGTAAATATGATTTCACTCAACAGGTGCTGACTGGAGATGTACTCTATGCTTGGTATGGTGCTTAAATCTGTGGGCAATTCAAAAGCTGGGAAAAAAATTAAAGGTATGTTAATGGAAGAAGATATGAGCTATGAACAGCCCTAGGAACTAATGGGTCAGAGAAGGTAAATCCTTACTCCTGTTATTGCTGAAAAGAACAGCTATTCTCTCAAGCCCTTTTCTTTCCCACGTAGAACTCTGAAGTTACAACAAAGTTGGGGACGATTTTTGAACTCATAGATTTGTGCCAGAAGCTAAGTGAGTTTTGCTCTACAAACAGAAAATGCTAGTCTCTCCATCCTTGCCACAAAATTTAACTTAGTTGGAGATTCTAAAGACTTAAGTTATACATTTTTAAAATAATGGTTTTTATCTTAAAATACTTTCGTCGTCTCTGAGGTTCAAAACTGCCACACTGCTAAGAAAGAAGCCATACGGAAACACAAAGTTTCTCTTGCAAGTTCACAAGAGCCTTCCTGCTTCCTTTCCTTCTCGATACAGGTCCCCTGAGTGAAATTGTGAGGTGCAATCTTCTCTCTTAGAACTGTCTAAATAAAGTCAGCCCCAGTGAAAACAGACGGTCGGTGTGATCATTTTTAACGGCCCTGGAGACATCCATATGCTATTCGGTAATGTGGCATCTGCAAGGCCCTTTAACTGTGGAGTGTACTTTAAACATAAGCAACTTTTAAGCAACAAGGTGTCAAGCTATTCATCCATGTGAGGTAAATCAGTGCCTCGGCCGCCCTGAGTACAATCAGCGGAAACCCTTAGAGTGCTCTTATCCACCCAGCCTCCCCAGGCACATGGCGTGTTCTTTTAATACAGTTACATTACTGTGCCTCCAAGTCAAAAAAGTTTGTGAGGTAAAATACTCATTCAATTAACATTGGAGTCACTAAGCCACTGCTGTGTTGGCATTTTGCACCAGTGGAACATGGGAGCATTCACCTGGCCATGGGCATGCTTCTACATGCTACTCCCACACAGCTATGTGCTGCTGATTCAAATTTAGGCACATTCTATACCAATAAGTAAATAGAATAGAGAAGTTTAATTAAGTTAATTCTGAAACAGCTAGGGGAGACCCTGTTTCTTTTGTCTTGAATCCCTAACTAAAAATAAGGACTGTGTTATTGTTCTGAGCTCTATGTCCTCTCTTTTTTTATTCTCTTTCATCCTGAACCTTTAACATCAAGCAGATTAAAAAGAGATCGAATAGGTAATAATTACATCCTGGTAGACACATTATTTTAAAAAGTTAGCACACAAAATAATTGTCATTGAAATAATTTGTGGGATGATCAACCCAATAAGTTATATTACAATAATAAGATAGAAAATGGCTGAGCCAGGCAAAGATTTTAGGGCAGCCCTATTAAATGTTCTTTCGTTTGTTCACATTAGTTTACGGATCCCCCGTGGCTTTCATGAGTGTAAATAATATTTGACAATCTTCTTATTTTTTTACTTTGCCTTACAAGGCTGTGTCTTTGTTCTCAAAAATAGCAGTTAATACATCTTGAAAGCATTGCTTACATTTGTCAAGTTTGGCCTACAAGTCAGATCTCTTATTGCATCTGAATGTGATTCCTCTAATTATTTGTATTCCAAAACTTTGAATTAATTTTTTACTTTTACCTTCTTAAAATAGGTATATTGGAGTTGCCAATTAAAAAATACATTCCCATATGCTTGTCTCTATTTGCTTTCCAAATAGTTTAAGCTGTGCTGTCTGTGGCATGTAACAGAAAAGATATCTGGAGGAAAAGGGAGCCAAGATATAAACAATGCCTTACTTTGTTTTCATAACTCATACCAAGGTCTAGGAAATTTTAATTTATTCTAAATGCCCAGTTCTACTATGCTTGGACGGTCTGGCATATAGCTCTCCGGAACAGTACCTGATACATAAATAGGTGCTCAATAAATATTGATGAATGAATGAGTGACAAAACAGCAAAATTATAGATAAGATCCTTTATATTATGTTAATTATTCTATCGCAATTAAAGGCATTTATAAGCAAGATCATTTTAATTGGTGTGTATATATTTAGGAATATATGCTTTTTTACAAGAGAAATTTAAAGAGTAATTATTTATACAATTAATGTAGTGTAGCAACTTAGAAAGAATATTTCTTTTGAGGAAAGCATATGATCAAAGATCTTGCCTGATAGCATTTGGCTGTTACGCTCAAAAACAGGACAATATAGTTGAGGAAAAAGAATTTAGGTGCTAAAATTTAGACAGACCTTCTCATTTTAAGCATTCCTAATTTGTGCTTTATCAGATTTTTTATCTTGGGCTAGTTTTTTTATATGTCTATTTCTTGGTTTCCTCATTTGGTAACCTGGGATATCTACCTTATAGGATTTTTTTTTATTAAGATTATGATAGTTTACAACCTTGTGAAATTTTAGTTGTACATTATTGTTAGTCATGTTGTAGGTAGATCACTTCACCCTTTGTGCCCTACCCCACCCCCCCCTTTCCCCTGGTAACCACCGATCAGTTCTCTTTGCTATATGTTAACTACCACCTATGAGTGGAGTCATACAGAGCTCGTCTTTCTCTGTCTGGCTTATTTCACTCAACATAAAACCCTCAAGGTCCATCCATGTTGATGCGAATGGGACAACTTTGTCCTTTTTTATGGCTGAGTAGTATTCCATTGTATATATATACCATATCTTCTTTATCCAATCATCAGCTGATGGGCACTTAGGTTGGTTCCACATCTTGGCTGTTGTAAATAATGCTGCAATGAACATAGGGGTGCATAGGACTCTTGGAATTGCTGATTTCAGGTTCTTAGGCTAGATACCCAGTAGTGGGATGGCTGGGTCATAAGGTATTTCTATTTTTAACTTTTTGAGAAATCTCCATACTGTTTTCCATAGAGGCTGCACCAGTTTGCATTCCCACCAACAGTGTATGAGGGTTCCTTGTTCTCCACACCCTCTCCAACATTTGTCACTCTTGGTTTTGGATATTTTTGCCATTCTAACAGGTGTAAGGTGATATCTTAGTGTAGTTTTGATTTGCATTTCCCTGATGATTAGTGATGATGAGCATCTCTTCATGTGTCTATTGGCCATCCTTATATCTTCTTTGGAGAAATGTCTGTTCATGTCCCCTGCCCATTTTTTGATTGTGTTGTTTGATTTTTTGTTGTTGAGCTGTGTGAGTTCTTTATATATTATGGAGATTAACCCTTTGTTGGATAAATAACTTGTAAATATTTTTTCCCAATTAGTGGGCAGTTTTTTCGTTTCAATCCTGTTTTCCCTTGACTTGAACAAGGTTTTTAGTCTGATGAAGTCCCATTTGTTTATTCTTTCTATTGTTTCCCTCGTCTGAGGAGTTATGGTGTCTGAAAAGATTCTTTTGAAACTGCTGTCAAAGAGTGTACTGCCTATATTCTCTTCTAGAAGACTTATTGTTTCAGGCCTAATCTTTAGGTCTTTGATCCATTTTGAGTTTATTTTTGTGAATGGTGAAAAAGAATGGTCAATTTTCATTCTTTTACATGTGGCTGTCCAGATTACCCCCCACCATTTGTTGAAAAGACTTTCTTATCTCCATTGTAGGACCTCAGCTCCTTTGTCAAAGATTAGCTGTCCATAGATGTGTGGTTTTATTTCTGGGCTTTCAATTCTGTTCCATTGATCTGTGCACCTGTTTTTGTACCAGTACCATGCTGTTTTGATTACTGTAGCTTTGTAGTATGTTTTTAAGTCAGGGATTGTGATGCCTCCAGCTGTGTTCTTTTTTCTCAGGACTGCTTTAGCAATTCGGGATCTTTGGTTGCCCCATATGAATTTTAGGATTCTTTGTTCAACTTCTGTAAAGAATGTCATTGGGATTCTGATTGGGATAGCATTGAATCTGTAGATTGCTTTAGGTAGTATGGACATTTTAACTATGTTTATTATTCCAATCCATGTGCATGGAATGTCTTTCTATCTCTTTATGTCATCATCAATTCCTTTCAAGAAAATCTTGTAGTTTTCATTGTATAGATCTTTCACTTCCTTGGTTAAATTTATCCCAAGGTATTTTATTCTTTTTGTTGTGATTGTGAATGGGATTGAGTTCTTGAGTTCTTCTTCTGATAGTTCATTGTTAGTGTATAGAAATGCTACTAATTTATGTATGTTGATTTTATACCCTGCAACTTTGCTGTAGCTTTGATTATTTCTAATAGTTTTCCTATGGATTCTTTGTGGTTTACTATATATAAGATCATGTCGTCTGCAAACAGCAAGAGTTTTACTTCTTCGTTGCCTATTTGGATTCCTTTTATTTCTTTTTCCTGCCAAATTGCTCTGGCCAACACCTCCAGTACTATGTTGAATAAGAATGGTGAAAGTGGGCACCCTTGTCTTGTTCCATCTCAGAGGGATGGCTTTCAGTTTTTGTCCATTGAGTATGATGTTGGCTGTGCGTTTGTCATATATGGGCTTCATTATGTTGAGGTACTTTCCTTCTATACCCATTTTATTGAGAGTTTTTATCATAAATGGCTGTTGGATCTTGTCAAATGCTTTCTCTGCATCTATTGAGATGATCATGTGGCTTTTATTTCTCATTTTATTGATGTAGTGTATCACGTTGATTGACTTGCGGATGTTGAACCATCCCTGTGTCCCTGGTATAAATCCCACCTGATCATGGTGTATAATTTTTTTGATGCATTGCTGCATTCAGTTTGCCCGAATTTTGTTGAGGATTTTTGCATCTATGTGCATCAGTTATATTGGCCTGTAGTTTTCCTTCTTTGTGCTGTCCTTGTCAGGTTTGGGGATCAGGGTGATGTTGGCTTCATAGAATGTGTTAGGGAGTGCTCCATCTTCCTCAATTTTCTGGAATAGTTTGAGAAGGATAGGTATTAAATCTTCTTTGAATGTTTGGTAGAATTCTCCAAAGAAGCCATCTGATCCTGGACTCTTATTTTTGGGGAGGTTTTTGATTACTGTTTCTATTTGTTTACCTGTGATTGGTCTATTCAGATTCTCTATTTCTTCCTGATTCAGTTTGGGGAGGTTGTAAGAGTCTAGGAATTTGTCCATTTCTTCTAGGTTGTTCAATTTGTTGGCATATAGTTTTTCACAGTATTCTCTTATGATCCCTTGTATTTCTTTGGTATCCATTGTGATTTCTCCTCTCTCATTTCTAATTTTATTTATTTGAGACTTCTCTCTTTTTTTCTTAGTGAGTCTGGCTAAGGGTTTGTCGATTTTGTTAATTTTTTCGAAGAACTAACTCTTTGTTTCATTGATCCTTTCTACTGTCTTTTTTGTGTCAATATCATTTATTTCTACTCTAATTTTTATTATTTCCCTCCTTCTACTGACTTTGGGCTGTGTTTGTTCTTCTTTTTCTAATTCTGTTAGGTGTCGTTTGAGGTTGCTTATGTGAGATTTTTCTTGTTTATTGAGGTAAGCCTATATTGCAATGAATTTCCCTCTTAGGACTGCTTTTGCTGCATCCCAAATGAATTGGTATGGTGTGTTTTCATTTTCATTTGTCTCCAGATAATACTTGATTTCTTCTTTAATTTCTTCAATAATCCATTGTTTGTACAGTAGCATGTTGTTTAGTCTCCACACTTTTGCTCCTTTCCCAGCTTTATTCTTGTAGTTGATTTCTAGTTTCATAGCATTATGCTCAGAAAAGATGCTCGATATTATTTCAACCCTCTTGAATTTATTGATGCTTGCTTTGTTTCCCAAGATATGGTCTAGCCTTGAGAATGTTCCATGTGCACTTGAGAAGAATGTGTAACCTGCTGTTTTTGGATGAAGTATTCTATATATATCTATTAAGTCCATCTGGTCTAATTTTTCATTTAATTCTATAATTTCTTTGTTGATTTTCTGTCTGGATGATCTATCCGTTGGTGTTAATGGGGTGTCGAAGTCCCCTACTATTATTGTATTGTTGTTGTTGTCTCCTTTTAGTTTTGTTAAGAGTTGCTTTACAAATTTTGGTGCTCCTGTGTTGGGTGCATATATATTTATAAGTGTTATGTCATCTTGGTGGAGTGTCCTTTTTATCCTTGTAAACTGCCCCATTTGTCTTTCTTTATCTGTTTTGCTTTGAAGTTGACTTTGTCTTATATAAGTATGGCAACACCTGCTTTCTTTTGTTCATTGTTAGCTTGGAGTATTTTCTTCCATCCCTTCACTCTGAGTCTGTTTGTCTTCGGGGCTGAGGTGTGTTTCCTGGAGGCAGCATATTGTTTGGTCTTGTTCTTTGATCCATCCTGCCACTCTGTGTCTTTTGATTGGAGAGTTCGATCCATTTACATTTAGAGTGATTATTGAAATGTGGGGCCCTACTGCTGCCATTTTATCACTTATTTTCCAGTTCTCTTGCATTTCCTTTGTTTCTTGTCCCATGATTTTTGGATTACTAATTCAGGTAGGTAAATTTCTGTATTGGCTTTCTTCTTATTTGTAATTTGTGTGTTTATTCTTGTTATTTGTTTAGTGGTTACCAGGTGGTTTGTATAAAACATCTGATAGATGAGATAGTCCTTTTTCTGATAGCCTCTTATTTCCTTGAATTAAAACATTCCATCCCTTTTCTCTTCCCCTTTTAGGTTGTTATTGTCAGATTTTCTTTTCCTCTTCCTTCTTGTGTTGTGAGTTTGTGGTTAAAATGACAGGAATATATTTATTCTTGGTGTTTCCCTTCCTTTTATCTTTAATGTTGTATTTAACTTTTGCTAACCTGTTCTGATGGAGAGCTGCTACTTTCTGTTATTGTCCTTCTACTTATCTCCTTTGCTCTGGGTTTTGTAACCCTTTCCTTTTTTTTGATTTTTCAGGTTTGAGGGTCTTCCTGAGCATTTCTTGAAGAGGAGGTCTTGTGGCAATGAACTCCCTTAACTTTTGTTTATCTGGGAAAGTTTTTATTTCTCCATCGTATTTGAAGGATATTTTCACTGGGTAGAGTATTCTTGGCTGCCTGTTTTTGTCCTTCACAGTTTTGAATATTTCATTCCATTCTCTTCTAGCCTGTAAGGTATCTGCTGAGAAATCTGCTGATAGCCTTTGGGGGTTCCTTTATAGGTTATTTTCTTCTGCCTGGCTGCCCTTAGTATTTTCTCCTTGTCATTGACTTTTGCTAGCTTCACTACTATATGCCTTGGGGTTGGTCTTCTTACATTGATAAAGTTTGGAGATCTATTGGCTTCTGTCACATGAAGTTCCATCTCTCTCCCCAAGTTTGGAAACTTCTCAGCCATTATTTCTTTGAGCAGGCTTTCTGCCCCCTTCTCCTTCTCTTCTCCCTCTGGTATACCTATAATCCTTATGTTGCATCTCCTGATTGAGTTGGATAATTCTCAGGGAGTTCCTTCATTTCTTTTTAGTCTTAGTGCTCTCTCTCCTCTGTCTGCAGCATTTCTATATTCCTATCCTCCAAATTGCTAATTCTGTCCTCCATATTATTGACCCTACTGTTCAGAGAGTCCAGGTTTTTCTTAATCTCCTCCATTGTGTTCTTCATCTCCAGTATTTCTGATTGGTTCTTCTTTATAGTATCAAGCTCTTTTGTGACATAGCTCCTGAACTTGTTGAGTTGTCTATCTGTATTCTCTTTTAACTCGCTGAGTTTTTTAATAATGGCTGTTTTGAAGTCATCGTCATTTAGGTTATAGATTTTGTTGTCTTTTGGCTTGTTTTCTGGGTACTTGTAATTTTCCTTCTGTTCTGGAGATTTAATATATTATTTCATACTGCTTGATGGCGTGGATTTGTGCCTCCACATAGAGATAGAGTTTAGTTACTGCTTCCACTTGTTTCTACTGGTGTTGGGGGCAGCAGCTGTTTAGAGTTCACCAACCAGGAACCTTGTCAGCTGTTGCTAACTGGACCTGGGCCCCTCCTCGTAGTCACAGTGGTCTTGTGGGGCCCTCGTCAGCTGTGGGGGCAATTGCAAAGGGGCTTCAGGCTGCTGGTGCCTACTCTTGCAGACCACCTAGATGTGCTCCCTCCTTGGGGTCTGCAGTGGTGTTATGGGCTTTCCCAGTGGCCGGGAGCAAGATCACCTATATTTGCAGCTCTGCCACTATCAGAGCCCACAAAATCTCACTTGTCTACTATAGGTCACAGCAGAGCTATGGGTATCTTCTGCAGTCTGTGGTTAGCTCACCTAGCTATGCTACTTTTGCCCCAGGGCCTTCCAGCCTTGTGATTGCCGGACGGGGCCTCTCCACTAGTGCTGTTCAGAGGCTTTCACTGAAGCTGATGTGGGACCATAGGGTTTCCCCCTGGGCCATAGAGCCAGGTGCTGGAGCTCAACTCAGCCTCTGACCACCCCCATGGGATCTCCAGGAGCCCCTTGCCCCCTCTGGGACACAGCCAGTGTCTGTGAGTCCAGTGACGGCTAGTGGGCTGCTGCCCTACCCAGGATCCTCCTTTTCGGGAGCCTCCCAGAGTTCTGAATGCTGGGAAGGGCCTCTCCACTAATGGCGAGTAGAGGCTTTCCCTGCCACCTGTGCGGGACCCTGGAATTTCCCCCTGGGCCATGGAGCCAGGCCGCTGGAACTCCACCCTGCCCCAGACCACTCCCACAGGATCTCCGGGAGCCCCTTGCCCCATCTGGGGGACTGCCGGTGTCCGTGAGTCTGGCAGCACTGGTGGGCTGCTGCCCTGCCCGGATCCTCCTCTTCGGGAGCCTCCTGGCTTTATGAATGCTGGGCAGAGCCTCTCCACTAATGGCGAGTAGAAGCTTTCCCTGCCACCTGTGCGGGACCCTGGAGTTACCGCCTGGGCTTAGGTGGAATCGCAGCGGGCTTAGGTAGGGCTGTAGTCACCTGTTTCCACCATTGCTCCACTGGTGCACGCACGCTCCCGCCCTTGGTGCGTGGAGATGCTATGGTGGAGTCCACTGGAAGAAAGCTGCTTGCAGGTACTCGGCTGTCCAGGGGTCAGGGGTCAGAGAGTTTTCACCTATCTCTACCTTCTCCTGGGGGGAAGTCCGTCTGCCTTCTGCTGTATAGCAGCATGGGTTTCTCAGGTGTCCTAAGATGCTATATGGATATCCTTTGTTAACTGATGAATGTCCAATTAGTTGTAGATTTGAAGTGGGAGAGACAAAGAAGACTACTCACTCCGCCATCTTGGGGCTGTCACTACCTTATAGGATTTTAAAAATAATAATTAGGATAAGGCATATAAAGAGCCTAATACTGTGCCAGACACATAGTACTGGGTAATATTTTTATCATCATCAATCATCATCATCATGCACAACTATCTTTTACTCAGATTTGATAGCACAACTAGTCTTTTTAAACTTTTTATAACATGGATATAATTCTCTTTCACTTGACCAATTTTCTGCCTGTAATTTATTTGAAAGCTCCTTAAAACCCACTTATGAAATCAAATAGAGTGTAAATAACAAGTAAATGATTTTATTAATATTTTTCCTTTTTTCCAAACTGTTTTGTACCCAGATGACTCCAAAATTTCTGTTTAAGTCCTAGACTTTGCCTCTGAAATCCGGATCCCCATATTTAGCTGCCTTCTTGGCGTTACCACTTGGATACTTCAAAATCAGCACGTTTAATAACAAATTTGTGATATTCTCCTCCTGTGTTTGCCCAGATCTGGTCCTCTTTTGTCATCTCTTTTCAGCAAATAACCACCATTGTCCCTCCAGCTGGACAAAGCATGAATCTCACAGTTATTCTTGATATCTCTTCCTACCTCAGCCTCCATATTCAATCTCTCACGAAGACCTTTGATACTCTCCCTGAATAACCCACCCTCAAGTTTTACCCAAACCCTTCCTCAGATCACAACTCAGTCACCACTTCTTGAGGAAGTGTCCCCTGGTTGTTCCCCATCCCACCTCCCACACCCATTCATATCTTCCTGGGAAATACCCTTCTTAATTTTGTGTATCATTTTTAGCAGCCATTACAATGGTATTTTTTACATTGGTTTGTAAAATTATTAGATTTATGTTTATCTAACATCCTTTGAAGAAACAGGGTATCTGTTTTAGTTCATCACTTTATCTTCAAAGTCCAGTGTTTTTCAAAAAGTCACTTGGAACCCATTAATGAGTAGTGAAATCAGATTAATGGGTAATGTGAAGTATTTTTTTAAAGAAATAAGGTAGAATAAAAGAAAAATATGTCAGAGTGAATAAAATGTAATAAACATACATATTGTATGTTGAAGCTTTTCTTTAGTTTTGAGCATATCTATGGATTCATATATTATGCATTTATGTATGGGTCTTGATGTTAAATATATTTCCTACTGTAGATCTCAGCCAAAAATTATAAAACCATGGATAGAAAGACATGACTGACACCTAGGAGACATTTAATAAATATTTGTTAAGTCAATCAATCAATCAATGCCTTTTTCCCCCTCTCTCTATGATTCAGTTTGGTCATTTTAGGCTACAGACTTGTGAGTAGAGTTTCAAATAAGGTGGCCTATTTCTGCATATATTTTTGAAAAAAGTATTGGTAATTTACAAGATTCTATAGCAAAGGTTTCTACCTTAATTTAATGTTAGTTCAGGCAATGAATATAAACATGGTTATTAAGTAGCTAAATACTTCAACTTTGTTAATAATTTTTATAATGTTGTATTAGATTTAAGTTTTATTCAATTCCCACTGTTGCCTTAATCAGTATTAATGTATTCTTTATTAGCAGTCAGATACAGTGGGTTATTTTTAAACAATACTAGCAAGTTTATGTACTCATTTATTCCACAAATATTAGTTGGGTGCCTACTTTATGTCAGGCATTTTGCCAGGACCTGGGAATACTAAAATGAATATGATAACTTCAGGGAGTGCTTACTTTTGAAAACTAATCAATTAATTCTACAAATATCTATTGAGTGCTTATTATGTCCCAGGAACGATATTCAGATGTGAATAGTACAGTGATGAAAAATATGGATCATCTCTGTGTCTGACCCTGAGACAAGTTCAAATAATTTGTTTGAGAGGTCATACCAGGAGACACTGACAGGAACTGTGGGGAAAGAAAGGCACCCAACAAAGAATTTGTTTTCAAGCAAATTACAACTATAAGTAACTGGAACCTAATCCTGCTGGGAACTCTGGGAACCAACATAGAAGTCACCTCAGTTATCCCACCCGGATAATTGTCAGCCTGTTGTGGGCTGTTCCCAGGGACTTTAATTCCCAGGTGCTTGTGACCTGCCCTGCAGGGTGTTAGGGTCCTCATGCAGAGTTGCAGATATTGGCAGTATCTGCATTTGAAAGATAAGGCCTGAGGGATAACGGTAGGGTATCAGGCTCAAAAGATTTAATGGGTGCCTAAGGCTCCACTATATCACTTCAATTGAAATGCGAGTGAGTACTTTCTGCTATTGTTTGAAACTGAACAAGGTAATTGTCCTAGCTCACTGATAGTCTCCTTTTGGTTGTCTTTCTCCAATATAGGAATTAAATGTCTACTTCTTTAGCCTTCTCCTTCTGCAATCTCTATTTTTAAATTATTGAATTACTTTCAAGTTATTTAATTATTTTCACTGCTCTGCCTTGCGCCTTCTCTAGGAGTTCCAGATATTTAAGGCATCGAAATACAAGTATGAGTATGAACAAGTATAACTAGTATTTACTGAGTTTCTTATGATGTGCTAGTAACTGTTGATACGTTTAACACTTACTTAAACCCAGCACTTTGAAGCCTTACAGTTATTGTCCTCATTTTACAGATAAGGAAGCTGAGAGTGAAAGGTTGAGGAAATCAACCAAAATTTCAGAGCTAATAAATACAATAATGAGGTCAGGACTCATACCCAGATCTGTCTGATTTCAAAGTCCATGCTTTTCATGAGTACTCTACTAACGTCATACACAATCAAGAATGACACGGTAGAAAATTCCACATGGAATCAAACTCCTCAAAAGAAGGGAAACCTCTCTACCAGAAATAAGTTCATTTCAAAGCTAGCAAATTACAGGTCAAAATATAGACAGAATATATTATAAATTGAATAAATTGGTTAAGAATGTAGGCAGTGGGGTTAGGTCCATCTTATACAGATAGGAATCCCAGCTCTTAAAGCTCCTAGCTCTTTGGTGTGGATAAGTTAGTTAACAGATACTAACTTATAAGTTAGTTACAAATACCTCTGTTTCTCCTTTACTTTCTCTCTACATAAGAATCATAATGCATCAAACTCAGAGAATTGCTGTGGGGATTAAATGAGATCATACATGCAGAGTGCTTAGAAGAGTGCCTGCTGCATAGTAGACCTTCAATTAATGTTAGCCTGAATCGTAATCACAATGTGACAAGAAAATGTGCAGGAGAATTTAGCCATTTGTGTATGCAAAACATTGTATAGTGTTACTTTAAATGTTAACCACAAAATTAATAATACCCTCATTACCAAAAAAAGACAATAAAGAACATAAAGTCTTATAGGACTCTGGTATTATAAGCACTGAATAAATATTTGTTGAATAAATGAATAAAATGTTAGCTGTTTTCCTTGAAGAGATATGTACACTCTGTTAATTTTTGAGAAAATGCCTATTAAATGTGCAAGTCTGAATAACTCTTGTGGTTGTGATTAGATCTTTCAAGAAAAAAATGGTGTTCTATGAAAAAGGCGAGGGTTAGTGTTAGGCTTAGCTAGGTTAGATTGCAACTGCATAAGTGCTTTTCCTTAAGACAACTATCACACTTGTGGGTAGCAGAATTACTTTATGTGTACACAGAATATCCAAAGATAGGTACTCAAGGGTTAAGTTATAATAAAATCAATAATATTCAATGTTTCATCAAAGACGTTCTTGACCTTTTCTGTCTGTTAAAGCAGGAGTGCTTGGTAGTGAAGAATGCAACCCCCACCACTGACCTTGGTGCCTGGCCTTGAGCTGTGCTAGGCTGCAGCACTGTTACTCACCATTGTTTTCACCCCATCAGTGCAAATGTCAACACAGTAGAAAGACAATTATATCCTTGTGTTACTATGAAAATACTTTTGGCCTTGAATAACTCTTAAAAAAAGTTCATGTGATCACGCTTTGAGAACTGCTGGCCAGTAATACAAAAATTTCCTAAATGTAAATATGAAGTATTTCATAGTTACTCTTTTTAAAAGATGTTGAATGTTTAGCCCTAAACTCTCCTTTCTTCCCAAGTAACCTATTTTGGATGTACCATTTAGTAATTTCTCTCAACTGTTTAAGTACATTTTATTATTTTTAACCTGTAACTACTTGGGTGGTAACAAGCTTATATGTTGTTAGACTTTCTAAATTAAAGAGTTCAATTTTGCTCTCATTTGTTCCACTTTCAAGTTTAAACTGAGATTTGGTAAAAGTTAAAACAGAGAACAGTATATTACAAGTAATTAAATAGACTGAAAGCATTGTGATGTTTCATACACATTGAATGCCTTTTGGAATCTGTTTCCCTTAAGAAAACATTATGTTGGTGATAATATAAAATATAAAGGGAAATTATGGTCATCTTCTTATTAGGTTTATTTTAAAACAGCAATTGTTTAATTTGAAGATTCCATTTTGTGGTTTATCAAAGTACCACACAAGCTGGTTTTTTTCTTAGTTATATAATCCAATATATAACTGGGCCAACGTGGATAATATCACCACAATTATTTGGTAAATTCCTATGTTTCAGATTATCTAGCTATTTATTATTGAATTAGAGTGATTACAGCCATTTCTGTTTGTTTTGTTTTGTTGTTATGATTGTCATTGTGAAGTGTTTTCAACTAAAAGGCAGGTTCACTGAGGTTGTCAGTTGTCAATCAGAAAACAAAGCATGGTAAGATAAAAGTAAAACATTAATTCAATGACTATCTGTTAAGAGCCACCTACCTGTGGCCATTTGTTAGAAGCTATGAAGTATACAAATATGTCACTAGGTAGCCTAGGACCTAGTAAAGATATCTCAAAGCAAAATAGGTGAGAGGGGCCATGAAACCCACTGATAAACTCTTAGAGTTCAGAGGAAGGAAAAGTACTTGCAAGTGGGAAAAACATGTTTCTACTCTGAAATAATAAAATTTATTTTATTTTTAGTTTTCAGCTATGCTTTAACTGTTAGATTTCTTCAATTCTCACATCTTGCATTATTAAAATTAAACATTTTATGCATGCTTTTCAAAGTATTATAAAGTTATCAGGTACAGTGCAGGCTTCCAAATATATGCTAAAACAGGATTTAAGCAGTTGAAACCGTTGTAATGCTGTCTTCTCTTTAGGAGATAAATGTAGGCAGTCAAGTGAGTAAAGTCTGAATTTTATACCATTTCTTTGGAACAAATTGTGGCTGAGAGCCCCGTTGGCCTAGTGGATACAGCACCCAGGGGCCTCAGAAGATCCTGTGTTCCAGTTCTGTTCCAACACCAACTTGCAGAGTAACCCTAATGGAGCAATGAAAATACAATGTCCAATTTTTCCATTTACAATATTTAATTTTTATTACACAAACACGCACAGCTCAAAAAACTTGAAATTACAAGTAAACTTTATTTTCAAGTAATTTGACTATTTGTATATATTCATCTTCCATATGTTTATGAATGTAAGTATAAAAACCTAACATTTTCAGTGGCAGTTTCATAAGTCACTTTATTGAACTTATGCCTATTTCCAAATAAAACCAACAATGTATTCAACTGTGGAGTACTTTAAAGAGAAACTAATGATAATGATTACTATTGTTGGAAGATAATTTTGCATGAATATTTTACGTTACTGCACAGTGTGGGCTTTCTGAGCAAAAGACTGGCAAAACTTGGTAAAAGAGTGATTGAATAGCAAACATGTCCTAGAACCCACAGACGTGTATTGCTCCAGAGAGACCTGCAAACTTATCTTCCCCAGAGCCATTTGTTTACGCTCCAGTGTGGTGAAGGTAGAGAACTTCTCCTCTACCCCCCAGAGAAGATTTCTTTACACTCCAGAGTCAGGTCTCTCTCAGTCTGGAGGTAGGATGGGCCAAGGTGCCAGCCGCCCTTTGTAAGTTCTGAGTCTCAGAACTCTCCTGTGGTTCCACACTACTGCCTACACAGGGTGATCTCAGACTGCTTTCAGATTGCCCCTTGGGCACCGGGGCAAAGGAGCCAGTGCTAAGATGCCATGTGAGCAATAAATGGTCTGTTCTCTGATCTATAGATTTGTTTTTCCTGTCAGAATGTCTATCTGTTTATTCTTTCATCTATCCCACCCTCCATCCATCCATCTGTCTAAACTTATCAACTATCACTTATGTTACAGATTTAGATTATTCAGAAATCTTGTGACTGTCTAAGACTTAAGTAAGCCATGCCAACTGAAGTAGTATTATGATTTCATAAAGCAAATATTGCTTTTTAAATTTTACTAATTTTATTTGGAGGTTTTAAAAATAATACTTCATGTTAAGTAAATTAATTACTTGAGTTATATTCTTCTTCCCTCAATGTTTATATTGCATTCACAGTCAGTGATCTCAAAATAGTTGTTAAATATTGCAAAACAACTTTATAAAAGTACATTTGAAAGGAAAATTTTAAAAAAATATTATGGATATTTATATTGAGCTACTTTAAAGAATGTGTATACTTATTTCATTTTCTCAAAATCTAAACTGTAATTGCTTAATTTATTAATAAAAAGTAAAATTTAGAAATATTTTCTGAATCAGGAAAGTACCTTGAAAAGAATAGTTTAAAATATGCCTGTACGAGAGAACGTTGTTATCTGGGTTATTAACTGGGAATTAACATATCGGGAAAATTGTAAAAGAAGGATGATGTGTCGAGAGTTAATAACTCATCAAGCAGATGAGAGAACACCAGGTGTGGAAGATCTTTGCTGGAGGCCCTTTTTTTTTCCTGAGGAAAAGTATAGCTTCTCTTTGGGAAAATTGAGATTTGGTCACACTTCAGAGCCTTTGATAAGTGCTTTGATGTTCAATAAGAAAGAAAAAAGGACGTTGCTTTTGCAAAGAGAATCAAGAAAATAACACCAGTTTCAGCAAAAGGATGTTATTTTCTGTACTTTACCACACACTACCTAGAATAAGAAGGCGCTTTTCATTAAACTAGAGTAAATATATGTTGTTTGAAAACAAGTAAGACACAGATATGAAAATAATAGCTAAACTAAAGCAATACAGCATACTAATTGCTTTGTATATAGTAGGTCGCCAATAATTTTTTAAGTTGACTAGGAGTACAGTAAATAAGCTACGTAGAGTGTGTCATTATAGCCAAATGTTTGTCCTTATAGTGGAAATGCATCAGTCTAGTGACAGAGAGAGTAGAGTTTGGTGTGCATGCAAACAACGATTTTGCAGAAAGGGATGTTTTGCTCAGTTTAAACAATGACATCCGAGAAGGTGACACTGCACTGTTGTAGTGGGCTTTTCTTTAAATGTCATATTTGACAGCTTAATAAAATGTCCGTATTTGTAATATGGTGGACCATTGTGGATACAAAAATAATTTTTAGTAAATTTCTTTAAGGGCTTTAATGCAAATGATAGATTTGGGCAGTATTGGAGTTCCGATAGTTTCAAAAAATAGGACACCTGCCCCTTGACAGAAGGGAGGAAGTCTGGGGGCAAAGCCCGCAGAAATGACAGCTGTAACAACAGCACCTTCCTCATCAAAGGGTGACTCGGAACAAGGTGTGAATGTAGCTGCAGAGTCTATAGAGAGGAAATAACTGTGACGACCTGTGAGAGTGAACTGGAAGGTTTGAAAGATTTCAAAGAGAGTCAATATCCAGAATTTCTGAGTGAATTTGCTTAATATGCTAATGTGTAAGGGACAGAGAGTGGAGGAGCTGAATTCAGGAGGGAGGGGAGACGAATCTCTGGGTGAAGAGACAGGTTTGGCTGCTGATTCTGGGGTTAAATTGAGAAACTCCTTATGAGCTTCTAATGCTGAGAGAGGTTTAATTGAAGAAAGTGCTAAAGCTAACTAGAGGGAAAAATGAGAAAAATTTCCTAGGAATTATGCACTTGTTTGGACAGGGAAAGTAATAGGTAGAAAAAAATATAAGGAGAATAATGGAAGAATTGTTGGAATTTAGAATACAAATAAAAAGGAAATCTTAATCTTTTTTTTTTCTTTTCGAGGAAGATTGGCCCTGAGCTAACATCTGTTGCCAATCTTCTTCTTTTTGCTTCAGGAAGATTGTTGCTGAGCTAACATCTGTGCCAGTCTTCCTCTATTTTGTGTGGGATGCCACCACAGCGTGGCTTGACCAGCCGTACTAGTTCTGCGCCCGGTATCCGGGCCTGTGAACCCTGGGCTGCTGAAGCAGAGCATGCGAACTTAACCACTACACCACCAGGCTGGCAATCTTAGCCTGAAAGGAAATCTTAGTCTAAAAACCAAGTGAGGGCTGGACAAACCAAGGTGGTAGGGCAGGAGCTACCAGCATAAAATTTAATACCATTAATGGTGGATCAGACCTCTACTGCCTATTGCCCGTATTATTTTAATAACTTCCCCATGGAATTCTCTGCTTTTGATACAATATACCTCTAATCCATCCGTAAGATTACATCCAGAGTCAAAAGTCTAAATCACTTAGTTAGTAGTTTAGTCATCATTCAAGGCTCACATGATCCAAGGGCCACAGCTTCAAGCTCTCTATTCTGGAGTTAATCCATCTTTTGCTTTCCCACAGAAAGTTCTTGGGTTTCTAGTTCCCTAATAAAGTCAACTTAAAGTTGTTACCTGCTTATATGCATGTGGGTGGAAATTTCTTTAAGGTTAGTCTTCTTCAGACTTTTTATTCTTATTGATATTTTATTCTTAGTTCGCTTGACAATTGTTCTCTCTCTGAAAGAGAGATTGCCCAGGCTAAGTCAGAGGTAAAAATGGGTTGTGACTACCTCAAAGACTGGATTTCTGGGCATTGGGTCCAGAGGACCTTAAATGCCCTCTTTTATTTAAGAAATATTCTGCAAAACGCTTTAACTTCTTAATTTTCTCTTGCCATTTCATTCCTTTCTTACCAGTTTGACCTGAACTACCTTAGAGTTTCTATTAGCTGACTGCACTTCATGGTTTATTTAGGCAATCCCTGTCTGAGCTGACCTTAACCCTACGTTGTCTGTGGTTCTCCCCTCATCCTGGTCCTGAAAGTCTTGATGCAGATTGCTCCGTTAGTAGTTCCAGATTCTTATCTGAGAATGTAAACTATTTTGCAACTAATAGGCATTATTTCCGCCCCCCCAAAAAAAAAGAAAGAAAAAGAAAAGAATACAGTTTATCCTGAACACAGTAACCAACTTTCCAATATGCCAATAATTCCATTCCAAATATCTCAGATTTCCTGATTAACTAAAACCACTTTATATATTCCCTTATTTCTCTGAAATGTACACAGTCAAGAGCATTCCATAAGGCAATGGGGAAACTACATGACTTTAGCATGACTTTTACTTCCCGCTGTAGTTTGGTTTTCTCAGACTAGTTTTACACACACTAATACACACACATTGTATTAATTACTTTCTGACTTTTTTGCCAGAGGGCTGTTCACATTATATATGCAAATCTTACTGGCAATTCAACATGCTAATTTGACTGAGTTCTGCCAAAGAATAATTCTTCCATTGAGAGGCAAGACCTTGAACATCTTCCTAAATTTCACAGCGTACTTACTAGAGAATGTAACGTAAATAGCCATAACACCCAAACTGGATTCTTTACTCTCAGTTCTCCCACTGGTCTGAGGGAAGCCAGTTAGCTGCTCAACAAGCCCCCTTGCCCTCCTTTTGTAACAGGGTCTGACCAGAAGTGGTGGTTTGATTTCAAGTCCTTTGACAAAGCCCTTCTTCAGCCTGCTTTATTGTTTCACCTAAGCTGTGTTTTGTGGTTACCAGAAGTAGCGGGCATGACTTGTGAACCAATTACAGCTCTCAATCAATTCCATTCTCGTTTCCCTAGTTCACGTTCATTTCCATGAGAATTAATAGTTTGACAGAACATCAGTTTTCTTCTGAGTGTTGATCCTAGCTGATTGAAACATTTCCAGGATCAAGCCGCTGCGCCTTATTACACAAATTGTAAACTCCACAGAAGAGGACTTTTGGGGCAGTTTCAACACTCCTCATTTAATGAAAACAAGGAAGCGTTTCTGTTTCCATACATTGCTAGAGGGTTTCTAAAGCCTAAAAATAGGTTTGAATAAATTTACATAATGGAGAAAGGCGGTGATGAAAAAGGAAAAGAAGAAAAAATAGAATTAAGTACTTTGTGAATACTTTGGAGAAGCAACTGAAAACCAGACTTTTTTACAATGTATATAAACGGCTGTCACCAAGGAAATAAGACTTTGCCAAGATGGTTCTCACAGCTATAAGCAAGTGAAGTGTTGCTTCCCTGACTACAGCACATAATGAAAATAGCTCAGTACAAAATATTCCTTGTGCGAGGAAATTTGGTCTTGTTCCGACTTCAAAAAATCTTCTCAGGGTGGGTGAGAGTTAATATCTAAAATAAATAACTGCTTACTTAGCCACATACAGATTTTTAACAAACAGCCACCCTATCTAAAAGGTCCAACTCCCCACACACATACCCACCTCCTCTTCCCCTTCTTTGCATTATTTTTTCACTTTAGCATATTTTGTATTTTATCTACCTAACAATGTGTGTGTCTGTGTGCAGATATGTGTTATTATGTTAATTATCTGAATCTCCCACTGTACTGCAAGCTCCTACAGGCAAGGATGTTTTCCTTTGGGTTCGCCATTGTTTCCTTGGCTCCTAGAACAGGGTCTGGTGTTTACTAGGCTCAATCAATACCTGTTGGATGAATGAACGAAACTGGAGAGTCTGCTGCAAAGGGAAGCCTCAGGTGGTTATACTTTACTTCTCTTCCAAAGAATGAAAGATGTCCATCACTTCTACAGTGAGGCACTAGCTTTGGAAAATGAGGCATGAGGTCAACGCGACGAAGTGCGGGCTGGAGGCAGCTTTCCTAATAGTGAGAGTAGCAGTCTTTTAAATTTTCGTTTAGATTTATTTTTTATTTTATTTCTTTTAGTTGTTGTTTTATTGAGGTAACATTGGTTTATAACATTATATAAATTTCAGGTATAAATCATTATCTTTCTGTATACACTACGTCATGTTCACCACCAAAAGTCTAGTTTCCATTCTTTACAAATGTTCCCTTTTATCCATTCCACCCTTCCCCCTTCCCCCACCCCATTTCCACTCTGGTAATCATCAATCTGTTCTCTGCATCTATGTGTTTTGGGTTTTTTAAAAAATTATTTTATTGAGGTCATATTGGCTTATAATATTGTATAAATTTCAGTTCTATCTTATTATATATAAGCTTCTGTGTAGACTGAATGGTGTTCATCACCAATAGTCTAATTTTTATCTGTCACCATACTTACATGCCCTTTTACCCCTTTCACCCTCCAACTCACCCCGTTCCCCTCTGGTAACCACTAATGTGTTCTCCTTATCCATGTGTTTGTTTATCTTCCACATATGAGTGAAATCATACAGTGTTTCTCTTTCTCTGTCTGGCTATTTTGCTGTCCTTGTCTCGTTTTGGTATCAGGGTAATGTTGAGACTTCTCTCTTTTTCATAGTGAGTCTAGCTAAGGGTCTGTCAATTTCAATTATCTTTTCAAATAAGCAGGTCTTAGTTTCCTTGATCTTTTCCATTGTCTTTTTAGTCTCTATTTCGTTTTTTTATGGTCTGATTTTTATTATTTCCTTCCTTCTACTGATTTTGGGCTTTGTTTGTTCTTCTTTTTCTAGTTCCTGCAGGTGTAATGTTATATTGTTTATTTGGGATTTTTCTTTTTCTTGAGGTATAAACTTTCCTCTTAGTACCACTTTTGCTGCATCTCATAGATTTTGATATGTTGTGTTTTCATTTTTCTCCAGGTATTTTTTGATTTCTTCATTGTTCAGTAATGTTATTTAGTCTCCACATATTTGTGACTGTTGGTAGTTAATTTATGTCTTCTTGTAGATGATTTCTAGTCTCATACCATGTGATCAGAAAAGATGCTTGATACAATTTCAGTCTTCTTAAGTTTATTGAGATTTGTTTTGTTTCCAACATATGGTTTATCTTTCAGAATGTTGCATTTGCACTTGAGAAGAAGGCATATCCCACGGCTTTTGGATGGAATGTTCTATATATATCTATTAATTCTATTTGTTCTAATATTTCATTTAAGGCCGAGATGTTTCCTGGTTAACTTTCTGTCTAAGTGATCTATTCATTGATGCAACTAGGCTATTAAAGTCCCCTACTATTATTGTGTTGCTGTCAATTTCTCCCTTTAGGTCTGTTAATAATTGATTTATATATTCTGGTGTTCCTATGTTAAGTGCGTATATATTAATAAATGTTATGTCTTCTTGATGGCTTGTCCCCTTTATCACTGTATAATGTCCATCTTTGTCTCTTCTTATTATTTTGGCTTGCAGTCTAGCTTGTCTGATATAAGTATGGCTACACTCATTTTCTTTTGGTTGCCATTTGCTTGGAGTATCATCTTTCATCCTTCACTTTGAGTCTGTGTTTGTCTTTAGAGCTGAGATGGGTCTCCTGAAGGCAGCATATTGTTGGGTCTTGTTTTTTAATCCATCCAGCCACTCTGTCTTTTGATGGATGAATTCAATCCATTTACATTTGGGGTGATTATTGATATGAGAGGACTTGATACTGCCACTTTCTCTTTTGTTTTCTGGTTGCTCTCTATTTCCATTATATCTTTTTTCTTGTGTTTCTGTCTGTCATTTCAGTTTAAGTGGTTTACTGTGATGTTTTCCTCAGTTTCCTCGTTTTTTTATCTCTCCTCTGAATTTTGTTTTGTGGTTACAGTGAGGTTCATGTAAAAGATCTCGTGGATGAGCTAGTCCTTTTTCTGCTGATAGTATCTTATCTCCATTTGCCTAGGCAGGTTTCATCCTTTTCTTCTCCCCCTTCTATATTTTTGTCGTCACAAATTATCCCTTTTTATATTGTAAGTTTGTTAGCAAATTGAAGTGATTATAGTTATTTTTAATGCTCTCTTTCTCTTTTAACTTTATGTTATATTTAAGTGCTTACTAATTTATTCTGATACAGAATTGAAATTTTCTAATTCTGTCTGTCTATTTATTGTTTTGCTTGAAGCTTTGTATATCTTTGCCTTTTGTTTCAGGTAGGAGAGCTCCTTTCAATCTTACTTGTAAAGCAGGTCTGGTGATGATGAACTCCCTCAGTTTTTGTTTGTCTGAGAAAGACTTTATTTCTCCTTCATATCTGAAAGATAACTTTGCTGGATAAAGTATTTTTGGCTAAGAGTTTTTGTCTCGCAACAATTTGAATATATCATTCTACTCTTTCCTGGCTTATAGAATTTGTGTTGAGAAATCTGCTGATAGTTTAATGGGAGATTCCTTGTAAGTTACTGTTTTTTATCCTCCCCAACCCCACTGCCTTTAATATTCTCTCTTTGTCATTGACTTCTGACAGCTTTGTTATCACGTGTCTTGGAGAAAATCTTTTTGCATTGAGATAATTGGATGCTTTATTAGCTTCATGGGTTTGTATGTCCAGTTCCTTCTCCAGGATTTGGAAGTTTCCAGCTATTATTTCTTTAAAAAACTTCTCTGCTCCCTTCTCTCTCTTTTTGTGGATTACCCATTGTCCTTATGTTGTCTTTTTAATGGAGTTGAATAATTCTCATAGAATTTCTACATTTTTAAAAAATCTTAGTTTTCCTTTTCTGCCTGCATCATTTCTAGGTTCCTGTCTTTGAGCTCACTGATTCTCTCTTCCATATGGTCTGTTCTATTTCCAATGCTTTTTAATGCATTTTTTTATCTCATTTATTGAGTTCTTCAGCTCCAGAATTTCTGTTTGGTTCTTTTTTAGAGTTTCAGTCTCTTTGGTAAAGTATTCCTTTTGTCCACTGATTTTATTTATGAGTTCACTGAAGTGCTTTTCTGAGTTTTCTTGTAGCTTATTGAGTTTCTTCATGACAACTATTTTGAATTCTTTATCAGTTAGGTCACAGTCTTCCATGACTTTATATTTGGGTCTAGAGAATTGTTATTGTCTTTTTGTGATGCCATGTTACCATGGCCTTTGTGGTGCTTGCTGAGTTAGTCCTCTGCCAGTGCATTTGTTGTAGCAAACACTTTTCTTGTTTAGGTATAGCTTTGTTTGTTTTGATCAAACTATTCAACCAAATGGAGATTAGAGGCCTTTCTTTCATTTTTCAGTAGGTGGCGCTATAGCACTAGTTTTTGCTTTCTCTTACCTGAGCTGCTGCTGGCTATATTTGAGGATTGGCACGTTCCACCTTCCACCCTCTGTCACCTCTACTCATTGTGTTCCTGGTACTCTTGTCATCACCACCTGCACCTCTGGGGGTCACTAGGGCTTTCCTGTTGCCAATGTTGCTGCATTCACTGGCTTTGCTGCTGGGACTACAGGGGATAGCTGACGCCTCCACTACTTCCAGGATTGTGTGGGTTTCAAGCTCTGCTGCTGTGGTAGGTGAGGGGAGAGGAAGGTGGGGAGGGAGCTGGGTCATACAGCACCACCCCTGCTGTTGTCTGTTGCTTTGTGGCCACAGGCACCACTGTGGATGGGACGTCAGAGTCATGTGCATGTCTCTGCTATTACTACCAGACTCTGAGCCATGGCTGAGGGCCCAGGATCATGGTGCTTCACCTCCAATACTGCTCCACTCCTTGTGGCTGCAGGTGCCACCACAGCTGGCTGGAGTCACATGTGCACCTCTGATGCTGCCCACTGTATTCTCTGGTGCTGGGGACGTGGGCTCAGCCATCATGACCAAGGGTCCAGGGCCCTGCGCTCTGCCTCTCCTGTTCCCTCATTTTGCCTCCTCTATGTTCTCCAATTCATCCACCTTTGTATGTACAGGTGTGTGGATCTCTTTGGTGTCCTGGCCTGTTGGGCAATGAGGCCTTTGTTGGGTTATGGATATTTTACCCACTGTAGATTTAAGGGGAGAGACAAAGGTATCCGCTCATGCCACGAGATGATGATGTCTTGAAAGTGGTAGTCTTAAGGGCTCAGTAAACAAGCTCCTTAAGGTAAAATAGCACAATGGCACAGTAAGTGTGAGAAGGGGAATTGGTCCTGTTCCCCTTGATGATGAGTATTTATTACTGAAGTTGTGTACTGTCATTGTGGTATATTGATAATAAAACTGAAGAACTTTGAATTGTTTTATTAATTCTTTATAAATACTCTGCAGAAACTGTATATCTTTGCTGCCTGCACGGGGCACACAGCTCCGCACTAATAGCCCTACTTCCCCCCAACCCCATACTCCACTAGAAGGAGAGAAATGAGATACTACAAGTATTACCAACTTTACTTTATTTATTCAACTAATATTTACTGGAGAGGTAAAACAATGTAACTTAGTAGATTCAAAATGAGTAAGTAAAGGGCGGGCCCTATAAGATTTTGGTTTGATAAGTTGGACATGTTAATGCATTTATTAAAGTAGAAAACACTGAAAGATTAGGAGATTTGTGTGGAATGTCCCTAAGTTTGTTCTTGGGCAAGTTGAGTTAGAGATGTTGAATTTCCCAAAATATTACTCTACTATCTCTTAATAAAGCAAAGCTAAGTGTATTGGTACCTACTACCATAAGAAATTACCCTGACAGAGTCTTGGTGTCTCAAAAGGGAGAAGTCAGAAGTGAGATATTTGTTAAACTTTGGGATCTGAGGTCAAGAAGTTTAAGGTTTCAAGAGAGAGAACTAATTGGAATTAGGCAATATTCATGAAATAATGCATTAGGATTGTTGGATACAGCAAGGCAAGGTTCACGAAGTCAGTATTGATAAGTAAGCTTTCTCAGGTGGGCAGAATGCTTTCTCTAAATTGATCTGCGAGAATTTCCTGAAGCAAACAATGGAGTTATTCATAAGATTTACAGTCTTATCTTTTCTGTGTAAAGGTTTACTGGAACAAGCAACTAAGACAGTTTGATACATGTGGTCTCAGTTCCCAGACAAAACCAGATGCTGCTGAATGCTCAGGTAATATGAGGACTTGGAAACATCCATTTAGTAATTTGAAGATCATTGTTAATCTTAATGTGAGCTATTTTGGTGAATTTATAGAGGCAAAAAAAATTAAAAAGGAAAAGAGTAGATAGGAAGTTGAAGGTAGTTCAAGGATTTTGACTGAGCAATAGAAGAGAAAGATAAGTTGGTAATTGTAGAATTGTGAAGAGTTGATCTTTTTCAAGTGAGAGAGCTTAGAATATATTTAAGTATGCATATTCTCTGCTTCTAGTCTCACTCCATAATCTTATAAGAAAAAGATAAATGCATCCTTTCTTTCTTCCTTCTTCTCTTCCTTCCTTCCATATACTGATTCATGAATTCATTTTATCCAGCAAAGAGCAGAAACAGATCTTGACCCTGAGGAACTTACAGTCTCACAGAAGACAAAAACGTTAAGGGGAAATGTGAGTGGGTATATAAGCGTCATATCCCTGTTATTGCACCATTAGTAGAAAGGCAGTTTAAGGTTTTTTTGTTATATCCCAAAGTGATGAGTTTATATTGCCTTATAATGTAAGTATTTGGCTAACGATTAGATTGTGTTTTAAAGCCTCTGAACCAAATTTCCTCCAGACATAGCTGGCTCATACAGGGATGAAACTTGCAATCTGGAGCTCATTAACATGATGAAACAATCAAGTGAACTAGCAGGTACAAACTTCAGACAAAAAAGAGCATCAGTTTTTTTTGTTTTAATCAACTGTAAAACTCTAAGTTGAGTGTGGGAGAATAACAATTCATTCTGTTGAGGCAGTGTGCTCCTTAAAGTTTAGCTGAAACTACTATTCGACCAAACCTGTTTCCATTTCAATGCTGAAAATGTTCATTTTCTCAAAACCTCTTAAACCAAAGGTGCTGTAAGTGAACTAGATTACACGTAGGAAGTCATGCTCCATTCGCATGTTGCTAATTGGAATTTTGATGAATATAATATAGAAGCAAGACAAGACAAGAGCAAAGTATTTCCATTAGCTTCACTACCCATGTTTCTGCATCTTAATCAGAGCCTTGTTAACATTTAAATATGCATTTAAAACCCCAAGTGTATAGGCAGTCATGGAAATTTCATTAATTACTAGATTTTGTAAAAGGATATATGCCAAAGACAAATGCTTAAATATGGAGTTTAATTGGAGTTATGAAAACTTATTTTATAGCTCAAGAATGTAAAAGAAAATTGCAGCAAGAAATGAACTTACATTGAACTACTAAGATACACTGGTTTATCATTCATTGAGACAAGGTAATATTTTTGTCTTGAAATCGTATTGCACCATCAGCTATATACCCCTGTGTTTTCATATAATGCCATTTGGAAACAGGCAAAGGGGTAAAGCATCCACAGGGAAAAGAGACATTGACATCACCTGAAATGCCTTATATTCTGCAGATTCTGAGCTATGCAGCCTTCAAAAGGGACATAATGGAGCAGAGAGAGCTGTCGCTCTAGATCTGTGACTCTTTTCTCCTTCAGCAGTCATGCTTCAAATGGGTCCTTTTGTAGAGGAATGGCTTGAAGTAACATTCACCATTCCCTCATCACAGCAGTCTGCCACAGAACAAAACTCCCTGGAATAATGCCCGTTGAAATGATGAAATGTATCTTTTCTGTACATCCGCAAGGACATTTACCTAGTGTCTTCTAAGTTCTAAAGGAGAGGGTTTAGTTCATTGTTACCAACCGCTCTAAATCTTCCTATGTGCAACTTACTCTTTTATTAACTAGAGGAAAGATACCAGGGGCTTTCTAACACATAACAAACATCTGCAGATTTCCATTCTTAGGATGAGCTCTGACTCAAATATTGTTTTATACTAGGTGTTAGTATGGAGTGTGCATTTAACATTAAATTTACTGAGAAGAAACATATTTTTAGAATAATGTAATAATCACTTATAAGATGTTACTAGATATCCCCAAAGCTTTTATCCAAACAGACAGAAGGAATCTTTAAACCAAAACAGATTGAGTTACTTGCGATTTTAGCAAGAGTGTTGGTTTAGAAATTCTATCAGAGGTAGTTGATTATGTGACTATGGTGGTCCTTTGATTTGATGCATACACTATGCAAAGGTCAGCCCTACACATAAACAACTACTCTGTGTTAATAGTCTCCCTGCCCCCAAAACAGATTTCCCACTACCTGCCACACAGTATAATGTCTTGGAGCTACTGTGTAAGAATAAAAGCCCACGTCCTTCCAATGCTCTACAAGACTCAACATCATAAACCCCTCCTGCCTCCCCCACCGCACATTTTATCTCCTATTTTGTCCCCTTGCCAGATCATGCCACTGAAGACGTAGGCTACCTTGCTGTTCACTGGAATGCTTCGTTTACAATCTCATCAAAAAGCGTTTGCTTGAATTGTTCTTCCTCTACAAAATTGCTTGGCTAACTCTGTTACCTCTTTCAGTGTCTCCTTGTTTCCTTTCTCAGGGAGCCTGCTCTCGTTGTCTTCCTGAATAGTGCAACTCCCCTTCCCCCATTTCCCCTTACCCAACTTAATATTTTTTCATAGAACTTATCACTAACATAAAATAAAATTTCTACATTATTCTGCTTATTGTTCATTGTCCGTCTCATTACCTGTGTGAGACACCCCCTCGTCCAATGTAATCTCTCTGAGTAGGACTCTTTGTCCATTTTATTCATTGTTGTATTCCAAGTGCTGAGGACTGTGCCTGGCACACTGTAGGCACTTAATAAATATTTACTGAATGAATGGATGAAACCATGAACCATCTTCTTTTCTCATTACTCTGGAAGGCACTAACTATATACTCTCCTGTACAAAGTTTTAAAGGTAATTAACTTAGTCACTTAATTTCCTATTAACAGAGTCCCTTCTTTATGTTCAGGCTCTGACACCAGGAGATTCTTAAAGTAATGCATTTTGATAACCACAATGAAATAAGATGTTGACATACTCACTAGTAACTAATTGCATATTAAGTTTATCAAGTTACCTAATTTGTATTTAATATAGCAACTAAGAACTTAGTTGTTTGTGTTTTTTTTGAAGAAGGTTAGCCTTGAGCTAACTCCTCTTTTTTGCTGAGGAAGATTGGCCCTGAGCTAACATCCATGCCCATCTTCCTCTACTTTATATGTGGGGCACCTGCAACAGCATGGCTTGATAAACGGTGCATAGGTTCAAACCCGGGATCCGAACTGGTGAACCCCAGGCTGCTGAAGCATAGCTTGTGCACTTAATGGCTTTGACACCAGGCCGGACCCCTAAGAACTTAGTTTCTGATGAGAAGACTTGAAAAGAAAGTTTGCTACTAGAGTATGGTGGGGCAAAGGAAAGAAGCTGGTTATTCCTGGGCCCATCCAGAAAAAAGAGGAGAGGACTAGGGGTGAACCTTGGCCTTGGAAGGAGGTGTAAACATGTTGGGGGATAAAAATCTCCAACAAAGAAGGGGAAAACAGAAAGAAAAAGCTGCTTTCTTTTTACAGTTTTAACAGGGCCAACCTAGCTTGTTGCATTTTAACAAGTCTTTGGAAAAAGCCTTTGATTTTCATCAATTTATTAGGAAGTTTGGAAATACATATATCCACTAAAGGGAAAAAACTGACAAAAATAGGCGGTGCATTTACCCTGGCCCTTTCTGTAAAAGAAGAAAGAATTGAAAAACAAAGGGTTTAGTAGGCATCAAGATTAAGGCTCTGATGGAAAAAGCCCTGAAAGGCAGAGTCTACGCTCCTCAAAAGGCCAAATACAGGTCTTTTCTCCCGCAAATCATTCACCAAGGTGCTTTGGGTCATATGTGATTCTTTATTCCAGGAGGCCAGTTTCTCTGGCCATCTTAGTGATCGAAAAGGAGAGCAACAACGGCTGTGGTAAACCCATGCATGTGTTCGCCCATGCCTGTCCTGATGACAGGTGGTGCCATTCCAAGAGTTAAATATCTCCCTTAGAAATATTTTTGAATGCACTCAATGTCTTATATATGCTCTAAATCAGTTAATTTGTTTCCTCCTCATATCGGAAGTCCTGACCCAGTTCTTCACATTAGCCTATATGTTCCTTCTTCAGAAAATAGCTCATAACTAAGAAGGAATTCAGGTAGTGAGAAGGCTCATTGCCTTAATTTCCTTTTTTATAGATTAAGCATTGCAGGATCATTTTTGAGATTCTAATTCCTGATGTAGTATTTTATAATTACCAAGGGAATGTGAGTTTTTGATATCTGAGGTGACTTTTTTCTCTTAAATCAATGCATCCATTAAGGAATGTATTATTGTACACCAGATGGAATTAAATGAACCATTGTGTGAACTTGGCATTTTCAGATCGGGTTACCTGAATGTAATTACCTGCAGACAGTTTCTAAATATGCTGTTCGTAAGGGACTAGCTTTTATATGCATAGAGATTCTCCTCTATTTGCCTCATGTTTTTTTCTAACAATGCATTTAGTCATTTTGGCTTATTGTACCATCATGTTCTGCTACTGATAATGGTGAGAATTCATCCTGAACTACCAGAATTGATGAGACAGAACAAGTCAACAGCTGTTTAAAAAACAAACAAATAGACAAGGGACAGCTTGCAGGAGAGAACATCATAGCTTTGTGCCATATACAGTTTGGATTGTCTACCCCAATTCTAATAATACTGAAATTTTGAAAAATTGATCTGTGCATTAAGTAGAATTTCTCTCAGGAATTTATCCCCAGACTGCAATGCTGTGTTTCATTTCCTATTGCCATTTTTAAATCACCTCAGTCAGAGCATATGAATTTCTACACATTTTGTACTGTGTTCCATTTTGTTTTCTTTGTGAGTGAGCAGAATTATGCTTTCTGTGAGTCATCTCTTCATATAGGGAGTACACCCACCGGTGACATCTATTGTTAGAGAGACAATCACCTTCTTATTCTCTCTCCTTAAGTAGTGAGTAGAAGTTACATATCTGTTTCCCACATTGATGTCACATGCACAGTTTCTTCTTACTAAATAAATATATATTTAGACTATTGGAAGAATGGGAATTCAAAACTCTAAATTCTCAGCACTAGATCAATTTTATCTTTCTTTTTAAAAATGAATTATTCTCTACATCATTTCTCAAGCTGTTACTACTCTCTTAGAGCAGTTGGCAAAGAACATCTAATCGGAGTCTGGGAAACATCAAGTTTAATGGAAAAAATCTGATATATAATTTCATGGTATTTCATATACTATGTGCTTATTTTTTCTGAAGCTTGTAAACTTCCTGACAACTCTAGTGAGCCGAATGATAAAAGTGTGTGACTTGTTTTTAGCAAGGGAGTGAGTATGCTATGACACCATCAGGAATAAACTTTCAGAGAATTCAGCTAGTATTATGTTGAAATACCTGGTGATCTAGAAAAAAAATAATAATGATGAGCAGAACCTTGAAAAAATGAATTATCGGAAGAACTATATAGATAATCAGATATATGCTGAATTAATGTTAGATTGTACAGAAAATAGGTCACTTCCAAATAAGCAAACTTTTCACATTGTTATAATATAGACTTAAAATTAATATTAAAGTCCTGTATCACTTAACAACAGGAATACGTTCTGAGAAATGCATCATTAGGTGATGTCGTCACTGAGCAAACGTAGAATGTACTTACGCAAATTGAGATGGTGTAGCCTACTATACACCTAGGCTATATGGTACAAATGTTATGGGACCATGCTCGTGTATGCGGTTCATTGTTGATTGAAACGTTGTTACACAGTGCATAACTGTGTATATGTTATATTTTCTAACTGTCAAGCCAAAAGAAAAAGACTTTGGCTACTTTGAGGAAAAAGTAATTTGATGAATGTGTGCTGGAATCATTAACGAGAATCTCAAGGATTAAACCTGAAGACAGAAAGGAGCAAAATTGCTCTTGAAGGGTTGGAAGCAGGTATGACAGGAATGATCACGTAGAATCTTTGTTTAGCAGCTTTACTGAGATATAACTCACATAGCATACAATTCATCCATTTAAAGAGTACCTATAGAATGTTTCAACCATTCCTTCTACCCTTGTGTTTCTCACTTAAGATTCCAAGGCTTAGAGAAGCACCCAGTTGACCAGGTTTATGCCACAGGTTGTCTTTCTGCTGGTGTCAGAGCTGCTGAGGGCAAGGGGTGGCTAGGTTCATGGCATGAGGGAGTGAAATATCCAGAGGCACCCACCTGGATTTACTCTTCCAACAAGTAAGATGTAAAAGACGAGGTAAAAGTCATTTGCAGTGGTGTGCTGATAAATGTTTAACAACCGGCTGTCCAGAAAAAAAAAAATCCTGTTTTTTAGCATTTACAGATTTCCACGGTGTAACTATTCCACCTCTAAGCAATAATTTGAAGCCAACAGTATGATAGAATGCAGATTTGGGAAGAGATGTTAACAGCTGGAATGAGCTGACGACAGTACACCGCTAGAATTCCCCCCAAAAGAACATGGCTGCTTTCAGGCAGAAGGAATGAATGCTAGGTACTCAAAAATAAATAAATAAATAAAGCAAGTATTCACATATTCAGCACAGATGTTATTGACCCTAAACACAGAGGCATTCAATATATTTTTAAATAAATTAATATGTAAATCAGTAGATAAGAATTTGCATGCGGACATGTTAAAAACGACTACAGTATTTTATGTCATAGAAAAGAAGAAGAGACCACTGTTCCTTGTCAATGATTTCTTGATTTAGCTCGGGAACTCAAATGGACACATTTGCAATATTAAAAGAAATTTTAAGAAGTGCTGTAGTAGGGAGAATTCTAAGATAGCCCCCATGACATTCACCCCTGGTTTTATTCCCAGGAACACATTACATTTCATAGCAAAAAGGCCTTTTGCAGATGCAATTAAAGTACTAATCAGATGACCATAAGATAAGAAGATCGTCCAGGCGGGCTTGACCCTCTGACTGGTAGCAGAAGAGGAAGTCAGAGGGACTGGAAGCATGAGAGGGATTCCATGCAAGAAAGACACGTGTTGCCATAGAAAAGACCTGAGAACAACCTCTAGGAGAGCCAGCCCAACCCTGGCTGAGAATCATCAAGGAAAGCCTGACTTCGGGCTTACAACTGCAGGTACCGGAATTCTGTCAATCATCTGAGGGAAGGTAGAAATGGATTATTTCGTAGAACCCCAGATAATAATCCAGCCTGCCCCAATGGCTTGATTTCAGCTTTATGAGACCCTAAGCAGAGAAAGTAGTCGAGACTGCCCAGACTTCTGACCCATAGAACTGTGAGATCATAAATAGTCATTGTTTTAAGCTGCTAATTATATGGTAATTTGTTACACAGCAATAGAAACTACTATGAGGGGCTGGCCTGGTGATGCAGTGGTTAAGTGCACTCATTCCACTTCAGTGGCCTGGGTTCACCAGTTTGGATCCCTGGTGCGGACATGGCACCGCTTGGCACGCCATGCTGTGGTAGGTGTCCCACATATAAAGTAAGATGGGCACAGATGTTAGCTCAGGGCCAGTCTTCCTCAGCAAAAAGAGGAGGATTGGCAGCAGTTAGCTCAGGGCTAACCTTCCTCAAAAAAAAACTAACAAACTACTGTGACTGCCTACAAGCAAGTACATTAGATGAATTTTGATGCTACAAGCATCTCAAGAAACGAAGAGATTTGTATGAAAAAAAAGTGAAAGAAATGCTCTTAGAGAATACTAAGTCTAGAACCAAGTGTTAGAAAAAGACAGCTGGAATAAGGAACATGAAATAAGAGGAGGATGAGGGGCGGAAAGGTGATCATGGCATTGAGGACTACTGGCAAGAGAAAAGAGCTGTTAGTAATGGGATATAAGAAGACAGATAATGTTATGTAGAAGATCATAAGATGTAAGGTCAGAGAGCTGAGATTGGTAAGTTGAAGATCTAAAATGCTGTGTTGATAAATGATTTTTAAATCTTTTGGAGATTTTTAATCCATGTGGACTTTTTAAAAAATTGGACTTCAGAATAACTGAATCAGAAACTCTGGGGTATGTTACAACACCTGTAATTTTTTTTAATTTCGTGTGAAGATTTTGAAATTCATGAAAATCTAAAAACTATGTAGAGCTATGCAATAGTTTATAATTCTTCCCTGTCATGCTCCCTCTCTTCCTTCCTTCCTTCCTAGTGTTAAAGGGAAGAGGTAAGTTAAGCCCACGTAAATTGTAATATTTTCCTCTTTTTATGGCAAGAAAATGATAGAGAGGGAATATTATAAAGTCAAGCAGTGAAATGGATGAAACATTATTCCTAGAGTAATGGAAATTTATGCTAGAAGATTTCATTGATATCATCTTTAATCTCATGCAAACTGTTTAATAGCATATATCTTTAAAATTTTAATAGTGTCCCAGGTTAGATTTCCTTAGAGGCAGACTCTGAGACACATATTAACATGCAGAATGTTTTTTAGAGAGTTCCCTTTCGATCTACACCAACTGTTGGAAGGAAATATGATTTTGCAGAAGGAGGAGTGGAGCCATGAAGCGACCCACTGAGGACATCACCCTTTCGTGTTGTCCCAACTTGGGGAAGCTGGTGGGGCCTTTTACCCCTGCTGTGATCCATACTTGAATGCAATCTCCCCTGGAAAGAAGCAGTTTTCTTTCACTGAGGCAATCCACAGTGAAGGATGTCTGCTAATGGCCATCATCCCACAGAATTCCCAGCCACTGGGAGAAAAAGACCTTTATTCTAAAGGAAGGACTACCCATCACAGAGTCTACCACAAGTGCTTGTTTCTAGCTAGTAAACTTGTAGGACTTAACCACTCTAACATGCATTCCCCTAATTATCACAAACAGCCCAATATCTACTAATTCACTCGAAATATTTTGCTAAGGCTCCTACTTTCAAGCTGTGTTTGAAAACAGTTAGCTGCTAGTAATATGGGAAATGAGATGATTCAATGGGATAAGAATTATGGAAGGGAGAATAGTTTTAGGGAAAAGTATATGTATAATTGTGGACATGTAGTATTTAATGTGTTTGCTGTAAGAACAAAACAAATGTTAAAAATACACTTGATTTCATGCATCAGTCTAGATTCGGTCCTATTTTTTTGGACGGATCACCTCTTCTAAACCTAATCTATTCTCTTCTTGCCTCACACAGCTATCAGTTTTTTCTTTGAAACCCTTTTTTTAAAATTAACTCTGGGATACTACAGTCTCCAGATTTTCATTTCCTTCATGCTAAATTTCTTTCCTCCACTGGGTTTTTGGAAGTGACAAATTCTTTCTATTCTTTTGGAAATTAGTTTAGAAATTTCTGATTTATGTTTTACTTAGTTCTATAGTTAACATCTTTACCCTCTTCCCAAATCATACAAGGGCCTTAAACTATCTTAATTTCAATTACCTCTTTGTTACCTGTAAGGTATTCTTATACAGTGGTTTAATTTTATTTTAATTTTTTCTTAACAAATTAGACATTAATTTCATTGATTTTATATAATCAGCGTTTTGTTTATATTCATCCATAAGTGAATATTTTTATGTAAACAATCTTTCTTACTGCATTTTCTGGATCATTTTCATTTTTCCTAAAGTATATCCTTTAGAACTTCCTTTGCGAGGGTCTGTGGTAGAAAGCCCTCCCAATTGTTCGTATCTGAAATTATATTTATTTTTTATTTGTTCCTGAAAGATACCTTAATTTTGTATGGCATTCTTAACTTAATAATATTTTCTGCCTGCACATTGAAGATATTATTCTACCATTTCTGGCTTTAATTGTTGATTTTTAAATTTTCTCTTTGTCTTTGGTGTTCTGAAATTTGACCATGATATTTCTAAGTGTGGGACTCTTTTTTCCTGGTTGGAATTTATTAGGATTTCTGAATCTGGGGATTTCTGTCTTTCATCCATTCTTAAAATTTCTCAACCATTACCTGTTTAATATTGCTTCAAACATCTGATCTGTTCTCTCCTTCTGGAAAGCCAATTAGTGCTGGGTTAGACTTCTCATTCTGTCCTATATGTCTCTTTACCTTTCTTTTGTATTTTTCATCTCTTATCTCTCTTTGTTGTTTTCTAGGTAATTTCTTTAGTTTTACAGTGCAGTTGGTTAATTTTCTGTTCTATGTATTATTAGTATTAGACTATAGTTTCTAATTACAGCTTTTTTTAATTTCCAGAAGTTCTATCTTTTGTTTTGTTTCAAATCCGCCTGTTAAATTTTGGCAGTATTCTATTCTTTAGTCATACTTCAATTCTCTCATTTCTTTCTTTAGATATACTAAATATGCTCCTTATATGATGGGTCTCTGCTGGGACCAATATTAGCATTTCTTCTCATTTTGATGCTCTAATCTTTTGTTTTGTTTACTTTTGTCCTGGCTGGCTCTCACTCATAGTCACTCATTTCCTTGTTAGTTCAGAGATTTTTGACTGTGAGCTCTTTGGACATTTCTGTGGATTTATTTGAGGCCTGAAGTTAAGTGGGTTTCCAGATATAAACATTATTTTCTTCTGTTTAGTCACCTGAGGGGGTCCAACTTGGAAATCTTTGAACATCTTTGGTTTGTTGTTTTATGCACAGATATTGTGAAGTCAGCTCTAGACCAGAAGACGTGCAGATGCAGAGATGGGAATTTCTAAGAGAGTTTTCAATAGTCAGGCATTAGTGGAGAAAACAGGAAATGCTCCGTGTATTTCAAGCAGAAAATAATATACTAAATGGAATTAGGTGCTTAAAAAAATGATTGGAAGAACCAGAGAAGTAGAAATCAGGGAACAAGTCTAGACTTTAAATTTTAAAATCATATCATCATCATTATAACGTAGAGGTTCTGAACATTTTTGTTACTGCTGCCACCACTGTGGCTGCCACAACTGCCTTCTGCCCAAGAAGCTGGTTCCTGGACATTTAAACATGGACTCCAGCTGCTGTGAATACTTGTGTCTCCTGGAACTTGTGTGATGGTTGTGTTTGCCATAGGAAGAGGGTCTTGCTTCATCTCTGCATTCTCAACTTTGTGTGAATTTACTCTTAAACAATGACTGCAAGGCAGTCTAAAAATGTAGATTTTAGCTTGCCAACCTTTGCAATGGAAAGAGGATAAACTGAAGGTTGAGAGAGCCAATCCAATTATTTGTCACTTTTCCCCCTCAGTTTTCCTTCTATGTAAAGCCAAGGCAGAGACAGGCATGTGTATCCACTATGCCCATCTTTAGATTGCAATGCACTTTTTTGTGCTTCACCTACTTTTGGTTTTAAACTTTATGGCTCTTTCCATGCTTTTGATCCCAGGTGTTTTCTCGTGTCCTTTCCTAAGCAATTAAATCTGTCAGTTTGACATATACACCCAAGGAAGTCACTGGCTTCAGGATTCATTTGCCCTTGTGAAGGTGACTTTTCTTATCAAATCTGGATTTCTTAAAATTCCTTTGTTTCTGTAAGACCAAGTACGTATTCAAAATATTTTATCTGGTAGTTTTACTTTTGATATATGGAAGGAGTTTCTGTCACGTGTGTTTGCTAAATATAGAAATATGGTCTAGAATTGTTGTTTTTGGCCCTTTTAAAACATTTTTAATCTTTTACTGGGCCGATTCTTCTTAGTCTCTTTTGCTGATTCCTCTTCTTCTTCCCAACCTTTAAATGTTGGCATTTCCTAGGAATGACTCTTTAGGCCCCTTCTCGTCCATATTTATATTCTTTTCCTGGACGGTCCTTTCCGATAGTCTTTTTTTTTTTTAAGATTGGAATCTCAGCTAACAACTGTTGCCAATCTCTTTTTTTTGCCTTTTCTCCTCAAATCCACTCAGTACATAGTTGCATATTTTAGTTGTGAGTCCTCCTAGTTGTGGCGTGTGGGACAAGGCCTCAGCACGGCCTGATAAGCGGTGCCATGTCCATGCCCAGGATCCGAGCCAGTGAAATTCTGGGCCGCTGAAGCAGAGCACCTGAACTTAACCCCTCGGTCACAGGGCCAGCCCCCGATACTGTCTTTTAAATGTCATCTATTTGCTGGTGACTTCCAAATTGGCATATTCAGATTAGACTTTTCCCTTCTGTTCCAGATTCATTTATCCAATTGCCTATATGACATTCCTATCTGGAAGTCTAGAAGACATCTCAAACATAGACGGTCCAAAACATAAATCTTAATCCCCACTCACCCTCAAATCAATTTTTTCCTCACTTCACCTCAGTAAACAATACAATAATTCATCCAGTTACTAATGAAAAAAAAAGAAATTATCTTGATTCTTCTTTTTCCATGATCCCCAATTTCCAACCCATGAGCAAGTCCTGTCCATTCTGTCCTAAGTACAGCCACTTTTCAAGACTCTCCCCCTGTCCTGCTCATCTGAGCCACCCTCGCCCCTTCCTTGCGCTTCAATAATAAGTGACTAAAGAACCCAAGTAGTGACTGAAGAAGCCTAACTAGTTTCTCTTCTACTCTGTCCCTTTAAAATGTGTTCTTTAAATTACGTACATTTAAATTAATGTACTCTTTTAAAAATGTAAATTAGATAATGTCAGCTCTGGGCTAAAACCTCCAACATCTTCCCATCTTATTTAGAATGAAATGCAAACTTTTTATATGACATGACCCCTGCTTCTCTCTTGGTATTTGCTCTGTGATATATCTAACTTCCCCCTCTGCACATTCCATTCTAGCTGCGCTGACATTCTTTCTGTTTTGTGAAAAAGAATGTCTATTTCATCTGGAGCACTCTTTCCCTAGTCCTTTGATTTTCCCATTCCTGTACTTCCTACTAGTCTTAAATAAATGTCATCTTTTAGGGGCTTTTCTTTACTACAGTATCCAAAATAACCACCATTCCATGATTCTCTAATATCTTATACCTATGATTTATTTTTGGCATTTATCACAATCTCAAGCTATTACATATTTGCTTACTTTTTTATTGCTTACATCTTCACATTTAGTCCTAATATCATGAGGGCAAGGTCTTTGTCTCATTTCGTTCTCCATTACAGCCTAAGAGCGGATGATGCGCATAAACATGTTAAATGAATGGATGGATGGATGGGAGGAAGGACCAAGGATACTCAGGTGAAGCTGCTCAGAGTCAATGGGTTAGGAGGAAATAACTATATGTCAGGAAAAGCACCTGGGCTGGATGCACAGATTTGAAAGGAATGGATTCATGAATCATTCTTTGGACTAGATGAAATCATACAGGGATTGTGTGGCCTGGATGGAACCCTGCAGAGGATCAATATTTACTTTATGCTCCCTAAAGATAGGAACTATGTGTTTTTATCTTCCTTTCTGTACTCTCAGTAGTACCTAGTGTAGTCTCTCACATAGATGGTCAATAAATTTAACTGCTCTAATGAGTGAATGAATAAATTAAAAATTGGGAGGAAAAATCACGTAAAAGGGAATATGAAGCTGTAGTTAGAGGTTTAAGAGAAGAGCCAAGGAAGTATGAGGTGATTGAAGCCAGAAGCAACAGGGATTTCAAGAAGGAAGAAGTCGGGAATCTTAAGAACTACAGAAGAGTCAAATAAAATATGGTGTCAGAATAATACAATGGATTCATCGAGAAAAGTGGTAAGAGGTGACACTGACATCAATAGCAACTAGAAAAGGTGTATCTATGTACTTCATATTTTGCATTTATATCAGTAAACAACCTTCGTATATAATATGAAAATGTTCCCTTCGTTGCATGCTGGCATTTCCTAGTTTTGAAGAATGTCTCTCTGTTTTTGATATGCTTTTGATAATCATGTGTCTAAGATTCTTCTTTGGATTTATGCTCTTTGTCATGTTATGAATATATTGATGTCATGCTATCATTGAAAGAAAACTAATAACAGTTTATCAAGATCCTAATTCAACAGCGAGAAAGGCAGTATGAAATAACCATTTGGAAATTAATAAAGAGATGACCCTGTTACTACTGAATGTCAAAGAATGGAAAATTTGTGAATATGTCCCCAAATGTCTCTGCAATAGTCACAGTACAAATGCAGAATTACAGGAGAGTTAGGGAATCTCAAGAGAAGACGACATAAACACGACTTTTATATAGTCACTCAAGGACACAGAACTTAACAGAAATGGGGTGGCTAATTACGACTCCGATGTAACAATCTCGGCAAGATTTTCTCTGGGATCTGGGTCCCCAACAGAACACAGATGCTGCAGTCTTTACCAAGGTGGGATTCTGCTGGAATAGGAAAATAGCTGAATACTGGCTATATCACTGCCCTTTTAGACCAGGCTTGCAACACCAGTCTAAAAAATGCACTCTAGTAGCTCATGTGATTCTGTTTAGGCAGATGTTTATAAACCCCTGACTCTCCTAGTTCTGAAATAAAACTCAGCAGCAGGAAAATCTATACTGCTCTAGGAAGGAGAGCAGAGTCAGAGGCTCAATCTCTGCCTCAGATCTATCCATCCTTTTACCTGGGCTGTTACCAAGAGAGATGCCTCGGTATCCTCAGATTACAGAGTTCGTCTGCATTGATTATATCTTTAGTTAGTTGCCACGTACACATATTGAAACAAATATTTTCCTTTCTTCATCAAAATGTTATATTTTATTTAGCATCTGTTTTAATATATATTGATTATAAAAATAATGCCAGTTTATTATAAAAATCAAATAAATGAGAATTTATAAAATACAAACTAAAGAATCCTTCTCAGCCCTCCCCCACTATTCAACATCACTCTCCCTGGATTGCCACTGTTAATGATTGGGCCTTTATCTTTCACATACCTGTTTGTATACATCTGTCTACACCCAATCATACACACAGCTCTCTGAAGGCCATTCCCTCTACATAGGCCGCTCTCTTAGAAGTCTGTTTCATATTCTCTCTTCTTAAATCTCCAAGATTTTTTCCCCTACAATGAGTCATTGGCTAAGACATGCCTGTGAGATGTGTGGCCCTAGCACATGTGGTGACAGATTCCAGAGCATGCCGCTGGGAGCATTGGTCAATTTGCTCCCTGAAGTCATATATATGGGAAGCACATTCTCATTGCTGCCTCACTGCTTTTCAGGCTACAAGTAGCCAGAAAAATTGTTTTAAAAGGTATGTCAAATCATGTCTCTTCTCTGCTCAAAACTCTCCAAAAACTCTTCGTTTTGTCAAAAGTAAAAGCTAAATTCACACAACAACCTCAGTGCCCTCTGTGACCTGCCCCCAACCCTGCATCTTCCCTCCTTACCTCTCTATCATTATATTCTACTTTCCCTCCTTGACCACTCATCCTAAAGACTCCAGAGACACTGTGTTCGTTGAATATACCAGGCAAGACCCCCTCTGCCTTCCTACCTCACCGAGGAAGTTGATGCAATCACAAAAGAATTGCACTGGCTGTGCTCTCTCTTGGGAAACTCTTCTCCCAGATATCCCCGTGGCTCTTTCCATAACCTATTTCAAGTCTTTGGTCAACTATGACATTCTCTGTGAGGTCTACCTGGAAAAAACAGCAGTCTTGACCTTGACATTCCTGATCCCCTAACCTAGTTCTGTTTTTTTTCTTTTGGCAGGATTGATCATATGCAAGATTGTATGCATTGTACTTATTTATTTTGCTTATTGTCTGTCATTCCCCACCAGAATGTAAGCTCAGCCAGTATAGGACTTTAGTCAGTGCAGCCCTAGAATCTAGAAGAGTGTTTGGGATAGTAGCCATTCAGTGAAGGTTTGAAGAATAGATGGCTGGGTGAATGACCATACACATGTTTAAGAGTTAGTATAGCAAAATACATTAGCTTGTAGGAAGTCAAGTCAGACTGGTAGGCTCCATCTATTACCTGCTCTAAGTAGGGATAATAATTATAATTACAATCATAAGGAGCACCTAAACCCTACTTCACAGGGTTGTTATGAGGGTTCAGTTAGCAATTAGGTAATAATTATAAAGTGCACAGAACAGTGCCTGAAATATATTAAGTGTCACATACTGCTATTATTTTGTATTATATATAAATAATTTTTTAAACAAAAATGGAATCATGCTATATATATTATTTATACAACTTGATTTTTGCAGTTAATGAAATACCATCTTTTTCTTTCTGGATAGCGCATACAGATCTCATTCATTCATTCAATATCTGGAAGTGCTTTTGTAGCATTTGCATTCTACCTACTCTTTCTGTCTATGACTGCATAATATCTATAATATTCACATGCAATTATTTCATCATTCTCCCAATAATACATATTTGAAAGGTCTCTAGTTTTTGTTAATATATATAGTTCCCTTGCAGCATAATCGAAGAAAAATTGAAATTGAACATTGTAATATTATTGTCTGCCTTTCCATATACTTTAAGTAAGACATGACCTTTAAAACCATAGTTTACAGTATTTTTCAAAGGTAATATTTATCTGTCTCTCTGAAAAGGTAATTTACATATGATATCTATTTTAAAAGCCACTCTATGTATATATTCAATAGACACAAGTTATATTGTCTGGTCCATCCATCCTCTATAGAAAACCACTCTTCCTTCTAAGCTATTAGTTTGTGCAGAATTGTCGTGCTCTTACTCGCCAGCAGCTTCTCATTTCAGTCCGAGTAAAAGCCCTATCCCAACAAGGGCCGCTCCAGGGCAACAGCTGACTGATCCTCAAAGAGCATCTGACTCAAACCAAAAATCCAAGTCTTGCCTGAAATTTTGAACCTTGGATCATAGCAGGTTTTGTCAACTCCACTTCAACGGTAGTAACTAAAGAAGTAAGACTTGAGAGGGCTCAGCTGTCTGGTTTCTGAACCCGGAGACAAAATTTGTTTTGGTAAAGAAAGGCAATAAAGTTCACCCAAAAACAAAACAAGTTAAAAGCCAGAGAGTCCTGGAAATGTTCGCGTTCCTGGTTCTAATTGGTTTTAAGTCCTAGCTGCATCCTATCAAACTCGTCTATAAGTTGTTTAAGCCCTTTCTTGTATTTTTTCAGTCGATAAATTGCTCTTCCTTTTTCCTAAGAAATTTCAAGTTTGGTTTCTGTAATTTAAAACCAGAGGAATCGAATATATACCATATGTTCTGCTATAATTCAGGATAGTAAAATTAAGGCAGAAATAGGGATTTATCTATTCCCTATAGTATCTATCAGAGAGCTGTTCATAAAGAAATTCATTATAATGTTATATGCATCGAAGACATTCCAGTGACATATCACATTATTCGACAACATGTTATCTGAGATACAAAGTAGCTAAGAGGCATAAGAATATGTTCCAGGGTATCGATTCTGTCCACACCACCATCCTTTCAGAACTGCTTCTCTGGTCAGGCGGCTTACAGTTTCCTTATTTGCTTGGACCTCGGGCTAGGATTGGGACTCCTACTGAGCAGCCTCTTCTTCAGGAGGCCTCTTCTCTCCCCAGGTAATTAATCGCATCCTCTTCAGAAGTTTTTGCCTAAAACAGTCCCTTTTTGATGTGCTGCTATCACCTCCTGTCATAACTAAATGTAATAGAAATTTCTCCAACAAAACTGATGTTGATAAAAGATGCTTTGTTCCTAGAAGATTAGGCAGCTCAGTCACCACATATTTGATGATAATAATAATAATCTGTTGACTATTAGCATCTGGATGCTCTAAGCCTTTTAATTTCTGACACAAATTTCAGGTAGGCCTCTCAGCCATCTGTTTCTCTAAGGAGGTAAACAACTCTCGAGAAATTCTTCTGAAATTTTCTTTAACTTATTCTAGAGTAATGCTTTTTAAACTTTAATGTGCATATGAATTGTTCCAAGATCTTGTAAAATGCACATTCTGATTCAGAAAGTGTAGAATGGAACTTGAAACTCTGCCAAGTGATGTTGATGCTGCTAGTCTGCAGACTGCAGTTTGATTAGAAAGTTCTAGAAGATTTCCTAGTTACTGGTCCTATACAGTGCTCTAATGTAATGTCAAAGTGCCACAAACCTTTCAGTGTCTCTCTTCCGTACAGAACAATAAATGCCTGCCACGTGTTTTGTTTTGTTTTTTTAATAACACCATACAGTGTCAGATTCAAAACCTTTTTTCTGATCCTCCCCTTCTGGGAATTAAAACATAAGTTGATTAATCCCTACCATATGAGCATGGTTCTCATCCCACTAATCGTGTCCTTTGTGAAGATTATACATCAGATATCCAATAGAATGAAAAAGCAAACCAATTCCTTATGTGTGACTTTAAGTACATAGAAAAGTATGTTTCCATTGTGCGTTATCTTCTGGATTTAACTTAAATCTTACCATGAAGGGAAAAAAATGAGATACAGTTACAAAGAAACATCCCTTTTGTGTTTTTGTGCTTTTACATTTTATTTCTCCTAATCTGAAATTTTACATGTAAGCCAATAAAATTTCTCCTTTTATCCTACAGAAACAGTTAAGTCTTATACAAGTAGGATCTCAAAAAAAAAATGTTATTCACTGATCCAGAGACTATAATAATAATGACAAAATATATCCTTTTCAGTTTTTAGTGCCATCCCCAGACAACATTAACTAGAACATTAGGTGCAGCTCCGTTGTTAGTCACAGACTCTGCTAGAAGTCTGTACACATAACGGGTAATCACAGGACATGGTTTCTATCGATGAGGACATGTTAGCACATAATGCCTTTGCCCAGGCAAATTGATAACAGGATGTAGAATGTAGCTCTTCTAGGTCACTTTGAATCCAGCCCAAGTTGGTTGTGATTAATCCTGCTAACATCAACAGCTGTGCTAGGACTACATGACATATAGAATGGTCTCAGTCTGGTTCACTCGCGACAAGTGCCCACACCATGAAAATCATCACCATCATTAGCGCCCTTGTAGGCAGCACTGAGAGTCTGAATCGTTTTGAAACCAAATGCCAGGCCTCCCTAGAGAGGAGCCCTGTGACAATAAGTCAGGTTCACTGCAGGCTTGTTATAAGGAAAACTGTTTCACTTCCTCTCTGGCATCTGCTCTCTAAACGATGTGATTAGATCTCCAGGGCAATTTATGTGGACCACTAAACTGGCCATAAAATAACATAAAATCATGACATATCATTAGTTCTCCCTCCTTAACACATATAAACACCTATTAAAGGTAGAGACTCTGGCGCTTGTAAGGACCTTAGCTCTAATCCTATCACTAACGACATTGGGTCCTAGGAAGAGCAATTGAAAGAAAGGCCTTGCCCTTGAAGTAGACAGTGTAGTTTCAGCCAGAATCCTGACCTGTTAACAATTTCTGATCTTTAGCTACTGGTTTTAATAAATAATCAGTCATGTTATATTTTTCTAGTATAGCTATGTACTGAGTTAACTGGAAACTGCAAAATGATTTTGATCATTTTGATGTAAGATGAAAATAATTCACATTAAAAAACAATACATGTGTAATTTCTATAATTCAATAATTATAACCATGCCATGCAGAATTTCTAAAGAATGCCTTATTAGCAAGAACTATAGTTTAAAAATCTTGTGCAGTAATCACACATCTTGGGCATCTTAGCAGCAATGTGAATTTTCTAACAGCAGGAAATGGATTTGCCATATGCTGAGGTGAGAGGTACTTGTGTTTCTTCTGAGTTCTCCATACTTTGGGTGTGGGGTGGAAAGAATGAGCCATACGCTTGTCTAGGCGCTCTCAGTTACACACTAATTGATTAAAAGAATCAGGTTATCACTGTACAAGTGGAGTATTCTGTCGTTTGCTAATTTTATGATCCGACAACACGTTTTATATTGTCATAAGCATACTTATTTGAAGATAGGCAATCAAAATCTAGCATAAAAATGACATGGGGCAAGCAACAATAACAACAACAATATCAATACAAACTTTGTGCTGACCTCCCACAAAGCAGAACTAGTGGAACATTTCTGAAAGGTTATTCTTAAGCTTTAGGCTTTTAAAAATTAGAAACATATATTTTGCTTCCTTTTTGTCTCTTACCTTTCTCATCAAAGACTTTTTTATTCTAAAATATTTCAAACATATAGAAAATAATGTAAAATAGTACTCATTCATGTATTTGCTACCAAGATTAAACAGATATTAACACTTGCCTTAAATGAAAATAAAATTGCAGATTCATAGAAGTCCATCTCTCTTTCCATCTCCTCATCTTTCTTCACAGAGGAAGTTGGTATAAATCATTTATATGCAACCTTTTGAACTTTTATTCCATTTATATTTACCAAAAATGTGTACTATAATATTCTATATTTTAAGAATTCACAGCAATGGCATTCTGTTTTTAAGGTTTCTTTACCCTCATTATATTTTTGAGACTTATACATGTTAATGTATGTAGCTCTGTTTCATTCCTTTTCTCTGTTATATAACATTCCATTGGATGAATTAATGACATACATCACAGCTTTATGTCAAGTGATCCTACAGAAGAATAATTGTTTCTCTTTTCTACTGAAGCGAGTAATGCTTCAGTGAACATCACAATATATGTCTTCTCAGGCGTATGTGGGGGATTTCCTCTAGAATAGAGCCCTATAAGTGAAAGCTGCGGATAGTCATTTATGAGCATATTCAAATTTACTAAGTGTTGCCAAGTTGCCCTCCAAAGTGTTTGTACCAATTAATATTCCCAACAGCTGCAGTTCCCATGTTCGCTCATCCTAATCAACTCTTGGTATTGCTTAAAAAAAAGACAATATAATTGTAAAATGGCATCTCATTTGTTTTACTGTCTCTTTCCCTGAAATGTCAATGAGGACTTTCAGCATTGTTCCATCCTTTCATTAGCCATTAGGACTGCTTTTCCACAGCCAGGTCTTTTCTGTTTACTTGTTTGGCTCTTGCATTTTTATTTGCAACAGTTTCTACATTTCAGTATCGATTATTTTAGTTAAATGACTTGTAACTCTCTTAGAGTGAAACTTTCCTAAAAGAAGTAGCATCCAAAATTTTTTTTAAGCAATTAAAATCTTCACTTATCCCCTGGAGGTGAGGAGAAAAGGGTAGAGAGGCAAACTTTGAGCCATAACTTTCAACAAAACTTCTTTAAAATTCTGTTCCCATGTCTATTTTCCCCCACAGTCCCACCTGAAGCACAGTTGCTACCTCTTTTTCTCCCTGCACACCTCCCTCTTTTTCGCTTTCACCTGTCTTTCTCTTTCTTCTCCCTCTGTGTTTCCCACTTAAAACCCATAATTGATGGCTGTTGTCTCCTCAACACAAGCACAATCTCATCTTCGCTTCCTCCAAAAACATTTGGCCCGTTCTAATATTAATGTGGTGGTCTAGAGGTTTTAAGATTCTGTGCTGTCACTGTCACAGCCCGGGTTCATATCCTGGTTAGAAAACCACGTCACCCAGCTGTTGGTTGTCATACTGTGGTGTCTGCATGTTGCTGTGATGGTGAAAGCTCTGCCACCAGGATTTCAAATACCAGCAGGGTCACCTGTGGTGGACGGGTTTCAGTGGAGCTTCCAGACTAAGACAGACTAGGAAGAAGGACCTGGCCACCCACTTCAGAAAACCCTATGAATAGCAGCAGAGTGTTACCTGACATAGCACTGACTCCAAGACACTAACAACAACAAATATTAATGAGTCCTTTCAATTACCTAGCCCACTCACTAACTGGAGGTTGTAAAGGCCAGAATCCTAGGTGTAGGCTGAGTCAGCGGGGAATGGAAGAAACTGTGAAAACTCATGTTAATGGACTTCCCTGTCATATTCTACAAATTTTCCCATCTTTATTCTGAATTTACAGTATCCAAGTTTGTTATTCTTCTGCTGGGAATTGTTGCATTCATCCCTTTACTTTTATAAATTCTGCCTTATGATACTGCTGCTAACAATAATATTAATAATAACCAGTTGGGTTTCAGCTTTAGCTGTCGTGTATACACACTAGCCAAACACGTATATACATTCCACTTCATATTCACTTTTATGTGCCATATTTATAATATTTCTCTTTTATTGATAGTTATCTTCATATTTTATAAAAGATAAACTTCTCCTTCTATCACTGTCTCGCATATGTCCTACAAAACATTTCCATCACTGGGAAAAACATTGCTTTTCCCATGGAATTAACGCTTTTCAATTCTATATACAAATTACTAAACTATTGATTCTTTAAAAAATATTATTTAAAATAATTTGCCAAATTAATAAACACCTATCAATACTGGGATATAGGTTAATATCCAGCTTTATCTTTCTACCTAATTCTTTCTAAATTTATAAGTGCAAAGTCACCTATGTTAGACATATTCATTCATGTATTGTCAATATAGCAAACTACAGTTGAGTAATTTTTAAAAATATTTTCTCCATGTTAAAGAAATAGTATATCAGGTGTGTATCTTTTGTTTACCTTTACTTATTTCAAAAGAAAAAATAAAATAATTTGACTCAAACAATTTACATCTATGGTGATTTTCAGGATAATATTTTCATAATTGGTAACTATTATAAGAAATTGTCTCAATTTGGACATGAATTCGCTAAAGTTTATCTTTGTATTACCTATTCAAAAGATGTTTCTAAGCAAATTAAGGACAAAACCAATAATTCAGAGACATTTCTTTTTAATATTCTAAAAAGGTTAAAAAAATAAATCTCACTATGACAATTTCCTGCTTAAACCTTTTAATGACTACAGGTCACCTATAAGATAGCCATCAAGCTCCTTAATATGGCCTACAATGCATGGCATTACCTAACCTCCACGACTTTCCCTTACCTAATTTCCTACCATTCTCTTACAGTTTATTAAATGACAGAAATAAATGTGGTGCAATTGCTTACACAAATGACATAATTTCTTGCCTTGCTGTCTGGTCATACTCTTCCTTCTGTCTGGAATGGCATGACTTCTTTTGTCCGCTGGTCTAACTTAAATATATCTAAAAGACTCAGTTCATATATCGATTGACAACTCCAAGAAGCCTACTCTGTGCAGTACTTTTTAAACTGAATTAGGTTTCCAGGTTGATTTTGTTACCACTTATGCCAAAAATATTTCTTTCTTAATATCTTCATTATTCTGGACACATATATGTCTGTTTTACTAATCAAACTACAAGACCTTTAATTTTAGAGACTGAAATTAATTATGTTCACATCCCAAGAACTTAGCACGATGTCTAGTATAAAAGCTCAGTGAGTGTTTGGTGAACTAATATTCTGTGACTACTTATATATGGTTGGTGCATAAAGTACCAATTACTTTTTCTTTTCTTTAAAGCAAGCCACATACAATTTCAACTAAACAGAAATTTTGTATGCTTTAATAAAGGTCATAGCGTATTAAAATATCATTGAAAACATGTATATTCTTTAAAATTCTTCTTTTAAAAGCATTTTACTTTTCAAATGAGCAATTCTTCCACTTAACTGGAGCAAATGAAGTTTTTTCATTAACCAGATGTATGTACAAAACATTTACCCTAGGCAACAAGTAGAAATTACCAGTGTAAGTAAATCCTCTTTCCCTATATTTATTCCCTACTTCATGGAATATTATAAAAATTACAAGAATTGTGGTTTAAAACATAATACTGAGATGTTCTAAAAATGTTAGTAATATAAACTGAAATCGTTATTAAGAAAATTGCATCTTTCTGCTGAAAATTTTCCTTGAAGCCCTGCTAATGTGGTTATAGGCAATTCAATAGCACATAAAATAGATCTGTAAGTATGCAGGTCAAGTTGTTTCTTCCCTAATATAACTGCTAGACTTGTGCTATTTACTCTCCTGTACTAGCCTTTTATCTATAGATTTTGGGGGGCCTATCTGCACACTTTTATTGCCTTCGATGACTCCTAAAATGGCTTCAAACTAATGCACTCTGCATCTGCTACATTGCAAATTCACTCTTGAAACCGATTTAGTCAAAAAACTCTGTATCTTACCCAAGGATTCGAACTCATATTTCTGATAAGAAGTTGAATATTTTTCCATAGGGAAATTATGGTCTATCATTAATCATGTAAAATTCTTGGTGATTTCTATTTATAATATATGTTCATAATTCTGTACAATGAATTAACTAAAAGAAATACTGTTGATTAATCATGATTGCTGGGAAATATTAACTTAAAATCTCAGAATTCTTACAGGTGCTTGGGACGTTCTCTTTTTCTGTAATGGTTAACTACCTAAAGGGGAAATTGCTGATCATTTTCAGGAAGGTGCAAAGTAAATCAAATTCAGGATTTGTTTTTGCTCTATACAAACATTAAAATGCATATGGAAGACATGACTATGTTATGTCACTTGTTTATTTTTTTGGTAGTGTTTTATAGTTTCTCAATATTTTGATAAATAAGGCATTTTTCCCATTATATTAAGTTCTTGTGAAAGATAATTACCTTTTACTACTAGCCTGCTCCTAATTTACAGAGCAATTTACAAGATAAAGCACTTTGTATGTTCAGTGATGGATAGTATTGCCATTTTACACATGAGAAAACCAAAGCTGAGCAGTGACATAAAGGTCACTGAAACTGTGTCTGTTCTCAAGGACTAGATTATTTTATTATAATTGAACAGCAGGTGAAGTTCAACAACTACCTGGTAACTAATAACTAGCTACTTGTGAATGAGTTTAGAAGAGCTAAACTTCTAATGGCTTGTTGTAATTCACTTTTTTATTTAAAATGAAGATATGTATTTATTTAAACAATATACATGATAGGAAAGAAAAACAGTCAGCTATGTGTCAAGAGAATAGGGTAAACAACTTAGATATTCACTAGGCTGTATTGTGATATAACATATACCCATCTATTTTGCATAAAAATTATGTAGAAGATAATGATGTTCTTGGTTTCTGGACAAATTATAAGATATAGAATATTAGAAACATGAAAGTTTTAGAGATTTTATTGGTTCATATATGTGTGCTCAGACCACTCTGTAAAATGGCATTTATCACAAGGCAACATATGGCAGGGACCAGAGTCATTTGTTTTTGAGAACTATAGATGATATGTACAACTACTTTTAGATCAATTTTTTCCTAATAGAAATTTTCCAAAATTAAATCCCCAGGAAGTTCGTGTAGGCTTTACCAAAAGATATATCCTCCCTGAATACTTAAAGTTTTCAACTGAAAATGTTAACTATACCAATATTGAGAAAGCTTAATCTCCACAACCCATAAAAAATTTAATTCAGATGTAACTTTGACTGTCCTTATGATTATTATTTGCTTTTATACTTTGTAAAGACTTATCACCTCATTCCTGTGGTTTTCTGAACCAACTAATGTGTGATTTTGTGTCATTTGCTCAATAAAAATCTGCAAAGCTCTGGGGCAGGCCCGGTGGCAGAGTGGTTAAGTTCGCGTGCTCTGCTGGGCAGCACAGGGTTTTGCCAGTTTGGATCCTGGGCACAGAAAAGGCACTGCTCATCAAGCCATGCTGAGGCACCGTCCCACATACTACAACTAGAAGGACCCACAACTAAAAATATACAACTATGGTCCAGGGGGCTTTGGAGAGAAAAAGGAAAAATAAAATCTTGACAAAAAAACTACAAAGCTCTAATAAAGTGGTTGACTTAATCACCACGTTTAGCTATAGCTCCCATGACTTAAATCTTACTGTATTTTTAATAGAATAGTATAGGCAATAATTACTTCAACCATAGTTTTTTACACTCACAAGTTTCATAAATTAGGAGTTCATAGATGGATCAAAGTTTTGTGGAACTTGATGCTTAATAAATTTGGGGGTTTCCTTTAAGAAGAAAGATTAAATACCATTTTATGTATTCAAATTAGTTATGAGGATCTTTGGAGGAACCAGTGCAAATGAAGGGCCCTGAAGCTTCTTGGTAAATCTCCCTCTGCACGAACGCTAGGGAAAGGAAGTAAATTTTTATTCTTGATAATTTGATGCCTTTTTGGAGACACTCTTGAGGACTGTAAAGGACTATGTTTCACTGTACTTGCAAACTAAGAAGTTAGCTTCCCACAATTGCATGGATACCGGCAAGAGACACGAAATTCCTGGGTCAGAGACAAGGGAATTTATTGCTCACTGTACAGCAAGAGTCACAAGGTTAGTCAATGCATCAATGATGTGTGTATGTATCAATACCCCTGCCACCTCCCACCTCCACCAGGTTCCATGCAGGTGACACTGAGGGGCCCAAGTGAATGCTGAACACACAACAGATTTGCATTATAGCTGATGAACCCCAAGCTGTAAGCCTGGCTTTTCTTTGCCCTGTAGGGAGATAATATCTTTATTATACTGTAAGCAAAGCTGTCCTTTGCTCTGGAGTAAGATGCTCTATTTTCCAAGACTGTTTTCTGCAGAAACATCTTTGAAAAGATAGTCTAGAACAACAGGGCAAATTTTACCTCTACTTACAGTTAATACAGAAATAAGAGAGACCCCTGGGGAATAGTCTTCCAAAACTGTGGCTGAGCAAATCAAACTTTTTTATGAGTAAATTTAAAAGTGTACTTCACAACCAGAGGCACTCGCAACTAGAATATACCACTATTTACTGGGGGGCTTTAGGGAGAAGAAGAAGAGGAAAAAAAAATAGATTGGCAACAGATGTCAGCACAGGTGCCAATCTTTACAAGTGTTCTTCAAGTTGAATTTTGTAAATTACTTGTAAACTCTTTTAAAGGTAGTTTTCAGTTCAAGCTAGTATATGCACATAGTTAAAAATAATCCAATACTGCAAAATGGCTTGCTGTAAAAAGCAGTAACACCCCACGCCTCCACCATTCCCAATCCTCAGAAGTAACCACCTTCAACTATTTAGTTTTTGGTTTTATGGTTGGTTGTCTTCAATGATGTGCTGATAAATATTGAACAACTAGGCCTCCAGGTTTAGTTCCAATGTGAATGTTGATTGATACTTCCATTTATACAAATGAGTAAGATGAAAGTGAAGCAATGAGACATATGTATGAAGTTTACTGTTCATTAATGATGTAAGTGATTTTCTTGCTAAAATTAATACCAGTTTTTGAACACCAGAAGAATATTTTGTCAGTTTTTTGTGCTGTTTACTATTTAAAGGCTATACTAATGACACACTTTTAAGCTTAATCTCCATCATTAGCATTTTCCCTGTTACTTTCTTAAGTCTAGGCAACAAATAAACAATAAGTCAAGCCCTGACACGTAGCACTCACTGATTTCTGTGGTGTAAATATTCTTGCAACGGCTGATTTCAAGATACCAACAGGACATTACTGAGCAGAGCTGGGAGGAAGGGCACAGGAACACACCATTATGTAGTGTTCTGCCTGCAGATACTATAGGTGTAAATAATCTCAAGAGCGTAGATGAAAGTACAACGTAGTAAAATAATTTGGAAATGACATGTTTTGAGTATTTATTACCTTTGTTTATATTATGTTTATGTTTATATTATATTTATATTTACATGGTTTTATTTTTAATAATGGCTTTCTTTAACAAGCAGCTTACAAAATCCCTGAAAATTTAACTTTCGACTCTTGCAAGTTGGTACAAGCTGGCTCCATCACACCACCAGTTACCTCCATATCTCTAACCAATTTGCTAATCATTACTTTTTGATTCATTAATTATAGACATTATCTGCTGATTTCCCATGATAGTAGATGAGAATTTAGCTCATTTATATTGTTTCCTCTCTCCCAATGGTAGCCAGCTTCCAATAAGGTCCCCAAAGAGACTTTCTTTCTGGTATTCAGCTCTTTGTGTAGTCTCTTCCTTCATTGAATAGGTCTGAGCTGTATAATTAACAGGATTTTGAGAAAATGATGGTGTGTGACTTTTAAGATTAGGTCAAAAAAGCCGTTGTGGCTTCTCTGCCTTACTTTCTTAAATCACTTGTTCTGGGGAAAGCTAGCCACTATCTTGTGAGGACACTCAAGCAGCCCTATGCAGAGATCCATGTGGTGAGGAACTGAGACCCTTTGCCAACAAGGCAGCACGTACTTGCCAGTCATATGAACAGCCTGTTTTGGAAGCAGATCCTCCGGTTACATGCATACATTTAAATGGCTGCAGCCCAGGGGCTGGCCCCGTGGCCGAGTGGTTAAGTTCGCGCGCTCCGCTGCAGGCGGCCCAGTGTTTCGTTAGTTCGAATCCTGGGCGCGGACATGGCACTGCTCATCAGACCACGCTGAGGCAGCGTCCCACATGCCACAACTAGAAGAACCCACAACGAAGAATACACAACTATGTACCGGGGGGCTTTGGGGAGAAAAAGGAAAAAATAAAATCTTTAAATGGCTGCAGCCCAAGCCACATGAGAGACACCAGAACCAGAAATACCCAGATAAGCTGCTCCTGAGTTTCTCACCCAAACAAATTATGAGATGATAAATGTTTATTGTTTTTTCAAGCACTAGGTTTTGGGGTAATTTACTATGCAGTAATAGATAACTAATATATCCAATTTCCATATCCTTCCAGTTCAGTTATATCAATATTCCCAGTTCCTCCACTGGTTGTTCATTCATTTATTCACCAAATATATACATATTGCACACCTATTGTGTGCCTGAAATTACGTGTGTGAAATAGAGCAGTGACAAAGTACTGACCCCACAAAGCTGATATTATAGTAAGAGAGGGGGGCTATAAGTAAATAAAAATATATTGTAGTACTTGGTATTTATAAATACTCCTAGGAAAAACAAAGAATGTTTAAGCAACAGAGATGAAAAGATGGAGAAAAGTCTCTTGAGGGGCAACGTGCAGGTTTGGGCAGAGACCTGAATGTGGTGTGGGAGAAAGCCCTGTGAGCATCTGGAGGAAGACCTACCTTTCAGTGCAGAGCCATCAGCAAGTCCACAGCGTGAGGTTGGATTGTACTTGTCCTACTGAAAGAGCCACAGGCCTCCTTTCGTCACCTCCGCACCTTTGAACAGCCTATTTATAAGTCCAGTTTTTATTCACAGCCCATCTTTTTAAAAAAAACTTTGGCTCCACTTTGTGTAAGTGGAGAGACTAGAACTCCAAATCGTCCCTTCACCTCTGCCCTCCAAGTCCCATGATCCCACCTCTGACAGCTGTCCCTTTACTCTTCTGTGTTCGCAATTGATATTTACATTCTTCTGCAATCACAGTTAATTAGTTTATGATTGGTCTATAGGTTGATTCTAAAGGTGGAGCGTAAATAAAGCAAGTCGGTATAGTTACGCTTGTACAAATGTGGTTTACAGTGGGTACTGCTCTGTGATTAAATGTCCCTCTCATTAAGTTCAGTGTCACCATGCCCGTGAACAATCAACGACAGTGATTTTTTTGTTTTGTTTTGTATTTTGAGGAAGATTAGCCCTGAGCTAACTACTGCCAGTCCTCCTCTTTTTGCTGAGGAAGACTGGCCCTGAGCTAACATCCGTGCCCATCTTCCTCTGCTTTATATGTGGGACGCCTACCACAGCATGGTGTGCCAAGTGGTGCCATGTCTGCACCCGGGATCCGAACCCGCGAACCCCAGGCTGCGAGAAGCTGAATGTGCGAACTTAACTGCTGCGCCACAGGGCTGGCCCTGATAACAGTGTTTTTCGAGCTGTATTTGAATGAATATCTCTCTTTTCACCTTCCAGCAGTGGACTCTAGTTTATTCCCAAATCATGTATTTATTCTACTAATTTCCTGTGTAACTCCCTCCTGAAGCTCTCTACTCAGGTCCCTTCTATAGACCAATCCCATTTTCATTGTGGACAGGCACTGTCACTCACCTATATTGAAAACATTGTTTCTTCATCCTAGATTTCCTGCTTTTTGTCAGAGAAAATCCCCCTCATATTACTTGCTTAGAAAGGATGCGTTATAAGAAAACTTTCTGATACCTTAAATATTTGAAAGTGTGTTTATCTTTCCTCACACTTAATTGATACTTCGTCTGGGTGTAGACGTCTAAGTTGGTAATCATTTCCCCACTTGCTCTGAAGGCATTATTTTATGTCATTAGCATTTATTGTTGCTGACAAGAACTCTGATATGAATGACTCTTAGTTCTGTGTCCGTGACTGGGATGGGTTGAATCGTGTTCCCCTCCAAAAATATGTGAAAGTCCTTATCTCAAGTACTTCAGCATGTGACTTTCTTTGGAAGTCGGGTTATTACAGATGCAATTAGTTACATTAAGATAAGATCACCCTGTGTAACTGGTGTCCTTATAAGAAAATGGCCAGGTTAAGACAGAGAGACAGGGGGAATGCCATGTGATGAGGAAGGCAGAGATTGGAGTGATGTCAAGTCACGAATGACAAACACTGCCAGCCACTCACCAGAAGCTAGGAAGAGGCAAAAAAAATTCCCTTACAGGTTTCAGAGGGAATATGGCCCTGCCAGCACCTTGATTTCAGACTTCTAGCCTCCAGAACTGTGAGACAATACATTTCCACTGTTTGAAGCCACCCAGTTTGCAGTACTTTGTTTCGGCAGCCCTAGCAAACTAATATAATGACGCTGTTTCTTTCTCTCTAGAATGATTTGGACCATCTATTTACCCTTGGTTGTCTGCCATTTCACAGTAATTTGTCTAACTGTAGTTTTCCTTTTAAATTTTTTGTTTTAATTTCTTGTGCTTTGTAATTAGAAGTTTCTATCACATGAAAATTCTTCAATTTTAGGAAATTCTCCAACATAACTTAAAACTTTAACCCACTATCTCTTCTCTTTTCTTTTCTTTGAAATTCCTGTTAGAAAACTGTTGGGACTCCTAGTTTAGCCCTTCCTGTCTCTTTTCTGTCTTTGTTTTTTGTTTTACTTTCTGAAAGATTTTTTTTTTTAAGTCTTTCCATTATTTCTTTTTAGGAAAATTTGCCAATCATTTAAAATCTCTATTGGTTCTTACTGTTTGATTTTTTTTAATTTTCAGATTTTAACTTTAATTTTTGTCTTAGGGAACCACATATTCTTGAATCTGAAACCCTAACTGTAGAGTTTTAGTTCTTATGATTGTTTTAAGTATATGCTGGTTTCTGAATTAATTTTATGAGTTTTTTAGTGTCTTGCTTTTAAGTTGCTGTTTTTTCTCAAATATCTGATAATACTAGTTCCTCTTTGAGAGTTCTATGCTACACACTGTTTTCTGGTGTGTCTATGGGGCCTCATGCCTGGTGGAGAGGTGAGAGATCCTCTGTTAAGCTGGGGTCACCTAATGTCCTGAAGGTGGGAGAGTTTGTTTTAAAAGCAGTAACATTCATACCTAGAGCTCTCAGAGAGATTTCTGTTTGGAGGAAAATCTGAATGGTAAATATCTGGCAGCAACATGGGGAAAGGAGCGGAAATATATATATATATTGCAGTCACATTGGTTTATAACATTATATAAATTTCAGGAGTACATCATTATATTTCGACTTCTGTATAGACTACATCGTGTTCACCACTATATGATGCCCTTTTAACCCTTTCACCACCCCCCAATCCACTTCTCCTCTGGTAACCACTAATTTGTTCTCTGTTTCTATGTGTTTGTTTATTTATCTTGCATCTGTGTGAAATCATATGGTAATTGTCTTTCTCCATCTGACTTATTTCACTTAGCCTGATATCCTCAAGGTTCATCCATTTTGTTGCAAATGGCAAGATTTTGTCTTTTTTATGGCTGAGTAGTATTCCATTGTGTATATATGTATATATAAATATATGAACACCATATCTTCTTTATTCATTCACCTGTTGATGGGCACCTAGGTTGCTTCCAAGTCTTGGCTATGGTGAATAAGGCTACAATGAACATATGGGTACATATATCTTTTTGAATTAGTGTTTTCATGTTCTTTGGATAAATACCAAGAAGTGGAATATCTGGATCATATGGTATTTCTATTTTTAATTTTTTGAGGAACTTCATTACTGTTTTCCTTAATGGCTGCACTAATTTACATTCTCACCAGCAGTATATGAGGGTTCCTTTTTCTCCACATCTTCTCCAACACTTATCTCTTGCGTTTTTAATAACAGCCATTCTGATGGGCATGAGGTGATATCGCAACATAGTTTTGATTTGCATTTCCCTAATAATAAGTGATGTTGAACATCTTTTCATGTGCCTGTTTGCCATCTGTATGTCTTCTTTGAAAAAAATGTCTGTTCAGATCCTCTGCCTTTTTTTTTTCAGAGAAAGATTTACCCTGAGCTAACATCTGTTGCTGATCTTCCTCTTTTGTTTCCTTCCCCAAAGCCCCAATGCATAGTTGCATATATCCTAGTTGTAAGTTCTTCTAGTTCTTTTATGTGAGCCGCCACCACAGCATGGCTACTGACAGACGGGTGGTGTGGTTCTGTGACCAGGAAATGAACCCCGGGCTGCTAAAGTGGTGAGAGCATCAAACTTTAACCACTAGGCCATCAGGGCTGGCTCCCTCTGCCCATTTTTTAATCAGGTTGTTTGCTGTTGAGTTGTATGACTTCTTCATATATTTTGGACAGTAACCCCTTATTGGATGTATGATTTGTAAATATTTTCTCTCAGTTCATAGGTTGCCTTTTCATTTTGTTGATGGTTTCCTTTGCCATGCAGAAGCTGTTTAGTTTGATGTAGTCCCATTTGTTTAGTTTTTCTTTTGTTTCCCTTCCCTGAGGAGACATAATATTAAAAAAGATACAGCTAAGATCGATCTCAAAGAGCTTATTGCCTATGTTTTCTTCTGGGAATTTTATGGTTTCAGGTCTTACGTTCAAGTCTTTAATCTATTTTGAGTTAATTTTTGTGAGTGGTGCAAAATAGTGGTCTGCTTTCATTCCTTTGCATGTGGCTGTCCACTTTTTGGAAAGGGATGGAAATGTTAACTGTGCTTGTAGAGATTTTCATTCAATAATCCAGTTTTTAGTCCCATACCTAACTTATACCTTTCTTTCTGCCCAGCTGTTCAAAAGCCTAAACCTCTCCTTGAGATTCTTAGAGAAAATTGTGGGTCCATACAATTTATCCTTTTTTATATATTAGTAATACTTTTAATAGAGTCTCAGGAAGGAAAGGAGATAAACAGCAGTTTAACCTTGAGCCTTATAGAAATCTATAAACTTTTTTTTAAAAAGTATTCTTCAATTCAGTTCATTTAAAAGATAAAAGGAGGTAGCCATAAAGGCAAAATTTACATAGTTTAATTTCAACAATAAACAAGATTAAAAGGGTCCAAAAATTCAGTAGATACTGTAGATTATGTAATATTAAGAAGTATATCTTTCACATTGCTTATTCTCAGAATTGTTCTCCATTTAAACAATTGTCATCTGTAGCCTCTCGGTTCTACATTAATGGTTCCTATGTGCACACTGTCTCATTTGAGATTTCATCCTGAAACTCTACATGGCATGGTGTAAAGTGCAATAAACCAATACTCATAAGACTGGGTACTAGTCCTGGATTTGCGTATTATGAGATTATGGGCATGATATTTCAGCTTTCAGAATCCCAAGTTCTTTCATCATGAAGAGAGAGGTTGGACTGGGTGAAATCTATGTTCCCTTTAGGTAATGTGATTCTATGGTTTAAATAGAAATATTTTTTCTGCTAAATATATTCTTGTAAAATGTTTAAATGTAATTATTCTTGTCACTGAATAGAATAAATGATTTTTTCTGGATCTACTTAATACTCTCTTCTTATACTACTTTTATCTTGGTCCAAGCCATTCAGTATGGCTTCTTGCCTCCATAGCATGGGGAGAGAGCTTCTTGAACTGAAAATCAAATTATGTCACTCCCCTACTGATAAATCTTCAGTGGTACTTAAAATAAAGTCCAAGTCCTTACCAAGGCCTATAAGTCCATGATCTAGACTCTACCTAATTTTCTATCCTTATCTCAGCCAATTTGAACTTAGTTATGTTTGCTGAAACCATAGTGGTCACTTTTTCTTTCTTCATATATGGCAAATTCTTTCTTGGCTCTGTGGTTCTTCCTGCCAAGACTGTTTTCTCTTCCTCATTTCCCAGGTCTAGCTCCTTCAAGACTCAGCTTGAAAGCTGTTTTTGCATAAAATACTTCTTATCATTCCCTCTCCCACTCCGTTGTTTTCTTGATCACACTCATCACAATTTGTAATGATTTATTTGTTTGGTGAGGGCAGAAAACAAGTCTCTCATGTTGATTACTCTATCCCTTGTGCCTTGTATCATGTCTGGAACACAAGTGCTTGATAAATATTTGATGAAAGAGGAATAGACACTAAAATGAATGATTTTCATATGAAATGTGTTATCAGTATGAATTTTATTTTAGAGAAGTGGTTATTGGTTAAATGGAGAAAATGAACTGTGCCAGGAAGAAATAAAGAAAAACAAGTTACAAAATTATGTTTCTTTCTTAACTTGTATATTTTATAGTCAAAATGTATTAAGTCAAGCCGGTTTATATTCAGGTTTTCCAGGCTGACCTTGCTTGAAATTGGAGGCATTTTTAGAATAATTTATGCATCAAGAAAAGAGTACAATGCTCTAGTGATGCAAGGCCCCTGAGGGCAGAGTATCAAGTAAAATATTCATGAAGCTTGAGTGCAAGAGACATCAGATTTTCTCTGGTACTTGAACACTATATTTCTATGTATTCCTGTACAAGGGAGCTGTAAAATGAAGAAGATGAGAGAAGATAAATATTTAGGACGATAAAGAGGGCTGTAAAGTGAATTCTTGCCTCTCAGTTTTGCAGCTATTGCTCCCAACTGGGTGTGTGTGTATGCTCCCCTATTGAGTCATGTTAGAAGTTTCTTGATAATCATTATGAAAATTAATATTAAGAATCAATAGATATTTGGCTACTCCTATGTAGCTTAGCTCTTGATTTTCAGTCGTGTTTGACTATTTGAAATTGAGATGCATTTTCTTCATTTATTTTGTATGAAAAAGAGAAGATGGGGCATGACATCCTAATAATTGTATAAGTTTTTGTAAGGAATTTGGAGTTGCTCTGGATGAAAGATAGCGTTTCTTTTCTCAGCTTATCATCCACACTCAACTGTATGTTTTATATGACACTCATTTTCTGAGGTGTTCAAAGAAGATATATGATGAAAAGAGTATTGGAAAATATTTAAGGCGTACTCATCTTTCACAGTCCTTCATGTTGAAAACAGTCACTAAAAGTCAAATGGGTAATAGTATAGTAGGAAACCTTGCCATGTAAATTTCTCTACTGATATATCTTTATCTTTCTTATGTCATGAATTGCTTCATTCTAATTCTTAATCTAAAAGGTAAAGAAGTGTTTGGTAGGTTTTTGAAATACAATATTATCTTAAACACACCAAACTCTATCTTGTTTCAAAACTTCTGCACAGCATGCTATTCTCCCTTCCAACCTGTGTGTAACTTGTTCTCAGATTTTTAGGCCACTATGCAACATGCAAAATATTGGAGTTAGAGAATGAGGAAGCCCAGAAGTTATTTCAGCCTACAATATCTTCATTTTGTGTTATTCTTAAATATTTAACCTATAGAATATGATAATGGTTTAGCAACATCTTAGATTGACAACATCTTGATTGGTTAACATTCTGGTTGAAATACTTGCACCAATAATTTTCTTTCAGAGCACTAGCTGCAACATTGTGTGAAATTTAAAATGAAGACTTATCTAGAGTGATAATTATAGGTAAAGTACACAGTGCTCCCTGCTGCAATGGAGAAGACTTAGCACTTGTTCCAAGTATAATTCAGATGCAGGAGATAACAGGAAGGTCGTATCCTCCTCACAGCCCTTATATGATTGGATACCAATATTTAGAAGAACTGTGTAAATTGCCAGCACGGTCATGAATGGAATGGAATAGCTATAAACTTTACCTTTATGGCCAAAGATTCCATAAATTAGACTTCCTGGGGGTAAGCATGTCTAGAACAGATAAATCATAATTCATGGCCTAAATATGGGCAAAAATACTATGTTAGACAAAAAATACCCAGTTACCTTGAATTTAAAATTAGTGTGATTTCAATCTTGAAACTGTGTGTCTTGCTTGAATATTTATAGCCAAATATTTTTACAATTGTATAACGAAAATCAAAGAGAAAATTATATTGGTACCCGAATTCACATTACTATTGACATTGCTATCAAATTTTTAGCAATGTGTCATGGTCAGGTGTGTACGTGAAGAAATGAAAGTATGTTTCCAGAACTTCAATCTTTTTGGTTTCTCTTCAGCACAATACTCTAAGGCAGCATTCCCTCCTTTCTCTTCCATAATTCCTCTTTTACTCCTCTTTCCTGATCTCTGTCTGTTTTTATACTTTTTGTTTCTTTTCACCCTAATAATAGCCCAACAGTGATAGATGGGGGGGGGGAGGGAGCAAGACAAGAATGGGGAAAATCATTGTTTCATTTTTGCCTCATTAAACTCAGTTTTCTCATCAAAGCCTGTTATGTAATTTAATAGCCATGAAAATTAGTTATTTTTAGAGTAAAATACCTTTCTTGGCTCCTTTGAAAGTTGTGATATTCAATGTTGTGGTGTTATCTGAAATCCAGAAATAATTGAACTTTCCTAAGTGCATCTCCTCTCAACAGATTTTTAGTACCTTATCAATGTCAGAAAGATCTGAATAGACTGGTATATGCCTCAGGTAAATGTTGGAACAGTACAAACTTGCCAAATCTCTTTACTGTTCGGATTATGAATTGAAAAATAGGAGTCACTACATTTTGATAAATAACATTTTTGAGGTGAGCTTACTGAGTCGATGCCATTGGTGTGCTTTCCTTCCAATTTTCCTATTCTGGTACATATCAGGGGTTCATCTTCTCGATTATTGGGAACCCAGTGGCAGTCTTTTCCTCCCATCACCACTACTATTTCTGAGCTGTCTGTGGAGTGGAACTGACCTGGAAGCCATCACTAGTTTGCGCACAGCTTTCACTCTAGCTTTCTGCTAGCTTTCACACCATCTGCACCCATCTTGGTTTATGGCTTTAGGAGTAAAATATAACTCCCATACTACCATGTGAAACTATATTTATTTTATATTGACTCAGAATATATCCCAAGTTTCTAATAAAAAAGTAATCACTCTTTTAGTACTTAAATATTTAAAGGATTTAGACATTTTAACTAATTTTTCTTGGTAGTCTGTAATAAGCCATCGTGGTTAATCTTTTGACAGTCCTTTCCCCTTCATATTTATCTTACAAGTATATTGAAACATAATTGTATTACATTTTAAAAATTTTTTCATGTTATTGTTTGTGTGGATGAAATATTGTTCTTGCAAAAAAAAAAACCTACACTACTTTCTGTGTTTCTAAAATGTGGGACAGCCACAGTCTTAGTGAGCAAAGTTCTTAGAGATTTGACATGCCATGATAATCTGAGTCTTTGTTCAGTTGTGAAATGTTTACATCCATAAACCAGAGAACTATATGCTTAGTTTGATTAAAATTTCTGTGTTAAGAAAGCATCTTCAAGGACTAGCATTTTGGTTTGTATTTATGCATGAAATTTTCTGATCATATATCTACTATATTGCTAATTTATTCAAGTAAAACTATTCTAAAAGTTATTTGATATAATGCAGTGTTAAAATATGCTTATGCTGACAAAAAATAATTACCAACTTTACACACATATAATTAAGAAAAATATCTAGTTAAATCTATTCTATACCCTAACTGTTAAATAAAATAGGTAGCAACATGTGTTTGAGCCAGAGCTGAAAGTGAAACATATATCTGTTTGTAAGGATGAGCTTCTTAAATTTGGATTCAAATTCGTAAGTCATGATTACATATTAGAAGCGCAATGAAGTGCAAATAAAATGAATAATTTATAGTTAGTCTCCACACAGTTAATGAAAACTTCTGAAGCAAAGTGTTTAAGCCATAATTAATGCTGCTGGACTCATGGCCTTCACCTATGCTTTAGAAAATGGATAAACACCATCTCCTGTAACAGCCTTCCTGGATTATTATTCTGCTGAAGATGAGGCCCTGACTGTGCTGGTGGTACCTATGGAGTTTCTGGGATGATGGCTCTCACGGACTGCTCCCACAGAGGCACGGGGCAGTCGTCATTCTACTGAGCCTCTGCTCAGCATCTTCTGGGTATTTACCAGTATGGTTGGGGGGAAAAAATCTAACAAAATATACAAAGATGCTTGGTTTTATAAAGCAGTAAATTTAATCTTTTATCCTTTGTATGTGTTCACAAAAAAAGGATCAACTCTACATGGAAAGCTGTACGGAATGAACAGTAATGGGCAATCACCAGCCTCAGGCAGGGACCTGTCTTCTTGGCTGAGTGGATGGTTACTTATTTATCTGTTTGTTTGGTTGGTTATTATTATTTTGGATATTCTGCTCTGTTACTGCTGAAACTAGTCTCTAAAGGCAGGTTCCATTCACACTTTCATCTGATAAATGCCAACAGTATAGCAGGAGAAGGATAATTGTTCGAGCTCAGTGAGAATACTAATGCTTCTTTAGATATGTAGGTACATTTTCATACGTGTACTTCATGACCATGTGAAAATTACAGGAGGACATCACAAATCGTATGTATATATGCAAGTATATCATCATTTTCACATGCGAATGAAATATGTCCTTTTTCCAACACAGTAGCCATGAGAGGCTAATAGTGTACTATCTACTCGACTTGTAGCTTTTTATAAAATAGACTGTCTAAGCCTATTTTCAACAGAATAACCTCAAAAGGAAACATAGAACTGCATTTTTTTCTTTTTCCATTGCTGTATTTTTGAATATTTTCTAAATTTCCATTTTCCTCTCCACTCATGAAAATTACAGGGATAATATTCTCAAATAAAGAGAGGATACCGAACAAAGAATTGTACTAGAACTTACTTCTTCTATCCCCATAGAATTTACTGGAGTTTTTGCACATACTAGGAAAATACAATATTAAAGATTGAAGAGTCATAAACGATACTGTAATTATACTCTTTCATTTTACACAGCAGAAAATTGAGACTCATATATTGTACATATCTTTGCCAAGGGTCACCCAAATGTGAAATCACAGATTAGAATGAGCATCCAACTCTCCATGTTCCAGAGCATGGCTGTTTCAAATGCAATACTTTGCTTTAAAAAACATGAAAGAAATAAATTAAAAATCCTACCACAGCAACAACAATAAAAATGTCTTCTCTATGGCTTAAATGCAGATAAGCAGACCAATGCTATACCTCAACTGTAATGGAATCAATAAATGTAAGAAAATAATATGAGTAAGAGAGGATATATTAAAATGGCTTATGCTTTTTTAAAAAAAGAAACAGTGAATGAAGCGGTGCTATTCATAATCTGATGTGTGGTGACTTGAGTAAGACAAAGTATTGGTGACATACACATAGTGTTCAGAACATTTTAGGTCTGTGCAGAGAAAGGTAGATTCATTTTGTTTAAAGGAAAGTCCAAGGGATTTTAGGAAATTACTTAAAGACTGGCATATATAGCACACTGAGACATCAGCAGAAATTTAAGTTTTATAGGAAAGTCTGTCATTGTCCTGTAAAAACACTCAACTGGCTACCCACAGCCTGCAAGATAAAGGACAAATTTAGCATTGTCTCTGAACCCTTCTTTAATCATTCCCACCGACACGCCCAGCTCTTAGCTCTTAATCACCTCAGCAGAATCCATGCTTTGGCGGTCCTGAGGACCTGCCTGTTCCCGGAAACTACCATTACACATGGTGTTTCTTCCAGTGGCGTCTCTCGGCATTGTTAGGGAAGATATGGAAGAGAATATAAAGAATTGGTTACATTAAGAGCAGGAAGTCAGTAAACTGTAGTCAGAGGAGGAGAAGCAGATGTGGATTAGAGCTGCAGGAATCATTTTGTAGGGTAATCAGCAAAGAGTGTGAGCGGTAGATAGTATCAGGCTGGGAAGGATTAAACAATGAACTGGGAATAAATATTGTTTGAGCATCTTCCAGGTATCATGTACACGTTAGTTGCATTTACATACCTTATCATTTAATTTTCATAACAGCGCTATGATGTTGGGGCTAACACACTCTTTTTGAAGACCAGGAATCTAAGCACAAAGTCTCATACCTAGTAATCAGCAGAACCAGGAATCAAATCCCAGCCCTTATTGAAGTAACTATAACCGTAATAATGTCTTAATATTTATCAGCCTTTTTAAATGTAGGAAATAAAGTTATGTTTATACAGACAAATACTTCACTCCTTCTTCTCACTGATGCAGCTATTTATTTGGGATAGAATTTTCTAGAAAATTCAGCTCTCCACCCAGTATGGCCTAAGAGAATGACAGCTCACAGACTCCTGTCAGAAAATCCCAGCACCTGATCCACAGCTTTACAGGTTGTATGATTGAAAGTTGTCATAAAACACAATGGATCAGCCTTGTGAGACTGATTGAGACTATTGACATTCACGAGGGGCTGATATCTATAATGCAATTCTGAATTATTCATTTACAATTAGAAATACAGAAATCAAGTCGACCGGAAATTTGATGTCCTTTATTCAGTGCATTTTATCCTTGCAGGCAAATCTAGCAATTATAGTTAGAAATTTGTTTTATGACAATGGAGTCAAGTAATGATAATAGGGAGAGCAACTCTGATGCTCCAGGCATTGTGCTAAACTTTTTATTTAGATTATTTCACTTAATTCTAACAATATCATTATGTGAATATCTATTTTATAGGTAAGGAATGAGACACTCAGAGAGTCTCAGTAACTGTCCCAAGTTTATATCACACTGGTAGGGATCAGAGCCAGAGTGCATACCTAAATCTATCTAACTTCAGAGCACATCTTCAAGCAAATGATCTTAATCATGACCTTGTGCTGCCTCTCAAACATGATATAAGCTGCTTGAGGGCACAGAGAGTCTTAAAAACATTAACAGCTCCCAATGGAGGAGTGTCTATCTTATGCCCCACACTTTAAATTCATTCTCTATGCCATACCCTAATTCTTACATCATTCCTGTGATATAAATACTCTCATCATCATTTTACAGAAAAGAAAAAGAAGCTCAAATATGAAATAATTTCCTAAGGCCATATAACTAATAAGTAGCAAGACTGAAGAGGATTTAAACCCCGACTCTGAGACTTGCAGTCATCCTCCTGCTGCGAGCTCCATTCCAAGCCAGGCACACTTGTCAGATAGAAATGACAGACCTCATCATATGGCAGGCAAGATCTAGCACTTTATATGTGTTAACTTATTTAATCTTCAGAACAATTCTATGAATATGAGTCTATAGTTATCCTCATTTAATAGATAAGTAAGCTTAGTCAGGGAGAAGTTAAGTAAAATGCCCAGAGTCACACAACTAGTTAGTGGTGCACCTGGGATATAAACCACGTGGTCTGGCTCCCGAGTCCTATGGTCTACTGCCTGTTGAATGATCTTAACAGCAAATGACAGCCAGCTATATGGCCTGGTGCATTCAATTTCATTCTAGAAATATTTTATCCATGGGCAGCAGAATCTCACATGGGGATGAGAAAAATGGAGCAAAGGAAATATATTCCTAAAGAGCAAGATCATTTTTATTGTTGTTTTTGTTGTTTAAAATAGTCTCAGTCCAGACAGTGTACAATGGAGATGCTTGGATTAAAGCATGACTAGCTACCCTAGTTTCAGTCTTGCTTCCCTGAGACTCCAGCCCCATTAACTTGACAGAACTCTAGTAGGCATAGCAAGGATATATTGTGGTCAACAGAAGCAGACAAGAAGGGCAGAAATAAAGCAGAGTTGTGAAGACTTTCATGTGGAAATCATGAAAATATCACAACGTCTGAGAGAGGTTCAAAGGAGAGTGGAGTAGAAATGGTACCGTGATAGGATATAGATCCGGGAGCCAGGCAGCCTGAAGACAAGACTCATATATTTTTGTCATAAAACTGGCTCAGAGGTAAGATATAATTGTTATTGGGGGCTTCTACTAGTCATCTTTAAGAGCATTCTGCAGAAACTAGATATTTGGATCAATTCTAAACTTAAGAGGGGGACCTGTCACTAGACATAACTCCCACCAACAGAGAGGGATTTATTGAAGAAAGAAAAACATCAGGAACTCTGGAAAAAATTAATCATTGAACCCTGCAGTGTGTGCAAGCCAGAAAAAGAAACATTGTACAGAGCTGGAAACTGCTAGATGTTGAAAATCCAGATTTCAGAAACCTTAGAGGAAGGATGGTTAGGAGTTCATATATTAATAAAGTAAAGATGCCACAAAAGGAAAAGGAGTCAAAACTGGACTTCAGTCTATACAATCATAGCTGATGCTGATGAAGAAGAAAATGTTGGGATATAAGAGATCAGTACAGCTGCTCGTGGAGCTTGCCCATGAACGTGAGAATATGTAAAATGATGGAAGCACTGGTATATAAGCAAGATTGGCGCCAGCCCTGGTGGCCTAGTGGTTAAGTTCAGCATGCTCTGCTTCGGCAGCCCAGGTTTGGATCCAGGGTGCAGACCTACACCACTCATCTGTTAGCAGCCATTCTGTGGCAGCGGCTCACACAAAAAAGAAGAAAAGAGGAAGATTGGCCATAGATGTTAGCTCAGGGTGAATCTTCCTCAGCAAAACAAATAAAATAAAATAAAAATAAGCAAGAATGATTATAATAGAATAATATACACACCTAAGAAAATTTCCAGGAATTTGAAGCAAAAATGGAATTGAGAAAAATTCCAAAGGAAGCTTAAAAATCATATTTAAATCAATAATGATAAAAAAAAGGAAGAGGTCTCCTGCTTGGGGCTGATGGTGACATATTAACAAATGACCAAGGGAAAACCGTACTGTTCTACTCCAGTTAACTTTCCTCTTTAGACAAGAAAGAGAATAATTTTCACTGTAGAAAGAAAATGAACCCAATGTATACGAGAATAGGCCTATCAACTTCGATTACACCCTGCGTTACTGGGAGAACTTGAAGCTGACGTTGCTGAATTATTACTGGTTTATTCCTGTTATTGAATAAACACTTACATATGACAAGCACTCTGCAAAGTACTTTACAATTACCAACTCAGTTACTTCTTAAAGAGACTCTACAAAGTTGACGATCTTTCCACAATTACAGTGAATAGAAGATAGACATTAAATATGAGGGGGTATCTTCAGATTCAAGATTTACCTGTCCAGTGACAACTTTTTCTTTTAAATGAGGTTATCTGGTATAAGTTGTTCTTGTTGAATTCATTCGTCCTAAGGATCCCTAATTAGTGTTCATAATTTTTTCATAATCTAATTTTCAGTAGTCAGTTGAAGAATCTTATGCTATTCAGACATTAAACTAACTAATTATTGAAACTATGTTTCAGAGGGAGGGCTGGCCTGTGGGTGACTGCAAATCTCCTGCCTCTGGCTGAGGCTCGCACCTCATGGCATTCCGCCTTCAAGCCCTGGGGGCCCACTCAACTCTGTGGGGGTGCCCGAGGGGGCAGAGGCATCTAGGTGGATCGTGTTCCAGGCATTGTGCCTACTAGTTGGGTGCTTGGGCTTATAAAAATTTATTCCTGTGTTTGTCAAAAAAAAGAAAATCAAGTCAGATCAATCAGATCAGATTGTATTGTGCTGATCAAATCTTTAGCTGATATGAGGTTGGAAATGCCAGAATATTCAGGTTGCAGAAAGGACTGAATGGAGCTCAGACATAATAGGAAGGAAAAACATATTTTTTTTTAAGGAAAAGTTTTGCATTATGGATGAGTACAGATTAGAGAAGCTGAGTGTCCTTTGGGGATGAAGACTATACTTTACCAATCTCTGGTATCACACTTGTTTTGTACAGTTATAGTAATGAGTTATAGTTCACAAGTCAAGACTTCCAAAAACTTAATGTGATCTTAAACTACATTAAAATCTGTTTGGGGGGGCCAGCCCCATGGCCGAGTGGTTAAGTTCACACACTCTGCTGTAGGAGGCCCAGTGTTTCATGGGTTCGAATCCTGGGCATGGACATGGCACCGCTCATCGAGCCGTGCTGAGGCGGTGTCCCACATGCCACAACTAGACGGACCCACAACTAAGAATATACAGCTATGTACCAGGGGGCTTTGGGGAGAAAAAGGAAAAAATAAAATCTTTAAAACAAAAAAATCTGTGTGAAGTCCCCATTACATACTCTTCCTGGATTAGCTCCCATAATCTTTAATAAAGGCCTGTAGAGTGACGTTAGACTTCCTGTGCTTAAGACTCAAATACCTTCTGGACATCTTTACCTGATTGCCCCTTGGGTGAATAAACTGAGCTCATTTTTGAATTTCCAAACAAGGCTGTTTCTTCTAGTATATCCTGTATTTATCAATCACTATAGGTTAGGTTATTCTATTGCAACCACGGCCCAAAGCCTCAATAGCTTAACACAACCAAGATTTATTTCTAGTTCATGCTTATGAGTATAGTCTGGGGAGAGTGGTCTCTGCTCCGTTGTCAACATTCTTATTTCTGGATCCAGACTGTTTCAGTTATTTATTGCTGTGAAACAAACTATCCCAACACTTAATGGATTAACACAACAGTCATATTATTACCTCTCATGGTTCTGTGAGTTGAATGGGCTCCACTCTACATGATGTCTGTTGGAGCAACAGCATCTGGGGCATTGATTTGGCTGGAATGTCCAACATGGATCACTCACATGGCTGGTGACTGATGCTGAATATTGGCTGGGAGCACCAGTGGGACTGTGTGCTAGACAGTCTGCATGTAGTCTGTTTATGTGGCTTGGGCCTCTCACAGCATGGCAGTAGGGTTCCTAGAGGTCATGTCTCAAGAGAAAGTGTTCCAAGAGGGAAGATGTGGAAGATGCCAATCTTCTTTAAGACTAGACCTGAAATTCGCAGGATGTCATTTCTGTTACATTCTCTTAGTTAAGCAGTCAATCCTATGATCATGGAGTAGAAAATTTAAGCTCTACCTTTTAATCTGGAGGGTTAAAAAAATCTGTGACCATCTTTAGTCCATCGGCTGCCAGAACAACCACTGTCTAGTGTTAGCTTGTAATCTCAGTAGTTAAAGAGAGAGCTGTGCAGGCCCTTGCATGAGCAAAGACATTTTCATCCTGAAAGTGACACATTTTACTTCATCTCACAATTCCTTGGGCAAAATTGCTCTAATGGCTGCACTCAACCACAAAGATACAAGAAAGCATGATCCCACTATGGGTCTTGAAGAGGACAGGCACGAAATATTTGGTAAAGAGCACTAATGACAACCATGTCATGTCTTGGTGAATGGACTTAATTATTTGCCAAAGATTCAAGGCAAAAACCTCAGATTTGTCACTCTTGATACATCACACACAACCACGAAGTCACCACTTCCTATTGATGCTATCTCTTACTATAGCTCCAATTTGTTTTCTTCTCTCAAATTCCACTGCTGCCCTCACTAACCATTGCCCAGAACATCACAACGAGTTACTATCTCCATTCTTCTAGGTGGGCTCCCCTTTATTTTCCAAACCAGACCCAGAAAGAGTTATATAAAATGTAAGCATAATTTAAAATCACATAGAATCATAAACATTTAAAATATTTCCTATTAAATGTAAACTCATCTGCTTAACATCTTTCATCAATTCATCACACATTTATGAAGCATCTCCAATGGACAGGTGCTATGCCACTTATGCCAAAATAAATTTTACAATTTCTTCCCTGTCATTTTTATCAACTTTAAAATCTTTAGCATCACTCACAATGTATTTAAAAGCAAGACCACTATCCCACTTCTCCAACTTTAAAATCTATTTTATTTCTCATCACCTTTGTTGTTTAGGCTTAGTGATATAATGTGCATCTTTTTCTCAAAGGATAAATTTCTATTTTAATTATTAATTTTACTTTAAGAACTTTTAATTTGTTGGTTTCTGCCTTTATTGGTGTTTGGTCCCTTTAGGGAAATTGCTTTTATGATCCTTTTTCTAAATTATTGAATTGAATGCTTAGTCCATTTATTTTCATCTTTACTCTGTTAATCATAAAGGTATTTAAGGAAATGAATGCTAAACTAAAACTTTAGCTGCCTGTTATATTTTTTATATGTTGTATATTCATTTTAATTATATACAAAATAGTCTGTAATTGTATTTTACTACAAAATAATATGTGTGCATGCAAAAGAAAAAGTGGTGCAAGAAAGAAAAACATTACTGAATTTCCCTTACTAAAACTCTAACATATATTCTTCCTCATCTACCTTTTTGAGCAATGGCTTACATTTTTGAGCAATGAGGTCAGTCTGTTCACATTCTGTAGTTAATTTTTTTCACTTAGCAGATTACAAAGATTTTTAATGTCCATAAATATGTGTATGTGTTTTGTGTATCTTTATTTTTTTTCTTAAGATGCCTTTATATTTTACCAAAGAATGAGAAAATATCACTTGTCCATATCCAGGAACATCCCCCTCAATAAGTTCCACTAGCCTGGTACCCTCACCTCGTGATGTCACCATTGTGTGGTGACCAAAGTAGATGGAAAACCAGGACATGACTGGAGAAAAGGTCAATGTCATTGAGGAGAGAACCAAAGACAAATCGGATATTTAATAGATTTCACATTAAAAATTTTCAAGAGATTAGAAAATTTTCTCTCTCTTTAGAGGACAGTTTAATGGGGGTGGAGAGAGGGGGAAAGGATTTGTATCACACCCTGAGACTCAGCAGAGCAGACACACAAAGAGGGAGCTTTGGGAGAGGAGGACTTTTCCTCAGAAGGACCCAATCACTTTCTAATAAGGCACGGAATGGAACCATTTTCATGTGGTATCCTGGATGGTGATACAGGGCTGTACGCCAGCCACTGGGATGTGGATCAACACCGAAGGAAAGCATCACTAAAAGTCATGCTTCCTGAACAATCCACGCATGGGACATAGATTGGCTGTGGAAGGATTAGATGAATACAGGGAGTTATGGGCTCATTACTTATCAAGAAGGTTGCATTTCTGCAGTCCAATCTGGAGACTTCAAGCCAAGGCAGTGGCTAAAAATATTTGGATCTCAATCAAAAATTTTAGAGAGAATTCTGGTACCTTTTAACACAGAAATGGAGGTTTTGTGGGATATTTGCCTATAGAAGCTAAAAGGGCAACGTTTTGCCCTTTTCCCAAGTAACCCAGAGCCTCAACGAGCTGTGGTAGCTCTTGTGAGTTCAGGCTATTTCAATACAGTGATTTTTGTAGAGATTTTGTTTTGAGTATTAGAAGTAGTTATCCCATGTAAATGGTGTTGAATTACTGGAATCTTGAATCTGTGTCAGTGTCACAATCCAATGTACACATCAGGATAGATGTGGAGAGGGCTGATGGCCACTCTGAGTTTATTATAAGCAGCGTTTCCATATATACATAGCTTACAGCTGTTAAACATACACAGGTGTTCTGGACAATGTGATTAGCAAATGCCAAGAATTCTTAGTGATTTCTGAAGGAGCCCTCCCTCGGCGTCTGTTTTGATATTAGCATGTTATTGCTGTGCTCCTATATTTTATCTTGGAGCATGCAAGGCCACCTAGGCAATGGCCCCTCCTTCTCCGATATCGTGTCTCCATCTGTGCCCCCCGGGCGACCGTGCCTGGCTTAGGTTGCCTCCCCCTGGAGGTCTTACCCGTCATTGGCTAACCGGCCTTCTCACTTCCCAGTCACAGTTTATTGGCAAGCCTTTTCCAGTGATTATTAACCCTTCCTGCGTCAGGGGCGGCTACAATCTGTAGGGAGAGGTTTAAAACTCCATGTTCGGTGTTCGGATCCTCCGTTTTTTCCTAATTTTCAGCCCCCAGCTCTCACCAGGAGACTTGCTGCCCTGTGCACTTAGAGCCAAGGGCTGGGAGGGCTGCTTTCGGCTGTCTCTGGGGGTGAGTAATCAAAAACAGTCAAAAATACAGAATTCTTGTGAAAGTAAAGTAGAGTTTGGAGCATATGACCTCTTGAGGAGCAAAATCGAGGACTGCCTTAGGTTGGGATATCATGGGGACCCACTGAGAGCTGTGTAAGTTTCACCAGCAGAGAAATGAGGTCATTCTGTCCCGCAAGAATGTGTAGGCCTTGACCTCTTGAAGCGTTTGATTCACCCCCATCACCCTCAGACCTGAGTTTCTCTCAGCGCCCATTGTGTGCTAATCTGCACAGAGAACTGTGGAGATTTCTTCTGTCTTCAAGAAGAAACCGATGCTAATTAAGGTGTTAACAGTATCAGACTGGCGTGAACCCAGCAGTGACCAGGAGCACGTGTGATCCACTGTGAAACCCCACTGGGGGCGTCCTGCAGCGACACCTTGCCCTCCAGAGGGGTGCAGGGAGGCCTGTGCTCCATGCTCCTCAAGTCCACCCACATGTCAGTTATGCCTGCACTGACGGCACACCTCCACCAGGATGCAGCTCTGAATTTATGCACCCACTGGCCCCCTCTCCTCCGTGTGCGCACTCCTGGGAGTGCACCCCCGCATCCAGGCACCACATCCTAGGCCTCCATTCCCAATAGGCGTGTGGGTCTATCTTCGTGTTTTAAAAGAGGACGTCATTTCGTTACAAGGATACACCATATTTTATTCTACTCTCTCTGATTCTAAGGTATTAAGATAGATTCCAAAATTTTCATTAATAACAATTTGAATGTCTGTATTCATATGTTTATATGGCCTATTATCAAATTATTTTTACAAGGTATATTCTTATATTTGGGGAATTCTGGTATCAAATGATATTCAGATTTAAAGTTTTGATATCGGGTGATGATTTCCCTCTGCAAAAGTTGTAACAATTTATTCTTCTAGTAGCAAAGAATGAAAATATCTCTTTTCTCACCTCACATCAAACTGAGTGTTATCACTCTTTTCAATTTTTACCAATCCGAAAGGTAAAAAAGGTATAGCTATATTGCTTTAATATACATTTCTTTGATTACTAATGCTGCTGAATATTTTGTCTAAGGTAATTCTTTGGTTACTTGTGAATATTTTTCGGATTAATTTGAAAGCACTCTTAATACATTAAAAACAAAATACTCTGTATGCCATATATGTTGAAAATATTTATTTCCAGGGCCACCGAGTGGCATAGCGGTTAAGTTCACCCACTCTGCTTTGGTGGCCTTGGTTCACCTGTTCGGATCCCAGGCTGGGACCTATCCACTTATCAAGCCATGCTGTGGCAGAGTCCCACATATAAAATAGAGGAAGATGGGCACGGATGTTAGCTCAGGGCCAATCTTCCTCAAAAAGGAAAAAACAAATTATTTCCAATTTGCCATTTATCTTTAAGTTCTTTCTATGTTGTTTTTTGATACCAAACCCTTTGAATTTTTTTATGTAATCATTTCTCTTTCTCTTTACAGTTTTTTTCCAGCTGTCAAATTTAGAAAGGTCTTCCTTTTTGCCTCCAAATTTGTGTGAATATAATTTCACGTGTTCTTCTGTAGCATATAATTTTATATTTAAATGCTTTCTTTTAAACATTTAACACACCTGGATTTTGTTTAAAATAAATGTGAAGTTAGAACCTAACTTTATTTGTCAAAAGTTAGCTGTTTAAATATCATTTACTTAGTAGTTCATTCTTTCCTACCTTTACATATATTAAAATTTTCAGTTTGTGTTTATGCATTTTATTTTATTGAGCTCTCTATTTTGACACGAATAAATTAAAGTTTTGCTTGTAAGAAATTGATATATTTTAATTACAACATTGGTAGGATAAATCCACTGTAATATTTTTCTCTTTTAAAATATTCTTTTACCATTATGCATTTTTTATTCTAGAGGAGTTTTACAATTATTTAATTATATTAACAACAACAACAACAAAACCCTTAAGATATTTTCACTGGACTTGCATCAAGTTTTTAGAGCAATTTTGGAGAAAAATGACATCTTCAAAATATTTATTCTTCTAATTTAGAAGAGGTCACCAACCTTCTGGGTATTCCAGGCAGGCAATTGTATCCTAAAGAAGAAATGATGATTTGAGTTCCTACTTTAAATATTTTTGTTTTGTTTTGTTTCTTATCAAACTTTATTAGCTCTCACTTTTACAATATTAAATAATAGTAGTAAAATAGACTCTCTTGTTCATGATTTTAGTAAGAATTGCTTCAGCATAATACAATAGTTTATTTGAAATTTGTGTATTTTAGTAAGTTAAGAAATTGTACTTCAACTTTTATTGAAATTTCAAGAAAAAATTGGAGCATGTTGCATCAAATTCTATTTCATCCTTTACTCAGATAAATGTTTCCCTTTTGATCTAGTAATGAACCTTATCTGGACAGACAAGATTTAGTTACTATATTATTTTAAAAAGTAATATTGGATTCAATATGCTACTACTATTAATATGGTAATTTTACATGTGGGAGATTGATTTTCTTTCTTGTGCTATTTTTGTCCGATTTTGATGTCTAGTTTATGCTGACTGTATTTAACACTTGGAAAGAACATTAGTTAGCTATCACCATAATAATGTTGTGTAAGAAACCATCCCTATATTAGTGCTTGAAACAACAACATTTCTTATATCTCATAAGTATATGGATTGGTTGGTTGGTTCTGCTGATCTGGATTGTCTCAGCTGAGCTTGGTCATCATCTGGGGTCAGCTGGCAGATGACCCGAGAGAGAGCTGAGGTAAGGTATCCTCAGCTGGGATAATTCATCTCTCCTTTGTGTGTCTCACCTCCCTCCAGCCATCTAATCTAAGCATGTTCTCATGATGGCGTCAGGGGTCCCAGAGAGAGAGTTGAACCATGCATGTGCCTTCAAAAGTTTCTGCTTGCTTTGTTTGCTACTGTTCCATTGGCTAAGCAAATGACATAGGCAAGCCCAGAGTTAGCATGGGAAAGCACTACCAAAGGGCATGGATACAGAGAGGTGTGAAATGTGGGGGCCAATAACGCACTCAAACCAACACAGAAAGGATTATTTCTTTACTATTGTCTGCAATTTTTTAAACGGTGTGGGGATTATCTGTCCCAGGATAAGTTCCCAAGTCTTCTTAAGACAGTCTTGGCTACATCAACCATTAAAAGTGGAATCTTGGGCCAGCCTCAGTGGCCTAGAGGTTCAGTTCAGTCTTCTCTGCTTTGGCAGCCTGGATTTGGTTCCCAGGCACAGACCTATGTTGCTCTGTTAGCAGCCATGCTGTGCTGGTGACCCACATACTCAAAAATAGAGAAAGATTGGCACTGATGTTAGCTCAAGGCACATTTTCCTCAGTGGAGAAAAACAAAAAAAATGGAATCCTTTCCATGAAGATTTTTAAATATCTAAGCAGAGCTCTGTGTCTAGACTTTTCTTAATGAAAAAAACTTCTTTATGGCTGTGATAGTATTTCATTCCTAAAGTTATTTGTTTTTGTGCTTCCTCCCCATTCTTAACTGGTCTTATAAGAAACATGTCTGTTTTATTAATGACTTAAAAGAGCCAGTTCTTAGATTTCTTTATATTAGTTTTATTGTGTTCTTCTTTCTAATTATTATTTTCTGAGTTTTTCTTTTATATATTCATTCTCTATCCTACAAAGAATTTATTTTGCTACTCTTTCTGGCTTCTTGAGTGGAATACTGAGTTCATTTATTTTAATTTTGTTGTGCTTGATAATGATACTTGAATATTCATCTGAGATCAATTTGGTTTTACACTGTACATTTTGATTTGTAGTGCCAATATTTCTATTTTCTAAATATGTGAGATATCCAAAAGGCTATCAATTATTTTTTGGTAGAGACCTTTATTAAAGTCTCTGATTAGTAATTTTTAAAAAAAAAATTGATATTAATGTCTATTGCTAATGCATTTTTGTCAGATAATGGGAACCATCCCACTTATCTATTTTGTAACTTGCTCAGAATTTCATAATTTTTACAGCTATTTTGATGACTAATATAAAGTCAATGTTCCATCAATTCTTAAAAATATGCTGTATTGTCTGTGGGATATACAATTTATTTTATAATTAGTAATTCAGTTTTATTAATTGTAATATTCAAATTTTTCATATAGTAATATTTTTACCTATGTTAATTATAGATGACTATGATGTTTACATTTTTCTACCCCATATGAATTTCTGTCTATATTTCTTTGTATATATCTCTCTTTATATGTATTTCTTTGTTCTCTTTGTATTTCTAAGATTTTTACTTTGTATATTTCTGCTTTTTTAGTGTATCAGTTCATCAGCTGGATTTTTGTAACGTTTTTCCATATTTAATAACTTTCCTCAAATTCTATTTTATCTGACATAACTACTGCTACACTAACTTCTTTCTTTTTTCATTGTTTAGTAATAATAATAGCTAACATTGACACTATGGGACATACACAGTTATTAACTGTTTTATATGCAATGATTTGTTTAGTCTTCACATGAACCTTATGAAGTAGGTGTGGTTATTATCCCATTTATTGAGGTACTGAGCGGAAGCATAGGGAATTATGTAAGTTGTTTAAAGTCACAAAGCTAATAAGTAAGAGAGTTGGAATTTGAACCTAAGCTGTCTGCCTCTAAACTGAGGTTTTTAGAAACTATACTCTATTTCTTCTCTTTTTGTATGCTGCTTGCTTTCATAAGAATTGAGTAATTTTTTCCCCTCTCTTTAAGTTCATGAATTCTTTTCATGGCTGTGTCAGATCTACTAATGAGCCCATCAAAGGCATGTTCATCTCTTACTGTGGGTTTATTATTATTATTATTTCTGAAATTTCCACTTGATTCTTTCTAATAGAGTCCATCTCTCTGATGAAATTCCCCATCTGTCCATGCACATTGTCCACTTTTTCTATTAGAGCCGTCATCATATTAATCATGATTATTTTAGATATCTCATATTTTAGTTCTAACATCTGGATCATATCTGTATTGGTTCTGTATTTAACGCTTGGAAAGAACATTAGTTATGGTTCATCTCCTAACAATGTTTTTTTTTTTCTTATTTGTGTGTTCAGTGATTGGTTCATCTCCTAACAATGGTTTTTTTTTTCTTATTTGTGTGTTTTGTAATTTTTGAATGAAAGTTGGACATTATGTAAGGACAGTAGAGAATGAGGTAAAGAGTATTTATGCCTGGAAATGGGCGTGCCTCTCCTTCTGCTAGCCTTGTGTTGTGGGTTGTTGAATCAATCAAGTCTAGACTCAACCTTGAGTTCGGCTTGATTGTTGCCTGCTGCACTCAAAGCACCACAGACAGGAAGTCCTCTTGTGATATCCCCTGCTTGGGTTGGGGGTTGGAGAGAATTTCTCACTGTTCCTCAACATTCGATTTCCCTGTGAGCCTGTGCCTTTGAGAGTGTATTTTTTATACTGCTGCCCTTCCCTCAATGGCAGAGAGCTGTTCCTTTTTCCTCATCACTTGTTAGTCTGGTAGTGGAGGCTGGGGAGGTATTCTCAGGCTTAGGCAGGCCCTGTGTCACTGAATTCAGGATGTGGCTTTCTCAGTGAACCTACCCACACTCCTCATGGCAGACCAAGCTTTGCCTTAAATATTTATAGGCTTTATGCTAGGGGGAGATTTTACCCCTTCTAGAATGGTTGGATTCTTTTCTTTTACCCCTCCCACAGTGGCTTAAGGCTTTTGTTCCTTAGGGATATGGAGAGAAAGGTCCGGGTGAGGCTTGGTCTCATTCCCACAACAGGGGCTTCTTCCCTCCCTAGGACTGCAACACTGACAGAAGTTTCCTCTGGGCTCTCACTCTGCCCCCAATCTTTCTTGTAAAACCACGATGATGTCCATGAAAGAGAACCTGCAAATTGGATGCAAACAGCCTCTGTGTCCGTGGCGGCCAGTGATTCTCCCTCTCATGAGTATGCTCTTATTCTGTCTTTCATGCAAGTTCTATACTCTCATGCAAGCCCACACTTGGTTTAGACCATTTATTTTAAAAATTAGCAGAAATCTTTGTACTCACTTTTATGGTGACCTTGTCTTACTTCCATGCTCTGCTCAGCTAAGCCAGTACCCATGTCCCTTTCTGTTCTTGGGGGAGCCTCTGTTCCTTATGTTTCAGGCCCAGAGATTGACCCAAGGTCTCAGCTCTCTGATGGGGCTGAGAGGAGTTATGATTTGTAGATTACCCAGGGTTTTCTTGTTAGGAAGGAGTGATGCTCTTTCCAGCATTTTACATCCTATCCAGAGGCTGGAAGACTAATTCATATACATACATCTGTCACTGTTACATGTGTTTTTTTCCTTCCTAATTCTTATGTTGTTACTGTTGTGTGTGTGCTTGCACACTTATGTTCTCTTTTTTGCAATGTATTATTTACCTTCTTTTGTGATTTAGAATGTACAAATACTGTTTTTAATTTATTTGGTAAGTGTATTTGTTTATTTAACGCATACTTAAATTAATATACCTTAATTACAAAATCCAATACCGAAACAATTATTTTTGTTTCTCTTCATGCATGAAAATTAAGGTGCTCTTTTCCTCCTCATGATTTTATCACTTCCAAATCTATTTTTGGAAGAAAACATTAGTTTATAGAAAATAATTGTAAAAAATATATATATATTTACAAAATCATCTAAAAATATTTTTCATCAATTTTTCCTTTGAATCCAATTTCGCAAAGATATTGATACATTTTTTTAAGCCTACTTCGTATGTGTAATTGTTTCCCAACTTCTCTGCGAATCTCTTTATACTTTTATATTTTCTATTCTCCACTTCTGGATTTTGATTCATCTTACAGCCATCTCAGCTGAATTCTTTTGCCAAAGGGAGAGTAGAAAAAAAGGCCTTTATATTTTTTATTCATTGCAATTTGAGAATATTTTCTCATTACCTTTTCTCATGAATAGCAATTTGGCATTCTTGGGGTTTTTTCCTGAAATCTAAAGGCGTATATGCATTTTCATCTGACATTTGCTGCTAAGGAGAAGAAAATTGAAACTACCTTTATTTAGATCTGAAACTAGTTTTATTTTTGCTTCTTTGTAGATAATCTGTTTCTGTGCTTAGATGCATATAGAAAAATTTTGTAACTTGGAAATTAAAAAATAATCACCTGATTAGATTTGAAAAAGGACTTCTTAAAATTCAATTTTGCTTGTGACTTGGTGAAAATCTTTTTTGTTTTTCCTGCTTTATCGCCCCAAACCCCCAGTACATAGTTGTATATCTTAGTTGCAGGTCCTTCTAGTTGTGGGATGTGGGACGCCACCTCAAAGTGGCCTGACGAGCAGTGCCATGTCCGCGCCCAGGATCCGAACCCTGGGCCGCTGCAGCTGAGCACGCGAACTTAACCACTCCGCCACGGAGACGGCCTCTGAAAATCTTTTTATATATAAACTATCTTTCACAGCTTAGAAAAGTTTTCTTCCATTATTTCTTGAGATATTGAACCTTTTTTCATTGACCTAGTTTATTCTGGAAAATCTGAAATTCCTAGATTGAATTTTTGCCTTCACAGGTCATAATCCTCATTGTTTTCTTCTTTTGGACTTTTGCTTTGTGTTCTCAAAGAGTTTTAAAATTCGTTTTTCATGTGACTGATTCAATAATCCTGATTTGTCATTTATACTCTTTACTACCTCCAGTTTTTATTTTTATTCTGCAGTTGAAGTTTTTCTTCATTTTTCCTTTTTTATCTTCTTGTTTCATATGATCTCATCTTTTGTATCTTTACCTTATTTTCATTCTGTGCTCTCTCTTGGTTCTCCACTGACATTTCCTAAGCTTGCATTGTTTGGAGGGCATCGATCGATTATATTGCCTCATTTGTATCTGATGTAGTCAGAATATTTCTGTGAGGTATGCACTGTCTCTGAGACTTAAGAGTGATATTCCCATTTACTTAGGGTGCAATCATTTTTTGTTTGCATTTGTACAAATTATCCAGGCCCAATTTTTTTTTTTTGTCAACAGAAAAAGAAGGTGAAGCATCCAACTTCTCCTATAGTTTGTTTAGTCATGGTCATCTTTTCATTCTCAAATCTAGAGTAAAGATCAAGTTGGTATGCTCAATATTTAATTAAATTTACCATACTGAGTAGGCATTTTACTTGTATAGATTTTTGAACTGAGATTTACTAAGCTTAGTTGGTCTAATTGTGACATAACATTTATTCCAGGCACCACCCAGTTTACGCCACTCATCATTCAGTAACCATGTCTTCCAAAATCAAAACCACTGTAATCTAACCTTTTCTACTTTCTTAACCTTGCTATGGTTCTGCTTTGAGTAGTAGTCTCTGAATATTTGCAGAACAAAGGAAACTGAGAAGGCAGCAGGCAAACGGTCATGACAATCATTCTGGTTAGTAATGAAGATAGTTCTCATAGAGCCCAGGATGGCCTACTGCTTTTCTGGTCCAAATAGCTCTTGGAGCCTAAAATTATTCATAATCAAAGGGAATATATTACATAGGGAGAATCAAAGTATATTTCTAGTTTCCTTGTGTTACCTTGAAAAAGAATATGTATGGCTGATTTTATATATATATATATATTTAGAATAATTATTATGTCCTAATGTTAGGTGTAATCAAAGGGATTATATAACATAAAGAGAATTAAAGTATATTGATAATTTCCTTGGACTATTCTGCCTTGTTCTGGTTATAAGTATGGAATATGAAGTATATGCTTTTGAAACTATTGCCAACATCAATTTAGTGAATAGGAATAGAATTTATTATATATTCTTTTCCTAACATGATTTAGGGAGACTGTGGCATTTATAAATTTTCTTTTTCTGTTAAAAACTTTGTGGAAATTTCTAAAACAAGTATTTGGAGGAGTTGTATCACAGCCAGCTATTGTTAAATTTAGTCTCAGACCCAGTCACTATAAATTGAGTCCACCAATTCGTGCCATCTTAAAACTTTAGTTACCTCTCTCTTTGCCTTGGGCCTAATACTTTTTTCAATCTATAGAACTCTCTATAAATGTTTTAAACAAAAATGACTAATTTATTTCTTAAATGTAATGGATCTTATTGATTGAAATAAGCAATGCAAAAAAGGAAAATTATTCTATAAATACTACCACATACTTGGTTTAAAATAACTGGAGAAAGGAAAGTACAGCCATGAGAAATAAATAGAATAAATAGGTTAATACAAAGCAAAACGTGCCAGCCAGAGCTGGTTGCTTTTTTGATAGCTTTACAGCCTTAGAAAATGAGGAGAGTGCAGTAGATGTAATGCATCTTGACTTCTAGCAAAGTACTGGAGACAATGCCGTGCGAAATTTTGATTGCAAAATTAATTTAAGTTGGCTTAAAAAACACTGCTAAAATGAAATGTAAGCTGGTTGAAAGGAAATACAAAGAGGAGTGTTGATTAATGTCAATGAACTAATGAATTGAGTGAGATCTTCTGTTAAATGTCATAGGTGTGGGTCTTAGGCTGAGTTACTGCTAAATGTTTTATTATCTTTTGGAAAAATGATAACATGAAGTTGATTGAATTAGAGCTGATAATTTATCAGGAGACACCAGTGATTATAGAAAAACTATACAAAGACATGGATTTGTTTTAGAGAAAAGTCAGGAAAAGAATATAATTTTATTTAAAGATTCCATCTTTTCATTACAAAAGAGAATTCTATGAAGTGTCAATACTTAAAGACCTTCAAACTATGGAATTTTTCAAAACCAGCTGGAACGCAAAGTTAACTATGTCTCCATGAACACCATTTCAACCCAGTTAGTAGCTATAATTTATCCAAATGAGAAAGTGATGGTGAATCCTTAGCTGGAGGATGTGGTTAAAGTTGTAACTATTATTTACCTGAAATATGAAACATAACCAGAAAAACTGGCAATCTCTAGAAGCTATTGGGCAGAACAAGAGAGGGAGATTTTAAGGCAGAGGAGATAATTACATTCATAACTATGGGAGTAATTTGATAAGACTAGAGATATCTAAAATTATTTTTAGAAATAAAAATATTTTAATATATCCAGATGAAATATAGTTAAGTGTAAAAATAAACCTTTTCAAAGTAGGTGTTTTAATACTAATAAAAAGCCAATCAGGGGTCAGGTAAGTGAGATTTTCGGTTAGAATAAGAATAAAATTATTGGGGCCAGCCCTGTGGCCAAGTGGTTAAGTTCGCACACTCTGCTTCAGCGGCCCGGGGTTTCACCGGTTTGGATCCTGGGCGAGACACATGGCACCTTTCGTCAGGCCATGTTGAGGCTGCATCCCACATGCCACAACTAGGACCCACAACCAAAATATACAACTATATATTGGGGGGATTTGGGGAGAAAAAGCAAAAAAAAAAGGAAAGACTGGCAACAGTTGTTCGCTTGTTAGCTCAGGTGCCATCCTTAAGAAAAAAAAAAGAATACAATTATGACAATCATCAAACTGGATGAGTCTTACTACAAATTAAGCATGCAAAAACAAGAAGATAAGTTGGAAAATTTGTGGATTCCTTCTCTTTCCCAGTGCTAGTGAGTTGGCAAAGTTTTAATAACTTACAAGACAGAGTTGATTCCACCCACCAAAGAGAGAGAGGGAGAAAGAGAGAGAGATGCTGTGGTTATGTTCATCAACACAAACTTATTGAATATCTTGTATGTGCACTGTTTTTGGTTTTTCTGCAGGTCCCAAAAATGACTGAAACAGAGTATATTAGTTTCCTATGGCTGCCTTAACAAATTACCACAAAATGATTGACTTAAAACAACAGAAATTTATTCTCTCACAGTTCTGGAAGCTGGAAGTTCCAAATCAAGATGTCTGCAGGGCTGCTCTCCCTCCGGAGGCTCTAGAGGAGAATCCATTGTTTTGTTTCTTTCAGCTCCTGGTGACTGCTGGCATTCTCCCACAGATGGCAGCATCACTCCCATCCCTGCCTCCGTGGCCTTGTAGCCTCTTCCTCTTCTGTCCATCAAATCCCCCTCTGCTTCACTCTCTAAGGACAGTTGTCGATGGATTTAGGGCCCACTCATGTAATCCTGAATAATACCCTTACCTCAAGATCATTAATTTAACTACATCTGCAAAGACCCTTTTTCCAAATAAGGTAACATTTACAAACTCCAGGGATTAAAATTTGGGTAGCCATGATTCAACCTACTACAAGAGAATTTTCTATGAAGCATTTAAAGTTAGGTTTCTATCACTGCATTAATATGTACACAAAGCCATCTTTTTTTCTTTAATTAAATATAGACAAAAAAGCATTTATAGCAGAATCAAGGTATTTCCCACTTTAGGAAAATAAAGTTTTGAAAATGTAATCCATCTGTCTGTTCCAGATTAGGATCCAGATAGTCATCTCCAGCGCACATGCTCTTCATGCTGCTTTGCAATCTGGTACAAAAGTCAATTGATTCTGTTTCTGAAATGGATCTCAGCTCTTTCCCTTTCCCACTAAATCCTCACTGAAATTACCTTAGGTTAAGCCCAAATAATTGAGCCTAGGGCTACTGCCTTCTGATTGATGTTCTGCTCCTTATCTTTGACCCTCCTATTCACCTTCACACAAACAGCAGATACATATATTTGTGAAAACACCGTAAGTAGGATATTCTCCACTTTATTTCTCTAGCTTTCAGATACACAAAAGAAGACCAGTCTTCTTTTAAGAGTATGCAAGGCTTCTTGTAAATTGCTAATCTCTGTCCTTCTCTGTAGCTTTATCACTTAACATTCTTTTCCTTACTCCTTAATACTACGCACACTCACTTCCTTGGTGTTCCCATCACATGAAATTTTTCACAGTTTCTCGAACACGTCATACACTTCATATACTGCATTTGCTCTCGTTATTCTCTGAAACCAGAGTCTTTCTTCTCTTTTCAACTTTAAAATTTTCTGCATAGCTGTTAAGGCTCAAGTCAAATGTTATATTTTCTCTGTAGTTTTCCCGATCCTTACACTTTATCTCCATATCTCTTTATATGTAAACTTATATCATATTTTATTATGTGTAGTTACTTGCCCTGTGTGATTTATCTTTTAGGCTATGACTACCTTGACAACAGGACTGGGTCTTATCTATCTTTATATCCCAACTTGCTTGCATGGTTCCTGGCAGGTAGTAGATGCTCATAAACCTCTGATGAACTAAAAATTTAAATCAAAGCCTTTTATACATTTAAATGACACGATTCACCTGTGTTTGTTTTATAGTCATAAATATGGTTAAAGAATTAATCAAAATGCATCTAGAACCAGGAAATCAACATGCAGCACCTCCTATGATAAAACAGGAAGACATAGAGAACTGTTGATTCAGAGAGTATTGACTGAGTCACTATATGTACTGCATGACGGCTGATAATTCCAAAGGGAATTTTACATACTTATCTTTTAATATTAAAGGCAAAAAGCTTCATATTTTTCAAGACTATTAGGGTTGCTTGAATTAAACTAATTCAAAGTTCAAGCAAAAAAGAGCCTTACTGGTTTAAATAATTGTGAAGCCCAAGAGATCAGCAGGCACCAGGTACAGTTGAATTCGGGGGCTCAAAATGTCATTAAGAAACTGTCCATCTTTCTCCATTACTCAGCTCTGTTCTTCCTCTTTTGTGGCTTTCTTTTTAAGCAGATCCTCTGCATGTGGTAACAAAACTATAGCTCTAGACACTGTCTTCACATTTAATAATGCCAGTAAAAAGGGAATGCCTCTTACCCAATTGTTCCAGAAAGTATCTAATGGATGAATGGAAGGCTCTGATTGGCCTTGTTTGGATCACTTTCCCATCTTTGAACCAGTCACTCTGGTCAGAGGCTGGACTTGTCTGATCATTCCAAACTAGATTCACAAGCCAAACACTGAGGCAGAGATTAAGTACCACAGCAAGGAAAAATAGAGGCGGGTGGTGCCTCAAAGAGATGGTGTAGGAACAAACGACAGCTAGTTTACATCAATTCACTTAATCCTCATAACAGCACTATGAGGAAGGTGGGATTGAGCTTCCTTTTTTATGGTTGAGGAGACTGAGACACAGAGAGGACAGGAGAGTGCTCAAAGTCTTACTTGGCTATAAGCGACCACACTACGATTCAAACTCTACTCAGTCTGGCTCCAGAGTCTGGGCTCGTGATAACCAGGCTACATTCAAAGAAAATTATAAGTGTTATAATTCCAGCTAAGTTAAGAAAGATAAATCTACATTTAAGAGAGGCTGCAAGAAAATACACATCACTTGTAATTTTCATTCTATTTTTCTATGTATTGATATTTACATAATTATCATTTTTTTGTAATTAAAAAGTGTATACACTTTATATTTTAATGTAAATATAAGAGATGGCCCTGCCTCCAAACCCCTCATTGCATAGTGTTAAAGAAACATAAGTAAACCGAGGTAACAATAAATTGTAACATGATAAAATAGCAATACACAAACGTTAAGGATCTCAGGAGTGATTCATCTTCCCAAGGAACGACAAAGAAATTTTTACACCAAGAAACTAATTTTGAATTGGGACTTCAAGGAATTTGACAATTCGAAAAGACAGAGGATGAGTTTACAGGAAAATAGAACTGTATATGCACACCTGATTATTATTATTATGACCTCTGCACTATATTCCACTGCTCTGACTACAGATCCCTCCATGTTGATCTATCATTTCTTGCATTCCTCTCTTGCCTTCCATGACATCTATCCTACTTTTCTTCATTATTCTCTAAATTTTAATTCTTTTATTAATTAATTCCTGCTTCTTTTTCGCTTCCCTTTGGGCCTTCATCATTCATGGGAGGACTCGTTTAATTGTTTTGTAGACGGGTTCTGTGTTTTTAGTGTCTTCTCTTTTCATTGCATTTTCCACGCTGTTTCCAAACTAATCTTGCACAAATGTTGCTTTCGTCGTGGACATGGTGTGCTTTAATTGCACTGGAACCAGGTAGATTTCTCTATGATACAGTGGTACATATACCACATAGCAGTTACATGACCAGGGATGGTAGCAACTTCTGAAAGCCTCACTGATAATGCCCAATTTGTAAGATAATTATGAAAATATGTATAGAATATGTATGGCTCTCATCGGATAGGTGTATAATATGTAAGAAGATAGTACTCTTTGTGGGTATCCATATTACTCCTCTGCCCAAGGCCCTACAGGGAGCTGCCTTATTCCTTATTAGGCTCGGTGATGGACACATGGGAGCTTGCTTTAAAAGATTTGCTCTTTCTAATCTCAAGTCTTAAACCTGACTCCTAAGCTTGAAGAGTCCTTTATAATCTTTTCTTATCTTCTGTATTCAGCCTTATTTCCCAACATTTTCCCACAGGAACTGCCTGCTGTCCCTTTAATCCTTTCCTTACCTCAGAACTTGTTAATATTTATCACACTTAAACCCATGTTTTTGCTTCCACTATTCTTCAAACTGGAACTTTTCTGCCATCATTTGTTTTTATTTACTCCTTGCTCTTACTGCAAATACCATCTCTTACCAAGGTTTTTTTTTTTTCAAAACAACCTAGAAAAAAAATCTCTTCTTTAATTTCATTTCTGCACTGGCGAACGATAACATGATTTATCAATTTAAGCTCTTCATGTTATAATGTAGTAACCATTTATATTAGCATATAGTGAAGTTATATAGAACTTATAATGGTCTTGTTGACTGATCATCTTATGCTCATTTCTTATCTTTCCAACAAATGTTATCAACCATGGACAGGAACTATTCATATACATCTTTTTACTCCTAAGTGCCTTTTTCTTGGGTTAATGGATCTTGTTTTTTCCCCCGAATCTGAACTGACATCAAGAGTATGAATTCTCCTGTAACTGGAATCTTTGCTGTGGTGGTTAGCCCTAGCAGCACTGCTCACACAGAGAATTAGCCTTAATATCTAAAGCATCCGTTGTACATAACTAATTAACTTCTCTCCCATGCGTCTTAACTGGTACTAGTTATGTACCACTCTCTGGAGAATTGAGAAAACGGTCACTAAAATCATTTTGTTGTTCTGTAGTTCAAATGAGGAAAGCCAGGTGGAGAGACTGCTCTAGTATATAGCAAATTGCTTTTGTTTAAATAATAAAATTATTTGCAAGGAATTAGATTTAGAGATGCTTGAAACAATAGCTCGATTTCGAAAGATTTATCTATACTACAGAAGGCTTATTAGGGTAGTTGTGTGCTGTCATGTTTTGTCTTAACTGGCAGATTGTTGTTTTCATGCCAGTTCTTGGTTTAAAACCTATGATGCATCTGTTGTATGTCACTTTCCACTTAAATACTTAGGACAGGTAGATTGCACTGTCTAGTTAGATCGTTATAACTCCAACAGATGTTGTCATGTAGATGAAGAAAATTCATTTTAAATGATACCATTTTTTAAAATGTGTTTTTCTTTGTGCCTAAAGAAGAGAATGCTATGTCATATTAACTCTTCAGATTCAGGTTCCAATCAGTGCAGCATGTTTTGATTAAGTCACTTCACCATTTCAGAATCAACGCAGGGCAACGATGGACCACATGTGAGGACACAGTGATAGCAGGAATGCTCACAGTGTCCTAGTTGTTTCATTCTTGGTAACCCTCCATGTTAAAGGAATAGTTGGTGCATAGGCTGAGGAAGTTGTGCCGTAAAGAATTGTACTTCTCCTAAAACACAGGGCTGCAGATGTAGCTGGATCAATATTTATTTGGTTAGTATGTTCTAATTAATGCTTTGAATTTGCAAGATAGTATCTTGTTTTTGTTTGTTTTAACTTTTGAAAAAATCATATGTAATTTTACCTTTCTTTCACAGTTGAGTCTGTTGAGTCAGTCCCCCATTAAGGTCTCTATAAAGGCACCCCTAGAGATGACCCTGTCCAGTGGTGGGTGGTTTTCATCCTGTGTCATGAATAAAATCCTAGAAGATAACACTGTATTGTAGACATTTATGACCATGCTTTCTTCACAACGAAAAGGAAAAAAAGAGGAAGGTGTGTGGATAAGAGTTAGCTCTCCTTAAAAATGTGTTCATATTGTACTTTTAAAAACATTTACTTTCCAGTAAGTTTTATTAGTTTCTTTCTCATCAGGTTGGACTAATAAGTACAATTTATTGAGAGTACAATTGGGTAGTATGTGTTTTTTTCTAAGCATGTTCAGAAATTTCCTCAAAACTCAAAAGTGTATTATTGGTGGAAATAAAGAAGACACGGAATGCATTTCATAATCCACACCTGGAAATAAGGAATGTCTATGAAGGAAACATATATTATAATTTAAATTCCCATAAATAATTATGCTGTCAATATGAAATCACAAAATAGTCTAGTTGGCAATTTAGTTTACACTATATTTTTAAGCCTGCCTAAGTCTTAAATACCAAATATTGAGCAAGGCACATGTGATAAGAAATAGGAAGAGAAAAGTAGGATTGGATATATAAATATTATGCATTATATCAATATTTCCCCTTTTTTAAAAGTTCTGTTCTTGTTTCATATAGCCAATAATTTATCTTTTAAAATATTCCTCTTATAAACTCTGGGTCAATTTTTTTTATTAAAGCTTCACATTGTGTGTGTGTTGGGAGACAATTTTTTATGGGCCTTTTGTGTTTTTGCACTTTTTATGAACCAAGGCACTGACTGCCTTTATTTTAAACTGTTCTTTCAAGGGCGATTGTATCGTAAACAACTTTGGAAGACAGAAATAATGTCTCTCTACAGCAAAGGGCACATTTGTTTACTGTTCAGTGTAATAAGGATTATGTCTCCCTCTGGAGCAAAGGGCAGACATTTTTATTGCCTGTTATAAAAGATTTGGGTTCCCTAAGTTCAGGGTTTGTCTCCTTTAGTGCAACGTACTGCTTATATATGCATCACCCAGCCCTCTTTGTATTATCCTATGGGAATTGGGGCTTGAGTAACTGGTGCCAGTACCAATACTGCTATTACTATGAGAAGTAAAGTCATTTGTCTCTGATCCAGTAGTCTTATGTCTTCTGGTAACTTCTACAAGTAGGATAAAATCTGAGACCCCCTCACTGTCTTGATAATATGTTGTCCAGGTTCTTGAGGGTTTTTTTGAATCCTCAGATGTATAATTATTTTGGCCTGTGGGCTCATATTAATCTGGGAATATACGTTTCTCATAATGTGTAAGGGATAGTCACTTTAGTCTCTGCTGTTCATGGAAGTTTCAAGGCTAGGAAAAGGGATGAGCCCTGGGGAAGAGAACTGCACAGACCACAAATCCACTTAGTCATTTTCTTTGCCACCACACCAAAAATAAATGGTTAAAATCTTTAAGGAAGAAGTAGCTATTGGAATGGGAATTAACACTGGATTGTAGTCCCCCAGCCCTAGATGTCCAGAGGGGGAAAGGGTGGAGAAGTGAGTGTGTAAAGCTGTTTAACCTGTATCTGCTTTTTGAAGTTCCACATCTCAGCAGAACTTTTGTACTGTTCTGCTATTCTTTGCACTGCCCCACCCCCAATAAATTAATCAATATGATAGGTGACTACATCAGATTTCCACAAGGAAGGGCCAGGCAGTGATATTCCAAGTCAACACTTGGAAGAGGCAAGCTGAATTTAAAACAATTTAATCTATCCTTTCATTGCTGCTTTCTGTTGCCCTCTCTCCAGGCTGCAACTGCATATACTACAGCACACCACGTCAGTGTATGCTTCCCCATCCCAGGGGTTTCCCACAATGCTATTGGATAGGTTTCTGAAATCGATATTTCAATGTGTATTTTGCTCAGCATTAATTTTAGGGAAGGAGAGCAGAGCACTTACTCTTTCACCACCAAATATGTTTAAATCATGAGTTATAAAGATATATTCTTCTTTAAAAGATGCTGATGAACCAATTTATGTGAAGACAAATCCCAGCTCAGGTTAATCAAATAATGAAGAAAAGTTTTTTCTTCATTCAAATATTCCTCATAATGAAGAAGAAATGATAGAATTAAAACATTGGCATTTTGCCATCACTAATTTTATTAGTTTGCTAAGGCTGCCATAACAAAATACCACACATTGGGTAGCTTAAACAACAGAAATTTATTTTCTCACAGTTCTATAAGACTAGAAGCCAAGATCAAGGTACTGGCAGGTTTCGTTTCTTCTGAGGTTTCTCTCCTTGGCTTACAGATGGTCACCTTCTTGCCATGTCCTCTCATGGTCTTTCCACTATGCACTGGCATCCCTGGTGTCTCATTGTGTGTCCTAATCTCCTCTTCCTATAAGGACACCAGTCTGATTGGATTAGGGGGTCACACATATGACCTAATTTAACCTTAATTAACTCTTTTAAAGTCCTTATCTACAAGTGCAGTTATGGTTCCAGGTACTATGGGTTAGGGCTTCAACTTATAAATTTTAGGCAAACACAATTCAAACCATAACACCAATGAAAGTAATAAATGAACATCAATGGCTAATAATATTACTAACAGAGACGGAGAAAGACATTATGTATCTTCTGTTTAAGATACACAACACCAAATTCTTGCCAAATATTACACTGAATTAGATCAATCTTCTAGATTTACTAATTTACAGAAAATACAATGGACATAGGAACATGGTAAGTGACATAGAGGGACTTAGCACAATCCAGACCTTTGGAAATTACAGAAAATATGACTAATGTTTGACCATAAATTGAAGGAACAAGTGAAGATAGATGAATGGAGAATCCATAAATAAAAAGACTCAAGATACAATAATGAGTGATATCAGCATCATGGCAGAGGGAGTTTCTTCCTTTGTCGCTCACCTGTAAGTTACAGCTAGTAGAACATCCATTAGAACATCCATAGACCAACAATGGATTCTCCGAACAGCACACTAGAATGCCTGAGAGATCCATACGTCTATACATCTGAAGGTGGATGAACTGAACCTCAAGAAGGCAGTGGAAACAAGAGACCAGCAGCAGCAGTTCCAAAGACTGGAGGCTCCAGGAACTGCCACCACACCTGTGACCAGATGTTCTAGGATTGTGGTGACATTCTCAAACAGAGGCCCCAGGGACCAAAGCAGCTCATGCTCCCATGGACTCTAGGAACCACAACGATACTCACAACACAGCGCCCTCCCCATCTCCCTTCCCTGAGGGCAGCACTTCTGACCCACCCCACCCCGACCCTCCCAGCAGAGGGTGCTGCATCCAAAATCCCAGTATCCCCAGCAGTGGTGGTGGTGCCCATGATCTGAGGTTGCAGGAATTGTGCCAGCACCCAAGACCAGGGGCTCCAGGAATCATGGTGGTGCTTGCAACTCAGCCCCTACACCTCCCCCTGTGGTAGTGCCTCTGACACCAGCCCTCCCAGCAGCAAGAGTGATCCTGGATGCAGAGGAGGTATCAACCATCCCTGTATGCCCAGTTGTAAAGCCAGCAACTGCAGTAACACTGGCAGCAGCAAGGTACCAGTGATCCACAGAGGTGCAGGCAGTGATGACAAGAGTACCAGTGACACCTCAAATAAAGGCAGTGGAAGGTAGAGATGCAAGCTGTCAATCCTGAAATATAGTCAGAGGCAGCTCAGGTAAGAGAAACCAAAAAATAGCACTATAATGCCACCTCATGAAAAATGAAATAAAGGCCTATAATCTCCAACTGGTTGAATAGTCTGAATCAAAACAAACAAAGCTATACCTAATAAGAAAAGTGTTTGCTACAACAAATGCACCAGCAGAGGAATAACTCAGCAAGCACTATAAAAAGCCACAGTAATATGGCATCACAAAAAACAAAATAAAAACTCTCCATAGGTCAACCTGGAAGTCATGGAAGATTGCAATCTGATAGAGAAGAAAAAATAGTTGTCATGATGAAAACTCAACAAGCAAAAGAAAACTCAGACAGTTCGATGAGCTCAGGAATAAAATTAATGAACAGAAGGAGTGCTTCACCAAAGAGATTGAAACTCTAAAAAAGAACCAAACAGAAATTCTGGAGCTGCAGAACTCAATAAATGAGATGAAGAATAAAGTAGACAGCATTGGAAATAGAGTAGGCCATATGAGAGAGAGAATTAGCAAGCTTGAAAACAGAAATATGAAAATGATTAAGATGGAAGAGGAGAGAGAGCTAGGATTTTTAAAAATGGAGAAATTCTAGGAGAAATCTGCAACTCAATTAGGATAAGGAATTGTATCTCAGAAGGAGAGGAGAGGGAGGAGCAGAGAGCTTACTTAAAGAAATAATAGCTGAGAATTTCCCAAACCTGGGGAAGGAATTGGATATACAAATCCATGAAGCTAATAGAATCTTAATTATCTCAATTCAAAAAGACCTTCTCCAAGGCACATTATATTAAAACTATCAAAAGTCAACAACATATAAAGAATATTAAGGGCAGCCTGAGAAAAACAAACAATAACCTACAAAGGAACACCCATTAGACTATCATCAGATTTCTCAGCAGAAAATCTATAGGCCAGGACAGAGTGGAATGATATATTCAAAATATTGAAAGATAAAAACTGTCAGCCAAGAATACTCTATGCAGCAAAGTTATCTTTCAGATATGAAGGAAACATAAAAGCTTTCCCAGACAAACAATCTGAGGGAGATTATTTCCACTAGACCTGTCTTACAAGAAATCTTGAAAAGCTAGCTGATAAACAGAGGGACAGAATCAGGAAATCGTGACTCCATATCAGAATAGGTTAGTAAACATTTAATTATGAGATACAGGTTAAGAGAAGGAAAGCATTAAAAATAACTATAACCACTTCAATTTGGTAACAAAATCACAATACAAAAAGGGATAATTTGTGACAATAAAAGCATAGAAGGGGAAGTGGAAAAGGATGGAAACTGCCTGGGCAAATGAAGATAAGATGCTATCAGCAGAAAAAGGATTCTCTCATCCATGAGATCGTTTATACAAACCTTATGGTAATGCAAAATGAAAATTCAGAGCAGAGTCCCAAAACACAAAAAAAGAGAAAACTGAGAAACACATTGCAGAAAACCACCAAACTGAAATGGTAGACAGAAACGCAAGGAAAAGAAACAATGGGAATACAGAGCATCCAAAAACAAAAGATACAATGGCAGTAGTAAGTCCTTCACATCTCAATAATCACCCTAAATGTAAATGGATTGAGTTCACCAATCAAAAGACAAGTGACTGGATGGATTCAAAAACAAAACCTAGCAATATGCTCCCTCCAGGAGACTCATCTCAGTTCTAAAGACAAACATAAGCTCAAAGTGAAGGGATGGAAGATGGAACACCAAGAAAATGACAACAAAAAGAAAGCAAGTGTAGTCATATGGACAGAATAGACTTCAAGCCACAAAAGATAACAAGAGACAAAGATGGACCTTACATAATGAGAAAGGGGACAATCCATCAAGAAGATATAACATTTATTAATATATATGCACACAACATAGGAGCACCAAAATATGTAAAGCAATTATTAACAGATCTAAGGGGAGAAATTAACAGCCACACAATAATAGTAGAGACTTTAATGCCCTACTTACAGGAAAGAACAGATCATTCAGACAGAGGGTCAATAAGGAAACATTGGCCTTAAATGAAACTAGACCAGATGGACTTAATATATATATGTATATATATGTATGTATATAGGACATTCTATCCAAAAGTAGCAGAATACACATTCTTCTCTAGTATACATGGAACATTCTCAAAGATAGACCATATGTTGGGAAACAGAACAAGTCTCTATAAATTTAAGAAGATGGAAATCAAATAAGCAACTTTTCCGACTACAGTGGTATGAAACTAGAAATCAACTACAAGAGGAAAGCTAGAAAAGTCACAAATATGTGGAGACTAAATATGCTACTGAACAATTACTGGGTAAATGAAGCAATAAAAGAGAAATAAAAAAATACCTGGGCAAATGACAATGAAAGCACAACATACCAAAATCTGTGGGATGCAGCAAAAGTGGTACTAAGAGGGAAGTATATAGAAATATAGGTCTACCTCAATAAACAAGAAAAATATAAATAAAAAATGTAGCACTACATCTAAAAGAATTAGAAAATGAGCAAATGAAGCCCAAAGTCAGTAGAAGAAAGGAAATAATAAAAATTAGAGTGGAAATAAATAAAATGGAGACTAAAAAGACAATGGAAATGATCAATGAAACTAAGAGCTGGTTCTTTGAAAAGATAAACAATATTGACAAACCTATAGCTAGACTCACTAAGAAAAAATGAGAGAAGACTCAATTAAATAAAATAAGAAGTGAAAAAGCAGATATTACAATGGATACCCCAAGAATACAAAGGATTATAAAAATACTATGAAAAGTATACCCCAACAGATTGGATAACCTAGAAGAAATGGATAAATTCTTAGAATCATTCAACCTCCAAAAACTGAAACAAGAAGAAATAGAGAATTTGAATAGACTAATCATTAGCAAAGAGAATGAAACAGTAATCAAAATCACCTAAAAACAACAGTCCAGGACCAGATGGCTTCTCTGTTGAATTCTACCAAACACTCAAAGAAGATTTAATAACTATCCTTCTCAAACTCTTCCAAAAAATTGAAAAGGAAGGGATGCTTTCTACATCATTTTATGAGGCCAACATTACCCTGATGCCAAAACCAGACAAGGAGAATACAAAAAAAGAAAATTACAGACCAATATCACTGATGAACATAGATGCAAAAATTTTCAACAAAATATTAGCAAATTGACTGCAACAATATATTAAAAGAATCAAACACCACAATCAAGTGTGATTTATCTCTGGGATGCAAGATTGGTTCAACATCTGCAAATCAATCAATGTGATACACCACATTAACAAAATGAGGAATAAAAATCCCATAATCATCTCAATAGATGCAGAGAAAGCATTTGACAAAATTCAGCATCCTGTTATGATAAAAACTCTCAATAAAATGGGTATAGTAGGAAAGTACCTCAACGTAATAAAGGCCATGCGTGACAGACCCACAGCCAACATCACACTCGATGTTGAAAGACTCAGAGCTATACCTCTAAGAACAGGTACAAGACAAGGATGCCCACTCTTACCACTGTTATTCAACATAGTAGTGGAAGTCCTAATAGAGCAAATAGGCAAGAAAAAGAAAGAAAAATTATCCAAATTGGAAAGGAAGAAGTAAAGTTGTCACTATTAGTGTGTGACATGACTTTACATATGGAAAACCCTAAAGAAACCACCAGAAAACCATTAGAAATAATTAACGAATAAAGTAAATTTGCAGGGTACAAAATCAACATACAAAAATCAGTTCTGTTTCTCTATACCAACAACAAATGAGCAGAAAGAGAAATAGAGAATACAATCACATTTATAATTGCAGCAAAAGGAATAAAACACCTAGGAATAAATTTAACCAAGGAGGTGAAAGACCTGTATGCTGAAAATTATAAGACATTGTTGAAAGAAATCAAAGAAGATACAAAGTAAAGGAAAGACATTCTGTGCTCTTGGATTGGAACAATTAACGTAGTTAAAATGTTAAAGGGTAATGGGGCACGTGTGTATGGTGATGGATGGCAGCTAGATTTTTGGTGGTGAACGCAATGTAGTCTATACAGAAGTCGAAATATACTGATATACATCTGAAATTTATATAATATTATAAACCAATGTTACCTCAATAAAAAGAGATATATTAATTATTGTGAACTATGGATCCTAATTTTAATAAATAAGGGCAATTAGAACACTGACTAGACATTTGATAATATTGAGAAATTATTTTAAAGTTTAGGGAACATGATAATGGCATCATTATAGTGTTTAGAAGGGCTTCTTAGTTTTCAAAGATCTATACTAAAATAGAAAAAAAAATTCTAATGCCTGGCATTTGTTTCAAAATAAATCTGACAGAGATGGTGGTAAAAAAGGCTTTGGATAAAAATAAACAAGTTTAAAAGTGAGTTGATAATTGCTCAAGCAGGGTGATGACTAATTAGGTTCATGATTCAATTCTGTCTTTATTTGAAAATTTTCCCAATAAAAAGTTGGAAAGGTTTATTCTGGTATTTTAAATTTTGTAAATGTTCATGTAATGGAAGTAGCTACATCTTTTTAGCTATTTTTCCTGTAGTAATGATGAGTTTTGATGAGTCAGTCTGTCTGTCTCTTGAGTTTTCCTTATCAGGTTAATTACGTGCCTTGGAGAGCTGGCTGAGGTTGGAGAGCAAGCTCTGTTTGAAAGGAGTGTCTCTGCTCTGCAAGCTAACCACTTCATGTCAGTATTGCACTTTGATGCCACCCTCATTAGCACAATATTCTAGTCAGCTGTGGTAACCTGTCCAGATGTTTCTCTGATAGTGTTCAGCTCAATAAATTTAGACTTCTCACAATAGTGCTTGTCATTTTATGTCCCAAATATATTTCAAAATATGTCCAACCCAGCTGTTAGCTTGACTGCATAAAATACTGTAATAACACTTTTGAGGATTGAGATGATGTTTGAAGTGTTTCAAGAGTTTTTTCCCTCTGGATTAGAAAACAGCCTTGCCAGAACCAAAATGAATCTTAAATCAGTTTTAAAACAGTTTCTATTGTACTTTGCACAATAGTCTCACATTTTAAAAAGCATTCTGGAAAAAAGGATGATCTTCTGATTGTTTATGTATTACATGAACAAGAATAGACTCTAAGACAAAATTGTTCAATGTCTATATTTTAATGACCACATAAGTGATTTCAATTTTTGGGTCAAAAATTGTAAAATTTTGGTAGTTTTATAAGGCTTAAGTTGATAGTTTAAAACTCAGTGGGCTTCGTGATTAAGATTAAATGAAATAATGGATGTAAATACTTAGCTCAGTTTCAGGTGCACAATAAGCCCTCCAAAAATGGTAGATACAATGACTGCTATAAATATTTTTTCTGAAAATATTTGTATCTTGGACAAAATTTTAAGGCTTAATATTTTCTCTATGTCCTTGTTTTCAAAATAATTTAGTATGTTTAAATCCAGAGAATATTGCTTACTTTAACCAAATTAATACTACTTGAAACTGAATTTAGATTTTAATAAATCCCCAAAATGCTTTCTGTTTAAAGAAAAGCAGCTGACACCTGCAATTTTAGCAGAGGATTATACAGAAAAGTCCACTATAATGACTGAGTCAATATTCCTGAGAAATAAACCTGTTAAGGCTGCATCATATAAGGGAAGGTTCTTATCTATTTCTCTACTAAGGATTCCATAATTGCTGTTATAAGTTACTCAGCTTCTCCCAGGTTCATTTACTCTGGATTTTACTAATTTATGAAGGGGAATCATCTATAAAGTAAGCCACAATTATAATAAAATCCCATATATTTTATTACATGGTTCACAAAATTCATAATGACGTGATGGGATTCTGATACTGATTTTTAAATAGATTTTTATTAAAAAACTAAAGATATTTCTCTGAAAGCTCCGGCAAAGAGAATGATTTCAGTTTTAGTCTGTCTATATTCTAAATTCTCAGTCCAAATTTTCTGATACTACCCAAGTCTCTTTCTGAATCTGTGTGTTTATTCTTTGTCTTGAAGACTTTGTGCATCTAGTACTCTATTCTGCTATGACTTTGGAGAAAGTTAGTTTGTTTTCTCTGGGAGGATAACTCCTTGAGTAAGCCCCCAGCTAGAAATCACTTCCTCTGTTGGACAGAACATCCCGTTATGAGACTTCCTCTGTTACCTCCTGAATGATTCCCACTATGGACAGAAGGCTAAGATTGATTCACAATTTCACTTTCAGTAACCGGTGATCTTAAGGATTGGCAAGACAAGAATGATACCTGGTTAGTGATTCTCTACATTGAGAAAAGACGTCTTAAGAAATACGCATGCTTTACATAGAGCATATGATAGACAAACCTATGGAAAATCATGTTTTCATAGTAAGGTTTTATTATATATAACGTAAATCACCAACTTTTGTTAAAGCTTTATTCTTTTTACTTACTGTTATAAATAAGACAAATTATATATTTAAATATAAAAGAGTTGAATTAATGATCAGCCAAAATGTTGATTGAATTAACATATTGATAAAAATACAGATTGTAAAAGTTATTTGAAAATATTTGAGGTGAGTCCACTTTTACTCACTCTGATTTTAGTATCTGTGTCTGACTGTAGGTAATCACACACAGCTTATGCTATCCCTTCCATTTTTTACAGTTGGCTTTAGAAAGTCAAACATAGATTGAAGTAAAGTGAGAGATCTCTTCCTACTGTTTTTCTCCACAGCAGATAAAAAGGTATATTTGAAATTCATCTGGATATGTCTGAGGGATAATAAGCTCACTAATACTTCTATTAAATCAAGTACAATCTATTGAAAATAAAGAAATGAATATTTTGGATCAAAATCATTTATTGTATACTATATGTAAGTGATATAAAAATGCTGGAGGTATTATAATGAATAAAACGATGATTCTAGCTATCAAGGAGCTCAAAATTCTACTGAGGGAATTGTAAGTGACTAAAAGTAAGTGACTAGCAGCTAGGATAATGCCCCAGATAATAAGTGCCACAGGAGACTTACTCCAGAGGTGCTGCAAGAGCAAACTCATCACGGTTCGGCAAGCGCTTTCTCAATTCTAATTTGAGGAAATTTAAATCAATCAATATGTACAAAAAATCAACTGTCCCCAATGGATATGGAGCTCATAAAACTACTTTTTTCCCTAAAGACATTGTGTTTTAACTAATAGGCCTGATAAAAAACTTGATACTAAAATGAGAATTTATGAACTGTCGTCTGTACTGAGTTGAATGGTCCCTGCCCCCCAAAAGAATATGTCCATGAACTAAACCCTGGGACCTGTGAATGTGACCTTATTTGGGAAAAAAGGTCTTTGCAGATATAAATAAGATAAGGATTTTGAGATGAGAGCATCATAGATTATTCAGGTGGGCCACATTTCCGATGGCAAGTGTCTTTATAAGAGAAAGGCAGAGGGAGATTTGAGACAGAGAAGGGAGAAGAGGAGATAGTGGTGTAAAGACAGACAGAGACTGGAGTCAAACAGCCCCAAGTCAAGCACTGCTTGGAGCTGCCGGAAGCTGGAAGAGGCGAGAAAAGACTCTCCCCAGAGCCTTTGGAGAGAGCACAGCCCTGACAGCACCTTGACTTCTGTTCTCTGGAACTGCAGGAGAACAAGTTTCTGTTGTTTTAAACTGCTGAATTTGGGGTAATTTGTTATGGCAGCCTTAGAAAACAAACCATCATCTAATTTGCCTTATTTTCCAAAGCACAGACAATTTTGAAAGTGTTTCAATCATGTACCACAGGGATGAAAGTGCATACAGAAAGCCTGTCTGAAGTGAGGTAAGGAAACATTTTTTGTTTTTTAGGAAAGTTTTAAGATATAAAGGAAAGTATTGGAGAAACCAAAAAAATATTCCTTATATATGTGCATTTTTGTACAATTTTCCACTGCCTCCTAGAAACCTTGGGTGTTCAGTGAATTCCAGAGGTAAAGGTGACCATTGACTATCCATAAGCCGTGCATCTCAATTATTTATTACTGCATAGCAGAACGCCCCAAAACCTATTGGCTTAAAAAAAACTATTTTATTTCTAAGGATTTGGTATGTCTAGTATTCAGGCAGGGCTCGGTGGGGATGAATCATCTCTGCTCCACATGGTATTGTCCGGGATATCTCAGCTGGGATCAGAGGATCCAAGATGGCGTCACTCACATGGCGGGGTCCTTGTTGCTAGCTGACGGCTGAGGTCCCTTCCTTCCCTTCCCTTCCATATGACTCCTTTTTCTTTGCACGTAGTCTCCCATTATTCATTATTCCAGCACAGCATTTTTTTAAACTTGATTGTTGGCTTCCAAAAATGAAAAGAGAAAAGCTGTAAGACCTCCTAAGGCTCAGACCCAGAAATCCTATATCCACCCTTCTGCCGCAGTCTATTGGTGAAAACGAGTCACAGAGCTTACCCAGAGTCAGGGAGAGGGGAAATGGACCCTACCTCTTGATGAAGGATTGTTATGCATGCTCACACGTAAGAGGGATTGTCCATGGCGCTCTTGCAGACAAATTGCTAGACAATGCTTTGCTTTTTCTAATCATTTTCTTTGATGAAGTCTGATCCTTTCTTGCAAATACCTCCCTTCTTTAAATACTGAACACTTATTATTTATATCAGTCTTTTGAGAATTACTAAAATACTGCTTAGTGGAATTTGTTACAATTTTTTCTTTTAAAAATTTTCCTGCTTTGTCATTTCAAAAAGATCATAAACCCTTGGAGGTGAAAGACGATGTTCTATGTTTCTTTGTATCCCATAACATCAGCACAGCGGGTATTTAATAAATAAGTGTCTTCTTTATTATAAAAGTTGAGTGATGGGAGAATAATGTATTTAAACTATACACAGTGTTGTTTTAGTGTCCACTAGATTATTTATTGCTAAATCCCTTGCAGGTTACTGTGATAAGTTAGTCCTGACCTGTTCCAATTGCCCCTGCCTTTTCTTATGCTTATCACACATGTGTGGTTATAGCTAATAATTGCCAATGATAGTATATATAAGGAAACATATTCAGGATCACTAATTTAAAAAGAGTAATTAAAAGTACACATAAATCCACAAAGAAATAACAGGTCTTTTAAAAAATATGCTAGCATTTTTAAACATGCCTGATTTATGGGTGTCTCAATTGCTTAAATGTTTGCAATATTCTGCAATGAAATAAAAATTGTCTCCAAAGCTGATCAGAATGCTCAGAGACATAGTCAATCATTTGATGATTCACAGTTACCCATGAAACCCAAGCGCCCCATCCTCATTTTGAGCATAGGCCCAGGCATCTGATAAAGAAGGAGCCGGAAAGGAAGAATTACATGGTGACCTAGACAAAAGTGTCATGTCAGCATCAGCATCAGATAAACTGATTGCAGTGGCTGATTGTACTGCTTATAGGGAGAGTTACTTGGAAGATTTGAATGAGAAATCCTCTCTTGTCCATCACAGAAATGACTCTTGGTATATATCCAGACATATTAAACAATTGTCAAATCACAAAGCTAGACAGGATTTTATGAGATTAACTGATTTATCCTTCACCTTGAGATAAAACCTGCATGCCACAAAATTCTCTAGGCACTGAGATTTAATTCATTCTTTGAGAAAAATAAGACCCATTCATTTTTTCAACAAAGATTTAATGTGTTTGAACTATATCAGTGCTTGGTCTGCATCAGTAAATACAACCAAAGACCTTTACTTTCATGGAACTTGTATTTTAATAGGGGGATGTAACTGATTCCATGAGTTTCCTCTTTATAAGTATCAATAAGTCTTATTAGCTTTATGTTGTGTGTGTGTGTATATATATATATATATACATATATTTTAAAGATTGTTTTTTCCTTTTTTCTCCCCAAAGCCCCCTGGTACATAGTTGTCTATTCTTCATTGTGTGTCCTTCTAGTTGTGGCATGTGGGACGCTGCCTCAGCGTGGTTTGATGAGCAGTGCCATGTCTGCGCCCAGGCTTCGAACCAATGAAACACTGGGCCGCCTGCAGCTGAGCGCGCGAACTTAACCACTCAGCCACCAGGCCAGCCCTGGCTTTATATATATTTTAAATTGGTTTGCTCATATTATCAGAAAATATCCACAAAATAGACCCAATCACTAATAAGCTGTGAGTTGTGAGAAAAGAGCTTAGAATTCATTTACATTAACAAACAATTTCATTTTCAGATGAAAACACTAAGACTCAAAAAGGTTGATTCTTACTTGAAGTGAACTACTTCGAATACCTAGGCCTTCAAATACCAGTCCAAAGTGCTTTACTTTTTGCCTACTCTTTCAAAAATATTTTCTTTTTCCTACATTGACTTGGTCATAGAAAGCATTCACAAAATCTAGCACAACATCCATGTATATTAGCTATAAATCTTTTGGTTCTGTGTGACAGAAATCCAACTCGAATAGTTGAGGCAAAAAAAGAGGGGTTTATCAGGGGCCGGCCCTATGGCGCAGCGGTTAAGTGCGCATGTTCCACTTCAGCAGCCCAGAGTTCACTGGTTCTGATCCCGGGTACAGACCTAAGCATGGCTCATGAAGCCATGCTGTGGGAGGCGTCCCACATATAAAGTAGAGGAAGATGGGCACGGATGTTAGCTCAGGGCCAGTCTCCGTCAGCAAAAAGAGGAGGATTGGCAGTAGATGTTAGCTCAGGGCTAATCTTTCTCAAAAAAAAAAAAAAAGAGATGGGTTTATCATAAGGAAATTTCAGTTTCTCCAGGACCCAAAAGCACAAATAGAGCTAAACTGAGGAAATGAGCACTCGGAAACTGTTAGGACTGTCTACATGCCCTTGTTCTATTCTTCTCTGTAAAAGTATCTTACTGATTGAGGTCAGAAGGACCTGGTGGTTTCTGAGCCTAAACTGCCCGGGTTCAGATCCTGACTGTGTCACTTGCTACCAGAGTGACCTGGAGCAGGTCAGTTAATCTTTCTAATCCTCAATTTCCTCATCTGTCAAAATTGGGATAATTATAGTACCCACTTGATAGGATAATAGCAAAAAGTAAATTAAATAATATCCAGGGCTTGGCACAATGCTTGCCTCATAGAGCCTTCAAGAAATGTGAGCACTCATTATAAAATGAGAGATGTCAAGAGCTGAGCTGGACAGAGCCCAGCTGCCAGGTGTGGGAGTAGTCGATTAAGACAACAAGCCAAAATGACGGTAACAACTAAGCCTTTATTCACTTACTGCCATGGGAAAAGCAAGCCTAGAAAGAAGGTCCTAGCTCCTCCAGTGTTTCATTCTTCCCCAGAGAACTGCACCAGGCACCAGGCACCAGGCGAGGGTCAGTTGCACCAGCACAGAGGGGGAAATTGTCTCACTGCCTGAGGGAACCCTGATGAGAAGCCCCCTGCAGTTTCATGGACCTGGGAGCTGGGTGGAGAAGGAGAGGGCAAGGGCTGGGAATGGACAAGTCCTGAGTTTTAAGTCAGAATGGAGAAAAGTGTTTTCCAGGTTCCTCCCTCCCTTGATCAGGATGGGCTCAGCAGAGACTCCTGTGGAAGGCCTCAGCCCAGGGCGCCAGTAGAGAGGCCTCTGAAGCGAGGGATTAAGCATGCAGAAACTGCATGAAAGCATGGCCGGCCTAGGCGCCTGAGTCCTTGACTGCAGCTCCCTTCAGCAGGCCTGTCAGGTAGAGCCTTCAGAATTGCCTATGGTCAGGCCTAAGACATCTTTCATAGGTTTTTGGCCAGGAACCAGGCTGAAGAGGCTTCTGTATTCTTGAGAGGGCTTTCTCCTAGATGAGTAACGTTTCATCCCCCAAGTTTCATAAGTTTATATTTCATGGGGATCTTGTGGTTCTCTTTTCAGCGAGATAGTATAGGTACTTGCCTTAAAATGAGGCCTGGAATATAAGAAGCACCTATCATAGGTTGCGTATTACTCTTATGCTTATCATCGCTATTGTTTTTATTATATAATTGTTCAAATTATAACTCTAATATGACGCTTTACTTTTTTCTCTACAGGTTTAGGTAATAGTATCATCCCTCATATTGAGGCTTTGAAAACAATTCCTTGATCTTTGTTATGCAGAGCTCATCCTCCCTGCACCCAGGAAGAACGACAGTTCCAAATCCACATTTCAAATTAAAAAAAAAAAAAATGCTCAGCTATTAGGTGGCAGCACAGTCTCTTAGCTATATGTTGAGATCCTCAATTAAGGCATCATTTAAGAAAATCAACAATCTCTGCAAGATATATTAAGCCTCTTGTTTAAAATTCACCTAAATTTTTTTGGTATTCAATAAAAAGTTGAAGCCCCACTTTGTGCCAGGAATTAGGTCTTTAATAAGGTGGGAAGAACAAAATGGCAGTTTTTTCCTGATCCCATGGAAACTTATAGATAACTGGGGCAATAAATGTTAATCATGTAACACACAGATTAAGGAATTTAACTGTGATATTACCATAAAAGAGAGGACATGATGCTGTATTGGAGTGACATGAGCTCACCTGGGGGTGGAGACAAGTGGTTAGGGAAGGGTTACCCTAAGCTATCACTGTATTGAGATCTAAAGAATGAGTAAGAGTGAATTCAGCAACTCATTGATTAATGTCAGGCGTCTAAGATCCTTCCAATCAAAGAAAACTGTGTGTTCAAAACCATTGGTTCTCAAATTTGGCAATACTTTGGAATCACCTTGGAAACTTTAAAACAAAATATTGATGCCTGGATCTTGTGTCCAGAAATTCTAATTTAATTGGCATGGAGTATAGCTTTGGTACTGAGGTTATTTTTAAGCTTTCCACGTGGTTCTGATACACTTCAATGCTTGGTAAACAATGTTTATATCCTTAAGCAGGAGGATTGTCTTACTTAAACTGAAGGAAGACTTGTGTGCTTGGAGTTCAAAGAATGAAAGAGAATGTGATATGACATAAGACTGTGATGTAAATAGTGACAAATCATACAAGTCCTGGTCAGCCACATTAGAAGTTTGATCTTTATCTTGAGAACAGTGGAAAACTATGGAAATATTTTAAGCAGAGGACATCATATCTAAGTTTATGTTTATGTTTGCAGTGTAAAGATTGTAAAAGAGAAGCTATAAAATTAGCTTGGACTAGGATGGTGGCAAGGAGATGGAATTAAACGGATTCAAGAGATTATTTTTAAGGAGGTGAAACTGGTATACTTTCAATGGATTGGCTATAAAGGTGGTAAAACTGACATGTTGGTTTCTGTCTAGTGGGACTGGATTGGATGGTAGGGGTATATTATGAGCTTAACCTTATAGATATTTCAGGTGTCCTTGAGATATCTAAGCAGATACATTGAAGGGATAGTAGATGGTATATAGGGATAGTATATAGCTTTGAGACATCTTTGAGATATCTAAGCAGAGATATTGAAGGGATAGTAGGACTCAAATGTCTGGGCTTGAGATGTTAGATTTTCTGGGGACAAAGTTCTAAAGAGCGATAGGAATGCTTTACATTAAACCCTGTAAGTTACATAAAAAATAATTATTTTACTTGTAGAAAACATTGTAATAGGCACTGGGCACACAAAGATGATTAAGATGGTGCCTCTGACCTTAATTGGTTGATTAATAGAGGAGATAAAAAAGACCGAAAATTCTAATGTGATTTTAAAATGAAGGTCCCCTTGAAAACATCTCAAGGTAAGACAGGACAAAAGAGAAAAAATCAAGCGACTTTTATCTGGTTGTAATCATTAAATGCTAAAATATTCTTAGAAAAAAATAATATTCTGGTTGGAAAGAAAAGGAAAGCTAACAGAATTTGAGAGAGGGGAATCACCCTGAAGAATCACGAAAATTGTCAGCGGAACAATAAGATAGTAGAACATAATCTCAGATTGGGGGTATTTTGTTTTTTCATTCAACTTGAACTGGAGAGACAACAAGCTAGAAGGATAAAGAGGACACCAGGAGTTTTAATTCGTGTATTCATTTTTCAGATATCTATAGGAGCTACCATGTACCAATACATCAATACTGTGATAAGGGCTAGGGGTACAACAGTAGCACAGTAGACATCATTCAGCTTCACAGAGTTTATAGCTTCCTATCCTATTTAAAACAAGAAAAATAAAATAGCTCGTTGATTTGAGAAAGTGTCCCTAGTTAGCTCTTGCAGAGGAAGTCAGTAAAAAAGGATGTCTTGAGTCAATAAGGTTAAGTAGCCATTCTATGGGATTACATTCCCTGGATGTTAGGGCAAGTTTTAGAGCAGTGTTTCTCAGCCTTGGCTACAGATTGAAATCACCTGGAAAGCCTTAGGAACTACTGGCACCTGGGTCCCATCCCAGGAGATTCTAATTTAATTGATCTTGGCTTAGGCTGGGGCATCAGAATTTTTTAAAGTTTTCTGGTGATTCTAAGATTTAGCCAAAGTTGAGAACCACAGCTTTAGAAGGACGCTCCATCACTGAAACCAGTAAGGGACTCCAGATCATGAGGCTGAGCAAGGAACGAAAAAATGCTGATTATATACGAATAACGATAATGAAGACTTCTGAGTTTTTAAGTGCCAAGAACACTTCTAAACACTTGACATATATTAAGTTAGTTAATAGTCTCACAAGGCCTGTGAGGAGGTTATTTTTGCTCTTTCCATTTTACTCTTCAGAGGTGAGAAAACTGAGGCCCAATGGCACACACCTAGCAAGTGTCAGGGCAGGTGCTTCAACCTAAGCAGCTTGGATCTAGAGTTTCTGATCTTAACCACTACGATATATCGCCTCTAAGTATAGTGTGATAGTAGTTTTACACCAAGAAGAATTGTAGAAAGACGGGAAACATAATAATAGTAGAATATCATTATGTAAGTTAAATGCCACTTGATAACCGAGAGTGGTTATTATGGCCTCATGAAACACCTTTGAGCTATTTTGTTATATATATACTGCTTCTCATGCTTGTATTTCTCACTTGTGGAAATCAGTTAAGTTCATCTTGTTGTGTATGTAGGCTGTTACATAGTACAGAAGTTTTCGTTTTCAGCAGCAATGCAGGGAGATATAGGCACTCAAATCAGGTGATTTTTCTTTTTCTGACTTTTCAAAGATGTTTCCTCCTGAAGGAAACTCAAGTGCTAAGGGTGTTCTCCTTAATCTAAAGAACGACTACTACTTCATGGTCATGACCAGGCTGTAGGAATAGAATCTTCGGAGGAAATAATCATCCCCTAGGGAGTAAGTCTTACAAATGGAACCTATTTTACCGGTGGAAATACCATAAAGAAAATTGTTATTGGAGGGATTGCTGGCACACTGCATTCCTATACATGTCCAAGAGGAAAATATTCCAATTTAACGATATAAGACATGTATCTGAGTCGACATTCTATGTGTATTTTTTTACACTTTCTATCCCATTACAGAAGTGATATCTACCAAATAAATGCATTTCTAAATGATTAGGTTTCAGCTACTTCGCCTATGCCTTTGTTGTTCCCTCTTTGTCTTTGAAGTCTGAGGAGGCAAATAAAGGAACTGTAGTGGCCAGAAGCACACAACCCCCAGTGCAGTGGATATTCTGTGTCCTGCAGCTGGAGCTTGGGAACCATAGCCAGGCTTCATTTGTTCCATATGAGTACAAGCTAATAAATGTAGGGAATTCCATTTGGTATTCAATTAAGAGCTCTCCTGACTCCTGTTATTAAAGCCTACAAACTATTGAGCGTAAAATTAAAGTTGAACAATTCAGCTCTTTTTGACATTGTAACACTGCCTGAAAGATAGTGATGTAAAACCCAAGTCAAATGTCATCCTTTAAAGCCCATGGACAAATGGAAAGTGAGAACATTGAGGTAAATAGAGTAAATGCCTAAAACGTGGTCATTTACTAATGACATACACATCCTGTTAGGAGCCTGCTACTGCTCTTGCACAAATACGTCAACCAGTTTGTTGAACACAAGATATTACATTGATTTTGACAGAAAGCTACAAGATTATTATTGCTAAAGCTCCAATGAAGGATATAATTAAAGCATTAAGCATTTTTAAGGTTTTAAAATGACCTAAGGCAATAACCAGAAAATACTATAGGAAATCGATATACTGTACTTGAAAGGAAATTAAATTGGTCTTTAAATTTTTTATCTCTTCTAAATTTTCTCTCGACTGCCAGACCATGGAAGACAGTGACTCTTGCCTTGCCATCAGGGAGTATGACTTTCTGTAAATCTCATGTACTGCAGGGGCCACTTTTATTATTTTTGACTTAGAAAGTGCTCAGCTGAATAGATAGTATTATGAGATTTTGTGTGCATTATCCTTACTAGTCTCTGGTCTCATTATTTAAAAAAAAAAAACAGAAACAAAAACACAACCAGACAAAAATAACCTTCTGCACATAGCCAGAGAAGTCAAGTTAATGAAATTTCAAACAATGAAACCAGAGAAGTTGATAAGTCTCACACTTGAACCTAAGTGAAATTCTTTCAGTTTTTATCAAACACTATGCCTGTCGATCTTGCTATGCTGCAGGGAATATGACCCACTGTAGATACAAATTCAATTTGGATCTATGTGAACCAAACTCATTTTTATTGTTTATTATTGGAAGGAGTTATTACAATCAAACAGTAGCTTGAAGTGAACCTCAGGGAGATGAATGGATATGAACAGAAATTAAGGAATCTTAAAACTTGAGAAATCTTTCTAGAAATGTGGATAATCAACATTTCCTCTGTGTGTTGCTGTTGTTTATTTCCTCATTCATCTTTGGTATACACTTTGAGGAGCATAATCAGGCCTTAGGATAAAGGTCTTATCTTTAGTAAGTTGCTCACACAAAGTAGAGATTTCCAGAAATATTTTTGAGAGTCTCTTGTCCACTTCAGTTTTCTGCTCCTTTCCTTATTTTACTCATTGCCTCTTGATTGTTTGAGTGGGTAAAAGATAACACGGTAGAAGGAGCAGAACCTCTCAATCCTCAGTTTCCCCTTCTACAAAATGGGAGGAGTAATGATACCTTCCTCATGGCATGGTTTTGAGAAGTAAATTAATTGATATAAGTAAAGCTGACAGATGATTAGCACATGCTGTGCATTATGTACATGTTATAACAACTTTTATAAAAAGTATGATGATGATGATTTTGCCTTTTAAATTGTATTGCCAAAATGTGAATTCACTATTATATTGAGCCAGCCATTTAACAATTCTGAGCCTCAATTTCCTTGACTATAAAATAGGAATAATATTTTCTCCACCTACCTTAAATAGATTATGTTTATGAAAAGAATTTATAGCTATAAAACAACCCTGCAATTAAAAACACTGAATCTGGACTTTAAAAAGCACTAGTTTAAATCCTAGTTTCTTCTCTTAATAGTTATGTGACCTTAGTTGAGCCCTTAGTTTCTATGTTTGTAAGATAATAAGGGAATGGCACCATCTTGTAAAGTTATCTTTAGGTTTAAATGAGATCATGTATGAAGAGCTCAGTACCATGGCTGATACATAGAAAGTATGCCAAATAAAAAGAAATAATTCTATTTGATGCAGGAAATAAGTATTATTTTAACTTCTTAATAATTTCTTTGTTATGGTCCATGTTAATATGTGGTGAGTGGATTTATTTTATTTCTAGTTTTTCGGAAACTCTGTATCCTAACTTTTCTCTACCTCGAAATTCTGTGCCAGAACATCCCGGCTCTTGGTGTCCTTGGTGACATTCAGTAACGTTAAGCATTGGCGTTTGTGCATATGAAGGAAGAGCTTGGTTAAGTTAAAGGAGCTTCCAATCCTGAAATCTAGACTGCCGTTATTAAGAACAGGAACAACTTTACAAGTGCTATGATCAAAAGACATGTGACCCAGATAGAAAAAAGAAAGAAAGAAAGAAAAGAAACAGAGTTTTCACCTTTCAGAAAAGTGGAAAACCTTCATCAAGCAGAGAAGAAAATTATGTCTCGTAATATATATGAGAGAATCTGGCCAAACATTAAAAAAAATGAGAAGAAACATCATGTATGGCACAAATAATGTTTAAAGTCACTGCCTAGGTCTGAAGACAAGATATAGCCACCTACTCTCCCTACTCCAAATACTTTTATATTACTGTTATTTCAAACTCTCAAACACAAGAGTGCTTTAGAATTTTTAAACCATTGACTACAGTTTTGTTTAAAGGAAGATATAATTAAGAAGATGTTGAAAGTTAAACATTTTGAAATGTTTGTTCAGAGCATTGTTGAAATGAACTGCTCAGCGAGTTTTCTTGTTATTCCAGGAGTAAATATTCCGACTAGTCAATACACCAAAATGCTATGGGCAAGTTGGCACTATTAGATGTCATTTATTTAGGCAAACTGACAGTAGGTTCACCAAGCTTAAAAAATAACCCCAAGGGAGAAAAAAAGAAATCCCTGTGTTTACTTTGGTAGCTTAGACATATTTTCATGAACAAGATGATGTCCTAAAAGCTATTCATTAAGCTTAGAATTAAGTAATAGAATTGGAAAATGTGGATAGCACATTGGAAATTTAGCTCTTCACTTAATATCATAGATCACTTTTTCCACTGATATTATTTGGTCTAGGAAAGTAAAATCTTCTTGAAGAAGTAATTAGAAAAAGTGCACATCAAGGAATGTAATTGAGGATAGACTTTGGTTGACCTCAGAAGAGAACAAAAGCTCAAAAGAAATTTCATAAGGTTTGAAATTTGGCAAGAGGACCACACTATCTCTGATAATTAGACTTTCAACACATTTGGAATTGCTAATTGGATCTAAGTTCTAATTAGACTTTTTATGTAACTAAGAATGACATATTATTGTATGAATTTAATGTGCTTCTACAGTCAAAACCAACAATTAGCATCCCTTTCCAAATTATCGTAATAAGGAAAAAGCTGGATTTTTGCTTATATTGTGACATCCTCTTCTCTTAAGATATATTATGTACATTTTAGTTTTCTTAATTAAACACCTTGTGGGGAGCTCAAAGAGAAACTTGACTTTTAATAGGAAGCAGCTAAATCGTTTGTTTGTGAGGGAGTTTTCCAGTATGTTGATGAATTTGGGAGCAACAAACAAAATGCAATACAAGGAAATAAATCACAGTCTTCAGGAGGAAGCAGCACAAATAAGCAGGTGCTCCTATAAACCATTCAGTTAATCAAAACAGTCTCCAAATATGACTAAAGTTCTGTTACATTTTTAAAACACGCAAATGTGGGCCAGGTTCCCAAAAGTGAAGCTCATGGATCTGGTTGCGGGATTAATAGTGTGACATTTCTTCCCAAGACATGCATTACAACATTCTCTTTGCAGCTTTGCTCCTTGCACAGTTATCTGCTAATTCAAGTCACAGCATCGCTTTCTTTTCTCTTTATTTCTGAATTGAGAGTCATCAATTTTTATCCTGTTGAGATTTATAGGCAGTAATTTTTAAACTGGTAGCCCTCAGATTTCGATATTACAGGAGATGAGAACTACATGTGGATGTAAAGTTAAACCAGTATTTTGGAGAGTAAAGAGCAGTGAATCATTCTAAAACTTTAAGGGAAAGGCTGCTGCCAAAATATTCCAAAGAAATTGATAGCACTGACAACAAAGGCAAATTATATTGTTTTATGTCCTGTGAGTACTTGAAAACAACAAAGCCATATACATGATTTTTTCCTCAAATAAAAGCAGTAACCCTTCTAACCACATTAAAAGTCTTGCAGTTTTTTTTTTCCCAATAAAAGCAGTATAAGACCTAATTAAAACCATTGAAACAATAAGAAAATCTAACTTGTGCAGTAATTGACATGTTAGAACAGACATTATGTTAGAATTATATGTGCTATTATTTTTCCAATTAGGGCATTACTGGGACTGAGTTATTGGTGTATTTATAACTTCTCGATAAGTTAGAAGTCCTCAGTGAGTCTCCTAAAGCATGTTGGGTACTGACATATGCCATATGATGATATTTAAGAGTAGGAAATGGCATTTCTGTTTGCTTTATTTGCTATTAAAAAAGCAAACCTGCACAGGACCCTTCCTATACCAGTTACTCCAGGAGATACCACACAGTTCTCTGAAAGACCTACACATGGTGATTGGACCGTGCGTCAGGCAGAAAAGTGACCAAGCTATTTTATCTTTCAGCTTGGATGCTGGAATCCTGTCACAGGGCTGAATGGGTCACTGACTGACAAGAAACTGGAGAATAACATGCGTGGAGTGGTTCTACGTGTGGTGACTGTCCTGGTGAGTCTGATCAGAGCCTTGTGGTCTTGGCTTAAAGAGGTTACTTTATCTCTCAGTTCTTTATGTTTTATTCACTGACGCCACAGTCTTAAAAGAGCTTTGAATAAATCCTGACTATGCTTTCTGAGATATTTTTAATGGTCATAATTTTAGCCTTCAATTTATGTGGATCAGAATCAGATTTTTGCAGGCTTTTCCTTTAATTACAGTGATTTGTCAACAACTTTTTAGACATTTTAGGCCAAATTTCCATCCTTCTCCAGATTCCTACATATGATAAAGTAAAGGTATCCCTCAGACGTTTTCTCACTGAAACTGCATAGTGTAGGGGTCGGCCCGGTGGCATGGTGGTTAAGTTTGCATTCTCTGCTTCGGCGGCCAGGGGTTCGCAGATTTGGATCCCTGGCACTGACCTAGCAGTGCTGATCAGGCCACACTGTGGCAGCGTCCCACCTAAAATAGAGCAAGATTGGCACAGATGTTAGCTCAGCGCCACTCTTCCTGACCTCCCCCCCCCCGACACTCACACACAAAACTGTATAGTATGCATAAATGGAGATAACCATGCCAAAGGAAGTAGATTTGATAAAATGTGCCACGTTCAGTGATACTGAAACATTATCAGACTAAGACAATAATTTCTAGTAAGGACCTACTTCAAAGGAAAGATCATCAGATTGTTTAATAAATATTTATTGAGTATCCACTGTATTCAAGCTCAGTGCTGATTACTGGGGACACTGATGAATAAAACAGACAGATATGATTCTATCTTTATGGAGCTTATAATCTAGTGATTCTTGAAATATTAACTGGATTATACATGTGAAACATTTATTGCAGTTCCATTTAGTTATTAGGAAATCAAAATGGTAACTATTGTCATTATTCCATATATTATTATTTTTCTCTCCTAATAAACATATAAAATAATACATCAAGAGAAATATTCTTAAATAGTAAAATACTCAAATGGGTATTGTCTAAATCGCCATAAAGCATGAAGACATGCATTCTCCCTGACTATTTCAATGTGTTTAGCCTGGTGCTACCTCATAATACACATCAAAACCTAATAGTCCATAGTTATTAACTTTATTCTTCTTCAGAAAAGCCTGCTTGTTTTTAAATTTGAAAAAGTCTTTCCTATAGGCTAAAAAAAATGTAGAATTAGTAAACAGGAGAAGCAGTTTTTGTGATATATTGATGCTAATTGGATGTTTATCAAAGTTTATAACAGCAATGGCTGCCCTTTGTCCATTGTTTAGTACAAATTAAATAGAGTCAACATAATTTCATTGTCTAAAAAAAGGATATCTGATATTTCTGTAAAAGGAAATTCAAATGAATAGTCTGTCCCCCCTTTTTGGTGCCTGTAATTTATTCCTAGTTATTATTTTAATAAGATTTTCACTTTTTTGGCAGATGATTATAACATGAATACTTCACAACTTAAATGTGAAGGTGTTCTGTATGTACTCAAGGATGTGGCTATGTGCTAATATTAAAAAAAAGACAGGCATTTAAAATACAGTAAACTATTAATGGTCTCTTCTCTAGTGATTAATATGCAAACTCAGGTGACAACTGCGATGAAAGATAATATATGTGCTTTGTTTTGGTCTTTGAGATTCATATTTTAAGGCAAGCTAACCTCATTTACTTATTAAGCAAATATTTATTTAGTACTTACTGTAGACTTGTTAATAGATATAAGATGAATAATACATAGAAATGCGTGTTATTCATCTTATAGGTATATTCATACTTCAAAGCAGTCATAGAATCTTGTTGGAGTGATGCACATACAACGAAACAGATATGATTTATTAAGCCTTACTATGTGCCAGATATTCTACTAAGTTGTTTACTTGTATTATCTTATTCAGTCCTCACAGTGTTTCTAAGAAATGGACACTATTCTGATCCCAAGAATGTGGTAGATGAAACTAAGAAATCCAGAGGTTGAAAAAAAAGTGGAAGATTATACAGATAGTATGTTGAGTTGGGATTCAAACCCAGGAAGTCTGACTCCAGGCCTTTTAACCTCTTCCCTCTTGATGTTATATTATACTCCTTCTACCCCTACTGTGATAAGCATGAGAATAAAAGTATCTGTAGGATTTTACTTGACTTGAGAGTTGGAAATGCTTAACTCTGAATAAGGTCAAAGTGAGTTTGATTGGGAAAGTTTCATAGGACCAGTTATTTTACATTCATTTCCCGGCTGAACAAAATGATTGCTATTTTGTGCGTGAAATTGTATTGCTTCACACAGTGTTAATGCCTGCATGCCCCAGTCTCACCTTCGTGACTCACAATGGTCTCTGTTTCCTGCCAGCTTGCCCTGCACAGATCTTGAGCATGGTTAGTGAATGGAGATATGGAAACAGTATGTTTCCCCAGGTCTTCTGTGATGCAGTGTGGATTTATCAGTTGCGTGCCCAGTTGAGTAAAATGTTGTTCCACTTATTACACTCCCACAATATACAAACGTGGTACTTAATATTTTGTAGGCTTCTTGATTCTTCATGTACTTCTTACTGAATGGAAACCTGCCACAACCTTCTTATTTATTTCCTACAAACATCTTTCCAGGTCTAGCTGTTACTTATATGGCATTATGAGCTTCTTCCACCCAACACGAAGAATCGCTCTCCCCTCAACCCACCTAGCAACTCCAAAATATTGATGCCCACTAAACCCTGAAACTCAGATTTGGTTTATACTAGACTTTATTTGGCCACCTAAACACCACCCTGAGAAGGCAGAAAGAGAAGGGAGGGCCCACGTCTAAGGCCCCTGAAGAAGGATTTCTCAGCCTTTACTTCATTCTAACTGCAACCTAGTCCCACTTCCACACATCCCTTACTTTGCTTTTTAGGCAAATTATGATATTAATGACACACAGGTTAATAAAATTGATCTTCCTTACCTACGTTTGAAACCCCCATTCATATTACTATTAAGGATACTTCATTGACTTGAAAGAAATAATCTAATGTTTATCTTAAACTAAATAATTCAGTGCTATATTGTTTATGATCCCAAGGGCAAATAAATGATACAGTCAAATGGTTAATTGAAGAGAATTAAATAAAGGGATTATTAACAAAGATGTAAATGGGGTTAAAGGAATCAACAATGGGTGTTGAAGAGCCAGGGCCTGGATGCACAGCAAGCCTTGACTACCTTGAAGACTGATGGGGCATGAAGCAGGAGCAGTATTGACAGACCTGGCAATGGCTGGAGCGGTGGGAGAGAGACCACTCAAGAGCAGCTGTGATCTTTGGTATAGGAAGAGGGTGGAGAAAAAGAGTCATTGCCAAAACCACAGTCAGACAGTGATGAAATGAAGAGAGAGGTTACCTCAGTGTCATTCCTCCTCTCCATTTCGTTTCATTGTCTCCACTTGCAAATTCAACCAGAAGTCAGAGGGCAAGGGAGCATAAGTAACGCAGACCATGAAGGTCAGCCTCCTCGAACACAGAGCAGGGCAGTGAAGGGCATGGTGGATCCGGAAACCAACACCAGTGTCTACTATTTGGTAACACCTTTTAAGAACTTCACATGTGTTAACTTATTTAATCCTTATTAAAACCCTACAAGAGATGTATCAATTACATTAAAAGGATGAAAATAGGATACAAAAGAGTTAACTAAATTTCCGTGTCCGTATAGCTCACAAAAGTCAGAGATCCTGGTTCCAGAGGCCAAGTCCTTAGCCACTCTGATATTCTGCCTTTGGAATCAGAATGAATTCACATTAGTTTTAAATTAAATATGATATAACTACTGAGATTGCAAATATTACTAGATTGGTAACTTAGGAACATTTTTCTAAATAGCATCACATATTCAACCATCACCGAAGACACAGACAAATGTTGTAGAAATTGAGGAAAAGAAAGAATGAGAATAAAATTCAGACCCTGCAAGCTTGGTCCTTCTATTAACCTCTTTGTTTCCATATTTGGCCCACTTATCTTAACTTCTTACCAAGTGGACCAAGTGTATTACTATAAGGCACTTATTAAGATTATTTTTTTTCCTTTTAACTTACTAAGTTGTATAAGTATGGATAGCCATAAATGACTAATTATGTCATTCAATTTTTTTTTTCCTGAGGAAGATTGACCATGAGCTAACATCTATTGTCAATCTTCCTCTTTTTCATTTTTTTGTATCTGAGCCACTGCCACAACATGGCTGCTGAAAGATGAGTGGTATAGGTCTGCACCCAGGAACCGAACCCAGTCCACTGAAGCAGGGCATGCTGAACTTAACCACTAGGCCACCGAGGCTGGCCCAGTCATTCAATTTTTTTCACGGTAATTCACAAAAAGTTATTAGAAACATCACTGAGTAGTAAATATTATCATAATACTTATGAAAATAAAATGGAAAGAAATTAGCACCAATGAAAAGAAGGTCTTGAGAAGCTGTGCTGCAAGAAGAAATAGAAGATATCTCAAAAACATAGCAGGAGCTCACTGATTAATAATTCCTATTTGCTTGATTTGGTTTTGCTTAAAATGGGCACATGGCACCTCTAATGAAACATGAATTCACTCATCAATTCATTTGAGAAATGTTTATTGAGTGCCTTCTTCTAGATGTTTGGGGCTCACACAAAACAGACAAACATACTGACTTTTGGGAGTTTCATTCCAGCAGGATATCTTCTAAAGCTCTCAGAATATTATTTGAAAAGGTACAGTGCCATCATCTTACATTAAATATACAACATAGTACTCCTTGCCTAAAACTACTATAAAAATAATTAAATAACTTTGTATAAATATATGAAATTATATTTATATAAAATTATATTTAATTATATTATATTGGAAGTTTATAGTCAAGCTGTGGTGGTGATTTTTCTGTATTTTATAAATTCAAAAACATAAAATTTTTCACAGTTTACTATCTCTGAAATCAGGATGCGTCTTTTAACTGATGTCTCCTTGTAATTATAACTGGAAGTATTTTTTGTCTTTATTAATGGTAGGTAAAACAATTGTGGATCTTACAATTGAAACATTTTAGATTAAATAATATGTGGATGGTATTTTTACAAAATTAATTGTTAATAAATATTCCTGGAAAGACAAATTCAATAGGATTGGGCAAGAAGCCATCATAAGAGAGAGACTATTTTAAAGAATACCCGTAATAGAAAAGAAATAACAGTAAGAAATGAAGTCAATTGAAAAAATAGGACAGTAATAACAATGAAAATATTACACTCTAAACTAAAACTGTCACTATAGGCAGAGAAAGATAAAAGTAGAAAATACACAAAGGCAGCTTATCTCAAAACAATACCACATAAAGCAAGGTCCCAACTACGTGTTGAGAGAAAGGGAAGTTTCCCCAAGCAACTCACTATTGGAAGGGCATAGCAGGCAGCTGCCTACTGAGTTATCATTTTAAGAGAAATTTCCTTTTCCTAAAATATTTCCCTATTATTAGTCTCTCTTGGAATTTTTTCAGCAGGCCTTATTTCCCTGTGAAAATTTACATGTTATCTGAGATCAGAGAAAGGTAAAACATCACTATATAGTTATACAGTGTACCCTAAACTGTTAGCCTTCACTCAACAACTATTTATTGAACGTATATTGTAAGCCAAGCATTGAGCTGCATTCCAAAGAGGGAAAGATAAACACAACATAGTTCCTGCTTTCAAGGAGCTCCATATAAACCACTGTAGCAAAATTACTGAGTCCTCTATCAGAAAATAGAACCTGTGTGTGAGTGTGAGGAACTCAGAATTAAATACATTTTGGGGAGGCTGAGAAAGAATGATAAAGTTGAGAGAACAAAACAGACAGACAGATACAAAAATCACAGTCTTTTCGTGATCTAATCTCAGCAGTGACATCCAGGCCCAGATTCATGGGCTTACAGGACAATTTAATTCCTCATTTCACTGTGTTCTTTCATTTAGAATTCTTTGTAACTCCATATTAATTTTTTGTCATTTGTCATTTTTTTATCATTCATTAGCATTAGCGCCTCCCCTCCCCCCCTTAATTGTAAGTACCAGTAAGACACAAAGTTGGTTTTCACTTACAAAGCCTGGTATATAGAAGCAGGTCAGTAAATATTTGCTGAATGGACAAATTAAAATACTTTGATAGACTGAAGGGGTGTGTGTGTTTGTGTGTGAGAGAGAGACACAGAGACAGAGATAGAGACAGAAAGAAAGAGAGAGAGAAGCAAAGAAATAAAGAACTCTATATGTGATTAAAAAAATAAGAATGGGGAAAGACACAAGGCTATGCCTGAATAGGTGGTCTTAGGATTCCTCATTCTTTGACTTTTATCCACTAAGTCCAAATTTACAGGAGAGATAGCAAAGGAGATCCTAAACTGATAAGTATTATTGATTTCAGCATACGATTTCATCCCTGAATCGTCTTCCCTTTATTTCACCTTGGTGAACTGTCCAGACACCTCGGTGGAATGCTGGGGACCTCTTTTATCTGTTTCATTTACATCTTGAACAAGTCACTAAGCCTCATGCTTCTCACTGTTCTCTCCTGGAGAACACCTGGTTTCTCAGACTTCCCAAAGCTCCAAAAACACCATAACTAGGTCCATCTCTCCTCACAAATCAAACCCTAAATGGCTGAAAAAGCCCAGCCTCCTTTAGGTTTTGTAGACTCTAAGCTATTTACTTCTCCAAGAATTCCCTCCCTCCATCCACTCTTGTGAGGGAGGTAGGAGTGGATACCTTCCACCTCTCTACCTCCTCAGGTAACTAGTTTTACTATATTCCTACTCAAACTGCCTGCCCCATTCAGAGTTGCTGTAGTGGGTCCTTAGCCTTCCCATTACCCGGCATTTATTCAGCATCCTCTCTATGTTAAGCATTATGCTAAGTGCTAGAGATGCAGAGGTAAACAAAATAGACATAGTCGTTGCTGTAATAGAACATGACATCTACTAAGGAATATTGACAACATCCAAAGAAAGACACTAACGAAGAGCTAGACTGGGGAGATCTAGAAACACGTTCCTGAAGGAGAGCCGCCTGAGTCATGGTTCTCAAAATGTGAAAGATCTTTATATATGTCCTAGATGCCTCACAGAAAAAACTTGGAGGATGGAAGATGGAGACAGGATATGGGCAACAAGATGGTTACACATAAGTAAAACCCAAGTTGCATCTTTAGGTAATTAAAGTTCAAAATGAACAGTAACATAATCATATAAAATCTATATGCTTTTTGACCAATGTTGTCCTATAAGCTCTATAATTGTGATCTACTGCCTAAAATTTTACATTTAGACTCAGTATTAAATATAAAGAGCATAAAGAATTATTTTCAGAAACCAAACGAATCAAGACCATTAGATCTTTTGACGCAGTTGATACTAGGAAATGACTTAAACCATTTACGGTGTGTTCAAATACTTCATGCTTTTAAGGTAAAGAAGTACAAAGTTTTAATTCAAAATATCAAGAATCATTCATATTATGAAATAGCAAGTCCACATTTGACGACAAGTTACAAATGATATACAATCATTTAATATCCTCTTGGTCTTAGCGGAAGTTGTTGTTTGGCTTTTGTTCTACAAGGTTTTCCTTTCCACGTGGACTAATATTTCATAATTCATTTTCCCACCGTCTGTGGGAAGCACAGAATTAGACAAAATCAGTATAATGGATAAAGGGAGAAAAGGGTAAAATAGGGTGCAACTGTGTAGTTCACGATCCTCTAAGGAAACAGCCATCCAAATAGAAGGAAAAAACTACCTCTTGTCTTCGCTTGGATTGTGACTCTTTAGAAATTTAAAAAGTTTAAACTGTTTATATTAAATACAAGTACAAAGTACCTTTGTTTTTTTTTCTTCATGTTAAGGGATGTTGTGACTGATATCTAGGCAACAAATTCTCAATTTGTATAAAGACAAGAAAGTATGAATGTTAGATACAGTAATTTATATATATATCAGTGAAAGATCAAGCAATGTACTTGGCTTTCTCTAGATATAGTTTTTAACCAAATAGGTAATATGTGATTAGTTTTCTTTTTTTCTCATTAATTTTTTTTATTGTGGTCATAATAGCTTATAGCATAGTGAGATCTCAGTTGTACATTATTGTTTGTCATACACCTTATAAGTATACCCCTTCACCCCTTGTGCCCACCCTCCACCCCCCTTCCCCAGTATTCACTAGTTTATTCTCTTTATCTGTAAGTTTATTTATTTGCCACATATAAGTGAAATCATATGGTGTTTGTCTTTCTCTGTCTGGCTTATTTCACTTAACATGATTCCCTCAAGGTTCATCCATGTGATTGTGAATGGGACGGTTTTGTCTTTTTTTTATGGCTGAGTAGTATTCCATTGTATGTATATACAACATCTTCTTTATCCAATAATCCATCAGTGGGCACTTGGGTTGCTTCCACATCTTGGCTATTGTAAACAATGCTGCAATGAACATAGGGGTGCATAAGTCTCTTTGAATTGTTGATTTTCAGTTCTTTGGGTAAATACCCAGTAGTTAGATAGCTGGGTCATATGGTATTTCTATTTTTAATTTTTTGAGAAATCTCCATACTGTTTTCCACAGTGGCTGCACCAGTTTGCATTCCCACCAGCAGTGTATGAGAGTTCTCTTTTCTCTACAATCTCTCCAACATTTGTTGTTTTTTTGTTTTGGTGATTATAGCCATTCTAATGGGTATAAGATGTTATGTGATTAGTTTTCTTATTGAAAGTACTTCATCCCATTTCATTGCCTTTTCTCCTCAACACACTCAAATAAGAAGCATTGGCATATACTGCAAAGAGTAACAGACTTACAGTCAAAAGATTTCAGGTTCCAGCTTTTCCACTTAATATATCATTGAATTTAAGGAATCAAGGAGCTATTCTGAACCTCAATTTTTCTGTCTGTAAAAGAGGAATAGTAAAACTTGCCATACAGGGTTATTATGAGATTAAATAGGTTAAATTATGTGAAAGCAGTTAGCAACATGCATAGTGTTTCTAGACATACTATGTACTTATCTCTGCAGTGGAACAATGATTTGTAAATTAACTAAAGAAAAGAAAAAATGAGCATGAGTGATCATGAAAGCATAATTAATCATTGTCGTCAATCTTTAGATTGTATGGGAAATTATTTAAAGGATGCTAAGGAAGACAAGCATAAACTGTAGAATCATGACTTGTAGGCCTAGTCACTGTTATGTTAATTTGAAAACCTGCTGAGGAGAACCACAGCAACTCTCACTGCTGGTGAAGCTGGTGCTTTCTAGAGAAAAAATAAAAAAAGCAAAAAACCCAGTACAAAAAAAAAAGCCCCAAATTATAAACTAAAAACTTTTAAAAGCCTGTATGTTAATTATATTGTCTCATAGGAATTGTGTTTTTTTCCAGGCTAGCTTTAAATAGACTCTACATGTTAATATATGACTAATAAAATACTTGTAGCAATGCTCTGACATATCGTTGTCCTTATATTTTGCTAAGAACATTGTCCAAGTTTTTGCAACTTAGGCTTTCAGCATTGTGAACCTTCTCAGAGGTTTAAGCTTTCCCAAGGTCTCAGCCTTTGAGCCTCCTGAACCTAGAGGCAAAGTTGGGGGCTGGGAGAGTAAGCATGATGAGAGGGTCCACTGGGCAGACCCTCACAGCAGGGAGATGGGAATGGAGTTGATGGCGTGCTCTGGTAGCTCCCATAGCCACGTCTGAAGAGAGCTCCTTTGGGAGAGTTTATAAATGATAAAATGTGGTTCAGGGCTTCAGGCAAAAATGACACCTCTGGCTGAGGAAATTTCCAGTAGATGCTAAATAAAATAAACTGAAAGTTTCAATAAAATATGGTAAATGCTATGTAATAAATGCTACATTGAAAGTACACAGTAGAGCATTGTGGTGAAGAACACTGTCCGTAGAGGAGTTTCACTTCTAAGGTGGCAGGGTGAGGAGTTCCACGGACCCACTCCACAGTAAAACAAACAAAGATGCGAGAACAAACAAATAAATCCATTTAAAGTCTCTGGAAATTTTCCTAAGAGCATTCAGAAAATGAAATAACACTTTCAAGAAAATCTACTAAAACTCAGTAAATACAACAAGAGTCTGTGGCATCTGAGCCTCATCCTGCTCCTTCCCTTCCACCTCACCCCTCGCCCTGCTTAACTTGATGGAGGCTTCACTCCAAGCAGGTTTGGCCAAGAAGATGGGGTTCCCTCTTCCCTAAGTTCCCAATCAAGGGCTATCTCAACTGGAAGGACAGGCTGCTTGCATTTCTTACACCCTCCAACTCCAATTTGGAGAGGCTAAATTCCTGATAAATGTGGCCAAGAGTTTGGGAGCTCCCTCTCTCCACTCATTTCCCATCCATAGGATGCAGTCTCTATCCAAGATGTGGCCTGGAATACTGGGGCCTTGATCACCATCACTCCACCTTGCTCCAAGGGCAGAGGTTCCAAGACAACAGATGTAAGTGGAGAACACCAGAAGCTGCCGCTCAACTCAGTACCCAGAGTAGTGGCAAAGAAATTATGCCCGGGGGGAGGGAGTCTACAAGAAAAGAGAATGCTTAAACATTCTCCAGTTATTCGAAACAGAATATGGGGAAGATCAAGTCTAAGGCTCCTCTTGATTAAGATCAACAAGCTAACCATAAACCAGCTAGTTCACCAGAAAGAACTAGGCAAAGAAATGGCTAAGAATATCCCTCCTCATATCAGAATAAGTTTTAAAGACTGACTTCAAAAACGGCCCCTGCCAAAATTTATTTTCTTTAAACTATGAGCAAACCCAGGCATTGTTGAAAACAATAAAGCCTCGGCCAGTGATTAGTGGAGCTTAATGACGCAATGACCACAATGACTATGACACAATATGAATATAGACACAAACGTCCTCACCAGAATGCTAGCAAACTGAATCCATCAGGATATAAAAAGGATTATTCACCATGACCAAGTGGAATTTATTCCAGGAATATAAGGTTGGTTCAACTTATGAAAATAATTCAATGTCATATTCCATATTAATAAACAAAGGAATAAACCCACATGATCATCTCAATAGATATAGAAAAAGCATTTAATAAAATATAACACTGTTTCATGGTAAAAAAAACACTCAACAATCTAGTAATAGAAAGGAATTTCCTCAACTTGTTAAAGAGTGTCTATAAAAAACCCACAGTTAACATTATATCAATGGTGAAAGACTAAAAGCCCCCTCCAATCCTCTAAGATCAGTAACAAGACAAGGACGTCAGTTTTTACTATTTCTATTCAATATTGTGCTGGAGGTTCTAGCCAGCACAGTTAGACAAGGAAATAAAAGGAATGAGATAAAGGAAGAAGTAAAACTATCTCTATTTGCAGATGACATGATCTCACATATAGAAAACACTAAAGAGTACACACACAGACACTTGCACACACGCTAATAGAGTTAATAAATGAGTTTAGCAAGTTTGCAGGGTACAAAATCAATTGCATTTCTGTACATGAGCAATGACAAGCCCAAACAAGAAATTAGCAAATCATTTCTATTTAAATATATCAAAAAGAATAAAATAATTAAGAATAAACAACAAAAGAGTTGTAGTATTTGCACACTGAATACTCTGAAATATTGTTGAAAGAAATTAAAAAGTCCTGAATAAACGGAGAGAGAGATCCTGTAGTCATGGATTCAAAGACTCAATATTGTTAAGATGGCAATATTCTTCAAACAGATCTACGGATTCAGAGAAATCTCTATCAAAATTCTAGCTGTCTATTTTTTTTTTGCCGTAATTGACCAACTCATCCTAAAATTCACATGGAAATTCAGGAAAACCAGAATAAGCAACAAAAAAATTGACAACAACAGAAAATCTTGAAAAAGAAGAACAAATTGGAAAATTCACACTTATCAATTTCAAAACTTACCAGAAAGCTACAGTAATCAAGACTGCATCACACTGGTTTAAGGACAGACATTTAGATCAGTGGAATAGAATTGAGAGTCCAGAATTAACTCATGTATCTATGGTTTGTGGATTTTCAACAAGAGTGTCAAGGTCATTCAATGGGCGAAAGAATAGTCTTCAAAAATCATGTAAAGATGACTGGATATCCACATGCAAAAGAATGAATTTAGATCCCTACCTCAAACCATATACAAAAATTAACTCAAAATAGATGATAGACTTAAATATAAGAGCTAAAACTTTAAAACTCTTAGAAAGAAAGGTAGGTGTAAATCTTTGTGAATTTATTTTGGCAATAGATTCTTAGATATGACTCTCAAAGCACAAACAACCAGAAAAAAATAGATATATTGGATTTCATTAAAATTAAAAATGTTTATGCCTCAAAGAACAGAATCTAGAAAGACAACTCACAGTATGGTAGAAAATATTTGCAAATCGTATATCTGATAAGGAACTTGTATTTAGTATATATAAAGAATAATATTATAATAACTCAATATGAAGAAGAAAAATAAACCAATTAAAAATAGGTAGAAGATCGTTTTTCGAAATACATATATAAATGGTCAATAAGCACATGAAATGATTCTTAACACCATTTGCCATCATGGAAATGCAAATCAAAACCACAATGAGCTACCACCTTGCACCCACTAAAATGGCTGTATATCGAAAGGACAGATAATAAGTGTTGAGAAGGTTGTGGAGAAATTGTAATCCTCACATGTTGCTGGTGGGAATGTACAATTGGGCAGCTGCTTTAGAAAATAGTCTGGCAGTTCCTCAAATGGTTAAACACAGAGTTACTATATGACTCAGAAATTCTACTCTAGATATATTCCTAGGAGAAGTGAAAACATATGACCACATAAAAACTTGTACACAAAAGTTCCTAGCAGCTTTATTGATAATGGCAAAAAATGGAAACAACCCAAAAATCTATCAACTGATGAATGGATGAATAAAAGTAGTATATCCATAAAATGGAACATTGTTTGTCAATAAAACAAAATGAAGCACTGATAACATGGTACATGGATGAACCTCGAAAACGTCATGCTAAGTGAAAGAAGCCTGTCACAATAGACCACGTAGTATATGATTCCATTTATATGAAATGTCAAGAATAGGCAAATGAATAGGGACAGAAAGTAGATTAGTGATTGTCTAAGGCTGGGGAGATTAGGGGACTGGAAGATGATGGCTAACGGGACCTGGATTTCTTTTAGGGGTAATAATATTCTAAAACTGATTGCAATGATGTAGCATGTGTCTGTGAATATACTAAAGCTGCTGATTGTATACTTTGAATGGGTGAATTATATGGGATGTGAGTTATACCTCAATGAAGCTATTTTTAAAAAAAGCATCTGGAACTGGATTCCACTTACATCCCCAGGTCTTCTACCTGAGAATTTAGGCCAAGTATTGAAAATCTCTCATTCTGTTTCTTCATCTGAAAAACGGAGATAATAATATTATCTACATCATAGAGCTGTACTGAAAATTAAAGGAACTAATACATGCAAAGAACAAAGGACTTAGAGCCTGGCTTATAGGAAGTGCTATATGTACGTGTTAGTTCTTACTATGCACAGTGTTAAGGGAGATAATAAAGGGAGCATCTAACTCATGGGTAGGGTAGTGGGACAGGTTTAAGGATGATACAAATTAGTTCTGAAAGATGAGCAGGGATTATCAAGGCATAGATAAAAGGGAAGGAATATCCAACAATGTAAAGAGCATAGGCAAAAGTATGCAGGTATCAAGAATTTAAACTATCCTAAAAGTAAATTGGAATATCACTGAAGTGATGGCACTGAAATTCAGGAAATTCCAGCAGCCTGTGTGAAGGTATTCTTTTTTAAGAGCTCCTTTAGAGACAATTCAAGTAGAATTTTGTTTGTGAAATTAGGTTAGCATTATATAATTTAGATAATATGCACCAAGTTAAAAGTACCATTGTTATAATCCTGATCTAGCCTAAAGTTTGGATAAAATGGTTCTCATTTTTGTCATTGAAACAGTGAAATCAGTAGACATAGCTCTGCGTGGAACACATATTCTGTTGCCTATTCTGCTGATTGTACCCATCTTATGTGAGAGAAAAGGGAAAACTGTGATTTTTATAAACAGACACTTGAGGAAAATTGGCCTATGCGAACGATGTAATTTATAGCAACATTAGAATATGTGTTCACTTCAATGCTGACTGAATAAAATCATCATGAGAATTGGTGCATGACAAAGGCTTGACAATTTCTTCTTTCTCGTCACACCAATTCTTAAGATGATAGCTGTCATGCAGACATGTGTGAGTATCGCTGTTGCACTGAGGTAACTGTGCGTGACCCAGCTCTTTTCCCTTTGGAACCTGAAAGCTGAATTCTTACACTAAACAACGAATAAATATTTCAGAGATGTGTTATGTAATTTACTGCTGATAACTAGATATCCTACTTGTCTCTAGAAGTTCAGAAAGATATTGACAGAGCCATTTGCAAATTCAAAGATGTAGAAACAGTTGGTCTATGTTGGCTTCCATAATTTCTACAATAGTCTAACCAAAGTTATATGAACTATATTATACTTTACTTTCAGAATTGCTTTATACCACTGCATCTGAAAGAAATCCACATGTTAAAGTGACCTTGAAGTTTTGTTATCTTTTGCCAGTGCAGTAGTTTTAGCATAGTTACAACAACACAAAACCAGTTCTATATACGATTCCTCAGAAATAAACATGAGTATAAACATAGAAACTAGAGAGATGCGTCTGCTACTGATTTTACGTTTTAGTGTTACAAAAGAATATGTTAATGAATTAATAACTATCAAAGCTTACAGATAATGTTACCAGCCCACATTTAGGGCACACTTGCTAATAAAACTTATTCTTGGTATTTTAATATCTCCAATCTTCATGGAGCCTTTGAGATTATTATTTGCATTTTATGGATATGGCTGAGAGTCAGAGCTAATTAAATAACTGCTTCAAGTTACATTTGTGATAAAAATAAGCATTGACTTCTTGTTTTTCTGACTCCCTCCCAGCCTTGATGGAGTAACGAAGACTGGGCTAAATTCCTGTTATAAACAACTAGAAAACTGGGCAAAGTATAGAAAAAAGCAGACATTGGTCAAAAAGTCAAAAAGGGCTTTGGTTCCTGAGAGACTGGAAACAACAAAACGATCTTAACAATTGCCCCAAATTTCTGGCTGGTGGCAATTTCCATACCGGAGGCACGGGAATATAGATCCAAAACAGAGAGATCAACCTCACTAAATTGAGAAATTAGAGACCAAAGTTTTGGAAAGCTGAGTTGGTTGGTGTTTTTTGGAAGATGTTAAAGAAAGAGGGAGCTGTCTAGCAGAGTACTTGCAGAACTTTGCATAGGGGTTCTTTGAGTCTTGACTGACTGCTCGGTTATACGTGTGTGAAGAAAAACTCTACAGAGCTAGGCAAAGAATGACGGGAAGCAAATCACTTCCAAGAGCTTGCATGTGATGTAGAGACATTTGAAAGTAGTTTCATTTTAGGGGGATCTTATTGTACCAAAACTTAAAAGGATATGTGAAAAGCATATATTTATCTTTGAATTATGTAGTAATTAATAGTATGTAGGTGAACAAACTTATATAAACTTAAAGTTGGATACTCCCACACATCTTGCCATTCAGTGTTTTAAATGTTGCCCTGACCTCTCAAAAGGTGCAGCTTTTCATTCGGACAATGTATCTTCATCCGCTACTTCGGAACTGCAACTGCATGTTGATATTGTTGCCGTTTTACAGCTGACGTAAAGTAGCATTGGGTAGACAGATGCAAAAGAAAAAAAAAAGTCACGGGAAATTGTCCTTGTTTTAATCTTAGAAATCTTCCCGATCAGTAGGGAATAACAATGTTTTGAATTAAAATGTAATAATTAGATTTCAGTTTACAAAGAAAATAGATTTTTAGAAAACCTCGTATGCTTTCTCAGTCCCTCTCAAAGAGCCACGGGGGTCAGCCAGCCTCACCAGTGAGGACACTAGGCCTCAAGTAGGGTTTGAATTCTTTCAAAGGAACATGAGCAGGTTTTGACCATTGGGGGACCATTTATCAAATCACTATCCATTGCACTAAATGAGACTCTAGGGTAGTCTGAAATGAGAAGAGATACTTCCAGAAAAGCACCCAACATGAGAATAGCTTGCTCATCTGTCAGCTTCTAGAACACGAACATTCAGCTCCCTCTAGGGAGGTAGGAGGCAGTCAAGGAGAGAACCACCATACTGCATGGAGGTCCCAGAAATGGAAAAGTTGGTCAAGGAAAGGAAGGCAAATGCATGCTCTTTCAGAATACACCCCTTGGGTTTTTTTAATGATCAGTTGAAATACCAAGAGGTTTAGGTTCCAAGGTGTCATTTCACAGCATCTCCATGTAAACTGTGTGCTGATTATTTTAACCTGGAAACAAAAAGGCCATGGTGCTGGAAACTGAATTTGTGATTCTGGTGTGTTTAAAATCATTCAGGAAGGAATTTCAGCTTCTCCAGTTGGTGGAAGTTAGGGTGAGGAAATGAACTTTACATTTTTTAGGGTTTTTTTCTTTTGGTAGGTTTGAAGGTGTTATGCGGGGCTTTTTTTCTTCTCTCTTTTTTATTTTTTACCATTGTTAGTGGCATGATTTTTGAGATGGGAAAATGAAATGTCCAGACTAATTTTTTCCATTGATTCTTATGTAGAGTAATGTACTCTGCAGTTCAATTAAAAATAACAAGCTGCTGTGTTGTTCTGAGCCAAATGTAATCTCCAAGACCATGGTCAATAAAGCACTCAAGAAAATGAAATATTGAGGCTGAATGGTCTGAAGTCTGTTGGGTAATAAAGAAGCAACCAATTAGCATTTGAAAGCAAGGTTTTTTACTTTTTTAAAAGTCAAGGAGAATAAAAAAGTGATCACTCTCAAGGACAAAGGTTTTGAAAAATATCTCACCTCTGTTTTATGGAAGCTTTCAAAATTTTAAGAATGACCTTTGGTCATCAGCCCCAAGAACTAAGATGCATTTCAATACATGCAATGTTACATTTGGGAACACTTCTGGAGTATCTGCTGAGGAAGGCAAGAACAAATAGAACCAATGCTCATTTTTTTGTCACTCCTAAGACATTTGCTCTATCTAGTGAAGGATTTTATAGGCGTAAGTGTTAGCGCTGGTTTTAGGCTAATCATTCCAATTTATTATGCTATAAAATATAGTTTTTATTTTTGGAAATAAAATTTTTTATACAATTAAAAAAAGTTTCATACAGCTTTCTGTTTTCCAGCAAATTATGGGAACTTCCCTGTAATTCCTTAATATGTGTGCCCATAATTAACTCAGTACTGTAATCCATGTCTACTGTCCTGGTAAGAGCTGGCACAGAAGTCATTTTCATGTGCTTTATTATTAGTTTTAATAACACTTCTAGTAATCTTTTATCCACTTATTAATTTTGGAAACACAGAGTATTGTCTTTGTAGCTGTAAGTTCAGACTTCTCCACATTCTGTAAATCCCCACAGATTCGTCTCTTGCTGTTAAATATCAGCACCTTTCTGCTTCTCCTCTGATGTTTCTGCCCTCTATGCAGGAGATCTTTTCTTTTAAGTTTCCCACTGTGCTTCATAATAAAATCAAGAGAAAAAGGTATATCCTTCAGAAATCATTCAGCTCACTAGAAATAGAAAACCTATCACCTTATTCTTAAAACCTTAGATCAAGCAGGCCAGTGGCAGAAATAGTGAGTGCAGTTTCTACAAAGGGTATAGAGTGGGGTTAGGGAAATTACTGTGTACCTTATTCTCTCCGGATCTCCTTTTAAGGATCAGACTGTCTTTGTTCAGGTAAAAGGCTTGATACTGTTGGGAGGAAAACTTTTCTTCTACCCTCTTAAGTTTGTGAGTGGGGGCCTGTGAATTAATTGACAATAGACAGAATAACAGGAGAAAAGTCAAAGTTTATTTACATGTGCACATGAAAGTCACTGAGTAATGAGTCATTTTCTGAATATTCAGAGGTAAAGGTTTATATATCAACTTAAAAAGGGTGGGGGTGGAGTTTAGGGCTTCAATAGGAAAGCATGGAAGGGTCTATTGTTTTGTGTGTGTGTGTGTATGTGTTACTGGGAATGAAAAGCCTGTCACCTTTCTGGAATTCACAGGAAACTCCTTCAGAGTAGGATTGATGGCAGCTGTATCTTCAGGGAACTTTGCTTTAATCAGATAAAGAAAGTTCAGAAGAGATTTCAAATGTTTTCACTTTAAAATAATCTTTATGCTGAAACTGTGATCCCATCAATATGCTGACTAAAGTTGAAGTGTGAAGAAGAAGAAAGTATAAATAGCTCTACTTTAGAAATGAAAGGGAATTTGGGGATAGAGAGTGGAGACAGAGAGAGAGAGATGATTTTTTATACCACCATGTGTTAAAAGACTGTAGCTCAAGTTCTCTCCCCATTCTCTACCAGGTAGTTTCAGTACCTCCTCCCCACAACCCCAAACACACATTTTTATATATATATATACCCAAGTGCTGATGCAGACAGTCTAAATTATTGGTTAAGAATATAGGCTGTAGGGCCAGCCCCAGTGGCCTAGTGGTTAAGTGCAGCACACTCTGGTTTGGTGGCCCAGGTTCGGTTCCCAGGTACAGACCTATACCACTGTCTGTCAGTGACCATGCTGTGGCGGTGACTCACATACAAAAAGAGGAAGATTGGCAGCAGATGTTAGCTCAGAGGGAATCTTCCTCTGCAAAAGAAAATAAAAAGAATACAAGCTTTAGCATCCCACAACACTGGATTCAAATTTCCTTCTTTATAACTAGCTTGTAAACTCAAGTACATTATCTATCTATTCTGTCCCCAAATCTCAGTTCTCTCATTTGTAAAATGACAATAAGAATAGCAGAATATTCCAAGAACTAAATGAGGTGATGAATGTAAAGTAATAAGGGTGACCACAGGCATAATATAAGGTTTTTCATTGTTGTAGCTGTTATTTGCTTCCTCCTTTAGCCTGAAAATATGCTCTGGGTGAAAAAACATTCTTTCACCCCAAGTCCCATTTATTCTACTAATTCTTTCTCGGGCAAGTCTCTCAGACTTCTGTGTTAACTGTCTCCACTTCGTGATTAATTTTTATCCTTGAACCACTGGCTTTTATTGGTTTCTATTTTGACTTCTCCAAAGAGATTGCTTTTCAAAAGGTCTTCATCATCTCCTGCTTGATGAGTGAAGGGGATGCTTTCAGGCCTTATCTCTCTGGACCTCTCACCTCATTGGAATCCACCAGCAATTTGCTCCTGCTTGAAACTCTGTCCTCTCTTGCCTCCTCCAACAGTGTATTCCCCTGATTCTCTTCTGACCTCTAGTCCTTCTGCCTCCTTCATTGGAGTCTCTGCTTCCAGAATTTCCTCCCTGACCCTTTCTATGCTTTATCCCTGAATGACTTCATTTACTTTCTTGAAAATTATAAGCAAATTTTTATTCCCAACCCTGGCCTCCCCGTCATGCTTCAGACTCGTTTATCCAACAGTGTTGAAACAAGTATTGTATATTCAATGACAAAAACTTATAAAATTAACAACAAAATCATCCATAATTCCTCCATCAAAAACTTACTGATATTTTAGCACTTGTCACTTACCAGCTAAACAAACTCATAGAAGTTTAATTATGGTTCTAAACTCATAGAACTATTGGCATGAATATAAAAAAGCACCTGAAAGTGCCCAGCACACAGTAAGTCCTGTATGGATGTTTGCTGCTGTTATTATTGCTATTATTGTTTTTCAAATTTGAAATATGTACACTACTATGGACTGAATGTTTGTATCCCCCAAAATTCATATGTTGAAGCCTAATCCCCAATGTGATGGCATTGGAGGTGGGGCCTTGGAGACTAAGTAGGTCGTGAGGGTGGAGCCCTCGTGAATGAGATTAGTGCCCTCCTAAGAAAGGCATGAGAGAGATGATCTCTCTGCTCTGCCATGTGAGGCAGAGGAAGCAAGCTCGCATCAGACACTGGAGCTGTACATTGATCTTGGGCTTCCAGCCTCCAGAACTGTGAGAAATAAATGTTTGTTGTTTAAGCCACTCGGTCCATGGTAATTTGTTACAGCAGCTGGAACTAAGACACACACACACTCATGGATAGTTTTGTACATTTTCTTCCCATTTAGCAATATATGCATGAGTGTTTTTAAAGTAAGTATTTTTTGTACAGCAGATGTGATCAATAGTTTTTTTCAGCTACTTAATGAATTATCTTTACAGTTGCCTCAAACTTCCATTAATTTTTTCAGGGTTGTATATAATTCCCAGCATGCCGACTGAAACTCAGCATTTTTATTCCTCATTTACTGCAATATGTTGGAATACAAATCAAAGTAATGTTTCTACAATGATATTTTGAATCTCTCTATAAGATAAGTGAAGAAAAACAAACCAATCCCAAACCTTAAAATGTTGTTCTCACTTTAAAAAAACCCCACCTGTGGCCCAGTTCCAAGCAGATGACTGTGTACCAGGGTGTTGAGACACTGAGGTTGATAGCTGACTCTTCTGTGTAGTAGTCTATCATACAGATACACTCTTCTTTTTAAATAAAGCAATCCCTAATTGTTGGGCATTTAGTTTGTTTTCAAGTTCTCACTGGAAAGTTGTAGTGAACATCCTTTTGGATACACGCTTGTGCTCATTTCTGATTACTTCCTTAGATGTAAAATTACCAGAATAAATAATATGAAATTTTGAAGTCACTTGTTTTCCTACCGCGAATTTGTTTTCTTGAAAAGCTGAACCAGTTAACTCACACAGGTGGTGTATAAGGAGCCCTGCTAACTCACACGCTTGCTGAGAAACATTAACTTTCTTTTTCAGCCTTGCCATCTGATGAGCAATAAGTAAAATAACTCACCTTTTTTTAATTTGTATTTCCCAAAAGTATGTTAAGAGAACAAAAATAAGTAATTCACCCTCAATGTTTGCTGTTGAACTTTGTCCTTTTAAAATTTAAGCTTTACAGATTATGATGATTTTCATGATTATTCTTTCTTTGAATAAATATTATTTCTCTTTTAACTGATTATACAAATCACAAATATGCGGGAAAAAAAGACAGGATACATTGCTTCCTTCCATTAAATTTGAATGAGTATTAATTTTGTATTCAGTGCTGTAGGTTTTTACAAAATAGTATCTTTGATCTTGTGTTGAACTTTTGCCTTGAGGACTTTAGTTTATTAACTGAGTTTTAGTTCCTCTAATAGAATTATCCTACATACCCCAAATAAAAACACTCAAGGAGAGCCTCAGAAATCCACAGTCTTCTAAAGACTGATGCGTCCACTGAGGATCTCCAACAAGTATGGCTTAGCACTTCATCACTTCTCCCTGAGTACTTGAACTCCACATCCAGTAGATCAGCAAGTCCCATCAGCTCTACCTTCAAAAAATACCAAAAGCCCAATTCCTTCTCCTCAAATACATTTTATTACCAAGTCGTGATCATCTCCCTCCTGGTTTATCGCAAAGGATTCCTAATTGATCTCCTAGCTTCCGTCCTTTCCTTTTCCAGTCTGTTTGTCAATTGAAACCGTCAACTGTCTGGTAAACTGTGAAACATACCAGATCACGTCCCTCCTCTGCTCAGAGCCCATATGGCTGCCCATCTCAGATGAAGTAACAGCTTAAAGGCCCTGTATAGGCTCCACCCAACACACCCTCGTTACGTCTGGGCCTCTTCCTGTCTGCCCTAGCTCCCTCAGTTCCTGCCACACTGGTGCCCCTGTCTGTCAAACGTGTCAGAGAGACTGCTGATGGGTTTGCACTTATTCTTTCCTGAGTCTGGAATGCTCTTTCTACAGAGGCTCTTCCTAATTGAAGGGACAACCCTTTCTCACATGCTCTTTGTTCTCACTATTTGTTTCATCTTCCCCCACAGTACTTACCACCATCTGACATAACATATGTATTACTTTGTTGATTGTCTCTCACTCCCATTAGAACGTCAGTCTAGAAGGACAGACGTGTCTGTTCATCGTTTGCTTTGTCCACTATCATAATATTAGTGTGTGCTGGACATTAACAGTCTTCTTAATGACTGAATAAATATTTGAATTTCTGCCATTTTCCTGTAAGTAATATTATTTTTGATAGAAATACCACTACTCCTGAAGCATTCCAAGTTTAGTTTTATATGGCTGTTCACTATATTCTGATATTTAATTAGCTTCAGTTTAGGTTTACTAAATGTTTTTGTATCCTGACAGAGAATAAGTCTTATCATAAGGTTCTGCTGACATTTATTAACAGTATTTTTCTTGACAATATTTTAACAGGAATTTAACTATATCAACCAGAGAGTTTGTAAACATCATCATCATTCTGAAGTCATATGTTACCGAGTTCTTCGGTTAAATATTTTGTAGACTTCTGATATTTGATAGAGCCAGTCACTCCTTACAGCTGCAATATGCTTTCTCTCAAAACATGCTCTTGACAGTTTTCCTGGAGACAACTGCACTTACAAATACTCTGCACCTAGTAAACGTTAACAATATTTATGGAATAGGACTGATCCTTACACGTGGCTATACACTTGTAAGATTCACCTAGGTGTTAAATTTAGCAAAATAATGAAGATTTGAACCAAACAAACAGAAAATATTACCCAGCACTCATATGCAGAAAGCAAACCGAGAGAGCCTGGTGTTTCTGAGTCTATATATGGTAATCATGTGGTCCATAAAATCTTAGGCTCCTAAAATGTGTTTTCACATGCATGCTAGGAAAAACCAATAAATGAGAACTAATGTACTTAGGATCGCTGTGATTGCCTATTGTCCTCGATGACCTTGTCGTCCTAGTTTCAGTATCGTATATTTCTTTCAGATTCTCATGAAAACAAAATGAACATATTTCTTTGTTTTGACACTCTCCATTTAGCCTCTGTCACTAAAATATGACCATTTCATAATTTGAAAGCAACGTAGAAAGTCAAACATTTTATTTTTAAAATGAATTACCTTGCATACTAATAGCTTTAACTTTATGTTCAATTTTCATATTTAAATAATTGCTTACAGAATAGGAATCAGAAATAATGTGGTAAGTATGGTTTTAGGAAGTTAGAATAACAATATTTTTATTTACTTTTATCATTTATAATTTGAATCATATTGTCAGATTTTAAACGTTTAGTCCAATGTTTTCTAAACATTTCCTTCTCCATAAAATCCTCCTGCAAAAGCTCTTTTTGAAATGCTTTCATTGCATCTTCCTATGACCTGCCTTGCTCCTCTCCATGCAACTCAGATATTCTTTTCTTTTACAACACCTAGGTTATCTGTTCCTCCCCAGATGTGCCTCATGTTTGTTTTCCTATCCTGGTATCTTGATTTCTTTTTAATAACAAGTTCCATACCTTTTGCCTTTTTCAACTTATAGAAGGTTCTAATATTCATATATGGTCTATACAAAGTAATGAGATTTTTCCAAGGAGAATGGCGGTCATTAATTCTGTGTATGTCAAAGTGGAATGTGTCACCCCTGAGCAAAATACAAGCTCACACTGTGCATAAAGACAACTCTTGTTTGCTTCAGCCAGAAGCATGTTTTATGGGTAAAAAATTTTAAACAGGCTATTAAGAAACGTCCTCATTCTCTCTTTAATGTCCTATAGTCTGCTTCATGTTTGAGCAGAATTGTAAGGAATTTCCCATGACTCATTCCTAGCTTTGGCCCTCCTGGCAGTCTGTGAAGCCGTGCATGTTAAAACACCTAAACAGCTTTCAGTAAAGCCTTACCAGTAGAGCTTGTCGCTTGTAACTATCAAAAACATCAGATGCTTTTTTCAAACTCTATCACCAGCGAACAATATTGCATAGTTATTAAAATATGGGAATTAACTACAAAATCTGCAAGTTGCAAACAGTGTTGTAAATCAACTAAGCAATTAGCATGAGATTTTTGAAGTGACTGAATACAAATTCAGAATTATGAGGTTATTATCTAATAACCCAACAAGTGCTGTGAATAAATCCTTGCTAATGTGAAAATTATCAACCACTGAAACGCTCTTTTCTGCGAGCAGGTCTATGGATCCTCATGCTCATGCACTTAGATTGATAAACTACAGGTCTTCTGTGAAAGCTTCATTGATTCCAGTTGCTGAGGATTGTGCTCAGAGCATCTGTCATCCAAATGATCAGCAAATAGAAATCTGCAATTTGTTTTCACTTAATAGGCAGACAGGTTTTCACCAGCTTAGACTCAGTCCTATTAATACTCTTTGAAAGTAATTGATAGAAAATGAATTTTAAAGGCAGGATTTTATAATTTCTCCACCCCACCCCCCGTCGCTGTAATAGAAGACTCAAGGTCACCGGCATACACTTTGAAAATATATGTTAAAGAGGCACAGGCCATAATCTCCCGTCATCTGTGTTGCTGCCAAGAGCATTCGTACTTGCTTCTGCCACAGTTCATTCTACACTCTGCTCTCAAAATTACTTCTGATTATGCTATTCTCCTTCCACAAGGCTCCAGTTTCCTGCCAAATAAAAGGCGGAAACCTTAATATGGCTTTGATGCCCTCCATTATCTGGTTCCACTTAGCATACTTTTTCTTTATTTTTGTTTATATTGCAATGTAACGCCCATACAGAAAAAAGCTTAAACCACTAATCAATGAATAATAAAGTATGGCTCAGGTAACCACTGCCCAGAACTAAAAATAAAATGTTGTCATAACCACAGAAGCCTTCTTTCCTTGTGCCTCTTTCTGATCATACCCTCCCCAGCATCCAAGAGCTAACCACCCAGAGATGATCAATTCCTTGGTTTTCTTTATAGTGTCTCCACTTGAGTGTGAATCCTTAAATACCTAGTTAATTTTACCTGTTTTTGAATGTAATCAGACTGTTTTTTCTTAGTCTTGCTTTTTTCACTCAACACTGTTCTTTGACGGTCCGTTCATGTTATTGTATATAGCTTTAGTTTCTTCAATTTTAAGCTGTTTAATAGTACATTGCATCAATATACTACAATATACTTATCTTTTCCATGTCGATGGACATTTGGATTTTTAGATTATTTCCAGATTTGAGCTATTACAAACAACGCAGCCATAAACATTTTGGGGCATAATTTTGGTGCCCACAGATCTCTAGTGTTCATACCCAGTGAGTGAAATTGCTAGGATATAGCTATACATATCTTCATAGTAAATAAATATTTATGTAACACTCAAAAACAGGGCAAAATTAACTTGCATATAAATATTTTCATTCTCTACTAGAGATGTCAAAATGTTTTGCAAAGTGGTTGTAACAATTCAAATATCCAGCAAGAGTGAATGACATCTCCTGTTTATCTGCATCCTTAACAATATTTGGGATTTTCAGACCACCTCTCTTTCTGCTTCTCATCTCTTTACTCTTGCTTGGGGGTTTTCTATTTGTTTATTTCTTTGCACTCCGGATTAATTCTGACCTATTCCAGGTCACTAATTTTCTTTTTACCTGTTTCTAATCTGCTGATAAAGTCAGCCATTAAATTCTTAACTTTGGTCATTGTCTTTTCTAATTCTTAAATTTCTATTTAGTTCTTTTAAAATTCTGTAATTACACTTCCTATAGTGTCCAGTTTCCTGCCAATAAAAAAATTGCCCTTTATTTCTTTAAACATAGTAAACATAGTTCTTATAATATGCATCTGAAAATTTCTGTGTCTGAGTTCTTGAAAGATCTATTTTTGTTATATATTCTCTCTTTTTTTTTTTTTTTTTGCTGTGGAGGATTTTCCCTGAGCTAACATCTGTTGCCAATCTTCCTCTTTTTGTATGTGGGCTGCCACCACAGCATGGACACTGACAGATAAGTGGTGTAGGTCTGTGCCTGGGAACTGAACCCAGGCCACTGAAGCAGAGAATGCTGAACTTAACCACTAGGCTACCAGGGCTGGTCACTCTTGTATATTATTTCTACTAGTTCTATATTTGAAATATAATTTCCTTTTACAAGATATCTTTGACCTTTTTTTTTGGACATTATAGTCAAACAATTATTTGAAAGAATAATGTAAGACCTAAAATGAAGGTACTTTCCTCCCGAGAGGATTGTGTTTTTTTCTGTCAGGCATCTGGAGTTTCTACCAGTCTTGTACCACCTTAAATTGCATTAAAATTTGAGACAAATCATGAAGTCCTAGGTTTTAATCCATAGGTTGAAAAATGTAAGGCTCAAAGAGATCAGGTAGAAGTAAGATGAAGTATGACTTCCTCTTCTGTAACTTGTTGTGTGACCTTGAGTTGGAACTTTTGTTCCTAATTTTTATTATCTGTTGAGATATTCATAGCTACTAACCCTCAAAATGGTGATTCTCTTTTTTTTTTTCTCTACAGTTTCAGTTGTATTTCTCTGGTGTTTGTAGCAGTTTTGGTGTGTGTTCTTTTTATTTTGCTTTTTATTTTCTCAGTACCTGGCTTTTCCCAACACTAGGTTATGATTATTTGAAAGTGGTGCCGTTGACTTTTTACCATGTCTCTCACTATATTGAGTGTAGTAACTTGATGCGGTAGCAGCTCAGTGCGTGTTAAAAGGATGAGTCAATGAGTGAATAAATTTTGGAAATAGGTGCATAGACAAAAATGATTAAACCAAACTCACTATTGGCATAGAGAAGGAACAAATGTCTTTTCTTTTATAGATCCCAGCACTTCAATCTAATTTCTGTTACTGTGTTTACCTGTCCAATATATTGACTGATTGTCTTCATGAAGCACAACTGGTCTGAGGTAGAATTTATGAATAGTGATACAAATCTGTAATAGAACTTAAAGACAAAGCTTAAAAACATTGACCTAGAAAGAAGTGATAGGATGGAATGAGGGTTTATTTAGGGTGAAAAATTTTAAAAGCATATTCATCAATAATTCATCAACCCTCTTTAAAAGACCCTTTATTTGAAGTATTTCTATTCTGTATCTTTAATCAATTCTAGCTGATGTTGCTAGAACCTGATTTTGACAATATACCTCTGAAAGAGATCTATTTGCTTAGGAATTTACTTACAAAATGGGAATTAAAAATCATTTCCAGAGGGAAATTGAGTATATTAAAGGAATATAATTTAGCTATTAAACAATTGTTCTAAAGAGGTATGAGTAAAATGAAGAAAAATCACTATTATTTCACGTCAAAGCATATATCGGGACATTATTTTTTGCCAGATAAATAGATAATATTTGGATAAATAAACAGAAATATATATGGTTGGTAAAATTATTGGTAGAGGAACTGGTCAAATATGATCTTTCATGAATCCTCTTTCTATCAGTTTGTCAGTGGATGGATGTTCAAAATATAACAATGAATGAGATGTGTATAAGGAAATAAGTACACTTGCTCTATTGCCAGCATTTGCAACATAATGTAAACAACCAATGCCCAATTAATTCTAGAATTTCCTGATCTTATTTGCATGTTCTCTGAATGTGATCTTTATTTTGGAATTTCCTTATCTATTCTCATTTTATAACCTCAAGACCTACTTCAGAGTATTTGTGCAATGCGTAGTCTTGGCTAGGTCTATATTTTGTCCAAACAACCAAATGAACAATAGCAACTTCTGCCAATTATCTATTATACATTTGAAAATATATAAATATTTGGAATCATCAAGATGTCCTTTATTTTACACATAATTTTAAAGGATTGATTGAATTTTTACATTACACTCATTTGATTAAATTCTGTGTCATTAGGAATTTTCATTCATTCTCAAAATCTCTCATGTATTGATCTATCAATCTATCAATGTTCATTAGCATCAAATACTATATAACACGAAAAAAATTAGGAGCTTAGCAACAACAACAATAAGATAGACTATCTTTTTACATTCTAAAATCCTAGAGAGTTAGTCAGAGTCTAGTATAGCATTTCAATGCAAGGGCATAGACATCTTCTGTTTATCTACTATATATGGTCTAAGATAACTACCAGAGCTGCAGACATTACATGTTAATTTCAGCTGGAAAAAAGTAGAAAGCACACAAGAACAGTTGCACAATGTACCTGCTTACATTGCATGGGCCAGAATTAGTCACATGGTCTCACCCTGCCTAAATGGAGATGTGGATTATCTTTATTCTCAGTTGTGCTAAAATGAAAAAAAAATTATAATTAGTGAAGAAGAGGAGAATGGCTGCTAGAGAACAAATAGCAGCCACCTCCTTATCTAACTATTCATTTCCTGATTTATTTCACTCTAAGATAAGATAAACAGTTAAAGAAAGCCAAATTTTTTTAAGAGAGAAAACAGTAGTTTAGAAAACCAAGATTTAAAAAGTATTGCAAATACTATAATATCAACATAGTTGTAGCATAGGTGAGCATCAAACTTAGAACTGATCTTCTGGGTATCCAAAGTGAAAGAGATATTAGTTAATTATTTTCAATATTTAAAAAAAGGCATTACTTGAGCAAAATGAAGCTCTCAGCTCTGAACAGTTCAAAAATTATCTCACAGTAATTTTAGGGGAAAATTGAATGTTATGGTAGACAATATTCCTACAATAGGCACAGTGATTTTAGAAGGCACTTAGTGTCTGAGTAAAAGCCAAAAGCAAAGTATTATTTTACATCTCAGTGAAGGCTATTTTGTGAGTCCCTAAGGAAAAATGATCCCAGGATTAAATCTGTGGGTTTTTCTGGCTTAGACCCAGGAGAGAGTTTAACCTGCTCAGAGGGCTGAATAGACTATATCCACTGAATGGTTATCTGTAAATATTACTGTTGCTGAAAGATTTCTGAACAAGTTTAGGAAATTAAGGAATAGATTATCTAATTTTCTGTAGTCTGCCAGCATGTTTCAAACCAATCAAGCTCTCTTAACACCAGGTGTTCTAAAAAGTGAAAGGGGCCTATTTGTTAACTGTAAGAGGACAAAAATGCAAAAAGATAAAAGAGGTGGAAGCAGAAACCAATTTGCTGAATTTACTAAATTACACAATTTGCCAAAAAGGTAAGTGAATTTCTCATTGCAGTAGTAGAGAAGCTATTTTTGCAAAGAAATGTGTGTTTACATCCAAGTTTCAAAATTCCTTAGCAAATAACTCCCAGTAAATGTGATGTTATAAATTTTACCTAAATTATATGTTCTTAGATTTTTTTGATCTGTTCAGAGAGTTGTATGCAGAATATATCTGTTCAAATATTATTTCACATTATTTTGACATACCTAGACAATAAATGCATGAGGACAGATACAATAAATTCATGGTTTCTTAAATATGATTGTATTACTGATGAATTTTAAATTGATTCTGAGATGGCAAGAAAAATGAATTTGTGGCCTCTGAAGTTTTGTAGTCACTTTCATCTAATTTTTGATATGGTAGTAATTATTGAGAGATGATAAGAAATTGGGTGATTATGCATTGTTCAATAATATGTTGCATTAATAAGGCATAAATTGTATTTCTAAGTTAATTCTCTGAAAGTGTAAAAGCAATTTTTAGACTGTTTGTAAAGAACACTCTTTGAAGAATTAATCTTTGCTTTTAGGGAGCAATATAGGTTGACATCAAGGATTTCTCTTCTTTCCATGTAGGAAGAACCTTTTGTAATGGTCTCTGAAAATGTTCTGGGTAAGCCGAAGAAATACCAGGGCTTCTCCATTGATGTTTTGGATGCCTTATCCAACTACCTGGGTTTTAACTATGAAATTTATGTTGCACCGGATCACAAGTATGGAAGTCCACAAGAAGACGGGACATGGAATGGCTTGGTAGGAGAGCTAGTCTTTAAGGTAAGCATTTATTTGTATATTTATCACATATCTCAAAGTTGAACTATTACCCCTTGAAGCTAGTTTCATATAAAATAAGTGCAAGGGAAAGCATTAGATGGTGGTGTTGAAAGCAAAAGTCTCAGCTAACACTATTTTCTGAACTTTATGAAAAGAAAAATTGATGACAAAATACAGTTAAATTTTAAAATATTTTCTATAATAAAAAAGTATCTAGAACAAGGACTTACCTTAGCCAAACTTACACTCCAAACATTTTGCCAGTATATGGTACATGATGAAGCCAAAATGCAACTTACAAACTCAATTCAAGTCATTGTTTTCTTTTAAAAATTGCAATGTTATTTTCCAAAAAATATAAATAAATAAAATCCTGATTGCTTAGGACTTATTCGTTTAGCTTTGGGATATCCTTACTTATATTTTTCTCCTTGTTCTTTCAAGTCTCAGCAAGGTGTTTAAACTTCTCTATTTCCTTATCGCTATTTCTGTCAGTTTTTGCCTCATTTTGTTGAAGCTGTTACTAGGTGCACACACATTTTTAATTATTATGCCTTCCTGATGCATTGTTGAATAGTCAGGGTTAGGTCTATAATTTACTATTTCATCTATATACGTCCTAGTTTTTCCCTCTGTTCCTTCTTTCAGGTTAATAGACTGTTTTTAGTGTTTGATTTTATAGCTTTCTTGGCTTTTTAGCTGTACTTCTTTGTGTTTTTGTTTGTCTGTGTTTAGTCTAGAGATTGTAATATGCAGTCTTAGCTTATCGCATTCTATCCAGATTAATACCATACCACTTCACATTTAGAAAAGTGGTAAATTAACAGCAATAGAATTCCATCTACCCCCACCCTATCCTTTGTGCTATTGTGGTCATATATTTATATTTTATGAGCTCCACAGTAAACTGTCATCATTTTTTATTTAAATAATCAGTTGTCTTTCAAAGGTATAGAGAGGGGAGAAAAGTAGTTTCTGGTATTTAATTACTTATCAACTATTTCTGGGGCTTTTGATTCTTTTCTAAGTATCTGAGCTCCCACCTGGTATCATTTGCTTCAACCTGAAGAAGTGCTATCAGAACATCTTGACGTACAGTCCTGTAAGTGGCATATACTCTCAACTCTAGTTTACCGTCAAATGTCTTTGTTTGCCCTCATTGAATAATATTATTAGTGTATATCAAACTCTGAGTTGACAAGTTTTTGGTTTTTTTAGATACTTTTTGTATCTAAACTAGAACTTTTTGTCTTAGTGTTTTCAAATAGGGACATTGCTGGGTTTGATTTACATTTGGAAGCACTGAGAGTTTCAGAACATGGTCACTTATGATCAAAATATATTTTTCTTTATACATGTTTTTTACTGTCTAAGGGGAAAATTGTGGATAAAATTGTATTATTCCTAAAATCAAGGCTGGTGATTTTAGAGCAAGAGCAATCATTTATTTCAAAAATCAAATTTATTCAACAATTTGTCATGCAATAGTAATTGTTTTTTTATTGAGATACAATTGACATATAACATTATATTAGTTTCAGGTGTACAGGGTAATGATTTGATGCATTTATATGTTGCACAATGATCACCACAATACGTCTAGTTAACATCCACCAACACACATCGAGTTTTTTTAATGTTCATTACTTTAAAGATGTCATTCTATTGTCTTTTGCCAAATACTGTTTCTGATGAGAAGTTAGCCATCATTTGTACCTTTGTTCCTTTTTTTTAGTTTGGAGGTGGTCTTTTTAAGAATTCTCTTTTCAATTTTGATGTTTAACTATGATGTGCCTAGATGTGGTTTTCTTTGCATTTACCCTGCTAGGGGTTCACTGGGCTTCTGGGATATGTTTCACAAATTATAACAAATTTTGACAATTATTTATACAAATATTTTTTCTACCCTCTTCCCTTTCTCTCCTTTCTTTGAGCCTCAGAGAAGTTTTGAGTTAGACCTCTTAATGTTGTCTGTAAGTCACTGAAGTCTTGTTTACTCTACTAGAATATTTTTACTCTCTGACTTTTAGATTGGACAATTTATCTTGATCTGCTTTCAGGTTTATTGATTCTTTCTTTGCCATCTCCAATATTCTAAGTCCCTTCAGTAACTTTTTTATTCTAGTTAGCTAATTTTTAAGTTCTAGAATTTCAATTTTTAAAAAATCATTTCCATTTCTCTGCTGAGATTCCCTGTCTCTTTGGTAATTATGACCATTTTTCTTATGTCTTTGATCATATTTATAATAGCTGCTCTAAAGTCTTTGCTACAATTTCAACATCTCTGCCATCTCAGAATAAATTTATATTGACTACTTTTTCTATTCACCATGGATCACATTTTCCTAGTCCTTCATGTTTCTGGTTCTTCACATTTGACTGGAACTGAACATTGTGGTTGATATGTGTTGAGACTTGAGATTATGTCTCTGAGATTGTATACACTGAAGAGGATCGATTTTTTTCAACAGGCTGTTAAGTTGCTGTTTCCCCGACCTTGTGGTCGTTTGGTTTTATGTATTAAGGCAGGTCTTTTTGATTTTACTTTAGTTCTTAGGGCAAATCCCTTGGGGTTGGCAATCCCTGTATTCCTAAACATTGCTTTCTGGAGTCTCTGTGCAAAGCCTATGGTTTTCATCAAGCCCTTCTGATTCAGAGGGACTCAACATTCAATCTCTATCTTCCCTGTCATTGGCAGCAATTGTGACCTCTGTTCAGGTCTTTTGGCCTTCTCGATGTTGCTTTCTTCTGATTTTTTTAGAGTCATCCTTATGCATGTGCAGTTTAAGAGTCAGCCAAAGATTTGACGGAAGCTTACACACAGATTTGGGGGCTCATTTCCTCTGTGGCTTGCTCCTTTCTATGATTCCCTTTTTGATTCCTGGCCCTCTGGCTGCCTCAAACTCCATCCCCTGACACATTACGCTAATAAATAAGACTCTCACTTTCTGCTTGAGCTCTAGCTCCCCCTTGTCACCCAAACTGATGTGGCCCTCAATGAATAAGCCATATTCAAAGTGGTTCTCACCCAATGCAGTTACCATTTGTCAAGGGTTGAATAACCTACACTTTCTGCCTGTCTTGGGTTGATCTCCAGTCCTTTCAATTAAAAAAAAATTGATGCAGACTTTATAATTATTGTTCTTTTTTGGCTTAATCCAATAAAAACTATTCATCATTACCAGAACTGAAATTATTTCTGAAATGCTTAAAAGTATTCAGAAAGCTAAAGGATCTAACTAAGTTGTTTCCAAGAGAAGGAGAAGACAAAAAAATAAAGGTTTTTGAAGGCAATGGTAGGAAAATAATAAAGCAGTTTTTATATCCTATAAAACCTTACTGAGTTTGACTTATTTAATAAACCAATTGCATGTGGAATTTTATTTGAAAAACATTAATGTCAGTAGTTTTAATATAAAAGTGTGAATAGCCAATCTTCACCCCTCTTATTAAAATCATGACAATTTATCTTGTATTCCTTTACTATAAACCCACAAACCCAAAGTTCTGCCTTTGTATTTCTGAAGGGTCCTGCCTTATCTGAACCCAGATAAACAATTATGTTAAAATAAGGGTGAAAAAAAGAAAAAGGCATTAAACAGATTTATTCATAGAAATAGCGGATAAAATACTTGAGTTCTTATGCTAACAAACTTCACTTGCTAAATGCAAGTTAACAGTAAAAAGCATTCGAATTAGTCTAATGTTGGTGTTATCTTCAGTTTGGTTTGTGTGCTTGCTCCAGTTAGTTAAATTTTTCAGACTTCCTTACTCACCTGTGAAATGAGGAGTACAGGTATGTTAATGCAAAGATCGCCTCCAGCTCTAATATTTCTAAACATTTTTAGGATTTATTATATAACAACCACATACAAGCAATAGTATGTTGTTCTTCATAAACAATCGATTTAATCGTTTTCATTTGCGTGTAAGAGTATGTTATTATTGTATGATAAAGTTCAGCAGGGTCCTTTTACAAAGCTAAAATTCAGGTTTAAAGAAGCTAACTGACAAATGTGTAATTTTTAGCCAGAAAACTTGTAGAGTTATTTATCGCAACTAGATTTTTATTTTATTCAGGAAGATGTTTAGCCATTCTGACTAGGCTTTGAGAAATGTTTGTTAGGGAGGTGGAGGAGAATAAACCTACACAAGAGTTTGATGGAGCAGGCATGGAGCCAGGAAGAAAACTGAGGGAATATGAGGTCATGAAAGGCAAAGGAAGGTAACCTGTTAGAAGGAAAGAGCAGTCAGCATTCCAGAATGACTCCCCAGATGCTGAGGGTACATAACATTCTCCGTAACTGGATTCTGACTAGTATCCATAGAGATGTAAGTTCTAATTTTCAGCAATTTAAAATGTCAATTCAATTATGCAAATAATACTGCAGTAAAATATCATAAAGTAATTTAGGTTTTCCAACAAGATTCATCACATCAAAACTTTTATCAGGCTTATTTACCCCTGTAAAGCAAAATAACACTATTGAAATGGCATAATAACGTTACGACAGAGCTCCAAGAAAGTGAGTTTATTATTGTTACGTGTTTTTTTACTGGTCTAGACATTTTTCATGAATCTGAAGACATTTTAAATAACAGTAAATAGTCCCACTGAATACATCTATGCCTGACAATAAGACTTTTAAAATTAACAGGATTAACTGTCTGCATTCCTAAGGGGGAACCAAAACTAAAAGAATGTTTCCAAAAGCCTTTGTCATGAAAATTATGGGCAGACCATCACATTAAAAAAGAGTCAAAGAGGGGCCGGCCCGGTGGCGCAGCGGTTAAGTTCGCACGTTCCGCTTCTCGGCGGCCCAGGGTTCGCTGGTTCGGATCCCCGGTGCGGACATGGCACTGCTTGGCAGCCATGCTGTGGTAGGCGTCCCACGTATAAACTAGAGGAAGATGGGCACGGATGTTAGCTCAGGGCCAGGCTTCCTCAGCAAAAAGAGGAGGACTGGCAGTAGTTAGCTGAGGGCTAATCTTCCTCCAAAAAAAAACCAAAAACAAAAACAAAAAAGAGTCAAAGAGAAAACATGGGAAGTTTCTGAGGTCACGTGATTGTTCTACAGTGATTTCCAGGGTGGGCACTGAGGCTTCACAGTTGGGTTGATTTCATGTTAAAGGACCTTCCCACGAAAACTAGACATCAGGGATTCAGGACATACACAATTTTTAGAGAGAAAAATATAGCCACAGCGAGCAAATGATTGCCTAAATGTATGTAAGGAGTCTATTTAAAAACTAACAATGTAGCAAAGTCTGTCCCATTCCTTATCTGCCTCACTGCTTTTACAACTTTCTGCAATTAATCTACTCTTAAAATTTATGAGAACACAGATCTGGCCAAAAGATGTTTCAATGTGAAACAGATAAATGAGCACATGTTCTGCTCAGTATACAGGAGAAATTGTTAAGAGTGAGTTAATGTGACTGATAGATTATTTTTTCCTGGTTTGAAGGGGAAGAGCAGAAGTGAGAAAATTACAGAGAACTTTATATAGGAAATAACAAGTATATCAAATTTAGGATAGAAGTGCAAAAAATTAAGAAAACAGAGAGGTATGACTTAGGCAGCTGGATGTTGTATTATTTAGCTCCCTCTTTGGGTTACACTCTTTAACATCAGCAGCTTTCAAAGCGGAGTATTCATATTCTAGGGAGATTAGAAGATTTTCCAAGGGGCAAACTCATACATGTAGCTTGATAGGAAATAAATTTCCATTTTCTCAATTCCTATAAGTAATCTTTCCTAAAAATGATCTGCCTGAAAACAAGACCTTGGTGTTTCTTCTTTCCCTCATCCGGTGTGCAATCACTCTTCTCCTACTTCATAAAATAAAGGGCATCTCCTTCATGCATGCAAAACCTTTCTATGACATGTGGCTCTGGGTGTAAATAGTCCCTGAAGCCCCCAACTAAGGGACAGTGGAAACACTGGTGTCACTACAATAGATTTATGTCAGATGGTTTAATCTAAAAAAATTAAAAGCAAAAGTAAAAGAAAGAAAAAGAACTTAAGTCTTCAAGTGCTAGATCATTAAAAACAGTATTTTTTTAAGATTTTTTTATTACTGTTATGATAGATTACAACCTTGTGAGATTTCAGTTGTACATTTTTGTTAGTCATGTTGTGGGTACACCACCTCCCCCTCTGTGCCCTCCCCCGACCCCCCCTTTTCCCTGGTAACCACCGATAAAAACAGTATTTTTGATGATAGATCAATGTGGTTTTCCAAGTAGAGTATGAATGGATTTCAGATAATTGAGTGACATTGCTAAAAGGCAAACAAACAAAAAACTCCTTCCATTTCCATGGATTCATTCACATGAACAAGGTTTCTATAAAATGAAAAAACATACAAATCTAATCTTGATACTAACTCCTACCTTATTCAAACTATAATTAATATTGACTCATGGAATATTTGAATTAATTGAAAAGTAAAAGCTCCATCCACATCATAAAGAGCTGTATTTTTAATAAAGTTGCACTTTTCTGGCTAATGAATCAATATATGCATTGTATAATAAGATAATGATGACTCAAGCTAGAAGAAATGTTTTACACCTAAAACTTTATGATCACAGGCTACTCAATAGAGATTTTAATTTTAATTTGCACACATATTTTGATGCAAAAAATATAATTTGGTGAAAAAGAAAAGACTTTTAAGCATATATTTATTCTATATTTGGTTAAAAATTTTGCGAGAGTGGATTGGAATATAAATACAATTCAAAGATTAAACAAAATGTTCCACCTGTTAGAGAAAAATGAAGGTTCAAATCGCTATGGTATTTAGATGCTAATGGACGCGTTTTAAAGAATGACTTGGCAATTTTATTTTTAAATTGTCAACATTTACAACATAACACACATAAGTCAGCGTCCAGTCAGGAAAACAGAAACTACTCGTGGAATTTCAAAGAGAAGAGATTTAATACAGGGGATTGATCACAAAGGCATTAGAAAGAATAAAAGGACAAAAGAGCAGGTGTAAAGTGCAGATAACAGGAGCTACTAATGCTCTAGTTGATTGTGTATCTTCCAAAGAGGGGCCCCTCACCTAGGGCCGGAATTGCCAAAAAGATGCTGCCTCTGCCCAGCTGCTGGAGTCAGGACTCACCTCCTGCCAGCTGCTTCAGCCACTGAAATAACCATTTATAACCAAAGGTTCTTCTGTTTATTTTGCCTTCTGACATCCTCAACAGCTTTCCTCCGGTAGAAATTGAGAGGAAACCAGAGAGCAGATGAGCCTGGGAAATGTAGTTTGCAGAGTCTTTTCCCTGAAATGCTCACAGGACATAGCAGAGTAAAAATGGTAGGTGTAGGGTTGAGAGACAACAGGTAAATGACCAGTCCTGTCTAGAAATCACACCCTTTACAATTGTCTAAACAAATGTAATATGTCAATGATAAATGTAAAGAGGTAATAGTTTAAACATTCCTTTGGGGGTTATATGAAGAAAAAAGTTTGCTATTTCTTCACCCTAACTGATATCAAGTGCTAAATTATATGGCAGGATTTTCATCTCCAAGGAAAACACATATAACAATGGAATAAAGCCAGAACCAGGAAATGGAACAGAAGGAAGAACAAGTAGACTAAATTATAGATCTGTAAAATTGGGATAAAATAATTATACATAGCATGCAACTAATTTGTAGTAATGTTTCAAGGTTAAAACATAGCCTATTGAGAAGCCTGTCTCCAATTTCTAAAATTCTAAATCAATGCTGGGCTTTTTGTCCCTTCTCCCACCCATGTAGTCTCACAAGGATAAAGAATCTTTTCAAAGGTGGACATATAATATCGAAGTTAATGATAAGATACAATTTAGTGGTTATACTGCCAATAACATCATTTCCTGTGAAACAAAGTGTCCTCAAGACTAAACAGAAGAAATCACCTGCATTGGGCTACATGAACATCCTCATTTTTAATGGTTGACATTAGGTTTGGCAATTCTTTAGTTTTAATAAGTAAATATATTTCCAATTTAAGCATTTTAATTCGTTAATGCATTTACTACAGAAAACCTATACCTGGAGGTTTTATAAATATTTTAAAACATATACCAATTAACAAATATTAATACCATGGTCAAGGCACTGCAGAGGATGCAAGTATAAATAATGTAAGGTCATCCATAACAAATATGTTTCATTGATGGTCTCTAAGTTATATGCACTATGTTAGGCACCAGAGACACAAAGATAAATAAAACGTGGTTCTTTCTCTTGAGGAGCTCTTAGCTTAATGGGAAACACAGACATTTAACTAGATAATTGCAACGCAATGCAGTACGTGCAACATTAGAGGCATGCGTGGGACACTAAGAGAGCTGTGAGGATAGAATAAGGTAAACTTCCTAAAGAAGTATATATGTGTGCCGATGACAGAATAACAAGTAGTAAATATCTAGGTAAAGTGGGATTGACAGAAAGCAAGGGATGTCTACTGACAGCAAAAAGAGCATAAGCAAAGGCAGAAAGGTGGGAAATGTGGGAAATAGCATGGCGAGCAGGCCAAGGTTTAGGAGGCCTTTGTAGCACTCCAAGCAAGAAGTAATGAGAATCTATCCTAAGGTACTAATAATGTGAACAATATGAATTAGAGATGTAAAGGAGGTGGGATCAACAGAATGTATTGACTCAAGTGAAGGGAAGGGAAAAGGCAAGGATAATTCACAGTATGCGTAAATAAGAGGGTGGTGTATAACTAACTGAGAAAGAGATTGCTAAAATGGATTTAGAGAGGAAAGGGATGAGGTCAATTTAGAAAAGGGTGAGTTGGATGTGTCTGCGGGATATTCATAGTTATAAAGGACTCTGACATTCACCAAAAGGCTCAAGAAGAGGCATGCATTTGGGAGTCATCAGCCTGTGAGTCATAGTTAATAGCATAAAAGTGCATGAGATTGCTCAAAGGAAAACACACAGTAAGAAGATTACTGGACTGATCTTAGGATGAAACTCTGAAGGTGGCCACCATTTAAGAACTGACGGAAGAGTTTATGAGTAAATAAATAACTGAAAATAAGTCAGAGAAGCATGATGGAAGCATCAGAGAAGAGATCAGTTAGGCTAATAGAGATTCAGAAAAGAAGCTATGACTAGCAATGTCAAAATATCCACTATGATACTTTTGTTAAGGCCTATGATAAGGACTGTCAAATGTCCACTAGGTTGGCTCTTTGGAATTTGTTGGTAACCTAAGTGAGAACTGTTTTGGCAGCATGGCAGGAGAAAAAGCCAGATTGCAAAAGATTATGGAAAAACTTGGAGGTGAAAAGATGAAAGTAGTGTGCATATATATTACTCTTTCAGAAAGTTTGAGTAGGGAAGAAAAGAAAGAAAGAGGCAATAGTTGGAAAGGTCAGTGATTTTGGTGGAGTTTCTGTTATTTTGTTTGTTTTTAGATTAAGAGAAACTTGAGTATAATTAAAGCTGAGAAAAAAAATAAAGGAGAATTTAATATAAGAAAAAGTTAATATGTAAAGGATAAAGCTCCTAGAGAAAACAGGACAAAAGCTTAGCTCGAGAATTGACTTTGTTGGGGTAAATAATCTATAGCAGACTTTGAAATAGGTATTGAGGAAAGTGACAGTGACTGCTAAATCAGAATAGCAGAAAAGATGCATCAGCGGTGCTGAGCATGGAGTTGAAGTAGAAGTTGCATTTCTACTCATTTGCACAATAGTGCGACTTTCTTCAGCTGAGATTAAACGCCCAGTGTAACAGCAGAGAAGATTAAAACATCCGTATCAAGGCTGAGAGATGGTGGATGAACTTGGCAAGGAAATTAAGTGAGATGAAAGAAAAGCTAAAACGTTCAAGGAAGTGTGGTCAAGACTGCGGAGATAGACCTGAATAAAATTGTGGAAAGATTAATCAGAATCTCAAATGAAATTGAAAAACAGGAGAAGTAAAGTGAAGACAGGAAAGAGCTAGCAGGATGGAAAGAGGTAAGCAGAGACTGAAATGCAGATGTTCTAGGGACGAAATGCAGAAGTTGACCTGTGGGTCATGCAGAATATTAGAGGAGACAAAAGGAATTGGAGTTTAAAATGACCCAAAATTGGGTGAGAAAGGGAGGGATGAATAGATGGAGTATGGGGGATATTAAGGCTGTGAAACTATTCTGTATGACACTGTAATGGTGAATAAACAAAATTATGCATTTCTCAAAATCCATAGAAAGAGTGAACCCTAATTTAAACTATAGGCTTCAGTTGAAAACATTGTATCAGTATTGGTTCATCAATCGTAAAGAAATTTATTACACTAATGCAAAATGCTAATGACAGGGAATTTGTGCTGCATGGCAGCGAGGGGCAGAGTGAGGGATGAGGGAGGTGCAGCATGCCAGGAGGAGGGGGTGATATATGGGAACTCTTTGTACTTTCCGCTCAATTTTCCTATAAACCTCAAACTGCTTTAAAAAATAAAATGTATTTTTTAAAATGGCCCCAAATGATTGTTATAAGGGACATCTACCTTGATACTGAAATCTGTTAAGAGGTTGGAAGGTTTGGAGGTAAAGAGAAATATTTAGCTAGTTCTTAAAGTTTTCAGTGCATGAGAAGAAAACATTGTGAAGTCTGTCTGAGGGAGGTGATAAGACAAGTCCTCCCCTGAAAGCACACAAGTAATTGACAAAACAAGATGAAATGGAGATAGCATGCATAGAGTCTCGCCAATAAAGAACAAAAATCTGGTTCTTTGAGTATCTGAGAAAACAGGCAAAGCTTCATGGCCTCTAGTAAATCATGAAAATAATGGAAGCCAATGCTCACTCTGTGGATAAATTTTTGCCCAAGCCATCCTCAAGGTCTCAATCTTTTTCTTTGCCTCCTGTTCATGCCCATCCCCACTCTCTCTGACCCTGCACATGGATAATGGGTTATTGCTGTCGAAGATTGTGGCACTTGCCTGAGTTCACTTCAGTACCATAGCAGCTAATGGCAATAGAGCCTTCACTGACTCTCCAGTTCTGTTACTTCATTAGATATTTATTCTTTATTTTAATCGCCACAATGGCTATTCCAAACATTTTCCATACTTTTCAAATCTCTAGTCCTGGTCTTACTCTCCATCCTTGACACCCTTCTCATTTTTAGCTGTCAAAGCTCCTGGTTTACTGCAAAGGCTGTGAGAATCTAGTGTGGATCCCTTGTTTTCTTATTCTTTAACCAAAATCCTTCCACTTTTTCTCTCATCCTTAGTGGCAACACAAAGGCTTTAGGTTGAAATAGACATTAATTGTGGATACTGGTGACACATTTACTAGCCATATGAGCCTAAGAGAGTTTTGAACGTCTTTGAGTTGCAGTGTCCACATCTGTGGAATTAAGCTATGGGGGAGATTCACCGAGAAAATGAATTCAGGGATGTGTGGCAGGGAAGGCAAATAGGTCTCATCTTGTCTGCCGACTGATGGATTGGTAAAATCTTTCTCAGACTCTGTGTTAAAATATATATATATACTGAGTTCAACATCTATTTTGAAGGTAGACTGGTAGGATTTGCTGATAGATTAGATGGGGAAGGTGAGAGAAAGAGCAAAGCCAATGATATCTTCTCACTCAGGGCTTTATATTTTATCTTTTCAGGCATGCCAGCAGAAAAATGCTTCCTTTGTTCCCGTATTTGCCCAGCTCCACTCACTACCTTGCTTCTAGCCATGGTCATTTCTCCCCTAGATTACAGCTATAGAGTTCCAATTATCCGCCCTCTTTCCTCTGACTGCCTTCAATATATTCTTAACACAGCACTCAGGGTAGTCTAGTCACTCTTCTGCTGAAAGACATTTGATAATTTCCCATCCTCCTCAGAGTAGAAACCATCCTTAAAATTATCTACATACTCTGCCCTACTAACGCTATTCAAAAGATCTTCCACCCCATGTACTCTTTCTCCCCTTATGCTGTTTCATTGTTATTTGTTGCACATATAACCACCTTGCCATGTACCTACTTGTTCATCTCTCTTCCCCTGCTAAAATGTAAGCTTAATCGGGCAAAGATTTTCTATTTGGTTTACCACTGAAACCTCAGTACATAGAAAATATTTGTACATAAAAGAATGGATAGCAGTCACGTGATCTTTTAAATCACTTTAATCTTTTGATAACACTGTAATTAAAATCTTTCAATGGCATCTCATTGTTCTTTAATAAAATCAATCAAGCCACCTTAGCCTGCTAAGTTTGGCCTTATCTAAAAGAAATCTCCATCCGTACTGCAAGATGAAACTTGGGGCTTTTGCTGTTATCATTGTAAGCTTTTAGACCATAGATTAAATAGCTCATTATTTTCAGTTACTCCCACTTCACTACAATTGAATTGAGATTGGGACCATTTACTAGCATAGGGAAAACTAAGGAAGGAAATATTTGGGTGGAAAGTAGGGAGTGTGGAATCAAAACTAATATTTTGGAAATCAGTAATAACAGTAACCAACATTTTTAAGTAGCTAAGTGCAATTCCAAAGCTTTATAGGTACTGACTCCTTAAATCCCCGTAACAATTCTATGAAGTAGATATAATTATTATCCTCATTATGTAGATAAGAAAACCCAGGTGCAGAAGTTTAAGTGACTTGCTCAAGGTCACATAGCTAAGACATAGTAGAACTAGAATATGAGTTTAAGTTGTTTGACTTCAGAGCCCATTCTCTTAACAACTGTGGATATACCTCTTGGAGCTGTTCAAACAGAAAATGAAATAAGTCCTTTGATATGTGAGTCTGGACTTCACGTGAGGGATCTGGGGTGGACACATGAGATGGGTGGACACTCATCTGAGGCTAATCGACATAGAGGGAAATTTAAATCGCCCCTCTACGTTTCTTTGCTCTTATTTCTCTTACGTCTTCAATCTCTTTCATGTCCTTGCTCCTTTCCCACTGCTTGAAAACAGGCTCAGGCCCCACTCTATCTTGAAAGATAACCTTCCTATATTTTCGAAGCTAAATTAATTAGACATCTTTGAATGCAAATGACAGTCCAATTGAAGTGAAAAGATAATTTAATGGTTTACAGCACTGAACCATCTGGGGATGAGATCCAGGCTCCTGTCCTCAGGCCTCAGTCTCACTCTCTCCATGTCTTAACTCTGCTTTCCTTTGTCTTGTCCCAATTCTCAGGCAGGCTCTCCTTCTTTTGTCAGCTAAATGACTTTAGCCAGTCCAGACTCAGATTTCACGCTCTTATCTATCACAATATAAATATAGATGTTCTTTTACCAATAGTTCCAACGAAGAGCCTGCATTCTACTCACAGTTTTAGCACTGAGATGGGCCGCAAGGGGTGGTGCTCTCAGTGCCAGGCCTGCACCCCATGCCCCACTCGGGCAGTGAGGGTGGGAGTATCTCCATGTAAAATACTTGAGGGAAGCATGTGGGAATGCTGATTCCCCAAGAAGACTGGGGTGTGTTATCAGAGGATGGGAGAATGGATACTGGACAGACAAAACAAATCTTTCAGAGGCTTAAAAATAATGGGATAAGTTACATGGAAACTATCAATAGTTATATGCACACAAAAATTTAAATCATCAATAAATCAAAAACTATAATAACTACATTAAATTACAAACAATAGGCTGGCAGATATTTGCAAAGCTATGATGAATCGTTAGCATCATTGCTTCACTGCTACATGAAGAGGTCAGATAATCCATAAGAAAACGTTAAGACTCTGGTAGGTAAAGCTATAAAAGATAGGAACTTAGAGTTTCAAAAGAGGAAACTGACAGGCAATCTGAATCTAAAGGGAAATCTGTTATAATAAGGTATGGCTATTAGTAAGGTTAAAAAAATAAAGTATATGAAATAATGAATTGTTAGTGTGTTTATAAGAAAAAAGCTACAACCCTGCATTATATAGTTTGGAACTATTTGATGTATTGTGCTTCATAATAAAAATAGAACATCGTTAGAATTAGAGGCACATATTTTAGTCAGCAATACACTTGACAGCACCGGCAATTAACACAGATACCACAGGGAATTTAAAAACATAGTTTGAAATTGACCAAATAATAATTATTAGCGCTTATATAGAGCTTACTATTACTGACACAATTCTGTCTACTTTGCATCTATTAGCTCTCAGCTCTCACAACACTCTGAGGTAGGTACTACCATTATCCCAGTATTGCAGGGGATGAAACAGAGTTAGAGAGCTAAAGTAACTTGCCCATGTCACTCAGCCAACTTGTAGAAGATTCACAATTCAAACCCAGGCAGCCTGGATCCAGAGCCCAAGTGCTTACCCCCTTACCTGGCTACAGAGGGGAGCAGAGTTCTAGTGTCACTTTGCTCTGAAAAGGATTTTAATAAACCAAGTCACATGACAATGAGGAAAGTAACACTCAGAAACGGTTCAGCACAGGTTTTCAAGACCTGAACATTCAAAGAAGGTTCAGCTGGAGTTTGGATGGTTATGAGTAAAAGACAAAAAATCAGGTTATATAGAGAAGGGTTTGGGGAGTGACTAAAAACATTTACATCCCTAAATTTTTCAAAAAATCTCACTCCTTTCTCAAAAACCTGTCTCCTCTCTCCCTTTCTAAAAAAAAAATTAGAACTCCTTAGAAAGGCATGCATTATTTTCTGCAGTCTATGTCTCACTTCCCTCTTCCATTTTATCACATTCCATATAGAGCACATTCAGCTTCAGTCTGCCTTGGCTGTCCTTACCCACTTCAGCTTCCTAAATTTTCCACCCCAGCTAAACTCATGCTCTGTCGCATTAGGCTTTCAAACCATTCCCCTCTCTTGGTAATCCTGTCTTCTGAGTACACCTTTTCCACTTCTTTTCAAACTACCCTTCTGGAACTATCACTCTACCTATATCTAGATATAAATATAGATATAAACAGAGAGAGAGAGCTTTTCTTTTCATAGTCCCTCTTTTGGTAACCAGAAGGCTGAGGTTGTGTTTACTTTACTTTGTATGCCAAGCAGAATGCCCTATATTCATCCTTTCATCGCCACGTGTTTTTGAATGCATGCTATATTCTGGGCACTGTGCCTGGCAACATAGATACAAAGGAATGAAAGACGTTATTCCTGCCTTCAAAGATCTCAGAGTGTACAAGGAAGACAAATGTTGTAAATAAATACTTAAAACACAGTGTGATATATGCCATAGGGAAGCACATACAGGGTACCATGGCAACCCAGGGGTGGAGTGGCAGCCTCTGCCTGGGGAGTTGAAAAGATTTCACAGAAAAGGAGAAATTTGAGCTAAGTCTTGAAGATGAGTAGGAGTGTAAGAGGCAACAATAGGGATAATTATAAAAGCATGTTTGCCATGCTAAAGGGTTTGGACTTTATCATTTAGCCAGTGAAAATTATAAAAGGTTTTTACATAAGAGAAAAATGGGATTTAATTTATGTTTAAGAAAGACAGCTGAGGTAGGGCCAAGGATGCACTGGAGTGAGGAAGAGAACAGACAAATGGTTTTCTCAACAATCTAGAGAGGAATAAAAGAGGTCGACTAAAACAACAGCAATAGGAGATTAGCAAAAAGAATAATTTTGAGAAAACAATCAATATTCCAAGATATGATTACTAGAATTTGATAACTTGTAGGAGAAGAGAAAGGAGGTGTTGAGACTTGGTGAGAAATTTAGCAGAGGAAAATGAGCAGATGGACACTCAGTGACAGAAATAGGGAAGACAGAGGAGAACAGATTGCGAAAGGGCAACAGAGTTACAGAGCTTGGCTGTGGACATTTTGATGTTGTGTCACTGAAGAACTGTTAGGAACAATTAGTATATGCGCATATGAAACCCACGTGAATGATGTCTAGAGCTAAAAAAACAGTTTAGGAAACACAGGTATTCTTCTCACCTTCATTATAAAAACTAAACTGGAAGCATTGGGTTAACAGGAAGATTGCGCACAAATGGTTATTTACAGTCTTAAGTTATTGCCCTTGAGCCTGGATAAGGAGGACTGGCAATGTTACTTTTGCCAGTAGGAGGGACAAAAATGTTAGTGGGAGGAGAGAGCTCACTTTGGGAGGAGAGTTCAGAGGACCTGAGATGGTGGTGAGTTGCCCTCTTTCCCGTCAGCACTGGAGGGGATGTTAGGGGCAGTTGGGAAGGCATCAGGCATAAATTTAGACCCACAGAGTTGGGCCCATCTGTACCACCAGAGCAAGTTTCAGGAGGTACAACAGTTATCATCATTCTCATCTCCATCCCCTAAGAAGTAAGTTTGGGATGATTCTCTTGGTCTAGAGAAGGCAGAGGTAGTTAGCTAGGACAAGGCCAGAAGCTGGAAGCCACCCACTGGGATCAGGAGAAGGCAGTGTAGGAAGAGTGATGCTTGTGAATGAAAAAGGTCCTCGGTTGGGTGCCTGAAGACGATCAAATATGCCCCATGATCACAAAAGTCCTTACACATTTCCATTATATTGTTCCATCACTACAAACCAGTCTTGAAAATATCTGTAGCCACCAGTAAAACTTCACTCACTAAAAAACTTCTCCGCCCACATACACCTGCCCAGCAATAAGTGTTTACAGGCCATGTGAAACAAAAAGGTGGTTGTGCAGGGGCTGGCCTGGTGGCACAGTGGTTAAGTTCGTACCTTCCGCTTCTCAACGGCCTGGGGTTCACCGGTTCGAATCCCGGGTGCGGACATGGTGCCACTTGGCAAAAAGCCATGCTGTGGTACGCGTCCCACGTATAAAGTAGAGGAAGATGGGCACGGATGTTAGCTCAGGGCCAGGCTTCCTCAGCAAAAAGAGGAGGATTGGCAATAGTTAGCTCAGGGTTAATCTTCCGCAAAAAAAAAAAAAGGTAAAGAGAAAAAAAGCCCTGATAGAGACTTTAAATTGGGCAGTGACTAAGGTTTTAATTCTTAAATTAGACTAAACAAGTATTAATGCACTGATTGAGTTTCCCAGAGTATGTCAGTTAGTTAAGAAGGAAGCTCGCAAAGTACATGTGGTCATAGGAATGCATGTTTGTATGTCTGAATGGTGAGTGTTCAAAAATATCCACTGGATATACGTATAGGATGGAGCTGGAGCATGAATGTGGGAGATCTCACAAGCTCTGTGTATGTAAGTAGAAGAGAAAAAAATGGCCAAAAATGTTTGTTGTTGATAAGGAAAGATTTTAACACTGATGAAGAAAGATAAAAAGAGATGTGTGAAAGGGACTAAATTACGTAGATGCAAATGTCTTAGTGAGTGGTTGTAGGAGCAATTTTCTAAATTTGCAGGTGATATTTAATTGGCAGACGTTGCAAACAGTGAGGAGCAATTCAATCAGAGAAAGGACTTGAATCATTAAGTACTTGCTCTAATAGGTGGCAAGCACAGATAAGTGGTGAAAAATAAGTCTTCAATCAAAGCCACAGAACAGAAAGTGAGTAGTTTCCAAAGGGAATGATGGCTGTCCAGGAACGGCTCTTAGGTTTAAAGAGAACGCATAGGCAAGGACAAACAAAAATTCAGTAAAACGTGTAGAATTATAAAGATCTGGAGGCTTATAGGATATAAATTAACAGACTACTGCATCAGTCAAAGCCATGGTGATATAAAGACTGGTGCTATGATGAGAAAATCTCATAACTTGAGAATGAATAAATCCTGAAGTCCACTGTTGGCTATTGAAATGCCATCTATTACCTAGATTTTCATCTATCTCTAGTCATGGTTTAGGGGTAAAATTAATGAGTAACATAACTTTCAGGAATAAAAGAGAGTGCAGATTTGGGTGAGACTAGTCTAAGTAACTTTTAAAGAGGCTTTCAACCATGAAATTCTATCTGATTCTATGGGCATAATCTTAGGACGTTGTGTTTAGATTGGCCATTTTTATTTAGGATTCTTATTCCATAAAATAATATTCTATCTTAGTCTGGAAATTATAAACGTAGAGAAATATTCTATAAGTGAAAGAGGATAGTAAAAATTTACTGTATTTTAGAAAGGTAGTATGCAATACAGAATGCACCCCTCTTTCCCTGTGTTTTTGCAATATTGAGTACTTTAGCTACTAAATAAAAAAGTTAACTTTAATACTGAAGAGAAATAGAAATGTCCTTTATTACAACATCAAAACCATATTTGGAATCTTTAAATATTCACTGACATCTAGTGTGAATGCACCAACCTCATTTGAGGAATTTGTTTTAAATTCACACACGAATATCAGGATGAATATTTGGAAGTAGAGCCGTACCTTCAAAGATAATTCTGGGTTCTCTCTTGCCTGCCATTTGGATACTTTAGATTTTAATTGTTTAAGTCTTAATGATTCTGAGTTTTCTCTGTAATTTGATGATTTTGTAGCAGCAGCCTTTAAAATCAGTGAAGATTTCCCTGATTGAAAAACAAACTGAGCACCTAACAAGACTCAACTGTATCAAGGGAGGAGGCGACCACAGAGGCTCCCAATACCTGTGCTAGGACATCCAAATGTATCTCTTACTCACTTTATAGCTCACTTCTTACTGCACAGATCACTAGGAGAACAGCCACTATAGATTCTCTTCTCATAGAGACAAATTGTTTCTGGGAGAACATACATGTCCCCCTGTGGGGCTCTAAAAACATCTATAATAGCGGTCTTAAGTGAATTCTAGAATGACCGAAAATTTTACTGTAATAAAAATAAAAATTTGCTCAATTCCAGTCATTATCCTTGGTTTGCCTTTGACTGAAATGTGGATTTGCAGTTGGGCATTTTAGGGAGAGATTGCTTCTATACGCTCACCTCAGAAGCAGCCTCAAGATGCCTTCGCAGAAAGCTGAAAAAGTCTCTACATAACTGAAAAACTCTTTCTGATGGTCCTTTTCTTTGAAGATGGTAGCATTCCCTCTTGGGAATTGCAGAAATGGCGTTATTTTAAATCCCTTTTAATGATTCAGGATAATGCCTGAACTCTTGCAATTTATAAATAACTTGCAGCTCGCTTCCCACTTGGCACTCAGTAAGCATTCCTTGGTGCCTAATGTGCAGCTGGCATTTGGGGAATACATAAAATATAGAACATGGGCTTCTTGTTCTCCAAGTGCTAGAGAGCTAGATGAGAGGTAGGGAGTGGGAAGAAAAAGAGAAATTCAGCACACACCCAACGTTGTCTTTATTATCTACACTTCAACATCTGGCGAAACCACCCAGTCTCAAGGATTTAATTATCATCTATAAGTAGACAACTTTCAAATTTGCTTTTTCAGCCCAGACCTCTCACCTGAACTACAGGCTTATGTTTCTTCTTACTACTACTCAGCATTTCCTCTTAGATGTCTAATGGGTACCTCAAACGTACCATGTTCAAAATGGAGTTCCTGATTTCACACCCCGCAACCTTCCCTGTCACCATGTATGGCAACTCCAATCTTCGAGTTACTCAGTCCAAAACCTCTGACTTAGCTTTGACCCCTCTATTCTCTGTTATACCTCGTATACTATGCATCAACAAATTTTTCTAGCTATAAACCTGGAATATATCCTAAATATGATCACTTCTCACCATTCCACCACTACCCACTGGTGCAAGCCACTATTCTCTCTCCTTTGGACTACTTCCATTGCCTCTTAACTATTTACCATGCTATAGCTCTTTCCTTCTATATTCTGTTTTCAGCAGAGCAGCCGAAGTGATTATTTGACAATGTAAATCAGATCACACCTTACTCTCCCTAAAACCCTCCAATATTTTCCCAACTTATTCAGTGTAAGAATTATTCAAACTCTTATAATTGCCTATAATGCCTTCCATGCTCATTCATAAGCATGTGCACCCACCACCATGTCTGTTAATGTCTTTCTCCTAATTACTTCCCCAGTATGAGTATTGCTTAGAGGCAAATCAGAAGTCAGAAAAATAAGAGTAAGAATTAAAAAGCACATGCATGCCCAAAAGGAAAAGAAATGGAGCAATGAACAAATACTGGGTAAGTAGTTAGGAGAAAGATTATACAGAAACCACAAAAGCAAAAAAGTTAGCAAACACAGTATGGTGGGCATGGCCAACTCCAGAATTTGTTCACCTATCACCTTGGGCAAGCTATTTACCTTCTCTGCACCTCAGATGTGTCCTCAGTACAGGGAGGGCAATGATATCTCTTGTACGGGGTTGCACAGCTAGCGTATGTGGACGTGTACCCCAGGAATGCAACCTGAAAACATTCGAACCGGGACTACTTTACGCAGAGGGCCTGGCCGGTGGCCTGTATGGAAAAACCTCATAAAGTCAATGACGTCTTCACAACAACAGAGACTTTTTTAGGCAGTATACAGCCTGAAATCTGTTTCTTTCCTGACAAAATTTAGGGTTGTATAAACACACCTCTTTCTTTTACCACATGGCAAAGGTCAAGTAAGTCGACAGACCTTTTTTGGAAATTCACTGGGGGCGAGCAGCGTGAAAAATACTTAAAGGGATAGAAGACTATGAAAAACAGAGCTCCTGCCTCAAGAAGTTTATAGTTGAGAATATAAAACAGATGCTTATGGGGTAAGTACTATATGAGAGATACAGAAAAACAAAGAAAGGGAGGGCAATGTCATGAACACAGGTAAAAATACAAAAAGCGAGGGAAATATATATTTTCCAGCATAAAATATATATATTTGTATATATGCTGGAAAATACTACATACACATGTTTAGGCTGGAAGAGGAAAGCTGGAGTTTGGAGACTAGTGAAAACTGAACTGTTCCTAAAAGGACTTTAAAATTAGATCATTATGTGAATGGGCACAGCAGGGCAGGGAGCTTGCGAAGAGAGAAAGCTAGAAGGGCTGGCCTGTGGTTTCTGGGAGGAGGCTTAGAGATCTGACTAACAATGACAACATAGAAACTAAACTAATGCTCCTTTGTCACTATGGTAGTGTCAGATAAAACATCTATTGAAATAATGAAAAATATTAATTTCTAGAAATATCAGTGTGACAAGCTCTAAGCAACAATTTTCAATTGAATCTAATCTAAATTACAAGATCAAACATCTATTGATTATAATAGGCAAGAAAAAGAAAACATTTAAAATTTCTTCAAGGGGAAATGATTAAGTTTTATCAGAGTACCATCATAATCAATAAACACTTATTGAGTACCTACCATCCACTATCTATGTGCTGAAAATTCAGAGGTGATAAAAATGGTTATTGTTTAAAATTCTCTGCAGCCCTTAGAAAGATTAAATAGTTGTGTGTGTGTGAGTATATTACTTGAAGACGTTATGTCATACTGTAGTATGTAAATTTTGTAAAAAATATACATGTACACATCTATATATAAAGATAGAAGAGTCTAAAAGGACTTGCATCAATCTTGAGAAAATGGTTACCTATGGGGAAATGCAGAAAAAACTGCTAATTGTCCTAAAATATCTTTTTCCTCCTTTCTTAGCAATATAGCTTCTGAATTATAGCCAGTTACGGACTGCTCACAGTGTACATTTCCCGGCTTCTCTCCTGAGCTAGTGTGGTCATGTGACCAAGTTCTAACCAATGAGAATTAAATAGAAGTGTCATGTGAATATTCTGGGAAATGTTCTTAAAGGGAGGATTCTTGTTCTTATTCTGATCCTCCTCCCTGGAATGTCAATAGAACGGCTGGAGCTCAAATAGCCGTCTTAATCCATGAGTTGGAAGCTATATACTGAGGCAATCAGAGCACCAGGGAAATAAGTCCAATCTCTAACACTGGAAGCTTTATCAACTAAGACAGTCAGCCATGGAACTTCTCTGTTGACATTTAAGTCACTGGTGTTTTGGGTATTTCTTCTACTTGTAAGAAGAGAATAGGCTGGTTTTATAGAATTTGACCCTTTAAAAACTAGAATGTATTTGTATATTGCTTTCATAGTTTAGTGTTTAAATTTATTTATTTTTCATCTTAGTTTTGCTTTTCTGTTTTATAGATGGCAAACTTATTAGCCAGTGCTGCAGTATATAAAAGTTTTTCTGTTATGTTTGGCTTTTACATTGGCCCATCTTCAGTGTTGAGCTAAATGGACTCAGATGGTTTAACTTATCTGACAAATTCACACATTTTACTGGAAATCCAAGTTAGAAAATTCCTTTTCTCTTGTTTTTTTTTTCTTTGTTTTTTTTTTTTTTTTTTGCTGAGGAAGATTAGCCCTGATCTAACATCTGTTGCCAATCTTTCTCCTTTTTTTTTTCTTGAGGAAGATTAGCCCTGAGCTAACATCTTGCCATTCTACCTCTATTCTGTATGTGGAATACCTCCACAGCATGGCCGGTGAGTGGTGTAGGTTCACACCACAGATCTGAACCCGTGAACCCAGGCCACTGAAGTGGTGTGCACCAAAGTTAACCACTACACCATGGGGCTGGCCCCTCCTTTTCCCACATTTTTGACAGCTAAAACTTAGAAAATGTTTTAAGTTTGTAAGTACTTAACAACAATATTCAGTGACTTCTCATGTTTGAACTCTGCCAAAGTATTTCTCCTCTTATGTCTCTACCTAGTTTGGAAGACATTTTTACAAATTATTTCATTATAGAAATTTTAGAAATTTTTAGGGCTTCTATTCACTTAAGATGTTGAAGCAAACAAACATAAGCATCTACCTTCCCCCCTACCTTTTTGTTTTTTGCTGAGGAAGATTCTCCCAGAGCTAACATCTGTGCCAATCCTTCTCTATTTTTTTGTATTTGGAACACCTCCACAACATGGCTGGTGATTGGAGCAGGTCTGCACCCAGGAACCAAACCTGTGAACCTGGGCTACCAAAGCAGAGTATGCAGAACTTTAACCACTCAGCCACAGAGCTGTGCTCTACGTTCCCCTTTTTAGATCTCACATGATATGACCAAATAAATATAACAGAGGAAAATTTAATATATTACTCTAAATTAAGCAAGGGTGCCTTCCATGAACCAGAATTTATCAGATTTCAGGAAAGCACACTCCTAAGCAATTATAGCTTTATCAGATGACCCAGAAAAAATTCCATTAATTGTCAAATTTGATATAATATCAAATTGCAACAGAGATGAGACTGGAGTCCCAGGTGACGTTGCAAGTCTCTGGGTGAGAAGAGAGGGGAGTGGAGGCACAAGTGACTTCATAAGAAAGAAGAGAAGGAAGCAGATAACATACCAGTATAACCCTCAGAAAGTGAAAGTTTAATACCAAGTGTTAATGTACTGAACACGTGTCTGAGACTTGGTAATCCACAGCACTGGCTATGGGGAAGGGACTGAACAGTAAGTGTGATGAGGTGGTACCCTGAAGGAAGCATTACTCCTGGAGGAGGAGGAAATAGAGAAGATATGTGCTCCTTGGAGACATGGTAGTGAAGGCAAAGAGGGCAGTGAAATGAACATTAAGAATTCTGTAGAAACTAAACAGAAACAATACATACCAACCCCCTGCAACCCCACCCACAAACGTTAAAGAGACCACATGTTACTATACTGACATAAGAAAGTGTTATTGAACTAGGAACCTTGTCTACAAATTATCCAGGAATAGAAAAATAATTGGACAAATTCCATTCAAAACTACTCTAAGACGAAAAGAAAGTATGGGTTAATATATTTTAAAAGTTGATCAAAGTTCGCCTCAAATAGACAACCACAGAGCAAAATAAAATTGTAACATAACACTCCAAACTGAATTAAATGTCTCAAACAATGTTTGAAGTTTAAAGAAAAACTAACAGATTCGGAAATTCAAAAGCTAGCCATTGAAATGGCCAAAATGATGAAGAAATGCAACGACCTCAGGATATATATTGAAAAACAAAATAGAAGACAAAAGTCATCAGACATAAATTATAAGTTACTCAAAGGACAATAAATTACATTGAAAAAAGGAATGAAAATGAAATAAAGAAATAAAAAGGGTCGGAGTGAAAGAATCAAAATGGAAAATAAGCAAAAGATATGTATGGATATATTTGGAGTCTCAGAAGAAAAAAACCCACAATGATACAATTAATGTTTAAAGCTGTAATCTAAGAAAACTTCCTGAAAATAAAACTTGAATGTACTTAGTGTTCCTAGAAAAGCTGATCCAGAACAATAAACTCTGAGCAATATCTTAGTACAATTATTAGACTTAAAAGAGGAAGAAAAAAAATCCTCAAGGCAAAGAGGTTAAATTACTTTTAATGGTAAAAAAATTAAATCACTCTCAGACTTCTCAAGAGCAACACACAAAGCAAGCCAGCTCTGGAGAAGCACTTTCAGGAATCTCAAAAGAGGAAGTACAAGCTAAGGAGTTTATGTCCACCCAGGCTCTCCTTCGTGGCTGCAGAAAAACCAGTTTTAAACATACAAGCATTAAGAGAAAAGTGGACATTTAGCACCTCCTGATGAAACTACTGGAGTATGGGCCTCAATCAACCAAGAGATAACAGGAGAAACTTGGCAAAATGACCCATAGTGATCATTTAATATATTTAATTGTAGAATTGTTACTAAAACCAGGTTAGAAACATGTGTTAAATAATGATATGAAATCATCATATGATCTAAAAGTGAAAGGATGGTATTAAACAATGGGAGAAAAAGAGGAAAAGAAAGGGGAAAACATAATATCATGATTCACTGTGGTGTAGGGAGTAAGTGGAAGTCACAGATTTCATTTAAAACTGAAAAAGCAGAGAGTAAAAGGTTAAGTGGGAAAAAGTAGGGAGTGAAAGTGCAGATATAAAGTTAACCACTATAACAAAAGCACAGACCTTACTAAATACCAAAAGAAAAACATAGCAAAGACAAAGCACAGGGAAAACACAGTAAATATAACAAAAGTCATACAGTAGTAAATAACATAAACTGTAAGATACATCAATATATATATCTCAAACACGACATCCCGATAATATGCCATCTTCTCAAGCACACATGAACACTGGCAAAAATCACTCAGACTAGGTGTCACAGGCAACACCGTTAAGTTCCACTGAGGGCATATATTGCTGATCAAAACATAATAAAACTAGAAAAAAAACAAAACTGAAAAAGGCTTTCTACCTGAAACTGGGAAAGCCTTCTGTTAATTGACTCTTGGGAGAAAGGAAACATACAAACGTAAATTACAGATTTTTTCTGTTTTTTAAAGATTGGCACCTGTTGCCAATCTTTTTTTCTCCTTCTCCTCCCCGTCCTCTTCCTCCTCCCCCTTCTCCTCCCCCTCCTTCTCCTCCTCCTCCACCTCCCCAAATCCCCCCAGTACATAGCTGTATATTCTGATTGTAGGTCGCTCTGGTTGTGGCATGTGGGATGCCGCCTCAGCGTAGCCTGATGAGCAGTGCCATGTTCACGCCTAGGATCTGAACTGGCAAAACCCTGGGCCTGTGAAGCGGAGCGCGGGAACCCAACGACTCAGCCACAGGGCCGGCCCCCCAGATATTTTTTTAAAGTAATGGTAATAAAAACACTACGTTATCTGAATCTATAAAGAATATTTAAAGGAGTGATTCATAGTCTTAAAAATCCATATAAATAAAAATGAAAGAATGAAAATAAATGTATTTAATTACATCTCCAAAAGCTAGAAAAAGTCCTACAAATTTTAGAACAAGGTATAAGGCAGATAATAAAAATAAAAGGAGAAAATTATACGTTACATAGAAAAAAACTGGTTTAAATTAATAAGTCAAATCCTAGTTCCTAGAAAATATCAACAAAAGAGACATATCATTAGCATTAGCTAATTCAATCAAGTAAAAAGTAGAAACTTTGACCAATTTCCACAAAAAACGTTGTTAAAGAACTATTGTACAAAACAGGACAAGACCTAATGTTTCACAGATGAACACAACCACTCCTTTAGAGAACAGGTACTTCAATGCCTTTCCAGATTTAGGGAAACTAAGAGACACAACAACTAAATGCAAGACCTGATCCTGGACTAAATTGTTAAGACAGGACAGTATTGGGACAAATGACAAAGCTGTTACATGGGTTGCAGATTAAAGTATGGTATGGATATTAAATTTCCAGAGATTGATAACTGCACTGTGGTTGTGTTACAGAATATCGTTGTTGTTGCTAAATAACACTGAAGTATTAAGAGATAGAGTCATGATGTGTGCAACCTATTTTCAAGTGGTTCAAAAAATAAATAGTATGTATATTTCTATATCTGCATATATGTAAGTTATGTGTGTGTGTTGAGGAAAGAAAGAAGCAATGATTAAGCAACTATGACAGAAGGTTAAAATTGTTATATCTGAGTAAAGCATATAAAAGAGTTCTGTGCTATTCTTGCAACTCCTGTGTTAAATTTGAAGTTCTTTCAAAATTAAAATAAAGCTTTTTGAAATTTCAATTGCAACCTCAATTTTTTTAATTAAATGGGAGATAGAGTAATAATTTCCTATCTCAGCCAAACTCTTATTTAATGGTAAAAATATAATTATAAAGACACACCTATTAAAATCTGCGACAAGATAGAAATGCCAACCCTAACATAATTATTTGATATTATTCTGAAATACATAACAATTGTAATAAAAGAAATGAAAAGATTAAAAGTAATAACTATTCTGGTAGGAGTTAGAACTAACACTATTTTCAGAAAATATGACACTTAAATAACTTAAATAAATCAAGAGAATCAATTGAAAAATTATTAGCTTTAATAAGAAATTTCCATAGTTAGGTCAGTTTAAAAGCACACAGGAGCATAAGTTGCCATATACAGTTACAATAAAGAGAGTAAAATTAGACTTGAATAAATAGACTAGAAAGATGGAAAGGTACAATGTTCTTAGATCCAAAGATTCTATTAAAATGTTATTGCTGACTACAGTAAATTATGTTATCTTTGAGTCCACTTAGAATACCAAAGAGATTTTATGAATTTATGAGAATGATTTAAAATACACTGGATGATATATTTAAGTGGCTTTAGTTTAAAAATTCTGAAGGTGAAAAGAAGGGAAGCAAGAAATTCTTGAATTGTAGCTATTGACATAAGGGTAAAATAATTAAAATTGTGTGGAATTAGACCAATAGAAGAGAATAGAAATCCCAGAATATGTGTGTGCACGTGTGCATGTATGAATGTATGAATTAGGCATATGCTGAAGGAATCCCTTCAAATCAGGAGAAATATTATGGATTCTTCTAGAACAATACTGAGGTCGGTGGCTTATTATTTTGGGGGAAAAGAATAATTATATTCATATCACTTGACCCTAGAGACAACCTGCCTGGGTTAGAATCCATAATGGATCTTAGCTATGTGATCTTAGACAAGTTACCTAATCTGGCTGTGCCTCAATTTTGTTGTTTAAAAAATGGAGATAAGAATAGTATTTACCTCACAGGGTGTTTGTGAAGATTAATTGAATTAATTATTGAAAAGTACTTAGTGCATAGTTAGCACTATATAAATAAATAATAGTGGTACCGATAGTAGCAGCAACAAAAATATCCTTAGTAATTGTCTTAGATTGTTATTTGCCTTATCATATGCTAAGCCATACTCAAATTCATATCATTCTCTCAATGAACTCACAAATACCCTGCATAGAAATGTAAACTAAATATATAAAAACACTAACGGAGTTACAATAGTGGTCATCTTATCAGGATTTGAATGTCTTCTTTATAGTTTTTTGTTCTTTTAAAATTTTCTAGAGTGATTAAGTGTGATCTTAATTTCAGAATAAAAGTTACTTTAACAACAATTTCATTGGTTCTACCTGGCAATTTATTCTTTTCCAGTGGTACATTTGAAGAGTAATGGATATTGTGTTATGTGTTTGTAATTGAAACTGAAAGATTAATCTATAACAAGGAAAAATTAAAACCTACCATGTTTCTTCCAAAGAAATACATATAAATCTTGACATTGAGAAAATTAATAACTTTGATTAATTTGACAATTTGGTTATTTTTCTTTCCCCCATTACTTACCTTTTGGTTTGTCCTATGAATAGTAATAACTTACATACTGTACTTATTTGGAAAGGTTTGTTGAACCTTTAAAGTCTTTAGACTTTAAGTCTTTAGGGCAAAAACATTTCTATTTTTAGCAAACATGCAATGATCATATAATAAGGTCTCAATAAATAATTTTTAGCATTAAAATTTCAGAGACAGAAGGGCTCTTATGTTATCAATTACAATCCATTCATTGTACAGATAAGTAATCTAAAATGATGAAAATTTGGCTACTTGCTCAAAGTCACATCGTATATCATTAATTAAAGATGTAAGAGTTGAATACGTTCTTTCTTCTTTCCTCCTTCCTTTCCTTATTTTCTTCCATCCTTCCTTTCTCCCTCTCTCCCCCACTCTTCCTTTCTTCCTCCTTTAGCATTTTTTCGATGCCTACTTTTTCCCAAGTGAACCTGGGATTTTTACACTAAAACATTATTTGAAGATCAAAGAATATAAAATAACATTTAAGAAAATCATCAAGAAATTTTAAAAATCTATAGGCTTTTGCGAAGAGCAAAAGAAGAAAATGTATGGCTCAAGAAGTTGAATAGGCAGAGATAGACCTAGTGCTTGTTAAATGCGTGCCAAAGCTCTTCAATAACTATTTCCTTTCACTTTGTGCAAAATATCTCTAAAGTGGGAATGATAGGGGGAAAAAATTTGAAAGAATTGCAGCTTATGATGGGCACTTTTAATGAGTTCAAATTTCCATGTCCAAATAGACGATATCCTGGGAGAATGGATGCATTTCCTGAGGTGATACGTGAGTTACTATAGATAATATGTACAAAACATGAAAAGCAGAGGTGTTACACAGTTGGAGATTGGCATATTCAAAATTAGAAAAGAAAATTCATTCTCACAGAATAGTGAGTTTGATTTTATTCTCTGGTAAAATTACAGAATGGATTATTAATCAGATGTATTGTAGGTGGTAAAAAAAAAACAGTCAATTTAATTTTTTGATACCATTAGCTATTCATGAAAAGATGAATATCTGAGTACACATGTATTTTGAGCTCAGTGATGCCCTTTACAAAACACTTAAAAACTACGTCATGAAGCCCAGCTGGGTGACGGTATAGTAAAGAACATTCATAGGTGATTAAACAAGCTTATCTAGAGTGTTAACTAATGAGCTATTGTCAAAGTGGGTAGAACTCTAGAGGCAAGTTGCAGTACTTTGACCTTGTCCGTGTCCTGCTCATCAATAGTTTACTGGTAATGATGAAGAATTAAAGACCTGCTTCTCAAACTTCCAAATGACTCAACGCTAGCAGAAGAAGTTCATATGATGGCTGATAGGTCAAGGTGGAAAATATTTCAGATAGAGGTAAAGGACCAAAGAACCAAAGAATGAAACTGATGAAAGACAAATGTAAAATCCAACATTTTTCTTCAGAATCAATTGCATAGGACTTATGAGGACTTTTAGATCGATAGTTTCATTCAAAAATATTTTAAAAATTTATTTGACCTTAAATTTAGTATAAGGCAGTGTTGTATTTCACCTCATAAAAATGATTCAGGCTCCAATTTCATTTAAAAAAAAAAGGAGGCAGGCTTGGTGGCATAGTGGTTAAGGTCAGTGTGTTCTGCTTTGGTGGCTGGGGGTTCACAGGTTTGCATCCCAAGTGTGGACCTACACCACTCATCAAGCCACACTGTGGCAGCAACCCACATACAAAATACGGGAAGATTGGCACAGATATTAGCTCAGGGCCAATCTTCCTCACACACACACACACGCACACAAAAACCCAACCTATTTTATCCGTATCAGTTGAAGAAACATTGATGTTCACAGAAGAACGACCAGTATTTTGAGGGATATGGAAATCCTATCTTGGGAAGAGAGATTGAATAAGTAAATTATTTTTAGTTTTAAAATAATTTTTCCAAGTAGGGAATAAGATATTGTTGTTCAAGTATTTGAAAGATTGTCATAGAGCAGATCTACTTAGATTTATAATGTGAAGATAACAGAGGATACAGGGAAGCAGATATCAATTCATTATAAAATCAAAGCTTTATATTAATTGGAATATTTCAAATGTAAATTGTTCATCTTGGAAAGAGGCATTTGGACTAATAATATTAAATAAAATAATTTATGTGGCGCATATAACATGGCACTAGGTATACAGTAAGCATTAAGTACATGTATAACTATTATTATTATTAATATAATGTCCTTAGCATTATGTTTAAGGATAAATTAGATAATTATTTGTTAGATGTGATCATTTATCTCAGATTAAATTGAGTAAATGTTTTTCAACTTCTCTAAGATGAAGCTTCTAAATTTCAATGAATATAGCTTATTATTCATGTCCCATTGTATTATCTCCTCTTCATGATTTAAGAGAATACCAATCTCATATCTCCTTTTAAGGAAAATATTATGACTGTGTAACTAGAATAGTTTTGGAAAAATTTATATTTCAATTTAAGTGCTAGTTTTTATCAAAATTCAAATAATCACTTTTACATTAAACATTTGACATATAATAATATTTTGCAATATATTGAACCTACTATAGTAGACTCTTAATTACCTTAGCTAATGACAAATAACATAAACATAAATATATTGGTAAACCAATGAAGAACCGTATTTTAAATATTAAAGTAATTATTCAAGATATAATTCTTTTATCACTGCTATAAAACTTAGTAAATCTTTATATTACCATTTTCTTTTTATTCTGTAAAAACCTGTCTCTGTTGGGAATGCTGAGAAATAGAAGAGATTTATAAGACTTGGGTAATGAGCATCTAGTGAATGTTCCATCTGGATTCATTCATAAATGAAGCACGTATTTATTGATCATGAATCCATGCCAAACAAATGTGGTAGATATTAAGAATATGTCAATTTGAAAAAACAAAGTCCCAGTCCCTGCCTTCATGGAGTTTGAAGTCTAGTAGAAAAGTCAGACACTATTCAAAGAATCATGCAAATATGTGTAAAATTACAACTGTCATAACTGCTAGGGAAGTGAGGTATATAGGCTTCTGATAGTGTAAACAACAATAATTATTATTCTCATCAGAGGAGGTCATGGGTAGCTTCCCTGATAAAGTGATAATTGAGCTGATTTACAAATATGAATAAGAGTTTACTTAATGAAGTTTCGGGAGAGTCAATCCAGACAGTGGTAACAGCATGTACAAAGAACATGCATCAGGAAGAAGTGCTGGAAAGGAAAATGGTCCAATATGAATACGTTGAGGTAAATTGACGACAGTCTATCTAACCATGTGTAGACTTATATTAAAGCTTTTAATCTTTTTCCTAAGAGCAATGCAAATCCACTGAAAATCTTTGAACTGCAGCAGGGGAAAGGACCATATTTGCTCAAGAGAAAGATTACTTTGGTTGCAATAGGGGGATTAGAGAGGAGGAAAGTTAGAATTCAGATAGACTCATAAGCAATGATGGGAGCTGGAAATAGTAGAGAAGTAAATGGATATTAGGATTCCCAGGAGGTGAAATCAATCGTGACAGACAGGATGGGGGGCATAAGACTGGGAAAGACAATGAGACCACCAAGATTTAAGACATGTAAAAAGATATTCATCAAGGCTGGAGACATTGTAAGAGAACTGGTTAGAGTGTGGTATTGGCCTTGTTAAATTTGAGGAGCTTTTAAGACATCTAATAGAAATATCAATTATGTAGTTGCATAAAATAGTCTAGACTCCAGAGCTTAGATCTATATCTAGAAATATAAGTTTATAAATCATGTCTGTAGATGGGGTCAATACAGGTATTGGATATGAATGGGATTGCCTGGACAGAGGATATTGAATGAAAAAAGGGAGCATGCCCAAGTCCAGAGGATTGCCAACATGAACTTGAAAAAGGAACTGAGAAAGAGGCTTATATTATGTCAGGAAATCCAAGAAAAAGTGTTTATGGTGGAGGGGGCAGTCTTCAGTGTCAAATGCCTAGAAGCCTAGACACATGAACACTAATTATATCCGTTTGACTAAACAATGTAAAGATTAAGAAGTGCTGTGTCTGTTGAGTAAGAGTACCTAACAATATGGCTACACAAGAGTCTTCCCACAGTGACTGGGAGGTGTGGAAATAGAGACAAATCTTTAGAGAAAATTGACGTTGAAAAAGCAAGAGAAGATGGGTAGTAATTGGGAGTCAGAGATATAGAGAGCAGAAGGAAAGCCTTTCCTCTTTTTGTTTTTATTCTAATGAGAAAGAGTTAAAGAATCTTTTCATAGGAAATCTACAGAGGCAGGATGATGCTGAATACATAAGAGACAGGAGTTTAAGTATCTGAAATGGAGGGGATTGCTTAATAAGTTTACTGATGGAGGGCCGGCCTTATATAGGAAGGAGGACAGCTCCTCTATTGTAAACAGAGGTTAAACAGAGTAGGCTGGGTCTGGGATATAGGTTGAGAGGCAGAAATAAGTGTGAATTTTAATCTGATATCTTCTATGTTCTCTATAAAAGAGTGGTGGAGGTCATCTTCTGAGAGGGAGGGAGTGAGAAGATTAAAGGTTTCATGAGGGTAAAGATTTGAAAAGTCATTGTAGAAACTGGAAAAGTGAGTTGATATACATGCATATATACATAAATAATAATAAAGAAAAAAGAAAGGAAGGAAGAAAGAAAGAAAGAAGGAAAAGAAGGATATGAATGACCCTTTGTCTCTCATTATTTCTGGTTGTTTAGAGATTTTTCAAGAAGTTTTAGAACGATCTTTCTGAATCAGTGGTTCCTGGCTTTTTTTTCTGCTCCAGCACAACTTCTCTAACACAAGTAAAGACCGTCACATACTCATATCAAGCACAGTGGTCTGCTGTGTCATTGATTCTGAAGGATGGAGTGAGGCCCTTCCTTAGGAAGATGTATACAAACCTCAGAGACAGGAAAATGTGTATGTGTATGTTTTGTGTGTGTGTGTGTGTGTGTGTGTAAATGTATTTGTACAGTTTGAAATAGTCCATAATATAATTCTGATATGCTTTCCACAGGGAGACTGGGAATTTTTTCTTGAAAACAGAATAGCCAAGTATTGAAAGTGAGCCAGAATTTAGAAATTTCTCCATAGAAATATGACAAGTAGTTATTACATTTAATAGATATTTTAGTACATACAAAATAATCAGTTCCCTTTTCCAAAAAAATCCACATTGTTCCCTAGATATCTTTTTTGTTCCATTGTAGAAACTCACTTTGTGATACTTATAAGTATCTATTATTAAAATCAGTATAGTGATTACTCCAATTCATAATTATTTAAATGTAAAATAATTATTTATTAGCAAAATATTTATGAACATTTACAAATATTCAATCAACATGTTGTCAATAAATTTCCCCTTAGGTGAAATTTTCTGACTGTAGTTGAGTCATAAAATGCTTTGGGTCACTAGTGCATCAATTAGTAAGTTACTGATCCATGGTACTTTGATGTCCTGGAAAAGTAAATGCACCTTCTGAGAGTCTAATTGAATCTCGGAGAGTTATTTATTCACCATTAAGATTGAGATAAATGAGTCAGCTCCCAACAGTCATGCTCCACATGGTTACATTAGTTTCACAAATAGATAAACTCAGAAGCTCAGAAAAGATAGGACTAGAGAGTTAAGGATGCAGGTTAGATGTTCAATCTGAAAAGACCCAATTTCTAATAACTAACTATAAAAAATTAATATGAGCTTGAAAGCAAGAATAATTATTTCTTTGAAAGTTTATTTTCATATAGTTATTAAGTTTAAAACTCTCAGTTAATAATTCTAGACTCATGGTACTTACATTAATATGGCCTTGTTGCAATGTAAATAGTACAATTTAAAAAAACAAAATTTCAGATTTTTTTAAGGTAAAAATTGTCCTAAAACCAGTTACCCTTCCTACAATATGGGTCATTTGGATGATAAGTAATTTCTTGCCCTATGGTAAAGTGGTTATGAACACAGGCTTTGGAGTAAGGAAAACGTTGCTTTCATATCTGGCTTCTCTACTTACTAACCGTGAGAACTGAACGAGTTACTTTGGCTCTTCAAGTTTTAGTTTCTTTATCTATGGCATAGAAGGGAAACATAATTCATGACTCGTAAGGATTCAATGAGAAAAATCATTTAAATACTTAGCACTGGGCCTAACAACAAATATATATGAGCTGATATAATATATACATTATATACTATACATATATGTATCTCACACACATGATACTTAAATTTAGCTAGAATTTTTTTTATTTTTATTTATTTATTTATTTTTTTAAAGATTTTATTTTTTCCTTTATCTCCCCAAAGCCCCCCGGTACATAGTTGTATATTCTTCATTGTGGGTCCTTCTAGTTGTGGCATGTGGGACGCTGCCTCAGCGTGGTTTGACGAGCAGTGCCATGTCCGCACCCAGGATTCGAACCAACAAAACACTGGGCCGCCTGTAGCGGAGTGCAGGAACTCAACCACTCGGCCACGGGGCCAGCCCCTGGCTAGAATATTTTTGAGGCCATTATTACTTCAGAGACTAGATGTATCTGAGTTGGTTTAGCATGCCACTAGGTAATTTACTTTTCATGTCTTTTTTTTGTCCCCCAAAACAATAAAACCAATTTCTCTACTTTCATAAAACAATACAAATGAAAAAGGAAAAAAATAATGAAAATGTTCAACAATTTGCTATTGTTTGTATTTGTCTGAAAGGAGCTTCCCACAGCTTTAATCACAGCCACAGGTCATTATTTCAAACAAGACGCATCTTTTTAGATATTTAAATATGTGTTCTCATATCATGGAATTTAAATGTGAAGCCGTTTGTTCTGTGCTCTCATTGCAACTCGGCTGTGGGCTTTAAATAAGTTAAATAGCACGAGCTGTAGTTTTGAGTGCTATTACTGACAATCTAAGGAGACACACACTGAGAAGAAGGGTTATTACTGCAAGAAGAATTATGTCTCCTTAATCTTTAATTGTTCATTAAATTGTTTCTGAGGTTTATACAATAAAATCATGGTAGAGACTGCTGGCATGTGACATTATAACTTAGTGCTATGAAAGCTCTAACAAACTCTAATATATTCAGAGCCCAAGAATATGAATTTTGATGCAGAGATCTCTAAACCAAGGGTAAAATGCTATGTTGAATTTTTTTTGATAACCTGCCTAATAATTTACATGTTAAGAATATATTGAATACCTTGGCAATGTTTTCTCAGAAAGAATTCTTTAGAATGCGTTTTGCCTTTGCTACTGTGTTAATGATGGCTTTGATAAAATGACCCAAGGCAAAAAAGACAATTTCCTTCTGGTGTTATCTGTGTCTGAAATATTCTTCGCTGATTTCACATGCACTGATAATATGAACAGGTAATTTGTCTGACTCTGGTGGGGCAAGATTTGCAGGAGAAACTGCAAAATTCACACATAGCTCTTCTCTAAGAAGTCTCGGCAGTGTTATTCAGTTTATATAAAAAGACTTAAGATGCTGCCTGAGGCATCCATTTTTTTTTCCTCAAGGCAAGCTGAAGTGCCACAAATCAAATTGCTTTTCACACTGTTAATGCATTCCTTTCTCTTTCAATTTCTCAGAGAGCCGACATAGGGATTTCTGCTTTAACCATCACCCCAGATCGTGAGAATGTGGTGGACTTTACTACACGGTACATGGACTACTCAGTGGGAGTGCTACTTCGAAGGGCTGAGAAGACAGTGGATATGTTTGCCTGTCTTGCACCGTTTGATCTCTCTCTATGGGCTTGCATTGCTGGCACAGTCCTTCTGGTGGGTCTACTGGTCTACCTCTTGAATTGGCTTAATCCCCCACGATTACAAATGGGATCAATGACTTCTACTACTCTCTACAACTCCATGTGGTTTGTGTATGGATCCTTTGTACAGCAAGGTAAGGAGAAAAACAATACATTTTAGTATAAAAAGGAATGTGATGTTTCAAATGCCATGAATTCAGTTAGGAAGGTTCTGTATCTGACATCAGTAAGTGTTCTAAAGGGTCTTCACAGCAATACTCAGAAAAGAACGTTTCCTACCTGTTCCTAGTGGATCTCAAACACAGCAGGTTTCCAGCAAAAATGGTTCATTATCTTTTGACGTAAGTTCAATTTCATCAACAAGGCCAAAAATGAATGCCAGTGATAAGGTTCACAAGCAATTCAAGTTCAGATTTTCCTCTCCAAGCTCTGACATTCTGAGAAATAGCCTGGGATGGAAGTACTTACTACTAGAACAGATACTGTTTAATTATTTACATATGTAAGAGATGCTGGGACTTGTTCTTTGTTCAGAGACATTATTTCGTGTATTAAAAATATTCCTTGGCAGTGAAAAGACTGATTAAGATTCTGATAAGAAATTGTGTATTTTATCTTTCACTTTAATGTATAATCTTTACCAATGATTTAACTTACAATTTCATTATATTTTTAAAAATGTCTTTGTTATCCAATATTCAATCTGCCCTACTCTTTAAACTTGTCCAGTTAATTCTTTGATTTTCACCGTTTCAGAATAGAAGAATATTTATTGAACTCTCTATTTGAGACTACTGCCATCACAGAGAATGAAATGATAAAATACTTAGGGGATTGATAGTTTCTTACAAACTTGTCACATATATTGAAGAGGAAAAATACGGGTCACAATGGAGACACATGACACTTTTGCCTTAATATTTACAACTCTTAATAACGTCTTATTTTTTATTCACACCTGCTATTGGATCTTGCATTTTGTCTGGGCTGTTCCTCTCCTTTCTCTCTTAAAATCTATCCGTGGAGCCCCCATTGGTAGGCTTTTCCCTTTACCTTTCTGTGTCAAAGACTCTCACTAAGATTATATTTGTCATAGACATTTTTAGCCCATTCATTAATCACTAATCCAGTAAATATTTAATCCACACTATTTATTTAGGTAGAACTTTGCTTGGCACTGAGTGTATAATCATGAACAAGAGAGTTTTGCCATCATTGAGCTACAAGTCTAGTGGGACAACAAACATGTAAACAAGCAATCACAATTATGGGTGGAAAGTGCTGTGATAGAGATAAGCACAGACTGTTATGAGACCATAGAGGCAGGGAGGCTTAATGTAGCTTAACGTGGCAAAGAAGCTGTTTGAATTGGTAGTAGATAAACAGAGACAGAATTAACTATATATAGAGCTTGTTAAAGAAGAATATAGGGGAGAGGAGATAGAGACAGATGGGATAGAATTTCAGACCAGGAAGTGAGAGAGAAATTAGGATAGACTTTGCAGAATGGAGCTGGTAAAGATGAGGCTGAAGATATATTTGTTATTATCAGGAGTTTGAACTTGATCCCCAGGGAAGTGATCAGCTATTTAAAGTTATTAAATAGGGAAAAAGCACATTAACATTTGTACTATAGAAATATTCTGATCGTAGTATGTAGATTGAAAAAGGGCAATGTGGAAAGTGAAACAAGTTATAAGTATGGTAATAACTAAGTAGAGAGTTGACGTGGCTTGCACAAAGGAAAGGTGGCATCGGGAATCAAGAGAGGGGTATTAATGAATTGGAATCAATAGAAGTTGAGCAATTATATAGTGGTGTGGGATTGGTACTGAAGGAGGAAAAGGAGGCAACGTTTGATCCTTGGGAAATTATGTGTATTGGATGTTGATGTCATTTACTGAAAAAAGAAAAAAATCAACATGAAGAACAGGTGTGATGGGGAAGATGATACTTTCATTTTAATACATATTGAGTTTGAGGTATCTGTGAAACATCCAAGGGGATATTTCTAATGCTTGTGGTTTGATATACTTGTCAGAAGCACTGAAGAGACATCTGGGATAAACATATATTTAGGAGATATTGGTATGTGGGAGATAATTAAAGTCATGGAAATTAATAAGCCGTTCTCAACTGCATACTCCTGATTGAGGACTGCTGGCCCAGAGAGGGCCTAGGACAGAGCCCTAAGGAAAAGTGGAGGAGCTTTCAATGTTACTGATAAGGAGTGGCAAGAAAGGTACAAGTACCGCGTATACTATGCAGTGTTATACACACCAAATGAAGACAATATTTAAAGATGGAGGGTTTAGTTGGCTGTGTTAAACATTTCAAAGAATCAAGTATGATTAAGACTTGAAAGATATTCATTGGATTTAACAATAAACTTGTTATTGGTAGTATTCTAGTGACTATTCCTCTGTAACAAATTCCTGCAAAACCTACCAATTCTGTGGGTCAGAAGTTTAGACAAGACATAGTGAGGATGGCTTGTCTTTACTCAAGGATGTCTGAGGCCCTGGAGACTGAACTCATTTGAAGGCTGGTTCATTTCATTCTGGTGTCTGGTGGTTGATGCTGGCTGAGGCCTGATGGAATCTTTTCCTCCATGGTCTCTCTTCATGGAATAGTTTGGCCTTTCTCACAGCATGATGATTGATTTCTCCATAGAAAGCATTCCAAAAAGAGAGAAAAGAGTCAATGAAACACAAAATCTTTGGGTCCAGGTTGGGGATCACAACCTTGTATGATGGTTTGAGTTCCTCTTGCAGGGAGCATCCTGGTTGTGCCCACCTCATAGCTTCATTTTGAGAATTAAAGTAGCTAAAAATTGTGAAGTTCTTAGATAAAACAACTTATATAAGTGTCACATAAATGTTTGCTAAACAAATAAAAATAACAACAAATTAGATTCAGCTGTAGATAGTCAGGCACGTGAAAAAAGAATAACAAGGCAAATGATTTTAGATTATTGGCAAGGTAAGGGTTAAAGTGATAGATTCTGGGGTACGTGGAGAAATAAAAAATAGAGGGACCAATAATAAGAATGTAGTAGAGAGTAAGACTGGGAAACAACAGAGTAGTAGTGGGAGAGAGTAGAGTTCTTGATGAGGCTAAAGAACAGCAGTGGAAACATCAGTGGAAGAGAATTTGAAGTTTGTATTTATGAAATGGGACCCCTGAACCCCAAATTTTTGTAGTGGAACAGTAGAGGACAAGTTATACGTGTGGATGTGGATTTCTGAAGTTAAGAGTTGGTGAAGGACATCAAAGCTGATCAAGGAACCGAGAGCTCAGAGGATTGAATGAATCATCTCTAATGATGGTTGGTTTTGGCTAGAGAGGAAGAAAATGAGCCATATGCCAAAGCTGTCAATAAATGAGGAGACATAACTAGGATGTTGATAGATATGAGCATTGACTAGAAGGAGAAGGTGGTACAGCTAGATGTAATTAATGTCTGTTTCCATCTCACTTCTTTCCATTTCATCCAATTTTTCTGAACATAGTATCAATAACCACCCATATACAGATGACTCCCAAATCTACTTCACCCGTCCTTGAATTTTAGTTTTGTATATCCAACTGATCACTAGACCACTCTCTAGATAGACCAGAGGCACCACAAATTCCAACATGCCAAAAATTGAATTTATTTTCCATTCTAAACCTTTATAGCCTCTCATATTCTCTATTCCAGGTCATGCATTACCAACCACTCAGACATACAGGTTAGACACTTTGAAAACAGTTTCGATTTCTTCTTCTTTCTATCCCTTGTATCCAACCATAAGCAGGTCCTGAAAATTGTACCTCCTAAATATTTATAGAAGTGGAAATCTCTTCTCACCCAGGGAGATAAGGTCCAGATTGTTACCTGGATTAGACCTACCTCATTTCTCATCTGAACTATAGGAATCTCATAACAGGTCTTTCTTTTTTCAGCTTTGTCCCCTGCACATATACGTGCCACATACTTGCATGTACCCAAGTTATCACTATCATGGAGAGCTAACCACATAATTCCCATTCTTCAAGTATTCCCTTGGCTCTCCAATACCCAGAGTTTAACAGTCTGAATTATTTAAAGCATGAATCATATTCCACCATCTGGCTCATGCCCAGTGCTTGATTCTCACGTCTTACCACTCATGCTTCACATTTAATTGTCTAGTTGCTCCAAACTGTTTTTGTCCCTTGAACGTGAGACTAGACTGTCACGCCTCTCTGCCTTTGCTTCTGCTCTTTCCATTTCCTGAAATGCCTTTATTACCAAACTGCTTAATCTCTACTCCACTCTCTGCCTTCACATGGAAAATTCCTATGCATCCTCTAATTCTTGCTTTGATCTCATTTCTTTCAGGAAATCTTTGCTAGGATTAAGGACCATCTTTTATGCTCCTTAAGATATATTTTTCATAGCTCTCGTAACCTGTCATGTAATTGCCTTTCTATTTTCATTTGTCTCTACCTGAGTCCTTTGAACAGAAGACACTATTTATCCTTATAGTACCTTACCCTATAGTTCAGTGTCTTGTAAATATTAGGTGTTTAATAAATGCATACTGATCAACTAAATGAATAAATAAATGCTGAATATTTAACTAAATCAAGCATTGAGTTAAGAGCAGTATTGCATTTGTTGGGTTACAGTCTGTTTCCCAATAACCAGAAACTCACTAAACCAAACAGGAAGTTATTCAGAATGTCTCTATTTGTGTATTTTATTAAGTAGCTAAGATGAGAAACTAATAAATAAGGTCTCCAATTGGTTGAAGCCTTATTTTTGAAGATGTTGATATGCTTTCGGATTGGCTTTCCAATTTCTGCTTCCAGGTGGCCAAATTTCAGTAAGTTTTGGAGCACACTCAACAGAAAAATGATAAATAAAATTACCCATATGTTAGCATGCTTTTGTAGTTCTGTAAACATGTGGCAGATATCAAACGTTATCAATATGTTAAGCACTTTTCTATCCCAACTGTGTATCCCAACCATTATCCTTAAATGAGTTGTACAGCTTGTGGGTTGATTGAACATTTATACAAATTCATAATGATGCATAATACTGAATTGAGTATGATTAACTACTTCATCTTTGAAATGCTGCTATTCTTCCACTTGCTAACAATGAAAAGGTGAATTCATTAACGGATACCAGGAGCATCTTTACACTTTGATTAAAAATAAATTAAGAAAAGGCTCATAAACCCTATGAAAAAGAGAATCAGTCAATGACAGTGTCCTTGCACAGGTGATGCACTTGGAATTAGTGATAATTTCCAATAAAAATATAGTCTTTTAAGAAGAAGTACAGCTGTTATTTCAGAATTATAGTCTTTATTGAGCCACTAGACCAGATTGAAAAGGGATAAAGAGGCATTTTGTGTGTTATCAGATAGATTTCTGAAAAAAGAATTCAGGAACAGCTAAAAGCAGAAAAATGTTAAATATGTGAGTTGTTTACTAATCCTGATTTTTTAAAAATCTGTAACTTCGAAGCATTTTGGAAAAACAGCTCAGGGAATCCAACCATGCAAAACAGTATGGTCCATTATAGAGATAAACTTACACATTTGTTTGGCTGGAACATTAGAGCTTGTGAATTAGGTAGTTAAATGCATGAATGAGAGACCAATTTTATGCAAGTTTTGTTGTCATTTTATATCTTCCCTTATCTCCATGTCTACGTACATCTCTCTGTAATCAACATACTTTTAAAAAAACATCTGGGGTTTGATTTTTGAAGATACTTTATGTTTAGTTTATGGGCAGTGACTCTTAATATCATCTGGGCCATGGAGGGCTGCTATGACTTGTTCACACATGTGGTTGTATGTAATTTGTTTGCTACTTGCAAAGAGAAACTTCAGAGTTCACCTCAGATGGTTTGTCTGATTTTATGAAGTGTAAGTATTTATAGTCATATCTAATATTTGAAGCTATCACATATGTTTGTTTACCAGCAGCATTTACTAAATACCAATTGTGTGCCAGGAACAGGAAGAACAAAAGGAAAACAAGGAATAACTACGTTAATTGGTTTAATAAATATTTCTTGGGTATACTATGTGCCATGGACAACCTAGTTGTTTTGAATATGGTCATAAATAAGAAAGACACAGTTCTTGCAGGAATGTTCAGGACCATGCAAATGGGTCATAGCCAAACTGGGACTAAATGAACTCTTTCTGATGAGACGAGCAGACAGAATTATTGGAAAGAGAAAAAGATAGAAAACTCCTTTGGTAGCTTTCTTAAACTTCAAACGCCTCCACAGATGCTAGTGAGGAACAGAAAGAGGGCCTTTAGGAAAGGTAGAAGATAACTTGATGGCTGCTGCACAAGAGTTAACATGAGAGGCAATCCAGTGGCCTTGGGATCCCAGGACAAGTTTTGGAAGAAAATAAAGAGCTCTTCCCACTGCCAGATGCATTGCACAGTTACAGAGAATCACAACTTTATCATTTCCACAAAAAGAAGAGTCAGATATTCTTCTCTATCAAATTAGGCAACAGAAGAGACTGTTGATGAGAGAGCATCTCTTTAAAACTTTGCAGAGGAGAATAACTCAAAAAGACATCCATTTTAATAGTGTAGATATAAAATATATGAGATTTACCAATGTGCTAGTCACAAAATCCCAAAGGATTCAAGCCTTGAAACGCAGTAGCTAAAGCATTCCTTTGTAATGTTATCTGATATTTCACATTCAATTTGAATATAACAAAAATGATATTGGCTAGCTCTGTTGTTTACTGACCCTAATGAATACAGGGAAAACGAGAATAATTCCCAGTGACAGGTTAACTAGGCTGCAGAGACAAGTTTCTTTCTACATTCTCTTCTTACAGATATTAACTCAAAAAGGCTCTCTGTAATTTTTATTTAGGTTCGAACAACATCTCTGTTGTTGCTAATTATGATTGGCAGTCCTTAACAAAGGGAGCGCCAAGCACTCTGAGCGCTGTCACATCCACTTGAGAATTTCCCCATGCTGATTTAAAACGTGACAAGGTGCTCATTTTCTTTCTTTTTATCACCAGGATTCTCCATCACTAAAGAAAGGAAAAAAAGGTGAAACTTCACACTTTCAGAGACTGTTCAAACTCTACCCTTATGGGGATGGAGAGTGAGAATTGTGTGATTAGAAAACAACGCAATGATGCTAAGATATGAATCCATTAGTTTGTATTCCCAATGAACTGTCATGAGCTCCTTAGCAATGATTCTATAAACTATATGCATGCAATATGCCCCTCAGTTTCGTTTAATTTAATACCAACTCTTCATGATTTGAGCCGGAAAATCCTTTCTCCTGCTGAACTAAGCTTTTGGAGGGTTAAAGTAATCATGGAACAGGAGGAACAAATCAGATTTCTTCTTATAAAATGCTTACAAAATAAGAACTGGTGTAAACATTTTCTTGGCTACTCCAAACACTGATGAATACATACTATAATTAAAAGCATTATTTTAATATTTAACAAAACAAAGGAGTGTTTTCCTGAGAAATTTTTAAAAAACTGGAGAATGATTTTAAGATATTCTGGAGTTGGTTTTTCTTCTTTCCCAAAGTGCTATAAGAAAATATATTTTTAAGAATCTAAATTTAAATTATAGAAAAAGCAGATGTCATAAGTCCTTTAAAATAGCATTGACGTCTTAGTAGTACTCACTGGTTTTACAGTACCATGTCACAATCCCCCTGAGCTTAAGTGGTAAGAATAGGGGCGGACGTGACCAGATATAAATTTATTCTAAAGCTGATTTAGGATCGATAAAAGTTAAAGGATTGGGATCAAGGAACTGCAAGTAGTAATAGAAACCACCAGTTTAGAATATTAATTTGGAAATTCAGTTTTTGTTTGACCAGAATCCACTTTTTCTTTTCATCTGTGAATATGTAGTTAGAAGTTTAATAATAATGGTTACATTTCTCAAAGTATTGGTAACTGGCCACAGTTTTCAATAACCAGTCAACATGTTTTGACCGCCAACTACAATGCCCGTAATGCTGAACCTGTGATTCCCATCTCCCATATAAAAAGTTGATAGGTAATAAAGTCCTGTGATACTTTTGTTAAATACCCTTGAATGTGACACAGTCTTTACTTGAATTTTTAACAATTATAAGACAGAGAAATTCCATTCTGTAATATAAAGCATAAATTCACATTATATATTTCATCATATGTATCAGCATCCCTTATTTGTAACCTACATTTCTTGATGGTAATTGTTCTTTTTTGTAGCAAGATTTAACAAAAGACCAATGCATGACCCATACTTTCACACTGTGGACTCATAAAATTGCTCTTTGATTTGTGGCTGTGACCAAAATTTATAGTCTCTTTATATTTACAACTCTGTCTCTTAAACTCTAAATTAACAATCCATCTGGGACAGCTACACAGTTTGTTCTGTCTGCTTCAGTTATTTTCTAGCAGTTAATGTTTATGTCTACTGTTTAAGGTCTACTTTAGCATGTCCTAAAAGTATTTCTTCTGCCTTTACTATTTAAAATTCTTCATTCTCTAGGAACCATCTGCTTGGATATTAAACAAGAATTATTTATCTAGTCACAAGGGTGAGCAGGACAGCATGGTGTCTGTCTTCACGGAGCTTTCAATGTGCAAGAGAAACAAATGAGTAAACACACAGCTCCATCATGGAATCATAATTATCCTGCTGAGGAAAGCACAAACCATGATGGGCATGGAGTGTGCAGATACGCTGCTATCTGACACATTGCAGTTAGGTCTAATATATACCAAGTCATGACCTATCAAAGTGAGGAACACAGACTAGGAACCAATGTTTTGCCCAGTGACAATGAAAGAAATGAATCATCCAGTTAACTCACTTGATCTTTGCTTCCTGATCTATAAAATAAAGTGTCAGATTATTTTTAAATTTTCTTTCAGCTATAAGATTGTATGATTCTATAATATAAATATCTAATTAAACAACTATTTTCATATCTTTGTGTTTCCTCGAGAGACATCTCAGTTTTAAATCCCATGTCTACCACTTCCTAGCTGTGTGGCGTTGGACAAGTTTCTTAACCTCTATGTGCCTCAGTTCCCTAGGTAATAATTACCTACCTCATCAGGTGTTTGAAAAATTAGGATTGCATTATTATAAAACACTTAAAACTGTGTGCATGGCGTAAAATAGACACTCAACATTATAATTGTGATTCCATCACTGTTTTTGCAGGCCACAGCAAGGGATGGAATCACCCATATTATTTAATGCTGTATATACTCATAATTATCTCACAGAAAATAAACATTGTTTTAAAGAAGTATGTTGTAATTAGACATAAGGGAATGCATTAGGAAAACTAGTATAGCTAATGAAAATGCTTATAGGAAAACCATACGCTAATACATTCACAGTAACTTTGTCATTCAACTAGATATGAAAAACTATGAAAACACTTTTCCCTATGGAAGCACATAATTACCACATATATGTAATAAACTATAGCATAACATGGCCAAAGATGCAACAAATTAATGACCCAAATTGAAGAGAATTACAAGTTTTGATTCAGGATGCTTCCAACTGATTAAGTTTTGGGCGCTCAAAAATCTCGAGAACTAATCTTACAAGAACTATATATATATGTGTCTTGTTCTTGGAATTATACCTTGAGATCTGTGACTAAAATAGCACAAAATTGAGCAAAAACATCACACAGAAGGTGAACTTTCCTAAACTAAGCAATGTTCACAAACTGCAATTGGTGGCAGTATGGGACGATATGGACCCTTTCCAGGTTAAAATGGTGATGATGATATTTCAGTTTTTATTTTAGTACACTCACAACGTCTGTATTAAAAACTAGAATATTTTGTGATTTTTTATTGTGGTATAACTGACATACAACACTATATTACTTTCAGATGTACAACACATGTACACAATGATTCAATATTTGTATATATTGTGAAATGATCATCACAATAAATCTAGTTAACATCCGCTACCATACATAGTTACAGAATTTTTTTCCTTATGATGAGAATTTTTAAGATCTACCCTCTTAGCAACTTTCAAATATGTAATACAATGTTATTAATTATAGTCGACATACTGTACATAACAGCCCCATGAACTGTTTGCTTTATAACTGGAAGTTTGTAACTTTTGACCTCCTTCACACATTTTACCTACCCCACACCCCCTGTGTCTGGCAACCACCAATCTGTTCTCTGTATCTATGAGCTTGGTGTTTTGTTTTGTTTTGTTTTGTTTCACATTAAGTGAGGTCATACAGTATTTGTCTTTCTCTGCCTGACATTTCACTTAGTATAATGCCCTCAGGGTCCATCCATGATTTTGCAAATAAGATTTCATTTTTTTATGGCTGAATAATATTCCATTATATATAAAATATATGTTATATATATATACCACATTTTCTTTATCCATTCATCCGTCAATGGACACTGAGGTTGTTTCCATATCTTGGCTATTGTAAATAATGCTGCAATGAACATGGGAGTGCATACATCTTTTTGAGTCAGTGTTTTCATTTTCTTTGGATAAATACCTGGAAATGGGATTGCTGGATCATATGGTAGTTCTATTTTCAATTTTTTGAGGAACCTCCATATTGTTTTTCATAGAGGCTGCACTAATTTACCTTCCCACCAGCAGTGCACAAGGGTTTTTTTTTTCTCTACATCCTTGCTGACACTTGTTTTTTGTCTTTTTGATCATAGTCATTCTAACAGGTGTGAGGTGATATGTCATTGTAGTTTTGATTTGCATTTTCCTGATGATTAGTGATGTTGAGCATCTTTTCACGTACCTGTTGGTGATCTGTATGTCTTCTTTGTAAAAAAGTCTATTTAGTTCCTCTGCCCATTTTTATATTGGGTTGTTTGGATTTTTGCTAGAGTTGTATGAGTTCTTTAAATACTTTGGATATTAACTCCTGGTGAGGTATATGATTTGCAGGTGTTTTCTCCCAATTGTTAGGTTGTCTTTTCATTTTGTTGGTTTCCTTTGCTGTGCAGAGGCTTTAGTTTGATGTAGTCCCACCCGTTTATTTTTGCTCTTTTGCATTTGTTTTTGGTGTCAAATCCAAAAAATCATCACCAAGACCAATGTCAAGGAGCTCACCACTTATGTTTTCCTCTAGGAGTTTTATATTTTCAGGTCTTACATTCAAGTCGAATCCATTTTTAGGTAATTTTTGTGTATGGTGTAAGACGGTGATCTAGTTTCATTCTTTTGCAATGTCAATACCTATTTGATAATTTAATATATTAACAAAACTCAAAGAAATATTGTATATTATATGCAAATTTATGTTAAATACTATGCTAAAAGTTTTATTTAATTGATAACATGCCTTTAAACTTAAGAGAATTGATGAACTATGGTTTCCTTGTTAACATATATGTAATACTTATGTTGTAAATACCTTTGAAATACAGTATAATGCATAGAAAAGTTAAAAATAATATGCTTATGTGTATGTTCCCATTGTTTTATATTATTCCAGCACTGGAAAGTATAATATCAGATATAAGGTTAATTCTAAGATGAAAACAATTTCTCAGTAACCAGTAAAATTTGTCACTTTGATCTGAGAAAATCAAAGCACACAATAGTATTCAGAGTTAAATTTTAAGCAAAAAATATGCCATTTCAGTATTCAAAAGATTGATTCTAAATGAAAACCATCTTTGATATTATTTGATCAATATTAACAATCTAAAGAGAAATTGAATTATATTATTAAAATTATTGAAAAAGAATAAAAGACTTTTGGATCTTTTCCAAAAATTGTTTTAATTCAGTTTTTGCTGAAAAAAAAGTGCTGAGTTCCTAAAGCAGTAGTGATTTGTTGCCTGAAGTAGAATTTTTTTTTTTTAAGGTTCCGTTTCAGAGATGATTTTTCTTCTTTGAAGATTGGCTTTGAGCTAACATCTGTTGCCAATCTTCCTCTTTTTTTTTCCTCCAAAGCCTCAGTACATAGTTGTAGATCATTCTAGTTCTTCTATGTGGGATGTCGCCACTGCATAGCTTGATGAGTGATGTGTAGGTCCACACCCAAGATCCAAACTTGTGAACCCCGGGCTGCTGAAGCAGAGAGTGCCAACTTAACCACTTGGCCACAGGGCCAGCCCTGAAATAGAATTTTTTGAGAAGTCTATATTTTAAATAGAAGCGATCTTAATATTTTTTTGCTTTTAAATTTTGAAATAGTATGACTTCTCCACATGATTAAGTTATCTGCAAAGTCGTGAAGAATTGAAGATAGCATTCTATGCTAACTTAGATCCTTTTTAATATCATGATGGTCTCTTCTTTCTTTCTAAATATAAAAGTAATTTTGCTATATCAGCAGGGACTGTCTGCAAGCACCACATTTCTGTACTATTATTACACTATTGAAAAAGTGAAGGCCACTTAGTCTTCAGTCCTCTGCCTTACATCACCTCCCAACGTGTACTATAATCCCCTAGAAATGCATTGCCTGGAGTGTGGCACTGCTTAATAAATCACTCCATCTTATTTATCTTTCTCTTGACATATATCTAGCAGCAGGAACCATTATCCTGTGACAATGTTAAGTTCTATTGACATTTTCTCTTAATTAACTACACCACTGGCTACAAATTTTACATTGGGAATAAATTTCCTTTATTTAACGCTATCTTGAACAAAGGAAGTATTGTTTGTCATGCATTCTTTGTCATAACAGATATTGCAATGAGTGAAACATCTTTGTTACTTTTCAAGAAGACCAGTTTATTCTGCTGAGAAAACAACAACCAGAATCTGTATTTAGAATCATAGTGCATCATTTTTTCATTAAAAAATTCGCAAATTAGACAGATGCATTTTTTTTTCATTAGACAACATAATGAATGAGAGCCGGCTTGTATATGTCTGAATTCCTCTGTGATACATAGCCCTTCCATCAACTAAGTAACTTTTATATACACTTTTGTAAATTAAGAGAAACATTACTTTTCAGGTTGAACATGTTTTACGTACCTTAAAACTCAGTATTGGGGGCCCAAATTAAAGATTATGTATTTATTCAACATTCACTGAATGTCTGCAGTGTGACAGGCACCATCCGAGCTCCTGAGACTACCCTCATGAGAAAAACAGATCAAGATGCAGCCCCTCATGGAGCTTATGTTCTGGTCGGGGGAGGCAGGTAACAAGCAATAGCCATGATAAATACATAAATAAATAATGTACTCTTTCAGAACCCACATAGTTTAGAAAAAGTAACTCAGAGTGAGGGGAATTTGAAGTACATGTGGAAGGGTTGCAATTTTCAATGGGCTCGTTGATGTAAGCCTTTTTGAGAGTTTGATATTGGAGCAAAGACCTGGAGGACGGGAAGGAATGTGCCATACAGCTATCTGGGGGAAGTGTGGTCAGGTATAGGGAACCACCAATGCAAAGGGCCTGCTCCAAGAGGCCAGAAGAATAGCTTAGGAGGAGGTGAAGTCAGAGAGGTCCGTGACTTCACATGACATAGGGCTTGGTAGACTTTGGCTTCTACTTTGAGAGTAAGGGAGAGTTGCTGGAATGGTTTAAGCAGAGGAGTGGCAGGATAAAAATTTAGACAAATATAAATAATTGTTATAGAGGGCATTAATTGACAAATTATTCTATATCTGTTCTTTTTGCCAATCCTCCAAAATATTTGGGGATTTAAACATTGTTTCAAAACAATAGAAGATTTGTATCTAAATGAGTCATGATTGTATTTTACAGGAATATGAACATACATCTATTTAGGTAGATAAATGTTGCTTACAAAATATACCCATTCATTGAACCTTAAAAAACCTTAACTCCAAGATCCATCCACACTGTTTTCTACTCTGCAGATCAAGCAAACATAGTTATCCATTTCAGACAACATATCAACAGTAAGTCAAGAGGTACATATTATTCCTAGCTTTATTTGTGGTGACAGCTCCTGAAGAAAACCATTCACTGCTAAGTAATCTTCCCCAGTGCTCTTGGTAAATAAGGAGTAGAGAGAAGAGCAAAAGTGATGGCAATCTCAGTTTATTTCTTCCTTTGCAATCAATCTCCCATTATCTTTCTGGGAACAATAAACATTATTTTACAAAAATTATCTTAGCTCTTTACTTGAACTGTATACGTAGAGAGAGAGAGAAAGAGAAATTTTTTGCCTATATCTAGGGTTAAATAAATCCACTATTCCTAAATCACCAGTAATACGCTTCTCTGTAGGAAATTCTTCCTGTAAAGGAATTGAATTGAAGATCTTTCTGGTTACTTTTATTTACTTGAAATTTATATGTACCTCCTTTATCTGAAAAGATCTTAAAATCTTCTAACACTCATAATAACACTGGATTCTTTTGCTTCTCTCACAGAAAAATAAATCAGTAACATTTTATTCACAGTTTTCCTTGTCAAGGCCAGTTGTTTGAGTTAAAAATTTCTTGATTTTTAAATCCACGGTTATTTGGTCACAAAAGGCCATCTAGAGTAGAAGATTAAATAGACACTAGCTTCAGCCACAGTGGGAATCTGTAAACTCAGCATTATCCCCCAGAAAACCTTCTTTTTATGTGCAGCTCGTCTTTTGGGCCTATACATAATCTCTAAGCCATTGGAAAAACAAGGTCAAATCTGTTGATACCGGGAAATAGTGCAACTGGTTCCCCTATGGTTGTTGTAAATAGTTGTATAGATTAGTGACATGTCTGAAAAACTACGTATTTTAAAGAGAGTCTTTAATATTCAATCCTCTAAATATAGGAAATGGTTTAGGTTAAGAGTGAAAATTAAAATGTTCACCCCGATGTTCATTGATTTTTAATTTTTCCTTCTGCACCAGTATTGACCCAATTGACATTCTACAAAATGAATTAGGTTAGGCAAGTTGGAAATTATATTTGATGACCTGAATAATTCATTAAAAAGGATAAGCATTAAGACTTGTCTGAGTAGCACAAACACATTTTTTATAATAATGTAAGATAAAGAAGCTGGCCACATAGAATGTCCAGGATGGACACTTTTAAGTTAGAATCAGTAACTTTTACGCTTCTAAATTACGTAGAATACATATATAACCGATGAACCAAAAGAGAGTAATTTGGTTGAGAAAAAAATCATTCCTGGCACTAAACGGCAATTTAACATGCATTTAAACCCAAGAAAGCTGGGTAAATGAACAGTAATTGCAGAGGTCAAACTTGTAAGCTGCTATGCTTACTTGTCTCACTCCAAGACTGCAATGCAATTTAAACCCCAAATCTGTGACTATCTGAGACTATTACTGAATTTAGGAAGCTTGTCAACTGAGAAAATTGTAAATAATGACATAAGCACATATCGAAGGTGTAAATAATTCCATATACCAAACAAATACCATCATGAAATGTTATGAATTTATAAATTATCATATTACATACATGTTATATATATATGACATTATATATATATATTGCTTTTATATATCTATATTGCTTATATATATATATTGCTTTTTATTCCTCCTTTAGGAGAATACCTCTTCCTGGTTTGTCATTATAGTTTAACATACTTCATAATACTCATTGATAAAGTTGAAAACAAATACTATGCAACGCGCAGGTGGGAAAAAGTAACCAAAAGTAGATGATTTTCAAAAGCAAAACTCTACAAGCCATATTGTTTAATTGTTGGGTGTTTGCTCTTTTTTGCTTTTAAGTAGTAGCTAAATAGTACTACAAAATAAGAAACGTATTAATTTAAAATTGCAGACTTTTATATTCTTTTCCTTTATGAAATTGTAAAATTCAGCTCAATTTTTTAAATGATATTAAAACAAACCAGCAAACATAATGTTTATTAGATGTGCATTTTCTGTGTCTAATTTATTTCACAAGTTTTTTAGCAATATAATTAAAAATATTTTAAATCAGAGAATTCAAATGACATGAAGAATGAGAAAAGCTGAGTGGAATAAAGATATTATTCCTTTCTTAAAAAATTTAGATCTATGCAACATCAGACATGAATGAAATAAAATGAAATAAATTTCATAGAAAAAATCTTTAAATGTTTTTAAAATTTGTTTTCTCCTTTCTTTTGCTTCTGTGCCGATGATATTTTGATAATCTCTCTGAAGGCCACAGAGTCTATGCTGCTTCTTATAGATAAGTTACGAGAAAAATAACACCACTACCTCCAATTTGTGAACTCTCTCTTCATAGGATAAGCATTTACAATAGTGCTGCATTCTATAATCTTCTATTTTGCTTTTTCCCATTTTTAATTCATTGTTGACTAAGTTGCAAAACATGAGGTGATGGTAGGAATGCTACAGCAGGTCTGAGGTTTGAAGACTCAGATGAAGCTTACAGGTATCCTCCCGGCCTATCTTTAAGTGCTCTGAGCTGGTTCTTTTGATCTTCAATTTGGTATGTTATTGCTTATCAAGATGCTTTAGCAGGAAAACTTCCTTTAACACAGAAAAATGTGGAAACTTAAGCTTGAAACAATTTTCTGGGTTACACTTTTTTCAAGTTTAAGTATTCCTCTTCATCAGGTTCTGCATTGTCATCTCTTCTCCCCAATTTGATATTTTATCCATGCTGATGAAAGTTAGAGTTTTATCAGCAAATGATCTGGCAGAGTATAACTGTTAATCACAGTGAAAGAGTTGCATTAGATTAGACTTTATACTTATAAACATCAGTGTATGAAATACTATGAATGTATGGGTTCTTTATTTAAAGCAACAATAATAACAGCATTTCATCCAAATAGCTAAATGATCTGTGCTATTTAGAGGCAGCCTGAAGGATGGCTAATCTATAGATATGTAACAATATTTTCATACTGTATGTAATGTGTTTAAAATGAAATTAACAACACATCCTGAACATCTATTTATTCCTTTAGGTGTTCTTCCGTAGCATTATTTACTGTCTACACAGGAATCTGTATTGTGTGTGTGTGCGTATATATAATTTGTTTGTCAAATTCCCTTTTATTATACTTATAAAATTGTAAAAAATCATTCTAGTGGTTCAATCTTTGTGCATATCTATGGTTATTTTCTTAAGAAATTATCCTAGATATGCAGTCTCTGAGTTCAATGATACGACATGTACACTTCTAAAACTTTAGATACTTTCAGCCAAAAATTGTACCATACTATGTATCACACATTTTTTAAAATTAAAATTATATGAATTTCCATAGAATTTTAAAGGATTTATTTTTAAAAATAATATTAACTTAACGTACTGTAAAATTTAGGTTTACATCACTGTATTTCCCTAGATATTTAGAAGACACTTAAACTATGTTCAGACAGAGGGAATTGCTTGGACATAAAGCATGACAACACTACAACACAAGAAATGTTGACTAAATCATTTGGACAAAAATGTTCAGAATTTTTCATTGATATGAATGTTAAGAACACAGACAAAAAGCAGATTGAAAGTTAGTTCAACCATTTAAGTGTGTATTACTGATATTTAAAAAGGTATAAAATTATACCATGTGATGCCGGGAGGCTATTCCAGTAATTTAAAATACAACAGCAAAACTTTTATACACCTAACTATAGAGGAGGGTTGTATCGTTCAAACTGATAATTGAGGGAAAGAAATCCAACAGTTTTATAAAAAGAAGAGAGAACAAAAGAAAAGAAAGCAGCTGATCAAAATTTTCCTAAACTAGTTCATCCAATCATTGCAATTTTTAAAATTTCCTTTGTAAGTAAAACAGAAAACGTCAAATAATCTTCGTTATTATTTCCTGAGCCCCAGACTATTAGGCAGAGGAGGACTCTAAAAGGTGTTGTAAAGAGTGTATTAAACCGCAAAGATGACTATCAGCCAATGATTAGTTTGGATTGCATTGTGTCTGCAAGTGTCAAATGTTTTCTCAAGAATCTGTCTGCTGAAAAGTTCACTCCACAGAAGCGTTAGAATAAGTTTGTACCGTGAGCAACATGATAAAAGAAATAAAAAAGAAAGTTGCAGAAGATCTCACAAGAACTTGGTCACATGACTATAATTAATAACAATTCCTCAGACATCTTCACATAAAAACTGCCCAGCATGTCTGTTTTATGAATATCAGCCTGAATTCTCAAACAATTGCAGCATCTCTTGTGTATTGCCATATGAGCATAGGAGAAATTTCTAAGTCTGTGAAACTTGGAAGAAGCAGAAAAACATATTTTTTTCTATTTTCAATACAGCTGTGCAGAGAATCAAGTTGAATGAATGTCTCTAGGGAAAAGGGAAACAAAAAAGTAACCCACCATTTTGTTTGCATGTAAAGTTTATACATTGAAAGTTTTATTCACCTGCATATAATCTATTATGTCTAAGGTTAGTTACAAAGTTATTTGTCAAAGTAATTTAAAAAGAATATATAATAGCTATTTATAATTCCAATAATTAGGGCTTATAGTTTCTAGTGATTCAATAAAATGTTTCTACGTCACCATTAAAATAGAGAAATGGCAAATGCACTTGTTGAGTTATCCCAAGAATGAAATTAAAGTATGCAGGATCGCAGCCCACCTTCCAGAACAAGTCTGAAGAAAGAAATCATCACCTACCTATTTTCTCTATTATTTTATTCATTATTAGAATCTTTTGTCTCTGCAATAGCACTTTCCTTCTGTCTTCTTAATATGTTACAACTTTCAAGATCACCTGTTAATTATATTGGTTATGTTTTAAGTAGATTGCTTCCTATTATCATTAAGAAAATATTTTGGTCTTAGTAAATTATTTTCAAGACAAAATAATGGGGATTTTTCTTGAGTCTTGTAGATATCTAAACTCTGAGTCTGTTTAATTTTCTTGCTTGAATCTGGCCTAAATTTTTGGCCTGTCAGCCCACAATAAACTTCTTCATTCTTAGCACTGAAGAGAACAGCGGAAGATAATGAAGTGGTAATAATAAATCAGAACCCTTGAGGGAAGAAATGTACTTGGAGGAGAAGATCCCGCGAGGCTTCCTAGATTTTTTGACATGTGTCACTCCCTTCCTGGTCTTTTCCCTTTTCTCTTCTCAGAGGAGAGCCTCTGAGCATGAATCATCTGCCCCTGCTCCTCTGTGATCTTCACCTTGGCTGGGGAAACTCAATCTTGCTTTCCTAATCATTTTACAAGGCTATGTGCAGATTAAATAAAAATGCTTACAAAACGCTTAACACCATGCCTGATGCATTGGTAAATACTCAACAAATAGAGGCTTTTATTACTTTGTTCCCTGACCTTTGCTGTATAATCTCTTACTTCCTGATTTTGGCTTGAGTTTAATAGGTTTGTTTCGTTGGTTTTGTTTTGCAACTTCACCCTGATACCTTTCTTCCCTGACTCCATTTTCTACTTCGTTACTTCCATGGTTTTGATATACCACGTCAACCCAGCCATATGAATCTGTTTTCCGATTTTTCTGTTGCTCATCAATTCAACTCAAGTTCCTGACTCAGTGACTAGAGGCTCTAGACTGAAGACACCCTTAGAACTTCCTGGGAGAATCTAGAAACCACACCCAAACAGCGCATTTAAACATCAAGAGAAGGAAGAAGAGGAGAATGAGGAGGCGGAGCAGATATTCTTTAAGTAAATAGTTAAACTTCCTGTGGAATTCTAACATACATTCAGCTTTACATATTTGCATTCACAAAGACACAGAGAAACTCATGATTTGTGGTGAATATGCTGATTCAATCAACAGTGTTGTAGAAATCACCATGATATGAATTACTTTACATCCTTCAATTACAGGTCAGTCTGTATTAACTTACGCTGAAATCTATCTGAATATATAGAGCCCGTATACTGAACAAATGTCTGTATTTTATTCCAATAAATTTCCTGTACCACCAGCACACCAAAATCTCATTCTGTTAGCCATTTTCCAATCTATTATTCAAAAGAATATACTGAAAAGAAGCTAGAGAGGAATCCATTTTTCTCTTCTGCTCCTTAAGATGTCATCCTAAGAATTTAAGCACAAGAGGTCTGGAAAACAGGAAAAATCAGTTCAAAATTGAGAAGGCTGATATTGTTTTCGAAAAGACTGAATTCATAATGTTAAGTGATTCCTTTCTTCTCTATCAAATTGTAAATCTTACCGTGTGCTTAATAAATGGGCTATGCTTTAAAACTAATCTCCAATGGTGGTTAACAGATACCGGGTCTGAATAGCATTTTGAAACTTTAAAACATACTTTAGATTTACTTCTGGCTCTCTTATCATCAGTAAAACTGTTTGTGTATCGGCATTCTCTGACCTTGTGGAAATAGTGATGCACATATACGTAAGGCCTAGTTTAGGAACCGGTCTCAGAAATTCCAGAGTTAATTAAAAACTTTAGTTTGAGATCCATTTCACTTTTGATTCCTGTTGACAGCTGCTGCTTACCCTCTGAACTTTCATGCTTCTGCGATTGATAAAATGGGTGCAATATTCTCTAGAAGCATTGATTGAATTCCTGAAAAATGGGGTTGATTATGGCACTGGAATTTATATAGAGGTTTTATATAGTGGCTTAGGGCTTCATATAATTATTTTAAAACATTAAAAGCTGATACATCACCACAGAGTGGCAGACCTGACTCAATTGAGTCTTACTTCATGCTGTTTGACAAATGGCTAGTTATCCAGACAACATTTCTTCTTTGAGCGCCTTTCCCAGCCCTCCTTCCATTGCCAGGTCTGTGGTGAAATCAGTAGATAACAAGAAAAATGGTACAAAAAGAAAAAAGAATGATTTTTGAGGCCTCCAGAAAATGGCATTTGGATATATGTAAAGAATCACGACACATTCCTTGTTCAAACCATGCACTATATTCCTTGTATTTTTCTTTTTTGGTGAGGAGATAGGCAACTGATATATATTGATGTATTAAAAACAGAAACAAGCCACCTAAAGTATCAATAAAATAATTACTAAACAAAAAGTAAACCAAAAGTACATGAAGCCAAATATGGTAGATGTGAGAAAAACAAAGGGGTGGCATATAAATTGACTTAAACATTACCCTTCTTCCCTGAACCAAACTACCTGAAAACTTTCTGAAGATTTTGAGGGTTTTGTTTGGATATCTTTTCCTCTCTTTAAATTGAATTACTAAAATCTCAAATATTTTAATTTTGTAATATCAGATAGAAAAATTCTGTGTACTACACACTTAAATCTTTTACCAAGATCTTGGACTTGGGTTCCTGAGACTTACAAATCAAGACACTTACCAGCTTATCTGCAGACAAACCAGGAGACAAAGGACGAAGCTATTTGGTTTCTCCTTTTTTTATTTCTTTTAACAAGACCTCTAAAATAGCACACTGGAGTAGATATAATAAGAGCATAAATATAGAGGCTGAAGATATTTCTAGGGGTACTTCTTAAATAAATCTGTGTGGTCTTGACAAAACGATAGCTATAGAAGCCATACAAGTGTTGGGAAATATTCTGAGTCAATGAGGGTTTGAAATACATTCCTCCATAGTTGTTGAAATTTACTTGTGATATCAATGTTCTGAAAATGCAAAGTCTTATTTTTATCATTAAAACTTACAAGAGTCCTTTTGATAGATACTGGGAAAGGAAACAAAAAATAGTGAGCAAACTCATTTTTTGTTGCATATAAAAATGGCAGGAAATTCAAGGAAGATGTGTGGCTTGCTGATCTATTGTGTTCTGAAAGCTAAAGCTGTTTTCGTTGACCATTAATATCACCAAATGCAGATCTATGAATTAGTGGAAATCTCAGCAGTCACATACACTGCTGAGCCTTCCAACTAAACTGGTCAATGTCAAACATTTGGAAGCCCCTTTTTAGAAAGCCTATTAAAGGGTAGAAAAGAGGAGCCGTCCCAGTGGCCAAGTGGTTGAAGTTCTGCCTGCTCTACTTTAGCGGCCTGGGTTCGCGGGTTGAATCCCAGGTACGGACCTGCTCCATTCAGCAGCCACGCTGTGGAGCCATCCCACATACAAAATAGAAGAAGACTGGCACAGATGTTAGCTCAGGGCCAATCTTCCTTACACACACACACACACACAGACACACACCACAAATAGAAAAGAACTTCTAATTTCAGTGTCATTTCAGAATCTCTAAAAGGATGCTTTTTAGATGTACCTCTAAAAGGGTACATTTACCAATTCAAGGTGGGTTAACTACTCCCATAAAAAAAGGACTTTGCTAATTAGTGTTCTAAGAGATTTATTTGTCTGACCCAATAAAGTTCATGTATAACAAGTTACTTTCAATAGATTTAATGTAATTCATTCATGCTATGATCATATTTCCAATAGAATTGAATACAAAGAAGTTAGTGCAAGAGCAGGGAAAAAAATCCTTGATTAAATGAGACCCAGAGAAAAGATTTGTAGCAAGTGTTTCTAAATACTATCACTACCACTATCCTTGGAGATATGAAAGTAAACCAGTTTGTGGTGAGGAATCATGGTAAACACTATATGTATTACTCATCCATGTGTTCTTAATATTGCACTTAAGGGATCTTGTATTTCAATGCAGCACTTAACCTCAAGATTCTTGGCTATTATTTGAAGTACGACTCGTATAAAATTACACACTGGGTCCTGAAATCCACTTTTCAGTTGAATTACAAAAATCTCAAATGTTTTAATTTTGTTATACCAGACAGAAAATTGACTTTCAATTGGCTTTTTAAAAATTCCCTAGCTCCTTAGAAACAGTGGAATTTTATATGGGCTGGAATAATGAAAACATGAAAGTAAGAAGCTGCCAAGTGTTACTTTGTGTGCGTAATGTAATTCAATTAAGTTCTACTATAAGTTACAGCAATCAGTACTTCCAACTTAAGTTAGAATCAGCGTATAAAGTTTTTGTGGTATAACCAGAAGCCATTTAATGTGATTGTAATTAATTTTTAATTTAACATTTTTCAAATGTATTCATTCGAAATATCCCATGGTACTGAGTTCATTAAAATAAACTTAACTACTTGTGTTAAACCTGAAGTTTAAAGAATTATAAAGATTATTCCTTCTGTAGGCGGTTCTAATGTTGAAATAACGTTCTTTTTTTATTTGATCAGAAGAACAATTTCTGGTAATTATGTAAAGATGGCATTTGTATATGTAAAAGAACTTTATTAATTAAGAATAAGTGAAATATGTTAAAATTTATTGTTCAACTGATGTAGAACTCTTTAAAACAAAAGTGCATAAATAATGTTGAGGAGTTGAAAAAAAGGAACTGCTATTTATAATCAGCTTTATATGTATTATCATTACTATGAAAATGTAAATATTAAGTTAGAGAAGTCTTCCTATGTATAAGAAATTGCCATTTCGATTACATGATCTCATGGCTTCTAGCCTACTTTTGCTTATCTGCAAATAGACTTATCAGCCAGTCCAGAACAATATTTTGTCATTCAACTGAAATGTCAACACTTCAGAAAGACATATGTTAACAATAGAGGAGTAACATTACCTGTCACTATCTGTTCAATAAATAATGTTACAAAATGTATTTGAAAATTCTTAACGCTTATATAAGACATAAAAAAATTCATTTCTTTCACCAAAAACTTCTCTTCATGGATTCTATCAAAAAAGATGTTTATAGCAATGTAATATGTGGTAGCATAAATCTCTGTTTCCAAAGATAGGATATTTAAGTAAGCTATGGTACATCTGATTGGGAAAATATTATTTGGCCAGTGAAAATGTAATAAATAGAATACAAAATTATAAGTGTGGCATGACTATTAGTATTAAAAACTTCTTAAGAAGTTTTTACATACTTCATAAGAAGTACGTAAAAGAGAACATATCAAAAAATGCTAACCAGGCCTCTTCTTCAATATTGGGTTTCTGGATGCTTAAACTGGATGAGTTTTAGGAACTGGATAATAGGCTCCAAATTCCCACTCAGCTGTTGAGGTTGGTTTCTGCACTCAGATCTAGGATTGTTTTGGCCATACATGCAAGAAGCACCTCATAGGCTGCCTGTCTATTTCACATTTAGGAACCCCGTGATAAGCTATTGCTATATATCCCTGAAGGTCAATTTACTCCATTTATCATTCATAAACAGCCACGCTCTGTTATGGTAATTTCACCTTATCTCTGATAGTCAAACATCTCCACTTAGCCTCTATCAACCTGTGATACCACATTCATTTTGATATCAAGGAATCCAATTGTACTGCAGGATTCCCAGTGTCGTCTCAGGCCCCTGGAAGACAAGCACACAGAACTCTTCAGGGATGCTCGTGCTCCACCTCCTCCCATGCATTTCTGGATGTCTTTGTATAGGAAGTGTGCCTCTGAGGGATAGTCAGGGAGGTGAACAGGGCATTCAGAACAGATCTGTTCCAACATTCCCACCTCCCTGAATCTCCGCAGTATACCATAGAAGTTGTGCATAATTTACCTCTAAAGTCCATTCATTATCAGTTCATCCTTCAAGTAGCCAGTCTAACAAACTACTACGACCATGGCCAACTCTCATGTCAACACATTAAATACCAAATCCCAGATCACTACCACCCATGACGATATATTTGCCCTAATCACTACTTGCATTGCATCCTATTTGGTACAAAAGTTTTATAAGTGGACTTTATACTTCTCTGACTTCATTATGTTGGGGTCCAACTTATAGCCTGAAGGCAATAAGGGGTGATGTGGGTGAGTCCAAGAGAGAACTGTGATTCCCCAGGTCCAGTCATTGAGGAGCATGTGTGCAGAGGAAGGCTGCTTCCCTCAGGAGGGGTGAGAGGTTGCTTCCAATACTAAGGAGGTTCAGAGGGATTTGGAGGCTCAGATTTCTCATCAAGGCCCTTCGTTTCCCATGAGAGACCTTATAGGGCAGAAGATTTAATTGGTGATTGAATCGTGCTACTCTTACAGTCAAACCGTAGTCTTGTCCTCTGTCAAATCTATCCTGAAACTATACAATTTAAGAGATTCCTTCAAAGCTGCCGTGAAGACTCAAATTTTACCTGATTTCTGAGTTGGTTATTCACTGCCTTTAATTTCTGCTTTACCCTTTGCATTCTTCAGAGGCTCCAGAGCCGTTAGCTAGAGCCACAATCTTTAAAAATCACTGTTTTTGCCAAGGCCACTTGGGCTCCCAAGGCCTTACCTTCCACCTGCACTTCATCCTCTGATGGTAATGTGAATAATCATATTGTGACCACAGGCTGTGGGTTGTCAGGGTTCCATTTCTCACCAGGATGCACTACACAGATATGTGAGCAATTGAATCTCAGAATCCCTTTTTTGGTTCTGTTTCCTGGACCATAGATGCTACCAGACAGGAAAGAGCTGGTGCATTCTGTCTGGGAAATTGAGGAAAGTTTGCTAAAGGAACTCTGTACAATGATGTGGGCGGTGGAGTTTTGAGAAAGTAACGAGGGTTGGTAGAATACCCATTAGTTACAGAGGGAGCTATTATCATTGCTAGGTCTAAAGGGGCAAGGAAGGGAATAGTTACTTGAACCCAAAGAGAGAGCTGTGAGAGAGGGCTGCCCGAAAGGACAGTGGCCTTCAGGAAGGGAGAGCACTCATTGTGTTTTAAAGTTATTTGAAGTAATTCTTTCCTCTGTACAATTATATCACTAACTTGATGTACTTTCAAGTTCATTTGTATCCGTTTGTCTTCAATTTGATCTTTTTTAAACTTAATATTCTTTTTAGTTATGTAAAATACTACCTGTTCCAAATGAAAAACTAAATAACAAAGTGCAGTCACAGAAATCTCAGTTTCATCCTTGTCCCTTTCACTCTTCTCCCTCCCTACTCTCCATATGTATTTTTTATTTTCCTGTTGTTTCGTTTTAAAAATATAAGCACATTTCCCCTCCTTTCTGACCCTAAAGTGCACACTGTAGACTCTGTTCTGCCTTGCTTTTTCTCTGGACGTTCCCTCTAATTGCTAAATGAGATAGATCTCATGATCATCCACTGAATGAGGGGAGCTTTGTGTATTGGAAGACAGGGAAACACTGAAATAAGTGTCTAGGAGAGTGGAGGAGAGAATTTCTAGGGAGATGGACTATGACGGCGAGGCTGCATTAAAGTCTTATTTGAAGTTTGTGAATTTAAAATGAATTTAAAATGACTGCACAGTTGTATGTTATTCCACAGTTATATTCAGTTGCATAGTTTACACACAAAGTTTGGGCAAAATTGGATTTGACTTGGTTTAGGGCTCTGCTAAGAGGATTTCAAGGGAATTGAGGATAAGTGCAATGAATTGATTTTAACAAATCACTGGATTTGAGCTTGGTAAGGGGGAAGTGTGTGTAAGAGAGTGGCGAGGGGTAGTGAAAAGGTAATAGATCTTCGATCTTGGTGGGACTGTAGACTGGATGGGGGAAGCAAGCTCAACAAGTAGAAAATGGCATAGGAGAGTGAAATGCTTGAAATTGAAATTATAGATGGTTAAACTTATTATTAATAAAGGTTGTGTCCACTAATATAAAAGCAGTGCCATTTGCATTAAATCGGAAATAACTATAACATAAGTATAATATAAATGAAACATTATTAAATTCTAACTAGTTTCTGTTGCCTGCCAGAGGGAGTTTGAGATTTGCCTTCCTTTTATAGATTCAAAAGTTTAAAGAGATTTATTATTACCAAACTGTGGCTTTGTTCTTGCCATGATAAGAAAATGCTGAAAGAATCATAAATGGAAAAAGTTTCTCATCACAACACAGCATGATTTTTGTTTATTTGCTTTTTGCTGAGGAAAATTTGCCCTGAGCTAATGTCTGTGCCAATCGTCCTCTATTTTTTTTTAGTATGTGGGCCACCAGCACAGCACGGCCACTAACAGAGCAGTGTAGGTCAGTGCCCAGGCACAGAACCTGGGCTGCTGAAGCAGAGCATGCTGAATTTAACCACTAGGCAACCAGAGCTGGCCCAACACAATATGATTTTATGTTATCCCTCCCTACTACCTAAAGCCATCTCTTGAACCAATCACAGACATGCCACATTATGGACACCTGCCCTACCTTGCAAATAGGTTCAGTATAGTGGACCTACTAACCTGTGGCCAAGAGCAAACCACATGCATATCTCATATGCCTTTCCTTATTACCCCCATACCTTCCACCAGAAGATAAAAAATCAAAGTGTTTACAAATCTGGTGACTGCCAGTCTCTCTCGTTTTTTTTTTTATTTGAGTTCATAATAGTTTAAATCATTGTGAAATTTCACTTGTACATTATTTCTTGTCTATCACCACATAAGTGCTCCCATTCACCCCCTGTGCTCACCTCCCACCCTCTTCCCCTGGTAACCACTGTACTGTTTTCTTTGTCCCTGTGTTTGTTTATACTGCACATATGAGTGAAATCATCTGGTGTTTGTCTTTCTCAGTCTAGCTTATTTCACTTAGCATAATTCCTTCCAGATCCATCCATGTTGTTGCAAATGGGATGATTTTGACTTTTTTATGGCTGAGCAGTATTCCATCGTATATATATACACCACGTCTTCTTTATCTAATCAGTCGATGGGCACTTGGATTGTTTCCATGTCTTGGATATTGTGAATAGTGCTGCAAGGAACATAGGGGTGCATATGTTACTTTGGATTGTTAATTTCAAGTTCTTTGGGTAGATACCCAGTAGTGGGATAGCTGGGTCGTATGGTAGTTCTATTTTTAGTATTTTGATGAATCTCCATGCTGTTTTCCATAGTGGCTGCACCAGTTTGCATTCCCAACAGCAGTATATGAGGGTTCCCTTTTCTCCACACCCTCTCCAATAGTTGTTATTTTTAGTCTAAGTGATTATAGCCAATTTAACAGGTATAAGGTGGTATCTTAGTGTAGTTTTGATTTGTATTTCCCTGATGATTAGTGATGTTGAACATCTTTTCATGTGTTTATTGTCCATCTGTATATCTTCTTTGGAAAAATGTCTGTTCATATCCTCTGCCCACTTTTTGTTCAGGCTGTTTTTTTGTATATATGATTTGCAAATATTTTCTCCCAATTGGTGGTTGTCTTTTGATTTTGATCCCAGTTTCTTCTGCCTTGCGGTAGTTCTTTAGTCTGATGAACTCCCACTTGTTTATTTTTTCTGTTGTTTCCCTCGTCTGAGAAGACATGGTATTCGAAAAGATCCTTTTAAGTTCGTTGTCAAAGAGTGTACTACCTATATTATCTTCCAGAAGTTTTATGGTTTCAGGACTTATCTTCAAGTCTTTGATGCATTTTGAGTTAATTTTTGCATATTCCGTGAGATAGATAATGGTCCACTTTCATTCTTTTGCGTGTAGCCATCCAGTTTTCCCAATACCATTTATTGAAGAGACGGTCTTTTGTCCCTTGTATGTTCTTGACACCTTTGTGGAAGATTATCTCTCTGTATATGTGCGGTTGTATTTCTGGGATTTCGGTTCTGTTCCATTGATCTGTGTGTCTGTTTTTGTACCAGTACCATGCTGTTTTGATCACTATGGCTTTGTAGTACATTTTGAAGTCAGGGATTGTGATGCCTCCAGCTTTGTTCTTTTTTCTCAATATCGCTTTAGCAATTTGGGGTCTTTGGTTGTCCCATATGAATTTTAGGATTCTTTGTTCTATTGCCATGAAGAATGTCATTGGGATTCTGATTGGGATTGCATTGAATCTGTAGATTGCTTTGTGTAGTATGGACATTTTAACTATGTTTATTCTTCCAATCCATGTGCATGGAATCTCTTCCCATCTCTTTATGTCATTATCTATTTCTTTCAACAATGTCCTATAGTATTCATTGTATAAGTATTTCACCTCCTTAGTTAAATTCATTCCTAGGTACTTTATTCTTTGTTGCGATTGTAAATGGAATTGTATTCTTGAGTTCTGTTTCTGTAAGTTCATTGTTAGAGTACAAAAGTACAACTGATTTTTGTAAGTTGATTTTGTACCCCACAACTTTACTGTAGTTGTCAATTATTTCTAATAGTTTTCTGATGGCTTCTTTAACCATTTTCTATATAAAAGATCATGTCATCTGCAAACAGTGAGAGTTTCACTTCTTCACTCCCTGTTTGGATTCCTTTTTTTCCTTTCTCTTGCCTAATTTCTCTGGCCAAAACCTAGAGTACTATGTTGAATAAGACTGGTAATAGTGGGCATCCTTGTCTTGTTCCTGTTCTCAGAGGGATGGCATTCAGTTTTTCCCCATTGAGTATGATGCTGGGTGTGTGTTTGTCATAAATGGCCTTTACTATTTTGAGGTAATTTCCTCATATTGCCATTTTGTTAAGAGCTTTTATCATAAATGGCTGCTAGATCTTGTCAAATGCTTTCTCTGCGTCTGTTGAGATGATCATGTGGTTTGTATTCCTCATTTTGTTAATTGTGGTGTATCACATTGATTGATTTGCAGATGTTGAACCATCCTTATGTCCCTGGTATAACTCCCACTTGATCATGATGTATGATCTTTATGATGTATTGCTGTATTCAGTTTGCCAATATTTTTTTGAGGATTTTTTGCATCTATGTTCTTCAGCAATATTAGCCTGTAGTTTTCCTTTTTTTCTGTTGCCCTTGTCAGGCTTTGGTATCAGAGTGATGTTGGCCTCATAGAATGTATTAGGAAGCATTACATCTTCCCTAATTTTTTGGAATAGCTTCAGAAGGATAGGTATTAAATCTTCTCTGAAAGTTTGGTAGGATTCCCCAGGGAAGCCATCTGGTCCTGGGCTTTTATTCTTTGGGATGCTTTTGATTACTGTTTCAATCTGTTTACTTGTGATTGGTCTATTCAGATTCTCTATTTCTTCTTGTTTCAGCTTCGGGAGGTTGTGAGAGTCTAAAAATTTATCCATTTCCTCTAGATTGTCCATTTTTCCGGCATATAGTTTTTCGTAGTTTTCCCATAATCCATTGTATTTCTGTGGTATCTGTTGTTATTTCTCTTTCATTTCTAATTTCATTTATCTGAGCTTTCTCTCTTTTTTTCTCTGTAAGTCTGGCTAGGGGGTTTTCAATTTTATCTATCTTCTCAAAGAACCAGCTATTTCATTGATCCTTTCTACTGCCTCTTTTGTTTCAACAGCATTTATTTCTGCTCTGATTTTTATTATTTCTCTCCTTCTGCTGACTTTGGCTTTGTTTGTTCCTCTTTTTCTAGTTCAGTTAGGTATAATTTTAGCTTGCTTATTTGGGAGTTTTCTTGTTTGTTAAGGTGAGCCTATATTGCAATGAATTTCTCTCAATACGGCTTTTGCTGCATCCCATATGAGTTGGTATGGTATGTTTTCATTTTCATTTGTCTCCAGATATTTCTTGATTTTGCCTTTAATTTCTTCAATGATCCATTGCTTGTTCAATAGCATGTGGTTTAGTCTCCACATCTTTGTCCTTTTCTCAGCATTTTTCTTGTAATTAATTTGTAGATTTATAGCATTGTGATCAGAGAAGATGCTTGTTATTATTTCAATCTTCTTAAATTTATTGAGGCTTGCCTTGTTTCCCAACATATGGTCTATCCTTGAGAATGTTCCATGAGCACTTGAGAAGAATGTGTATTCTGCTGTTTTGGGATGGAGTGTTCTATATATATCTATTAAGTCCAACTGGTCTAGCTTTTCATTTAATTCCACTCTTTCCTTGTTGATTTTCTGTCTGGATGATCCATCCATTGATGTGAGTGGAGTGTTGAGGGCCCCTACTATTATTGTGTTATTAATATCTTCTTTTAGGTTTGTTAATAGTTGCTTTATGTACTTTGGTGCTCCTGCGTTGGGTGTATAGATATTTATAAGTGTTCTTTCTTCTTGATGGAATGTCCATTTGATAATTATATACTGCCCCTCTTTGTCTCTCTTTACCTATCTTATCTTGAAGTCTACTTTGTCTGATATATAAGTGTTGCAACACCTGCTTTCTTTTGTTTGCCTTTAGCTTGGAGTATCATCTTCCATCCCTTCACTTTGAGCCTGTGTTTGTCATTGGAGCTGAGATGTGTTTCCTGGAGGCAGCATATTGTTGGGTCATGTTCTTTAACCCATATCATCATTCTGTGTCTTTCTTTGAGAATTCAATCCATTTATGTTTGGGGGGTTATGGATATATGAGGGCTTAATGCTGCCATTTTATTACTCATTTTCCAGTTCTCCTGCATTTCCTTTGTTTCTCGTTCTTTGTATTTTGGTCTATCAGTGGAGTTATGTAGTTTTCTATGTTGTGTTTCTTTTTTTCTCCTTATTTATTTTTTGTGTCTCTGTTCTGCTTTTTTGTTTAGTGGTTACCATGAGGTTTGTATTCAAAATCTCGTGGATAAGATAGTCCCTGTTCTGATGGCCTCTTATTTCCTTAGACTAAACTGATTCAGTCCCTTTCCTCTTCCCCTCCTAAGTTGTTTTTCTCACATCTTATTCCATCTTGTGTTTTATGAGTTTGTGGTTAAAATGAGAAGGTTATCTTTGTTTTTGGTGTTTTCCTTCACTGTGTCTTTAATGTTATACTTGAGTGTTTGCTAACCTGTTATGATTCTGTCTACCTGTCTACCTGTCTTGCTCCATGCTTCGTAACCCCTTTCTGCCTTTTTTTTTCAGGTATGAGGGCCTTCTTGAGGATTTCTTTTGGGGGTTCTTGTGCTATGAACTCCCTTAGCTTATGTTTGTCTGGGAAAGTTTGTATTTCTCCATTATATCTGAAGGATATTTTCACTGGATAGAGTATTCTTGGCTGAAAGTTTTTGTCCTTCAAAGATTTGAATATGTCATTCCAGTCTCTCCTAGCCTGTAAGGTTTCTGCAGAGAAATATGCTGAAAGCCTGATAGGGGTTCCTTTGTAGGTTATTTTCTTCTGCCTTGTTGCCCTTAGTATTCTTTCTTTGTCATTCACTTGTGCCAGTTTCACTACTATATGCCTTGCAGGTGGTCTCTTTACATTAACATATTTAGGAGATCTGATAGCCTCTTCCAAATGGATTTCCATCTCCTTCCCTTGGTTTGTGGAGTTCTCTGATATTATTTCTTTGAACAAGCTTTCTGCTCCATTCTCCTTCTCTTCTCCTTCTTGAATACTTATAATTCTTAACTTGCATTTCCTAATTGAGTCGGCTATTTCTGAGAGACTTCCTTCATTTCTTTGTAGTCTTAGTTCTCTCTCCTTGGTCTGGATCACTTCAACAGGTCTATCTTTGATTATACTGATATGCTCCTCTATGACATCCACTGCAGCATTCAGGGAATCCATATTTTGTTTTATTTCTTCCATTGTGTCTTTCATCTATAATACTTCTGATTGACTCTTCTTTATAGTTTCAATCTCTTTTGTTAAGTAGCTCCTGAACTCATTGAATTGTTTCTCTACATTCTCTTTTAATTTGTTGAGTTTTTTGATGATAGCTATTTTCAATTCTTTGTCAATTAGATTACATATTTCTGTGTCCTCAGGACTGATTTCTGCATACTTGTCATTTTGTCTCTGGTCTGGAGATCTAATATAATGTTTGATATTGCTACAGGGTGTGGCTCTGTTTTATCACATCCTGGTGTTATTTGGTCACAGTTACCACCTATCACCACTGGGTGGGGGTCAAGAGCCACATATTCTGAGCCCTCTGCCATCAGATGAGATCCACCGCAGTGGAGCAGCACTGGGCAGATGGGAGGAGGGGCACTGTCTCCTCCATGCTCTCAGGATTTTCTTGCTCTGGTCTTGCTACCTGCTCTCCTGGGGAGTTGGCTTGAGGACGTCACCCCCCCATGAAAGCTTTCACCCCAGCAGAGGGCTTGCCTTTAGGCTGCAAGGGCCCTTGGGGATTGTTGATGTTCCCATGAATGAATGTCCCCTCCCCCATTCCTTCCCTCTCAGAGGCCTCCACCAGTCCCAGATTGCAATCTTTAGGGGCAAGAGTGAAGTTTTCTCTTACTAAGTTCCACCTCTTCCGAGGGGGCTCCAGTCTCTCTGCCTTCTGTTGTATGGCTGCATGGGTCTCTCCAACATTTTTCGTGTTGTGTTTGAATGTCCTCTGTTGGAATATGAATGGCCTTTTCATTGTATGTTGGTGGGGAGAGATTACCGGGAGAAATTACTCTGCCATGATGCTGAGGTCACCTCCCCACCAGTCTCTTAATTTGACAATTTATGAATAAACTTCAAGGAACAGAGTAATACATAAAAGGGACTGACATACTGTAAGCATTTAGGAGCTCTGTATGTTCTCTCCCATCCTTAATTATAGAACACTGCCTTGGCAATGACTAACTGTCAAAAATATTCTTCTTCATATTTTCTAAATTGTGATTTTGTGACTGGAAAACATCCTAATATTTATTGACACTTCAATTGATCAGCTTACTTGAGCATATTCAGTCACCCCTAATATTGGAAATTTTCTGTTTACTATAAGAGTTTTTAGTCATTTTGCTAGTAACCTGGATCCAATAAGGACCCAATTTTTGAAAAAAGGAATGTTTATAAGGAAAGGTAATGATGAATTTTCTTCTATTTTTTTCTTGATCATATTTCATAAAAGAGTTCCAAAGTCCCATACTATATAACAAACATTTTGTGAGTTTTTAAATATATGAGAAGCTGATTAACCAAATAACCAAGTTAGAGAATGATAAACAGTTAATTATCTCCCATAATTTCAGGCAAACACAAAGACACATATGTATCACACAAAATAAAACTTACAGCTACAAATTTTTGCCTGATTCAGGTGAAATTATCAAGTTTCACAATATTGCTTGAGGCCAAAACATTGCTTTATTTCTTCAACAACTTTTATAAGCAAGATAATATATACAGTAGCAAGGTTGATATATTTTTTGATGTGGCAAATCAGTCACATCAAAATGCAAATCTATGTCAAGAAGATTTTCCTTAAAACAGAGGCGTCACTTTGGAAAATACAAATTCCATATGCTTCTGCAGAGTGATATTGGGAGACTTCAAACTCACCAGGAGTTATAGGGATCAAAACACCCAACTCTGGAGTCAGACCCTTGCACACCCTGAAGCGTCAGGAATTGTCAGCCTAATTTCTGCTGTGCTTTAGCAATGTGGAATTGTATTTTTAATTTAGCAGATAATTTTTTGTCTTTTACTTGATTCTCTCCTCTAGCATCCTGAATCCATGAGAGACTTCAGTTTTTCAATTGTGGACACAGAGAAGGAAAAAAAAAAGAGAGAAAGGGAAAAAAAAGAGAGAAAGAAAAAAAATTGTCTTTCTAAAATCACCCTTTTCTCTCCTTACTTTTTTCTATGTTTTTCTTTAGTTGTGAAATATTCTTTACATACAGAAAAGTGCACAAAACTTAACTGTGCAGCTCAATGAATTCCCAGCAAAGGACACCTGTGTAATGACTACCTGGGAAAGGAGAGAGCATTCCCAGTGGCCCAGCCCCATTGCCCCCTCCCAACCAATGTTCTCTGTCCCCAAAGGAAACCACCCTTGGATTTACCAGCACTACCATTCACGTTGCCTGTTTTTGAACATTTATCATACAGTGTGAATACTTTTACTTAATATTAGGTTTGTGAAATTCACTCATGGTGTGATATATAAAGGAAATTCATTCATTTTCATTGCTGAAAATGAAATTTCATTCATTCATTTTCATTCCATTCTATGAATATGCCATAATTTATTTAGCCGTTCTATTCTCAAAGAGTGTTTAGGCTGTTTCCACTTTGGGGCTATTATGACTGATTATGCCATGAACATTCCTGGGCATGTCTCTTGGCACACATATTCTCCTTTGAAGTGTGTACCTAAGGAGTGGAATTGCTGAGTCTTCAGATGTGAATACAGTAGTTTTCAGAGATGCTGCCAAATTGGTTATCAAAGTGATCAAACCACTTTACAATCCCAACAACAGGAGTGGAGCATTCTGGTAGCTCCACATCCTTGCCAACACTTGATATTGTCTGTTTCTTTATTTTAATTATTTGGGTGGCTGCCAGTGATGTTTCGTTTTTCTTTTATTTTATATATCCCTCTTCACTAATGAGGTTGGCATCTTTTTGCATGTTTATTGGCCATTTGTTTGTCTTCTTTCATGAAGCCTCTTGCCCATTTTTCTAATTGTAGTCTGTTTTATGCTTATTGGTTTATAGAAGTTAATATATATTGGTGATTTTTTGTTAGATATGTGTATTGCAAATATCTTCTAATTTGGCTTATCTTCTCAGTCTCCTAATGGTGTCTGTTGAACTGTGAAGTATTATTGTTATCAAATTTATCATTTGTTTATCATATCATTGTTTTCTTTTGTGCTAATGCAATTGTGCTCTACTCAAGAAACCTTTACTACCCAAATGTGTGGATATATTGAATATATTCTTCTATATTATTTCTAGAAGCTTTATTGTTATCTCTTATATTTAGATCTATAAGCTGCTGGGTATTGAGTTTTTATGTATGTTTTAACTTAGGAAACAAGTTTTATTATTTTTTCTTATGTATATCCAAATCGACTTAGTAGCATTATTGAAAAGACCTCTCTTTCTATACAGTACTGCAGTGCCAACTTGGCATAAATGAAGGGCCTATGTACACATGGGTAATTTTCATGGATTTGGTCTATCCTTGTACAGATACCACTCTGTCTTAATTACTATGTAAAGATACGGTCAGCTAGAACCAGTCTTTTTCTCCTTCTTGAAGATTGTCTTGGCTACCGTTGTCTTTTTGCAATTTCATATAAATTTTACATTCAACTTCTTATACACCTACATACACACGCACACTCTTATACACATACACTCACTCACACAAAGAACCTGGGATTGTAATTGACAATTCACTGAATCTATAGATCAATTTGAGAAGAATTTATATCTTTACAATGTTGAGTCTTTCAATCAATAAACATGATATATCTGTTGATTTATTTAATCTTCCTTTATTTCACTAAAAAATGTTCTATAGATTTTTATGTAGAGGCCTTTCACATCTTTATTCGTAGATATTTTATGTTTTTAATGCTATTTCAAATGATATATATTACTTAATTCCATGTATTAAGTGTTTGTTGCTGGTATATACATATAGGGATTGATTTTTGAACATTGACTTTGTACCATAGTAAACTGATAACTAACATTAATTTTTGTAATTTATTCTATAACCTCTTGGATTTTTTACATACGTATTTATTTCCTCTCCAATCCATAGCTTTTCTTTCAGTCTTCCCAGTTCTAAAGTATTTCTTCTTCTTGTTCTTTTTTTGGGGAGTTGTTGCACTACACTGTTGAGCGCCTTCAACTCATTGTTGAATAGAAGTGGTAACAATTTGTAGCCTTTAAGACAGTCTTTAAAAATATTTATTAATAAATATGATGTCTGCTATAGGTTTTCTGAAAGTGCTCTGTGAGACTAAGAAATGTTCTTTTATTTCTAGTTTGCTGGATTATTTCTAGGTTTATTTTGTTTTGTTTTTTTAAGACTAGATTTGAATTTTAACTGTGCTTTTTCTGCATCTGTGAAAATGATTATATGATTTTTCTCCTTTACAGTGCTAATAGTGAATTCCAATAACTGACTTTTGAAAGCCAAACCAATGCCTACTTTTATAATAAACCCAGTGTGCTTATTTATTAATTTCTTGCAGCTTTCAGCTTACTAATTTAAGTCGTTTTCATCTGCAATCATATGAAAGATTGTCCTGTAATTTTCCTTTCTTGAGATGACCTTGTCAGATTTTGTTATCAAAGTTGTGCTTTGTTAACAAAATGTATGGAGTAGGTTCTTACTTTTTTCTAATCTCAGGAAGAGTTTGTGTAAAATTAGTTAATTATTGCTAAAATATATGATAGATTTTGCCAGTAAGGCCATTGGCTTTGAAGTTTTTTGTGGGTAAATTTTCATCATTGATTCAAAGTCTTTAGTAGTTGTAAGATCATTCAAATTTTCTATTTCTTTGGGTGGCAATTTTTCTAGAAATTTTTCCATATCATGTCAATTTCCAAATTAATCTGCATAAAATTACATAAGATTCTCCTCCTTTTATCCTTGTAATGTCTGTAATATCTGTAACAACATACCCTTTTTATTCCTCTGATTGTATTTTTTGCACATTTATTTATTTTCTTAATCAATCTCAACAGCTTTTTATAGGTCTTTTCAAAGGTTCAAGGTTCTCTATTTATTTTGTCTATGTTATTTGTTAATTTTTTTCTCTTGTATTTGTTATTTCCTTCCTTTTATTTTCTTTTTTGTTGCTGGGAAAGATTCTCTCTGAGCTAACATCTGTTGCCAATCTTCCTCTCTTTTTTTCTTTCCTCCTCAAAGCCCCAGTACATAGTTATAGATTAGAGTTGTTGTTCTGGTTCTTCTCTGTGAGCCACTGCCACAGCATGGCTGCTGACAGAGTAGTAGTGTGGTCCCATGCCCAGGAACCAAACCCAGGCTACCGAAGCAGAAAGTGCCAAATGTTAAATGCTAGGCCATCAGGGCTGGCTCCCTTCTATTTTCTTTAGGTTTAACTCATTGATTTTTTTTTAATGTCTTGAAATTGATGAGTAGCTCATTGATTTTCAGCCCTCTTTTCTTATACTTTGTAGGCTATGAATTTTCCTGAAAACGCATATTTAGCTGCATCCTATCAGCTATAAAAACTTGTGGAGTTTTGCTATGGAATATTTTTATCATCACATTCAAAATATTTTTTATTTCTCTTGTGATTTTTTCTTGACCTAAGGCTTAATAGAATTGTAATTACTGATTTCCGAGCATATGAGGATTTCCCAGTTTTCTCGGTCCCACCTACATCTCGTAAGCCCTGGGCCCTAGTTCTTATAGCCATCTAACTTTTTAAGGCTTTTAAAAACATTGCTCAGCTTCTCAGTCTCTTAGATTCCTTTTGTTCAATTGGCGTTTATCCATCAGGGCAAAGCAGTCCTAAATACCAAGTCACATTTCTGGGTTATCTTCTTCTGCAAGATCTTGGTCTTCTGATTTTTTTTACTGCTTCTTTAGCTCTCAAATGTATCTTCAGTTTTTCTAGTTGCTGTCAGTGGGAGGGTTTTTTGAATTACCAGAATTGGAAGTAAAGAATCCCATTACTTTTAAGATTTGATTTCTAAATACAGATAGCAAATAAAATATCATTTTATTTGGATTCTACAAGAATATTTGAATTACCCAAGTTTCAGATTTTATGCCACGGATATAGAAAGCTCAACAAATATTCTTTCATATGGGTGATAACAACTCTAATCAAAGTTAAAGACTTTATGAAAACAAATCTTGTATTATCTTTTTCAGTCCTGAATTTCTTGTTCTAATTTTGTTATACATTAACATCTTTCAGTCTTTGGCCATCATCTTATTCATGTATTATTATTTTTTCAATTAGTCATTTTGTTTAGGATGTTCCCAAGTAGATTTAAACATAAATATTTTCTCTTTTTTTCATCTTTTAAAAGCTGAGTAAATATTTCCTTTGCTTTGAAGAAGAAAGTATCTGATATACATTATAACTTTTGAAAAATGTGTTCCAGATATCAGAAGGTAGCCTGTTCAGAGTATGTTACATCAAGAAAATAGCTCAGGACATAACCAAAGGGTATGTTTACACTACACTGAAAATTTAGATATTACACAATGAGAATTAGTGGTTGGCATAAAAATCTGCTTGAATTTATAATTAATTGAATCCTATTAAGTCATTCACATATTGATGGACCTCAACGAACATACTATTATATCTCTTTGATTTATTTCTACTATTAGCATAAACCCAATTTATTTTAGAAGCACTATTAGTTTTATATAAAACATATATTCATTCAACAAAGATTCTACAGCAAGATTATAGAAGAGTGGCTAGTGAGTTAGGAGTAGAACAAAACAAATGTGATAATGCTGAAGACAATAGGCCTATGTGTGATCCCAAGACCATATATTCTATTTTCTAGGGAATTTGCCCAAAATAATTTTTAATATATTTATTGAACTATAAATCTGAAAAAGTTATATTAAATATAGGCATAATATTATTAATATCACCTAATGAATGAATAATCAAGCTCTTAGAAATAAAAGTGTATATCTGTGGTTAAAATAAGAGGGTAATTAATTCTGGAGTTGAATGAGAAGGTGGAAGAAATATCATTTAAACGTATGATACTAAATATTTATCATGCTCCTTTTTGACCGGATCCCACGTAGTCTCATAAAAGGGAATTAAATATGAAGTGATGAACATAAGCAAAATACGGAGATTTATGCTGATGTTGTTATGTAGAAAGATTTCTTACTACTTAAAAGTTAAGTTGGTATCGAACGTCTTTGACCTCAAATTTCTGAATAAATACTTGCTGATGTTCCTTTATTCTCCTTGCTTCTTTCCACAGGTGGAGAGGTCCCATACACAACTCTGGCTACTCGAATGATGATGGGGGCTTGGTGGCTATTTGCTTTGATTGTCATCTCATCTTACACAGCAAATCTTGCTGCTTTCCTCACGATCACCCGCATTGAAAACTCCATCCAGTAAGTAGACAAAGATTCCAGCAGCTACAAAGCATGAGAAATGATGGGAGTGGACAAAGCTTTTTAAATAAGCAATGGTATCTGATAGTAAATTTACAACTTCCCTTTGAATAAAGACTTAATTTTGTGATCTGCAGTTATCACAGGATAGTCCAACTCCTGATAACACAGTATTGGTAGAGCATTTTTTATGAAAATGAAATTATGAGAATAATTTGATTGCTGCTTCTCACATTTTCCTGGAAAGATAACACATATTCAGAATTTTGACCTCCACAAAGTATGGCTATGTCCGGGCAGCATTGTAAAGAGGAAGAAAAAAGAGTCATACTAAAATACATGTATTTCAAGTTTGACACTATCAGTCTTTGCCTTGAGTCTGTCCCATTATGCACTGTCTGAATAAATAGTTGAATAGACATTAGGTGATTGATAGATAGACGATAGGTAGAGAGAGAGAGAGAAAGAGAGAGGGAGAGAAGGAGGGAGGGAGAGATGATAGCTATCAAGAGAGAAAACCACATTCTCTTTTTCTATTCATTACATTACATTACATTATAGCTAATGTGGTCATTATTGCTGCTGTTTCTCCAGCTGCAACGGTGGTAAATTGTCATTAACTAGGGTGCACTTACCTAAGTCATGAAAATTACCTAAGTCAATGCTTCAATTCACAAATGCCATTCCCATGAGCCCTGAGAACCCAAAGGCCTTTGCTTTACCATGGCTAGTTTTGCTTTTGTCATTTCATGCAGTAAGATCAGCACTGCAATATAACTTCTACTTTATTAGAACATAATGTTCTCTATATTGTTTTAAGGAAAATTTCCCTGAAAATGTTTTATTCATCCGAAAACAAAGTAGTTTGAATTATACTAAAGTTGGAGAACGTTAATTTGTCAACAAAACTGACAATTCAAAATTAGAATAATTAGATCTGTCTAGGGATTTAACTCATCCTTAAAAGAAAACACAAGTTCTTCTTCCCTTTAAAAAATATGTAAATGAAGTCATTAGTAGCCATAAAACTATTATATCACAATATAAAAATAAAATCAAGAATTAATGATCAATAAAGAAGTAGGGTATTTTTCTTCAATAGCTTGTGGCATACAAATTGAAAAGCCAAAATTCAACTAATGATAGTAACATTCAGTTATTTCATCCATTTGTGAAAATGATGTTTCCAACTGCTCTCATCAAATCATGCTCCTCAAGGTTTTTCCCCAACTATTTCTTTGGTGCAGAACTTTCATACTCTCTGAACTTATTACCCTTGTAGCCAGTTCTATGTGTGGCACAAGTTATAAATGGTACAGAATGAAGCTCATGAAAAGCTTAAACTGATGACCCCATCAGAATCATATTTTAAGCAATAATGAAAATGATTACAGCCATCCAGCCAAGAAATCAATGAAATTAGTAAAATTATGAAAATAATAATTAACATTTATTAAACATTCACAGGATGCCACACTTTGTACTGAATGTTTTACATGCATTGGCTCATTAACGCTAACAACTATTCTGAAATACGTACTACTAACAACCCATTTTACAATTGAAGTTGAAACAATAAGTAACTTGTGGGAAATCACGCAACTAATAAGTGATTGATTAAAGAACAGACCTTAAATATGTCTGATTCCTGAACCTATGTTCTAACTGCACCACAGTAGTTCCCATCCAACACTGTTGTACTTTTGTATGGCCAGTAGTTTGTAGAGAACGTTATAAAAGATATGTCTAGCCTTATTTGTTGCTAAATATAGGGATCTAAAGGATGACACTCTTCAAATCCTCAATTGGTCTGAGGAAATAAAGTATCAAAAGTTAGGAGATTTTTGTGTTGGACCAATTCTGTAGGCATATGTCCCAACATGAGCTCATCTATAATTGATATCTGCCATTCAGGGTAAGACTACTTGGCAGATCCAATCAATAGAAATCGCATTTTTAAAAGTAGTTTTAAAAAATTAAAATGGAGTATTTTATCTCACTAATATACTTCTTATCAATTATGTTTGACTTGTCACATTTTGAGTGTACTTAAAGCTAAAAAACTACGTAGCTGAGATCTTACGGTGAAGTATTTTTAAATAAATAAATGAAGAAAGTTTTAAATAAAATAACTGATTTTATATAGTAAATGACAACAATAATCATCGTAATGAAAATTGACAAACATTCATGAGAATTTATCATGAATCTATGAACCATATTACAAACTTTATCTCATTTATTCCCTAAAATAACCCTAATAATACAGATACTTCTATTATTCCCATTTTGTAGATGAAGAAACAGAAATTTGGAAGTTAAATGCTCAAGTCACACAGTCAATAGTGTCAGAGCTGGAAATCCAACCCATATCAATGCAATACCAATCTTTGACCTACCTACTAAAGTATTTCCTTATCAAGTGGGGGTTCTTACCATTTGTTTGCTTGATCCGCTGTTTCACTGAGATTGCAGACCTCATGGCATGTGTGTATATCTGAGCTAGTTAGTCATTACTAACTTTGCCAGCATTAATTTGTATCTACACTTTCATGCAATAGCAGTGGGAGCAAAAGCCTCTATCAAATTTTACACCCATAAGGTTTTTCTAAAAGTAAACTCTAATGGAAAAAGATAATAATTTCACATGATGTTTCCCTCAAGTGTAATTCCACAATCCAAAATAACTGAGCATTCATTTTTTAAAAGCTTATTTCTTTCTCATGCCAACTCATATTATTAAAATCCAATAGTGGGTATAATAAATCTCCCCTTTCTTCCAATCTTATAGCTGTACTGATTTTGAAAGGGGAAAATCAGAGCCAAATAAGTTTAAAGAAGCCTGATTCTCTCCCCAAACTTATAGATATCTTCTAATTTCATGCCTCACTGTGTTGGTAAACATAATTGCATGCAATGTTTCTTGGAAACATTCAAAATTCCATTTATAACTAATGTCAAACTTCCTTGGAAAATTCTAAATCTAATTTTTCTTAAGAAAGGCAAAAGCTTTTTTCACAATACCATATAATTTTATGCTTCCTTATCTTTATATTAATAAGATTTTCTCATCACTAAATGAAGCAATGCTCGTCAGTATACCTTTTCCAGTCCAATTTTGCTGTGCCATTGACACATGTATACCAACCACATCTTCATTCCCCAAGTTTAAAATCACTTTTCCAGACCAAGAGGGGCAGACGTGGTTAGAGGGATGTCATGAGAGAGAGAGGAAAGCAGCTACTTTTGAACAGATGGTTGACAAACTCTTACAGTTTGGTAGGAGAAATCCAATAGGTTTATTCTTGCGAAGCTAAATACATTTTATAAAATTTACTCCTTTTTCAAAATTAGATATTTATCAGCATCTAACCCTCTAGTTGGCACTTGTCATTAATAAAAATTGGGGGGGTGGTAGATTTTCCCTGGAAAAGATAATGCCCAAGTTTAATTTCGTATCTCTTCAATGATGGGGGCAGCCCAACATAACTAAGTTCTGCTGTCTGATATGATGTAATATGACAGATTGTGACACAGTTAGGGATGGGTAGTATTGAGTTACACACTTCAGTTTCTAAAGGGAAAAATAGGCAATTTCTACAAGACTCTAATGATCTTTGGGCTTTCTCATTGTCATTGAACAGTAACAACACATAGCTAAATTATTTTCAAATACCTAGAAAAATGAATGTACTTTTTTTCTGTTGGTAACCAGGCTACAATGGTAATGATGAAATGAAGCGTGTGAAGCTTTGAAAGTATTTTCAGAGTAAATATTGGGTAATAACATCAACATTAGCTCCATTATTCTTTGTTGTGATGCAATTTTCAAAAACCTACTTATTTCACATATAAAAGTGCAAATAGCTATGGGGGAAATCATAGTTGTACAGTTATAGTCATTACTATCTAGAGTCAGATTGGTCTTTGGGAATAAAACTTGAGGTCTTTTGTTTCCTAGGGCTATAAGTAAGCTTGGGTCTATTCAAAGGGATCCCAACCTCCTACCATATTTTTGTTTAATGAATTCATTCTCCGTAATGGTTGAGGTTGGACTAAACAAAATATTGAGTTAATGCAGCCACTGAATAAAACTAATTTTGGATAAATTTCTCTCCAAGCATATCCAAAAACAGATTCATAAATATTTTATGCACTGGAAGAGATGACATTTTCCCTAGCATACCAATAACAGGATTTTTGCAACCACATTTGTCTACATTTGGAAAAGGAAAAAAATTATTGAGTAATTGTTTTTGTCAGTGCCATACAGTGAGGATGAGCTAGCCCAGGCTGAGAAATCTAAGAGTCTGTTTCCAGGTCTATGGAAAGGAAGAATGATTGCAACTGGTGGGTGCTCTCTAACGAAATGATTTATAGCTGCCCTTTGCCCTCACAGAGCTATGTAACTATCTTTAGCAAGTTGTTATTAAAAGAGATCATTACAATCATGCTTTTTGGAAATGGAGGTATTCCTAACTATAAAAACTCCTAATTAAACATATTAGTTTTATTTATTTAGTTCAACTAATTATCTGTATATCTATATAGATATTTAAATGCTTTTCAAGCGTTTAGTCTATAAAGATAGTTAGGTATTGTCTCTGAGTCACAATCTATTTGGGGAAATAGCAATGTAGAATTCAATGACATACGGGCTATGATAGATTTACTTATAAAAAGCTGTATGAACGCAAGGGGAGGGGTGATTTAACTCAGTAGCTTGGAGAGGAGGGGGAGGAGAAAGGAAAGAAACTATCAGGCATCACAGAGGTTCTCTGAGGTATCATCTGAGAGTTTGATCTGAAGGATGAATTTCAACAGACTGAAGGAGTGGCTTACTGGGGAACATTTACAAAAGTAACAGAGGTATGAAATTCATAGGAGAGCATCTAGCAAAGGCTAGATGATCAAAATATGTTAATTTCCTTCCTGGACTGGGATGGGTGATGTCCAAGTGGCAGGAAGTGAAATATAAAAGGAGTGTGGGACCAAATCCTGAGAGGCATGATAAGACTTGTTAAAGAATTTGGAATTTTTCCTGGAGATAATGGAGAGTGACAGCATTTAAGAAAGACAGCTTTATCTGTGGAGAGGAGGATGGGTGGGAGAGAAAAGATGTAGGATTGTATGGAAATGTAACCGAACTCCATGGGTCCATCTCTTGGTGAATGCAGAGCCAAAAAGCACAAACGAGGCTGAAGTGGATGAAGAAAAATGTTTATTGCTTGCACAAGCAATGGAGAACCCGGGGATAACTCTCAAAGCAGTGCTCCTCCTTAGTGCCATTGGAGACTTTATACACCAGAGTGCGAGGATGTGTTACGACTGTGTAACAAATGGGCCTGATCAGGGCGCCTGTGCAGACCATTACATAAAAAGTTCAAGGCACCATAACATATGAGTTCAGTGTAACACGCCCTTACATGATGAGGTCAAGGTATCATTACATAAAAGGTTCAATGCAACATGTCATTACATAACATTTCAAGGACCACATCACTACATAGCAGGTCCATGGTAACTTTTGGACACAGAGCTGGAGCAGTTTCCAGCGGTCTTGCTGCAACTGTGTAAGTTTCACTGTAGGAAGGCAACATCTGTAATGAGGAGGACGTCAGCTTCTGAAAAACAGCACACTTAGTTTTCTCCTTGTCTGGAAAACATTCGACAGATTATGTTTAGTTACAGATCGGATTTTCAGTAATCCTTTCCTTGCCCGGTTTCTGGTCACAGAAACTCATGGGAGGTGTCTAATGCACAGATATTTATGGCATTTGACTACTATGTCTCTACTTGATAGAAACCAGATCCATGTATCTTCTTATTTCAAGGGCTATTTAAGTTGAAAATTCCTAAGAATTAAGGGTAACTTAAAAGAAATTTGGCTTGAGAAACTTTATATCTCCAGTGTAACATTTGCATTTCTAGTAAATGCAGGAATATAGCTTCAGTTTACTTATTTATTTTTAAGATATTTAAAAGAAAGACTGTGGTTACTGCTGCTTAGCTAAACAGGTAGGGAAGAAAAGAGTTAGTAGTGTAAGGAAATTCTAGAAATCACTCTGGTTAGGCTACTTTTTAGATGCAATTTTGCAGAAAAGTTGCACCTCAAGGTCTACGATTCATGTACTCCATCCTGCCTGTTAATTGCTTTTTATCCTTGAGCCATCAAAAAAGAAGTCAGACTTATTTTTATTCAATTTTAATGCATTTTCTTCTTATTATAAAAGTGATACAAAGCTATTTTGAGAAACTAGGGAAGTACAGTAAAATTTTGAAGGACAAAGGATTAATAATCCATAATCTGTCATGGAGCAATAAGTTCTGTTAATATTTAAGCAAACTTTCTTTTAATTATTTATTTTGAAGTAATTATATATACACAGGAAATTGCAAAGATAGAGTACAGAGATGTCTCGTACACCCTTCACCTAGTTTCCCTCAGTGGTTACATCTTAAGTAATTATAGTACAATATCAAAACCAGGAAATTGATGTGGGTGCAATGTGTGTGTATAGTTCTATGCCTTTTATCACAAGTGTCGAATGTATAACCACCACTGCAATACAGACACAGAACTATTCCATCATTCAAAACATCTCCCTCGTTCTACCCTTTATAGTCATGCCCACCCCTTCTGCCCCACCATCCCCAACCCTTGGTGACCACTAATATATTCTCCATTCCTGTAAGTTTTGTCATTTCAAGAGTGTTATCTAAGTTAAATCAAAAGGCCATAGGTGGCCTTTAGATGTTAACTTTTTTCTCTCTCTCAGCGCAAGGCCATTGAGATCCATCCAGGTTGTTGCATGCATCAATAGTTCGTTGGTTTTTATTGCTAAGGAGTAATCCATTGTGTGGATGTACCAGTTTGTTCAATAATTTACCTATTGCATTTTTTGCTGTTTCTAGTTTTTAGCTATTATAAATAAAACTTCTCAGAATATTTATGTGCAGGTTTTTGTGTGAATATGTTTCATTCCTCTGGCATAAATGCCCAAGAGTGTGATTGCTGGGTACTGTGATAAGTGTATGATTAGTTTTTAAGAAACTACTAAACTATTTTCCAGAGTGGCTGCGTGATTTTACATCCACACCAGCAATGGATGGGAAATCCAGTTTCTCTGCATCCTTGCCAGCATTTGATGTTGTAGCTATTTTTTTATCTTAGCCATTCCAATAGGTATATAGTGATATCTTATTGTTGTCTTAATTTGCATTTCCCTAGTGGCTAGAGATGTTGAACACCTTTTCATGTGCTTTTTGTCATCCTTACATGAAAGGTCCCTTCATATATTTTGTCCATTTTCTAATTGGGTTGTTTATTTTTTACTTTTGAGAGTTCTTTAGATATTCTAGATACAAGTCCTTTGTCAGGTATGTGGTTTGCAAATATTTTCTCCCAGTCTTTTACTAGTCTTTTTATCCTTTTTACAGGACTCACATACAACAAAAGTTTGTAATTTTGATGAAGTCCAATTTCTCAATCATTTTCTTATGAATTGTGCCTTTGGTGTCATATCTGAAACTCTTCACCATGTCTTAGGTCTCAAAAATTTTCAACTGTTTTCTTTGAAAAGTTTTACATTTCACATTTAAATCTATAATCCATTTTGAGTTAAGTTTTGTGTTAGGTGTAAAGTTTAGGTTGAGGTTCATTTTTTTGCCTATGGATATTCGAATACTCCAGCAGCATTTACAGAAAAGACAATTTTTCCTTCATTGAATTTCCTGTGTACCTTTGTAAAGAAAAATCAGTTGGCCATATTGTGTCAGTCTATTTCTGGATTCTCTGTCCTGTTCCATCGATCTATGTATTTATCCCTCTGCCAATAACACACAGTTTTGATTACTGTAGCTTGGAATTGAGTAAGGGATTCCTCCCACTTACTCTTTTTTTCCCAGAATTATTTTAGCTATTCTACTTCCTTTGCCTTTCCATATAAATTTTAGAATGGTCTTGTCCAAATCTACGAAAAGGTATTGCCAGGATTTTGATAGGAATTGCGTTAAATCTGTAGATCAGTTTGAGAAGAATTCACATCTTTACTATGTTGAGTCTTCCAAATATGAACATGATATATTTTTCTACTTATTTACATCTTTGATTTCTTTCACCAGCATTTTATAATTTACAGCATGTAAGTCTTGTACATGTTAGATTTATACCTACGTATTTCCTTTTTTCCCAGTGATTGTAAGTGGCATTGGGTTTTTAATTTTGGTTTTCACATATTCATTGCTAGTGTAAAAGTAAAATTGTTTCTATTTGCTGATTTTATCTTGTAACCTTACTGTGAGTTCGAGGAGTTCTAAGTAGATTCTTTGAGATTTTCCATGTTAACCTTCATGCCGTTTACAAAACTGAGCAGTTGTTTTTCTTTCTCACCTGTATGCCTTTTATTTTCTCCTGTTGTCTTTTCAGCCCTGGCTAGAAATTCCAGTACTGTGTCAGATGAGAGTGGTAAGAGTGGACATCTCTACCTTGTTCCCCGTCCTGGGGAAAGCATTCAGTCTTTCTTTCACTATGAGGTATGATGGTGGCTGTAGGTTTTTGTGGACATTCTTTCTCAAGTTGAGAAAATTCTTTTCTTTTCCTAGTTCTGTACATGTTTTTGTCATGAATGGGTGTCAGATTTTTTCCATCAGTTGATATGCTTGTATGGTTCTTCTTCTTTAGCATGTTTGGTGAATTACATTGTTTGATTAGAAAACTATTTTCAAAATGAGGTAGATTCTCCTCTCCTATTTCTTCTCCACCTTTTTTTCTAAATCTTGCCTTCTTCTTGATTTCCTTCCTTCTTTTGATACAAGGCGATAAAAGATCCCAACGTTCCCTGCCTGCTGCTTTCCTTATTATTCTCTTTCCGCTTACCTCAACCATTGCTTCCTTCTGTCCCATTCAAATTTATCCTCCAGAGTGTGGAGTCCAGACAGTTACCTTCTTCCATCCTTAAAACTGGCTTGAAAACCTCCATTATTACCTCATCCAATCAAAGTAAAGTCCAACTGCATCAGCAGAGCATTTGAACCCTTCAAAAGCTGATTAGCCTCACTTCTGGCTACTGGCACCACTTAACCCATTCCCACACTGTTCGTGCTCCAGTCAAGCCACTGGGACATTTCTTGCCTCTGTGGAGTTTACATTCTGTTCCCTCTCCTTGAAGTGACCCAGAACGCCCTTCTTCTCTTCTAGCATCTTCCATTTGCCCAGGCTCAAGGAGTCATTACAGGTGTATCTTCTCTATGAGAGTATAAATTCTGCAAAGGCATGAACCACATCCTATTCATGTTTGTTCCCCTACTGCCTCTCAGAGTGCCTGGCACAGAGTATCAATAATAAGAGCAGCTAACATTGATTGACAGCTTGCTATGTGGCAGGCGGTTTCCTAAATGCTTTGCATGGATTTTTTTCATTTAATTCTCGTGATAGTCCTATGGGTGATATATTATTTTCATCTCCATTTTGAAAATGTCCAAACTGCAAGCTAGGGTAGAGCCCAAGCAACCTGGCACTAGAACCTTTGTCTTAACCAGTAGACCATATCATCTGCAATTAGCAGATATGCTAAACCTTTACTGAATGAAATGAACAAATGAATAAATGAAAACCATAAGGGTCATTATACGTTTTTTGAAAAATAAAGAGTTTTGCAGAAAAGAATTAACAGCTGAATTATGTTTAGCTAAGTTAATTTCAGATATTTGTAAGTTACGTAGTGTCCTAGAAACAGGCACCAGAGACCATGGATGCAGAGAAATCTGTATTCAAATCCTCTGCCACTTATTAGCTGAATGATCTTGTCATTTTCCATAATCATTTTAAGCCTTGTTTTCTCTAAGGGTAAAAAGAGAATGGGTTCAACTTTGTAGGTTTAGTATAAAGAATAAATTTTAAAAAAGGCATCAACATCAGCGCAGTTCCTGGATACACCCCACCTAACATTTGCTTCCATCCTTCTTCTTGCTCCCCAGGAGAGCTCATGTAGATTCCTGGGACTGTTCTTCCCTCCACCCCCATTTTTGGTCGTGCTAAGAACTATTCTTTTTACCATTTTGTCCACAATTTCATACGCTAAATTCTTCCTTTCATCTGGTTCACCCAGACCTCAAAGTTCCTTGATGCTGCTGCTATTGCTTCTGACACAGCTGCCACTGTTCCACCTCCTGGTCTGTCTTACTGAGTGTTGTCTTCCTGCCCCGCCACTTAATCTTCCAAGCCCCTCAAAGGTAAAAACTTAGCTGTCAGTAAGCCTTCTCTGAGTTGAAGCATAAACAAGGACTGAGCAGAATGATTCACTCTGTCGTCTCACCTTCGCTTGAGTAACTATCACCATGATCAAGCTGCTACTGATAGTGAGTGGCTCTTAACGTGGGTCAGGATATCTGTTTGTCAGGCAAGTTTTCTCTTTTAACTCATCTTTAATACCCCTCTCCTAACACACAGCTCACACACCACTTCCTCCACTCAGCCTTCCTTATAATATTCATGGCTAGATTTGGTTTCTCCCTTTACTGTCTCCGCTTTGCCTCTACCTCACTTACACTCTGAGCTACATCTAGTTTTGTATTGTGTATTTATTATTCTACTTATTTTACCATCCCGATCAAAACATATGTTCTCGAGAGGGTGGTTTTGTCACCTTTGCATCAACACAGTGCCTTATGTACTACCTTATTGAGTACACAGTTGGTTATAAGTAAATATTCATTAAGTGAATGAACCAGAAAGGATTTCTTAGAATTGGGCCTGAGACTATGGAACTCCATGACTTGTTTATGTACTTCATAAAAAATTGGAAAGAAATATGAAAGCCATTTCTTTGTCCTATTATATTCCAGGATAAGAGAGGGAGCCCACAATGGTATGCTTTCTAGGTTTCTTAGTGTCTCACCCACTCTCTCTTCATTCTTCCAGTAGGAGGCTATTTCATAGCTCTCAGCAGGGAATTGCTCACTTTGTTAGGAACAGCTAAAATCAAGGCGGCTGAAGTGAGCTGGGCCTGATTTGTACTGCTTTTATGTTTTGGTTTAGTACAGAATTGTACAGGCTTAGCTCCAGAGTACACAGGCATCACAGGCAGAGGAAGGCATTCATCTCCTTACTCTATATTGTTCAGTGTTGAAATGGTTCACTTGTCAAAGTGCATAAGTACTACAGTGATGGATGTTTCATAAACATAGAGCCAAGTAGACGTTATAGATAGGATTTTGTCTTTCTTTGTGAAAAAAATAAAAACTCTCAGAAGTATGTTGGTCTTTCAAAGCCACCCTTCAGTGAGCATTTAATTAAAACTTGTCTCCCACTATATTTGTGACTCCCAGGAACAAAGCTATGTTAGCATTGCTAGGGATTCTGTTTACACTGAGCTCACCAAGAAGAAAACTTGCCAAACTGATAAGCCCCTACGACCCCTAAGATGATCTCCTTCTGCTGGACAAGCTGAATCATTCTAGACAATTCAATCCTCCTTTCTTTCTCTCTCCCCAATCTTAGTCATATAAGCCTAGAAACCTATTAAGTACTCAAGAATATAAATTTCTGTCTCTATTTCTTTTTTCCTTCCTTACCTGAAGTCTGCTGAATAAATAAATCCTTTCTATCACAAGTTTGTGGATATGGAAAGACCCTATACTTGGGAGTACTTTGTTTAATTATTCTAGAGGAGCTATATTGAGTATGGGGCATGGTTTTGTGAAATTAATGTAGGACGAGTGAGTGATGGAAATCAGCAACTGTGGAATTGGCAGGCAGGATTGTTAGGCAGAAAAACAGTGCTAAAGGAGACTGGAGACTATGATCAAGTGTTCAAGTCTCTTTCCCGCTCCTAAATGATAAGGCAAGTTTTTAAACCAATTTGTACCTTGGTTTCCCATCTTTAAAAATGTGATCCATTCATTCTTTCACTCTACAAATATTTGTTCCACTGTTCTAATTATTTTCAATGTCCCTTCAACTATAAAAGTCTATATCGGCTAAACAAGTGGGCTATCTTATTAAACAAGATCTGAGATAACTGGTGAAAGCATATACACATAGAACCTTAATAAGTCCTAGATTAAAAGGCAGAAGTGCAGGAAGCTCCTGTTTTGCTGTATCTTCTGATCTTTTTTTTTCTCATTCTGTGTTTCTAGTCTCACCTTTTTCCCTGTCCTCTCCACCGTGCCAGTAATCTTGGCCTGCTGACTTCCACCCTCCCCTAAGTATCTGTTTGACCCCATTAGTTCTCTGATCCTCTTAATTCCTCCAGGAGCTCCTGTCATCGAAAGGTAGTCAATTTATTTTTGAGGACTTTCTCCTCCACTCCTACACACACACACACACACACACACACACACCCACACATACATTCACTACACACACTCTTACTACAGCTCCTATTTCTCAAACCCAGATCTTTCTACCTAAGGACAAGGTTGGAAAGTGCCCAGTGCCCCGGATGAGGGCAAGCCACCGGGAGGTGAAGAACAAGCTCTGCAGCTGGCCGGCTGGGCTGCTTTTCGGATGGAAATTGTTGTTTTCAGAGAGGGACGCTACAGAACTCTCAAGATGTGCTTCTGAGTGACGGACAGGGGTACATTTGCAAAACAATTTGAGCATTTATAATCTCAGTGACTGTTAATAAGACCTGACTATGAGCATCAGGATATGCATTTTTGCCTACTTTTACTTGAAAGCCCCTCAAAAAGAAATATCACCTAACTGGGAATAAAGAACAAATTCACTGAATGATTCTAAAAACCTTTCTCTTTTGGGGAAATCCTAGACCCACTGTACTGGAAAGAAGAAACATTTTTGGTATGGGGGAAATTTTAAGTTGTCAGTAGAAACTTGGTCCCCTGCTCTGTGTTATGAAGAGCCAGGATTTTTATTTTTAGTTAGAGTCATTAGAAACAAAGAATTTCCACCTTACTTTGACAATAATGTCTCGAGTCTTCAAATAGACTATTAAATTAGCCCTATTGTTATTCATGGTGACTTCTTTCTCTCTAGTTATTTCTTTCCACTATGAATAATTTGATAATGTGATTAATGTTTTGACCTTTTTAAAAGACCTTATAGGGAAAAAATTACAAATTACTATTGATCCTCACTTGAATGCACACTGTATTTTATTTGGGTCATTGTTTCATGTAGTAATATTATGTATTATTGTATAGCAACTTGTTAGTGGGCCATATGTGAGATAGTGATCAATGGTTCAATGTCATCCTTGGAAGGTATACTGAATAAAGTTTTTTTCCATAAGTCAGCACTGGCCCTGATTCTAATTAACATTTTCAGTGTCGATTTGAAGTATGGAATAGGGAGTAAGCTTATTAAAAATGCAGATTACTTTATATTGAGTAGGGGTGATTATTGACTAGAACCACACTGTAAGAATTCATAAGGACCTTGACAAATTAAATAAGGTGATCAAAAGTGAGATGAAGTTGAATAGGGACAAATATGTGATAATCCACTAAGAGATGGAAAAAACAAACTGTGTATGTGTGTGTGCACCTATGATAGTTCTAAATTTGAGGATGAAGGCAGTTTCAGAATAAAACATCTGTCAATTATAAATTTGAAATGTAGCATTGGTGTTTAGAAGGAAAATGACCAAAGTCACCTAGCAGTGTAAAAGTTGTTCAGGCCTTTAAAGGTTACCATGACCTATTTATAAGGCCCCAAAATTATGCAAAATTTACAGTAAAAGAAAAAAAGATGACTTAGTTAATAAGAATGTAAAAAAGTGAGTAATAGATGCTGTGTGTAAGAACTAAAGGAATTTAGCATTTACCTCAGCAAGGGGAAAGCTAAAGAATAACAAGAAGAAGTGTTTTATTACATAAAGAAATATTGGACTGGAGGTGGTGAGTAGCTATTGTCCATTTTCACTGAGAACAAAATGAGAGGCTTAAGTGAAATAGGAGAGTTTTAGGTTAGGCATGAGTAAGGACTTCCTGATGTTAAGCTTTCTAAGTCATTAAAGTGCCTTAGGAAGAAAAATAGTGTCAGTTTTGGGGGATGGTTTATATGTCATTAAGATATGTAATCGAATTACGTGATACCTCCAGGAACTCTTTCAACCCTCTGCTGTTATGATTGTATTAGGATTCTTAACACTATTTGGAAATTTGTTGATCCTCAGAGAAATTCATGGGAATTAGTCAAGTCCTTCCTGTATTTTCAATGATATAAGAACATAAAAATCCACTATTCTCCTATTGAACTCTGTTGAATTATTTGAGGACCTTGTCTTAACATAAATTTTACAATCAGCTGACAGTCAATGGTGAGATAATGAAATACTAACCATACAAATTTAGGATAATCCCATATTTGTTCATAGTGTCTTGGGGTAGAAATATCACATCTTTTCCATGATATTTCACAAAGAAACTGCATGTGCTTTGTATCATACACAGGAAAATTGCAGAGAATTGAATTCATAGAATTTTATAATGGAGTTTTGCTTACTTAGTGTATATATCTATATCTATGTATCATGAAAGGCTACTTTATTTAACTAATAAGCCATTTAAAATAGAGGACAGGATCATAAATGATAATTCTGTCAGCAGGTGGAAAAAATATAATTTCTTCCACATAGCAGGATCCATGACATGACAAAATTAGTTCTTAGCTTGTAACATGGGTCAACAAGTCAGACAAGCCAATCGGATTTTCAGATGACTATTTTTTTACATTGGTATAGCGCTGTCATTTTGGAGAGAGTTTAACAATCTTTTTCTTGATTATGCCTAACAGCAGTAAGAAGGACAGAGCATTTACATCTTCCTTTGGGTTCTCTAAAATGACCTACAATATCCACAAGCCTGATCAACTTTTAAATGTCTATGGGAAACACAAGTCTCTCCAAGCACAAGACAGTGTTTTCCTAAGTAGTCCACGACATCTGCTTTCTCAAGTGCATCTATTTCATATGAATTTCCAATATTACCTGTGACCGTCCTCTCTATAGCACATGGCAGATGGGGTCCCCCTGACTACTGTATGGGGCAGAGGGTGCTGGAAATATTCCTCAGTCTTAGAAGACTGGAGAGTCATCTGCTGGGCTGTAATCCTCCATGCTTAGTAATCCACCATGTAGAGACAGTGTTCAGAAAGGACAGGTGTCTTCCTCATGAGTATACCTACACACTTTTTCTAGACCAAGCACACTTGAAATTGTGATGGATATTGAAATAGTTCTTAAAAATAAAGATTGAATAAGTATTCTAAAGAGGTTCAGAGCATGAAGACCCGAAGCTGTCCTTTATCTAATTTATTGCGTTGTGCCACATAAGGGCGGGTTTGAGGCCAGGTGAAGATGCAGGATGGGAGCAGGGAGAGAGACAGAACAGAGGGATGGAGAAGGCTGCCCCACTGAGGCCTTATTCAAGCGTGTCACATGGAGCCACCCTCTTCCACTGGTCCTCCACAAATCCTCAATCCTCTTTGGTCCTCGTATGGCTCCTCTTACAAAGCACCCTCTCCCTCCAGGGGGCCTCCACTGGGAAACTCTCCCTGTCCCCACAATTAAAGGAGTCCTAGCCCTCTGCCCTGCCTGGTATCATTCAAACTTGTTGGCCTCAGAATTCAGGCTTCTGCTGTCTTGAGAAGGAAAACATTCTGTACCGTCAAAGGAAGGAAGACACGATCACTTCAGTGCAAGTACATTCTCTCCACTAGGCATAGCTGTGGCTGGGTTCCTCTTGAATTATCTTGCCCCATAAATTATACTCAGGCTGTACAATCTACTCTTCTATGAGAGAATCATATTTCTTCCACTAATGTGACTTTGGCCTTAATCTTTTCAAAATAAGAAAACTAGGATTATTGGGCTAAAGAACATTCAACTCTTTCCTGAGCTGCTTTCATTAAATAATGGCACCCCTCATGCATTTCAAGTAGCTCTCACTGAGCTCTTCAGTGCGGACTGAGCCATCTGCAAACCAAGTTTTCCTCTGACATCAAGGAGTGTGAGAGTCCTGCTTACCCCACCATTTACCCTTGATACCCTTAAATTTCATCAGACTTTCTTTACAAACTTGTATCTGAGGAGTTTGGGAAACTTCACTGAGGTGGAGTTATTAATATGCAGAATGTGGTTTCTGCAAGGACAAGTTGCCCTTGGCTATGCTGCAAATAGGAAGGTGGAAAGCCTTCCCGTGCTGCTTATGCTGTTCTCCTCTAAGTGGAGCATACATAGTCTCCTTTATTTAAATACTCAACCCTCGAAATAAAAAATCCTACAATCCAATTTTCTGAAATAATACTTAATATTACCAAAGGTATCCGTGCTCCTTGTTCTGGTAATTGTCTCTTCTTTAGCTACTAAAACCATGAATTCTTTTATATGTGTTAATCATTTCCGTTAGCAGAGTTAGTTGAGCCTTTTTCTTCAGTGTTCCAGCTTGCTTCTGGTATTTGTGTCAGAAGGCTCTCATCAAACCCACCACTACTCGTCAGCTCTGTCTCCACTGTGCTTCAGCAAGTATCCTTTTCAGGAACAGACCTTCCACTTTGCACCGCATCCAACATCTACCAGAATCATGCGCTATAACCTCAGCTTTTCCAGATACTTTGCTTCAGTCTTACTTGTTTGGGTTTTCTTTTTATTTGCTCGCTTCTGAATTTATGTATTTTACATATATGGCAAAATGTCTTGACAAGAAATTCACTGGTGGTCCAATAAGGCCTTCACAGCTGATTTAGCTACAGGGGAAATCTCCAAAGCTCCCTTAAAAGGAGGGGGAAGGTGTTAACTACAATATACTGCTGGCCATGATTAGTCACCCACAGAGTGAATGCCTGGTAATGTGTAATAAAAATCCCATTTTTATGCAATGCCAGTTAAACGGGAATGCTGGCTTTCCAAGATGGAAGCAGCTTTCTAGTAAAGAAGAGTAGCCGAAACAAATGGGCCTCATGGATTGCTTTTTTCCAAACTCTAGGCTGCGTTCTGAGTTTCAAAGATGAGTAATAAAAAATATATGTATCTCATCAGAATCAGGAATGTGTATTCTAATGAGGTAAACAAAGAAGTAAAATTTCGTAACACAAAGCTAAAATGCGAACATATTCTAAGTGTTACAAGATCACTGAAGACGCAGTTGAGTTTGATCTTGAAGGGAAGGAATTCACCAGGTAGACAAGAAAACATCTTATGCTGAGAGAACACCTGCTGGGCAAGGAGTGATGAAATGGTATGTTTGCCTCTAAAGTGAATATGAATGAGGCAAAAGCTTGATTCTGAGAATGGAAAAAAAAAAAATTAGGCCAAATTTTGGAAGGCTCTTGAATGCTGTGGCATTTTAAGGATTTTCTAAGAGCAGTGGGGTCCATAGGAAGTGTTCAAATAAGGCAGGGATAGGGTCAGGTTTGCATGTCAGAAGAACACTTTAGCTGTGGTATGGAGGATGGATTAGAGGTAAGTGAGAGTAGAGTTAGGGAAATAACTTTCTAGTAGAAGTGATAAGTGTATTGGCAATGGAAAGGCAAAGAAGTGACAGATTTTCAAGATTTAGGTGGTAAAATGTACAGAACTTGATAAGAGATTAGATGGGTGGGGGAGTTAGAAAGACCATCAGTGAGGAAGAGGGCTTAAGCTGAGAATGAATCTAATTGTTGGGAAAAATAAAGAGATGGCAATTCCAGAACTCATAACAGAGAGCAAAGTAATAGTAATAGTAGTAATAAAATTAATAATTGCAACTACCAGTAACTGAGCACTTCCAGTGTTAAGTACTAAGCTAAGTGTTTTTTATCAGCATCTACTTCAAACTTCCAGATACCTTATTATAAAATTATTATTTCCCCTATTTAATAGAGAAAAAGATTGCAATTTGGAGAAGTTTAAGTAATTTGTCCAAGGAATGAAGTTTAAATCTTTATATCTTCCAAACCCACGTTTTTAGAAACTAAGAGGTTGCCCAGTGCACAGCTGTCAGCAGTATATCTCGGTGGCAGGCTTGACTTACCTGACCACCTCCATTCATTTTCCAACAATTTCTCCTGCTTCTTGGGTCTCAGAGACACTAATTCTCACTCTGCTGGCCCTCTATTATAGCAAATTAGTTGTTCTTTTAAGTTTTAAATTTTAGAGCACTTTTTCTGCTGGAAAACCTACCTCTGTACTCTACCCACGATAGCTCTCGGCCGCTGCAATCAGGAACAGCAGTGGGCACCAGGCGAGCTCTTTATGTGGTTGCTGATGGACTCTTGGAGCTACAACCATATCTGTCATTTGGCAGATACTGAAGTCAACATCCAGAGGAGGAAACTGGGGAGAGAGGGTGAGAGAAAGAACCTGCACTGAGTTGGAGGACACTTTTAATACACCCTACTTGTTTGTCTCTCTTCCACGGTCAGCCCCTTCACTTGAAGCATCTAGCACCTAGCCTATCAACCATGGTCCGTTTTTCTCCCCTTGAAGAAAAGTCCCTTCTGATATGATACCTGGAGTTGACTTGTTCCATTCCATCAAAAATGGGATTAGACTTCAATTCCCCAGAGATAGAACTGGCAGCTCTCTCGTGTTGTTTGTTGGTGAGCATTCCACACAATCAAGCTCAAATGTTTAAAAAAGAAAGAAAAGAAGGAAGGAAGGAGGGTTGGAAGAAAAGAAGGAAATAGAGATGGAAAAGAGAGGCTTATGAGAATTATTTTAAAATGTATGTGGGTAAGCTATTCTGTTCTTAAATAGGTAAAAATATGAGTCAAAGTTCACTGAAGAGGGGATAGATAGATTTTTAACTAGCTGACAATTTTACAAACGTTAAGTTGCAACACATTCATCGTAACAATTTCATTAACACAAAGTCATATAAATGTCCCAAAGAATTTGCTATGAAGAAAGTTATGACCATTTAGTATCATAGATTCATACAGTCTGGTACTTGGAAAGGAAATAGACAGTAATTCAACTTCAATTCATGAATCTCTTCTTCGACAATATTTGTAAGGGGTCATCCTGCCACACACACAAAAATCCATTAGAAATCATTAAGTTGGGCATGATAAGGATAGGAAACATTATATTAATAATCTTCATATGGAAACAATAGATAACTTGATCAAATGCTGATGTAACAGTCCTCTTATCATCACTCTTTGAGGAGGACAATGTTATTCTCTCCATTGATAGTTGAGGAAAGTAAGAATAATAGGGGCTAACATCACACAGCTCACAAAAAACAGATCCACTTGACTCTAAAATCTAACCTACCCATCCAGTGTCAAAGCTATTGCTATCAGGTATATCTAATATCAGACCATCACATTCATCAAAATTAATTTTCAGTGCTTGAAGGGTTTTGTTTATTCTTCTCATAGAGAGGGTTAGCAATCAGCCTAGATCCACCCAGCTTCCAAAAATCTACTTTTACAGAAGTGCCCTAAATTACAGTTTCTCGGTCTATGTAATGTTCATGCTAATAACTAAACATCACTTACCTATTAGCTCTCAGTATTGTTTAGTAACCCTGGGTTGCTAGTTGTATAGGACACCAGTTTGAAGAGTAAAAGAAGACCCTTAGTAAGAAGTTGGGAAAATAAGGCTGATTCAAGTGGCAAAGCATCTTCTTTCTTTTGTAATTCACCACTTAGAGCTATGGACACTCACACTTTTTACTTTGTGTGCACGAGCTGGGGTATGGGGTTGGCAGATGAGGGCTCAGGTTGAATAGACTCTCAGAGTGATCATTTGCTGAGTTCTGAGTGACTATATGAGGGTTTTGTGTGGTGAGGAGGAGAAATGGAATATAGTAGTATGAATATGTTCACAATACACTCTTTTCTGGAATGCTCTAAATTTTCCCATTCTTTCTGCTGTCTGGATAAACACTGCCAATTGTTAAAAAAGAAATGTCAATGTTTGTCATGGTTGATTAATTTATATATTAGATACTTATTAATTATTTTAGAATTGTTTTGCATTTTAAAACAATGATTGGACATTTCTAAACAACATCCACTCAGATATTGACCTTCAGATACAGTTTTTTGAGGATTACCACTTGTAGAATAACCTACTAGACTTCTTTAAGGGCTCATAATATAGATGTTAGCATTTCTGCTACTCTTGCTCTAAACTCTTATTAGCATGCAAATAACAAAATGGCCTCTTATAATAGGCACTCCCTTTCTGTGTTGGGCTCCTAAAACAGTCTTCTCTCTCTACCATAGCTACCTGTGCTCATTTCATTTTCCTTCATTTTATTTTTGTCACCTTTGGTACTATCTTGCTGTACTATAATGGAATAATACTGAATCAGATAAGCTGTAATTTTTATTGCCAGCATAACTCAAGGCAAATTTATAAGCTGAACTTGATATCAGAAATGAAGCTAGAGGGAATATGCCTTTGTTCTAAGTTAGAAAATGCTCTCTATTCTAAATTTCAAGTACATTGAAAATAAACTACCCTTTTTGGAATTAAGAACTTCACACAGACAATATATTAAGATATTTCTCTAAAAAATTTATTGTGGGGGCCAGCCCAGTGGCATAGTGGTTAAGTTCATGCACTCAGCTTCAGCGGCCCAAGGTTCACAGATTCAGAATCCAGGCACCAACCTAACACCCCTCATCAAGCCATGCTGTGGTGGCATCTCACATAAAATAGAGGAAGATTGGCATAGATCTTAGCTAGTGACAATCTTCCTCCAGCAAAAAGAAAAAAGTTGGCACTAGATGTTAGCTCAGGTCCAATCTTCCTAACACACACACACACACAAAAAATTATTATGTACAAAACCATTTCACCAACTAAACTGTTTGTATTATAATTCTATATTCAGCTTGTAAAGCTAACATTTATGGCAATGCTATATCACAGAAACCTGATTATATTAAAGATCCCAACATTTGATCTCGATTTTCTTTTCATGGAAAGCTAAGAGGCAGCATTAATTTATTTAGCAGTATTTTACCAGTATGACTATTTGAGCAAACCTGTTATATATTTAGATATAGGCATAAAAAAATTTCACCCCTAGACTATGATCTCTCTGCCACCAAATTGAAGCCTTTTGATAGCCATAACCAAGACTGATCGCTGGGACTACCCAGCAGCAAGTGGCGAATCCTGTGCCCAGACAGTTTCTGATGGACCCTAATAAGCCTTCTCCAGCCATAAACCTTCAGGCTTTAGATGGTGCAAGATCTGTACATCTACCAAGCCTTGGCCCTTGTATTTATAGAAATTCAAGGAATGAGGCCTGCTATTACAACCTGTATCGAGATGTTTCATTTCTTTCCCCTATGTCACTACTTAAGAGCATCCTCCACTAAACACTGGGAAATATGGTAAAATGTTAATATTTTGAATACATTTTTATTCCTAGTACTGGAAACAGCAGTAAATGAGAATTAAATTGCTCTTTTGAAACGAAATTTTTATTGCTATGTTATTTCCAAGATAATTATGATATGTCCCAGGAGAAAATGCCCTGTCACTCTGGTGTTAAGTTGCACACTAGCTACTTGTAGTTCACTTTTATTCCTGCTCTTGCCCTCAATTTTTGCTTATTCTGTCACTTTACCTTATCTTTTACAAGTGGTAGAATTAGTTCAATAGCTGTAGAAGATTCCAGAAAATTCTTCTTTTCAAATAATCCTTTTTAAATGCATCATTTTATGCAGCAGAAGTGTATAGCAAAAAGGAATTATCATGGTGGTTTCCACAGAGAAAATGATATACACCAACAACATAAAACTCAGTAAAACTCAAATTAAATTTTGCTGAAAGTTACCGTTAGAAATTGGCACAAATACTCCTCTAACAAATACAGCCCATAATTTATTGTTTGCAATACAATTTTACACATGACAGAAACTAGTGATCTGCAAGATTATTCCCAATACCCTTACAAAATACTGGTTTTGGTTGCAAAGAGCACCCCCCCCCCCCCCCCCGCCCAGGAAATTTTTAGCAAACTCCATCCAGACACACACCAAAAGGTCAGAGGTATACATTACATGAGATTCATGGCCCATGGTTGTCAAGGGCTGTGGATGTTTATTCTTGTTCAAAATGTGGTATAGTGTTTCAAAGCATCTGCTCCCATTCCCAGGGGTTAGCGAGTTTGAAGCGTGCCAGCATTTAATTTTGAACAATATGCCAAAGACACATATTTGTTCTTAAGCGTCAGTCATTAGAGTTGGGTGCCTATACAAATTCAATGAGTTCCAGTGGAGTAGTAATTAGTTCTCCAAGTTAGAAAGTATAAAGTGGCTTAGACACTGAAATGAAGGAAATCAACCACCAATCTAGAGATGGATAACAGGAGACGAGTAGATACCATGTGTACCTCAAAGACTGATTTGAGAATCCTGGAGCATTATTCTGTAAAAAAGAAAGCTGAAAACATATGCAGCTTCCCAGATGCATGAAATTTACTCTATCTGAATACAAATAGAAGTCACACACACACACACACACACACACACACACACACACACACACAGCCCTAAAGCAAATGTAGCGAAGGAAATATAGATACAAGAGTAAGCATCCTACAGTAGAAACAATATGGACTTGGGAGCCAGAAGATCTACATATGAATCCTATCTCTATCCCTCACTGACTGTGCCACACTGAGCAAGTCAGTTCTTCTCCCAACTTAATTTTCCTCATCTATAAAATGGGTGAAATAGTTCTGAACATGAGGCATTGCTGTGAGGATAATATTTGTCAGTAGACTGGCATTTATGTAGTGGCCAGCCAACAAGTAACTACTATCATGAATACTAATTTTTACGTATACACTTGATCTCAAAACATGTTGTTTATGTAAAATGTAATTATTTTATAAAAATATTTAAGCCTTATCACCTGAAAGGATATAGGTTTAATGTTTATAACATTGAATTTTTTTAAAAAACCAAATGACTATATGATTATCTAGCAATCTAATTTAATTTGTCTTTGCTTTGATAAGATTGCTAGATTTTTTTCATAGTGAAGGGTCACCAAAAAAAACATTACCTTACTGATAGAAATTGTCACCTTTCCTTCAGTAATGATTTTGTCTTCTCATGATTTGTTACAGTACTGTATACCCTAACAGCAATTCTCCTTGTATATGACATCTTAATATTAAGAAGCAAGAAAATAAAAGGAATTTGACATCCTTATCTTCACATTTATTGCCAATTGCCTCCCTTAACTTTATTTCCACTTGAAAATATTCAGTGCTCTCTATTGTGTTTCTCTTCTCTCCCAATAATCAAGGTCTCTCCAGGACCTTTCCAAGCAAACAGACATCCCTTACGGCACAGTCCTGGACTCCGCAGTGTATGAGCATGTCCGCATGAAGGGAATGAATCCTTTTGAGAGGGACAGCATGTATTCCCAAATGTGGCGGATGATCAACCGAAGCAATGGATCAGAGAATAATGTTCTGGAGTCCCAAGCAGGCATCCAAAAGGTACTGGTCATAGTTCTTCATTCATAGTCTACCATTTTGTCTCTCATATTGAAGTTGCTTAGTTGAGATTGGGTTATTTCTTTTGTTTTTATTTTAACTTTGACATAGAGTTTTCAGTTAAATTATACCTTCTTTTGATTTAAAGAAGATTTTGAGATGATTCAGTGCACCAGTAGAGGGAATTCAAAGCCCTCTCTGGTGTGTCTAATGGACCTGTTTCCAAAGGATTTCCAAAGCTAGAAAACATGACCTGGTATTTTGTTCAGAGCAGGGTCAGGGACGTATACACATGGGGACTGAAAAGGTTTTTCAAATCCCGTTCCAAATATCATACAGGTTATCCAGTTCTTTCAAATGACTCAGGGTATTTTCTACACTGCACTTGTTTTTAAACGAAAGCCTTATCTTTACTTGTGATTATGTGAAGCTATCTGTGAGTAAGAGTTAATCTTGTCAACAAATAAGTTTCCTACAAATGTCTGTTTCTATTTCCAAAAGTGAAAATCTGTATTTATATCTTATTTTTATATAACAATCACTTAAAAGTTACTTTCCCAAAAAAAAAGGCTTAGAAAGCCCTTTTTGTGGAAAACATGAAGCTAGTTTTTATTCTGGGCTATAGTTTATAAACATGTATAGAAGCAATTCTTCCTCAGGCTCTATCAACTTCCGTGAGAAAACTGAATGATTTTTGCTTAAAGTTGTCTCCAGTGGTTAGTACAGTGAAAATCACAATGATTGACCTTCAGTAAATAATTGTGGAATGAATGAATGAATGTCAACTACAGCAGAAATGGTGGTATTCACTTTTTCTTTGTAACCTTTAACAGCAGACTAATTTCGACCCCAAGTCTAAGTTCCTTGTTCAAAAGGCAAACTCGATGCCTTATTGGAGAACATTTCGATGACCGTAAAAATTATCCTGCTACAGGTTCTAGCATTATTCTGTGCCTTTCCTATGATGTCCTTTACCTGCTGCTGCTATTGTTATGGTTCCCTGGTGTCAGCCTAGTAATTTTTGCAGTCACTACATTAGTATAATTATTTTGAAAACTGATGATGCTGACATAAACCTGTTTCCAAGTAGTAGTAAAGCCTTTAAGAAAGTGAATGGCCTTGAAATGTTAGCAATGACTGCTAACTCCTTCATCCTTGTTATATTCATCCCAGTTTCCCAGGGCCCAGGGATTGATCCTAAAATATTTATTTCTTGTTTTTGTCGAGAGGTCCACTGGCTCCTGGAAGTTTAATATGGCATCCGCCAATTACTGGGGGTGATGGGGAGGGCGGGTGAGAATGGGTGAGTGAATGGACCTATATGTTGTCTGGGGGAGAGGGGAGGGTAGACATTTTAGGATTTACTAGGTACTTATAGGATATAAATGAATTTAAACCTCAGCGTAAGTATACTGAATGGTTGTTAGAAGAGTCACTTTCCTTCATAGTGTCTACTGTTAAAAAGAATTTTGTTTTCTTGAGGATGAGTATAGATCGAAATTTGTAGTTTATATTTTTATTCCATTTTAGAAGCCAAAGATCCCACACTCTACAATCTCTTTCTATACTGTATCATTCCAGAGAAAATTTACTTTCTTTTCGCCAAGAAAATATACAGACAACCAATAAAATATTTTTTTTAAAACATACATATTCACTTATTTATTTTGTATGCACTCATTTTTGCTAAGTACCAGTTATGTACCAGTCACTGATCTAGGAACTAGAGGTAAACTCAACCACAGGGAAATGATCACTGGATTCATGACATATAGAGTCTGGTGAGAGAGAGAGAGAAAGAAACTAAAATACATGAGGACCAAACAAAATGATTTAAATTGTGATAAATGCTAGGGTGCTTTGTAGAAATTAAAGAGGAAATCTACTTGAGGAACAGTGATCAGGTACAGTTTCCTGAGGAGATAAAGTGTTAGCTATGATCTGCCTGATTAGGGGCTGGTCTTGTTGAAGAGAGAGAGACAAGCCTTCCAGACAAGGCTTAGCATAGGCACAGGCCTGAAGGTGCATTCAAGAAACCGATTCAAAATCAACATGAACTGGAGCCTGTTGAATCAGAGAACACAGAATGAAGTTAGTGAGCAGGGGATAGATTAAGAGGACCTTGCTGCCCTTGGTTAGGAATTTGGATTTTATTTGAATGGCAAAAAATGCTGCTGAAATAGGGGAATGTCATGATTCATTTTTATCTTTCAAGACGATCACTTCAGCTGATGCGTGGGGATTGAGTAAGAGTATGCAAAGCATGGAAATAGTGAGGCCATAAGAGACTCTTGTAACTTTCTGAAGTAGCCAATCAAGTGGATACATATAAGTAAGGTCTTGTTTTATTCTTAGGTTCTTATAAACACACACGACCCATATCCCTTACATTCTTTGTACTAATACAAACTGGGTACAGCTCCTACATCCTAGTATTTCCAAAATAATATATGAATCATAAAGATATAGGATATCAATTACCACATAAAAGCTTTAGGTAGTCATATATGTAAGATACGCACGTATATTTTCTAAGGGCTTCAGTATTGTTTAAGAAAATCTCTCCCTTTCCAAGTATGTACATACAGTTTCCTACATTTTGTGAGTCTTTTATTCTTTTGTTTTTTACTTTTATGTCTTTTAACCATATGGAATTTAATTTGACATTTGTATGTATGTAAAACTAAATTGTAAATATCCACACTGAGAAAATTCTAACCTGAGATTCGATGAAATAAAGGTGTTTTAGACTGGGCTATTGATAATTTTGCAGCCTGTGCTGTGAAATTTAGTTTATTATTATTTAGGTTTTACTACTTCTTTTTCTTTAAATATGTAGCCATTCCATTAGCTTTCACCTTAGATTGTTGTTTCTTATGCTGTTGTTAAATGTCATAAATATTTTAAAAATCTGTTATGAAGAACAGAAAGAACTCTCATCTTGGAGACAAACTATCTGGTTTTCTTTCCTGGTTGTTCCACTTCTTAACTGTATAACTTTGGGCAAATCACTTAAATCACTTGGCTTCTCTAAGACTTTCCTCATCTGTAAAATGACCACAGTGGGGGAATTAAAAGTCTGGGCTTTGCATGCACATCAACATGGATTTGAATCCAGTTTTGTTTTGTTTTGTTTTTGCTGAGGAAGATTTGCCCTGAGCTAACATTCATGCCAATCTTTCTCTTTTTGTATGTGAGCTGCCGCCACAGCATGGCCACTGACAAGTGGTATAGGTCCACACCTGGGAACTGAACCCAGGCTGCTGAAGCAGAGGGTACTGAACTTAACCAGTGGCCACAAGGGCTGGCCCCAGTTCATTTTTAAAAATAAAAAGTATAAATGTGACTAGTTACTTAACATCTCTGGGCTTCAAGATTTTCATCATGATGATAAGAATTTCTACCTTTTATGGGTTTTGTCACTATTTTAAAAAATAATACATGTAGAAGTATTAATAAATAGTGTGATTAGAGCCCTAAACTAATAAGACAGTCCTGAAGATTACCTGAGAGAATGTGTATGTGAGGGATTTGTAACTACAAAGCTCTATTTAATATTTCCTAAAGTTGTTAGCAAAAGTTCGGTCTCTGTTTCCAGTGTCAATCCAAATAACAAGAACAGAGTCTTGGGAGAAAAAGGAAAGCTTTACTTTGCCAGGCAGAGGGAGCAAAGCAAGGATCAGTGCCCCAAAAGTTGCTTACTCCCTGTTAAGAAATGAGTAGGGGTGTTTATTTGGGGTTTTAGGTAGGGGAGGGGGACCACAGACTTCTTGGTCAGCGTTTTCCCATCCACCTGTGTCTGGGGCTGCTTCCAGCAGAGGAGACAAAGGATCTCTCAGATGAGTGTCCTTGGCTGTTTATCTCCATGGGGGAAGGTAGCCTCTGACGTCAGGAAGCCAAGAAGTCGGGTCTGGGAAGCTTCAGTTTCTTGGTATTCTCTGGACATTGGTTTCTCTGTAAAAGAACTTCAAGGTCCTGGGATTAGCCACAACTTTAGTGGGAGTCTGGCGTGGGGACATCTGGACTTCAACAATCTGTAACTTCTATTTGGTTGTACAGCTCAGGGAGTCAGAGGCTAAAGAAACATATGAGTGTAACTAAAGACCCAGGAAACTGGGAATGCAGGTTTTTACTTTTAACCCCATACATGCCAGGTTCACTGTAGGGGAACCAATATCAGGGTAGATATTAACTAAGAGCTGGTAACAAGCTTAACTTAAAATTGTGACATAATAAAAAAGATAATGCAATAAAAGAAGGAGAGAATAATTTTTACTCCCTGGTATTCTGCTGATAAAGAAGACTTATGAGTTTAAAACTGAAAATCAAGTCCCCAACTACTTATTACACCATATTTATTCAGTTTTCTGATTTACTAGAGGGGTAGTAAAGAATGTCCTTATGAAATTATACCGGAAAATATCAAGGTGAAGTTTGCTTGTAGTATATATTTCTTTCAACTAAAAACAGACAGTTGAAAACTGATTAGACAGACAATAGGTAATAATAATAAAATGAATTTTTGTTCAATTTGCAAGGTCTTGACCAGCTTCCGTTAAAACACAAAACCAACCAGCAAACAATAACCTTCTCACCTGCTAAAGCTCACTGGGAGTTCGTGAGATTGAGAACACATGAACTGTGGTTGGGGCTTCTTCCTTGGGCAACTAGCCGTGCGCATCTCGCACAGTGGCTTCCTGCTCTCTGTCGCTGATTTCTGATCTGTGCAGACAGAAGAGACCTCACAGGTCTTCTAAGTCAATATTCCACAAAAGGCCAAACTTCTTCTCTAGCATCTTTGACAGGAATTCTATATATAGTGACTGCCTTCCAGGAAAGCCTGCATCACTGTGAAAAACTATCCTCACAATCTAATCAAAGCTTTAAATAGATCCCATCAAGATCTCAGGCTGTGCTTGTTCTTAATTGTGCTACTAGTCTCATTAAGTGCCTCTTACTTGAAGGTAGTTCCTGATCCCTTCTAACATCTTCCTTCTGCTCTTCCCAAAGAAACCTGTATAAATAAGGACTAAGAAAATGAGTTCTGATCTGCAAGTCTTGGGAGACATTCACCTGTACCAAACTAGCCTAATTAAACTAGAACAAATTTGTTTCTTTCTTCCTCTTCCCAGGACTTTGTGCTTAAGCAGAAAAATTGTGATTTGAAAAATATAACTGAATCTTTTAATGCATTCATTCAACAATTATTTATTGAGCACCCTCCATAGATTGGCCAGTAATTTAGTCACTGGAGTGAACATAAATGAAAACAAAATGCCTTCATACATTTACATTCTAGTGGAGGAAGCAGACAATAAACAAGATAAATAAAATGCACTGTATTTCAGTAGTGATAAGTGTTAAGGAGAAAAATAGAGTCGGAGAGAGAGAAGAGGGACGTGGAGAAGAAGACGGTGTGCTTTGTTAAGTCAAATGGCCAGGGAAGTCTACACTAAGAAACTGGTACTGGAATAAATACTTAAAGTGGGGCAGGGGGAGGGGAGGTGTATATCTGGGTGAAGCGTTTCCAGACAGAGGGTCAGTCAGTGCAGAGACCCTAGTGTGGAAACATGCCTGGATGTCCTAAGACTATGAGGAAGGCCAGTTTAGCTCCAGAAATAAGGGATATTATCAGAAGTGTAACAAGGTCAGAGAGGTAGAGGGCCAGATGGTAGGGAGGAGGCAAATCGCACAGAATCTTGTTACTCACAGTGTAGTCTCATGAACTAGTAGCATCAGCATTATCTTAGAGCTTGTTAGAAATGCAGACTCTTAGGTCCCACTTCAGCCCTTCTGACTGTGAATCTCATTCTAACAGGATTCCCAGGTGATTCAAATGCATGCTAAATTCTGGGACATGCTAACACAGAGCTGTCTAGGACATTCTAAGTGGGCTTTTACTCTGTGTGAGATGAAACTTAGGAGGGTTTTGAACAGATCTGACTCATATTTTGGTAAATCATATGGCTGTTGTATTTAGAAAAACTGGAGGTGGCAATGAGGAAGCTGGAAACAGTTAGGAGGCCATGATGATGACTCAGCAACATTCTGAAATTACACCATAGAAAATCAATCTCGGTTAAAATGCAAATACATCTTGGAAGACTATGACTTTAAACTGTTATTAGCATTAGCGTGTTAATGAGACTTAGCCTGTCAGATTATTTTAGGAGGAACTGGGTCATAAAACAAGTAATTTCTGAGAATAGATAAAGAAATTCTAGGTTGGGGATAAGAATCTGACTAGGAATGAAGGATTTGTGTGTAGCACTGAAATAGAGAAGTCTTTGGTTATTAACAAGGCTGGATTTATTTTCTGATAGCCTAACTAAAATGGTGCAGAACAAATTATTCTAGAACCTCAGTAGTAAAGACTCCTAGGAAGAAAAGAAAATGAGGATTGGTAAGATTAGAACTCTTGTCCTAGCCAGAGGATCCCAAGGGTAAGTAAATAGTACTTCAGACTACATGGTTCAGTGGGGATGTAAGCTCTGAGGGTTATTATAGCAATAAGGTAGTGGGTGGTGATGCTGACAGCAGCAGTGTTCAATGAGAAAGCATCAATTTGTAAGGCCATTAGTCTGCTTAAGTCCCAGAGTAGGATAGGGAAAGGGGAACTGACAAGCTCCAGTTGGAGCATTAAGGCTCCAGCCAACTGCTGGACTTCAGGGCCCAGCTCTAATCCTAGCTAGAAAACCGAGGAGTTGAAACAAAAGCCAAGACAAAAGACGGTCATATCAAATGGCCAATGTCAATGATTTTGGAGGACTGGGGCAGAAAAACAAATTCTAGACCCTATGCAATAGTGAGATAAGCTTACCCATTTTATTCCTCTCTGGCTGAAAAAAATTGAGTGGATTGAACTTGTCATTTTACTTATTTATTCAACACATATTCAATGAGCATCTATTATTTACAAGACACTGTTCTAGGCATTGGGAGGTATAACAGAACAAGCAAAGTCCCTGCCCAAATGAAGAGTATGTTGTAGTGGAGAGAAAACCAGCACGTAAATGTGTGCTATAAGGAAAAACTGGAAGGGTAAGAATGAAAGGGAGCAGAAGCAGGAAGACGGATGTTGCCATCACATATTGGGTGATCTCAGAGGGCATCTCCGAGAAAGTGACACCTGAATATACCTGAAAGAGGAGAGGGTATGAGCCATGAAGATAATGGGGAGGGGGGGACAGGAATTGATCTGGGCAGAAGGAACATTCACTGCAAAATTTCTACAATGGAAGCTAGCTGGGCATGATGGAGAGGAATGTCAAGAAGACCAATTTGGCTGGATCAAGGTGCACAGAGAGTGGGGATAGGAGGCAGTAGGGCAGAAGGGTAAGAGATATCAGAGATATCAGGGGTAAGAGATAAGGAGTTAGGCAGGATGCAGGCCATCAACAGTGTTGATGCTTGGGCCCCACTAAAGTTCCAGTTGTATCTTATTTGGGGAATGGAAAGCATCTGAAGATCTTAAATCTCTTCAGGTGATTCTGATTCACCATAAAGGTTGAGCATCGCTGATATAATATTTTGTGAGCCATTTAAATGACTATGGCTTTTACTCTGAGATGGGAAACCAGGGAAGAATTGTGAGAAGAGTGACATAATCTGACTTACTTTCTAAAGGTCCACTCTACGTGCAGTTTGGAAAATGGTAGGCGCATGGAAGGTGGCTGTCAAGGTTGGAAGCAGGGAGAACAGTGAGGAGGCCACTGAAATAAATAATGGGTGGGGTTCCTGGCATGGGATTTGAGGTTGGGGGAAATTTTTTTTATCAGAGAAAATATACAATCTCTGCATATTGATGGGATAATGCAGTAAAGAGTGGAAAACTCAGATGTAGGAGAAAGACAGGAGAACTGCTCTGGAATAGGAGATAAGTAATGGGATCCAGTGTACAAAGGGAGGGTTTGGACCTAGGAGTACAATCCATCCATAATAAGGAGAGAAGATAGTGCATATTGGCATACATGCAGATAGGTTGGAAGATATGGTTGTGGGAACACGTGGAAATTCATTTTTGACTGTTTGTATTTACTCAATGCAACAGGAATCAAGGCCATAACCAAAGTGTAACAGGATAGAGATTCTGGAGATTTGAAGAAAGAGAAGGCAAAAATGATTGTTCTGGAGAAAGGGACCGACAGTAGACTAGTGAAATTTAATTGGATTCCTAGACAAGACTAAAGGCCCTTTTGCAAGAGTGGTCATGACTATAAGTTGGGAACAATCGGCATGACTTCAGGCTTTTCTCTAACCATCTTCAGCTGCCTGAGTGTAAACATGGAGTCATTAGAGTAGATTTCACTAGAGTTGGTGTTTTCCAGATAAGCATGGTAAAAGACCATGGGATGAGAGAGTTGAGAATATATGCAAAACAGTGAGTATTATGAATCATAGCATCTGAGTTGTATAGGAGGAAAGTGATGACACAAGGGTGATCGAGGATACCAAAAGGATGGCACGAATAATGCACTGCAGTTCTGGATGGGACTGAAGAATTATTGGAGTCAGTGAACCAGATGGACAGGATTGGAAATAATATGAAGTTGGTTCTGAGATGACACATTTGAAATTGAGGTGATGAAGAGAGTGCTAGTAATGGAAATGATGTGACATGGGAGTATGGGAGTGGGCGGCTGAGGTAGGAGAAAAGACGTGATCTTTGGAAAAGAGCAAGCCAAGAGACTGAGAAGCCAAGTACTGGAAAGGGATTCTATGTGAATAATCAAATCACCAAAAATAACCACAGAACTAGCATCTGTGAAAATAACAGAGCCAAGTGATAAAACCTATGGGTAATGTTGGAGGAGTGACATAGAGTCAGCAGATGGCTGCATAAAGAATGAGTAGCAGGTAGTATAGTCTGATAGCATGAGCTTCAAAGCTGGAGGACTTTAGAGACAAGGCTCTAGAAGCAGTTCAAGGGGAAAGGAGGATGCTTACCCCTTATCCAGCCCTAGTAGAATGAATGTTATAAAAGAGAAAAATGGCCACCACTAGAGAAGACCACAGGCGATGTGTTATGCCCAGAGGAGAAGCTGGTTTTACTTAGCAAAAGAAAGTAAAAGGAAATTTAGAAAAAACATATTGAGGATATAGGCAGGGTGACCATACATCCCGGTTTGAGACAGTCTCAATTTCCTGGATGTCCCATTGTTACTATTAATAACATCCCTGTGATATTGTGGTTTATAGTAACAAATATATATTTGGTCTTCCTTCTGTTTCTAGCACAGTGATCCTTCAACCTTTGGAATTTCCTAAATAATGAGAGCAACAAAATTGTCTTTTGTTATGTTAATGGGGTGACTGTCAGGTTGCACCTAAGGATGGGAGCCGGTTGCCAGAGGAAACAACTATGTGATTAAAGGGTTGGAAGTTCAGTCCCACCCCCAATCTTAGGGCAGGGGAGAGGGGCAAGGGGTTGGAGATTGAGTTAATCACCAGAGGCTAATGATGGAATCAAGCATGCCTATGTAATGAAGCCTCCATAAAAACCCAAAAGGAGGAGCTTCCGGGTTGGCAAACATGTATAGATTTGGGAGAGTAGCGCTCTCGGAGAGAGAACATGGAAGCTCTGCACCCTTTCTCCACACCTTGCCCTATGTGCCTCCTCCATTTGGCTGTTCCTGAGTTATAGCCTTTTATAATAAACCAGTAATCCAGTAAGTAAACTGTTTCCCTGAGTTCTGTGAACCACTCTAGCACGTTAGTTGAATCCAAGAAGGAAGTCACTGGAACTTCCAACCTAGAGCCAGTCTGTTCAGAACACAGGTAACAACCTAAACTTGCTATTGGCTTCTGAAGTGGTGGGGGTTGGGGGCAGTCTTGTAGGACTGAGACCTTAACCTGTGGAATCTGATGCTATCTCCTTGAGACAGTGGCAGAACTGAGTTGAATAGTAGACCACCCAACTGGTGTCTGAGAATTGTTGGTGTGAGACCACCCCCCCCATGTCAGAACTGGTCTCAGAATCATTAACACCTTTTCACTCTCAAGCTTATTTCCATCAGAACAATAAATTGTATGATTTGCCTAGATATAAGGATCATGGTGATGATAGAGTTCCATAGAGCAGAGTTGGAGAGACTGGAGAATTGGAAAGGAATGAGAAAATTGTTCAAAACCAGGGGATGCGCAGATCCAAATTGATAAGAGATGATCTGTGGCCTAGAAGGCTTGGATTTTTCCTAATGATGGTCATTCAGGAATCTAAAGCCAATTTGAGCTTTAGGCTCTAGGCAAATTGTGTGGGTAAGCTGCTGAGTGTGGGGTGGCAGAAGGGGAAGGGGTGAGCCTGTTGCCAGGAGCATACTGACAATGGCAGAGTGGAAGCCTGGCTGAGAGCTGTCCTGCCAGCAGCTAAGAGATATGGGGGCATTGCTTCCCACAGCTGAGTGAGGCCGGGGAAGGTAGCAGCTGACATGTGTTAGACTTAAGAATGAAGTGAACAGCAACCAAGTTACATAAAAGAAAAAAGGCTGTGAGTGGAAAACAAATTTCGACTGTTACGCAGTTGTACATATAGTAACTCCTGGTCTTATGCACCTCAAACCCATAAGCCACACTGGCCATATTCTCTTTTCTGGTTGTTCCATTTCCCTTCCTCTTCATGCTCTGTAGCTTCATTTGGCATTCAGTAAAAATGCCAAAGTAGATGACAATTCATGAGCCAGCAGCAGAGAGAGTGCAAGAGCTAACGGAAGCTTCAGTGAGTGACCTGGTAACATGATGACTAGGTGCATGACCTAAAATCAGGGTTAGGCCCTTATTACAGAAATGAATAATCAGACTGGACACAACTTGGGGAAAAATAAGATAAGATACTCCGCAGCTTTGGGTCTATAAAGATGCCAGGAGTGCGGGACTGTCACACTGCGGGGCTTGGGGGTGGAGGCGCATTTGCTACACTTGCCCTTCTGCCAAATGAATCCGACAAACGACGCATGATTCACTTCAGCACTTCACCCTGCAGCTGGGAGCCCAGATCCCACTGGCATATTTTCTGCTCTCCAAATCCAGAGTTTTTAGGTCTGTGTCAGTTATCACACAGTGAAAGAAGAGAACTGCACCAGTGGCAAGACGAAAAACCACAGAAATCCTTTCCAACAGGCCTGCTAATGTGTTTTTAATGCCTGGGATTGGGTATTTTTTAATTTCATTTCATTTTATTTTATTTTTTTTTGGTGAGGAAGAATGACACTTAGATAACATCTGTTGTCAATCTTCCTCTTTCTGCTTGAGGAAGATTGTCCTTGAGCTAACCCCTGTGCCAATAGTTCTCTATTTTGCATGTGGGATGTCGCCACAGCATGGCTGCTGATGAGCGGTAAGCAGGTCTGTGCCTGGGATCTTAACCTGCGAACCCTGAGCCCCCGAAGCGGAGCATGCGAACTTAATCACTACACCACTGGGCTGGCCCCTAAAATTATTTTTTAAAACTTATTTTTTTCTAATGATCTTTGTGGATGTTTAAAATCAAAATTAGTCTTGATTAGATATTTTCTCAAAGAGGAAAGGAGGAACCTATAACCATATACTCCTTAGGCAGTCATAAGCAGTTTTACTTGAGTTAGAATATGTCACATCTTATGGCATATGAAGCAAATTATAAATGAAGATTTTTTCTAGATGGCCAGGAAAAAAAATATATACTGATTCTATAAATTAAAGTCAAAATAATAAAGTGATGTCTTCTGTATATAAAGATGACACTACTAACCCACCATTAACAAAGCATGTACTTTTAAAATTGCTTTTTTTATATAGTGATTTAATCCATAATGAAAGCCAGAGCTGCTCCAATTCTTCTTTTAATTAGCTGCATTCAATTCCAATTCATCTATTCATTCACTCATTCCTTTAATCAACAAACATTTATTGAGTGGCTGCTAAGTGCCAGAAGCCGTATTAGGCACAGAGTATGCAGAGATGGATTAGTCCAGTGGGGGCCAGGCAGCAAAGTGCAGAACAGCAGCCACCCGACAGAGAGAGGTACAAGACATTATGAGGACACAGAGAAAGGGAACCGGGCGTAGCCTGGGGGATGAGGCTAGTTCAGATCACACAGGTCTCCTAGAGGAAGTAATATTACACTTAGAGTAATGGGGATTTAATTAAGTGAAAGAGAGATAGGAATAAGTAAGATAGGGAGGAGAGAGCCTGAACCAAAGCATGGAGGTGAGCAGAACACAGTACCTGCAGGAAACAAAAAGCAATTACAGTCAGACATAAGGTGCTTGTATTAGTCATGGTTTTCTAGATAAATTGGACAAATAGGAGATATATACATATTCTCCTATATGTAAATATATCCTACATACAGTTTTATATACATAAAATGATAAATATCTATAGCCTATATATTATGTGTATGTATATATATATATATATATGGTATATGTAGAGGTGTTTGTTATATACACATAAACAAAATGAGATTTATTATGAGGAGTTGGCTCATGCAATTATGGAGGCTGAGAAGTCCCATAGTCTACTGTCTAGAAGCTAGAGACCAAGCAAAACCAAAGGTGAAAATTCCAGTCCAGGTCCAAAGGCCTGAGAACTAGGAACACTGATGGTGTAAATTCTGGTCCAAGGGCAGGAGCACAACAATGTCCCAGCTCAAGCCTCACTTGTCAGTCCTAGTCTAACACACGTCCTTGTCATCAAGCCAAATTCTACAAAGGAATTTCAACTTTATAGTTGCCTGGATGTAATAGAATGGATAGGTGTGTCTTTGTTTTCTGGTGGTTTCATTATTTTCACAAACTTCTTTATCCAACAAATCTATTAAATGTGTATTGATTTTAGTACATCATCTATATATTGATAAATTATTCCTTTTGATCCTTTTTCTGGTGGCTTAATTGTTATTTTCCATTTTAGTCCCTCATTTTAAAACATTGATAACAGTACTTTGTCTTTTTTGTTACTCCACCTTTAACCCTTCAGGCTTTTTGAATCAATCTGTGTGTACGTCTGCATTTACACTGTCAGTTAAGCAGATGAACTGGCAAGCACACACAATTTGGTTAGGTCCTAATGTAAATCCACACGCCCAAGTGTACACTTCATAAGACAACATTTCTGTTGCCAGACAGTAATTTCAAAGAGCAGCATTTACTTTATGAAAAATAAGAAAAGCTAAATGGTTTTGTAAATATGCCTCTAAGCTGTCTCCTGTTTGCTATCTTCCTTTTTATCCTTAAGACTATTGATATAAATAGGAATTTTTAAAACTTAGTTCTCTAGTAAAAGAGAGGGCTCTTTGAGAGGGCTCAAAGTTTTTGAAACGTTTTTCTATGGACACTTCTAATTAAGATATTGAACTTTCATGCCTATGTATTTGTTTCCATTACATTAAGCTACAGACCTTTATAACACATACTTCAAATTTTTAGTTTATTATGAAACTCTCCTTCCCTCAGTAGGAGATTTAGGAGCCTATACAGGTTTCATTGCATTCCTGTAGGTCCAGCCCCTGGCTATCCTTTCGTATCCTTAAAAGGCTCTCGCTCTAACTTGTGTGTTCAGTGTTCTGTGATTTTCTTCTCAACTGCTGCATTCAATTCTCTTGCTAAAGCATGAATGCCATGATTACTAGCATATCCTTCTGCTTTTACGTTTCTCAGGTTAGTTGTCATCTTGGGCATGACAGCTTCTGATTAAAAATTCCTCCTTTCTTGTTAAATATTCATAATTCAATTATTTTCCTTATTTTATATCAATACATTTTACAAAATCCTTTAGGGTTCTGGCATTTGGCACCAACTCAGCCTGGGAGATAATAAAATAAATAAAGTTTCAATGCCTTGATAGAATTTGGGGACAAGAAATAAATTACAATATAAAGCCATACTTATGTTTGGTAGAACATAATCTGCCTTTTCAATTTTCCCTTTATTTTTTCTATTACACATAATATTAAATACTGGAATCTGAAAGTACAAAATAGGTTTTAAAAAACTCTATAATGGGGGACATCAGCAGCATGACAGAGTGAGCTGATCCCTTTGTCTCTCCCCCGCTGAATTACAAGTAAATGAACATTCATTGACCAACAGAAGATACCCACACAGTGCAGCAGGATGCCTGAGAGACCCCTGCAGCTATACATCTGAAGGTGGATGAACTGGATCCCAGGGAAACAGTGGAGATAGATGAGTGCACTCTCCCCCTCCCCAGTAGAAGCAAGCCAGGTCACAGAGCCTCACACAGCAGCTGATATGACTCTAAGAGGAGCTGGGGCAGCCCAGCCTCCATGCAAACATTATCCCAGCCTACGAGAGTGCCCACCATGCTGCAGTGGCTCCACTAGTGGGAATGCTCCCCAGTGAGTGGCCATGGCTCAACCCCTGTGAAGGAGCCCTGCCCACCAAACAGAATGGCCAGCATGCACAAATGCTATCCTGGTCTATGGGAGCATCCATCATGCTGCAGAGGCCCTGCCAATGGGAACAGTCCCCACCGAGTGGCCGTGGCTTGGCCCCCATGAAGGAGCCCACCCACTAAGTACAGGGGCCTGCATGACTATAAGAGGAAGTGAGGTCAGCCCAGTGCACACATGAACACCTTTGGAGGGGTAGCCAGGACTGCAGGAGCACCCACTGTGCCACCAGCACAGTGCAGATCAGCCCCCATGAAGGTGCCCTGCCCACCAAGCAGAGCAGCTCAGCCAAACCACCAGTAAGCACAGTGCCAGCCTGTGCCTGCACAACCCACCCACTGGGCACAGAGGCAGAGAGGCCCCACCCCCATGAGAATGACCCACTGGGTGGCTATGGCCAGCCTGCACAAATGCAGAGTAGTGGTACCTACACAACTGTGAGCAGATGGGGTGGGATCAGAAACACAGCTCCTGCCTCCCCCCAGCAGTGGCAGGTGGAATCTGAGACCTGATGATACCACAAATGCACTGGCAAAGGATGAGTTCATCAAACACCATAAAAACTACAGTAACACTTTAGAGCAGAAGGAAAATGACAAGTCTCCAGAGTCACAGAAATTTACAATCTAAATGACAGAGAATTCAGGGCCGGCCTGGTGACACAGCAATTAAGTTCACACATTCCACTTCTTGGTGGCCTGGGGTTCGCTGGTTCAAATCCCGGGTGTGGACATGGCACTGCTTGGCAGAAAGCCATGCTGTGGTAGGTGTCTCATGTATAAAGTAGAGGAAGATGGGCATGGATATTAGCCCAGGGCCAGTCTTTCTCAGTAAAAAGAGGAGGATTGACAGTAGTGAGCTCAGGGCTAATCTCCCTCAAAAAAGTAAAATAAAATAAATGACAGAGAATTCAAAATAGTTGTCAAAAAGAAACTCAACAAGTTACAAGACAATTCAAAATGACAGTTCAATGAGCTCAGGAATAAAATTAATGAGCAGTAGGTATACTTCACCAAAGAGGTTGAAACTCTAAAAAGACCAAACAGAAATTCTGGTTATGAAGAACACAATTAATGAGATTAAAAAAATCTAGAATCCTTAAAAAATAAGAGCAGACATTATGGAGGACAGAATTAGTAATTTAGAGGATAGAAATATAGAAATGCTTCAGGTGGAGAGAGAACTAAGATTTGTGTGTGTGTGTCTGAGGAAATTGGCCCTGAGCTAACATCTGTTACCACTCTTCCTCTTTTTGCTTGAGGAATATTGTCACTGAGCTAACATCTGTACCAATCTTCCTCTATTTTGTATATGGGACACCACCTCATCATGGCCTGATGAGCAGTGTGTAGGTCCACACCCAGGATCAGAACCCACAAACTCCAGGTGTCAAAGTGGAGAGCACGAACTTAACTACTAACCACAGGGCTGGCTCCTAAGGTTTTTCAAAAATGAAGATTCTTCAAGAAATATACAACTCAACTAGGAAAAGTAGCATAAGGATTATAGGTATTCCAGAGGGAAAAGAGAAGGAAAAAGGAAAAGAGAACTTGTTCAAAGAAAGAATAGCTGAGAACTTCTCAAACTTGGGGAAAGTGCAGGACTTACAAGTACATGAAGACCTCCTAATTACATCAGTGCAAAAAGACCTTCTCCAAGGCATATAATAGTAAAACTGGCAAAAGACAGTGATGAAGAAAAAATATTAAGGGCAATAAAGCAGAAGAAAGCAATCTACACGGAAATCTCTACTGGGCTTTCAGGGAATATCTCAGCAGAAACCTTACGGCTAGGAGAGATGGAATAGAATATTCAAAATACTGAAAGACAAAACTTTCAGCCAAGAATACCATATCTAGTAAACTATCCTTCAGATATAATGAACAAATAAGAGCTTTCCCAGATAAACAAGAGCTGAGAGAGATCATCACCACTAAAACCCCCTTACAAGAAATGATGAAGGAAGCCCTCATACTTGAACAAAAAGGCAAAGATTTACAAATCTTTGAAGAAGGAGTTAAATAGACAGACAAAATCAGAAAATTGCAGCTCTATCAGAACAGATTAGCAAACACTTAATTATAACATAAAAGATAAAGGGAAGGAAAGTGTGAAAAGTAACTATAAGCACTTCAATTTAGTCAGAAACTCACAACACAAAACAGGATAATTTTTGACAACAGTAACTCAGAAGGGGAAGAGGCAAGGGATGGAACCTACTTAGGTTAATGGAGATAAGAGGATATCAGAAAATGGACTATCTCATCTATAAGATCTTTTACATAAACTTCATGACAACCACTAAACAAACCTCGGAGCAGAGCCACAATTAGTAAAGATAAAACTGAGAAAAACATCATCGAAAACCACGAAACTGCAATGGCAGTCAGAAATAGAAGGGAACAAAACAACAGAAATATAGAACAACTGGAAAATAAGAGATAAAATGGCAGTATTAAGCCCTCATATATTAATAATCACTCTAAATGTAAATCGATTAAATTATCCAATCAAAAGACACAGAGTGGCAGGATACATTAAAAAGCAGGACCCTAAAATATGCTGCCTCCAGGAAACACATCACAACTCTAAAAACAAACGTAGGCTCAGAGCGAAGGGATAGAAGATGATACTCCTAGCAAATGTCAAACAAAAGAAAGAAAGTGTTGTAATACTTAGACAAAGCAGACTTCAAAATAAAAAAGACAATGAGAGACAAAGAGGGGCAGTATGTAATGATAAAAGGGACATTCCACCAAGAGGACATAACACTTATGAATATATATGCACCTAACACAGGAGCACCAAAGTATATAAAGCAACTATTAACAGACCTTAAAGGAGAAATTAACAGCAACACAATAATAGTAGGGGATCTCAACACCTCTCTTATATCAATGGATAGATCATCCAGACAGAAAGTCAACAAGGAAACAGTGGCCTTAAATGAAATACCAGAGCAGATAGACTCAATAGATATATATAGAACATTCCATCCAAAAAACAGCAGAACACACATTCTTCTCAAGTGTACATGGATTATTCTCAAACATAGACCATATATTGGGAAACAAGGCAAGCCTCAATGAATTTAAGAAGATTGAAATCATATCAAGCAACTTTTGTGACCACAATTCTATGAAACTAGAAATCAACTCCAGGAAAAAAGCTGGGAAAGGCACAGACATATGGAGACTAAACAACAAGCTACTGAACAACCATTGGATCAATGAAGAAATCAAAAGAGAAATCAAAAAATGCCTGAAGACAAATGAAAATGAAAATACAACATACCAACTCTTATGGGATGTAACTAAAGTGGTTCTAAGGGGGAAATTTATGGCAATACAGGACCACCTCAAAAAACAAGAAAAATCTCAAATAAGTATTTATAAAGTACATCTAAAAGAACCAGAAAAAGAAAAAACAAAGCCCAAAGTCAGCAGAAGGAGGGAAATAATAAAAATTAGAGGAGAAATGAAGGAAATAGAGATGAAAAAGAAAAAACCAGTAGAAAGGATCAATGAAACTAAGAGCTGGTTCTTTGAGAAGATACACAAAATAGACAAACCCTTCACCAGACTCAGTAAGAAAAAGAGAGAAAAGGCTCAAATAAAATTAGAAATTAAAGAGGAGAAATTACAACAGATACCACAGAAATACAAAAGATTATAGAAAATACTATGAAAAATGATATGCCAAGTTAGATAACCTAGAAGAATTGGATAAATTCTTAGACTCGTACAACCTCCCAAAACTGAATCAATAAGAAATAAAAAATCTGAATAGTCCAATCACAAGTAAAGAGATTGAAACAGTAATCAAAAACCTCCCAAAAAATAAAAGTCCAGGACCAGATGGCTTCTCTGGAGATTTCTACCAAACATTAAAAGAAGATTTAATACCTATCCTTCTCAAACTATTCCAAAAAATTGAAGAAGACAGAATGCTTCCTAACTCTTTCTATGAGGCCAATATCACCCTGATACCAAAACCAGAAAAGGACAACACAAAGAAGGAAAATTACAGGCCAATATTGCTGATGAACATGGATGAAAAATCCTCTACAAAATGTTCACAAACTGAATGCAACAATACATTACAAGGATGATAAACCATGATCAAGTGGCATTTATAGCAGGGACACAGGGGTGGTTCAACATCTGCAAATCAATCAATGAGATACACCACATTAACAGATTGAGGAATAAAAATCACATCATCATCTCAATGCATGCACAGAAGCATTTAACAAGATCCAATATCCATTTATGATAAAAACTCTGAATAAAATGGGTATAGAAGGAAAGTATCTCAATATAATAAAGGCTATATATGACAAACCCCAACCAACATCATACTTAACGATGAAAAACTAAAAACCATCCCTTTGAGAACAGGAACAAGACAAGGGCATCCAATCTCGCCACTCCTATTCAACAGAGTACTGGAGGTTTGGGCCAGAGCAATTAGGAAAGAAAAAGAAATAAAGGGGATGCAAAATGGAAAGGAAGAAGCGAAACTCTCGCTGTTTGTGGATGACCTGATTATATATAGAAAACCCTAAATAACCTACCAGAAAACTTTTCAAAATAATCAACAACTACAGCAAAATAGCAGGGTACAAAATCAAGTTATAAAAATCAGTTGAATTTCTATACGCTAATAGTGAACTAGCAGAAAGAGAAGTCAAGAATACAATCCCATCTACAATCGCAACCAAAAAAAATAAAATATCTAGGAATAAATTTAACAATGGAGATGAAAGACCCATACACTGAAAACTGCAAGATATTATTGAAAGAAATTCAAGAAGACATAAAGAAATGGAAAGATATTCCATGCTAATGGATTGGAAGAGTAATCATAATTAAAATGCTCATATTACCTGAAGCAATCAGCAGATTCAATGCAATCCCAATCAGAATCCCAATGACATTCTTCACAGAAATAGAACAAAGGATCCTAAAATTTATATGGAACAACAAAAGACCCCGAGTAGCCACAGCAATCCTGAGAACAAAGAACAAAACTGGAGGCATCACAATCCCTGACTTCAAAATATACTACACAGCTATAGTAATCAAAATAGCATGGTACTGGCACAAAAACAGACAGACAGATCAATGGAACAGAATTGAAAGCCCAGAAATAAAACTACATGCCTATGGACAGCTAATCTTTGACAAAGGAGCCAAGAACATACGATGGAGAAAGGAAATTCCCCTCAATAAATGGTGTTGGGAAAACTGGACAACCACATACGAAAGAATGGAGTTAGACCATTATCCTACACCATGTACAAACACTAACTCAAAATGGATTAAGGACTTGAATCTAAGACCTGAAACCATAAAACTTCTAGAAGAAAAGATAGGCAGTACACTCCTTGACATCAGTCTTAGCAGCATCTTTTCAAATACAATGTCTACTCAGGCAAGGGAAACAAAGGAAAAAATTAACAAATGGGACTACGTCAAACTAAAAAGCTTTTGCAAGGCAAAGGAAACTATGAACAAAGTAAAAAGACAACCCACCAACTGGGAGAAAATGTTTGTAAATCTTATATTGACAAAGGATTAATTTCCAAAATATGTAAAGAACTCATGCAACTCAACAACAAAAAAACAAACTATCTGACCAAAAATTGGGCAGAGGATATGAACAGACATTTTTCCAAAGAAGATGGCCAACAGACACATGAAAAGATGTTCAGCATCACTAATTATTAGGGAAGTGCAAATCAAAACTGCAATGAGATACCACCTTACTCCTGTCAGAATGGCTATAATTAACAAGACGAAAAATAACAAATGTTAGGATGTGGAGAAAAAGGAACCCTCATACACTGCTAGTGGGAATGAAAACTGATGCAGCCACTATGGAAAACAGTATGGAGAATTCTCAAAATATTAAAAATAGAAATACCATATAATCCAGCTATACCACTGCTGGGTATCTATGCAAAGAACTTGACATCAGCAATTCAAACAGATTTATGCACCCTTATGTTCATTGTAGCATTATTCACAATAGCCAAGACATGGAAGCAACCCAAGTGCCCATCAACTAATGAATGGATAAAGATGTGGTATGTATATACAACAGAATACTACTCAGTCATAAAAAAAGACAAAATTGTCCCGTTTGCAACAACATGAATGGACCTTGAGGGTATTATATTCAGTATAATATGCCAGACAGAGAAAGACAAACACTGCATGATTTCATTCATATGTGTAAGATAAACAAACACGGGGACAAAGAGAACAGATTAGTGGTTACCAGAGGGGAAGGGGAAGGGGGTGTGGTGGATGAAAGGGGTAAAAGGGCACATATGTATAGTGACTGATAAAAATTAGACTATTGGTGATGATCATGATACAGTCCATACAGAAATTGATAAATAAAAATGTACACCTGAAATTATAAAATTTTATAAACCATTATGATCTCAATAAAAATAATTGAAAATAAATAAGTAAAAAACTCTATAAAAGATAGAGCTTTTCTTTTTATGTCATAAGATACTGGTTTATACTATAATATGAGCATATCACATTAATAGTTTCCATATTTAACATTTCAACACATAAATATTTTATTGATATTTTAAATTTTATTTATTTTATTTTTGTAAATTGTGGTAAAATATGCATAATATAAAATTTACCATCAACCATTTTTAAGTGTACAGTTTAGTGGCATTAAGTACATTCACATTGTTATACAACCATCGCCACTATCCATTTCCAGAACACTTTTTTTTTTTTAAAGATTTTAATTTTCCTTTTTCTCCCAAAGCCCCCTGGTACATACTTGTGTATTTTTAGTTGTGGGCCTTATAGTTGTGGCATGTGGGATGCTGCCTCAGCATGGCTTGATGAGCAGTGCTGTGTCCGTGCCCAGGATTCGAACTGGCGAAACCCTGGGCTGCCGATGCAGAGTGGGTGAACTTAACCACTCAGCCATGGGGCCGGCCCCTCCAGAACACTTTTTATCTTGCAAAACTAAAATTCTTTACCCATTAAACAATAACTGCCTCATTTCCCCATCCCCCGAACTCCTGAAAAGCATCATTCTGCTTTCTATCTTTAAGAGTTTGACTACTTTATGTATGTTGGGGAGGGGAAAAATTTTCCCCCTACCCTTTTAGGTTCTTCTGGCTGGTCTAATCAAACTGATGTGACAGATTAACAGGAGAAAATCAAATTTAATGTCATAGATACAGGAGCCTCACATAAACATGAGAGGGTCAAAGAAGAGAACAAAGTAGGCAGTTTTTACACCTTTTAGACAAATAAACAATAAATTTGTGAGGAAACTACAAAAAAACTTAGGCTTGGGTGCTTAATTAGTGAAAAAACTAAGCATAGTTTATTTACACAGCCTTTTTGGCGCAGAATTCCAATCTGTGGTGATAAGGATGTCTCTCTACCTCCTGGTACAGGGAGGGGACCCTTCACATGGGAGACTGATTTCCTGCTTTCAGGGAGGCAAAGTGTGTCCAGAGTGTCCTTTTTGCACCAGCTGTTTCTTTAGTAACTAATTCAAAGTGATCAATATGCCACTGTGGCATATTTTGGGATGGCCTGCCCTGAGCCCCAACACATACCTCCTATCAGTGGAATCATACACAATTTGTCATTTTGTGACTGGCTTATTTCACATAGCATAATGCCCTCAAGTTTCATCTATGTTGTAGCATGTGTCAGAATTTCCTTCCTTTTGAAGGATAAATTTATTTCATTGTATGTATGTACCATATTTTGTTTATTTATTCATTCATCACTATGTACTTGGCTCGCTTCTACCTTTTGGCTATTGTGAATAATGCTGCTATGAACATGGTTGTACAGATATGTTTGAGTCCTGCTTTCAAGTCTTTTAGATACATATCCAGAAGTGGAATTGCTGGGTCATATGGTAATTCTATTTTTAATATTTTGAGGAACCACATACTGTGTTCCATAGTAGCTGCATCATTTTACATTCTCACCAACGGTGCATAAGGGTTCCAATTTCTCCACATCCTCAGCATCAGTTATTCTGGGTTTGTTTTTTTTTTTTTAATGGTAGCCATCCTAACGTGTGTGAGGTGGAACATATAAATGTAAGTTCTGTTTTAACATTCTTTTTTATTTTTGGTGAGGAAGATTAGCCTTGAGTTAACATCTGTTGCCAATCTTCCCTTTTTGTTTGTTTGAGGAAGATTAGCTCAGCCCTTAGCTAATATCTGTGCCAATTGTCCTCTATTTTATATGTGGGATACCTCCACAGCATGGCTGATGAGTGAGTGGAGCAGGTCCACACCCAGGATCTGAACCCATGAACCCGGGCTGCTGCAGCAGAGTGCATAGAACTTTAACCACTTGGCCACAGGGCCAGCACCTTAATATTCATTTTTTTAAGAGGCAATACTGTGACTAACAAAATTGAATCACTACCATTTCCATCATTTACTCCAATAGAAATTAGATTCTGCTGGCTAGTCATATAAAATCCAGCATTCCTGAGATGTAAGACTCAATCCAACCCATAAAAATGGCTTACCCACTAGTGATTCTCAAGACAGAGGAGACCAATAATCTAACCACCTACCCCGGGCAAGAGAAGCAAATCAGAATGGGGAAAGAGGCGTGCATAGTTCAACAAAGCAAAAACAAAACCAATGTTATTCTGACCCACTCAACTAAGAAGTGTTGGTTTTCCTAAACAATCTGGGAATGTTTATCTCCGACCGTTACCCATTGCTATTCACAGAAGTCATCACAGTCGTAGATCTGAAAAGGAATGTGGAGGTCTTCCAGTTTAATCATTTTATTTATAGTCGAGAAAATTCTACCTAAAAAGGTTCAGTGATTTATCTAAGGCCACACAGCTAATTAGTGTCAAGATTTATGACTACAGCACACGTCTTAACAGTCACTTGCTCTTTCTATCACAATTATAAAACTTAAGTCTCTAATGTCCTCCCAAAGCTAATTAAAATTCACATCACAATTTGAGTAGTTCTCAAACTTTAAAAGGTGCCAAGAATTACATAGAGAGGCTGCACAAAATGCTTATTCCCAAACTCCAAACCCAGATATTAAGATTCACTGGGTCTGGGGAGGGATTGCAAGAATTAAAATTTTAACAAGCAATCCAGGTGTTTCTGATAAAGATTGTTTATAGATTATCCTCCGAGAATCACTCCTCTGGACATTATTTAATAGCTCTTGTTCTAGACCAGTGGTCCCCAAAGTGTGGGCTCTGGACCAGCAGCATCAACACCATCTAGGAACTTGTGAGAAATGCAGATTTAGACCTCACTCTAGAACTACCGAATCTGAGACTCTTGGGCATTCTCACTGGTGGCCTAGGCTAGAGGATAGTCCAAGCAAGCCGCTCACTTTATTCTGTTGCCTTCTAACCAGAGTCCTTAGGTATCCAGAGCTTTGGGTACATCTAGGTAATCTAAAATCTTTTATCACCTTAATTGATACTACCAGGCTTTTTAATGTATATACATGATCTTCTTGAATATTTCAACACTAAGGAACAAAACCTTTGCTATCTTTGCTCCTTTCATGCGATTAATCAGAAAGTAGAGGTTAAGTGAGGGGCATATCAAGTGGCAAATGTTGCTTTTTGTCTTGTGACAGCATTTGTTTTTTAGGAACAAGACAACGCTTATCTGCTTGCTGCACATCTCTACCTGGGTGCCCTGCCGGTGCCCCTGCCAGCTCTGTGTCCAACACTGAACTAATTATCTTTCTTTGCAAGTTGATGCTTATCTTAATGTCTTCTTTACTTCTGTTAAAATCACCAATACCCTCCCTGTCATCCGGTCTGGAAACTGAGGAGTCGTTTTCATTGCTTTCATCTTTCTTCCTAGAGCCAATTAATTGCTTTAACTATCAATCCTGCCTCTGTAGCATCTCTCCCAGATAGTCCCTCCTTTCCCTTTCTACTTTTAATTTAGTAATTCATGTCACTATTACTATCCTTTTGGACTGCAGAAATAAGTGATTGGCCTCCTCACACAAATTAATCTTCCCTCGGTGTGATTCTGATAGTGATCCATCTTTGCTCAGAAGCCGTTAAGTGTTCCACTTTATCTCAAGTGCAATTTGTTTATCCTAGCATTCAAAGGTCTCTACAATTTGGCATTATCCTTCCTTTTGGTCTTCATTTATTCATTCTTTATTCTCATTCCAAAAATATTTATTGAACACTTATTCGGTGCTAACCATTCATCTAGGTATCATCTTTACCCTTTCACACACCCTATGTTCCTATCAAACTAAGTTACTGACTTTCTCTTAGATGCAGCAATATTCTTATGCCAGGTATTGCTCAGTTCTTTTCTTCCATCAGGAATCCACTCCTCCACTGCCTTCTTTTTCTGTCCATTGCCTCTTCATTTTCAAGGTCTATCTCAGTTGTGACTATGAAGTCTTTCCTGATTGTCCTGCCTGAAATTAAACTCTCTTAATAACCTATCCATCGCCACATATAATTTCTTCGTCTTAATGTTATAATTGTCTGTGTCTGTCTATCCTTCCTGATTTTATGCTACATTGGGTCAGTCTCCATACCTGATTCATCAGTTCATCCCTATGTCTCTACATAACTCATATGTAATAAGTGTTCTGTAAATCTTTAGTGAATTAAATTAAAAAGCTCAGTTTGAAGCTTAATTTTTAGTCTTTCTTTCCAATTTGAATGGCTAAAATCTTCTTTGATAGCAGGAAATCTCAGATTGCTCAAGAATCCAGACCCCGAAATTCTCAAGCCTAGTTCTTTGTAAAGAGTTCTTAAAGGGACTAAATATTTTTGTAATTTTATTATATTCTGGATGGTACAACGTATTTACTATCTTAAAACGCTCTCAGTAAAATAATTTGTCTTATAAATAGAAGAAGTCTCAACACTATTCAACCTAATTTAAATGATCTCAGTCTCGTGCGTGTTTATTTAACTGAAATCTATTACTTTGATTAGAGGACGTTGATTGATGTGGAATTTTGTGTATTTAGGTTGGTAAAATGATCTGTTTAATGTACTTGTTTTATGCTTTTAGTCTAGAAGGTTGGGAAGCAAGGCAGGAAGGACAGAACAGGGCCTGGGTAGGGTCAAGCTTGGCACTCACCCCAGATGCATAATTTAAGGGGGATTCCAATAAACACCAACTGACACAATATATAGACATGGCTCCACATGGTACTGGCAGATCCAATCTTCACTTAAAATTTTGATATTTTGTTCATCATGGATTTTTTAGTGAATTTTGACTTTTAACAAATATTGAATTAACATATTATTTATCTTGATTACTGAGTTTGGTGCTCTTTTAAATTTTGTAACCTAGCCAAATGCTTTACTCACAAGTCAACCTAAGTCAGGGGCCTGAGAAGGAGACAGAAATCAAGATAGGAAAGAAAGAAAAAAGGAAAGTAGGGAAGATGAAAAGCATGAAAACAGACAGACACAGAGCCATTATTGAATACTTTTAATCTTTAAGTTTAAAATATTATATTAGATAACAGATATACAAAAAGAACCATGATGAATGATTCTGTCAATATTGGAGCGAATCAATGATGTGTGCTGTGTGCAGCACGTATATACTATACACAGGTGTAATTGTTACCAGGTTGCACAGTTTATGCCTGAATGTTACAACATGGCGTGGTATTGGATTAGCCCTGGAAGCTTGATTCAGAATTCTTTTCTTTTTGTTTTCTTCCTGTATTTACATTTACTTTTTCCTTGTTAGAATTAGCTTCAAATTTCGTGTAACATTTTAGGAGAATTTACCTATTACTCTCTGACAATTTCCAAACAATGCTTTCTTAAATATGTCTTTAAGAGTCCAAGATAACATAATAGACTTAAACTTATGTTGTTTAGGCTTTAGAGGAAGATGAAATGGGGTTTGAGTCTGAGTTCCCACTAACTAGCCATGAGGGCTAGTCATGCTCCTGAGAAATTACCAGGTAGATTTCCCTAAATGTACCACATAATTTGTAACTTAGCCTATCAGGGAAAAAGTATAAGCTAAAATACTGAAAAAAGTAAAGAATAAAATAAATAATAAAGAATTCAGAATCAATATACTTGAGCTAACTCAGTGAATATATATATTTTAATCCTCTGAGCTTTAGTTTTTCACTTGTTAAGAAAAATGGCTGTGTAGTGTAAAAATACAAAGTTTATTTTAAAAAAGCATAGGAGACTTCCCGGGAAAGACGAGATACTCACTATTTATAGCTTTCCCCTTCCCAAATAGTAAGGCCTACAATAGGCCCTCGTTTGCTAATTCTCACCTAGGCTGCTCGGCTGAGCGCCCCATCTGTTCAGCAGTATGTAAATATGATGGAGACTTTCTGCCGCAAATTGTATCACTGTCAGAAATGTATTGCATTTAATACTTTTGTGTATTTAACTCTGCATATAAAATATTTAGCCTCCAGGAAACTTATGAATTACAGTCAAGTGAAATATTGCACTCGAGCTGTGAAGTACAAGAAGCTTTTATCAGCTTCAGCTCAAATATCAATATTCTCCTTCACCATGCTAACACACAAAGGAGACACACATTTATGTAATTCTAGCAACAGAGATAGTCTTATTTATTTCTCAATTTTGGACTTTAGATTAAACACTTGCAAATTTAGACAGATTCCTTTTCTATGTTAGGGAATCTAATTAAGTTTGTCAATCTAGCTGTTTTTGGAAATTACTCCACATAATATACTGTATATGACCCAAATATCACTTTTCAGCCATGCACTCCTTATAACCATCCAAAGCTTTTTATATTTTTTCACAACATGCTGTTGGAAATCAGGAGCAGTGTCTAGGGCCTTAGAATTGCTTTTTTGGTTTTTTGTGTGTTTGTCTATGCCAATGAATACATCTTTTAAATTGGGTGTGCTGTGAGAGCCACTGAATGATCTAATCAGCCAAAAATATTTGCCCATTTGATATTCTCTACCCATCATCTGGCTGTTTAATATACATTTTTCTAGCTTATTATATCCAGCGTTTAACAGTTTCTTTGCCTTTCATCTGTTCTTTCTCAGTTAGTAGCAAATCCACTTTTTTAATTTCTTAGTCCCAAAGCCTTGAAATCACTCTTGACTTTTCTCTTTCTCTTACATCTCATGTCTGATCCATCAGCAAATCCCATTGGTGCTTTATTTAAGAACACACACAAATTCTCACCACCTCCACTGCTATTACTCTGATCCAAGCCACCATCATCTCTTTTCCAGATTATTGTGACAGGCTCCTACCTGGTCTCCCACTACTATACTCTGCTCTGCCATAGTGTTATGCCACAAGGCTAGTCACATGATCTGTGCGCTCCCATCTCATTGTCTTTCTGATTTGGCTCATCTAGCCTCTTTTCTCTTTCGGTTTTTTTTTTTCTTTCTTTTTTTTTATTTTATATTTTTTAATTTTTATTTTTTTCGATGTACATCATATTTTGAATTCTGTATACATTACATCATGTTCACCACCCAAACACTAATTATAGTGCATCCCCTCACATGTGACCCTAATCACCCCTTTCACCCTCCCCCTTCTCCCATTCCCCAATGGTAACCAACCACCAGTCCTATCTCCAATGCTATGTGGTTTTTTTTGTTGTTGTTGTTGTTGTTTTTATCTTCTACTTATGCGTGAGATCACATGGTATTTGACTTTCTCCCTCTGACTTATTTCACTCAGCATAATACCCTCAAGGTCCATCCACGTTGTCACAAATGGCCGGATTTCGTCATTTCTTATGACTGAGTAGTAGTCCATCGTGTATAAATACCACATCTTCTTTATCCATTCGTCCCTTGATGGGCACCTAGGTTGCTTCCAAGTCTTGGCTATTGTGTATAATGCCACAATGAACATAGGGGTGCAAGTATCTTTATGCCTTTGTGTTTTCAAGTTCTTTGGATAAATACCCAGCAGTGGGATAGCTGGATCATATGGTAGATCTATCCTTAATTTTCTGAGGATACTCCATACTGCTTTCCATAATGGCTGCACCAGTTTGCACTGCCACCAGCAGTGAACAAGGGTTCCCTTCTCTCCACACCCTCTCCAACATTTGTTGTTTCCTGTCTTGTTAATTATAGCCATTCTGACCTGAGTGAGGTGATACCTCGTTGTAGTTTTGATTTGCATTTCCCTGATAGCTAATGATGTTGAGCATCTTTTCATATGCCTGTTGGCCATCTGTATATCTTCTTTGGAGAAATCTCTGTTCAGATCTTTTGCCCATTTTCTAATTGGATTGTTGGTTTTTTTGTTGTGGAGCTCTATGAGTTCTTTGTATATTTTGGATATTAACCCCTTATCTGATATGTGGTTTGCAACTATCTTCTCCCAATTGTTAGGTTGTCTTTTCGTTTTGTTGATGGTTTCCTTTGCTGTGCAGAAGCTTTTCAGTTTGATGTAGTCCCATTTGTTCATTTTTTCTTTTGTTTCCCTTGCCGGGTCAGACATGGGACTTGAAAATATGCTGCTCAGACCAATGTCGTAGAGCATACTGCCTATGTTTTCTTCTAGAAGTCTCATGGTTTCAGGTCTTAAATTCAAGTCTTTAATCCATTTTGAGTTGATTTTTGTGCATGATGTAAGACAGTGGTCTACTTTCATTCTTTTGCATGTGGCTGTCCAGTTTTCCCAACACCATTTATTGAAGAGGCTCTCCTTTCTCCATCGTATGCTCTTGGCTCCCTTGTCGAATATTAGCTGTCCATAAACGTGTGGGTTTACTTCTGGGCTCTCAATTTTGTTCCATTGATCTGTGTGTCTGTTTTTGTGCCAGTACCATGCTGTTTTGGTTACTATGGCTTTGTAGTATAATTTGAAATCGGGGAGTGTGATACCTCCAGCTTTGTTCTTTTTTCTCAGGAATCCTTTGGCTATTCGGGGTCTTTTGTTCTTCCATATAAATTTTAGGATTCTTTGTTCTATTTCTGTAAAAAATGTTGTTGGAACTTTGATAGGGATTGCGTTGAATCTATAGATTGCTTTAGGAAGTATGGACATTTTAACAATGTTAATTCTTCCAATCCAAGAGCACGGAACATCTTTCCATTTCTTTGTGTCTTCTTCGATTTCTTTCAACAATGTTTTATAGTTTTCGGCGTACAGATCTTTCACCTCTTTCGTTAAGTTTATTCCTAGGTATTTTATTCTTTTTGTTGCAATTGTCAATGGGATTGTATTCTTAATTTCTCTTTCTGCTACTTCGTTGTTAGTGTATAGAAATGCAACAGATTTTTGTACATTGATTTTATATCCAGCAACTTGACTGTATTCCTTTATTGTTTCTAAAAGTTTTTTAGTGGACTCTTTAGGGTTTTCTAGATATAAAATCATGTCATCTGCAAAGAGTGACAGTTTCACTTCTTCTTTTCCAATGTGGATCCCTTTTATTTATTTTTCCTGCCTGATTGCTCTGGCTAGGACTTCCAATACTATGTTAAATAAGAGTGGTGACAGTGGGCATCCTTGTCTGGTTCCTGTTCTTAGAGGAATAGCTTTCAGTTTTTCTCCATTGAGAATGATATTTTCTGTGGGTTTGTCATATATGGCCTTTATTATGTTGAGGTTTTTCCTTCTATACCCATTTTATTTAGAGTTTTTATCATAAATGGATGCTGTATCTTGTCAAATGCTTTCTCTGCATCTATTGAGATGATCATGTGATTTTTATTCTTCATTTTGTTAATGTGGTGTATCACGTTGATAGATTTGCGGATGTTGAACCATCCCTGCATCCCCAGAATGAAACCCACTTGATCATGACATATGATCTTTTTAATGTATTGTTGTATTCGATTTGCTAGAATTTTGCTGAGGATTTTTGCATCGATGTTCATGAGTGATATTGGCCTGTAACTTTCTTTTTTTGTGTTGTCCTTGTCTGGTTTTGGTATCAGGATAATGTTTGCTTTGTAGAAGGAGTTAGGAAGCCTCCCCTCCTCTTCAATTTTTTGCAAGAGTTTGAGAAGGATAGGAATTAAGTCTTCTTTGAATGTTTGGTAGAATTCACCAGGGAAGCCATCTGGTCCTGGACTTTTATTTTTTGGGAGGTTTTTAATTGCTGTTTCGATCTCCTTACTGGTGATCGGTCTATTCAAATTTTCTACCTCTTCTTGGTCCAGTTTTGGAAGGTTGTATGTTTCTAAGAATTTACCCATTTCTTTTAGATTATCCAATTTGTTGGTGTATAGCTTTTCATAGTATTCTCTTATTATCTTTTGTATTTCTGAGGTGTCCATTGTAATCTCTCCTCTTTCATTTCTGATCTTATTTATTTGAGCCTTCTCTCTTTTTTTCTTGGTGAGTCTAGCTAAGGGTTTGTCAATTTTGCTTATCTTTTTGAAGAACCAGCTCTTGGTTTCATTACTTTTTTCTATTTTTTTTTTAGTCTCTATTTCATTTATTTCTGCTCTGAGTTTTATTATTTCCTTCCTTCTGCAGATTTTGGGCTTTGTTTAGGTGCTTTAGGTGCACTTTTAGATTGTCTATTTGGGATTTTTCTTCTTTGTTGAGGTAAGCCTGAATTGCTATAAACTTCCCTCATAGAACCGCTTTTGCTGTATCCCACAGATTTTGGCATGTCGTGTTTTCATTTTCATTTGTCTCCAGGAATTTTTTTATTTCTTCTTTGATTTCTGCATTGACCCAATCATTGTTCAGTAGCATTTTGTTCAATCTCCACATTTTCGTGGCTTTTCTGGTTTTCTTTCTGTAGTTGATTTCCAGTTTCATTCCTTTGTGGTCAGAAAAGATGCATGGTATTATTTCTATCTTCTTAAATTTATTGAGACTTGTTTTGTGGCCTAATATGTGATCAATCCCGGAGAATGTTCCATGGGCATTTGAAAAGAATGTGTATTCTGTGGTTTTTGGATGGAATGTTCTGTAGAAATCTACTAAGTCACTCTGGTCTAATGTGTCCTTTAAGGTGAGCGTTTCCTTATTGATCTTCTGTTTGGATGATCTATCCATTGGTGTAAGTGGAGTGTTACTATTATTGTGTTACTGTCTATTTCTCCTCTTATGTCTGTTAATAATTGCTTTATATATTTAGGTGCTCCTATGTTGGGTGCGTAGATATTTACAAGTGTTATATTTTCTTGTTGGATTGTTCCCTTTATCATTATGTAGTGCCCGTCTTTGTCTCTTATTACAGTTTTTGATTTAAAGTCTATTTTGTCTGATATAAGTATTGCTACCCCTGCTTTCTTTTCTTTGCCGTTTGCGTGGAATATCTTTTTCCATCCTTTCACTTTCAGTTTGTGAGTGTCTGTAGGTCTGAAGTGTGTCTCTTGTATGCAGCATATACATGGATCTTGTTTTTTTATCCAGTTGGCCACCCTATGGCATTTGATTGGAGCATTTAGTCCATTGACATTTAAAGTAGCTATTGATAAATATGTATTTATTGCCATTTTGTCACTTTTTCTTTTTTTTGGGTGTTTTAGTAGTTCTTCTCAGTTCCTTTCTTTTTCTCTTGCTCTCTTCCCTTGTGGTTTGATGTCTATCTTTAGTAATATGTTTGATTTCTTTTGTCTTACTTTTTTTCCTGCTTGTTATAGGTTTCTGGTTTGTGGTTACCATGAGGATCCTATTGAATATACTATGCATATAACAGTCTATATTGAGTAGATAGACTCTTTAGCTTGACCTCTTTCTAAAAGCTCTACTTTTTCACTCCCCTCCTCCCACATTATATGTTTTTCACATCATATATAGTCTTTTGTTTAGTGTGTGTCTATCCATTACCCTCTTATCATTTAAGTAGGTAATTTTAGTACATTTATCTGTTAACCTTCATATTATCTTCACAGGTAGTTGATCTGCTACCTTTACTATACTTTTACCTTACAAGTGATTTTATTGCCTCTTTTTTCTTGTTGTTCTTTTGGGGTTTTTTGATAATTTTTTTCTTTTCTCTCTATTTGTGGTCATTGCTTTCCCACTTAAATAAGTCCCTTCAGCATTTCTTGTAGAACTGGTTTCTTGGTGATAAACTCCTTTAATTTTTGCTTGTCTGGGAAGCTCTTTATCTCTCCTTCCATTCTGAATGACAGCCTTGATGGATAGAGTATTCTTGGTTGTAGATTTTTTCCTTTTAGCACTTCAAATATGTCATGCCATTCTCTTCTCGCCTGTAGGGTCTCAACTGAGAAGTCTGCTGATAGCCTGATGGGCTTCCCTTTATATATCACTTATGGCCTTTCTCTTGCTGCTTGTAGGATTCTCTCTTTGTCTTTAATTTTAGACATTTTGATTATAATATGTCTTTCTGTGGTCCTCTTTGGGCTTCTCTTGTTTGGAGCTCTCTGTGCTTCCTGAACTTGAATGTCTGTTTCCTTCCTCAGGTGAGGAAAATTTTCCTCTATTATTTTGACAAATAAATTTTCTGCCCCTTTGTCTCTCTCTTCTCCTTCTGGGACCCCTATAATACGAATGTTAGCACGCTTGATATTGTCCCAGAGTTCCCTTACACTGTTCTCATTCTGTCTAATTCTTTTTTCTCTTTTCTGTTCTGCTTGGGTAATTTCCTCTAATCTTTCGTCTAGCTCACTGATCTGTTCTTCTGCTTCCTCTACTCTGCTATTGAATCCCTCTAGTGAATTTCTCATTTCGAGTATTGTATTCTTCATTTCTGATTGGGTTTTTTTTATATCTTCCAGTTTTTTGCTGATGTGCTCACTGTGTTCATCCATTCTTCTCAGCATACCTGTGAGCATCCTCATTATATTTTGTTTGCACTCTTTGTCAAGGAGGTCGCTAGTTTCTGTTTCACTTAGTTCTTTTTCTGGTGTTTTGTAGTGTTCCCTTGCTTGGAAAGCATTCCTTTGCCTCCTCATTATGCCTCTTTCTCTGTGCTATTTTCTTTGTACTAGGTGAGTCAGCTATGTCTCCTGATCTTGGAGAAGTGGCCTTATGTATGAGATGCCTTATGAGGCCCAGCAGTGTGCTTCCCTCTTGTCATCAGACCATAAGAACCAGGAGTGACCCCTTTATGGGCTACTTGTGTTCTTCTGCTGTGGCAGGGTTGCTCTCACTGCAGGTACCCAGGGAGTCTGATCTTTCCTTCCCTGGCCAGCTGTTTGTAAATCCGGTTTGGAGGGGCCTCAGCACTGTTGGCTACAAAGTCTATCAGCACACTCTTATTGCAATTGTCCTCTTAATTGGGTTGGTACCCAGTGTAGCTGGTTGCTAGGCTCAGGGGCATACAGCTGTGATAGGCCTGAGGCCAACAAGGCTGTTGTCAGTTCTCTTAGGAGTGCAGCTGAGTGGGGCTAGCCCTTGGCATGGAGGCCCTCAGTTGTTTCACACTTTGGAAGGTGGGGCTGATCCTTTTTATGGCTATTTGTGAAGCACAAGTGTTCTGCTGCTGATAAGCCTCACCCCCCACTGGACCACATATACTGTCAACACAGTCCCGGTTCGTGTGCACTTCTCAATCCCACGGAGTGTACCCCAGTGCCACAGTTCAGAGGCCCCCACCTCTGCCCCAATGTCCCCCACAGTTCACCTGGTCCTCACACAAGCCCTGCCCCACAGAGGCAGACACCCTTGCCTGCCTGTAGAGGATCAAAGCACTCAGTCAATGCAGGCTGAAAAGTAGCCTGAGGGCTTGCTGTTAGGTGGGGCCAGTCCCTAGGGGTCTGCCTGCCCTGGCTGAACTGGACTAAATCTGTGCTCTAGTGGGTGTGGCAGACCCCTGGGCTAACAGCCCAAGGGATGCACCTCAGTGGCCCTCATGGGTGTCATATCAGCACGCCTGTACCAGCTCAGAACAAGGGCCCCCACCAATGTCTCAGTCTCCAAAGAGGATCCTCCTCTCACCAAAATGCCTGCAGAGCCCACCAGGTGAGTCTCATTTCACCAAAGGACAGTCAGCCTTCTCTCTGGTGATTTTAGGTTGCTGCAATGAGTGAGTTTGTGCTTGGGCCCTTTAAGACTCAGATCTTTTCGGCTTTCGGCCGATAGTTTTTCTGGGGGTGTCCTCGCTGGAGTTAATAGCCAGCCAAGCCAGACAGTAAGACCCCCATCTCAGCTGGGCTGAGTCCGAAGGATGCTTATAGCAGTATCGCCCCCATTCTGGACCTCACTCCTCCAGGGAGGGCTGTGTACCTTAGGTTGGCTCCTGCCTGGCCAGCTGAGAAGCTCCACTGCTCCCAAAGGTGGCTTTTTTCTTCTCCTGCCGGAGTTACTGCCTCTTCTGCTTTCATCAGGACTGTCCCTTGTCGTGGGGGTTCTTTTTATCCAGTTTTCAGTTTTCAATCCAGGGTGATTCTTCCCAAAATTGTTGTAACCTGGGTGTGTTCGTGGGAGGAGGCGAGTTCAACGTCTGCTCACAGCGCCATCTTGACGAGATCTTTCTTTGCTCCTTCTTGAACGTGCCAAGCACACCCCCTTCAAAGCCTTTTCAATGGCTATTCCTCTTTCTAGACTGTTCTTACCCCAGAGAACTCGATGGCTTGTTCCTTTGCATCTTTGAGTCTTGCCTCAGTGTCACCTTCTCACTGAGACCTACCCTGACCACCCTATTTTTAAATGTAATACCCCTCACACATTAGAATTGCGTATACTCCTTCCATGCTTTATTTTTTTGTACTATAGCATATATGTTTTTAATATATAATTTAATTGCCTATTTTATTTATTAACTGTTTTCTTATACTAAATGTAAGCTTCATGAGGGCCGGAATTTTTGGTGTCTTTTGCTCACTGATGTATCCCAAGAACCTAGAATAGTGCCTGAAACATAGAAGGTTCTCAGTAAATATTTATTGAATAAATACATTTTTGGCTAAAAAAATACTTAAAAATCATTAAAATTGAAGTTGTCAAAAGTAAATAGCCTCTATAGTTTCCTTTTTATATAATAACACATTATTTGGACAAAACATTCTAAGTATACCAAATTATCAATTATTAAATTTTAGAATTCAAAATACACAGTTCTGGAGAAGGGACATTTATAATATTCATTTTTTTCTGGCACTGCTTCATTACTCAGTAAAAATAGTTATCATACTCAAGAAACACTTACTTGGGACATTTGCTAGGGAATGTTAATTTTATATAAAAATGGCATTTCTAATTGTTTTCTTGACCTTTCTTTGACCAATATGTTTTCTAATTAAATGACCATTTCCAAAAATATATATAGCTTTAATATGTTCAATGAGAACTTTGCTGGACAGCTTCTGTGGCACAAGAATATTGTAGGATAATTTATCAGGTTTATCTAGTTTACTTGCAAGCATCTGAGGCAATGAGATATCATTTCAGTCTAAAATCAGCCCAAACAATAAGCCCCAGATGGTTGTGGGTAACAAAAAGTTTCCACCAAGAAAGACAGGACAAAGGATCAGGGAATAAATGCTGAAAGACGTGGTATGGTAGACAAAAGTGGGACTGTGGAGACCGCTGTTGACGAGAGCTTTCGAGTATGTCACAGTTTTGCTGGGTGTCTGGTTCTATGATTAGGCCTGCCTTCCACAAAGGATTTGTAGAGGGGTGACTATGAAGGGTGATTTAGGAAGCCTTTACAAAACTATTTATTGACTAAATGGAGAACCAAAGAACATTAAAACTAGAAAGGACCACGGGAGTGATTGATCACAACCTCCTGTGATATGTAGAAACCACTTCTCCAAGTCTTACATGCCCACTCATTTCACTTTCGAACAGTTCAAATATTAAAAGCCTTCCTCACACTATGCCAAAATCTCTCTCCATATCATCCATCCACTGCTTCTGGTTGCCCACTAAACAAGCACCAACCCTTCAGATATTTTACATCAACTTTCAATTGTTACTTTCTAAATTAACCTCTTCCATTGTTTCTCAGATGCTATGCTTTTCTGAAAATTTAATTTCTTCTGAATTAACTGTATACCAATGTCTTTCCTAAATCATTTTTCCCAAAACTGAACACAATACCATCAGTACGTTTGTCTGACCGACTCAAACTTGTATTGCTATACCTTGAAAGCCACGCTACAAAGGTGACACCTGTTGAGGTGGTACATACTCAAATGCCTAGATATCCATTTATAGGATGGTTTGTTCAGCCAGTTCCTCCTAAGCAAACAGTATATAGGTTTATGCCTCTCAAATTGCTCCTTAGTTTTTCTATTCTCTCCAGCTGTAAGTCATCTGCAAATTTGGAAAGTAGTCCTACCAAGTATTCATTAAAGCCATTAGCAGAAAATTGAATTTGAGGATATGGTTAGAGACCTGCAAGAGCCTAAGGTTGACAGGAATGCGTGAAATAATGCATTTTGCATACAATGCTTAATTAATTGGAAAATTTATTCCATCTTATTATCCAATGTATTTTATTCTCTTATTGACAAAAACAATTTAAAGCACTATGATAAGTTTGTATATATTTATACTATGTATTACTATTTACATATAAATACTACTACATTCTCCATAACTTCCAATCTAGTAACCCTGCCACTAAGGGAATGATATTAATTTGTCATGACTTGTTCTTAATGGATCCAAGATGCTCTGTATAATCACTGCTATCATTTCTAAGACCTCGAAATGAAATATTTGTGCAAGAATGAGCCCTAGAATATTGCTCGGGAGTCATAGTGACCATTTTATGAAAAAAAAAACCAAAATATTCACCCAATTTTCTACAGACATCATTGTTGAAAATTTCTCAGTTCTACTGCACCCCTGATTTCTCAGAGTTTGTCCCATAGTGCCAATTGCTATCACATCTGCAATTTGTTCTATGTGTCTGGGTCCCTAGATTTTTCTGATTATCTACCCCAACAATAAAAATTGTTGAGAATATTCCTCTGATGTATTTATCTTTCCTTATTTATAATTTATATACATAATCTAAAACATGAAATAAGCAGCGTTTTTAAAGAATTTTAAACTTTGCTATATTCTTTGAAAAATTTTTCACTGAAACTTGTGTCAGTGCTTCTAATGAGAGCAAAATAATTCAATGTGTTTCATTATCTTTTGAAATTTTGACAACTCTTGTTGATACATGGCAATAGGATTATGTTCACATATTCTCTGCAGTGTAAAAAATTTGCTCTCCTGAAAGCTAAGGTATTTAAATGACTCGTCCTAACATATCTTTCCTTAGTTATGAAGAACTTACCAATAGCAACATTTCATTCTCCAAAGTTCCTGTGATTTCTATCTCACCAAGTAGTAATCTCTTGATTTATTAATTTATACCTTTATTTGGTGTTTGTTTAGTTCGATTGTGTGCCTTGAATTGGGCGGGTGTTTGAGACATTTATTAAGATGAGTAAGACATAGGTTGTACTTTCAAGGAATTTTGCCTTCTAGGAAGACAAATCATGTAAACAGATGCTAATGATGCATGGTGAGAAGTGGTAATTACCATTGAAGAGAGGCACAGATTAAGTTCTATGTGAACTGACAAACAGAAAATATAATTTGTTTTATTTTAATATTTCCAGAATTAAATCTAACATAGAAGCTTCCTGCATTATTCATTTGGTTCCTGTGAGATAAAACTGGCTAAAAGGCAAATCAAGATTTCATTCACAAATTATATTTGATTGAATGGGAATTGCAAGAAGAGATCTGGAGGGTCAATGCCTCCTGCCACTATTACATCTTATTTCTGCATGAGTTTTGTAGTCTGTATTAGAAAATTTAATCCTTGTCTTTTATTGACCAAGAACAACATAGAATAAACTCATAAAAATTACCTTTTAATACTAAATATTTACCCTCTTGTTTCAACCAGAGACTCATATCAGAATATATTTATTTTCTATTTTTATTGCTTATGCTTCTTTTATCTCATTTTTATCTCCATAACAGTCATTAAATACATTTTCATATATGAATAATTTCTAGATAAGATTACTTAAAGGTTTTCTATTGTAAAACATTTATGCAACATGAAACTGGATACATAAATATTTTTTGTTAAGTAAGAAAGCTCAAATTTATTTCCTATATTCTCTCTTTTTTTAAGTTTTTATTTATTTATTTTTAAGTTGTACACTCAGATTCTAGTTTCTAAATACTGTTCTCCAATAAAAGGAACCAAAGGTCCTCAGAGAAGTGACTGTTTTTAAGGTTGGAGCAGGAAAAATAGAAGCCAAATATAGAATATTTTGTCATGCCAGAAAGTATGGAAGTACTCAAAAAACAAAAGGAGCATGACATGTCAAAGGGACACATGAGCCAACCTGAAATACCTTCCAATTGCCAAAACTGGAACAATTTGAGAAACAAAATGAACAACACAGCATTGGATTATAACCCGAGCTATAAAATAAATGTAGGCGTTCATAATGATATAAATAAATGCATGAATAAACAAATAAATGGAGGTAAAGAAACAAACCTTCCTCACAGGAGAATTCTAAATAATGAATAGGCGCTGCCTCCTTACAGCTTCATCTTCCCCACTCTCCACTGAGTGTGTGCTGCACTTAGCGACGGGTTTCCAAAGAAAAGAGTACAGAATAGGGAAAATAGTGGAGAAATCTGACAAATACCACCATAACCAAGCCATCAGTGATGGCGTGTGGATATCATGTACCCCTGATATGATGCGATGCGAAGGGCATTCTACCACCAGAAACCCATAGCCCCAGTCTAATAATGAGAAAAAACATCAAACAAACCAAAATTGAGGTACGTACTCCAAAATACCTGACCAGCACTCCTCAAAACTGTCAAAGTCATAAAAAATAAGGAAAGAGAGAGAAACTGTCACGGTCCAGGGGAAACTGAAGAGCCATGACAACTAAATGCAATGTAGGATCCTGGATGGGGTCTTGGGGCAGAAAAAAAGAAATGAGTGGGAAAACTGGTAAAATCTGGGATTTCGTTAATAGGAATGTCCCAATGACAGTTTCTCAGTTTTGACAAATGTACCATAGTAATGTAAAATGTTTCCCTAGGAAAAATTGGGTAAGGGATATAAAAGAACGCTGTGCTAACTTCGCAACTTGTAATTCTAAAATTACTCTAAAATAAATGGTTTCTTTATAAAATCATAGATGAATTTCAAGATTTCTATTTTAGGTATCACCTGTTATTTCTGACTGTGGAAGACAAGACTTTAGTTTCTTTCTCTCTCCTGCCCCCCATACATGTGCAACCTTCCCAACCACTCAACCTCCCATTCTAATTTTATTTATATCAATATATTGTATATTTGTATTCACAGCTGATCCATTTAACAAAACTGTAACTACTTTTCCTTTCTTATACAACCTCTCATTTCCCTGGATTCAATAATTGTCTTAATTTTTCATTAGTTTAATTTCCATGTACTTATCACTCATTCAACCTCAAATTTTCCTCCATTGTTTAGGTCTCATTTCAAGAAGTTTGAATGTGTTCGGTATTCTACTTATTTCTACTAATATGGTAAAAGATGTCTGCACAGAATCTTTTTTCACCATTATTCTATTTGGCCTCAGCCTATGTTAGGCGTCTTGTTTCCTGTATTTCATATTCTTCCTTGGTTTACTCCCTCGTTTTGGTGAAACACAGAATCCAGTATTTTCTTAGGAGAAACAGATTGGAGATAGAATGTCGAGACCTGCATGTCTGAACATGTCTTTATCCCATTTACACCTGATTTGTTAGTTATTTGGAGGAATCCTTTTCCTTCGGGATTTTGAATGCACTGTTCCACGGCATCCAGTGTTTCTGTTGAGAAATCTGAAACACATCTGACTACTGATCCTTTCCATTTGGCCTCTTTTTTTGCTCTGGAAGTTTGTGGTATCTTTTCTTGATCCCTTGTGTTCCGAAATTTTACTGTGATGTGTCCATTTCCATCTTTTGTGCTGGCTACCTGGGAGGCCCTTTCGGTCTGCAAACTCATGTTCTTCAGTTCTGGGAGTTTTCTTGAATTGTTGTTCTAATGAAATCCTTGCTTTCATTTTCTCTGTTTTTATTTTCTTTCTAGAATTCCTAGTATTCATATTTGGGGCCTTCTGAGTTCATCCTTTCTTCCTTACTTATTTATTCCATCGCTGTGTGCTCTTTTTCGTGGAGATTTTCTGTACTTCCAAAACTCCTATGTTTCATTTCTGCAATCATATTTTTTAACTCCCACGGTTCTTTTTTGTTCTCTGAATGTTGCATTTTCTATAGAATCCAACATTTTATTAGTGCGGTGCCTCTTAACTCTTTAAATATATAAAGATAGTTCTTCTGTTGTCACTGTTTTTTAATTTGCCTTTAGCATTTTTCTCTCCATGCCTGTTTTGTTTTAAGTAGCTTTTTCTTTTGATTGCTTTAGTCACTTTCACATTAGATACTTTCTTGCAGTATCTGGTAAAGTTTGAACAGCGGCTCATAATTAAAAGTTAGGAAGTAAGAAGCTAATTGGCAGCTGTGAGAAACAGCGCAGGCCTAAGAGGAGAGAGAAAAGAGCGCTCCAATAGGAAATGACAGGTGTGGAAGGACTAAAGCAGTCCTGCACTTGGTCCATTGAAAAAGTAGGATTTGAAAGGTGACAAAGGAGCTAGAATATGGTGAGGAACGGAGAAGGTGTAAGAGATTAATATTACCTTCGATAGAGAAAGCCTGAGGCTTAGACGGGACACTCAGGGCTCAGGCCGGAGGGCTTTATAAACTACACCTGGAAAGTCAAGGGCATCCGGTCAGTCCAGGCGGAAGTCTGGCTGCAGCTGTCTCCTGCAAACCCCAAGAAAACAACAACAGCCGCCCTTGTCTTCAGCTCCTTTTATGAATGCTATTTTTATAAGTCACTTACGGCTTTGTCTTTCACTGAACTGCAGAATTTTTGGTTCGTTAAATACTGACTTCTGCATTTAACTGGTAAAGAAAGTGAGGCCTGGAGCCACAAACTTATTTGCATTTTTGTCACGAAAAATTCTCTATTGGCATTTACGATTACATCCAGAGAGTATAAACATGCTGTTTCTAACATCATTTAAAGTTCCCAAAACCTGAGTGAAAAGGAACATGACGGCCCGACAGAGAAAAGGAATGTGTTTACCTAACTTGAGGAAATGTCATTGAGAGGCGCCGTGGAGGAAACTCAGCCTAACTCAGTGAAATGGAAGTATATTCGATTTTAAAAGGCAGAAGGAAGACAATGAAATCCCAGAGACATTTCCCCAAAAGGCATTTAGGACATGACAACAGTAAATCCCACAGCGTCAGCGTGCCTTTTGTTCAAAGCACTCAGAAATGTTCTGGAGAGCTGGAAAATTATAAAAGTTAACAACGTGACTGTAATGGTTCCAGCAAAACACCCCATAAGACAGCCCTTAAATTGTAAGGACCCAGTGCTTTTAGGGTATGAGTATCTTCCACTCTGTTTATGGCCAGAGTGAGAGTTAAGTGACTCGGGGTTTTTATCTCTTCAAACTTTAGCTCTGACTCCCATTTCTCAGGGAAAGGAAAAAAAATAATAAAACTCAAGTGAGAGAATAAGAATTCTCTCTCTGTCATGCTTCTACTCTACCCTAAAAACCTTGCCAAAGAATATGTGATATTTTCCAAACACTCTGTGATCATTTACAAACCTTCATGGCATTTATACCCCGTCTTGCTGGGGCAGCCTTAGGAGCTCTCTCTCATTTTTCTAAAGCCATTGTCAGAAAGGTTTGCATGTGATGCTGTTTGGGAGTTGCTATGCAGTGTGACACTGGTCTTGAAGGCCAAATGACAAGACTTTTAAATATTAACTTTTAAAAATTAGTTGTGAATAACATGACTCAAAATTGTTCTTGAGACGCCCCACCATTCTGACTTCTTGTTGCAAAAACGTTATGTACAATAGGTATGGGAGACTTTAAAGGGCTAGATTATATGAACTTCCTGGGAATGTTACATTTTCCTAAATTGAGCCAGAGGAACACCTCCCACATTATTCCAGCGTGCTCTTCAGGCTCAAGAGTTTTCTCCACCCTGCCCAATCTGAGCCACTGCCTCTCACTGACCTTCTTTAATTTCCTTTACTTCACTTACCAGTATGAAAGTTAAACTTCTTTTTATATTAACTTCAGATTATCTGCCTCCTCTCACTAGACTGGAGCGGAGACTTTAGAGACCTTGTTTGTCTCCTCTGCTGTGTTCGTTGCACGTAGGATAATGCCCAGTAGCACTCAATAAACATGTATTGAGTGAAATACTGTACCATCCTGCATTCAGACTTGGATGACTCACGAGAACTGAGCCCCAGCAGGAGAGTCTTTTCTTCTTTGTTTCAGTAAATCTTCTCTTGGATTCTGCTGAAAGACAGAGCGTGTGTGGAAGGAATTACTGGAGCTAACAATAACTCCAACAAATAGTCACCAATCCTGATGGTGCTGATAAAATATGTAGGCTTAGTTGCCAGTATTAAACTGCAAATTTGCAATGTATTCATATAATAGAATATAAAATTCACTCCCGTTGTTTCTACCTTTTCCCGCTGGAAATAAAGAGAGAAGAAAGGAGCAGGAAATGGGTGGGATCATGAAGTCAATAAGATAGGGGGAGCTATGATTTCTTTTGGCTTCACTTTCCCCAAAGGAAGGTATTGAAAAAAGTATGTTGGAAGCATTGTCCCCCAGAAAGAAGGGGGCCTGGTTGGAATGCTCAGAACATGGGAGGAGCTCAGGGTGTCCTAAGACTCTACCTTCTTATTCAAAGCAGTAGGACAGCAGAAAAACCTGACCCTCATCCTCCACTGTCCTGTCTCAGCCAGCCTCCTTCTGGCATAACTGAAGCTCTTCTCTGCCCAGCATCTCCTTTCCTATGACCAGTGGTCTTAGCTATCTTACTTCCTGATGCCACGCTTGCATGGCTGCAGAAACTTAGAGATCCTCAATGCCATCACTCAGATTATAAGCCAATCAACTGGAGGCATCACACACTATTTCTACAGTTTACTTCAAGCCTTGATATTGGGCATTTGCCAAAACTCAAGTGGTCCTCCCATAACAGGTTCCTAACTCTCACTGCATGCCTTCTGGAAACTGAACAGAAGAAATATTATTTTAATGAAATTGAAAACACATTACTTTTGCTACCAACCTTTCCTAAAACTCAAATTGTATTTGGATAGTATATATCTGGGGTTGTAAGCTTTTTAACTCTCAGATAGCTAGGGGGCAAAGTATTATCTGTAGTCTTTATTGTAAGGGGAAAGGAAGGAGAGAAGACAATAAAATAAACCTAAATACTCTATTGCCAAGCTGAATAAAAAGTCTTTTAAAAAATGATTTTTTTAATAATTTTTCCTGAGATGCCAGCAGAGGCAAAAAGCCGTAGATAATTGGTAAACACTGGAAGTATCTTTCAGTTACCTCGCAATTGTTATGCATTAACACATTCTACACAAAGCCCTGAAGAAACAAGAGGAAAAAAATATCATCCTAGGTATCGGTGTGAACTAGATTGTCAGCATGAGTGAGTGAAAATAAAATTGCTGAAAATATTTGTTTATTCGGTTTCAGCAAGTTGACCATAAAATAGAATGTATTAATGTCTCAGTGGACAGTAACTTCAGCTTGTGAGAATATCAAATGGACTGGGAACAAGAGCGAGAGAGCAAGAGAGAGGAAGAGAGAGAGATAGGAGAAGCCCTTCCTGGATCATGGGAAACCCAGAAACTTATGACAGTGCAGCATCTCAGCATCTGGACTGACATGCCTACCGGGTGACCTTGAAACAGACATGGTTTTATTACCAGGAGGACAAGTTATGCAGATGCTGTAGCAAGAGCCAAACCACAGAAACGCAACCAATACGAGAACTGTCAGATTGCATTTAAATTCTTCAGCAATTGTCATTAGTACTTTCATCTACTGACTTCTACATAGCTCGGCTCTGGTTTATTATTTTTACACACCCTCTGTATTACACCAAATGCTATTATGATGTTTTCATGCTAGACACATGTCAGAGGAAAACGTGCCAAATTAGATATGGATTGCCTGAGTTCTAAGACCAGCTCTCCCAATGATTCGCTCTGTAACCATTGGGAACATAGTATTTCTCTTTTCATTTTCTCATCAGTAAAATCAAACTAATTATACTTCTTCTCAAATATTGTGGGATGTATGGAAGAAATGATATGGAACTCTTTTGAGCTCTTTAAGGAATCATTTTTAACAACTTAAGATAAGATTAGCATTAAAATAAGTATAAAACCAAATATGAGATCTGTATTTATAATATATTCTGGTCTACCATAAATTATACATCTTCATGATAATAACAATTACCAATTATTTAGCATGTATACCATGCCTGGCATATCATGTATATTCTCAAGTTTAGTCCTGAACATTATCTTCATTTTAGAAATTAAGAAATACTTGGGCCCAAAGAGATTGAGTGAGTGGCAGTCCTGGCATTTAAACTTATGAATATCTGACCAAAAAATGCATAGTCTAATACCACCCCTTTGGGGAGGAAGGTTGCCAGCTTCTTAAAATGTGCTCAGGTTCATATTTAAATTGGTGGATTTCAGTCTTATGATACCATTCATGAAACTTCATCCCCTTGGAGAATTCATCCCATTCACTCCTCAATAACTATACCATCCATCCGTCCATTCATTCACTCAACACATTCATTAAGCACCTCCTCTGAGTCACTCTCTGAGCCATGCCCTGGGATACAGTAATAAAGGAGACAGACTAGATCTCTCTCTGCCTTCATGAATTCTAAATTCTAGTGCAGAGGCAGACAACATGTAACAAAAAAAAAAAAATGAGAATTGCCAACTGCAATTCATGCTATCAAAGAAGGCAATACAAATTTTAAACTAAGACTGGGAGAAGCCAATTTAGATTGGTTGATCAGGGAAAGGCTTCCTGAGAATGTGGCATGTTACAGGACAAGAATGAGCAGCTAGGCCAGACAGGAAGAATCAAGCCAGAGAAGCTAGCACATTCAAAGCCCAGAGACAGGGAAGGGTTTGTTTTATGCTAGGGACGAGAGGGAAGTCAACGTGGCTGTAATGTGAGTTTATAATGGCAGAATGGAATGTGATGAAGTTGGAGAGGTAGGAAGGAGGCAGATCGTGGTAAGGAGTTTGAATCTTATTCAGAGAAAATGGAAGAGTTTCCTAATGGTGTGCTGGAGCAGGATTTTTCCAGCCATGGGAGCCAATTCTTCCTATCTCCTCTCAGCTGCATGTTCAATGTTGTCATGTTGGTAGCTTGAAATCAGCTATTGTGGAGTATTTACATATCTATGCAAATTACATGTACATCTATGTATTTAAATATCTATGTAAGTTATGTATAAATCTATGTAGTATTTATGTATCTACGCGATGGTTTCACAGTTATATACTTAGGTGAAAATTAATTGGTCTATAAACTAAATACCAGTGCTCTTTACCCTATGATGTTATGCCTTAAAATTTTTTTCAAAAAAAAGAGAGAGGGGCTTACAATGAAAAATTACATAAAGAAGCAATTCGCTATGAGTAAGAGACAGCAGTGACAAAAAACAATTAACAACACAAAAAAAATTACAAAAGAAGCAATTCACTGAGTCAGCAGTGACAAAAAACAATTAGCAACCCAAGAATTTTAAATAAGAAAGCAACAGTTGGAAAGAGAATATAAAATAACAGTGTTTTTAAAAGCCAAAAAATACATATAACAGGTAATATCTGAAGACATATGGTTAGGAATTTTAAATTGAGAAAAAACATGAATTCTCATATTCAGAATATTTCATGTTTCATTCAGAATATATTTTGCAAACAGAACTATTAAGACCTACTAGTGACTTGGAAGTGAAGCTTGAATTAAAGTGAGGAATCAAGGATTACTGTAGATTCTGACTGACATGGGAAAAAATGGGAACGAAACGGGTTTAGAGGGGTGAATTAAGACCTCTGTTTAGTTGTTTGAGCTTCTGACTAGCGCTTCAATCGTAGAAGTCAAGTAGCAGTTAGATAGAGGAATCCAGAGTACAAGGTATGGACAGGTGAAAGGAATTTGGTAATTATCAAAACAGAGGAGGTCTTTAAACTTATAGGGGTGGATGGGATACCCGGAGGAGAGAACGCACATAGAGAGAAGAGGACCCAGAACTGAGCCCGATGACTCCCATGTTTGCAGGCTGGCTAGAGGAGGAGATCCAGCCAAGAAGACCAAGGAGGGGCCTGTACATTGCGTATTTTATTTCTAGATGTTGCAGTCAGTGTGGTGTACTAAAAGGAGACCTGTACAAGAACTCAAAAGAACAAAAGGCAGACTTTGCTCAGGTAAATTATAAAAGTGCTATGAGCACCTATTTTCTTACCTGTAAAATGGAGATAATGATTCCTTTTTGGTCTACCTAATAGGATATACATAAGGATCAACAGAATTTATGAAAGTAAATGTACTTTGTAATCTAAAGCTGCAATGGAGTCATGACCTAGCTTTTGTGTTAGAATACACTCAGAGAACCATGTTGAAAATGACCTTCCCTTCTTTTCTAATTTATTTTTACATTCTGTAAAGAGTAATGTTAATATACTCAGTAAACTTCTTGAGATTCTAGCACCTACCCTTTGATATTCTGGCTGGCCAAAATAATTGTTTTATTTCAGATACATCATAGAAAAAAACTAGAGAGTGAATATTCCTAATAAGAAAAAATTAATTCAAAATCATGTTCTCAAAGTTCCTCCTAGTTTTGCTTTCAGTAGATCCTAAAAGGAGTAAAAGACACAGGGCTTTGCCATGGCACACAACCAGACTACCATTAGCAGGAAAGCCAGTTCTCAAACTTAAGCTTCTGGAATCAATAGAGGAAATGTTTTTCTTCCCTGTTGTTCCCAGTTTTGCCTGTTCAGCATTTCAGAGGGTGTTGCCGCTGCCGCCGCTGCTGTTTAGAGTAAAGTAAATATAACGTCCATAATAGATTAGGGATTTCTGCTCTGTGTCAATATTATTGTGCATATGTTTTTAGGGAGGGAGGAGTAATCTACCTGCTTTCATCTAAGATCTTGAGGTCTGAAGTTTCTAGAAATTCTTAATATTCCCCATTTATATACCCAAAAGTGTTTTTAACTTGGTGCTACATTTATCCAGTAAAGTTTGACCAATTTTCACAAATTAATTTGATTTATTAAATAATTTTCTCTTACCAAGCAGTCAAGTGTTGTGGAATTCACAGTGACTATTCCTCTGAAACGTACACTTTTAGTGCGATGTGCCTCAGTGAATATGACAGAGTGATAACCTAAGAAGGTTTTGTGTTTACTCCATTCGGGCCACATGCTAAATGTTATCTATGTATTACCTTTCATGGTATGCCCAAAACTTTTAATGAATTAACCACCTCTGTCAGTCAATATGAGAGTGAAGTTTGAAACAGCTGCGTCTAAAGTCACATAGGTAGAGTGGTAAATCTGAGATTCAAACCCATGAAGTCTGGCCTCAGAGCCACGTTCCTGATCCCTCTGTTGGCCTCTCGACTTCTGGGAGCTTGTCTTTTAGGCAGCCATAGTAGAACTGCCTGAAATGCCATAACTGAGCTGTTAACTAGCACAGTAATGCTCTTTCTAAATACAAAGAGAGAACTGAGTTTATTTTGGGGAAAGAGGAAGCCTTCTTCATTTTGAAAATTGGTGGCAATTTCAAGGCTTGAAAATACTAGTGTAGCAGAAACTTTTTAAATAAAAGAATGAATTGTGCAAAGAATGAATTGACCCACGAGAAGTACATATTAGGAAAGGTTTTAAAACTGGAGGCACTTGAATGGAAATAGCACTGGACAGGGAACCATATCGTGTGAAGTTGATTTCAGTTCTAATGGTAAATTTCCTTCTTGACCTTGAACAAGGTTCTTTACATTTTTTAAATCTCAGTTTCTTATCTATGAGATAGAATCAGAGATAACAGTTCCTTTTTGCCAAGGGCATATTCGTTATGGAAGAGATGTTATATGTGGCAATATTTGAGCTACTTGAGAACAGTCCTCAATAAAGGTAAGAGAGTAATAGTATGTAAAATAATCAAAGCTATAATCAGATGTCCTTATATACCACAGTTCTCAATAAGATTGACTGTCCTTGTCATAGGCACATTAAAAAAAAAAGATCCAATTCTAATAATGCACTGAATCCCATTTCTAAGCTCACAGTATGTCCATTTTGTGGCATATATTCAGCCTGATTGCTCATATTCCTTTAGACAGATATAATAGAACTAACGTATTAAAGCATGGCCTTCATCTATTTTCTGATTAATCTTTGTTATGCTCAACAGTGAATCACATCACTAAAGTACCAGGTCTGGATTGTGACCTTGATTTCTTGATTTAGAAAGTAAAAAGAATAAAATCTTTTTTTTCACACAGTCTAGGTAGGAAGAAATGAATTATTATAAATATGATATGCCAAGTCCCTTGAAATTCATATGAACTTTTAAAATATCTCTCTTATCAAATAAAAGATCAACCAAAAATCAATAGATTAAACAATGCAATATTAAAAACCTATTTTTCTCTCTCTTGATCAAATAAAGTTGGTCACCTTGGAGAATAACTGAGCTATCATCTTACCAAAACATGTCACACCAGCATCACAATATTTTTATTAGGAAAAAATAGTAGAGAACTGAACCAATGGAGAGGAGAAGTTGTGCTCTCTTTTACTTACACCAAAGGACGTGAGGAAGAGAATATAGTTTGAGAAAATTAGCACAGTAGCTCTAAACAGAAAACATCTCCAGGCAAAGGAACAAGAATTTACAAATATGAAACTTGTAAGAGTGTATAAACAGAATTGACCATTGTCATTGACATTATAATTAAAACACATTTTCACACAAGCCTTGGTATTTCAACACCTGCTGAGGTTGTTCATTTGAAGGATGTTCATTGTATTTCAGGTCATACTTCATATGTCCCCCTTTACTCCTTTCACCCTCCCCCACCCCCTTCTCCTCTGTTAGGCGCTAATCTGTTCTCTTTATCTATGTGTTCGTTTTTTATCTTCCACGTATGAGTGAAATCATATGATATTTGTCTTTCTCTGTCTGACTCATTTCACTCAGCATAATAGCCTCAAGGTCCATCGATGTTGTTGCAAATAGCACAATTTTGTCTTTTTTATGGATAAGTATTATTCCATATACCACATCTTCTTTATCCATTCAATTGTTGTTGGGCACTGGAGTTGCTTCCACATCTTGGCTATTGTGAATAATGCTGCAATGAACATAGGGGTGCATAGATCTTTCTGAACTATTGATTTCATGTTCTTTGGATAAATACCCAGTAGTGGAATAGCTGGGTCATATGTTTTTTTGCCAAACAAATTAATATAATTAGGGACAACAAAATGTGTCAGCCTATGGTTGGAGTAAAGACTGTTGAGTAAAAATTATGAGTAATTCTATTTTGTTATTCCTTTTGGAAGAAAAATAATAATGCAATGTGGTAGAATGAGCACAGTTTTAAATCAGACTGACCTGTGGCCAAACTACATCTCTGCCTTTAGTTGCCCTGTGACCCACCTGAATAAATTATTCAATGCCCCTAAACCTCATGCATGAAATCAGAATAACACCTACTCATAGACTGCTGCAAGGATACAATGAGAAAATGCCTGACCTGTTAGTTCCCTTTCTTCATTTATCCTTCACTTCCTTGGCTCTTTCTAAGGTTTGTAAATCTAACAACATTTCTGTACATTTTATAAAGAAAATATACAAATACACCTCTGATAACAAAATACTTTTACATTCCGGTAGATCTAAGTAGTATAAAAGTAGAGGTTCTTAGAGTGGAATTTCGGATAGCTTCTGCTAATGTAAAGCTTGTGGTTGGATTTTACAGAGGAGATCACTACTTTAAAAGGAGCCTTCGCTCAGGACACTTTGGTCAGCAATATTTATGAGAAAGTTCATCCTTATAAGCTGTTGAAAAATATACCTACTGATAACTTGTGTTCACACGTCTCTTTCTGCCCTTGGGGGTGTTCACACATTTGAAGACTACTGGAAGCCTGCATTAAGACTTCTCACCAGCCTGAAATCCTCAATCCTCAAGTTCTACAATCCTTTTATCAAATGACGTAATTTTTAGAACTTTCATCATTTTGGGCACTCTTTAATAAATATGCTCCAATATGTCAAATAATTCTTAATTAGAACTGAATGTCATATTCCAGAAATGTTCTTATGAGTGCACAATAATAATAGTTATTGTTATGAACGTTTCTTGCATACTTATACATGCCATGCACTGGCTTAGATATTTGAGATGCATACTTTTTCATGTACTATTTTATTCAAATTTTATGTTTAGCCATCCATCCAAATGTTAGCTAGCACCTACAGTAAGGCCCTATAGTTAGTATAGTTAGTATAGTTAGTATAGTGGTTAAGCGTACTTAGTATGGTGGTTAAGGGCGTGGTTTCCAGGGCCAGACTTTCTGGATCCGAATGCAGACTCTGCTATTTACCAGTTCTGTGACTTGGGGAATAATAACTGAGCCTCTCAATGCTTCAGTTTCTTCAATGGCAAATGGGATTTTAAGATTTTTCTTAAGTAATATCAAGCTTCATATGTGAAACACTTAGAATTGTGCCTAGTGCACAGTAATTATCACATGAGATAATCATGTTATTAGTTCTGTGGATACCTGATACTCTTATTGAGGAAATAGACAATTGAAAAAGAAGTACTATAACTCAACATTGAGATAAGTGCTATTAAAAGTAAAGTGTAAAGGCTGGCCCAGTGGCACGGTGATTGAATTTATGCACTCCACTTCGGCGGCCCGGGGTTCATGGGTTTGAAGCCCAGGCACAGACAAACACACCGCTCATCAAGCCACGCTGCAGCAGCGTCCATATACGAAATAGAGGAAGATTGACACAGATGTTAGCTCAGGGCCAATCTTCCTCACCAAAATAATTTTTTTCAATAAAGTGTAGAAGGGGGCAGGGAGTGCTGAGGTGGAAAGTTTGGGAAGATGGAGGTTAGATACGCAGGTCCAACAAGGCTTCTTTTGGGAGGTGACATTTGAATAAACCTGAATGAAATGCGCCAAGTGAGTGCCTAGTGGGAGAATAAGCCAGGAAGAGGGAATGGTTAGCAGAAAAGGCCATGAGGTGAGATGAACTTGGAAGATTTAGGGATATTTAGGCAGAGCAAACCACCCTGTGTGGCTAGAGAAGACTAAGCAAGGTTGGTGGGTGAGTCAGAGTTAGGCAGGGGCCAGATGGCATGGGGCTTTGTAGGCGAAGCGAGAGAGGCACAGAGAGGATGTGCGCCTTGCATGAGGTGACAGATTTGAGACAAGTTTTCCTGACTTTAAACCCCATAGCTCTGAATCACTTTGCTGCTTGTTATGGACAACATATTTTCCTCATATTAAAATTCTGTCAGATTTTTGGAAGTCATAACACACTGATGGCTCATACTGAGCTTCTCATCAACTGAAATATTTAGGTGTGTTTTTTGTGGAAACTCCTGTTAATTTGATTGTATACTTTCTTGTTTTTCACAACTGATTTTTAAAGAGGTTTGCATTTATTCTTATTATTTTTGTTAAAAGAAAATTTAGAGAGCTTTACTTGATATGAATATTTTATTGAGTGAGAAACAAATTGCAGACAGAGAGCCTTCAAACCTGAAGCTGGTGTGAAGCTCAGAAGCATAACATTACAGGATGGCTTATAAAGTGAAAATGAAGAAGTTGTTTAATCTTTACAATGATTGATTATTACAATGAAGGCTACCAGACAATAGGAGATTACTTAAAAGTGATTATCTTATATCATTTTGGGAAGATGACTTAAGTTTCATATATGATTATCAGAGGCATTTACAAAAAGAAACCTAAGTTAAGTTTCACTTCCGCTCACGAAATAAGCTAGACTAAGTTTTGCTTATGTGGCTTAACTGGTTTTGTCTACTCAGGATTTTCTAATCTGGTCTCCATTTTATTTATTTATTTATTCATGTTCTATTTTTGCTGAGGAAGATTCACCCTGAGCTGATGACTGTTGCCAATCTTCCTCTTTTTGCTTGAGGAAGATTCGCCCTGAGCTGACATCCATGCCGGTCTTCCTCTATTATGTATGTGGGTCGCCACCACAGCATGGCTGCTGGTGAGTGGTGTAAGTCCCAATCATCCACACCCAGAAACTAAACTTGGGCCACTGAAGCAGAGCACTCTGAACTTAACCACTAGGCCACAGGGCTGGCCCCTCCATTTTATTTTATCTTGACATATTTCATCTTGCTCTTTTCAATTTTCTTATCTATTGATTATTCCTTTCAGCTGTGTGTGTTCTAATAAACTTGCCTTCTGCATTTTCTTGCAAAATGCTAATAAAAATTCTGGACTAGAAAAGAGGACAAAATAGTTTGTCCTGACTGATACAAACGCCTGCAGATTGTCATGAGTCCATTAAATTATCTTTAAGGTAGACTGGCCCAAGTTATAGAAACACTTTCGTTCTTAAAAATCTTATCCATGAGTTTATTATGGAATTTTTGTCTAAGGATCTGCAACATTCTCATGGACTCATAGCTTAGTTCATTTATTCTTTTAAAAAATAGGGAAATTAGTTTAGTTGGGCAGTACATGTTTATCTAACACAGGAAAAATACTAATGTTTACTATATGTATTTCCAAAATGTTAAAATAGTCTTCTTAATCATCTGTCCTAAATTTTTCCTATGAATAAATAGCGTGTTTACTCAACTGTAGATCGTAGTTATCTGTTTGAAAAATGAGCCCACATTTGTCTACCTCCCATCTTATGGAATCAATACCAATCCATATAAATTCCTGAGATATTAATGGTGATGATTCTGTGACTTTAATCTATTGGATATGGATGTTTGGATCCAAGATGTAAACTCTATTACAGTAGTAAAGTTTAGTCTTACTATCTCTCAATCTCTCTTGAACTAAAAAATTCCCTTGTACTCATTTTGTCCTACCATTTTTATGCTGAATTACTATAATGAAGAATGTAGAAGAAAAAAAAAGGAACTAGAAATCTACTCAATTGCTCTTTCTTGTTCATCATGACATCTGCTAAAAACTGAACCTAGTCCTTCTTTGCTCTCTTTGCTGATTATAAAAGTCTCTTTTTAATCTGTGAGCTTTTATCCAGTCTTATTACATTTTGGATTTTAACCCACTGGACACTGTTCTTAGAAGCTCAAATCTTTTTTCATTTCTTCCCTTGATTAAACGTCCTTTTATTTCTTTTTTTCTACACATATATTTTAAATATAGACTTAACGTGGATTATCCTACCCTGTTATGTTGTTTTCTCTAGATATTCTCTCCATTTTCTTCTTTAATTACAGAGTGTTTCTCTTTGTACTATAAGAATGACTGTTTTTAGAATCTCTAATTCCTCTTGAGTAATCTTCTTTTTTTTTTTGAGGAAGATTAGCCTTGAGCTAACTACTGCCAGTCTTCCTCTTTGTGCTGAGGGAGCCTGGCCCTGAGCTAACATCCATGCCCATCTTCTTCTACTTTATATGTGGGATGCCTACCACAGCATGGCTTGCCAAGCGGTGCCATGTCCACACCCAGAATCCGAACCAGCAAACCCCGGGCCGCCGAGAAGCGGAACATGTGAACTTAACCACTGTGCCACCGGGCCGGCCCCCTTGAGTAATCTTCTTTTATGTGGTTACTGGCCTTATATTTATGCTTAAGTTTTCTCTGAGCATTTAAAAATATATTTTTCAGTGTTTATGAAGAAAACGATATGATGTTTGGGATTTACTTTAAAAGACTGTGGGCCAGGAGGAGGGGACTCAAATGGTAGAATATTTATAAGATTGGCTATATGCTGATAGTCATTGACAGTGAGTGATGAGTACATGCTGGCTCATTATACTGTTTTCTCTCCTTATATATAAGTGTAAAAATTTCCATAATGAAAAATTAAAAACAAACAAAAGAGATTGTAAATTAGTACCAGCTTTCTAGAGAGCGTTAACAGATGCCTTAATAATGCATACATTTAAACCACCAATTTCATGTCTAGAAATAATGGACATTGGTCAAAATATTTCTTATATGGTGTTTATCATATTATTTTTATAGTAGTGAAAAAATGCAAATGATGTAAATGTCCAACCATAAGAGACCAGTTAAATAAAACTTGGTACTAATGATGGAATATGTTGAATCATTAAAAACAAATTGATACACTTAGTAATTATGTGCAAACTTAAAAATCTTTATTAGGTTTTGTATATATCCTATATATGTATTCTGTACCATAGACTCATGTGTTTCCTACTTTTCTAAATGGTGTATATCTTGTTGGCGTGCACTATGAGTTCTCTTCTCTTAAACTTGTTTCTTTCTATTGAACATATGGTACCATTCCATTTTTTCATTTTGGTCCTGAGTTATCAGTGATTTCATTTATAAAAGTAAACATTCAGTCATAAAGACAAAGTAAATGTTTGTCATTTCTGAATATACCATATAGATCTGTATCAAAAATAAAGCTGGCCAACAGTACTAGTATTGAAAATATTTATCACATAACTTTATTTCTTTAAAAGTTGTATTTGAGTTCCATGAAAAAAACCTAAAACTTATTATGAATTGAATGAGGTATAGTAATAGTACATTAAAAAAAAAAATGTCATTCTCACAAAGCAAAGCCATATCCAGAAGGAAATGTGGCCATGGAGTTCTCTGTAGGCTTGTTTTACTTTAGACTTTCAGTGTCTTGGGGCATAAATTAGCTTAAACATTTGAAGGAAAATATACCATGAAGAAAAGCTTTGATTATGTTGAATTATATGGATTTATTTTTATGTATCAGACTTAGTTTGATCAAATTTACTATTTATTATGATAAGTTTCTTATACTATTAACAAATATGCTTGAGATGTTACGTTTTAACATCATGACACTGATTTAAAAATCTATGAAATAAGCAAACAGTGAATATAACAGAGAATAAACAATGAAAAAAATATACATAAATTCTCATTAATAGAGGGAAATTTTCTGAGGCCTACTACAACCAAGAAAATAAATCAGGAGGACGGGGCGGAACAAAATGGCGGGGTGAGCTGACCCGGGATTCTCTCCCCTCCAAAATACAACAAAGGTTTGGAAAAACTGAATTTCAGAGAATAAATCTAATGCCAACACGTTAGAGACCTACAATACCAAAAAGGCGGAGTTCATAAACCCTACTTATGGCCTCGGAGGCGCTGGAACGGTAGGAGAGAACATCGCTCCCTCCCCTAGAGTCTGCGATCGCTGCAGTGCAGGTCAGGAAGGAGCGGGGGAGGGGCCGTGCGACCGGGGGATCATCCAGGACTCCTGCCGCTGGTTCAGTGGAAACCTACTGATGGGGAGAAAGCTTCCGTCCGCAGGCACCCCATAAACCCAGGGCCTCGGGAGACCAGAGAACAGAACTGATCTGAATCCAGACCAGAGCGTGAGAATAACAGCCCCTCCCTCCCGGCAAAGCCGGTGGGCGCCGCCATCTTGCCCAAAGGCAGAGAGCTCAGAACACGTGGCTCTCGACCCCCATCTAGTGGTGACAGGCTGTAACTGCAACCAAATTCTACCACCATGGGAAAAATCCGCTCCTCTACCATCCAGCAATTTATAAAAGCCCCAGAACAGAAGGAAAACAATAAAAACATAGAATTAAGTCCTGAGGACTTGGAATTAGGTAAACTAAGTGATAATGAGTTCAGAGCAGCTATAATCAAAAAACTCAATGAGGCAGAGAGAAAGATAGAGAAACAAGCTGAGTTCTGGAGTTACTTCACAAAAGAGATTGAACTCATAAACAAGAATCAAGCCGAATTACTAGAGATGAGAAACACAATGGACCAGATAAAACAGAATACGGATTCCCTGAATGCCCGTGTAGACACCATAGAAGACCAAATTAACATAATTGAAGATAGACAGGCTGAATGGCTCCAGACAGAGGAAGAAAGAGAACTAAGAATTTAAAAAAATGAGGAAAATCTCTGAGAGATAGTGGATTCAATTAGGAGTAAGAACATAAGGATCATAGGAATTCCCGAGAATGTGGAAAAGGAAAATGGAGCAGAAAGTGTGCTTAACAAAATTATTGAAGAGACCTTCCGAAATCTAGGGATTGATGGAGAAATGTGTGTAGAGGAAGGTTTCAGATCTCCTAGATTTGTCAATGTAAAAAGACCTACTGCAAGGCACATAGTAGTAAAATTGGCAAAAAGGAAAGATAAGGAAAGAATACTCAGGGAAGTAAGAAAAAAGAAGAGAATAACCTATAAAGGAGCCCCTATCAGACTGTCAGCGGATTTCTCTACAGAAACCTTACAAGCTAGGAGAGAATGGAGTGACATATTCAAAGCTTTAAAAGATAAAAATCTTGGGGCTGGCCCCGTGGCCGAGCGGTTAAGTTCGCGCGCTCCGCTGCACGCGGCCCAGTGTTCCGTTGGTTGGAATCCTGGGCGCGGACATGACACTGCTCATCAAACCATGCTGAGGCAGCGTCCCACATGCCACAACTAGAAGGACCCACAACAAAGAATATACAACTATGTACTGGGGGGCTGTGGGGAGAAAAAGGAAAAAATAAAATCTTTAAAAAAAAAAAAAAGATAAAAATCTTCAGCCAAGAATACTCTATCCAGCAAGAATTCCTTCAGATATGAGGGAGAAATTAAATCTTTTCCAGACAAACAAAAGTTAAGGGAATTTGTAACTAAAAGCCCTCCACTACAAGAAATCCTCAAGAAGGCTCTCATACCTGAAAAAAGACAAAAGGGAGAAAGGGGTCACAATCCACAGACTAGGGAGACTGATGGATAGAACCAGAACAGGATAGCAAATATTCAATTATAGCATTAGGGTAAAGGTAAGGAAACTACCAAAGCAAAGATGATCTTATCACTCTAACTACAAATTCATAGCACGAGTTGGAATAAGAAATGAAAATAATTATTTAGGAGGGGAAGAGCAAAGGGTCTAAATCAGTATTGGTCAAGTAAGTAAGAGACCACCAGAGAATAGACTATATTATACACGAGATTCTAAATACAAACTTCAAGGTAGACACTAAAATAAAGTACAGAGCAGAGTCACAAATCATAAATAAGGAAAAATCTCAGAAACCCAGCATAAGAAATTGCAGTATTAAATGGGTAGGCTAAAGCAAACAGGAAAAGAAACGCAGGAAAACAAGATAATGAGCGACAGATTGACAGCATTAAGTCCACATGCATCAATAATCACTCTCAATGTAAACGGATTGAACTCTCCAATAAAAAGACACAGAGTGACAAAATGGATTAAAGAACAAGATCCAACAATTTGTTGCCTCCAGGAAACACACCTCAGCCCCAAGGACAAACACAAACTCAGGGTGAAGGGGTGGAGGACAATACTTCAAGCTAATAGCAAGGAAAAAAAGGCAGGTGCTGCAATTCTTATATCAGACCAAGTGGATTTCAAAATAAGATGGGTAAAGAGAGACACAGAGGGACAATATATAATGATCAAAGGGACACTTCATCAAGAAGAAATAACACTTATAAATATCTATGCACCCAACACAGGAGCACCAAGATTCATAAAGCAACTATTAACAGACCTAAAGGAAGATGTTAAAAACAACACAATAATAGTAGGGGACCTCAACACCCCACTCACATCAATGGACAGATCATCCAGACAGAAAATCAACAAGGAAATAGTGGAGCTAAATGAAAAACTAAAACAATTGGACTTAATAGACATATATAGATCACTTCACCCTGAAAGAGCTGAATACACATTCTTCTCAAGTGCACATGGAACATTCTCAAGGATAGACCATATGTTGGGAAACAAGGCAAGCCTCTACAAATTTAAAAAAATTGAAATAATAACAAGCATCTTCTCTGATCATAGTGCTATAAGGCTAGAAATTAATTACAAGAAAAAAGCTGAGAAAGGCACAAAGATGTGGAGACTGAACAACACACTACTGAACAAGCAATGGATCATTGAAGAAATTAAAGAAGAAATCAAAAATTACCTGGAAACAAATGAAAATGATAGCATGCCATACCAACTCATGTGGGATACAGCAAAAGCTGTATTAAGAGGAAAATTCATCGCAATACAGGCACATCTTAACAAACAAGAAAAATCTCAAATAAGCAACCTTAAAGTACACCTAACAGAACTAGATAAAAAAGAACAAATAAAGCCCAAAGTCAGCAGAAGGAGAAAAATAATAAAAACCAGAGCAGAAATAAATACTATTGAAATGAAAAAGGCAGTAGAAAGGATCAATGAAACAAAGGGCTGGTTTTTTGAGAAGATAAATAAAATTGACAAACCACTAGCCAGACTTACAAAGGAAAAAAGGGAGAAAGCTCAAATAAACAAAATCAGAAATGAGTGAGGAGAAATAACAACAAACTTTGCAGAAATACAACGGATTATAAGAGAATACTACAAAAAACTATATGCCAACAGAATGGATAACCTAGAGGAAATGGATAAATTCTTGGACTCCTACAATCTCCCAAAGCTCACTCAAGAAGAGGCAGACAATTTAAACAGACCAATCACAAGGAAAGAGATTGAAACAGCAATCAAAAACATCCCAAAGAATAAAACCCCAGGACCAGATGGCTTTCCTGGGGAATTCTACCAAACTTTCAGAGAGGTTTTAATACCTATCCTTTTCAAGCTATTCCAAAAAATTAGGGAAGATGGAACACTTCCTCACACATTCTATGAGGCCAACATCACGCTGATACCAAAACCAGACAAGGACACCAAGAAATAAGAGAACTAAAGGCCAATATCACTGATAAACATAGATGCAAAAATTCTAAACAAAATTTTGGCAACCAGAAGTCAGCAATTCATCAAAAGGATCATACATCAGGATGAGGTGGGATTCATACCAGGGACACAGGGATGGTTCAACGTGATACACCACATCAACAAAATGAGGAATAAAAACCACATGATCATCTCAATAGATGCAGAGAAGGCATTTGACAAGATCCAACAGCCATTTATGATAAAAACTCTGAACAAAATGGGCATAGAGGGAAACTACCTCAACATAATAAAGGCCATATATGACAAACCCATAGCCAACATCATACTCAATGGGCAAAAACTGAACACCATCCCCCTGAAAACAGGAACGAGACAAGGATGCCCTCTATCACCACTCTTATTTAACATAGTACTGGAGGTCCTGGCCAGAGCAATCAGGCAAGAAAAAGGAATAAAAGGAATCCAAATAGGGAGGGAAGAAGTGAAACTCTCGCTGTTTGCAGACGACATGATCTTATATATAGAAAACCCCAAAGAATCCATTGGAAAACTGTTAGAAGTAATCAACAACTACAGCAAAGTTGCAGGGTATAAAATCAATTTGCATAAATCAGTAGCATTTCTATACTCCAGTAATGAACCAACAGAAAAAGAACTCAAGAACACAATACCATTCACAATCGTAACAAAAAGAATAAAATACCTTGGGGTAAATTTAACTAAGGAAGTGAAGGACCTATATAATGAAAATTACAAGGCCTTTCTGAGAGAATTGGATGAAGACATAAGGAGATGGAAAGACATTACATGTACATGGATTGGGAGAATAAACATAGTTAAAACGTCCGTTCTACCTAAAGCAATCTACAGATTCAACACCATCCCGATCAGAATCCCAATGACATTCTTTACAGAATTAGAACAAAGAATCCTAAAATTCATATGGGGCAACAAAAGACCCCGAATTTCTAAAGTAATCCTGAGAAAAAAGAACAAAACGGGAGACATCACAATCCCTGACTTCAAAACATACTACAAAGCTACAGTAATCAAAACAGCATGGTACTGGTACAAAAACAGGTGCACAGATCAATGGAACAGAATTGAAAGCCCAGAAATAAAACCACACATCTATGGACAGCTTATCTTCGACAAAGGAGCTGAGGACATACAATGGAGAAAAGAAAGTCTTTTCAACAAATGGTGCTGGGAAAACTGGAAAGCCACATGTAAAAGAATGAAAATTGACCATTCTTTTTCACCATTCACCAAAGTAAACTCAAAATGGATCAAAGACCTAAAGGTGAGACCTGAAACCATAAGGCTTCTGGAAGAAAACGTAAGCAGTACACTCTTTGACATCAATATTAAAAGGATCTTTTCGGACACCATGCCTTCTCAGAGAAGGGAAACAATAGAAGGAATAAACAAATAGGACTTCATCAGACTAAAGAGCTTCTTCAAGGCAAATGAAAACAGGATTGAAACAAAAAACAACCCCACTAACTGGGAAAAAATATTTGCAAGTCATATATCTGACAAAGGCTTAATATCCATAATATATAAACAACTCTCACAACTCAACAACAAAACATCAAACCACCCAATCAAAAAATGGGCTGGAGACATGAACAGACATTTCTCCAAAGAAGATATACTGATGGCCAATAGGCACATGAAAAGATGCTCATCATCGCTGATCATCAGGGAAATGTAAATCAAAACTACACTAAGATATCACCTTACACCCGTTAGAATGACAAAAATATCTAAAACTAATAGTAACAAATGTTGGAGAGGTTGTGGAGAAAGAGGAACCCTCATACACTGCTGGTGGGAATGCAAACTGGTGCAGCCACTATGGAAAACAGTATGGAGATTCCTCAAAAAATTAAAAATAGAACTACCATACGATCCAGCCATCCACTACTGGGTATTTATCCAAAGAGCTTGAAGTCAGCAATCCCAAAAGTCCTATGTACCCCAATGTTCATTGCAGCATTATTTACAATAGCCAAGACATGGAAGCAACCTAAGTGCCCATCAACAGACGAATGGATAAAGAAGATGTGGTACATATATACAATGGAATACCACTCATCTGTAAAACAGAACAAAATCATTCCATTTGCAATAACATGGATGGACCTTGAGGGAATTATGTTAAGTGAAATAAGCCAGCGAGAGAAGGATAATCTGTGTATGACTCCACTCATATGAGGAATTTAAAATTATGGACTAAGAACAGTTTAGTGGATACCAGGGGAAAGGTGGGGTGGGGGGTGGGCACAAAGGATGAAGTGGTGCACCTACAACACGACTGACAAACATTAATGTACAACTGAAATTTCACAAGACTGTAACCTATCATTAACTCAATTAAAAAAAAAAAAGAGAAGTGGTGAGTGAAAAAAGAAAAAAAGAAAAATCATAGCATACTTACATAAAATTTTACAGTGGTATGTAAATACATAGAAACCTAGGCAACTCAGCCACTCTCATTTCAGAAATTAATATAAAAACGTAGAAATATTATTAAGCCGGATAGTCAAATCCTGGAGAAAGGGTTTTTTAAAAAGTCTGTATAAATTGGAAACTGTTCCATGAAAATTTGCCAAGGTCTAAACATCCCTGACTTTGCTTTGCATGATTGACATTCTTTAAGGGAAAAACAATCTCTCTGGTGCAATCTGCCTAATGAATGTCCTTTTATTTGTCTCTATTGTTTCATTTTCCTTTCCTATCTCTCGAATGCTCTCACTTGAAAAGTTTATTCTATTCTGTAGGTTGAGGGGTCTTCTTTAGACAAGAAAGAACTTAGGTAAGAAATAAAGTTAGGGTTGCAATGAGTGAACTTTCCAGCAGTCAACTTAGATATTTGTCAAAAGTAGTATGACATTTGGCAAGGTAATTGACAGAAGCATTGACTTGATTGTCTTAACGTGTCGACAGCCCACAAAAGCTCAAAATCTGCTTTTTAATAAGTGGATGGTCGCCCCAGGCTAAAGAATAATGAGTGTACTCTTTTTTGGCATCTTCTCTTTATTTAACCTGCCATTCCCTACTGTATGTATTAGAAGTAGACACCACAGTTGTCTGGTTTGAAAATTTAACTCTTATAAATCAGGATCTCTGCATAACAGAGGGAGGTTGGGTAAGGGTTTCTGAAATGAAAACAGCAGAATTTCAGGAAAATACAACACTAAATTACAAACATGTGCCTTTGTTGCCTTAATTTATATCTGGAATACTTTGTAACTGCTCACCTGATGACCGAGATTTTAGCATCCCATAAAAATATTTGTCAAATAAATATTCTACTTTATCTATTAGAATGATCAAACATGTAATTAAATACATTTTGAAAATAGAAATATTATGTCTTTTGCAGGCGAGGTAAGTAAATATAAGTGGAGATATAATGCATGTAAAATAAATCTAGTTGTAAACTGCACAAGAAGTACATAATGCAAATCCCTCTATAATGCATCCAGTCTAAGATTCTGTCTGTGGTCTGAGATGAAAAATGCATTATTTATTTACTTATTTTCATTCACTTATTTTAAGAGTATTATATTTAATTGTTCTTGAATTTAAAAGGATAAAAGAAACAAGTGAAACTGAGAAATTATAGAACTTTATATCAGTTTCCTTACTAAGAGATGCTATTTCATAAAAGACTCCTTGAAAGTAAAATAACAGCAAAGAAGATTATGACTCTCCTTAAGAAACAAATCAGTATACCTTAAAAGAAAATCTGCCACAGGAAATAAAATTGTATAGAACTTAACATATACACATACACAAAGGAGTACAAATAAAACTGGGGAAATCTGAATGAGGTAGGTGCATTCCAGCAATATCAATATCCTGGTTGTGAATATTAACCTATAGTTTTGCAAAATGGCACTATTTGGGGAAACTGAGCAAAGTGTACAAGGGACTGATCTGTATTAATTCCTACAGCTACACATGAATCTACAATTATCTAGAAAAATTTCAATTAAGAAAAACCTTACATTTTTAATCAGTATCAGTTAAATTTTCAGGGAACAAAATATGGCCAATCTTTTCTCATCTCTGATAAATAAGCAAACAAGTTCATTTTATTAAAAGATACAAGGACAAAAGTCTTAAATGCAAACCTAATTTGAGGATGAATCAATCTCTAACAAAATCAGTAGAGAAATACTGATAAGTAAGCTAATTATTCAAGGAAAATTGTAATTCACATGTAGAAAAGAAGAAAAAACTTTTTAAGCAAATAGTTAATATGACTACAAATTATTGTTATTGCAAACTGTTATTACAAGTATTACTACTGTAAATCCTAGCATACATCTGTCCTCTTTCTTCATTGATATCACTGTCTGGGTTTGAGTCTAAGCTTTCTTCACCAGATCCTTAGGGATCAGTTTACCTGTGAGCAGTTATGTAGCATCAGGTTAACGTGCTGCTTCACACTGTCGTGCTCATGATCTTGCCCTTTTTAAGACTAATAGTATAATTTTAAAGCACTATGTTAGATAAAGGAAGCAAATCTTGGTGGCTTAACACAGTAGGGTTTCTTTCTCACTCATCTCAGAACTCAGTACAGTGGTGAGGGGCTTTGCTCCACACAGTCATTAAGGGAACCAGGCTTTTTCCTTCAGTTGATCTCTCAGTTTTCTAGGGCATCAGTGTCCTCTATTATATTCCCACACCGGGTGTGGTTGAGGGTGGGGGCATGTAGGCATTGGTGTAAAGGGAGGTAGGAAGATTTGGGAGGTCCAGTGGGGTTAGGAAACAGAACTAGAGATGCTGTACATTGCTTCCAACCGCATTAGAATGGCAAGAATTTAGTAGCATGAGCTTGCCAAAGGACGTTACACAATATATTTTAGCTCTGTGCCTCAGAGCAAGAGGAAACAGACTTTGTGGGGAGGCGGAGCCAATAGCAGTCGCATCTGCACCTCTTATTGGTTAAACATGTATTGTCAGTTTGTCCTTAATTGAATTATGTATGTCTGCAGTTAAGCAGTTGCTCTAGAAATTCAGATAAAAGATTTTGATTAATAGATATTTGTTGCTAAAATGATAGTTCTTTATGATGTGTGAATAAGTCATAAGAATCTGTACTAGCTTTGATGATTCTGTGATTTATTATAAGAGCCTTTTCGCATTTAAGTTGCCTTTATTTATATTGCCTGACATGTGCTGGTCTATTTTTTTGCTCATGTAACCAAACAACCCTTTTACGTAAGTCATAATAACAGTAAAAAAAAGCACACATTTATCCATGTAGGTATCTGCCATTAATTTCAAGAGCTTGTACATTTCTCTAGTTCATCCACAGGGTTTAACTGAACTAGGCACCCTTTTCACAGCATGTTTAAAAATAAACTATTTACTAGGTCTGTATTCTAAAGGACACTCAATAGGAATAGCACCTATTACCCAGGCTTCCCATTGCCCTGACTCTGTCTCAGACCTGGCAGTTCTCATTGATCTAGGCATGCTGGCTCTCAGGAGGCGTGTGGTTAAGAATGGATGTAATATTGATGACTCCTGCAGAACCGTATTTCATTTGATTAGTTCCTTATTGTTCCGGACAGGGAGTGTCAAAGGAATGGATTTAAAACTATCGGCAGCAGCCCCAGTCAATGACCAGTTCACAGAATTCTTAAAGCACCTCTCTTAATTTCGGATTTTCAGAGCAGAGCCAGTTTCTTTGCGTTTTCTCCAGTGTTCAAATACCAGGCAGATAGATGACAACATAGCAGAGGGGTTGAGTGCATGGATTCTAGAGCCAGATTGCCTGGATTCAAGTCTTTGCTCTGCCATTTATTAGCTATGTGACTTGGGCAAGTTACTTAATGTCTATGTGCCTCAATTTCTTCATGTGAAATGTGGAAATATATTAATAACTAATCCATGGCATTGTTATGAGGTTTAAATGAGTTACTATTTGTGCATTTGTTAAATACATGTGTTTGGTAAACAATTGGGAGCTTTTTCTCATTGATTTACTTCATCTTAAAACCCAAACAGAAGATGAAGGATATAACTAATATTCACTCAACTACTTGTCCTACTTTGTGAAAGTATCCTTCTGGCTGGACTCTGCTGACCAGTACACAGTTTCATTGTAACTCATCATGCATTTGAAATAATACATATTCTCTGCCTAATTCTGGATACTTTTTGTAATGGAATAAAAACGTTATTGGATTTCTATTCGAAATTTAGTATCACACAAAGATCTCTATGAAGATATTCATAGCAATCTTAATTATAATAGCCCAAAACTAGAGACAACCCAAACAGCCATCATTTAGAGAATGGAAAAGCAAATAAATAACAGAATACTACTCAGCAATAAAAGAAACAAATTATTTATACATGCAACATGCAATGTTGTGGATGAATCTTAAAAGCATTAAACCGAGTGAAAGAAGCCCAGACTCAAAGGTTACAGGCACTAGATTTCCATTTATAGAATATCCTAGAAAAAGTAAAACCATAGTAACAAATCAGTAGTCGCCAAGGACTAGACGTGAGAGGAGGGGATTGGCTGCAAGCGGGTGGGGGAATTTCTGAAGGTGATTAGAAATTTCCTATGCCTTGATTGTGGTCATATTACTTTACACTTTTCAACGCTCGTCAAACTGTACAATTAAAAAGGGTGAATTTTATTTTGTATAAACTATACATTAATAAACCTGACTTTGAAAACTTTAATACTCGCTTTAGACTTTCTGTCTCAACTTTCAAGGTTGGGTAATCAGAAGCATATTTAAGAAATATCTGCAAAAGTATCTTCCCTTCTCAGCACTGGAAAGTGTGGTCTGCAGATCAGCACCAGCAGCAGCTTCCCGGGGAGCTTCCATGCCCACCTCCCCCGTGCTGTCGACCTCCTGAGTCAGAAGATCTAGGGGTGGTGCCTAGGAAGCTGTGTTCTAACAGGCTCTTTAGTTCATGCCAAAGTTTTAAAGCACTGAAGATTTATAAGACAATAAAGAAGTATGGTCATTATTCCAACGATAAGCATACACTTACAGTATATTTAAATCTGCTATCTTTATTTCCCTACATTCTTAAACACACAATAACTTTTTGGTTATCACGCTGTTGCATTATACTGTCATTTATTAACTATTTAAACAACTTACGTTGACATTTTAGCCTGTATGTGATACCAGTGCCTTTAATAACACTGGTACAAAGCAATAACAACTAAATTTCCAAGTTCTCTGCTAAAGGGTTGGGAAAGTATCTTCTAACCTCAGATGAAAGCCATATCCACATTTCACAAATATGAAGATGTAAAAAAGAAAATTTTAATTCGTCTTAGAAGTGGCTATCTCTCTTAAAATCTCCTTATCTAGGACAAGAGGAAATAATGATCAACTCTGAAGAAAAGGCTAAAGTAAGACAAGTAGATAATGAAAAGTATGCATCCACTGTGCTGGGGAAGTAAAAGGCATACACCTACCAGATACTCTTTCACTCCTTTGGAGCAGCCTTGCTGTGAACATTGATGTGACTTTTGTCTGAGGCTAGCTGAGTGGTCCATTCTTCTCCTCAGACAGAGAATGGAGCAGCAACCTTCTGGCTGCAGTCATGGCCATGTTCCCAGCATTGTTGGTGGATTTTGGAGGCAGTCCAAACTAACTCTATGAACAGTTCAAATGTGTTTGGAACTTAAAGAATTGTCTAAGAATTGTCTTCTGGAAATTAGCCTTTACTCTGCTTCATTATACCAACTGACAACAGACAGGCATTCACAGAAATGAACTCGTTCATTTATTAAATCCTTTATTTATTCAGATATCTTGGTTAATTACAAAAGTACGAGCCTGAAAATCAAACTGAAATGGATTTAATCTATTTCTGTGTGATCTGAGACAGCATACTTAACCTCCTCCCGGTTCGGTCCCTCACCTATAGAGTAAGAATTATAATGACCCACCAACCATGATCATTGTGAAGATTAACTGAGATAAGGAAACACCTAAGATGGTCTCGATTATTATTTTGTTATTTAATAAACATATATTAAGAGTCTCATCTTGTCAGGCACTGTATTCTCTAGGAAAAGGAGGACACACAATTAAATTAAAACATGATCTTCCCCCTGAGGACTTCGAAGATTCTCAAATTGGGATAGTATTGCCCCTCTCGGAATTTTTAACACTGTGGGAGCGGAGGAGTATTATTAGCCGTTAAAAAGACTGGAGGTGCTCCTGACTGACATTGCATGCCTGGGGATTCTAAAGCTTCTAAAATGCATGGCACAGCCTAAGCAACAAAAAAAATTGTCTCATCCCACACACCAATACCACCCCTATAAGAAACAGTCTTGTATAGGTAGCTGACAAGTGAATCAACTATTATAGTATAAAGAAAATAAATGCTATAATAGATGGATGCAGTAAGAACATCATCATCGATATCATCTCCATCATGGTGATAAAGTGACAGCCATTTACAAGGTACCTTACAACATTGTTTCATTTAATCCTTGAAACAAGCTATCAGGGAGGGTATTATACATCAGTGCTTCTCAAACTTTAATGTGTATAAAAATCAAATGGGGATCTTGTTAAAATGAAGATTCTGATTCAGTAAGTTTGGAGCGGAACCTTTGGAACAACTCGTCAGCAGACACACTGAATAGCACATTATATGTAATTGTAGTGGACACTGTTGGTGCTCTGCCCAAAGCCTCCAGAGACACCGGTTGTCATTGTAGAGCTTCCTCCCTCTCCCACCCCACCCCCACCCCTCCGCTACCCCTCCTCAAGATTTATTTTTAACACTTGTATCTGCTACTTCCTTGAGGAGACACTCTAAGGCTCCTGGAACTGGTTTGCTCAAACCCATATGAAGTTGGAGTGCCTGGAAGTTTAGATCCCCCTGCAGTGGACTTCAGTAATTGACTGATTGGTATCAGAGTATGAAAGCCCAATTTCTTTGCCAAGTCAGGACAAACTCTGGGGCATCACTTCTTAGCCAGAGTCCTCCTGCAGGACTGAACTAAAGCGCCCTCTTCCCAACTTTGCCTAAAATGACGCTCTTACTTGCCTTCCCCCTTCCCTGTCCTGCTTCCATTACAGCCTTCACCGTTTCTGGTCCTTAATAACTCACTTGCACATGACACTGTGTCTCAGTTTCTACTTCAAGAGAACACAACCCTAAGATATCCTCAATTCCTCTCTTTTCCTCTACTCACACATCCTTTCGGCTCCCCCTTCAAACGACATCCCAAATTCACCTTCACTTGTGTAGGCGAGCTTTACATTAAACTGAACTGAGACATATATTTCAGAAATAGTGCAGAAAGAGTAGTGCCCTTTTTAGCTCCAACCTGAAATTTTAAAGCCTTAAATTGAAAAATTCATGAGAGTTTCAGGTTAGTCATTCAGATTAGTGAAGTTTAACAGTTTAAAACTGGTTTTTATTTTATTTTATTTTATGGGAAAAGCAATGCATCATAATGCATAGCTCAATGTGGAAAGGTATAAAATGAAAAGTAAAAGAAAATTTTAAAGAGGAATGACTCAGTGTGTTCTAGAAAAGGGATAGATGAATTTGTGACAATAGGAAAGTAGCAAGCAAATTTTTAGGAATACAGGTTAAGAATCATATTCCCCACACCAGTTAGCATTCTAGATCACTGTTGAAAGGACAAATGGGTAGTAGATGGATCAGGCTAAAAGACAGAAAATATTTTGTGATATTTGGATATAGAAAGATTTTAAAGCTAATTTTAAAAATTAGCTGGTTGCTTGTTGGTCTTCCTCTCTGGTAAAAGGTCAAGTTACAGTGCTTGAAAAATCATCTGACCTGAACTATGATATGGGATGTGTTCATTTTATTCAGAACTTATTCATGTGTCAAATTTTAGAAAACTGTATAAAGGTGTTGGAAAAAAATCTTGAAACACTTGATATATTTGTTCCATATAAAAAATGCAAACACTAGTGAAATTCACATTCTCAAAGATTTGTCCTCATTTAGAAGGGAAGATGTGAATCATTTTATCTAGCTATCAAGGTGATCTAAGATAAAGTTAGTTTAGATGTGTGAGCATTTGCCCTAGAATTTTCCATGATATGCTCAAGTTCCATTGTGGGCATTTCGGGTAGGAATTTATTTTTCAATCATCTTCTTCTCTTTTTAGACACATATATAATTTAATATAATTTTAGAGACCTCATTATATTATCATTTTTTCCTCTCTGCTCCACTTTTTAAACGTTACATCTATAATAATGAGCTTGTCAGCCTGCTGATTGACGTATATCTAACATCTTGTTTTAACTAGATCTGAAAAAAAAAATTCTAACGAAGTATGTATGGTAAATATTATAGATAGACTCCTTTTAGTAGAGCAGACTTGGAAATGGGATTTCCCCTGCTCATCACCAGGTCTCCAAGGGCTACCTCTCGGGCATGTCTGCCTGATGTCTACCTACCACATCTAGGGAGCATTTATTCCCACTGATGTACACCCTTTCCCAATCAGAGTGTGGAGAGAGGGGTTGGCTTATTGAATCCTGAGAGACAAAAGCCCACAGCACATACTTTTACTAAATTGCAGCCTTTCACTTATTTTCTTAGGACCATTACCACTGTACAGATTGTAAAGGCTTGAGAATCCTGAAGCTTAATTTAACTGCAAGATACACGGGTATTATATGATTCCCTTCCAGAATGTGAGCTCCACCAGGGCCTGGATCTTCGTCAGATTTGTTCATTGATGCATACCCCTAGAACAGTCTTTAGTACCTCACAAGATACACACACACATTTAGAAAGAGATAGAGTAGGAGTGTGAATAAGTCACACAACTGGCAGATCTGCTATCCAAGGCTGGAATGTGTCGAGTTAACTTTGTGCTTTTATTTTTCTTCGCTACTTTTTTGACTTGGCTCATATCTCCTTATCTTTTTTCACCAGACCCCCATTGCACAATTCTTTTAAGGTACTTTGAGTAAGATTGGGATTTTGAGGTCCATTTTCTTATTTCCCTTCTATTTGAAACAAAAGAAAGAAAACAAGTGCTGACTGAGTGTCCATTTTGTGCTGGGTACGGTGTCAGACATGTTAACGCACATGATCATGCTCAACAGGGCAGACTGGAGTTGCTCTAACGTCACCTGACTATATCCTCCATTTATCTTCACGACAAAGCTGTCAGCAATGGCGACAGCAGCAAGCAAGATGGCTGCAGGGTAGTCATGAATCTATTTAAGGATGAAGACTAACTTGAAAGATGAGAGGAATATCTATGGGATTCCTTCTGCCAGATCTTGCTTAGGAAAGCAGAGACTATCCTCTAACACAGCTGTGCTGGACTCCTTTACTCCGTGAACATAGATCCAGTCTCCCTTTATGTGATTTCTAAGAACAGGGCGCTGACTTGTTAGTATGCCTCTACTATGCTGAAGAGGAAATCATAGATCTCCCTCTGAACAAAACCTGCTCCTTTGGGAACTTTGCAACATTCTTGTAGCCCTGGTCCACCGGAGACGGAGTTCTAGGGGTACTAAAAGCAGCGTGGAAATAATTCCGGGTCTGGAGCAAAACACATATGGATTTGAATTCCCACTCTATTCTAGCTAAACTTAGATTGCTGAGCCTTAGTTTATTCATAAAGTTGGGGGATTTTTTCAGACTATTGTAGGAATGAGAGAAATCATGGCGAGTCTTTTGAATATAGTTGGTACTGAATGATTGGTACTATAGTGTTTGGGAGAGGGTAGGGGTAGGAAATGGTAATATTTCATCTTTAAATTTATATTGCCCACTTTACCATATGTACAAAGTGAGGAGTTTTGAATAGTGACTTATATTCATGGCTCCCATATAATGCCCAACTTTCCCCCAAGGCTCAAATCAAATTGTACTTCCTCCGGCTATTCCACCCCACACTGATCTCTTCCAACGTCAATGATCCTTCCAGGAGTGGAAATTTCATGCAAATACATGTCAGAAAGCCTGTGTTAAATATGAATGTTGCTCTTTATTCACCATATGACCTTGGGCAAGTCAGTTCAGCTTTCTGAGCTTCAATTTCCTTCTTATTTCAATGATTGTGGGGTTGTGTTGAGGATTAAACAAGAAAACAAATGAAAGATGTTATAAACTTTGAAATGCTTTACTAGTTGTCTCAGTCATCTATGGCTTTGTAACAAGTCACCACAAAAAGGCAGTGAGTTAAAACAATAATGATTTGTTATCGTCCACAGTTCTAAATCTGGGCTGGGATCAGTTGGACAGTTCTTCAGCTCAAAGTGGTGTCTGGGATGGCTCCTTCTTTCACTTGTCTGCTGCCTTAGCTGACACTGCTGGATTAACTGGGGCCCCACGTCTTCTCTGCAGAGCAGTCAGACATTTTTAAATGGTGGCTCAGGGATCCAAGAGAGCATGTTCCAGAGCACAAGTCTCAAGCCTCTGCATGCATCACGTTTGTTAATGTTCTGTTAGTCAAAGCAAGTCACAGGGCTAGTCCCACAGTCAGTGGATGAGGTAACTATACGAGGACACGAATCCTGGGTACGGTGGCTCATTGGGGGCCACCAAAGTGACAGTCTACCCCACAAATGGAAGTGATAATCAATATTCTCACTTCACTTCTATCACTTTTCTATACCACATACATTTGGGCACCTGCTTTGCACTCTTTTCTTTTTCTTTTGGTAAATGCATGTGTATCTTGCCGTCTTCTCACTCTAAGGAGACTACATATTTTTTGATGGCAGTGACAGTGCTCTACTGTTCTTTTATGTTCTCATGGAGATAATATTTATGGCATACTGGAGTGTGTAGGCTTTGGAGCCTTTGCTCCCAATCCTTCCTGAGTCTGCCACTTATCAGCTTTGTAGTCTTAGGCAGGTTACTTAACCTCTCTGATCCTCAGCTTCCTCATCTGCAAAATGGGGATAATAATAGTTTCTTCCCTCGCATAGTTGTTATGAGAATTAAATGAGTTAAGATTAGGGGAAAAAGGAACAGTTCCTGGTCCAGAATAAACTTTAAATGTTAGTGTTATAATATTTTATTGACATAAAGATGGCCTGGTGTACTTATTTAATTTGTGTCTGATTTCTTATCCCTGAGCCCCACTCCAACACCTCCTGAAAGGATTGACTTCTTGAGTAATTAGTATGGAAATATTTTACAGCTCCAAAATTTTGTGAAGCATTTAACAGATGAAATGAAATCAATTCTACATTTTAACGTTACATTCTGACAATTTAGTTAAGGCCTTGATATTTTAGTCATCACTTTTCCCAATTAAAAAAAGAGGAGACTATCTTGGTTATATCACTAATCTTTTTTAGTTTGGGCAGTCTTATTTGGTAATTTGAGTTAAATATGTATTAAGATAGCTATGTGAAGATACCATAATTGAGAAATTAATGACATTTATTGAAACTTCATTCCAGACTTCACTTGCCTGTAATGCCCCATGATGCAAAGTAAAAAGGAATATTTTGACATTGTTTACATGTAAAAACCTTAGTTTGTATATTGGGACCTAAAGGCACTCTCTGCATTATATCGAGGTTGTTCCTGCCACTGTGCTACCCTCTCTAGAATTTAACAGAATTACTTTTGAGCAAGGGGATGTAGCTGGCAGCATCAGGCAATCGATTTTCTAGTCACATTCCCCCTTTTCCACCCAGTGAATTTTACTGCCTATGGACAGCAACAGTTGTGCCCCCAATTCACTCCACCTCTCTCCTCCTCACACCCACAAATGACCATCTACTGACCAAAGAAAATAGCTTCTTTGGGCAAAAAGATAGGAGAGATTAGACCACACAATTTCACTGTAATGAGGATCAGGACAATTAGGAAATTTAAATATTAATAAATTTATTTTGAAACAGTGTCTTGATTAACTTTTAGTCTTTTTTTAATAACACCGTATGTATCTGAAAACCTTAGAATATTACGTTGCTCTTTGGCATTGAGCTATTAAATTCTCCATATATTTTTCAAATATAGAGAATATTGCCCACGTGAGGTACATATATATGTAGTTTGTAAACATATATGCTTTCCCTGGCTTCTTAATGGGCTTTGTATGCTAGTCATTTGATTTAAGTGTATTTCCTTTTGTTTTTTCTCTTGATCCAAGCATTTTCTTAAAGACATGTGTTCTCAGGAGAAAAAGAACATATACGTATTCCAGAGTTCAACGTATATTCAGGTGATTTGTGTATTGGTTGGGGGGCAGGGCACCAGGTGGAAAAGTGTCAAGAAAAGAAGAGGGATACAATTTTCCTGGTAATGGCAGCGTGAAAGAGAAGAAAAATGATGAAATGAATTTTTTCCGTTTTCTTTGTGTTCTAGGAAAAATAGTTTAGAAGTGTATTCAAATTTCCTTAGGTCTATGTTTTTAATATAGCAGGAAAACTCATACAAACCAGAAAACTGTTTGTCTTTTCCCTCAAAATATATTTCTGGACCATTATTTGGTTTAATATATGTGATGAGTCTGCGCTCGTTCTTCCTGCGTTTATTGAGTATGTATTACGTGCTTGTTTGTTATGCAACCTCTCAAATATCTTAAAGCTTCATGTGACAGATAGAAATATGAGTGGATAAGTGAAACAACAGTTATGAATTTCCTGAGGGATGTCTGTGCTTTGTAAAGGGGGGATGGACATCAGAGAATTGTCATGAAAATATTTATAGAGAAAGCACTTTGATATTCAAAGGTAGCCCCTAAAAAACCACATGATTAAGGGAAAGCTTTAGTTCAAAAATGTAAAAGGTAAAAGGGAAAAGTGTGAGTTAACTAAAGATAAAACAAAACAAAAATTTTCCCTCAAATTAAGTCAAGATTTATGATATTAAGGATGAGAACTGAAAATATATTTTCATGCATTTATCAAAGTCTATTTGAATTTTATCAGGAAATTTTTTCTAATCTTGTAGAGAAAAAACAATTATAAAAAGCCTAACTTGGTGCATATTTCTACATTAAACAAATACTCATGTGACTTCTGCCAGGTGCCAGGGACCCCAAGGGTTACTGGGAATAAAATGGTAAAAAACTAGAGTTCTTGCCCTCATGAAGCTTAAAGTGAGCATGAACCAGACATTAACCGCGTGATCTGTAGCGTGTTTTTGCAATCAAATGGCACAAGCCCCAAAAGCTCCTGTGCGTTGTCCAGTGTGCAGGCAGTCCTGTCAGCTCTCTGGAGAAGTCCTACTCTCATTAGGAAGCAAATCTGCGTGTAATGTCTACTTACTCAGGTCGCACTGTTCTGTTTTGACTTGAAGAAGAAAACATGATTGGTAATAACAATCAAATGGGCGCAATTATTTAGAAGGGAGTGTTTATGCCAAGAAAATTACAGAAGCAGATTAAGATTTGTGAGGAGATGGCATCTTTCCAGTAATTGCTCTCTGGATGTCTGTGCGGCAGGTTTGATTCAGGCCGGCTGCTGTTTGGGAGCGTCTTTCCTTGCAAAGAGAAGGTCTGTTGCTCACCTAATGATGTTTTCTGTGGTTTCATTTTAACTGCCATAGCAACACTAACAGCGCTCCTGCTCCGCCGTCCACATTCACGGGAAAGCTTGTCTTGCCTTCACAAGATTGCTCTTACATCTGCTATAGAGCAGTCCCAATTCATCAGATGTATATTTTTAAAAATTGCTTCCCTGGGGAAGAAAGATAAGTATTTTAAGAGAAGGTTATGATATTTTTTAGCTTACTGCGCAAATTTCAATTGCCTTATCATTGGTGCATTTCCAGGCTTCGTGAGGCCTAAAGCTTATACACTTGGAGGAGGGAAGACAACTTTTAAAAAGGAATATAAAATTACAAATTCAGAGTTAGATACAAAAATGAATCTGTACTTAGAATAAAAAAGAGAACACGTTGCGTTACAAATTTAGGAGAGCTAATACACACTAGAGGTCACAAAATCCAGAAAAATAACCTTGCCTTGTTTTAATTCGCTATCAGACACACCCTATAATAGTTTTTCCCTATAATTTCCTATCTGTATACTCACTGACTTCCTTTTTATGAAAGACTTTATAAGATCATTTTCTGTAGAGAGATTAGAAAGATAACTTAGTCTTTCCGCTAGCATGGTGATCGAAATCAATTTTTTTTGTCTTACTGACAGTCTAAAGTAGCTTCTTCCAGCTTCACAGCTCATTATTGGTTATGACATGAAAATTTTTAGAATTGTTGCAAAATTGGGGAAATCCTCTATCAAATTTATTTCATATATGAGCTGTCAGATTTGGAAGAAGATTTCACAGACTAGCTTTTGGCTCTGAATATTTCAAACTGTTTTTCTCCTTGACTACTCACGCTGTTACAGTGTCGAGCACCGGAGAACATGGTCATGTCACAGCGCAGCATCCGCTCCTGGACCTTTTTGTCAGGAAGCTCAATACGGCGGCCCAATGGGTGGTTTGGAGTATTCCAGGCCTGACAGCTGGAACTTAACTATCTATGGAAATGACTGCAAATCACCCAAATTTTTCTTGCTAAATTTATTTAAAATATACTCAAGTCAGGTTCCTCTTAGCTTGATGCAAAAAATACCTAAGGCTACTCCATTGCCACCTGACCAAGGGGAAGTGTGGCAGAGGGGAAAGTTGGTGTGGAAAGAGACAGTGGTCTTAACTGATTGCAATTAAAATATTTTAATTTTGCCAAACAAGTGAGGGATCCTGACACTTGAGCTCTATTAGCATCTCAGTGAATCTGCTTCTGCTTATGATGTGTTCACTCGACCTTTGCACGCCAGACTCCCTTAGACTCTATCTGGTCCAAAAGAGAATCAACATCTTGTAAGCTTTGCTTAACATTCCTCTCAGACATCCACCTTCATTTCCTTTAGCTCTGTCACTTCTTTATCAGACCAAAGACTGATCATGAGGCAAATAAGACAGAGTAGCTGAGAACATGTGCTGGCATCATTTGGGCCCTCTCCAATGCTCTAATCTATGTTCCTGCTTATCAAGGCTTTCCAAAAATTATTTTGAAGAATGAGCTGAGCTTACATCTCTGGGATTTCAGCTGTATTTTTTCCTTTTTTATTTTATTTTTGTAGAAGACACATAACAGAACTGAGATGTACAGTGAATATGAAAGAGAATGAGTGCCAGTGACTTCAGTGAATATTGATCAGAACATTCCTTTTCTGGTGTGTATGATGGTGAGATTTCTCAGTGAAGTGCTGCCAGCGTTTGCTCAGCAGCCTCTAGGACATCAAAGGAAGCGTGATACAGCCTTATCACCAAATCAACCGAACATGCAGAAGGTGGTAGGAAGCTTTCATTAAACTCTATCAAATGGGCTATTATTTCATTCTCTTCCCTGGTTTCCCACCTTAAAGAGGGGGAGGGGGGGGTTACTAATGTGATGACCCAATAGCATCCACTGACAGAGCAATAATCGTTTCCTTCTGAGCATTTTGAGAGAGAACCCCTGTTTTTTCAGGTTTGTACTTGAGCCACATATCTTTAATTGACTGAAGTGTGGAGTAAAACTTAGAAGATAGATGTGAAACAGTTGTCTATTTTGTTGTACCAGGCATGCATACATTAGGCAGTTTTTACTTTCTCATGTAACGATGCCATATTTTAAATGAACATCACCTCTTTCCTTGACATATTTTAAAAACACTCTGCAAAGCACTGAATGGTTAATTATCAGAAAGCCACTAATGAGGAAAATGGAAAATGAGTTACATGTATAATAACTCATATATAGTCAACTTTATTATATAACTCAGCATATATCTGGGCCTCTGTGTTCCAGTTGACCAGTTAAACCCTAAACTATACAGCTTTCATATCCATAAATCTGTAATAGTAAATCTTGAAAGATAAAACATTTTCACTTGGTAATAATATGAAAAGCAAGTGTTACAGAGTAATAGAACCAGCCCTCTTCCTTGTGCAGGAAGACTGCCCGTGATTCTCTCAGAAATCCTATTTTAAGGTGCCACCTTATTCTCTTTTGTTTATAGTTGATGAGTATAAAAATGTCAACTCTTGAAAAAAATAAGATTTTGTAGTTGAAATTTTTCATAAAATCCTATATATAAATTCTCTGCATATTTTTGTGTTACATGTATTGGTTTCCTATTGCTGTTACAACAAATCATCACAAACAGCTCTGTAGATCAAAAGCTCAAAATGGGTCTTGCAGGCTAAAATTAAGATGTCAACAATGCCGTGTTCTTCCTGGAAGTTCTAGGGCAGAGTCCATTCCCTCATCTTTTCTGACTTTTGTCTTTTTTTTTTTTTTGAGGAAGATTAGCCCTGAGCTAACATCTGCTGCCAATCCTCCTCTTTTTGCTGAGGAAGACTGGCCCTGAGCTAACATCCGTGCCCATCTTCCTCTACTTTATATGTGGGATGCCTACTCCAGCATGGCTTTTGCCAAGCAGTGCCAAGTCCACACCCGGGATTCGAACCGGCGAACCCCGGGCCACCTAGAAGTGGAACATGTGAACTTAACTGCTGTGCCACCGGGACAGCCCCATCTTTTCCGACTTTTAGAAGGCACCTACTTTCCTTGGCTCATGGCCTTGACTTCCATTTTTAAAGCCAGCAGCATAACATCTTCCAATGTCTCCCTGTCTCTGAGCCCCCTGACTCCCTCTTTAAAAAGACTCTTGTGATTACATTAGGCCCAACTGGATAATCACCTCATCTCAAAATCCTTAACTTAATCACCTCTGCAACGTCCTCTTTGTCATATAAAGCATCATTTTCCCAGGTTCCAGGTATTAGAATGTAAATATATTTTGTGGGGGGGAAGGAGGGCATTATTCTGCATACCATGCTGCCCCACTTAACTAAAAGTTGTTGTTTTAACTTATTCCTCATTATATTTTGCTTTAGTTTTAAGATCCTTTGGGTTTATTAGGCTTAAAATGGTAAGTGGCTGTGTTTTCAGCCATTTGTCCCAAATAAATATTTATAGTTTCTGACACTTAAAACAATGTCGTTATGTCTCTCATGCTCCAATTTTATAATGGAGATCTTACTTGTTAAACATTTGTTTTTTCTGAGAAAAAAATAAGAAGAAAAACCTAAAAGAAATGAAATTGCCTGATAATACTCAGATTATGAGAATGAAGAACTTCTCAGGTTCTTTAAGGAGTAAGAAATAACAAGTTCCCGCCAAATTAGAAACGTTTTTATATTAAGTTGTATTAGTTTCCTAGGACGGCCAGAACAAATTACTGCAAGCTTAGGAGCTTAAAACAACAGGAATTTATTCTCTTGTGGTTCTGGAGACAAGACGCTGGAAATCAAGGTGTTGGCAGGGCCACACTCTGCCTGGAGCCTCTAAGAATCCTTCCTTGCCTCTTCCCATTGCTCGTGGCTCCAGGCTTTCCTTGGCTTGTGGCAGCATCTCCGCAGTCTCCCTCCATCTTCATCTCATCTTCTTCTGCGCGTCTCTGTGTGTCCTTTCCCGTCTCTTATAGAGACATCGTAGTTGGATTTAGTACCCGTCCTCATCCTCATCTCTATCCTTACCTTAATTACATCCACAAAGGCCATGTTCCTAACTACGGTTGAATTCTGTGAGGTTCTAGGGAGACATGAATTTCGGAGGGGACGCTATTCAACCCACTGCAGATGTAAAGATGTGTTACAGAAATAATCCTTATAAATAACTTTCTAGTTAGTTTTTTTCCACTTGTTCTTGCTTTAAGAAGCAAAGAACAAATAATTCGCCTTCTTTTTTCTCACTGCTGTGGGTCTTTTTCCTGTTATTGTTAATGTTGGCCCAGTTCTTAGGAATTCTCTCAGTGCTAAGTAATAATAATACGAAGAAAGACAATAATGATTCTCATTGGATGTTTTCTTCTATGTGCTTTGCATAGTTCTTGATACTTTGCAAACATTCAATCCCCGAACAGTCAAGTGGTTTCATTATTCCTGTCTTATACATGAAAAAGCTGAGGTTCAAAAAGCCCCAGTAATTTAGCCAGCATTACATAGGAAGCGGCAGAAGTCAGAATCAGATATAAATAACGAAATATCCCTTTCTCTTCCAGTTTTGCGGAGCCCTCATCACAGGGTCCATTCAGGCCCAATCTGTTTCCCAAACACATCCATTCTCCTTCAGTGTTCACTTTCGGATTCACCTCCAGGCTTAGAAACTAGCAATCGACAACTAATATATAGCCTTCAAGCTTTTTGCAAACAAACTCCAGTAATAACAGCAATAGCAACAACAGCTAGAACTTCAAGAGTTTGAAGAGGAGTGAGAAAAAGAGACAACAAACCAACAAAGACATCTGTAAACAGTGCTATTGAATTTGGGAACCCCAGGAAGCAGATGGACGATGCTGAAACATTTCTAGAGACATTGAAAAAAAGTCCTCTATTAAATTGGAAAGGGTTTTAGGATTCTGGTCTTAAATCACAAATAAAACAAAAACAGTTACAGGAAAACACAACTTTTTGTGAGTAAAAATATATCCAGAAATTTCTTGACTTACTAAATGACCTTACCTTGGGAAAAACATACGTTCCAAAAATATTTTGAATCGAAAATATTTTGAATCGAAGGTGTTTGCCATCCCACGGCTCTTAACCTTATAAAGTAACTTCGCAAGTAAATGAACAAACAAGAGTAGGAAGTAATATTGTTACCATGTTTGTTGATAAACAAAACAAAACCTGATCATTTCTCATATCCTCCTTATCTCCATTTCTTCTGCTCACCTCCATTAGAATAGCACCCTGCCCAGACCCTGGATTCCGTTCAAATCATTCTCCTCTGTCAGTAAGTGGTTTCATAAAACTGAAATCTTTCAATGGCTTGCCCTAGCTTTCAATATGAGATTAATAATAATGATGATTGCCATTTTTGTGTTTATTATAGATCAAATACTTTTCTAGACACTTGACATACATATCTTTGCATTAGTTTTCATCTGATATCAATCTTGTAAGACAGATATTACTCTAGTTTTATAAATGGAGAAATTGAGGTTAAGAAAGCTTAAGTAACTAGCCCAAGACTGGTGAGCCCAGTTAGTGGTGAGCTGGGGCTCAATCCTAGGATGACCTGTCTGCAAGGACTTTTCTTCTGCTGGAACAGTTGCTAAATTAGAATTCATGCAATCAGCACATGAGGCTCCTGAAGGTTGTCGAGCTCCACTGCTGAGCCGCCCGAGCATGGGCAGTTGCTTCAGCAGTATCAAGCTATTTGGTATTTCCTTTTCTTTCTTCCTTCTCTCCTTTTTAACTCATACATACATACTCTTTTTTTTTTTAATTATTCAAGGATACAATCAGGTTGCTAAAAAATTCAAATAAAAAAGGCATAATTAGAGTAAATTTTCCCACCTCTCCACGGTCCCAATCTCCCCCCAAGAAAGCTAATCACTTTTCACACTTTGGCCTTGACTGTGAATTCACTTACTCTAACCACTTGGCTCTCCTCTGCTCTGGGGAGTTTTGTCCTATTTTTTCTCTTCATTGGCTCTGCTCTCCACCTCTGGAACTCCTGTGGAGTGATCTTAGTGCCACAGACTTCTCTGGCAATCTGGTGAAGTTTATAGAACTACACTTAAAATTGTGTAAAATTACATACATAGAATTACAAACGAAACTAATTATATTAAAATTTAGTTATCAAAATACTAAAAAGTATCATATAGTAACAATTTTTATGAATGCACCAATAAAATGATCTAGCAATACATTTAATAGGTATCTAAATTCTGAAGTAATGATGAGCATAAATTATATTTTGAGATACGTCCAGCAATATATACTGTCATTTGAAAATATCTGTAATTTCTCTTGGTAGTAAAGTCACATGCACTGCCAGTACAACTGTGATTTTTTACTACATTTATAATTGAAGGAATTATTAAATTTCAGTTAGAGTACATTGAAAAAGATGTAATTTCTTTTCCTATCCAAGGACTCCTTGAAATCTATTTGTGGCCTTATGTTAGTATAACTGGAACTTTAGAATTTCTGCTGTCCTCAATGTTTCTTACATTTTCTCTCTTACTTTGCAACTCTTTGTCTTTTTATACTGTGTTCTAGGATTAACTTCCTATTTAGATATTTTATTCCATTGGTAAAGAACACTTATCATAGTACATTATAATCATTTTTTCTATGTGCTATGCCCTGCTAAAATTTTACATCTAAAATAATGAGGAAATTACAGATAGATGCATTCCATCACTCAAAGTGAAGTTTCCAAAGGAAGGAGAAATTGAAACAAGATGATGTAGGTTCCTGGAGTGGAATGGTGTTCAGAACATTTTGCATGTCACTAAAAATGATTATTACATAATTCTTTGAGAAAGACTACATAAACCTGGAGAAGATTCCCAAAGCCAGAGATGATAATCCTAATTTAACCTTTGCTATTACTTTATGTTTATTCTGGAAAACAATTCAGTAGTTGTTCAATTTGGAAATGAAAATATTCATATGAAACTACCTTCATGAAAACTGTGAACAAATAAAAAGAATGATCAAGGACCCAAGAATTAGACTGATAGTCGTGGTAAATGATAAGAGGTGACTTCTCCACATGGGAATTCCTGCCTAATGGAGAAGAAAAGAAGACTGAGGGAGAAGGGAGGAGGTTGGGAAGAGAGAGACACAGTTTTTAAATGACTAAAGAACATTTACAAAAGAAAACAAAACAAAATCCACAAGGGCAAAGAAATTTCTCTTGCCCTTGGAATGACAAGTTCTTTGTACGTGTTCCTTGTGTTTTAAATATTTGCCTCTCCTTTAGTTCTCATTGATGTCATCCAGGTCTACAACAGGTTAGGCTGCAAAGCTATGGATAACCTGTGAGCCAGTGCTGACAGACACAGCTGGTCACCAGTGTTCCTCTAACGGTGACAGGCGGCTATTCTTCACGTCCCTGTGCTTTACGATAACCAGTGAAGGGAGAAGGCAAACAGAAAATGCATCAAACCTCAGAGTAATTGTCCGTTGTTTTCTGTTGCTGTCAGCTTGTGCTCTCCTGATACATTACCCACCCAGCAGCCCCACTGAGATCAGTAAGCCATTTCCTTTGAGGCTGCAGAGTCACGCTCACAACCGCCTACAGCTGATGACAGACTAGAAGCCTGAGGTCTCCCAACTCTGCTGCTGCCATGAAGCCCAAAGCCTGAGCAGTGTTTTAAAATATTTATATTCCCTGACAATAAATAAAAATCAAGACATTTCCCCTCAAAAATGTGGATTTGGGGCTTCTCTAAACAAATTAGGAAATTTGACAAACTGGGCCTGTCTCCAATTAGACAACACTGCTGCATCCAGGTTTTGCCTGACTGAGCTGGATGGGACATCATCTCTCCAGCAGGTCCATCACACACATTAGACACAGAAGGAAGGCCCAACTTTCAGCCTACAATTCAACATTTATGACCCTGCCCTCCCCTGCTTTGGGGGACATACTACCCACTGCTCTTTCACAGTGGTGACCGGGTGCCCCTGTCCTTCAGGATCCAACCTGACTTTCATCTTCTTTAGGAAGGCTGCCAGGAGCACCCCGGCCTGGCTTACAGTGACTCCCCTGCTTCAGTGTCAGTGACCCGTGCAATTCTGTAGCGGTCAGTCATGGTCTCTCTTATGACACCTGTTGTGGGTAGATGGGGATTTAATTAAATATTTAAACTTTCATAGATGTATATAATTTTTTTGCCTTCTTTTCACTCATTACATAATTTTTCCACCACTGGAACAAATTCTGGTGTCTGTGACCTAGCGAAGCCCAGCACTGCTATTTACTTGCTGAATAATTTGGGGTGAAATACTGCTCCTCCCTAGTCTTCACTCAGTCCCAACATTTGTAAATCATGCATAAGAATAATGCTTACTCATGGAGCTATTGTAAAAATTAATGAGAGTGCATGCTAAGCATTTTGCACAGTGTCCCACTACCCGGGATACAGTAGGAACTCAATAAAGATGTTTGCGTTATTATTATTCCTGTGCCATTATCACTCTCTTGAGAACAATTAAAGTGACTTACCCCTGATTTCTTTTTCACTTTTAGACCTTTGCTGCCCTAGAAGTTTGCACAGCTAACTTTCATAAATTTTCCCTGGTAATTAATATCACCACAAAAATGTTCTTCTAATATTCTGAGATTCCCTTCTTATTATGTCACTTACATTTCCATGTTAAGATCATATAGAGCGCAAATCAATTGTACAGATCGTTATTTGCTATTCAGATAGTTAATAGCAGATAGTCCTACCTTTCACTTTATTGATCATCTATTATAAGGCAGGCTCTGTGCTAGATATTTGTTTTCCCTGCCTTATCTTTAATGTTCAAAACTCCACAAGGGTGGTATTATGACCTTCATTTTACAAATGAGAAAACTGAAGTCCCGGGTAATTTATGTTCATTCGACATCCGTGTGGGAGAGCTGAGTTTGAAAGGAGATCCATCTCTAAAATCTCAGCCTTCCCCTCTAACTGCCTTTTGCTTTGTGTTCATTATCTGGTTGAGTGTGGGGCCATTCAGAGGTAACATGGACCTTGGGCAATGTTTCCAATTTCTAGAAATATTGTAATAGAATACCTTTAGTGCATAATAAATTCTTCTGAAGATACCACTAGTAATACTCTTTTTACTCCAATTTGAATCTCCTAAAAGATAAAGGCTGCTTAAGAAGGCCCAAGTTATCCTTTTAAGACATTTTTCCAGATGCAAGTAAAAATTGCACTGCAATGTTTTGTTTGTGTTTTAGGATTAAGTGATACTCAATGTTTTGTTTAATAAGCGTCCAGTTTGATGTATCAGTGAGATATTACAGGTGAAAAAGTGATCTGCCTCACTCTTGGATGTCAGTTTTAGATGGATCAGCTTTACTATATCACATGGACATTTAGGAAGCTGTTCTACATACAACGTAATTGAATATTTAATTTAAAAATATATCTGTCTCAGTATTTAATCTGCTTGGTTTGATATTTGGTATTTTAGTTCAATGTTTAAGTGTATAATTTGATAAGAAATATGTTGCTCCCAGGCATGCAGAAAATTGTAAAAGAAAATCATCAGTAGACAGTGAACAGATGTATCATTATACAGAAATAATCACATTTTGTAGCAGTAATCTAAATTGAAAATATGTTTCAAAGAGATATATTAGTTTTATTTAGGTAAACATAAGAGTCTCAGCTTCATTTAGTTAAGCAACAACAAAAAATAGACACATAAGGCCTCCCAAAGTCAACTCTTTATTTTAACAAATGGACTATTAATTCACTTTATTGAACCATTTCTTATGTAATCAAAACTAACTTACGTATTTTTGGTCAGTGTTACTTGATTAAACATATTCCTATCTGTGGTTTTCATGTGTTTCCATTTTGAAAATCTATGGCTCTAAAACATCGTGATGAATGTTTTCCCATCTTGTGGTTGATAGGGGAAGAGAATGTAAGAGACTCACCAGCTTTACCAGGGATGCGTGAGGAGTCAATATATTTCAGGCTTATGTATAAGATCGCTCTGCCTGACTCACCAGTGGAATGAATTTTAATGCTCACTCATGGTTTTTCTTTCCTAGGAGGGAACTTCCTGTAATTTCCACACAGCCATCTCCGTTGTTCATCACCCTTTTCAGAACAGTCACTACAGCAAATCTCCCTATCACACAGCCCAGAAACCCCAGGACATTCTTCATTGCCTATCCTCTTTTGCCTCCCAAATTTGTCAGCTTGCAGGTTCAGCTGCTTCTTTCCACTTCTTTTGAATCCAAATATGTCTTTCTGCCTCAATGAAAATCCTTGCATAGGTACTTACTTTACAACCAGATTTTAGTCACTTACTTCTTCTTATATTCTACTTCCTGGCTGTATTTGGAACCTAAATTTTCACGTACCACATTTCACTATGTTTTTGCTACTACGTATATTTTTTATCTACAACAAGATATGCCTCCGCATTAAATATAAACTGTTGCATTAAAAGGTGTCTGTTAGTTAGCCCTGACTTAGCAGACTAAAGCCTTATTCCTTGGTAATATCTATAGGCAAGACTAAAAAACATGACCGTTTACTGTGAACAGACAACAGGTTCTGCTCTGCTATATACATTCTCTATACCCTTCATGATGACTACCTGAGTTAGGGATTATCATCAACTCTGTCCGAACTGAGGCATCAAAGTCACAGTAGTCTAATGAGAGGGATGTCAGGTTTCACATTTCATGTCCGGGCAGTGACTCCAGACTCCATGTTCTCAGATTCCAAACAATATTACTTATTGATAAAGCTTCCATTCCACATAAATTATTCTGCAACTTTATGAAATTATTCATTCTCTACCAGCTGCTGTCTCTTCTCCCATAATTCTCTCTTTCTCTCAATTCTCTCTCTTTCCCTCACGCACTCCTTCTTTTTAATCTTTCCTCTCTAACTCTCTTTAATGGTTATTCTGCTCTGTTAAGCACAGGAGAATATTTTTCTTAAGTCATAGTCTCTAAGAGGTTTATAATTGTTCTCTTGCTGACAAAACAATAAATAGTAAAGTTTCTCTCTCTTACGTTGCTACCTTTTTGTTTCTTTTCCACCAAATTTCTTGTGATTAATTTTGCTTATTTCAAAGATCTAACTTAATCCTAAGCAGGTTTTCCCCTATGAGCATAATTATAATTATTGTTTATATTTGTGTTTTAATATGCACTTTACATTTATATATTTTTGCCACTTCTACTAAAATGTATTCTCCTTGAAGGCAGGATAATATTGTGAACCCTCTAGACACAAACTAAATCTATCTCTGCCTCTTTCTTTCTCTTGTTTAATAGCTCTCCATTTCTTTTTCTATGTCATATTCAGACAAAATAATGCAGATTTGCGTCTGTGTGTGCACACATGCATGTGTTTAGAGAAGAGATGCAGCAAGAACTGGATAAAATGTAACTTCAAAATGAGTATATGTTTTTTTTTTTTTTTACTTATAATTCCTTTAAGGCATAAAACAGGACTCACTCTAATCTGTCACGAAATAACTCTAACCATTTGTGTTAATTTTCATTTCTCAATGACTATATATGCAATCTTGACTATAAAAATCGTTTACTAGGTTAAAGATTGCAACAAAATTTTACTCTTAACTCAATTCTAGTATTTTCATGATGCTGTTTCCTTTCAGTTCTGGTGTAACACCCTGCAGAGCTCTACACAGCCCGTACCCACAGTTGTCGGATTGAGTTGAATGTGAGTGTCCTGCAGCACTGTTTAATGGTTCAGCATCTATTCCACAGGAGAACTCAACAGAGACAGACCTGGAGAAGAGAAAATTTCTAAAGCACTGTCAGTAATGGGCACCTGTAAGCATAAGACGAGTTAAAAGTGTTTCACCTAAAATGTAGAGTTAGACCAGTCACTCAGGGGCACTTCAGGTAAATAGATTACAAGTAAATTGCAGGCATTTCTTTAAGTGAAAAAAGCTTTTAGATGATTACATACATCTCATGAACCTAATTTTATCATCATTGAATCTCCATGTAATTTTCCCCTAAGTAAATTTCACTTCCAAATACATCACTTAAGTTTGTGGTAAAATAATCTTAAAACTACAGCTTTCATTTGCTTCCATCGATCTACTGGAAAACAACTTGATTAAATACATACAAAAAAAAGTTATGCTCCAATTCCAGTAGTGGCTGAGTATCTTGTACCAGACTAACCCTCTCACAAAAGCAGACAGAAACGAGAGCGGCTATGACCCTTGAAAGAAGGAAACTGGACAAGGAGAGCTTCACGTTCATAGGGCTTTCCTCTGAGTGTACTTCCAAGTCCACGCACAGGTCATGGCAGCTAGAACTCAAGAAGAAAATTGCAGTTTTATGTCCTTGCATTGTCACAGGATGGAGTTCAGGGTTGCCAAAACATCTGAAAATTAAGAGAGAATAACAGAAAGAAGAAAGCCACAGAAGAGAGAACCCCAAAATCTACATACAAACTGCCCTCCCATTCTTGGCTGACCCTGAACTGTGTATGCACAGGGGATAAACCAAGGAGAACAGTGGAAACTAACAGCTACAAGGCCAGGAAAGCTCAGCATAACTTAGCTGCCATACAGAGTCGACAATTTTGGAGTTTTAGTCCTGCCAAATTAGAAGGGCTGGGTAAACACTTTGGTATTCCATTAAAATTCCATAAAGACTTTGTAGTATTAAAACTATATCTCAGGACAAATACAATTTTCTTAAAGAACAAGACTGAAATGTTGGATTTTATCAAAATAAATATTTCTAGGGCCAGCCCGGTAGCAAAGTGGGTAAGTTTGCACGCTCCACTTCAGTGGCTCAGGGTTTGAGGGTTCAGATCCTGGGCACAGACCTACACATCACTCATCATGCTATGCTGTGGTGGTGTCCCACATACAAAATAAAGGAAGATTGCCACAGGTGTTAGCTCAGGGACAATCATCTTCCTCAAGCAAAAAGAGGAAGATTGGCAACAGATGTTAGCTTCCTCACCCAAAAAAAAAAAATATATATATATATATATATATATACATACACACATGTATTTCTACTTGTCAAAGACACTATTAACACTATTAAGAAAATGAAAAGGCAAGCCACACAACAGGAGACAATATTTGCTATACATACATATATCAGACCTTATGTCTCAATATATAAAGAACTCTTAAAATCAATAATAAAAAGACAAACAATATAATAAAAATTAGCAAAAGAAGAGTCACTTCACAGAAGAAGACATACAAATTTCCAATAAACACATGAAAATATTTTTAATTAACATCAATTGTCATCAAGAAAATGCAAGTGGAAACCCAATGATTCACGGTTCACATTCACTAGATTAGCTACAATTCAAAAGACTAACACCGCCAAATATTGGCAAGAACGTAGAGCAACTAGAATGTGCAGATATTGATGGTGAGAAATGTATAGAAGTCACTTTGGAAACTGTTTGGCAGGTTTTCGCTAAACTAAATACGTACCTAGCCTGTGACCCAGCATTTCCAATCCTCACTATTTACCCAGGATAGATGAAACTTTCATCTACAAAAGACTTATACTGTCATGTTTACAGCAGCTTTACTTGAAATAGCTCCAAACGGAAACAACCTAAATGTCCAACAGCAGGGGAATGGAAAAACAAATCATGGTCTATTCAGACCACAGTACTACAAAAAATAATCAAAAACGAACGACTGATACACAAACCAATGTGGACATTCTCAAAAGTATTGTGTTGTTCAAAAGAGGCCAGAAACATAACATTTGGCTTCATTTATTTGAAGCTCAAGAACTGGCAAAACTAATATATCGTAATGATAGAAAGCAGAATGGTGGTGTGCAGAGGATGAAGTTTGACTGAACAGGGCAAGGAAAATTTCCTGGGTGATGGAAATGTTCTCTATCTTAATTGGGGTGATGGATTCACAGGTATATATATTTTTTATCAAAACTCATTGAATTAGGCATTTAAGATTTGTGCTTTTCATGGCATGTAAATTTTATGCCAATTAAAATGCTACAAATGGTTGTACTGTGATGTTTGGATTGGATTTGGACTAAATATAGCATAATCATGGTTTGGATTGGATTCAATGATTGAATTAAATGATTTGTATTAAATATAGTATAGCCAGATGATAAGAATTGAAAACGAAGTCTATACCTGCATTAGGAAGTTCCTGACTCAGCCCTCCCCTGCACATCATACTCTCTCCTACCATAAATACCTGAGTGTCCTGGAACATGTCCCATTTTGATGCCTTATTCCTCATTCCTGTTTCTTAGGCTTATTTCCTTTCCCCATTCCGTACTCTTTTTATAAGTTGGGAAGTGAGGGCCATTTTTAGCTAAGGCATCCCTGTAACTCCGATCCCAGGTGCTAAGGTGTTTTTGCATGCTGGTGATTTCCAAAAGTTCTTCTGTAAGAAAGACCAGTAATTAAATCTATGTAAGATTAAACCAACCGAGACATGGTTTTTTGTTGTATTTTTGAGGCTTCAGATAAACTTCTGAAGTAATCCTCGTAACATGCTTCCCGACCAAATTTTCTACTCTTTTGACCAAATATATTTCTGACCAAAATGTGTACTCTTCCTTTGGTTATTTGTGTGTAAGCCTTGATAATGATAGAGAATTTTTTCATCGTCACTTTATAGAATTTTATCCAAATTGATGCAAAAACTGATTCTCCAGCTTCTTTGAAAAATCTTCTATTCTTTTTTTGGTAACAATATTATTATGAATAGGCACACCTTTGGCACATGAATAGTACATCTTTATTTTTCTAACTGCTGGGCCAAGAAGTTGGTGTGATGCTGAGTTGTGGCAACTGATCACCATATAAATTCCTTTTTAATGCTCTTCTGTAATGTGCAATAGACTGTGAACTACCATCGTCTTGAAATGTCATCATGTTTCCACAACATGACAAAGTAATAATGTGAAAATGCTGAATTTAGTAATTTAAAATCTGCCATGAGCAGTGAGTGATATCACCAACACCATGTCTTAATCTAAGAGTTAGTTTACTTATTTTCCACTTCATTTTGTAAGGAAATCTTTCCATTTTGTTTTTCAGGGAGGATTTGCAACATTACACAGGCACTTCTTTTTAGTATTAAGCAAGAGTAGAATGCTGAGTTTTTCCTTTAACCCTCATATAAGTGTTCCTTCCCAAACCAATTAATTCAGTTAAGTATTGTCTGTACAGTGAATCTAGAAAGAAATTCTCTGCCCTCAAAGTGCTTTCGATATAATTGGGAATCATAACGCATACATATGAAAGAGTTAATTAGAAACCCAAGGCAATCTATGGTTTATATACCAAAAAATGGCTGTTCTGCAGTGATTCTAGAAGGGTGAAAATTCATGCTCTTCCATAGGAGTAAATATCTTCTAATTTGTGATGTCCAATATCACAGGCACTAGCCCTGTGTGGCTACTTAAATTTAAATGGATTAAAATTAAATATAAAATTAAGTTCCTCAGTCATATTAGCCACAATTCAAGTGCTCAGTAGCCATATGTGGCTAGTGGCTACCAAATTGGACAGTACAGATACAGAATCCTGCCAACTTTTCAAAACATTCTATTGAACGATGCTGTCTGGGTCATACCTACACTGATGAGTCTTTGGAGCTATGCTGCTTCACAGAAGATGGTTTAACTTACTAGTGGTACCTTATATACCTTTATTCCAATGGAACTCTATGATCTGTTTGTATAAGGCAGAGATATTGAGTTGTCAAAACTTTCTGTAATCAATGTTTGAGAACTGGAGTATGGAGATTGTCAAATAGGGAGTTCAAAGTACAATGGTCTAATGACCATAAGAAAGGAAATGAAGTAATTCTTCGTAAATAAGAAATGTGCATCAGGTCCTGCTTCTGATAATATTGGACCCTGTGCTAGGCATAGGGGAGGCAATGAGACTAGGATGAACAGGATGCAGTCCCAGCCTACCAGGAGTTTGTGGTTACATGAGATAGAGCAAATGAAAAGAGACACACACAGTACAGTGTGCTACAGTGCTGTTGCAGCAGCTCATACAAGGCACAAAGGGATCATATAGGAGGGACCCTCAAGCGTCAAAGTCAAGGAGAACATTCAGGAATAATGGACATCTAAACTGAGCCCAGCTCTGAAAGGATTAGTACACATTAAAGAGGATAGGAGAGAGTAAGTCTGAGAGAAAAGGGTGAACAGGAAAACATTCCTAGCAAAAGAAAATGAATATTAAGAACTAGGAGCAAGAAAGAATATGGCCATTTAAGAAATTATAAGTATGAGAAATAAGAGCAAATGCTGTTAACACAAAAAGTGAACACAATTGGAGAAAAGATTGACTTCTTATAAAAGTTAAATTGTCTAGCTTATTTTAAGATTTAGTTTATTTTAAAATATAATTTTAAAAGTAAACTTTCTACTTAATATTCTTTCAGAATATGTGCACACATACCAACAAAAAGAGTGGTTATGGAAGGGAAGTGTAAATGAATAGTTGGCAAGACCTAGCAACTTTAGCATAAAATTTTATGCATGCTGGGTTTTTTTCAATCCTCTGCCATTATAATTTTGTATTAACATATTCTTCTGATTTTTTATTAACATATTGTTTAGTTAAAAGTTAAATGGCCCTCCAAGCCTAATAGAAATAAATCAGTTATTAGAGCAAAGCAATTGAGTACATAATTATAAATACCGTAGTACTTGCAAATTTATAAATCAACATAGGACTCAAAAGCTAACTATTATTTGTTAATGATGCCATTTAAAAATCCTAAACATAAAAATATTCAGGTTTTTCAGTTAGGATTTTTTACTGTACACCTAAAAATTGTAAATTTGACTGTATATAAATTAGATCTCAATAAACCTGACTTTAAAAAAAATCTTCTTTAATTATCTATTTACACATGTATGTAATTTTCATAAAGGCATAAATGTAACTACACATGCCATTTTCTGAGCATTAGTTTTGCTTTTACTTTTCAGCTTGGCTCTCCCCCATTCTTCTTTCCTCCTCTACCTCCACCCATATTTTTCTACCCTCAAAATGTAGCCAGCGAGGTACATTGTATTCTTCCATATTTTTCTCTAAGCATTTCTAATAATATAATAACACGTATACCCATAGACCTACATATCTGTATAATTTTTGGTCATTGTTGGTTTTAAAAATAGAATTACATTATAAATAATTTCTGCACCTTGCTTTCCCTCATTCAGCAAATACATCATAGAAATCCCTCCATGGCACCCTGTATTGCTCTAATAGATTCCTTTAAATGTTTCCATAATGTTTCACGGCAGAAATGCATCATCATTCTATGACTGATAAGCGTTACTACTGTTTCCAATTTGGTGCCACAATAAACAATGATGCACTAAGTATCCTTGTATGTTCATCTGAAATTTTTATTTCTCTTGATAGATTCCTAGGAAAAGAATTGCTGGGCCAAAAGTCATCTAAATTTTTTAAAATTTAAATAGACTTTGCTTTTGAAAAAGGCTATAACATTTTCCCATTTCCACTAGCAATGAGTGAAAATACACTTTTCAATACGTCTCTACTAGCAATAGACATTAAATGTTGCCAAACCAAAAGATATAAACTAGTAACCTACTATTATTTTATTTTGAACTCGCCTAACCACTGATGGGTTGAGGTATTTTTAATATGCATGTCGGACATGTATGTTTGCTTGCTTGGAATTGCCTCTCCGATACTTTATCTGTTTTTCTTTTGCATCCTCTATTCTTTGCTTGCTAGAGAAGCACCTGTATATGTATAAATATTAACTCTTTGTCCCTTGTGTTCCATTTTTTTGCAAATCTATTGGTCTTCTGTTCAGTTTGCTTATGTTTCTTTTGCCATACAAAGGTGTTTTTAAAATGGTCTATGTAAAAAATGTCTGCTTTAGATGTCTATTTTTTGTATTTCATGTGTTGGTTAAAAAGTCCTTCCTTACATATGTTATATATGCTCCCCTAGTTTGTCTTGCACAGCTTTTATTATTTATTTTGAACTATTTAGTCCAATTGGACATTATTTTTATTTGAACTAAAAAAGGATTTTATTTCACTTTTTCCCAAATAGACAGCCACTTATGCCAACAACAATCGCTAAAATGTTGACCAACTTTTTCGAGAGACAACTCTGAACACAACTACACCAGACACAAAAACCATAATAAAATGTGTAATAAATAATTATATACATGTGTTATTACTTCAACATAAAAATATGAAAATAGGCATTTATTTGAAATTACGTATTATTCTGTATTATTCACTTCTTATTACAAAATGCTATTATTTAAACAAAATAATAATAGGACTAGTTAGCTTTCAAATAGTAGTGACTGGCAGTAGTGCTAATTAAACAAATAATATGTGTGATTAAAAAATAACAATATTTTAATAAGATTTCTTGCTGTCCTCCGAGAAAGCAGTTATTTTTACTCTTTTTTAACTCCATATTAGACATTTAAATTTTGTAGGCTATATTTAGGACACATAAGTGTAAGACTTTTTAAAAGGAGAACATAAATACAATAGAACTTATTAAATCGATATTAACTATATCAATAACAAATAACAATGATATGTTTCTGTCCCATGATACGGTAGGACAATTTTACTCTTTCTGTTTCTTTTACAATCATACTTCTCTGAATCGGCTGCAACCTTTAGGGCATCCTTTTTCTTTTGTGAAGTGGGAAAACTGAATATAGTCAAACATAAAGTTAACTTTCACTTGCAACTCTGCTCTTACCAAGCCCACGTTACACTGACTTTGGTGTCACTGAAATGTGATGACATCAAGCTAAATATGCTCTTAACGAACGTGTTTGAGCATGAAATACTTAGGAGCTTACTTATTAGCAATAGCAGGTATTTTAACTTGTAAGAATCACTTTCCAGTTCTCCAAAAAGATGTCCATACACTTTGGTTCTAGGAGCTTGCTTTTACAGACCAGCTTTTTGTCAATCATAACCTTTGCATCTCTAAATTCATCATATAGGCTAACTATGTCTAAGACAGCCATCGCTTTTAAACCCTCTGAAGCACACTGGATATCATCACAAGTTAAAATTCTCTTTCTTAGGAAAATTATTTTACTTAGAAGTAATTTGAATTTGTGAAATCAATACTGGGTTCCAAAGAAGTTATAGTTTTAGTAAAGAAATTGATGAATTCCTGTCTAACTTGGCTGCCTTTTCTGGTGGGCTTCTCTTGTTTTTTTGGTTCTGAAATAGTCTTATTTCAAAAAATGTCATTTTTTTCACTATTAGTTTTTGTCGTAATCTACACAGGTGCAGTTAGTTCAGCCTTTTCCAGGCACCCTATGGTTTCTTCAAAATATCATCAAACAAGTTTGGGAAAATAGCATATAATTTCCTGCTTTACTGTAATCCTTTTCTCCATCATCATCCTCAGTGTATTTCCAAATTAGAGGACATTCTTCCTGCCCCACACTTTGAAAATGTAATTTTGTGACAATCCAACGTTTTAAAAATTAATAGCCATCTTGTAGGCATATGTCTAAAAAGGCCATCTCCTTCCATTTCTATTAAGTAAGAACTCTTATAAGTGCTTCTGTAAGTAATTTTATAAGTAATTCTTACAAATTTAACCTCTCTTTCCCAGTATTAACGTTAGGCTGAGAAATTCTCTTTTCTTTACACATACTCATTTTCTGAATTTTTTTTAACAAACCATAATCCCCATGTGAGGTAGTAAATGAATCTGACACTGACAGCTGGGTGCTCTCTTGTTTTCTCAGTAAAAGCACCAAGGAAGGCACACAAGTTGGGGGTCCCTGAGGTACTGTATCTGCCATGTTTGGATGAGCGCACATTGCAGGAGGCTCTACTCTGATTATCATATGAAAATAGTTAATTAATTAATGACCATCTCGTAGCATATGTCTAAGAAGGCCATCTCCTTCCATTTCTATTAAGCAAAAACTCTTATAAGTGCTTCTGCACATTTTGAAGAAACTGAAAAGTGACCAGTTTTAAATTCTGAAAGCTCTGCTATCATAGATAAGGAAACCATGCCCCTTCTTTGCAGGGTTGTACACAAGGTGTGCAGAGCATTTTGCAGATAAGATCTTTTCATTTTCTTTGATAAGTTTACCCACTAACTGGAATTTGCCAAAATTTACATTTGCAATATCTTCAGAATATGTAGATAGATACTTAAAGCCTTTGTATGGGGACAAGATATCAGTTGACTTTTATATTTTTATGCAATTTTATTAAAATCTTCATAGAAATCAAGAAGATGATTTGATACCACGTTTTTGAAGTCAAAGTACCTAAGAGCTAGAGGAATCATTTTTTTGTTGCCAGTGTGTGACACATAACTTTACTGTAGAAAACGTGATCATTCAGGTAAAATTTAAGAGGATTAGCTCTACACTATAAAGTTTCAACTCATCCATTCTCAAAATTTCCTCCCTTATTTTTCCCACAGCACATTTTATTTGAAACCTCAGAATCAGGAAAACTAGCTTTACCGGTTTCACAGAGCTATCAGGGGAGCAGTACAATCATGTATGTTTGTTTACATGGCATGCTCAAACTCATTCAGCAGCTGTATTTCCAACTGAGCATTGCTGTCTTTTGGGAGACACAAAAATTTTTGATTGATTTAGAAGTATTGCCTGTCTCATGCCCAACTTGTGAGATTCAGTCTCTGTGTATGCTTTCACACTCTCTTTTTTGCCATACTTACTTCCAAATTTTTGTCTGCATATTGTGCAGTATGCCGTTTTGGTTATTTACCTCCCTAAGCCAGTTATTTGTGTCCTTCCATCTGTAATAAGGTAACAGTCATTTAGCCTTTCGTCGATGTCTGGGTCATATTAGTATTAGTATTATAATCATTCTCATTTTCATCATCTGAACTCAGAAAAAAAATGATCACAGTATTCACAATGTTAAAAATTAAATTAGCATCATCTTGATACCAAGAACATCAGTCAGTCCACAGGCAAAGGACTGTCACCAGTCGTGGTCACAATGCAGTGAGGTTGCACAGTTAAGCCTCAGCACTCACAGCAGTGGTGCCACAATGGATGATTCTTTACTGTGAACAGCAAGTCACAGTTGCCAACATCAGCAGTCAGGGGTAAAAATAGTGACAACACCTGCGGGAAGGAGATAATCCATGTCACATCCATCTGCTAAAAGAATGGTCACTTCCAGACCCTATCTTTTAAGTTGTTTGAATGGATTTTGTACTTTCCCCCAACCTTCTACACCCATTGCCAAAAACCTGAACTTTTTGCCTCCCAGGAAGCTTTCCCTTTGCTGTAGGGCTTCAGTGCTACAACTGAGACATGGTAGGGAGTTGCCACCTTAGTTCTTCCATTGGAGCTTGCAAGACATTCATGAACATTTTCATCGTCAATTCACCCGTGCAAGTTTTTGGTTGAGAAATTGGGGTTTGTTTGTTGGTTTGTGGCTGCATATTTGTAAACTCACAGTTGAATCTAGCTAAGTACTCTCTTTATTTTTTTTTAAATTGGAATCTCCCTATTACCACAATGCTCTTTCCCCCAGAATGTCTTCTCCTTGTTCTGATTCAACTTTTCTTCTCTACCTGTGACACTCACTATATGGGCTACTTTTCTTTGTCAGCTCGTGGGGACTCAGGTCTGATTGTTGGATTGGCAATCTTGCTAATTACAGAAGATGACACATCCTCTCTCCATGTGGGCAGCAATATAGAAGAGAGCGATTCAAAAATCCCCCTCCTGAGGCACCTGGAAGAAGCTGTGGGTTCTCCAGTCCCTGGTTTCTCCCAGGCTCCAGGACTGAGAGATCTCTGTCCGTCTCCGCCCAACTCCTTCTTGGCCAATTTAAAGGCAACAGAACACATATATTCATGGGAACAAGCATCTGTGGAAGGAGGGCAGATGAACTTAAGGTCCACAGATCTCTGGGAACCAAGCATTCCCCCAAACTTAGTCTTCTCATTGCTTCCCCTGGAGCATCCACTGGTTTTCTCAGGCACTCACCTGGCCTGAGGAGAGAATTACTGGTTCTTTCTTACACAGAATTATCCAGAACTCCAGGCCTTACTAGCCTTCTGTCTTCTAGACCTTAGCAGCCATTTGTTTCAAGAGAAGCTTGTCAGGGGAGGGGGAGGAAGATTATTCACAATTCCCAGAATGCTTTAAAAAACTTTTTTTTAATATTTAATATTCTAATACCCTCAAAAAAAAAGAGGCAAAAGATAAGATTTAGAGGTAGACATACTGCTTCTTTTCAAGGTTAAGAAAAAGACAGTTTATAAATAAGCGGGTGTTTACTTTAAACACATTCTTATGTTCCTTGTAAAAGTTTCTGCCCTAGGATGGCTATCTTGGAGCACAAATTCAAATTTCAAAATAATAGCAGACAAAATATATGATATGTCAACAATTAAGGCAGCAGTAAACAAAACTATATATATTTTAAAAGTCAGCCTTAAGTGCTAAGATATGGACTTGAGCATGATTTACTGAGCTGGATAAATTCAGAAGCATTGATTAGTGATGCTAAATTATTAATTTGCCTGAAGTAGGAGAGGGCATCACCTAGAATCATATGCCATAAATATTAAAGCCATTCCATCTTAAGGACTTATGTGGGCAATGAATTTTAAGGACCACTATAGATCGATTCTGGATTAATCATAACTCTTTGTGCCTGTAATTCACAATCCCTTTATCCCCCACTGACCATTAGTTTAAATTGTAAAGAAGTTAGACACTTAGTGGGCAAGGTTAGAATTTATTTCTCCCACATTGTTCTCAGGCTTTTTGATTTTTATTTGGTGAGCAAAAATAATAAATTCCGTACTGCAGCTTTTATTTTAATTTTAAAAAGTTCTGCTTTGGTTTCAATCCTGAAAATCAGAAATGCGTAGACAGCAATGGCCACAAGATCAACAGGTTTCGCAGGGCCGGAATCATATAAACCAGGTATTCGTTCATTCCAATGATTTTGACAAATAAGCAAACTGTATTTTTAAAGCTCAGCTCTTATTTCTCTTAATATTGTGATCACATAGCATTAAAGAACCTGCTTTCTTTTCATGGCTCTTGCCACATACTGTGTTGCATTATTTTTATTTACATAAATATTATTTCTCAAACTAGATAGGCTATGCCTTGAAGGCAAAGGATATCATATCTCACACATTTTTGCATTCCTATGGCAAACGTCTCCCAGGAATTTATCTTTAATGTAGTGAAAAAAGCACAGAAGATGGCCTGAGCTCAAGCGCGAACATACTACTATTAATCGGTCTGACTTTGAGCAAGTTCCGTTACCGCTTCTGTGAATTAGCGATCATAAGATCAGCTGCCTCACAGTGTTGTAAAGAACGAATAAATTTATGTGTAAAAGGCAGTTTTTAGGAGTTAAAAATGCTTTATAAATGTTAGCTATTATCATGAGGCAAAAAATGGAAGACAGAGGGTGGATATTCCTTTTTTAGTGAAGGGAAATCTTATCTTACCCTTTGGTTTGAATGTCATCTTTCCATAATTGCTCCCACTGAATTGTTTTTAATTAAAACAGGATCATCATTGCTGTTTCTCTGAACCTATAGATTTTGAAGGGAGCTTTTAAGGAATCTGCTAAATTAAAGATGTGTGTGAGAAAGAATATGGTTCCCCAGGTAAAACCAAAGTCTGTTTGCTTGTGGTGCGGGCTTCTCCAGTTCCAGAAGACTGCCGCCTAATAACTGTAATGAAAAGTGCTGTCAGCAGCAGGTCATGATGGAGACGGCGGAACACGAGCATACAGGACGAGAACATTCTGCAGAGAAAGAGAAATATGCCAGAATCCATGACATGGTGAGGAGCCCAGGTGCAGGTTTTGAAAATACATTTCCGGTCCTTCACTTTACTTGGAAAGAAATGCAAATATTTGAGAAAATAACATCGCATATTTACAGTTCTTCTCTTGACAGATGTAAAATTACTGAAAACTAGAAGGTGAAAAGAGTGTGCATGAACAAGAAATGGTCTCCAAAGGGAATGTATTCAGTTACCAGAATATTTGAGCAGGCTGTTCCGATTCCCCCGGTTAAAATTAAGTTCCCCTTTCTTTAAGCCACTTTAACACTTCAAGCTTCTTTTATGTTACTTAACTTAACAGACTTCACTTATCTTCGCAACTGAGTTGTAAGCAGCTTGAGGGTAGGGGCTGATCTATATCCCTTACAGATCCCTTCAGGATCTTAAAATTAATGCATAATGATTGTTCATAAAATGGAGTTCAAAGAAAGATTTTTGTAAAAATGTTGTAGAATTGGAACAAAACCTACCTCCTAGTGTTACCTCAGCAGTGAGAAATTCATCACAGGCTGCTGGCATCTCAGCACTGTTCTGAGGACACAGGTGTTGATCATCGATAGCTGCCATGGTCCATCAATCACCACAGCATTCTAGTATCTCTGCTTTGGGGACCAGAGATTGATAATATTGGAGGTAGATGCCACTTTGGCTTCTTTTCCCTTCCTCACAGGCGGGGCCTGGAATATGTGGATGAGCAGCCCCCAGATGTGCTTTAGCCCTCTGTTTAACTGGTATGAAGCATCTGCTGGCATGGAATCCACTGGTAAATAAACCAGTGACCCACAATTCAGCTGGTTATCCAAACATGACCCCCAGAACAAAGACTAGTTGAAAATTTTTAAGTAATTTCCGTCGGCTAGTCAGATGAATTGAAATTTCCTAGATCAAACCTTCAATTATTCTGTTGAAAAGTGACTTCAGGTTTTGTTGATGAGTATTTTCTAGATAGTTTTAATTTAATGGTTTAAACCATCCAGAGGACAGTGATTGTATGTTTTAGTAGATGAAAAAGGTCAGGGATATTTTTAAAAGCTAAAATGGTTTAGGTTACTATGTAACATTTTATTGGCATTGCTACGGGCTATAATCATATTGTTTTAAGGGTTCTCTTTTTGAAAATGCATTCATAATGCTTGGTAACGTTAGAATTACTACAAACATGTATATAATGGCAATGATAATGTTACCATACATTTAAATAGAGCTCTATAGTTCACAAAGTATTAACAAAAATGCTGAACACTTTTCTGATAGCAAAGCAATATGCCCCCAACTGAGGGTCCCTTGACGGTTGTAAAGAAGCTGCCAGGAGATCCAGAGCGGCTGTTTGAAACAGAAGAGAATAGCAAAAATCAGAGTAGGTTGTTAGAAGAGGCTGCAAGGTCACTGCTATTTCTGTTACTCTAGGTTTAGGCCCAGGAAGCTAAAAGCAGGTATGAAAGTTGGTGATGAAGGGTAGCAGAATATGCCACCCCAAAATATGCCACTTTGGCATGTTGATTGTTTTGAGTTGTAAGCACTTGGAAAACAGCAAATGCAGGGAAAGGCTTTCTCCGAGCTCTCCTTATCTGCCTAAAGATAAATCCTCCAAAATCCCCTCCCCAGGAGTTTCATCAACCAGGGAATATTGACTCTCATCACAGGAGAAGGGACTAGAAGTCGACACCACATCCCAACAAACTTTATCACAAACTCTCATGCCTCCCATCTATTCTTCTACAGGTCATTCATCTTTCCTAGCAATTGTTTACTTTCCCCTGAGAGGCGTGCATCCCCTCTCCCCTTTCCCTGTTTAGATGGTATTCAAGCCTGAATTCTAAGCCACTTCATTGAGTTACTATTTTTTCCCTGGGTGTCTCCCATGTATACATAAGATTTACATATTGATAAATTTCTGTTTGTTTTTTTTCTTGTTACTCTGTCTTTTATTACAGGGGTCTCAGCTAAGAACTCAGAAGAGTAGAGGGAAAATTTATTTTTCCTCTTCTACGGTAATTAGTGCAAAAGATCAGAGAAAGGGAGCAAGGACTTTGGGGTAACCCTACAGGGACAAGTAATCAATGTGGAGGAAACCCAACCAAGTATTTTCCCCTCCCCCACACCAAACCTACAAGAATCTGTCAGTTTTTATAATTATATCAAGCTTCGTGTATATAAAATTGTTCCTGATTATATTACTCATTTTTTTCAAATGAAAATTTGAAATATTGGTGTACATAATTTCAATATTGGTGTACATAAACTCTCAAGATTGTCAATTGTCAACATTGTTAAAATGCATATTCCCAGGCTTCAAATACCAAACATTCCAATCCAAGAAGTTTGGAGTTGGACCTGGAATTTACGTTTTTAACACAAGAATTCCCTGGTAATTCGGATGGTGTTGGTCTTATCACCACATTTTGAGAAGCACAGATCTGTAGTACTAACATAGTGCCTCATGTATAGTAGACACTGTGTAGTTGTACTGAATGATTTCTTCATGAAAGAATTTTGTTTCTATTTCAATATCCTATGATTTTGCTTGGGTCCACCCCCAACAAAAGATGGTAATTGTCCACTGAACACAGTAAACTGGTCTGAAGGTTTTAGACCATATTTCACGCAAAACTTTTTATTGAGTATCTGATGTTGGCCTGCTGTATATATTTAAGAGGCAGTGGTTAAATACATCAAATGTTTACTTATATTTCCTTCCTCTACTTTTATGTTTGTAAGTCCCTCTCTTTCTCTAGTGTCAGAAAAATACAGTCTTGCATGTTCTTCTAGTTTTGTCGGGGTTTTTTAAACTTGGGTTCTATGTTCATTACGATTACTTTATTACACTATAGGAATTTATTCTGTGTATGGTGTGACATAGTTCTGTAATATTGACCTTTTTGAAATTATCACCTGTCTCACTGTCATTTTTTAAATATTTCTTATTTGCCACACTGATTTGATTTATGGCCTTTGTAATACATTCTATATATGACATCTTTATACTTTTCTCAGTTCTATAGAATTTTTTGTCTATTACACTGATTTTCTACTCTTAAAAATGGTTCTGTGCTATTTTATTGTTAAACTTTACAACCTGTTTCACTGCTTAGTATTCTAAGTCTCCAATCATTATTTTGTACTTTCAAAGTTTCTTTGCTATTCTCGTCTTTCTTCCTTCCAATTAAATATGCAGAGATTTTATTAAGTCCTGAAACATTCTTTGGGCATTTTATTTACAGCGCATTAAGCGTCAAATAACCTTTTTCTTTTACAATTGTGCATCTATTCTTTTAGGAATATGTTACGTCTTATCCAGAAACAAATTCAAGTATTCATCAGTCAAGTGTTGAGTTTTCTTTATATAGTCTTTACTCATTTGTTGTGAAATTTACACCTAGATATTTATATTTAGTATAAATGGCTATTTTTACTCAAATTATATATTATGTCTTATTGATATATTAGTATAAAAGTAATTGATTTGTAGTTATCTATTTATAACAAAGCTCTGTCGAAATCTTTATTTTTTTCAATTTTTTTAAGGCGATTCTTGTGGGCTTCATAAGTATGTCATCAAATAATGATAATTTTGCCTAGTAGCTTGAAGTCAGATTTTTGTTTCCTGCCTTATTGCATAAGGTAAAAGGATCACAATCATGTCAAGTTTAGGGGGTAAAAGTAGGCATCATTTTCTTGACTTTAATGGTAATGCCATTAGAGTTTCAGTTTCTGATAGCTTTGCTCCTTATTTGAGGTAGTTATTCTACACCTCATTAAAGAAGAAGCTCCTTTTTCCTACTTTACTAGATAGACAGGTAGGGAATGGTTTTCAATTTTGTCAAATATCTTTTTGGTGTGCATTGAAAGATCACTTAAAATTTTTATAAAGGCTCATTTATAATATATATTATCCCAGTCACCTTCCTAATACTAAAAGTTGTTTTCCCTGTTTAACAATGTTACATTATTCTTTTAATATACTATGAAAATCTGTTTGCTAATGTTTTTGAGAGAACAAGACTCTGAGACTGTTGGCTATTTTCATATTTTAGTGTCAAGGTTATTTTAACTGTTTCTCTGTGCTGGAGAAATGTCTACTTCTGAGGAGATTTGGTAATTTCTCTTTTCCCAAGAAATTATCAAAGTTATTGATATTTTAACTTTATTCCTATAGAATCATGCATAGTATTTTTAACCTATTTCTGAATATTTTATTTCCTTTCCAGTTTCTAACTATCTGTATTTTTTAGCTTTATTGAAGCATAATTGACCAAAAACAGTATGTATTTGAGCTGTTACAACTTCATGTTTTGATATAGGTATACGTTGTGAAATGTTCACTACAATGAAGCTGATTAATATATCCATCACCCCACATGGTACCTTTTTTTTGTCGGGAGAACACTTAAGATTTACCCTCTTAGGTTACTTCAAGTATACGAGTCTATATTGTTAACTATACTCACCATGCTGCACATTAAATCTCCAGAATTTATTCATCTTCCATAACTGAAACTGCATCCTTTGACCAACATCACCCCATTTCCCCCATCCCCCAACCGTTGGCAACTACCATTCTCTCTGTGCTTCCGTGAGTTTGACTATTTTAGATTCCACATGTGAGATTATGTGGTATTTGTCTTTCTGTGTCTGGCTTATTTCATTTATCATAATGTCCTCCGGGTTCATCCATGCCATTGCAAAAGGCAGAATTTCTTTATTTTTTAAGGATGAATAATATTACACTGTATATTTTCTTTATCCATTCATTCATCAACAGACGTTTATGTTGTTTATCATATCTTGGCTATTGTGAATAATGCTGCAATACACATGGGAGTGCAGATATCTCTTTGACATACTAATTTCATTTCCTTTGGATATATATCCACAGTTAAGAATGTTAAGTCTTATGGTAGCTCTATTTTTAGTTTTTTTTGAGAAGCTTTCATAATAGTTGTACCAATTTGGGCCAGCCCCGGCAGCCTACTGATTAGATTTGGCGTGCTATGCTTCAGCGGCCCGGCTTCAGTTCCCAGGCACGGACCTACACCACTTGCCTGTCAGGGGCCGTGCTATGGCAGCAGCTCACATACAAAAAGAGAAAGATTGGCAGGGGACGTTAGCTTGGGACAAATCTCCCTCAAGAAAAAAAAACTAGTTGTATGAATTTACATCCCCACCAACAGTGTACAAGGATTCCTTTTTCTCCACATCCTCACCAACACTTGTTATCTTAGGTCTTTTTGATACTAGCCATTCTAACAGGCTTAAGATGATATCTAATTGTGGTTTTGATTCCCATTTCTCTGGTGATTGGTGATATGGAACATTTTTTCATATATCTTTTGGCCTTTAGTATATCTTCTTTGAGAAATGTTCTTTTCTCATTTTTTAATTGGGTTACTTTTTTGCAGTTGAGGTGTAGGCATTCCTTATATATTTTGGATATTAATCCCTTATCACATGCATAGTTTGCAAATCTTTTTTCACTTCAGCTTGGCTTTTCACTCCATTGATTATTTCATTTGCTGTGCAGAAGCTTTTGAGTTTGATACAATCTCATTTGTTTATTTTTTTCTTTTGTTGTCTGTGCTTTGGGTAGTGTCATATTCAAAACTCATTGCCCAGACCAATGTCAAGATGCTTTTTTCCTATGTTTCCTTCCCGGAGTTCTGTGGTTTCAGGTCTTAGATTTAAGTCTTTAATCCATTTTGAGTTGATTTTGATATATTTTTTGAGATAGGAGTCCTGTTCCATTCTTCTGTATGTGGATATCCAGTTTTCCCAGCACCATTTGTTGAACTTTCTATCCTTTCCCAGTATGTTCTCAGCACCCTTGTAGAAGATCACTTGACCATAAATGTGTGGACTTATTTCTGGGATCTCTTTTCTGTTTTATTGATCTCTATGTCTGTTTTTACACCAGCACTATACTGCTTTGATTACCATAGCTTTGTAACATACTCTGAAATCAGGAAGGATGATGCTTCCAGTTTTGTTCTTCTTGCTTAAGATTGCTTTGGCTATTTGGGGTCTTTGTCATTACATATAAATTTTAGGTTTGTCTTTTCTATTTCTGTAAGAAATGCCATTGGAATTGTGGTAGGGCTTGCATTGAATCTGTAGATCACTTTGGGTAGTATGGACATTTTAACGACATTAATTCTTCCAGTCCTTGAATACAAGGTATCTTCCCATTTGTCTGTGTCTCCTTTTATATCCTTCATCAATGTTTTGTAATTTTCAGTGTACAAATGTTTTACCTCTTTGGTTATGTTTCTTCCTAAGTATTTTCTTCTTTTTGGTGCTATTGTGAGTGGGATCATTGTCTTAATTTCCTTTTTAGATAGTTCATTGTTTGTGTATAGAAACATTACTGGTTTTTGTATGTTGATTTTGTATCCTGCAACTTTGCTGAATTTGTTTATTAGTTCTAACCAGGCTTCTTGTTGTTGTTTAGTCTTTAGGATTTTCTGTGTATATAATCTTGCCATCTGCAAACAGAGATAATTTCATTTCTTCCTTTCTGATTTGGGTCGTTTTACTTTTCTTGTCTAATTGTACTGGCTAGGACTCTGGGTACTATATTGAATATATTGAATGGTGAGAGTGGGCATCCTTGCCTGGTACCTTTGTGGATTTGGAGCCAAGTCTGTAGAGTGGCAGGGCTGCTTCCAGGACTACAGGCAGGACCACAGCTGGCCTGCACTCCAGTGCAGGCCTGCCTTCTTCCTAAGACATCTTTCTTCAGTCTTGGGCTACACCAGGGTTTCACTACTTGCATCCCAACGTTCCCGCAAAGGCACTTTTGATCATGGATGGCTGCCAAACTGTTGTTTTTGTGGAGGAACAAAAGCTAGGGACCTCCTATTCCCCCACCTTGCTGACATTACTCCCTTTAACCATCTGTGTTTATGTATATTTTTTTTATTTTTCCCTAATCAGATTTCCCAAGAAATTACTTTTCCCTCCAATAAATAAATAAAGTGAATGTTTGGTTTAGTTATTAGTTCTGTTTATTTTATTAATTTGTTAAGTTCTATACTTATATAATAACTTTCTAAACTAACTTTATTAAGATTGTGTTTTATTTTTGATAAATTTGTGACTTAGGAAATGAGTGATTATTGAGGGAAAAATGTTAATCACTAAAAGATATAGCAAACATCCCAGAATAAAATTGCATTCCCTAAATGATGATAGAGAAAGTCATATAACTATTCTTTTTTCTCATTGCACTGCCTACCAAGGGGATTTCTTCCAAATCCAGCTTCAAGATTGCCATAGGCTACTCTTAGCAACAGATTAACTTAGAAGGACATAGGACAGGAACTATATCTTGCCAGCAGAGCAGTGTTTTTTATTTCTCTTCTGTGTGAGTTGTACTTCCATCATTCATTTAGAATATAGGTCACAAGCAAGGAGAAGACACCCATATTGGGTGGGTGCAAAAGCCTGCCTGGCTTAGAAGCCTAATAACCCAAAGAAGCCAATATCTCTTGTAACAACCCCAAAAGCATAACTTCCAGCATCTTCAAAGAGATGGGCTCAGTTACAAGAATTACTGCACTCAAAGAAGCCCAAAGATATGGCTTCCCTTCATGCATTTATTTCTCTCTCAGTCCAGAGACATTATTGCTCAGGGGTCGTTTTACTTATAAGCAGTGTTGCCTGGACACATAGTTAACGTTCAAACTTTATCATGTTTCCAGGAGAACAGAGCTATAAATTAACCAAAAGCCAAATTCTCATTCAGAATAGGTGTTTAGAAATGTAGGTCTTATTATTTTTTTTAGCAATTAAATATAAACCAATGTTTTATTTTTTATTCTGTCTATATAACTTAAAATTTCAACCTTAAATCTTACTTTCTTCTTTTGTTCTCCATATTTTCACAGGTAAAATTTGGAAATTATGCTTTTGTATGGGATGCAGCTGTACTGGAATATGTGGCTATCAATGACCCAGATTGTTCCTTTTACACCATTGGGAATACTGTTGCTGATCGGGGGTATGGAATTGCATTGCAACATGGCAGTCCTTACCGGGATGTTTTTTCACAAAGGTAAGATTTGTGTGGTCCAAATAAGAGGAGAGGAAATACACAAAAAGAAAATCTACTTGACTGCCCCATTTAACTTAATACATCTTGTTATCTTTGTCTGGAGAACCGTGATAAACAATAGCAAAAAAAGATAGTAGTTGTTCAAAAAGACATTGATTTCCTGAAGCATGTATTGAAGTAGTATTTTTCCCATAAAAAGGGAAAGTATTGCTGCATATAACTGATTTCACTCTCAAAAGATTGATATACAGGGCTGGCCCCATGGCTTAGTGGCTAGTTCAGCATGATGCACTTCAGCAGCCCTGGCTTCTAGGTTCAGATCCCAGGTGCAGACCCACATCACTCATCAGCCATGCTGTGGCAGTGACCCACATACAAAACAGAGGAAGACTGGCACAGACATTAGCTCAGGGCTAATCTTCCTCAAGCAAGAAAAGAGGAAGATTGGCAACAGGTGTTAGCTCAGGGCAACTCTTCCTCAGCAAAATAAAATATATATATATTGATATACAAAAGAAAGTAGTATGTTAATAATTTCTTTAGAACTTAATTAAGTAGTTTAGTCTTTGCATTTTTAGGGACTAAATGTCATAGAGTTAGCAACATCAATTCATTTCTAACAGCAGCAAAGTACAAAATAAACTTTAGGACCAATTTAAAGTTACTGAAGCACAGAACAATAGGGATGTTTCAAAAGGAAAAGGGTAAGCATTTTAGAGTCTCTCACTCAGTGTTAAAGTTTGTACGAGGCTGTCCTGGAAATTGAGACAGTTTATTAAGAAATAATACCCATCCTCAAATCAGAATTTTCTATTATAAATTGTTTAAGAGAGAAGGTTTTGAAATGTATATTTTAGATTAACAATGTATATGAAAGACTTGGGCCTGAAAAGAAGTCACAAAGATCACTTTCATTCTATGTGCTGCCAACAAGTTTGACCCTGAGGAAAAGTAATATCTGTCAGATAGAACTAGATTCCACTTATCACTGATAATACATTTTGTGTATTTTCTAGATATTCTTGTACTTATTTTCAAAAGTTAATGTCAGATCAAGAGGGCAGCTCCAGGTAGCACTAAGGCCCCAAATTTCAAACTATTTGAGTTGCATTCTTCAAATTTTAGGATAACAAGCAGCCATGCATTTTGTGGTTAAAAACAAAGAAAAACTAAGTCAGTAGTCCAGAATTTATCATCACTCTTCCATCAGCTAACTAAAAATCTAGGCCTCTCTCCTTATCTGCAAAAGAGGAAGTTAGATTAACTCTAAGGTCCTGTTGTAGTCAGCTTTCTGTGTAGCAACAACCCCAAGTATCAGTGACTTTTAAAAAGTTATTCCTCGTTCATGAATCATAGGGCTGTGAATTGGCTAAGTTCTGCTGCAAGTTGCGGGTCCACTGCAGGTCCCAGCTATGCAGCTTCTCATTGCAGGGCCCAGGCTGAAGAAGCAGCCCTATCTGGGACATCCTGTTTTCACTGCAAAGAGCATTTGCAAAGAAGGCTGGCAGAAACGTGCAGTACCTCTCGCACTTCTTGCATGGATGTGGCGTATGTCACATCTACCCACAGACCAACTAAAAAGAGTCTCATGGCCAAACCCAAAATTAATGGGGTGGGCAAGTGTACTACCCATAAAGGGAAGAAGGGAGTAAATAATTATGAACAATATACAATCTACCAGGGGTCCCTTCTGGCTCTAAAATCTTCTAAGTGTAAGACAAAAATGAAATATGCATAAATTGGGAAGTAAAATATGAAGTTGTAAATAATGACTGATCAATCAAAACACATTTATCGATGAGTAGATTCTAAAGTGAACAAGCTGGAAAATCAATTATGCCATAGGGACTTTACCTGCGAGGCATCTTCAGTCTAGTAGGAGATTGAAGACCCATGTCCATGAAGCAATGAACAATACAGATATTTCTGTAAATGTGTGCTGGCATTTAGCTATATACGACATCATATTGCTTATTTCTATCTTGTTAAATTGTGTAGTTGAGATATTGAAGGAGCTAAATACCATACAGAATAAAGAATTAATCAAAGTAAAGATGAATAAAGGCTCTCCAGAGAAGGTGAGCCTTGAACTTGACCTTGAAGGATTAGTGGAGAATAGTTAGGCTGAAAGGAAAATATAGATAATTCTTGGAGAAACAGTGAAGGCAACAGAATAGAAGTACGAGAGAGGAGAATATGTTGGGGAAAATCAGGACATCAAGTTGATTTGAAAGGACATTTGAAGTTTAGAATTCGTAGTGAAGGCCACAATTCTGGAGCCCAGGAGTAAAATGATGAAGATGGCATCTAAGGGAAGATTAATCTAGTTTTGATATGAAGGCTGCATTAGAATCAGCAAAGACTAGTGCAAACCCAGAAGCATGAGATAACGAAGGCTTGGCCAGAACTGGGTAAGGGAAAATGAGGAGGGAGACGCTTCTAAGCGAAGAGGCACCCCATTGTTTTTATGAGTTTAGGACCGAGGGTGGAAAGCATAATAGAACGAAAGAGGATGCCAGGCTTTTATGGTGAAAGACCAGCAGAAGAGTTTAGTGGATCCTTACCATGAACCAGGTAGACGAGAAAAGGATGGTTTATTCCTTAGTTGGGGTTAATTGGCTTTTTCTTCACTACAAATATTTTTTGTTTCCAGATCTTATTTCTGAGTCTTTTACACAAAAAATGAAGCCAACAAAATCAATACACAAATGTAATAGCAATTAAGGAAATATTTAATAAATAACACCAAGGGTTCCATTTCTTATTATCTCTGTGGTGCTTTACCTATCAGAGACTTTAGTTCTGAGGCAATGTATGCCAGTGAACTGCTGAAAAGTCATATTAAGCGTGGAGCATTACTTTTCCTTTGTTTGAGTTGCATTATGGATGTTGACAATTTAAATTGTCCCTTTCTGTGGAGTTCCTTAATAATGACACTCTGCATCCTGGTTCCCTGGACATCTGGGAGAAGAGAGAGCCAGGAAAGAAACATGATCTGGCAGTTGTCACTGTGGCAACTCATTTCTCTATAAACACGTGCCACATTTATCTATTACCCACACTCTCCCCCTGAATTCAGAAAACGTCTGCATTCATCCCCTTTTGCTATGACATTAGGGAAAAGAGATCTCTTTTTTACTGACTCATTTAAAATACTATAAAGACCATAAAATTTAACCATTGTAGTACATGTTAGAAATTATTATAAACAGCTTCCATATATCAACTTATCCTAGGTCATTGATTAAACTAAATCATTGACTACTATTGTGATTATTTTTGGTGAAAATGACAAAATTTAGGGTGATTTTTAATAAGTAAATTATTATTTCTCAGATATATACAATATACCACAACCTAAAAAAATCAAAGTACTTTAATACATAATAAATATTAATATCTAAAATAAATATTATTAATTATATAGTAACTATATTTAATATCTATCTGCCCAATACCTGATATGCTTGTACATTTGAATAACACTTCAAAACATTCATATGAAATGTGCATTTGTTTATTACACACTTGCATATTAGTGCACAACTAATATGCTACAAGTACGTACCCTGAGCCGACGGGCCTGGGCTTTGGCACGCATCAGGTTAGGCATCCAAGACGTGGGCTGTGGGGATACACTCACTCATACAAGTGTGTGTGAGTGGACACGCACAGGAGTGACTTCTGAGGACCAGTAAGTGCTAAAATGTATGTAACCATAGACTGGGAAAGAAGAGCTTTGTTTCCTTGGTCAGCACAAATACTAAATAACTTGGCAGTATTTATACATCACATCAGATGGGTCAGAGTACTAGTGTGGTGGGTAACGTTTACAATGAATTCTCTGACACTATTTGTTCATCAAGTTTTATGTGGCCCTTTACATTTAATAGCTCTTAGTGTAAAAAAGTATTTAGTCAAAAGTTGTTTCATTAAAGACATTAACAATAGAAGAGAACTGAGTTTCCAGAGTGATATCATTATGCTATCAATAAAATTAACTCCAGTGTTGATCTTACAATATTCACTATTCATAAGGGTAAAAAGATAACCAAAACATATTTATTAAGCATCTAGTGTGAGCTCACTTCTGCTCTCAAATCTTAGTGAATGACAAGGAATGATTAATTCATGAGTTTAATTTTATAATTCATCAATAAAAGAGTCACTTTTTGCCTATTAGCTTCTATCCCTAAACTTTGGGAATGGAACCACCAAGTGGCAAAAAAACAAGGATATATTTCAAGCTGCATGGAGAAGGATTTTATTGCATTCATGTTAGTGGCACAGATTTATAAACAATATTTCAACCCAATCACAGAATTTCGGAAGCTTTAGAAATGGAATGAACAGTAGTTCCCTTTTTACCCAGGGATGGAACTAGTCCAAAGGGGTAAATGACTTTCTTAGAATCAGAAACAAGCAATAAAACTGAAAAAAATTTCAAGATTTCAAATTCCATGTCCAGTGTCCTGATCATTGTGCACCCTGTGGTCCCTTATCTCACGTTAAAAGCATACAGGAACAATATCAAACATGCTACATAATGCTTACTATGTGCCAGACTCTGAGTTCTTACATGGAGCAACCTATAAGGTAAATACTGTTGTTATCCTCATTTTACAGACATTGAAACGGAGACATAATGAGGTAATGCAATTTATCCAAGTTCACGATTTACCGAGTATTAGAGCTGAGAATCAAATCCAGACAGTCTGACTCCAAAAACTTACATACATTTTAAATAAACACATAGGCATTGTCTCTCTTTTTCTCTCTCCGTCTCTCTTTCTCTTAGGGACACAGAATAGAATTAATTATAATCCTTGATTTATGATATACTTTATTGGTTCATAAATGTCTACTTTTATTTGTTCAATTAGGTTTAAAATCCTTGAATATAGTCTTTGTTTCCCTTGCGTTGTTAACTATTAGAGTATCTAGTGCTTTCCTTTGTATTTTTATTTGTATTCAGAAAAAGAACATTAAATCTTTTTACCTCCTTCTATCTTAATACTTCTTACACTTTACCTCTTAAGTCCTGCCTCATAAGTCCCTTGAGTTCAGGCACATGTCTGTACATCCCTAGTGCCTACCTTCATGCCTAGCATACAGTAAGCATTCAATAAATACTTGATGAAGGAATAAAACATCTACCTATTTATCTACCTACCTATTTGGTCAAAGATCATCCTATTTACTTATCCTCCAATAAATTGAATGCCTCCTTTGTACTTGCTTGATATTAAAAAAAGTCTTCTATCTTCTCTTATCATAATATTTTTTTTCTTTCTTGGTTTCTCCAATTTTTCATACAATGAGTAATAAAAACTGAGAAGAAAAAGAAAACAAACATGCACAGGTCTACCTTTCTTTCCAACTCCCTGCTGTAAGAATTTTTATGCTTTCATTCCCCAAGGAACGTAGAAAACATTCCTTTCACTTGCAAGCATAGAGCCCTAATCCTTTTATTTCCCAACCAGAATGAGGTAGTTTCCAAGCACTTTTTCCCTTTTCAGAAGAGAAAAAGGCAATTTCCATTGACTGCCCAGTTAGTGGCTCCAAATTCAGTCAACAAGTGGCTTGAGCTGTGCTCTCGGTTGGCTGGAAGGATTTCTCATAGAGGTGCTTGTAACCGGAAATTAAACAAACAAACAATTGTTTTCTCTGCAGACCTACAAAATATATGCAGTCCCTCAGCTCTGAGAGCAAGAGTGACATTACCAAGATGCATATGTAAACATTATGCAATATGAACTTATACATTAAACTGTAGGGTACAGACAATAAATGCTGAAAAATTTAGAGAAAGGAAAATCATTGCGGAGAAGAATAGGAAAGATTTTATTAGACTTGACCTGGAAGACATCAGGAATAAGCAGAATTTGGATATGGGAACAGGCACAGGTAAGACACCCAGAAAATGTGAGGAAATCATAGAAATGGAAACAGTCATCACGTGTTGAAAGGACAATGAGAAGGAACAACTGGACTGGAGAGAATATTGGGAGAGGATATGGGTAGAGAAGCTGAAATTGAATGTGACACCCAAGTATTGATAGCAGCTATTTATTAAGTATCTACTATGCTAAACACTTGATGTATTTCATGTAGTACTTGCCTCAAGTCTGTGGATTGGACATTTATTAATTGCATTTTGTAAATTTGAAGCAACTGAGGCTCACAGTTAAGTATCTTACCAGTCATACACAAATGATAAGTGGAGCTAGGACTCAAACCCAGGTTGGAGCTCGTGTTCTCTCCACCCCACGTGAGCTTTGTGGGGCTCTGAGGAGAGGAATCTGTGGACCGAGGAGCATCTGAGGAGTCTGAGGTATGGATTAGAGGAGACAGAGCTTACTGAGGAAGGCCATTACAAGGCTGTTGTAACACTCCAGCTGTGAAGCAGTGAGAACATTCTCAACGAGAAGGAGCAGAAAAGATTAGACAAAAGGTACAGTTTAAAGAGGGATAGACAGGACTTGGTGGAAATCAGAGAAGTTCATATAATGCAGGAACCTGAACAGGAAAGGAAGTGCAGGGTCAAGCGGCCACAAACAGCTGCCTCTTCGCTTCTCCTTCCAACTCTCTTGTTTTCCCTTCTTGATCATCTGCTACAAGTTTTGCATCAGCTCAGTTTCATCTCCAGGTAAAACCAATTGGAAAGTCATTTCCAGAAAAGCAAAGATTATTAAAAAAGAAAAAAACAAACTGATAATTCACTACCCAATAGATATTTATTTCAAATGACCTTCTAGCTTGCAGATTTTTGTCCTCTAGTTGCTCAAATAATATTCATATATCCCTAGTAATATTGTTCTTCTCTCTCATACATCAGATAGTATTTTTTAAATTATATGTATTTGTATACATACACACACACCACTAAAACCAACTGGTTTTTATTACATTTTCTGTTTTAGATCAAGAAAACTAGATAGTTTAGATGGGCATGTTTACATAAAGTAAGAAAGGAAAATGAACGGTCGCAACACAAAAAAAGAGAGAGGACGTTGAAGGCTCACTTTCAAAGGGAGATAGGAGTAGAATAAAATAATATATATTTATACATATATTTTTATTTAAAATAACATATTTTAACTATAAAGTGTTAAAGGCAATTAATTTATTTCTCATATAATATATATATATTAAATAACAGCCTCTGGAAACCATTGAAAGGAAGGCACTATTCCCATTTCAGAGCAATTCCCTTTTAAAACATTTGTTTTAAACTTAGAATTTTGAATTCTGAGGCAGCTTGTCAGTCATTTTTTTTTCTGTTTCCTGAATCCTCATGGAGCTATTTTCACGACTAATATCCTGTGGGCTTTACCAATTTCCCTGACTACTGCTTCTAGTGTGGAACTTAAGGAATTCACATTTGTCTCCGTGTTTATTCTAAATAAATGGCAGTGTAAGTACAACTGGTGATATTTCCGGTATGTTAATATTTCAAAAATATTTATTACATGGGCATTATATAATTTGAGATTAGTTTTATTAACCCTGCAAAGCAGTAGCCAAATTTTAAGAAAATTACATGGCTTTACTCTAAAGAAGCATAGGGCATTCCTACGGTTGAGCACCAGCCCAGCCATCAGACAGGCAATCCCATGGAATAAGTTTTGAAGTCTTAGAAGATTCTATTTTCCTTGTATTTACATCATACGTCATTTGGGGAATACTTCATCCAAGGTACAAGAGTACCCTTTATAAACAAGCCTCTTTTATCAGACTTTTCTTAGAAAAGTACCAAGGTACAGGGAAGTCAAATGACTTGCACAAGATGCAAAGCAGTATTTCAGTGGGATAATGAACCCGTGACGTCGGACCAAGCTGCTTTCCAAGAAGCGAGTCTGATCAACCTGTTTTCTAAATAATATTTGTGCTGTTTCTTGATCTCAGTAAGTATTCTTTCATTCAAAAGCAGTTGTTTTACAGAAAGCATAGTTATTATAGTGGTATAAAGTAGGTCTAACTAAAGCCTGAGTTTTTGACATTTCAGAACGTAAATCTACAAATGTGTATTGAACTTTAAAGTACACATACACACATGGACACACCTGCAAGCACACACAAACTACGGAGTCAGTTATAAGCCTCTCTCAAAAATACCTTTATTCCATTATACTTACATCACATATTTCAATTCAAAACATTCATTTTACTCAACAGACTTAGTCCCTAGACATTTTTTACTGTTTTAAAAATTCAACCTCCTTTTAAAGGGAAAATTTGATGTCATTGAAGATAATAGAATATATTACTTTTTTATCAACCCTTAAAATATTGTAAGCATGGTGACAACATGGGAATAAGCACATGGGCTCCCATGATAGTTACGTTGATAAAAGAAACAACCACAGAAGATGATAAATGAATGAGACTTCGGCCTGCATTTAGATGAACTCCCTAATTTTACAAATGTGAACTGAGAAAGGAAGTCGGGTGACCTGCTTAGAGTCTAACCCTTGGTCAGAACATGCCCTGGGGACCACAAACCCAGGTTCCCAGTCCAGTGTTCCACCTCAACCCTGTTCTGCCAATTCTCTTTGTTAAAAAATCTTTGTTAAAATTTTTTATCCAAAAATTTACGAGTAAAATAAATATTTTCAGAAGCGCAATTATATCTTATATAAAGGAGCAATAGCATTAATTAGTAAATACATTTAACAGGGTCATAAACATGACCAGAACATCCATTTAAAAATTGTCATTATTGGGGCTGGCCCACTGGCGCAGTGGTTAAGTTCGCACGTTCTGCTTCTTGGTGGCCCGTGGTTCACCAGTTCGGATCCCGGGTGCGGGCATGGCACTGCTTGGCACGCCATGCTGTGGTAGGCAGTGGAGGAAGATGGGCATGGAAGTTAACTCAGGGCCAGTCTTCCTCAGCAAAAAGAGCAAGATTGGCAGTCGTTAGCTCAGGGCTGATCTTCCTAAAGAAAAAAAAATTGTCATTACTTGGGGCTAGCCCTGTGGCTAAGTGGTTAAGTTTGGCATACTCTGCTTTGACGTATTCCATATTTCCAGGTTTGGTTCCCAGGTGCTGACCTACACCACTCATTGGTGGCCATGCTGTGGTGGCAACCCACATACAAAACAGAGGAAGATTGGCACAGATGTTAGCTCAGGGTGAATCTTCCTCAGCAAAAAAATAATTGTCACTACTTTATCAACATACAGAAAAAGTAGCACAGTTGATGGATAGAGTGTTATGGATTGTGTTACCCCTAATTTATGCAGAAACTATACATAGACTAAAATAATAGTTAACATTCATTGAAGACTTACTGCATGCTGGGTACTATTATAAGTTTCCTCATGATATTAAGTCATTTAATTCTCACAATATCTTTCTCAAGTAAATACTAGGATTAGCCTCATTTTACAGTTGAGGAAACTGAGTCACAGAAAAGATAAGCAGTTTTCCAAGGTCATAAAGTTAATAAGTGGCAGAGCAAGCAAGATGTCAAACACTATATGACCCTAGTTTCTGCTCCCACAAGTCTAATCACATGCACCAACGTGTACCAGGATAGCAAGCATCCAAATTATCTTCATGCCTGCTCGGGTGGCTGCCTTCTCTTGCATTAAAATGCTGATAGGCATTTTAGTTTACATGAAATTTGGGTGACTTTCAGAAACTTAAACACACGCCAACAGCGAGAGTCCTCCATTATGATAAGAGGGCAGGTCCATCTGAAATTGAAGCTGTCTTGCATCAGCTGATCAGAAGTAAGCAATAAAAGTATTGAAAATTGAAAACTGTGGGAGGATGCTGCAATTATTTTCCCTCCCTCTTATCTTTTTTTGCTATAAATAGCTTAAGAGTGTACTTGACCAAAACTTTAATTCTTCCTTCATGGAAGTTTTTATTCATCATGACTTTTTAATTGGTGGAATCCATAATTGCCTCTTATCTGTCTCATTTCATAGTTCTTTGAGCAGCTTAAATAAACTAACATCATAATTGGTCAGATTGTCTACTCACATGTTGAATGCTTACTAATATGAAACAGAAACTATTATTTCTGGAACTAAATTATGGCTAAGATAAGAATGTAAGATTTCCATATGGAATAACACTTGTGAATCCCTGTAGTGCAGAATGATAAGTCTAACAGAGGCACCAACAATTTTTGTCTTAATTAACACAGTTCCCTGCTTTAGCACCAGCTTCAAAAAGAGAAAGACATTCCTTAAAGTGTGCGTTCACTTTTTTTTCTTAATAATCCATTCTATACCTGTCATTTCTGAAGCTATTTATGTTTGGAATAATGTTAGTAACTACTGAAAATGATTAAAATCCAGCATGTTTTTGTTTTATATGTTACTGGTCTCAGAAAATGCATATAAAAATTGTGCCGTAGTGATATTCTTACCAATGGTGCATGGTGAGACACAGAGGCATGATGGGAAGAGCCAGCAACCTAAAACATCATGGTGAGCTTTATGTTCAGATAAGGTTTTCAGGATTTTTCCAAAATAATGTTTTCTGTAGTGACACTTTTATTCTGAAGATTTTTGTCAATTTTCTTTCCATTAATTACCCAGGATCTCTGCACTGCCTATAAAAGCCAGTCGGGCCCTTCTAAGAAGTCTCTCATATTCTTTGAGCCAATCAACATGAATTTTCCTAATGTGATTTTCTCCTCTTCTGTATTTTTTAGCAACTGCAGAAACTTGCCAAACAAATTGCCTTCCAACCAGAATATATTCAGTAAGGTAGATATGAATACTCCATTAAGGTTGATGAGCTAGAACAGACTAGAACCCAGGTGCCCCGAATATCAGGCCAAACTGTGTGACTTTAGGACATGGGGAATCATTGAAGAATTTAGGAAAGACTAGCCATAATCAGAAGTATGCTTTTTGATCAGTCTAGAAAGAATGTTTGTGAAATAGAAGAGGAATTGACTAGAAGGAAGGCTACAGTTAGGAAGCCATTACTGTATCTATAAAATAAATTCAAAGAAGGCAGGAATTTTTGTCTACTTTATTCAGAGACATATTCCAAGCATCTAGAAGAAAGCCTCCCACATAGTAGATGTTTGGTAAATGTCAGATGAATGAATGGATGAATGTATCACTTAGGAAAAGCAAAAGGCCTGAACTAGAGTGAAGGCAATAGAAAAGGAAGGAAAGGGAGAGAGATTGAAACGTAATGCTGCCCATCGACTAGATACAGAGATGGGGGAAAGGGGAACCAAGCATGATTTTGAAATCCTTAGCTTTGCTGGCTGGGAGATGGGAAAGTCATTCAAAGCAAAGAAGACAGGAGAGGAAACTGGTTGGAGAGTGAAAGTATTTATTTTGGTCTAGACATGTTGAGTTTGAGGCACTGGAGGATGATGCATACATATGGGGAAATCCAGAGACTATGACAGACAAATGACAATGCAGGGGGGAACTTGAGGGAGAGGCTGGAGCAATGGATATAGATTTGGACAAACTCTCCATTAAGATAAAGCCAGAGACATAGCCCACAGAAAGGGCATAGAGACAAAGAGACAATGTTTGAGGTAAAAATTGCTTTCAAATGTCCCTTTTTTGCTTTCCTCTCCTTTCCATTCCACAGTCACTAACCTAATTGAATCTCTTAGCACATTGTGTCTGGGAACACAACTATCCCTTTCTCTCCAAACCTATTCAAATCTTATGCATTCTGTGGGTTCTAGTTCATGAACCATCCTAAATATAAGTCTTCCCTAGAAAATTCAGCTCTTATCAAACCCTTCATTGTGTTTCTGTATTTTATCTTCTCTGTACAACATATGTCACTTTTTTGTTAATCATTTCTTGTGTTCATACTCTGACATTTCAAACATACTCTAAATTCTTAGCTTGCAATGAATTGCAAAATCTACCTTATCCTTCCTTTTTTATCTTCTGTAATAAATCCCTGGTAGGTGTTCAATAAATTTTTGTTAAGTAATGTTTGAGAGGGAAAAACACAGTCCTATTCTCATTTGTGATTACTAAGGCAAGCAACTTACTAGAGAATAGGATTTGTGTTTGTTCATTTAATCAACAAATATTTGTTGAGCAAGTACTTAGGGCTTGATACTATTTTATTTTTCTAGAGGAAAAATGGTGAACAAGATTGGTGAGGTTATTGCTTTCCTGAAGCTTATATTATACTGGAAACTTGGAGGATGAAACATACAATAAATGAGAAAACAAATAAATAGGATAATATCATTTTGGAAAACACATTATGAAGAAAATATAACTGGGACAGAGGATAAAGATGGACCAGGGTAGGGGTAGGTCACAGAAGACCTTTCTGAGGATGCAACATTTTGCAATCTTGAATGTAAAATTTGGAGGAAGAGTATTCTATGCATAGGCAATAAAAAATGTAAAAGCTCTGAAATGATAACCAGCTTGGAGTGTTTAAAGAATTGCAAGGAGTCCAGCATGGCTCAGAGTGAACAAGCAAGAGAATAGTGTGAAAGGATATTAAAGAGTTAGTTGGGCCCAGAGGTACCATAGAACCTTGAAAAACATAGTAAAGACTACAGATTTTTTCTGACAACAAAGGCAAGCTGTTGGAAATTTTGAAAAGAGGTGTATTTATTACCTGGATATTAAAATAGAGAAAGAAATGTGTAGGAAGGAAAGATGGCAGTGGAAGCGGTAAGCAAGAGTGAATGTAGGAAGTTAGGAAGCCAGTGCCGTAGTCCAGGAGAAAGATGGTGGTGGCTTGGTCTAGGGTGGTATAGTTGAGAGGGTGAAGTGACTGATGCCAGTCTATCATAGCTATAAAAGTCATAGGACTGGCAAGTGGTATGGATGCAATGGGCAAGGTGAACAGAGGAATCAAGATAACTTTTTTTCTGAATAAATAAGTGGATGGTGGATATTAACTAAGTTGGTCAAGCATGAGCCAGAAGTAGGTTAAGAGCCAGGAGAATTAAGACTTTGGCCTTGGGTTTGGTAAACTTGACATTTTTATTACACAGGAACTTAGTTATATATAAGTGTGAAATTTAGGAAAAAAGACAAAAGAATAAGAATTACAATTTAATAGGTAGAAGGTACTAGTTATGAAAAACTTATGCACTGGTTGAAGGACTTTGGCCAAGGACCAAGGTTCTTCCCACCTCTCCACTCATCCATCCTTGATGAGTGAGATAGGCCTATTCTCAGGCTCACCTACCTTGATGGAAGGATGCTTACAGCAGCAATAGGGGCAATGTGCTTCCCTGTTTCCATTCAGGAGAAGAGAATGAGAACTCTCTCCTCTCAAGCATGAATATACATCTGCCCCTTCAGCTTAATTAGTTCATCTTAGGTCATATGTTTACCCCTGGATGCAAGAACATACACTCAAAGCTTGGACTATCTATCTAATGAGGTGAAAGAGAAACTGGAGAGTCAGCTAAAATGTCTGCTACAACAAATCTAAAGAAAGAATTAACAGATATTAGAGAATATAAGGAACAAGGGAGAAAGAATCCATAATATATGTAATAATGCTATCATCTATTGTACTTTTATTTTGTGCTAGTGACTCTTCTAAAGATTTTCCATGGACTAACTCCTTTAATCCTCATCACACCTCAAGAGATAGGTGCTATTATCACCCCATTTTATAGTTCAAGAAACTGGCAGGTAGAGATGTTAACTTAAGTGCTTGAGTTATAGTCAATAAATGGCTGAATCAGGATTTGAGCCCTGACTCCAGGGGTCATGCTCTTAACCACTATGTTCTGGTTAAATTATGAAAATTGAAAGAGGGATGATACCATGTACTCAACTGGAAAATTGTAAATAGAGACAGGGAAGGAAGGCAGTATGGAAAGGAAGGATATGTTGTTGGTTTGGCACGTGTTGAATTTGTAGTGACATCAAGAGGTCTATCTGAAAACTGCTGAAAGTATGAGACAGGAGATTGAGTAAGATGAGAGAGATATAGATTTAGGATTTATCAAGACAAAGTAACAAGGGGAAAAAATCAAGAGAAAATACGTGCAGCGAAAAGAGAACTGAGCCCTGCAGCCGGACATTAGAAGAAAAAGAGAAAGAGCCACTAGTAAAGAAGTGACTGGAAAAGTGCATAATAAATAATGACAGTAAATTATGCAACCACTGTGTCCTCAGGATTAGAGCCAGCCTCGTATCAGGGTTGGCGCTTGATAGCTGTTTCTGAAATGAACACGTGAACTGCTGCTCTAGACTCTTTGGCTATGCTTGTGGTTTACTCTCACACAGTGGTTCTCAGACTTTAGCAAGCATCAGGATCACCTGGCAGGCCTGTGAAAACATAGACTTCCAGGGCCCCAGCCCCAGAGTTTATGAATCAGTAGAAATGCATAATTTGTTTTCTAGCAAGTTCCAGGTGCGGCTTTGCTGCCGATCTGTTGAGAACCACTGCTGGAACACAGTCTTTGACTTTCTTGCTGTTTACTATTCTCATTCTCTCCCTTCATCTTTTTTCCTGCTTATTTACTCTCTTCTCCTTTTTTCAATATTTTGAACTTCATATTCAATCATGTATAGACTACTCCCAATCTATATTATCTCATTTACTTCTTGCAAAACATCACTGAGGGAAGGATTATTGTCCCTATTTAACAGATTAAGAAACTCGGGTTTAGAAATCATAAGGCCTAAAATACTTTGGTGTTGAATCTATAAACCTAAACTATACAGTAAACAGGTTAGAGTTAGGGATAGGGCTAGGATTAAGGTTAGGGTCAAGTTAGGGCTGAGCAGTTAAAGTTATAATGTCCTTTTACGCTTCTTCCTCAATTCCATTTGTTTAATCTCTTCTACCTCATCAACCATGAGATCTTCTTCAACAACCAACAACGCTTTTCATAGCTACTCTAATGACCATATCACACTATTTTTCAAATCGTTTGTGGTTGCCGTTCTTTTTGTCTCTATAGAATCCTTGTTATTAATCAACTGGTTTCTCTGTAACTTGATTTAGTCTCGAACAGTGCTTTGTCTGTAGCGATGTAACAAAATCATATTAACTGGTGTATCGGATAGAAGTCTTCCAGATTTTCTCCTGAGCCTACTGTCTACTGGCCATTATCCTTATTCTAGTAAAATATCATATTTCTTTTCTTAGCAAAATAATTTCTTGACAGTAAAAACTTTGCCTCTATAGTCACTAACTGTTACCTACTTTCTGTGAAGGTAAAGAAAAATTTACTAATAAAATAAGATTTGTTTTTGCTTAAACAAGTTTCCTACTATAACCTTAAAGCTATAATCTTAGAAGTTTCCCCCTGCATCACATAATAAAGTCTAGAGGTCCCTTGCTAACTTAAAATTACCGACCATAGACTCTTGAAACGAAGAGAGTGATAATTTATCTGTTTCACAGCCATCTTTATCCAGGTCCCTATGAGCAAACAAAGTCCCTGAGAGGAGAGCTAAGTGAGCTGTAATCATATGGTTACACCCTAGAAGAGTTTGGACTACAGAAAATTCTAGATTTCCCTACTATCAGTCTTATGTATTACCTTCTACCCCATAAACTAGTATCCTAAAGTCCTAGTCCAGCTCCAAAACTTTAAAAGCTCCAAAACTGAAGTAGATGTGTGAGTTTTGAATCAGGTGCTCTGAAGACAAAAAGAAACACAGAAGAGAGATAAAGGATTATACAAGGTTCTTCCAGCCTCCCCCCTCCCCCTCTCCCAGCTCTTCTTGTACCACTCTCTTCTCCACTAACTGCCTTCCAAGGCGCTGGCCTACTCCTGGTGGCTGCTTCTGCCTCAGGACCTTCATTCCCTGACCTCTCACATTTCCTCTGGCTGACTCCAACTCATCTTCCTGCCTCAGTTTAAATGGCTTGCCCATAAGGTGAAATCTAGTCACTTTTCTTGCCCACTTTCAATGCCTTTCCACACACAGATACCAGCTCTGAGGAGAACATTCGCCAGCCCATTGTGAAGTGAAAAAAATGATGATGATAAGGACAATGTAATCAAATGTTAACTCAATGAATTCAATTTAAAGGACTATCTTTTGTTCTGAGATTATATTCACCTTATATTTGGAGAATTAAATATCCTTTCACTTGGAAAATTAGCATGGATATTTTTAACGTCCTTACTTAATGAAGTAAAAATTGAGCAACCTTGATCAAATCTCCTAAATATTTTTTTCCCTGAAATATAAAAGTCTTAGAATTGCATATTCCTTACTCAAAATTACTGTGGAGTGCAGGCAGGGAGAAGGGAGCAAAAACCATAATAAATGTGTAAGCAACTTGGTGTACAAGACCCCCTGTCTTATTTTCTTCTTTAAGCAACACAGTGTTTGGTACAGTGTGTGAAACACAGGAGCTTCTAAGCTGATGCTGCTGACTCTGCTTTCACATTCTGTACACTAAAAAAAAGTCCTTTGGGATGGTTTATGCAGAATTCTATGTCCTACTTTAAACCTAAGAACTTTTTTGACCTTCAGTGCATGTAGAAAAAGGTAAAAAAGGAGAAAAGTAGCCTATTCAAAGAGAAGCTTTTAAAAAATCTTCAAGCAAAGCTTTTCTGTTATCATTGATTAAAATAAAAAGAGTAACAAACTGAAAGCTTTAAAAGAGTAGTCCCTTGAAACCCTTTATGTACATACTGCAAAAACATTCCATTCTGAAACAAAGGCTTGCAGAGCCAGCTTACTGAATACAAAATGAGCAGACTCTGTCTGATTCCAATATGAAGGTGACCAGTTGAAGTCTCAAATAGCCATTGTGACCACCATCTGTAAAATCATTTCTCTGAAAACTGGCTACCTCTAGGATACAGATTCTGCATAATCTCACAAAGATGGTAGGGAAATCCCTTTAGGAAAGATTTAAATAATGGGCCATTGCCTACCACCTTCAGAGTTTCTCACATCCTTTGCCAACATTGAAAATCCATCTTAACCCTGACAGTAGACAACTAATTGACATGTTCCCACAGGTTCCCTTTCTTCTCCACCAAAAATGACCTTGTGTACACCACCAGTTTTGCAAGCAGCACAAGAGAGTCATTCTTTTGATAACACAGGATTTAAAATTCAGCTGTGGAATTGCACAGGAAGAGTTCCAAAAGGATTTGGTCACTTGGTGGAGCTTATACGGTGCAAAACAGACAGGCTCCACAATGAAACACCTGGTAAAGGGCACTTTTGAATTCTTAAGCTTTCCTTTCTTCTGTATTTTCACCCTTTGGAAGTCCATGCAGTTGCTGTTAGGCAGGGCATGTAATGTGGCACCTTGCATTACCTCAGTATGCCCACTTGTATGTCTGTTTTGACACAGTCACACTACAGGGACAATATGAAACATAACTTTAAAAATGCAATAAAAATTTTGTAGTCAACCTAAAAGAAAACCTTATACTGAAGCCAGTGGAATCAGCCACATATAGCATGCATAATATGTTTCAAGTCAGTGTAAATTGATTTGAAAAGAGAAGGGAAAAAACACGCAAACTAGCAATGCTTCCTCTCATTCAACAACCACCTACTATGTGCCAGACACTGTTCTAGGCAGTGAACATACAGCTGTGAGCTACACACAGTCCAGCCTCCAAGCTGCTTACTCTCTAGGAGGACACGTAAACAAGTGAATGGGCTGCTGTCTGTTCAGTGTGATATGTGTTCTGGGAACACAGGGAATCAGTATAGAACTCAGGTGAAAAGTATCTGGAAGGCTTCCTAGTGGAATTGATCTGAGCAGACAATTTAAAGAGTCGTTGAAGTTGGTTAATGTTACGGGGTGAATTACGTCCCCTCAAAATTCGTATGCTGCAGTTCTAACCCCTACTACCACCGAATGTGACTGTATTTGGAGATAGAGTCTTTAAAGAGGCAATTGGGGTTAAATGAGCTCACTAGGGCAAGCCTAGTCCAATCTGACTGAAGTCCTTACGGGAAGAGGAAATTAGGACTCAGACACACGCAGGAAAGACCATGTGAAGACACAGGAAGAAAATGGCCATCTGCAAAGCGAGGAGAGAGGCCTCAGAAGAAATCAACCCTGCTGACACCTTGCTCTAGGACTTTTGGCCTCCAGAACTGTGGGAAAATAAATTTCTGTTGTGTAAGCCACCCAGTGTGTGATAGTTTGTTGTGGTAGCCCCAGCAGACTAATACGGCTGATGAAGTAAAGTACATTCTCAACAGAAGGAACACGAGGAAGAGGTCCCATGTGGATTCAAGTATGAACCCGGGAGTGGCAGCAGATGAGGCCCAGGAGGCGCACAGGATGCTCTGGGGGATCCGGCCTCCTTCACAAGGGCCTGAAATGCCCCCATCAAAGAGTTTGGACTTGGTCCTGAGGGTGACAAGACACCATCAGTGGCTCTGAATTGAGATTCCATATAAAAAGCTTACATTTTATGATATTTACTCTGCCTGCAGTGTTGGTTATTGATTATCTGGGAGCAAGACCGCAGCAGCTGAGAAACCAGTCAGAAATTTATTGCAATAACCCAGATGAGAGAGGATAGCAACCTAAAATACAGTGAAAATGGGGGAAGAAAAAGTAAACTTGAGACATGAAAGAACAATGTGGAACAAAACACACACAAAAAGCTATAGAACAAAGGATGAGAACAAAGTTGTTAGAACAGTCTCTGAGCCTCCCCCACACTGTCACGTTTCCGCTCCAGTGGTTAGTCTTCTCGAACTAGTCACATTTATAATGGCAGAGAAGGCAAATTCCATTTTTATTAGTTAATATATTTGGCAACATCTCCTAAGGCACCTGCCAACACCAGTGTATCTCAGGCTTGTACTCCTGAACTCTGAGACCCGAGAACACTAAATTCATTCACACTTCTAAAAAGAACATAGATCGAGGCATATTCTATAATACCTATATTTATAACGCTGCCAGAAGTGTTCTATTTCGCATGTGTGAAAATTTCCAACAGAACACTCACAAACCCTCTTAACTCGAACCTCCAGCCTTGACATCCCTGAGGAAGAATAACTGGCTTCTAAATATAGTTAGCTAAGAGACAGAAGTTGAGGAGGAAGAGAGAGGAGGAAGGAGGGAAAATGGAGGGAAAGATAGACAGAGAGGGTTTTCCCCCCTCTGTTTGACTGCTGAGTCAATCTCTTTCCCTAAACAACCTACTTTTAGTGCAAAAGGATGCGGTTCCTCTCTTGGTGGGAGTCCAGTCCCTGCTGAAAGCCCTATGAAGTCAGTGGGTCTGCTTTAATTAGGAGCTCCACACGCGGACAAGCTGGAGTTAGCAAGAAATGTGTGAAGACAGTGAGTCTCATGCATGCGAAAACTTTATTTGCCATCTACGCAATGTTCAAATATTAGGAGGATTTAGTTTTATTATCCCTTTCTTCAAAGCATTCCGTTTTAAATGTCAGTAAGCTTTTCAAAATCAGGACAGGTTTTAGCAAATTGCTAGTGAAGGTTTATTCTTCTATTTCCCATGTGTTTCTTAATAAGTGGATGTTTAGTGGCCCAGAGGTCTGTCTGTCCAGTAGCCAACCTTTTCAGGTTCTACATGTAGTGATCATGTCTTCTCTCTCTTCCTGTTTCCCAACTGCCCTTTGCTGCCTTTATCTTCTTCTTAAACCCTGTATGACTTCCCAAACCAGAAGGTCTTCAAGAGAACATCACTTCGTTGTGCTTCCTGCAGAAGCCCAAGCACAAAGAGGAGTGATAAAGCTCTGGCCCCTGCTTTATTCATAAAACACTTTGCAAAGTGCATTTAGTAATTTGCCATTGTAACCACTGGCACCCAGAGCTTTCAGGGCCGAGTTCTGACGCTGTGTTTAGTTCATTCTTTGACTGCTCAGCTAAAACTTCCATTTGTATGCATTTATTCTGCTTCACACATTATGCTATCAGTCACTTTCAATATTTCAAAGTCACAGCAGGCTTTTTCTGACACACATTTGTCAGAATGAACTGCCTTGATTGCTATTATTATAGGCTACAGTGCCTGAGTAAGAGGAAAAAGCATATGTAGTACCAGAATATTGAAACTGCCTGATAAAACAATAGATACAAGAGAATAAAAATAGAATAAATGCATACAAATGGATGCTTTAAAAGGCCAGCAAAATGTAGGATTACAAAATAGGCGTATAGAATTCAAAAACCCATGAAGAAAAACGTAATAAAAATCTTTTTGAAGAAGATAAGGAGCCAATTGGAAATTCCACTGCCCCAGTGTCGGCAAGTAAGTGGATATTACATACTTTCTTTTCAGTAACCAGAAATCTAAATAGACTCTACTAATGGATGCTGTCATTGAATTTTAGCATGAAATTCGCTACTGAACAACAAAGAATACAATAAAAACCTATGCTCTAAACAAAAATAAACTTAATGAAAGCTGTAAGGGACTAACCAGAACTCCAGAACCGTTACTCCTTTATCATTCTTAATAGACTGCTGAGCATGGCGCCCAATAGGGTACCTGTGTCCCATTTGCCTGCTCTTCACTCCACCTTTTGGCCACACTAGAGAAGCATCATATAAGTTGATTTTAAAATATGAGAACATCAATGTCTAGAGAGATGAACTCCTTTAGAATTCCTTCAATTTCAAGTTTTGCATAAAGAATAAGATAAGAAAATTAAATGACAATAATTAGTATGCCAAATCTCTTCCCAAAAGTAAATTAATAAAATACAGAAATCTGAAGTATTTTTCTTAATGGCACAGATGAGAAAAACAGAAAAAGCTAAGTTGTATCACTCTTTTCTTTGGGGCATTTGCACTTGGCCCTCTGTAGCCACAGGTTCCACATCCACAGATTCAACCAACTGCAGAGGAACCCTACGATGGATGGCTGCATCTGTAATGAGCAGACCTTTTTTTCTTGTCATTATTCCCTGAGCAATACAGTAGAGCAACTATTTACATTGTATGAGGTATTATAAGTAATCTAGAGATGATTTGAAGTATAGGAGAGGGTACGCATAGGTTATATGCAAATATTACACCATTTTATATGAGAAACTTGAGCATCCTGGATTTGGGTATGGGAAGGGGGGCCTAGAACCAATCCCCCATGGACACCAAGGGCTGACTGTACATAATATTATAAATTTACCTCAGCTCATATATTCCTCAACATATTTCTCTAACGGAATATTCAAGAAATGATGGTAGACGTAGAAAACCTCCATCTAACAGACCCAGTGTTTGGAAACCCAAAATTAGAAGAAATAATAAAGTCACCCCCCACAAAAACCAAAAAATCTAGGTCACTTACTTGCTTGTTCTATTTCTAGAAATAAGATTTAATTCCTTCTGAAGAAATTATGTTTAATCTGAATGCTATTTAAAGCCTTGAGATAAAGGATTGCTATTTTAATTATGCCTGAAGGCTTATAATGAAATGTTAAAATTACATTTGGAATCTTTAGGCAGATTAAATTATTGTAAGTCCCGCATCGTCTTACCTACTCATTGCATTGAACTTCTTACATATATTAATAGTTTTTTGGTGTTTATTGATTCTTCATGAACCATCTGACTATTAGCGTAACTCTAGATTTGCAGACAGAAAAGTCATTATGGTGAAACATACACTACTAGAGTTCAGAAAATATTTGGAAATATCTTTACTGCCATAATTTCAATATCCATAGACAAGTTTTATATTAAAATAATACTCTATGGAATATTGAATTATCTGGAGATTTTTAAATTAAAAAATCATGAATACTCAGAAAGTATGCAGAATATATCATGAAAAAGTTTTAAATATATATCTTATCTTCACTGCATCCAAGCAAATTTAAAACATTAACAATTTTATTGAAATATCAGTTGTATTTTATAGTAATAAAAATAATTGCTTCTAGGAGTCAATTTTTTTTTCTGAGAAGAAATTGTTTACTGGAGTCAGTAGTCATTATGGTGAAATATTTCCCTTCCTAATTAATGTTAGAAGGGGTAAATATATTCTAACTATGTGAGAAAAATTTAAATTCATTTTCCATTGAAGAAATAAATATTTTCGGCCTTAATTATATTCCACAGTCTATAGACATTAAAAAATAAAGCGTGAAGGGGTCAGCCTGGTTGCTCAGTGATTACGTCCACGTGTTCCACTTCGGTGGCCTGGGGCTTGCCAGTTTGGATCCCAGGTGCAGACCTGTACACTGCTTATCAAGCCATACTGTGGCAGGCATCCCACATATAAAGTAGAGGAAGATGGGCACAGATGTTAGCTCAGGGCCAGGCTTCCTCAGCAAAAAGAGGAAGATTGGCGGCAAATGTTAGCTCAGGGCCAATCTTCCTCAAAACTTAAATAAATAAATAAATAAATAAATAAATAAATAAATAAATAAAGTGTGAAGATTTGAGGACAAGGAAAAGGCCTAAAATGTACTAGGTAATTTATTTGTATTAATTAGCTCAGTTACTATTTTTGAAAACTCATTTTGTCAGCTTAGAACTAATACAGATGATAATGTCTAAGTTACTAAATAAAATAATTTGTCTTTTCATCAACATGCAAGTACAAATAAAAAAGTATATGCAGAGTGAGATTGCCCAGTGGAAATTTTAACGTAAATCACCAATAAACAGAGAATTGAGATTTTTAGCATATTTGCTCATTACAAAGCTAGATTCCTCATCTGCATACACAATCACACTTTACACAAACTTAGCCACTCTCCTTCATACACACACACACACTGCTCACTACATTCCGTACTCCCAGACATGCATTTCCCTTCCCATATTTGATTCATGATTACCATCCCAAGAAGGACAGCTGTGACAAGGAGAGACAGCTAATTCTAGCTGTCATTTCAATGAAATATTCCATAAGAAGTTCCGGTTTTCCTGGACCTTTTGACACTGTCCACTGTTTCAGAAAAGCTCACATCATCAGTTCCTCGTTCAGGTAGTTTTGAAGGTGTGATTTTTCTCATAGATGTTTTACTGCCCCAGGGGGAGAAAGGCATCAGCATAGCCTCCATCAGTATGCTTTGGGCCTGTGGTCTGTATAGACGTCTGGTATCTGAGTAACTCTACCTATGGGAGTATACGTTGATAACAACTACGTAAGGGTAAAATATTCTTCTTCAGCTATCCCTATCTTCGGGTGACATTTCATTCATTTTCTTATCCCTTTCCCTATAGTGTTCCTTATAATCCTATGCTTCTACTTCTTTCTTGTTTGTATATTAGTAGGAGCTCAATTTGTCTTTATGGCAATTATAATAATACTTTAATGTGTTTAGAATATTGTATATCATCTGTGATACCTAGGACATTCTGCATGTTTTAACAGATATTGAGTGAATGCTGATGTTAAACTATAAATCAACCAAATGACTTGGAACAACTGTTATGGCTGAAGAGTTCCCACTAACCATGAAAGTTTTATCTACTCTAAGTGTTCCATCATTGGCAATATTTGGTTTGGTAGGACATAAATGCCTTCTACCATAGTGTCCTTCCTGGATGCAAAAAAAAAAAAAAGTAAATACTACATACTCTTTGATTTAGCCATTTATTCAAAGGGTAAAGAAGAGATTTGGGAAAAAGTCTGTTCCCTCTACTTCCAATCACCTCTGCCCCAACTTCAAAGAACTCATATTCAGAGCACTAGTTATTATTTATTTGTTTTCTGGGGTTTGAATAAGAATACCTTATTCAAAATGTTCTACTTAAGTCTCTCCTTGGGGGAGTATCTGGAAGCCACATTGAGGGCGAAAATCTATAGTTGGATTGCCTAAGCTACAAATGTCTTGTAGAACCTAATACAGCTGCCAATTTACTTTTGAGGGCAATCAGGATGTTCATTAGTAATTGAGTTGAAGCAGAGAGGAACTTCATTCGTACTGAGTCAGTGACCTGGATGTTTTCAGAATGAGTATTGAGCTGAAATGGGCCATTCATTTTTACTCCCACTGGGATCCTGTACAAAAAGGTTGTTGTTCTTACCTTCTTCTATCAACAGTGATAGGGATTTTCAGGAGTGGAAAATAAAGCTTTTTGTTTGCCACTTGTATCTTAGGGCAATATTTTTAAGTGATTTTTTATTACTCTTAGAGCACGAGATAAACCCTATATTTTGGGCGAACCTGTTGGACTGATTCCAACACCTTCAGCTGGTAGGTAATTAAAATGTGACAACAGCACATTGTGCTGAATCGAAGGTTTCAGAAGTGGAGAAATGAGATAAAAGTTAAGCATACATATCTGGAGCATGGTCAATAGAAGTTGGTATAAAATTACAGGAACTTCACTAGTTATTAAAGTGGTGTTATTATTTAGTATTAAAATAGTACCACTTTAATAATTTTAACAACAAAAGCCTATCTCAGACATACTATAGTCAGGCAGTATTCTAAGGCCTTTAAATACATTATCATTTTTCTCCTCACAACTACCCTATTAGAAGATGAAAACATTCGAGATTACAAAGAGGTTAAGTGACTTGCCCAAGATCATAGGAATAACAAGGGATGGATCTGGTATCAAACCTTGACAGTCTGGCTCCAGAGTCCATGCTCTTAACCAGAGGATGGTGAAATGAGCTGTCAAGGTTATCATGCCTTGAGATTCTGAGTTGCCTCCAGGGAAAGAATTAGTCCTGAGGGACGAGATTGCTCAGGCGAATAGCAATGTCCTCATTATCAGGGGCAAGAGCAATTTTAGTATTTCATCATGTTCCATCTCCAGTGAATTTTTTTTAAATAGAAAAACTGAACAAAGCAACTGAAATAACTATTTTTACCCAAAATTTGTGCAGGAACTTAAGAGCACGTGTTAACACAGCTTTGTGACCAGTTAACAAGGAATGGCACAATGGATAAGGTATTCTCCACACTGCTATGGACACCCCAGGGCACTGGAGCATGCAATGAAACAGGGGCCCTAACTTGCATAAGACAGAGGCGACCCAGCATCAGTAGCAGCCGTAGCAGCAGTAAGACAGTCTAGCATAGTGACTTACACAGCAGGGACAGCAACAGCTGGGTGAAGAAGGCACATTTATCAGACTTTCAAGGTCTGAAGGCCTTAGGATCAGGCAAAAAATGCCAAGAACAGGAGAACTGAAAGAAAAGGGCCACATAGCTGCTCCAATTCCAGGAGGTCATATAAAACTTTCACAGGTGATTCCCAAAACTAATTGAAAGGAAACTTTAAGAGGCTGGTGGTTCCACACTAATGGGTGGGCATGAGACAGATGAATACTGCTTCTGTCTAAAATTGTCATCTCACCTTCCTCCCTTGTGGGTATAGGCTGAAAAAAAAGAAGATTACATATTCATCCACAAATCACTAATAATCTTTTCTGTATTTCAGGGGCATATGGTCATCACATCATATTTAATAAAAAACATTGTACATACTGAAACTCAGTTTGTCAAGTAGGAAATTCTGAAATTAAAAGAGAAAACTTTAATCTGATAGATGTCATGCCTTAAAAAGGGGTGATAAATGGAAGGTTATATTCTATTTCTTAGACTTTTTAGATTTCCCATTTTGCCATAAATCTCTCTGTACTAGATGATTGGCAGACTAGACTAAGACATCAGGAAGAGGAAATATATTGGAGATTTAACAGCAGAGTGCAGACCAGAGCTGAGTCATCAGTGGGAATTTCCATTCCTTTCTGAATCTCTTTTAAATTTTAAATTAGACTGAGCCCAGTTAAGAGGGCTCAGTACTGGAGATGTAAGAGCTAGTTCTCAAATTGAAAACCTTATCAAGATAGGAGATTTGACCCTTTTGTACTATATGATTTTAAATTAATGGCCTTTTTCCATAATTGAATCTCTGATTTACTAAAATCTAGCTTTAACATATGACTCATTATTTTACATTTAGAGTACCAGCATTATTATAATAATAGTGTCAAAAATAAAGCAGTATCAGAGTTGAGTTGGAGGTCTTTCAACAAAAAAATGAGGATTCTAGAATAATTAGAGTTGAATTTTAGAACATTATCCACATGAATTATTACCTACAAAGGGTATTTTCATGTGAAAAGCAGGGGAGAATCCTGTATTTCTAGCTACACGTACTCAGTGCTTTAATGTCAGCTAATACTCTATCTGTCAAAATAGCTCCTATATATGTAAAATTATGGTTATTTCTCAAATTATACTATTTTTTTCTTCAAGTGAAACCACTTTTAAATAGTGTTGTTTTGACTTGCCAATAGATACGTGTAGTCACCTAAAGAAGTTTTATATTATAAGACAGTGCTCAAAGTCAGAAAAAAGAACATTTTCTACAATGTTGTAGTGAGAGAAAAAAGTAAGAGAGACATTATTTAATTCAAGTGGATATTTGTGCATTAGAAATGATTGTGGACTAAATAACTTATTTTATTATTTTGGTTGAAGCTCTTATCAAGAAATGTGAGAAATACTCTTTATTGAATGGTCCAGTAGACACGTGTCTGCCCCTCTACTTGTAAATAAAAGTTTTAAAAAATATTTTAAGAATCAAATTTAAAAATTGTGAATATGTCAAGAATTGTGAAGGATCTGAGATTTTATCCTCCATGCAAGCTTCTGAGTTAGCCTGCTACAGTTTCATAGATTGTAACAGAATACACGAGACTCTTGGATCAGAAGTGAAGGACTTTATTACTCAAGGTACATCAAGTAGCATGGCTTCCTGTTTTCACTGGTTCTCCTTGCTCCTAAGTCTTGCTCTTTTTTCCAGATATTGAAATTAGTTAGGTCTTCATATCTTTCAGGTCTTTGTTAAAATGTCACTTTCTTATTGAAGCTTTCATTTGACCAACTTACGTAAAGTTGCAAGCCTTTCTCTCCTAGCCCTGGCATGCCCCATGCTCCATGTCTGCTTTATTGCTCTCCATAGCACGACCACTATCTGACATGATATGATTATTACATAGGTGTTTGTATATCTCTATCTTTCCCAAAATATGCAGGGGTTATTGTCTGTTTCATTCATGGTTGCATACCCAGAACCTAGAACAGTGCCTGCCTCATAATAGATTTTTAATAAATATTTGTCAAATAAATGAAATAAAATTTCTGAAGAGTTTTCAGTGACTTTCTTTTTTGCAGTAGGGTAAGCTTTACCTTAATCTGCTTCTAAGGAAAGCTCCTGAGAACACTTCTTCAAAACAGATAAATAAGCATTGAGAGAGACAGAGCTCAAACATCCTGCTTGGGCTCAGCAAGCCTAGAAAACTAATTGGGAAGGGTAGCAGAGAGTTTTTAAGCTGCCTTGAAAGAGAGGAATGGCAAATCTCATCTTTTTTTTTTTTTTTTTTACATTGACAACAATGTTTTTAGTAGCATAAGAGTTGATATTAGACTATCAAAATAACAGTTATATTTTTTTAAAACCCTACTCACTTGAAAAAGTGCTGTTGTCTCTATAATTTCTTTGTACAATAGTATCATATCAAACTAATCCGTCATGAAGGAAAGAGAGTGCTTTTCCTTTAGAAAACAAAACAATTATAGTCTAGCTAAACTGTCCACGAAACATGAACCGTTTCATTTAACTAACTGCGAACACACAGCTTGTTTAATTCCTAAATAAAGAAGCAATCTCCATTAATGGAGGCAGGTCCCTGACAAGCATGCTTCTCTCTGCACCCGAACGGATATCACGAGGAGTCACTGTGCTCCAGCGCGTTGCCACAGATAGATGGAACAAATACAGGAAAGCTTGGAAACAGATGCTTTGGTTTGGTGTTAACTCAAATTCTGAGTTTAACCGTCGGGTGGTTTTCTCGTGCTGTTGTGGTCCAAATTTCCCCAGGCCTCACCAGTGGGGAGTGCAAACAAGGCCATGTCATCTGTAAGAACTTCAAATTCACTGCTCATACCCCAAAGATCATATAGCTCCAGCCTCCCTTCACTGTTTCACATAGTTATTATACAGGACTCCTTCTGAGGGTCACTTTAGGTGGTCATGAAGAGTCCTCTCAAGATTTCCCACCTGCTAGTGTCCCCAAAAACCACTTGAGAGTGGCATTGTAGCTGCTCAACCTCAGTCATAAAAACATGCATCCACACCAAGGGTGCAAGCCCTTCAGAGCCAAAGTGGAGTCAACTTTCCCACAGTCCTCACCACCCTTGGGCCACGCTGCAGCCCAGGTAGGAATGCTGCTCTCCTGAGCTGGGTCACACTTGGACATTTGGGGAAAGCAGCACTTCTGTCTGCTTCTGCCGGCAACCTCTCTGTGTAAAGGGCTCGAAGAGGAATGTGTTTCGGCAGACTCAGGAGCATGAATACATGCATACGTACATATATACATACATGCATGTATATAAATATAATATGAGGTAAGAGCCACAAGATATGGACAAAGCACTCCTGGAATATGGAGGTGATAGAGGACTCCTTAAGGGCAGGCTTCCTGTTGGAAGGGGCATTTATGTAGACCTCAGAAGTCTATATGTATCATTATTTTTATTGTTTGATTCATGACTAGGAAATCTCTTTTCTCGGTTTCTCTGATTCCTATATTTCAAGAAGGCAGTCTAAAACCCTAATGTATTAGTGGACTCACTTGAAAAATTCTCATATAAAAAGTAGTTGCATATGGCGTCTCTCTGAGAACAGGTGGAGATTGCTGGTCTATGCTATTCGGGGTAAACTTTTTCATACATCACTTAGTTTAAAAAATATTTCTGCTCAAAAATATCCTGCTTGTATGGAACCTGCAGTCTAGTGTTATAGAGGAAAATAATGCAAGGTAAGGGGAAAAATGAGTGGAGTGGGATGTGGGTCAGCGGTTAATAATTTATATATACTGATCAAGGATAGACTGTCTACTTGACATGTGAGCAAAACCTGAAGGTGGTGAAGGAGCAAGCCATGCATATATCTGGAGAGGAGTGTTCCAGACAGAGGGACTAGCAATGCAAAGGCCCTGAAGTAGGGGGTGATTGACACGCTCAAGAAACGGCGCAGACGTAGGGCACAGAGAGCAAGAGGGAATGTGGTCAGAGTTGAAGTCAGGGGTAGGCCAGGGCCAGATCACGTTCAACTTTATAAGCCGATGTCAGGACTTTACTGGGTTATTTTTTTAATCTTTTTAAATTGAGATATAATTGATATATAGCGTTATATTAGTTTCAGATGTACATGTAATGATCCGATATTTGTATATATTGCAAAATGATCACCATAAGTGTAGTTAATATCCATCACCTTACATAGTTACAAAGTTTTTTTCTTGTGATGAGAACTTTTAAGATCTACTCTCTTAGAAACCTTCAAATATACAAAACAGTGTTATTAACTATAGTCATGGTGCTGTACATTACATTCCCAGGACTTATTTATTTTATAATTGGAAATTTGTACCTTTTGACTCCCGTTACCCATTTCACTCAGGCCCATCCCCTCACCTCTAGCAACTATTAATGTGTTCTCTGTATCAATGAGCTCAGTTGTTGTTTAGATTCTACATATAATTGAGGTTGTACAGTATTTTTCTTTCTCGTCTGACTTGTCTCACTTAGCATAATGCACTCAAGTTCCATCCATGTTGTCACAGATGGCAAGATTTCATTCTTTTTATGGCTGAGTAATATTCCATTGTATATAAATACCATGTTTTCTTTACTCATCGTCCATCGATGGACGCTTAGGTTATTTCCATGTCTTGGCTATAGTAAATAATGCTGCATTGAATACTGGGGTGCATATATCTTTTTGAATTAGTGTTCTCATTTTCTTCAGATAAATACCCAGAAGTGGAATTGCTGGATAGGGTGGTCTTTGCTTTTAATTTGAGTGAGATGGAAAGACTCTAGAAAGTTTTGAGCAGAGAAGTGGTGTTATCGAATCAAGGTTTAAAAAGGTCACAACGAATGCTCTGTTGTGGGCAAACTATAGTGGACAAAGTAGAAGCAGGAAAACCAGTTAGGAGGCTCCAGAGATGGATGACAGGGACTTGGACCATAATGGTGGTAGCAAAGGGTATGCGAAGTGGTGCGATTCTGAATAGATAAGACAGAACTTGCTGACAGATGGGCTATGGGATTTGAAAGAAGGAGAAGTCAAGCATGACTCTGAGGCTGTTGGTCTGAACAATTAGGACAGAGCTGTCATTTAATGGGATGGAAAACTTACAGGAGGAACATGTTGGAGCAGGTGGGGACATGACAATAGGGAGATCACTTCTGGAAAATGGGACCTTTGAGGCTTTGGAGTTCCCCTGATTTGGTTAGACCTGCCCTTACTCTGAAGCTCATTAGCTGGATGATCTTAGGCAGTGACTCAGCTCTTCTGAGGTTAGATTTCTTTATCTGCATCATGAGGAAAATAGAACCCAACACGTAAGATACAGTTGCGAGGATTCCACAAAATAGCAGATGGAAAGTACCTAAGATGGAAATAATAGCAGATGGAAAGTACTAAGTACTTAAGTACAAGTTTGACTAGAACCTAAAATAAAGCAAAATCAAGTATATATAAGTGATTAATAAATGGTGTTTATCATAATCTTCATGAGATTAGGTGTGAAGTTTCTTACAGCACCATGAGAATTATTTGCAGAAAACTTTCTAAGATTGTGTTTTAATGAGAGGAATTCTAATTAAACACTTAAAGAAAGGGAATCCTCACCCCATATCATCCAGTTTCTATGTTTGTTATAGCAATTTGCCCTTTACTTTTTAATTCCCTTTCTGGCTTTACTATTCTGAGTATGCTATGCTCTTTTATGGATGTTTTGGTTGTTTTTTCATCACTTTACCAAAAAGCTAAAGCATCAGGAGTCTGGTAGAGACTTTTGTGCAAACCAGCAACTACATTCTTGCTTTTATTCTTTTGGAATTGATATAGTGTCTCAGGTCGTCAAGTCATCAAGATACTGGTCTCACGTTCTCCAAAATTACTAACTCATACTCCCCTTCCTAAACGTCCTGTTTACTCCTAAATAGAATATTATTGTATGTGAGGTAGTGTCTGGTGTGATTGGCCAGAATTAAAAACTAAATAACTCTCTTTCTTCTCAGAGGAGCAGACTGCTCTGACATATTTCCCTGACAGGCAATGACGGGTTTTGATTCAGGCTCAGTCACTCCGTCTCCAACATCAGGGCCTGTCAGCTGCCAACATTTGCTAGATACAGTTTCCTTGAACTGCACTTCACTGTGTCGTTACTTCACTCAGCCTCCCTACTTGTTGACATTACATCCTTCAGCTCACTTGAAGGTGAGGTTTTTATATACACGTGTCCTCCATTCTCCTCACGAAGCTAGTCCACAGGCAGCAGTAAGGACCGCTTCACTTCCGGTGTGCTCCGTCACCTCAAAATCAGGTATTTGTGTTATACTTGGCATCTAAGTAAGGTGCCAGTGAAGTACCTTCCAAAGCTGATTTTGACACCTTTGGTGCTCTGGGTTTCACATTTTTTAAGTTGTTTGAAAGTACCACATTTTTTTAATCTTCCTGGAGATTTTCCCTCTTCAATTTCCAGCTTCATTTTCCACCATGGCCAAGTCTATTCTCCCCTTGACGCCACTTCTGGGGTACATTCAGTGTTCCTGAAGAGATCCCTGAATTTACATTGCACCATGTTTTTTACTACTTCCTTCCTGAAATATCTCTATTCCTCACCCACGTGAAATTTAACTCAGTTTCCAAGATTCAGTTCTAATCCTGCTTTTTTCTTAAGGTCATTTCTTTCTGCGCTTATTCATCCCTACCTCACTTATCGGACTAAGTCTTCTAAGTATTTATATCTATGTCCTCAATTGACCATAAGCCCCTGAAGGGCAGGCACAATAACTGGCTTATGTTTTATTTCCCAAAATACCTTGAATGTAATAGATGGTCAGTCAATGCCTGTTGAAATAATAAGCTTCTTTTCTTAATACTGTCTTTATTATTTTATCTGCTATGTCTTCATTGTCAGCATTGTCACAACATAACAGTCCATGTCAATTTTATGCTGCTAAACACAGTTTCATTAATTCAACAAATTTGAGCATCTTCTATATGACTTTTAATGATTTTGGACTTAGGAATGCAGTGAATTAATGCATCTTCCTTTCCTTAGAAGAGCTTACAATACAAAAGGGAAAACTGGCAAGCAAGTAGTTAATATATTAGGTGACATTGCTGACAACTAGCACACCAATAATTAGTATATTATGGAACATATATATTGCGATGATAGTGATATTTTTCTGAGTGGTATTTGAGCAGCTAAAGGGTTTCAGAGGGTGACATTATTTGGGGTTTGGGTGAATTGAAGGGTATAATAAATATTTTAAGTACCTGGAACAGTGTCCTGCATATGGAAGGCATTCAATAAATGCTGTTTGCTGAATTAATTATATGGTGGCAGCTAGAATATAAGTTCAGAGGACAGCGACAGGGTGTGCTACGGGTAAGGCACTTTAAGTGTACCATGATGTTAATATGGTTTTCCTGCCTTATTGTAGTCCTCAGCTTTCCATCGCTTATATCCTCATTTGAGGACTCTCTGGGTCTCACATAAATAAGATGATGGAAAGAATAAGACCAAGTAGTTTCCCAGATGATTAAAATGGCTCCCTAACAGCAGTTTCCAGAATCTTCCTAAAAAACATAGCTACCTTTAAAACTGGAATTCCAGCATTAACGTAGGAAAGAAGGAAGGAAACAAAATCATTTTTAAATATTAGAACACTTCTTCAAATGATTGTCAAATTTCAGGTTAGTATTAGCTGTTCTAATTTTATTTGTAATGCAATAGAAACTTTTCATTCATCAGTCAATAATTTACTTATTAATTGAAGAAAGATCTATGGAAAACCTATTGTGTGATGATTTCTTTCCTAGGATCCAGAGATATAAAGACAAATAAGATGACCCTTGCCTCCAATTAGCTTATTTCAACCAATTGAAAAGAGAAATAAACAAAATAATTCAGTATGTAATGATAAGAGTTAAGTCAAAGGTATGCATGGGTTTTTAAAGAGAACAGAGAAGAAGAATATCTAAATCAGACTAGGAAGCCAAAGGGAAGGTTTCTTGAAAGAAATGGTGTGCTTATACTGATTTTGGAGGACAAAGACAGGCTAAGGTGGCATAACTACTAGACAAGAACCATTTGACCAAGCATATCCAGATTTCTATTATGACTGTTAGATTTTCTTCTCTTTTTTGAAAATCTGTGCTCTTCATGGCCTTAGTGATAACTAGGAGATACCACCTATGGAGAAAACTTATCTCTACTGCCTTTGAAGAAGCATAATTCTGACATGAAGTACCTTTTATGGGCTTAAATGATCAAAAGAGAAGTCTGCTGAGATATGAGATGCTTCATAGAGATCAGTGGCTTTAAGAGTTGAGATTCCTAGGATAAACCATCCTGTCTGTCATCAAGATGCTATGAAAATAAATCACTGTTACTCTATTTCCTGAAAGTGCAGTCTTTTACTAGGGTTTGCATGAATATGCTGTTTAATATTTTAGCCATAAAATTTACCATTCTCATATAAATATCATAATAGTTTTGATTCTGTGACACAGATGAGATCAAGGAACTGAATTTATTGAGCCACATAACCATGGTTTCTTTTGTTTAAATTCACACAAGAAATGAGATTTAACATAACACAGTGTAGGACCGTCACAGTGCTTTGAGATAGCCTCCTAATATTTCTCACTGAAAAATTTAAAAACAGTGGTATATTGTGGGATTTTTCAAGGTGATCAAATGTAGCAAGTAGCAACGCCTTTCTCCTTTACAATCTTTTAGATGATTCCTTAAACTTTGGGTGCTTCAAAAATTAGCATTTTTCTTTTTATCCTTATACAAACCAGGGACACAATGAATTGTTGTGCATTAACTATGGTCAATAATAGCTTCATGTTGTTTTAGTTTTCTGTCACCATCAGGTAATTTGTATATTTTCCATGTGCCTTAATACTATGATACCATTAGGTATTATTGAGATTATGTAATTATTTTCTCCTAAACTCAATGACCTTTGAGTTCTATTATCTGATTTTCATATTTTTTTTTTTTTGCTATCAGACTGTTTGTCCTCACTTCTTATAATTGCTATTGCCACCTCCCCTTTCAGTGCTCCCTTTTATAATATGTATTTCAAATGCAGTTTACTTAAGTAAATATCAATTGAGGATATACTATGTATTAGCCACCGCAGTAAGTGCTAGGTTTTCAAAAATAAATAAAACATGCTCTCAGCCTTTATAGAACTGTCAGGCAAGAAAGAAATAGAGATACAGAAAAGTAATAACAATTCTGTGTGCTAATTATGATGAATAGGATTTTATTCTATGGACAACGTGGTTTGTTTCTCCCTGGTTTGCCAATGTGGGGTTGACAAGATTGAAGGACTCAGCACCAGTGGACCAGTGAAGAATTCAAAACAGAATTGTTTGTAGTGCATCTTCCATGGAGAAAGATATATGCTATAAAATAGAAGAGAAATAAATTTGTAAAAATTTTGTCTAAAATGAGAAGAAATTACCCTTATTGAGACCAAGGACACTATCCTAGTATATGAGCTTTGCATATTTACTTGTGACATCTGTTTTGACCTTTTGGGGTCTTATTTTGCTGACTTTCTGTTTCTATGGCAGGTACAAAATGGTTTAGAGTACTCAATGAGTTGTATATCCCGGTGAGGAAAGTGTTAGTGCACGGACTACAAAAATTTGTTTTATATTATGCTATGTTATATTATATTACATTTTATTGTAGTACATCATGTTTTATCACTACTACCTTTCCCTTAATAGTTTGTATTTTCTAAAGAAATAAATTCAAAATTAATATTAGACATACAGATAACCTCTGAGTTATTATGGGGTCATGTGTCTAAATATGCTTTCCGTATGAGATAATTTGTGTTTAAGATGAAATTGTATATGTGAACCTTATAATCATGCATAGAAAATATGTCCCTGAGCATTAAATAACCTACCAAAAATTTCCAGTGGCAAACACATTTATTGTCTTTTCATATTTAAAATAGCATTCTTAGCATAATGCATAGTACAATAAATATTGGATGTCTGTTATATCATCATTTTCACTAAAAATAATATGCTACCACACTTATTTTGGAACCCTACTGAAATGAAACGCTACACATTTAAAAAAGAATTTTAGATACACATAAAATTAACTACACTAATGTCAGTAAAGTAAAAAAATAATGAAACTCACTCTAATATATTCAGTCTTTGAGCTGACTGAGTTTCAGTTCAACCTCAAGTTTAGGCCTGTGTAATTTTACCGCATCCCCCTACATAAATTCACATAACACACTCCCACCAGTTACATCTTTTATATCATGTAACGATTTTCAAGAGTATAGGAAGAGAAGGTACACATCAGTTTCTCCAGGTAGCATGTGTAGTTTGAAGCTTTTCCTTCTCAAAATTTTTATATTTCCACTCCACATTTCTTCCACTGGGCTCCCACTCTCCATGCACCTCCTATCTTACACATGCACACAAGAAAATCACACAATAAAATTTGAAGATGATTTGGGGCCAGAAACTTTTCAAAGCACTAGTTACTAATCGACTATGGTGAATGTTTTCAAAGTCCAATGAAATATCTAATTTCTAGTAGTATAACTTCCTGATGAACTCTCCAGGATAAATTAGTGGCAAAGTGTGACCTTAGTGATTGGAGTTATATACAGTTTTTGCATATAAACCAGTAAAGTTTGCCAAAAATAATGATTTTTCACATTTATAACAGTTATCTTAAACCATTCTTACCTTGCACTAGTTACAGTTCTAGAACAGTTATTTATTGGAGCCAATGATGATATGACTTTGTACTTCTCAGCGTTAATATCTAATTATGTCAGGAGACCATTTCTATGAACCCTGAGGCCGAATTTAAGGAAACTGACATCCCATAATGAGTTTATGTCTCTCAGCATAAAACTGTTTCCTGTCCAATAACTGGAGCAGGAAAAGTTATATGGTTTCTTACGTACTGATAAAGAGAACAGCAACTATCAATAGTGGCCAAACCATCACCAAAACCTATTTGCATCTCACAAAAAATTCTAGCCCCATAAAGCCTGGCTTTATGATTTATCAAAAACAAAACTTTGAATGTCCAGAAGTTGAATTACTTCCTTGTTTAATAAATGGGCTATATTGATACTTTCACACAATATTCAGAGGAGTTCAGAGGGGACGTCAGAGTCGGCCCCTGGAGGCAAGAGGAAGGATGGCGTACTAGTCAGGGTTCTCCAGAAAAACAGAACAAAGTATATATACGTGTACCCCATAACATCCTTCTTTTATATATATATTGTGTGTGTGTGTGTGTATGAAGTCCCAGCTCAAGCAATGAGACAGGAGAAAAGGCAAATACCTCCTTCCTCCACCTTTTTTGTTCTATTCTGACCTTCAAAGAATTGGATGATGCCCACCCACATTTGGGAGGACAATCTACTTTACTAATCCCACTGATTCAAATGCTAACATCATTCAAAAACACACTCGCAGACACACCCAGAAATCATGTTTGATTTGGGCACCCGAAGGTCAGTCAAGTTGGCACGTAAAATTAAGCATCCCAGCTGGCTACACTGAGTTCTGGGCAATTCATCTGCATGTCTCTACTAAAAACAAGTCTATTTGTATTTCTTTTAGACATACTCATTTTCCACATAGATTTCACTTTTAAAAGAATCCACTACTAATATCATGTAAATCGCTCTGAGGTCATCCAATGGGAGGGTGCCATTAGAGCAAACCATATGAAAAAATAGCAAGAATCAGCATCTTTCAGGCAGACCAGTGTGCATTCGCTTTGTAATGAAACATTCTATAAGAGTTTATGAGTCTATGAATACTAAGACCTGAGAGAGGCCAGTAAGATAGGAATAGATGGCAGTTATTTTGGTTTTGTTTCTGATATTGCCATAGAAACGGAGGGGAAAAAAATCAAAATATCTAAAGCCATTCCACCCCAAATTGGAAACCATACTTCTGAGTCTTTTAATAGGGAAAATGCTGCAATTCAGCAAGAGGATGTAATAAAACCGGGTTCAGAGTGCTCCATCACATTTTGCTTTGGCAGAAACAACTGTGAGTAGAATGAGGGTCTAAAACCCTGTGTATTGAGGAGAAGAGTTTAGGTCTGATCTTTAGACTTAGACAATTCGGAGTAAATGGGAGCATTTTCCCTTAATCGTGCCAGCCTAAGAAAGTTAAATGTGTTATCCAAAAGGCTTTTCCCCTACTTCAAGCATTTAAAAGTCTTAGGACATGAGCTCTGCAATGACTGCATGGTGTAGAGGCCTATTGCAAACTTGGGCAGCCTCTGCCCAGGGCAGTACTCTGGAAAGAACCCTACACTATGAATACCTGGGTATGAGTTTTGCCACTACTTTTGCTAGCTGTGGAGCCTTGATACATCGTTTAATCTCTCTAAGACTCAGTTTCCCCATCTGTAAAATTATAGTAATAATTCCTATCTACCTCACAGAGATGTTTGTCAAAGTTTGACAAAGATTAGGAACATGAAAGCTAAATGTAAATGGGAAAACACCATATACATTGTTCTTATTAAAATGTATCAGAGCAGTACCATCCTTAAAGCCAAGCAAGAAAAACCCCTGGCCTGCGCCCTGCTCTTTCAAGTCCCCATTCTAGCCTTCTTTTTGCCACTTCCCTTCCCACCAGTTAAGGAGTTTGCAGAGCCAAGGGGACAAGTGCACTCCTGCTAGGTGATATCCAAGTATCCAGATCCTGTATTTATCTGCCCAAACTATCCTGATCCTATTTTCTGGACCTGTAGACCTCTCCTTGGAGTTCATTCTCCGAGCGAGAACCATACTACTGGTGCAACTCGCTAGGCCCACGGACAGCTAAGGGACGGCTGTCTGTGGGGGTACGGATGGAGCAACGATTTGCATCTAGCATGTCCATAAGCATGCTAACGAGGCCCTCACAGTGCAAGAAAGAGCTGGAAGTGGAAGGAGAAGGGAGTCATGCAGCTGCGATTGAAGAACATATTTTATTTTAAAATATGATAGCTTGACTTATAAGTTTAAATATTTAGAAATGCAGCATACCAGCCTCCATTTCTGCTTTTGCCTCAGGCTCCACAGATATTAACTGTTTCACAGTTGCCATGATAAATCATTCCGTGGATTTACAACTTATTCCCACAAATATTTTTTTTCTAATTTTAGGACTAATTATTGTTGTTAAATATTTTACCCTGGAGAGGAAAATATACTACTATGTACTGAAATCTTTTTTGAGCATTTAGTCTGGGCAAAATCCCAACTGTTTCTCCACTATTGTGCTACCTGCTGTGCTCTTGCTCATGCTGCAGCTGTCTTGCCAGTTTGTAGGTGTTCTGTATTTCACACCGGGACAGGGTTGCCCCATAGGTGCAATCCTCGTCTTACATCAGCTTGAAAAATAAAAAAGTTATAATCTCTTTTTTCTTTGGTAGCCAAAGATAACTCTTTTTAAAAAAAAATAATGTTGAATGTAAAAGGATGATAAGGAGATTACGTAAAGCTTTATACTTGAAATCGTCTCTATATTGAATCTCTATAATCAGTTTGTGTAATATCTGTAAATAGCATAGAATACTATTTATCAGCAGAAGAGCTAGTTTAAATTACTTTCAGCCTTGATCAGAAATGTGAAGAGAGTGAAGTGCACTACATATTGGCATTTGTGCAACTGGCAGCTTGGCAAATAGCCACATCCACCCACCTGTATTCATCATATAGGTTACTAACACGAGATGATAAACAGAGCAAGTAGGTGAGCTAATCAGCTTCTTTCATTAAAGTCGAGACTATCATTTTTAGTCTTGAGGGCTTTCCTACATCAGGAAGTCCTTTATATACTACAAGTCCCCAAAGAAAGTGAAAAATCTACTATAAGTATTTTATATTAGGAAGAAAATTTTTTTTTGAGGAAGATTAGCCCTGAGCTAACCACTGCCAGCCCTCCTCCCTTTGCTGAGGAGGCCCGGCCCTGAGCCAACATCCGTGCCCATCTTCCTCTACTTTACATGTGGGACACCTACCACAGCATGGCGTGCCAAGTGGTGCCTTGTCCGCACCCGGATCCGAACCAGCGAACTCCGGGCCGCCAAGAAGCAGAACCTGCGAACTTAACCACTGTGCCAGCGGGCCGGCCCAAGAAAATTATTTTAATTGTCCATCTTTGACCTAAAAGATTATGGCAAAACCTTCCCTTTTCAATGCAAAACAATGCAAAAAAATCACAATTGTTGCCATATCCTTCTTTAGTATAGAGCTTTTTCGTTCCAAGATTGTGCTTTCATATCTATTTTCTCATTTTTGCATCATGACAATCCTTCATGTTAAGTAACATGTGACACAAACATCTCACAGTTGCCTGAAAGCTTTCACTAACAGCTCCTATTTTCTTTTTATCCATCATTCCTTGACAATTGAGCCATTCCAAACAATTCTAGCAAATATCAACAGAGCTTTTCTTGTCCAAACCCCTAAGCTGCTCTTTAAACAAGGCCAACTGGTACATGAAACAAGCCACAGACATTTGATTAAAAGCAGCATTGGATATTCCAATCCTTGGTTAAATAATAGTCCCCAGGGGCTGCAAACTCAAATGCCTTCGAGAAGTAGTAGTTAAAAAAAACTTAGAAAGTACACCATAAAACTCTAGGCTCTTTTTGTGTGATCCAATGCCACATTTGCCTAGTTACATTGCTTTTTCAATTCTATGGGTGGTACACACCTCTCAGAGCACCAACTAGTGACCCCACCCCCTCTGCTGTCTGGCTCCAGCTTTTCATCTATACCTCCTCCTTCAACCCTGTATTTTTTCACACTTATGGCTTTTAGCTCTGCCTTCCATTGTGGACCCCAAAATTGCTCCTTTGACTCATGGAATATTGGACTTCTACAGTTTAGACACTTTTGCTCTATCTTTCAGAGTTTGCATGCCACGCTCCTACTTTTGCTGCTAGATGTTATACTCAGAAGTATAGAGTCAAATTCCTTATCTCTGTCTTAGCTGTAGGCCCTTCTGGTGGGTCTGCCCTATGCTCTGACACCTTGTCCACCAGCCACACTTGTGAGACAGAGAGAAGATCATCACAACCCTTATTAAAATCCATCACTACTTTAAGTATTCCAGTTCATTTCCAATTAATTATATGTAAGTGCCAGGCCATGTTTGAGTGATGTATTTTAGTGAATAGCAGTGAGGTATAATGGTCTATAGTCTCCAGAATTAATCCTCTTTCTTTAAAAGAAAAAAAATTAATGAGCACAAAATTTGCTCTGTTTCAAGCTTCAGACCCTCTTCTGTAATCAATGATCAGTATGAATGTATAAGAACTCATTAACATTTCATTGCCTGTTTTGATTTGAATTTAAATTTTCCCATCATGGATTAAAACAGTGTCTGATCACATTTGACCTTTCAGGGTATAAAAGTGAATTCTTTCCAGATTCCTCTAATATTGTAAGGCACAATAGGTCACTTCACTTTATCTTTTCCTATATAAGAAATTCAGTTCATTTAAAGAAAAAATTCCAAATGATATCTCAATAAGCTTTGAAGAAATAAATGAATATATTTTCTTTATTGCCAAAGGGATCTAAAATATGAGTTTGTAATTTTTAAAAAATTTTCAACTACGCAGTAAGTATATTGCCTATTAATTAGAGCTTTTTTATGCTGAAAGTTTCTCAAGGAATATGTTAGAGACAGATAGTTGGGTGGAGGGAGGCATGGGTGAAAAGATTTGTCTCAATTTATCAGTGTGTTTATTATATCACATGGGACTTATTTATTATCCTATCGTGACTGAAAAAAAGGAGTCTTATTTATGTAAAATGTAAGTAATAAAGTCACAGTGATTTTTGACTGATTTTTCAACTCTTTTAAACATCTCACAAACATGGACCTACCACGTGTTTTGGTGTGTGTATGTGTGTCTGTGTATGTGTATTCCCCTTGTACATGTCAAAAGTAATGAATTGCTTAGCGAAGGAAATGAAGTCTGGAGTAACTTGGAAAAGACTGACTTAAATAGCTAACATTCTATCACATTATCTAGGACTCTTTTAACAGACGTCACCTGAAAATCACTTGGAGCATAATAGTAATTTGTGGGTAGTAGTCATTAAGAGTATCTTATACTGAATAACATAACAGCGCCTTTTCTGTAAGTACTTTAATAAGAAAAGGTATCTGGCTCTTGAAGTTATACTGATAGCTGAGATTTATTGAGCACTTTCTATGTATTAAACACTCTTATAAGTACTTATTGTGTAGGAATTTAATTTTCACAGCCACCCTCCGAAATAGGTACTATTACTATCTTCTCATCTGTGGATAAGAAGAGTAATAGTACCTATTTCAGAGGGTGGTTCTGTGAATACAGAGCTCATATATCTAACTACTCCGCTCTGCTGTTTCTCAGGAGTAGTGAAAGATTTAGGAGAGAAAGCGGGCGGTGGGGGGGTTGGGAGGGAATGGCCCATTTCTCTAACTTCCTATTAAGCATTACTCACTTACTAAGCTAATACTAGGTATTTTAAGCTTGTTCATGGATTATACATGTTATTTTTTTCAAGGTTAAATTGCAAAGTAAAAACAGTATTGTACAAGCAATAATGATGGCTTATACTTTCCACCGCAAAGCGTTTCCTAACCAGAGGTTGGCAACACTTTCCATGCATCACTGAAAAATAGCTCCCTTCAATTGAATAATGCTAATGTTTATTAGCACTTAATAGCCTCAGACAGGACAGTATTTTGAAATTCAAGAATAATTTGAAGTAAGCAGAATGTGAATATGCCAGAGAAGAGTTACTATATTTCAACATAAATTGCTTGGCACCTTGCACACCACAGTTCATCAGTGTTGATTGCTACTAATGCTGGAACAGTTAGACAGACCAGTGGAGCTTTTATTCTTAGACATGAAAATAGTTCTTGAAAACCTGTGACTTTGGACAAATTGATTTACCGTCTATGTTCACTATCCATTTAATGCCCTGAAATGTGTTAATTATTGTTTTAAAGTTATAAAATTCTTAAGCATGTGCTAAGATGGAAATGTAAAAAAATTATTAACTTCAGGAATCAAATAACAAAACAAGTCCTCACTTTCATAGAACTTACAATTCAGTGAGAAGAGGTAGGAAATAAATTCCGAACACCACAAATAAGTAAAACGTTAGATGATAAAGTGCTGTCAAAAAAGTGAAATGTACAGAGTTATGGAGTAGGGTGGGTAGTTTGCGATTTTAAAAAGGGTAATCAGGGAAGGTCCCTTAATAAGATGGCACATGAATGAAGACTTGAAGGAAATGTGAGGGTGAGCCTGGCAGAAATCTGGGGGAAGCCCCAGAGGGCTCACCTGGTGAGGTGGGAGTACACCTGCTGTGCTGAAGAAATAACAAAGAGGCTGGCACAGCTGGAGTGGAGAGAGGAAGAAAGGAGAGAAGCAGAGGATGAGGTCAGAGAGGTAATCACGAACCAGACAGTTTGGGGTTTTGTAGGCCACCGTAAGAACATTGGCTTTTATTCTGAATGAAATGGGAAGCCACTGTAGGGTTTTGAGCACAGAAGAGAGATGATCTGGCTGCTGCATTGAAAAAAGACTGAAATTGGGGGGCCGGCCTGGTGGTGCAGCAGTTAAGTGCACACGTTCTGCTTCGGCGTCCCACATATAAAAAAAAAAAGTAGAGGAAGATGGGCACAGATGGTAGCTCAGGGCCAGTCTTCCTCAGCAAAAAGAGAAGGATTGGCAGCAGTTAGGTCAGGGCTAATCTTAAAAGAAAAAAAAAACAAGACAAATTGGGAAGGATAGAAGCTAGGAGAACAGTTGGGAGGCTATTATGATAATCTAGATGAAACATGATGTTGTCTTGGACATAGGTGGTACCAGTCAAGACAGTAAGAAGTGTTCAGAGTCTGGATATATTTGAATATTGATAGCTGATGGGTTGTATGTGGGGTCTGAGACAGAGAAGTTGACGATGAGATGAGATAAGAGAAAGGATGTCTCTCAAACATTTGGGCTTCACACCTGAAAAATAGAGTGCTATCAAGAGACATGGGGAAGACTGCGGAAAGAGAAAGGCTAGGTTGTGGTGGGGGTGGGGGAAGGATCAGGAGTTCAGTTTTGGACACATTAAGTTTGAGCTGCCTATTAGGCATCCCAACGGAGATGTCTTAGACAGTTGATTATATAATCCTGGAGGTCTGGGAAGAGTTGTTAGCTGGAAATGGAAATGTGGGAGTTATCAGCACAACAGAAGAAGAGCAAGGAGTGAGCTCTGAGGCACTCCTGTGTTAAGAGGTGAGATCAAAAGGCAGTCACCAACAAAGAACACCAAGAAGGAGCAGCCAGGGAAGCAGAAGAAAAACAGGTGGTGTAGCATCCTAGAAGGCAAGTAAAGAAAGAAATTCAAGGAAGATTGATTTAACGAGTAAGATTTAGAATTGACCACTGGATTGGTAATGTGGACGTCATTGTTGTCCTCAACGAGAGAACTTTTAGAAGAATGTTGAGGGTAAAGGTCCAATTAGTCTGGTCAAAGTGAGTTTAAGATAGAATTGGAGAAGAGAAAATTGAGATAATAAGTATAAACAACTTTTTCAAATATTTCTGTGATAAAGGGAAACAAAGAAATAAGGTGGTAGCTGGAAGCGGAACTGGGATCAAGGATACTTTTTAAGATGAAAAAATTATTATATGTGTGTATGCTAATGGAAGTGATCTCAGAGAAGGAAAGATTGATGATATAGGAGAGAAAAATAATCAGGCAAGGAGAAAAATCCTTAAGAATAAGATGAAGAATTGGCCTTAGATGGAAAGAGTGACACTTCCTCCATTGTAAGAGAAGGGAAGAAGGGACACTTATGCAGGTGCAGTTGGTTTGGTAGAAGAAAGATGAGGGAGTTCACATCTGATAGTTTCTGTTTGTCAATGGAGTATAAAGTGAGGTCAACAGCTGAGAATGAAGGGATAGACAGAGTCTCAGAGGCGTAGTTATGAAATTGCTGTCTCAGAAAGTGAAAGCAAAGCTACCAGAAGAGCATTGTATGCTTTCTCCCCTCTCTACAAAGTGGCAGTGTAGAGACCTAAACAGTACTTCACCTTGTGGTGGAATAGTGATAAGGGTTGTATTGACTTTCTCTCACCAAAACATACCTTTCCAGCTTTGTCTCTGCATTTCTAGCTCAAGCCAGGCTGTACTCTTAGCCGCTCCACTGAACACTTCATGCTGCCTCCATATCTGCTCGTGCTGTCCCGACAGCCTGGACTGCTCACTCTCCACAGTGCCTTATACAGCAGGAGATTTTCTTCCTTCTACTTCCTGTATGTCCCCACTGCTACTTGATACTTGCCAGAATTAATTGATAATTCTATATTCCTGGAACGACAAGAGGCATTTTATATATGTTATCTCATTGAATCACTGCAATAACCTTGAAAGGTAGATTATTTTATCCTAATTTTGCAACACAGTTCAATACATTGACTCAGTAATTCAACATCTTGACAGCATCTTGTGGAAAACAGGGAGAATGCTTTGTTCTCCAACGGTGAGAGAGGTAGTGTATTAGTTTGCTAGGGCAGCCGTACAAAGTACCACAGACTGGGTGGCTGAAAAAATGGAAATTTATTTTCTCACAGTTCTAGAGGCTAGAAGTCAGGGTCAAGGTGCACAGGATTGGTTTCTTCTGAAGCCTCCCTCCTTGGCTTGTAGGTGGCCATCTTCTCCCTGTGTCTTCACCAGGTCTTCCCTCTGTACACGTCTGTGTCCTAACTTAATCTTCGTATAAGGATACCAGCCATATTGGATTACGGCCCACCCTAATCACTTCATTTTAACTTAATTACTTCCCTAAAAGATCCTACCTCCAAATACAGTCACATTCTGAGGTATTAAGGGTTGGAACTTCAACATATAAATTTTAGGGGCCATAATTCAGCCCACAACAGGTGGTGAGAGCATGAAAATTAGAATACCTGAGTGTAGTATTGTTATTATAGGAAAACTTGGTCACTTACTCTAGCTTGCTATACAACCATGAATCAGTTATTTAGCCTCAGCCTTCTTAACTGTATGAAGGATAAAATAATGTTATTATGGTAATTAAATATGAGCTTTCCATTCAACAAATGTTTATTGGGTAACTACTGTCTTCCAGACGTTGTGCTAGATATTCACTGATGCAAATATCTAGTACCTGCCTTGAGAAGCTTCTGGGTAAGAATTCAGTTGTACCACAGCACCTGGCATAAAATGAGCGTTTAATAAGTAGTTTTTGGATAAATACATAATTAACAAATAAATTTGCATAATAAAGATAATCTTCCAATTGTTCCAGTTCAGGCCTTCCTGAACTCGAGAAAAAGTGTAAAGAGTGACTCTTCATCCATCCATGAACGCAGCCTGAGAACACAAGTCAGACTCATTAATTTAGCATTTCCTCCTTGTCCCTGCAAAAGAAACTCAAAATTATTCGTGTAAATCTAATCTTAAAAACAGAACACATGGATTTCTTTTAAAACATTAAAATTTAGAATTTCTGATTGTGGATAAAGAAATAATAGCCGTTACTTCTTTACTGTTTGAACATGACATGAACTCTTCCTTCCCTTTTTCTTAATTAGCATAGTTTTAAAATCTAATTAAATATCGCATTTGCCACTGCAAATTTGAAAAACATGGAAGAGTCAGAGAGATAAAAATAAAATCCCAGTACCCTATCACTCAAAGATAACTGATAATACTTGAAATTATTTCATTCTAGAATATGTGTGAATGTATGTGTAAACATAACTCTAATTCCATATATAATTTTATATCTTGCTTTTCTCTTAGCACTACAGAATATACATATTTTATGTTATAAATACTTTGCAAACATTTTAAAGTCTATATAACAATTTGTACAGTGGCTATACCAAACTTTATATAGGCATTCTTCTTTTTTGCTTTTATAAAGATCACTGATCCTATGACATGATCCCATATTTGCGAAACAACGTTATGAGTGTGCATGCATATAATATACCTTCCTAAAATTAATTCCTCATGGCTATAAAAACAAATTATTGATATGGTAACTTCTGAGGAAGGGTGGGGAGGAGAAGCCTTTTCTTTCTTTGCTATATATACTTCTGCATTATTTAAGGAGTATGCATTATTTCTGTAATTTAAATATTTTAAAATAACAACACTGCAGTGAACACATTTGTATATAAAACTATTTGTAAATTTCAAATTATCTTGGCATAAATTCCCAGAAATGTTTTGCTAAATCAGAGGGTCTGAACATTTTGAAGCCCTTTGATAAAAGCTGGCAAATTGCTTTCCTAATGAGCTGTCATGAGTAAGTTCTTGAGGAAAATAGTAAACAATTGAACCAGAAAGAAATATTCTCATCACAAAGTTAAATGAGCTCAGCTCATCAAAGTTCAATTTTAAATACACCCTTTAACTCTTTCCCAGTCTTTTGTCTCACTGGGAAAGTTAAACTAGATAATCATTCCAATAGAATGTACAAAGTATATATACTAAGCTTTCATCTTTAAAATATGGCAAATGTATGTTTATAAGAGCTTTTCATAGAAATAAGTATTTAAACTGTTTGGCTTTTAATAAACATTTGGAAATCATTTTGCAATTACAAATGATTTGTGCAATAGCTTTTAATATCAAGTTACTTTGTTTCAAGTGTGAAATACAAATGGATGTCATCTTTAACATATTTTGTCCCAGAGTATCTGTTTTCATAGTTGATTTAATTGCGTACTTTAAAATTTCTAAAATAAAATTTAATGATGATCTTCTTTAAATGTAGACAAATGACAGATTGATTACAGCAGATTTTATTCAGTCCTTGAAATAACTAAATGTTTCTTTTCCTGTTTTCTCAAAAGATAATTATCAAAAAATTTCAAAGCTATTTTTGTTTTAATGTGGTCAATAGGTCTGGGTACAGAAGGTAAAAAAACCAAACAGAAAATAGTTAAAATGTAAATAGTTCATTACATTTGAAATGTTAAACCAAGGAGGGTAGCAAGGTACAGTGAATAGTAACTAGGGTTTGGCTACAGACAGACCTGAATTCAAATCTCAGCTCTGTAACCTAGAATAAGCTCTTTAACTTTTCAGTTATATTTAATAGTATTTTTCATCTATAAAATAAATAAGGAAAATAATTGCAATGATATTTAGCACTGTAATTTATAGAAGCTTAACAAATAGTAGCTATTGTTACTATATCTAAATCAGAAAAGATGTGTGCTGTCAGTTTTATATTTTTAAAATAGCAAACAAATTATAATATCCTTTGCCTGAACTGGATGCCTATGATTACATACTAGAAACTATTTTATTGCCATTTGCATGTAAGGAGATATATATAAAGAAATCTGTATATATACATAAAAATATAAAATATATAAGATACATTATTATATAACATAAGATATAGGCTATATTATTTTATATTATATTTTATATATGTGTGTGTGTGAGTGTGTATACACTCATTGGCCTCATTCTGGGATACATCTATATATGTGTGTGTGTATGTATATACAAACTCATGTTTATATAGATGTATCCTAGACTATCCTACATGTGTCCTGGAATATTAAAATGAGAATGTCTGCGCGTGTATGTATAAATGTATATCTACACACACATAAGTATATATCTTATATAATTTTATATATTGATATCAAATATAAGTATGTATTAAAATATAAATATTTTTATTAACATGTAAACTCTGTGTGTGTGTCATTACCACAGTCCTGATCACATTCATTCATTCAACAAATATTCATTGAACACTTACTGTATGCCCAGTATTGTTCTAGGAACCATGGATATAGAAGAGAAAAAAGAGACAAAATGTTTACCTTCACATAACATACATTCAAATGAGGAGAGAGGGTTATAAAAAGACAAATGAGTAAAATACACAGTCTGTTCATAGGTGATAGGGGCTAAGAAAAAAATAGCCCAAAAAAGGAGATGAGAAATTAGGGGTGGGTTACAAATTTAGACTAGGGATCAGAGAAGCGGCCTTACCAAGATATTGCTTGAGTGATGATCTGAAGAAAGTGAGGGAGCAAGCCGCAAGGATATCTAAGGGAAGAGCTTTCCAGGCAGAGGGAACAGCAAATGCAAAAGTAGAGAGGGGAGGACATGCCTGGAAGAGGCCCCACAAATGCTCTTGTGGACGTGTGGTGGGAATTCAACGAGCTTAGTAAGTATAAACATCAGGAAAGCATCTGCTGTGTAAAAAGAGCTTAATAAATTTTAGTTATTATTACCCATAGTTCTTAGCATTAGTCACTTTATTTAATAGTCATTAAATCATATTTTTCTATTTGTTTCAAAGTTTTCAGGTTCTATTCAAGTATTTGGAATGATGTATGCTCAGCCACACGCCGCTTAAGCCATTGTGTACACGAGTTCTAGGTTTAATCGTATGTAATGTAATGACATATTCTTATCAAATGAGACATGCTCTCTCTCTCCTACTACAGTTAAAACTCGGATCCCTCCTATATCCAGTGCAGCAATAACTTACACATGATAAATCTTCAGAGTTTTCTTCACTGAGTGAGAGAATGAACATGTCATTTTTGAGTAACTCTTTACAGTTTTTGCAGATTGGCCTCATTCAGTGTATTTTCCCATGCAGATTATAATTTGGAATGCCCTCATTAATTCACTTGTTAATTTTTATGATTGTCTATAAGCATCGTTACTTAGTGTAATATAAACATGGTAAAAAGATTCTATTCATTTAGGGAAAGCAATTAGAAGTTAGACAGCTTGTTAATGATTTTCAGTTGAATTAAGGTCTGCTGTATTATGCTATACATTTCAACAAATCACTCCATCTATCCTTGAGTGACTATTTCTTTTATACAGGCACACTAAAGATCTCTAAAGGTTGATTTTGCATTCACAAGAAATTCTAAAAGTACAGACTTGAATATGTGTAACATTTTGAAGCAGTTTACTTCTTTTTATTAGTTTCCGGAAGCAAAGAAAAGCTCATAAGGCCAAGATTAGTGTTGCATTGAGAAACTGTAGAAGTAACAGTATTATCTGAAGGAAGTAAACTGAACATTTGTTTGACATCTTTGACATCTGCTTCCCCCGACTAGCCCCTCTTGATGTAATATTGGAATCCAAAAAAACAGCGAGAGACCTGTTTGACTCAAATGAAAATTGGTTCAAGAATTATGACCTGAAAACCGGATAGGCCCTAAGGGTAGTTCTTCTGTGAAATTACCAAGCTGTTTTACTTTCTATTTAAAGTATTTGACATCAGAAAAGTCTTCATTTTATCTAGCAAAAAACTGAGAAAACAATATAAATTTCTTTTAGGAGAAAGTACACATTTTTTAAGGGTACTATTATGAGCATGGTTAAAAGTAGTAGCATATAATTTTTTCTGCATCTAAAATTCCACACTAAAAAATTGCAATGCTGTGGCAAATTATTATTAATGCTATATCACTCTATGAAACAAGCTGAGAGATCTAATTTTTTACTATTAGTCAAGGGCCATAGTAATGTGCGAACACGGGGAAAGGACCACAACACCACTCATTTGGGACCATAAAAACCTGAGAAATAGATGTTGTGGAAATACTTCCCTAAGAGCAAAACTTCTTCTTAAATAAGTATGTTAAATAGAAAACAACTATAAATCAGCCTTTAAGAGATAATTGGTCCCAGAGGATCCAGGAAATATAAATAAAGAAAGGAAATATGATCGGAAAACAAGATCGAAGAACTATATAGATCAAGGCTAGAAATGGCTAGAAATGCCCTAACAGAGACAGGAGAAGCCCTGGAAGAATTTAGTCAAAAGGAAGGGGATGGGACCAAGAGGGAAAAGAGTAGGGCCAAAATTTGAATACCAGAGAGAGAGGAAACAGTTCACAAGACATTTGATTTTGTGTTCTCCAGTCACTACACACATCTCCCATCTTCATCTTCAGCCCATTGCCCTTCTCTCAACTGCACTTTCTTTGGTGTAACACTAGGCTTGCATTCACTGCCATGAGCTCACACCTATTTAACCCTGCCCTACTCCATGGCCACATACCCCTACCAACTTCCTCACTTGTTTCTTCCCCAGAGCCGCAGAACCTTCTACTTTACTATTATCAAGGTCCCACATATCTTTGCTCTTTCACTTCAGTGGGTCTTCCATCTCCTCACGCTGATTAAAAGCTTACTTCCAACATATGGCACCTCTTCCTTTGAAGTCCCCTCAGGTATAGGACTCTGGGTCTTCCAATACACATAGAGATGCAGTTCTAATCCTTTACAAATCTTTCATTAACTTATCTCCTTGCCTTAAAAATTTTTGAAATCCATGATCTTAAAATACAAACATCTGGTTTTACTATTCCTTCCCAATCCTTATCACCTTCCAGGCCTCTATGTTCTAAAGTTAATGGTTGTATTACGGAATCAAAATTTTCCTCATCCATTTTCTTACATGACATCAATATTGATGACCCCTTAAATTGCCATCAGAGTAACTTCATCTTTCTATATCTGGTGACCTTCCTTTTCATTTCTCCTCAAGTCCTCACACATGCATGATATCACCGTGAATTCATAATTATCTGGAGATTCTCACCTCTAAGATCTCAAACTGCAAATATTTGTGACAAAGAAATGTCAAAAATGGTAACTGACTGAGTGCTATGGAAGGACATTAGAGGTTGGAAATACTTTGGTACATTTTTCATAGAAGAGGCTCTTAGCTTCAACTTTGTGTGTTTTTTAAAAATTCATCCACAATTTTCCTGACACTCATTTTGTGTGGGACTGGATTATATTGACACAATCCAAATAGAGTAAATCAGACTTCAAGAAGAGTAATTTATGTTGAAAAATATAAAACTAAGAAGCCAGAATGTTTATGTCCTTTTGTCAATGTATGTTTTCTTCTGTGCAAATCAAATAATTAGAGTCGAGCTTCTGTACCCACAGGTTCTGCATGTGTGGCTTCAACCAACTGTGAATTGAAAGGCCTACGATTGTAGCGTCTGTACCAAACATGTACAGACTTTTTTTCTTGTTATTATTCCCTAAACAATGCAGTATAACAACTACTTACATAGCTTTTGTGTTGTATTAGGTACTATAAGTAATCTAGACATGATTTAAAGTGTATGGGAGGATGAGTGTAGGTTATACACAACTATGCCATAAGGGACTTGAGCATCCATGGATTTTGATATGCATGGGAGTCTGGAGCCAATCCCTCACGAATACAGAGGGACAACTGTACTGCAAGTTTGTTTTTACAAATACCAGAGGAATTAAAAGAAGGAAACAAACAGTAATGACTACCATGATGGATTAGGATAGCTTAGTACGCCATCTCCTACCATGTTCTCTGGCCAGGGTAATGCCATGTTAGGTTGTGCTGAAAATCATTAATATGTTGTCATTCTTTGGCTCTATTTCTCTATCTATGTATGCCAGTCCTTCAACAGATAGTTACTGGAAAAGGTATCAGTAACCAGTTGACTAGCAGAGAGTCAGAGAGGATTGGACTTGGAGAGTAGAAATGCCTGCTTTGCCGTTTCTCAGACGTGAGTCCTTCAAGTCATTTAACCTCTCCAAGCTACTAACTTTCTCTTCACATACAAGAAAGAGATAATGCCATCTGTCTCTTATTGGTTATGTGGCCATTTAATGAGATAATGTATTTGAAAATGCTCTGTAATTTGCAAAGCTCTATAAAATGCATATATACATATGTGTTTTAACACATTCCAGGCCAGAGAACATACCGAGACTTCTTCATACTACAACACTATTTTCACAAAGAACATATTTATACATTACTTAAGGTGGGCTTCTCCTATAGATCAATAACCATGACCATACTGTGTTAATGCTTACTAAATTCTATTGCCAAAAGCAAAATATTCCAGGCTTTTTCCTCAACTCTTGGAGTAGAACCTATTTGAGATCTACACACTGACCATATCTCTCACCCTTCTGCATCGTTTATTCTTTACCTCAGCTGGCCCTGATCTTTGCCCTCTTCCAATGTGAATCTCTTGATTCCTTCCCTTTGCTTAGCTTGGCTTCTTTCTCACACCACCTTTCTGCTTCTGAGTCAGCCATCACCATTCCCTCACCTCACACTCAGTTCTTTCCACTCTCAACAATCGACTTTACCACTTCTAACACTTCAAAAACTTCTCTCTCCAAAAGTAGAAATGACTTCCTGATCGTCTCACTCAGTCCTCTCTTTCTAGCCCTCGCACTATTTGACGTTGCTGCAAATCTGATTCCTCTTGAAACTCTCTCCTCCCTTGGCGTTTACCACAATGAACAAAACTGAACTGACACGCACGTAGAAGAAGAAATGAGACTAAAATCCTTGAAATGATTTTAAAACGTTAGTGAAACCTTTCAAAGAACTGCCAAATTCCAGGTCCACTTTTCATATCATATTTGAAACCAGAAGTGCAATTCTCCCTCCTATCACCTGTCAAAATCCTCAACATCTTCAAGGTCCTCCTCAAATGTCAGTTTTATCCACCAAGTTTATCCTGTCCCCATGAACCACTCCTTCCTTTATAATCCCAAATGTTTACTTTTATCACAACATTTATTATACCCAGAACTGTAGTATTTTAATTGTGTATAAGTCTTCCTTCACAAGCTTAGACAGAGATCATGCAAACACAATGCTTTCCACACCACAGATATTCAAGAATGAATTTTTGAAGAACTGATGTTAGAGTTCATTAACCCACTATACCTTATTCTTTCTAAGCATTCTTTTATGCAAAAAAAATACCAAAATTCTTGTAATAAAATGAAGATATAAATCTTCAGACTGTTCAACAGTTTTACAAATGTTAAGCAATTCAACTTTGCATGTTTGAAGAACCCAGGGCTTATGGTCTTTGGAGACAAGGATTTTAATGCGACCGTTTTAATGAAAGTGAGTACAATTGCTTCTAAAGCTTTTAGGATTTCATGACTGAATTAGAGTAAATAATTGTTTCCCTAAGCAGTGAGAAACAATTCTTTTCTGAAAAGTTAACTAGTTTGCTGACTCAATCAAAATTCTTCATACATTATGGTTGAAGTATGCACATTAATAGGCTCCTCATTCTGACTCTTGTGAACAAGAAACAGAGAGTTTGTAGGCTACATATCAAGTTTAAGAACTCAGGTTAGAATCTACTGCCAAAGGACATACATGGCAAATGACTGTCACATTCACTTGAGACTTCACGAATTTAGTTCATTGTGTACCTAAGTGCTTTCATTGGAAGTCAAGGTGGATTCCTTTCATGCCATAAATCAGTTACCATTCATATTTTAATATACTGTCAAGGGGAAGACACAGGACAAATGCTGTAAAATATGAATCAATTATTTCAAAAGGAAACACCATTCTTTCTATTTCCTATTTTTAAAATTTCTGGGTTGTACTTATTAGATCTATGCTTAATATAAAAGTTTACAAAATATTTTTGGTTACTGCACTTTCAAAACTCTTAATTATGACTTTCTTATACATATCCCAAGAAAAGCAATGTCATATTTTTCAGGTTAACTTTTCAAATTTTTGCCATATGCTTTTATAAGCTACTGTATGGATCATTTCTTCTCTCCTCCTTCAAAATAATTATTGGAATCACTTTGAATTTCCACATGCATGTTTGTTTTATTCTATTAGATATTTATGCTAATAACCCATCAATGCACTAAATTAGTACATCTAACTAGCAAGCACATACAAGTTTAACTGGCTTATAACAACAGTTAACAGACTACCAAAACAGCTTGTCTCTGCAGGATTTAGTAAACCGTACTTATCCACAGTGTCTGACAAAAACAGAAGAGCCTCAGATATATATTTAGTATTTTTTATAATAAGTATATGAAAATAAATATGTAAAAGTGAGTGAGAGTTCTGTTTCTGTTCATAGGAATGAAATGTGCTAACTGAAGTGCTGAAGCGATAGCTTGAACTGAAGTCTCATTAAAGACAAAGGCATTTTGGTTTTTAGGTTCTGTAATAGGTCTGTTAAGAAAGCAAAATTATGCTTAAAGATTAGTTAAGAATAGCTAACATTTAAAAATGTTGTAATGTGAAATTATAGTAAATTTCAATTTCATTAGGAATAAAGTTTCAAAGTTTTTCAATGTTAAGTTTTTGTTTAAAGTTTTGTTTAGAAGTTTATGTGAGTCTGTTTCAAGTCAAAAGTGTTCCTCACCAGGTTATTGAAGGATCACACTTATAACTGTCCGCTGGGAGAAAACTGTTTAACAGAAGTACTATGACGTGATTGGTTAAAAGAAAATACTTTCGTAGTAAGCAAACCTGGGTTCAAGCTCTAGTTCTGTCGCTTACTGTGTGACTTTAGGAAAGTTGTTAGACCTCCCTAAGTCTTAATTCCCTCACTTGCAAGTTGGTGACCATAACAATTCCTGTTTTTGTGAGTTGCTATGAAAATTACATGAGAAAGAGTTAAAGTGATAAGTAGGGTGACTCTTGCATAAATATTAGCTTATCAACTCATCAATATCTGTCATTATCAACTTGTCAATATCTGTTACTATTTTTTATTGTCATATACTATGATTATTGCAGCACAAATGAAGAAATACTCTCTTAGGAGAAATATTGCAACAAATGCAAGTATTACAAGAAATACTGTCATTGCAAGAATTATTTGAGAAACCAACTTGAAAAAAATTTTAAAGAGAATTATCTTTTCCTAAAGAATAAAGGTTTATGTCAAGGAAGATGCAGTTAAGCATTTAGAATGAGTTCAATAGTTTTGGTGAAATAAAAACAATTCAACAGCTAAGACACAATTTAAACATGTCAAAATTGTTAACCTTAATGTAACCATTTTTTATGGGTTAATTAAGGTATTTGCTACCTTTAAAGGGGGAGAAGTATATGTTCTCTTAAAGATGAAATTGTGGGACAGACACAGGTGCTGAACATCTATTATACAAGAAGAATGCTGACATTGAGTCCTCAGAAGAGTCCAGTAAGGTATCCCTGTCTGTTTTTGCAAACGAAAACCTGAGATTCAAAATGGCCAAGTAGCTTGCCCAAATGTCACATAGCTGGTCAGTTGAAGAAGCCAGAATTAAAACCCAGGTTTTTCTAAGCCAGAGCCCTTCATAGTGCTGTCTTTAGCTGTGTGATAATATGATTCTGGAGGTGAGAACCTTGGGCGTGAGGTATAGAGCTCTGTGATATGAAAAGTTGAAGAGCCGAAGAAGGCTTTTGTATTTTATCCAAATACTTTTCTTCCTTAAAATTTGTCATAATATATGATGTGAATTACAAAGCATTACATGGTATTCAAGCTTTCTCTCTTTTGATTTGGTACAAAATCTTGCGAACTAGGTATTATTTCCAATATTTCAGTATCAGCCAGATATACATTCTGAAGTGTGGTGCATCTGCTCAGAACTTGGACTTCTCACTGACTCAAATTCAATGACTTTAAGTTCTTATTCAACTGGATTTAATATGTCAGGCAGAAATTTATAACACAGCGGAGATAGATTTTTCAGCAGCAAGACTCTAGAAAATCAACAGGATCAAGTGTAGTAATTCTTCTTTAAATTATCCAAAGATAGTTCAAAGTCTGTGCTCTTATTATGATTCCCTAATATCTCACTTTACTGCTGGATAACTTTCAATCCTCTAAGTGTATGACATTGTGAATGACTCTAATATCGAGTGGATTTTTCTGGGACTTTCCTAGATAAGCAAGTGGAGAGATTTCTACATATAAGCCATACTATACATAGTTTCATTGCCATTATAAATAAAATCTATCCTAACCCTGTATGGATTTTTTGGTAATTTTTCATTAATAACTTTTTCAGCCACTTCAGTTTCACTATGAAGAATTCATTCTTGAAGATTTCAATTAACTCAATCAATTGTCATTTTTTAAAATCACCTGAGAGAACTTCTGAACAAGAAAGATGGCTATTGTAATTTGTGAATGACACAGCTAGAGGCAGAAAAAGTAGCTCATTCCATCCTTCCTCATGCATTCTCCAGGGTGCATTAACAATGTCTTTCCAAGGGCTTGATTATAGTTTAAAAAGGAGATAATTCTAGAAAGAAAATATTTTTGAAGCAATTCCTCTCTTCTTTTTCTCACCCCAAGCTTCATGCCCCTAGGGCAGCCTTATCTAAGAGTTCAGCACATGATCTAAGGAGATGAAATAGTCTTGCAGCTCAAGCAAATGAGGCATCAAGGCTGTTTTGTATTCCTGTGGGCGACAGTGCAGCGGTGCCTGCTGCTTGAGATGGGGGAGGAAGGGCAGTTTGGAAGGGGGTGGCGTGGGTGCGCCATAATGACTCTGTTTTATCTCTGAATGACTCCGTATGTGCTTGTAAAGCTACCAATTCTTTCTCTTGCTTTTTTGCTTTCTCCTTTTAATGCAAAGATGAATTGATCCTGGATTGTTGCTTCAAATGCTGACACCACTGAATATGAAGGTGTCATTGTAAAATGAACCATAGCAAATTCTTAATAAGCAACCTTCACAGAGAGTTATAGTTTTTGACATTTAGATATAGACTTATTCCCAGTGAAGGAAGCTTCCTTCAGTCCATGCATGCTAAGAGGAATAAGAAATAAAAAGTAATTTGATTGGTGTTCAATATATTTTATTCCTTCCTATATTGAGCAATCATAGCACATGCCTTCTCCACTTCCAACTGCCACGAAAATTGGAAAAGGAATGATTTGAGATCAAAAGCTTTATTCCTGAAAAAATATGAATGGTCTTAGAGCTAAAGCTTACAGTGCTATCTGGAGGAGATTTAAGATCTGACTTCCGTGAAAACTTCCTTGAATTCAGTTGTGTTTGGGGGGAAAAATTATAAACCTTGTAGGATCCATGCTAGGAAAACAATAACTAAAATCCTCCAAGGGAATCATTTCAGACTGTTGTCCTTTCTAAAATCAGTATTCCTAGGAACCCACTTTCTAGATTAGAGTGAGTAATACTTAGACAACAATTTTATATTTTGTAACTCGATTTAAAAAAAAAGAATATGGGAATTTGATCTACAATGATTATTACAATTTATATTACCTTGAACACAGAAAAGATATACCATTTTGTTAAATTAAAAATTATTAACTTTTTTGTCTTTACAAGTCCTGAGTAAAAACTCCTCAAGGGGTTTTGCTTTAAAAATGTATAAAGACTCTGTGAGTTTAATACATTTTATTAATTTATATTCTACAAAAGCAACTTGCATATTTAGAAGATGTCTTAAGCACTCTGACATAAAGTTTGGTCTTATATTTCTAGCTGTGTGAGCAACTTCTATATGAAATTCGTTTATTGACTTTATTAGAGTATTCCCAAATAACAGTTATTCCATGCCACATTGATGCTCTATTAGACTTTTTATTATTAAACTGATTCATATTTCTCCAAATAATTGTTAATAAAGTAAACATTTCAAAAAGTTTCAACTCTAGAGATTTCTTGCTCAACGTAATTGAACTTGTTACATGTAAATTGACTTCTTGTGAATAGATGTGAAGGATGTCTAGATTTAAAGAACTTCTAGCTTCAATACTTTTATAAAACATAAAATTCTCTTCCAAAGTAACTATTAATTTGGATGTCTATTTAGTTTCCATAAAATTGATGAATTAGAATATTTAAATCTCATTCATCTACTCTTTCCTGGTCTAATTCATTACCAAATCCCTTGATGGTACCTCATACATATTTATCAGATCCATCCAAACAGAGGAGAGACTCAAATAATAAACAATCACGATTTTTTAAGAAATCAGACATTACAAATAAAAAGCTTTGACTGTAGTATTACCTGATTCTACTCTCTCCCTTTCTCTCCCTAGAGGGAAACTCTATACTGATTTTGGCACTTTTCTTCGCCATGCCTGTTTATAAACTTGCACTATTTATTAATGAATTTTTAAACAATAGATTGTACTTTTGCAAATTGGTATCAAATTGTATACACAGTTCTGCAATTTGCATATTCCTCTTGTTAACCTAAAAGTAAAAAGCCAAAATGAGAGGCAGAGAGGCATTTATTTTGGGATCAAAGAATTGCAATTCAAGGTACACAGAATTGGGTAGCAACTCAAATAGAGTTCCACTATGAAGTAAGAGGCAGTGGCTTTTAAAGGCTAAAGAGGGAGGTCTCCATTAGAAAGAATGTTAATTGGGGTTTGCAACAGAAAGCTAAACTTAGCTAAACATAATTGATTGCTAAAGCTAGCTGGAGGGAGGCAAAAGTCCCTCACTGTAAGGAGTTGCAGTATTCTCAGAATGTTTGTGTCTTGACTCAGTTCAACAGTTCGTGTTCTGCCTGATGGGGATGTGCATAAGACCAATTTCCTTAATGGCTTCCCGGCTACATTTTAAAGCCATTAGACATAAGTGATCCCATTTTGCTTCACATTTCTCCTTTTGATCAAGATCTTTCTCTGAAAGAATCTCTAGTCAACTATAGATTTATTTGGTCCCAGAAAGTCATATCCCACATTACGGGGAATTTTTTTTCCCTTTTCCCATCTTTATTCCAAGGAGTCAGTGTCATAAGGGTTAGGCCACATTTGAGCAACATGGAGGTGATCAGGAAATGAGTCTTAGCTAGTTTCCTTGCCCAGGAATTTCATCCAGGTACCTGAAGGTTCAGGTGAACAAGCCTTATCTATCATTTCAATGCATTGAGAGACAATAATCTTGGTTTTTATAGATGTTCTGGAGAAGATCTGAGTAAGCAGTAGCATAAGTAGTTTAAATTCAAGTAAACAAGGCAACATTCAAATAATCATCATAAACAATATTTGAAGTCCTGATCTTATCCAAGCACCTATAAATGAAGGAAGCCAGCTGAAAACATTGATAGGGAATGAGAGGGTATCTTTAAAAGACATTGGGCCAGAGAGGTCCTGTGCTATTTTTATAATTTTTCTGAGTTCTAACTCAACTTCACTAGAATTGTTGATCCAGGTACAGCACGAGGTGTTGGCTATGGCACAGCTGCCCTGTTCTGCAAGGAGATATCAACTGCTATTCAATTATATAATACAACCCTTGCCAGGGAATCTGGGGATCGTTGTTGTTGAGCCAATGCTCAAGCAGAAGAATTCATAAGCCTGTGGCTCCCTGATGTAATCACATACAAGGTGTACCCAGAAGGGGCACATATTATGCAATCCCTTCTAGTTCTGTAGAAGTGTCAGTGGTCAGGAACACTTGGTAAGGTCCTTTCCAACAGGGCTCAAAGGCTATCTTCCTCTGATAATACTTCTAGAATACCTAGTCACCAGGCTTTAGACTGTGACCAACAGAATTCTTTAAATTGGAATCTGGGAAAGCTTCTTTAACCTATTGATGATAAGCTTGAGTATAAGACATTAGAGACTTACAGTACCTGGTCATACTAACATAAGACCAGAAGGGATCAGCAGAAGGTTGTATACCAGTAGACATTGGTCTCCTGATGACTACGTCATGTAGAGAGAATTTATGTTTTCCAAAGTGGGTACTGTGAACAATCAGAAGACCAAAAGCAATATCTGGGGCCAGGGGAGTCCAGTCTATAGGTATATAATAAAACCTCAAAGACCATTAACAAGACTAGAATTTAATATTTACAAAGGTGCAAATGTAATTATACTATCCATAATTACCCTGATTTTTTTTTTTTACCAAAGATAGTCACAGTAAAACTAATTTGTAATAAACTTGGCCTGATTATTTATATAAGTGAGAGTTTCTGAATTTTGGAGGAATCAAGTAGAGAGAAAAAGTAAACATTTCATCTTTGTTCACAAAGGTATCTTACCAATGTGAAAAGATTTCTTTAAATCTGGAAAAACAAAACATTAGAACATCCTCCTCAGTTCATGCAGTCCCATGTAATTAATGCTTATTCTGCCTGAATCCAGTTTTTTCATTAGTTTTCTTGACTTTACCTGATGATTGAGGGTGATAGGGATGGTGCTAATTCCAAGGTGTTTGCAAGGTTTTCATTAAGACTTATATGATTTTCCCAGTGAAGAAGGTGCCTTTGATCATTGGAGATTATGGAAGGTATACTCCACGTAGGAAACACATTTTCTAACGTTTTCTTCAACATTGTGAGGGTACCAATTTTGAAGCAAGAGAAGGCTTCAATTCATCTGGAAAACATACATACAGTAACAAGAACATATTGATAACCCATATTATATGGTAGTTGAATGAAGTCCGTCTGCATGTGCTCAAGGGACCCGGAGGGAGGAGGTCTGAGGCCGCTGAGGACAAAAATGGTTTTCCTTATCATGGGTGAAGGAGTGCAAAAACTGAAAAATGGGGTTTGTCAGGGAGCTGGAAAGAGCCAAGTGGTCATATTGGGTTTCCCATAGCCCCAGTTGTTTAATTTATAGACATTGTTTATCCATCTTAATTTCTCTGGTTCAAGGGCAGACTGTTGCCATGTTACAAGGACATCAGGATGGCAAAAGCCTGGCAATGAGGGGTCAAATTTTTGCAGAATCAGAATGGACTTCATCCACATGAGTCACAGCCTTTATAAATTCTGTCGTTGTTGCCTTTGCATGAAAGTCAGCTATGGTGCACTTGTGGTATTTAAGTTTAGTCCTTTTAGTGTGAGTGTCAGTTTTGATGACAGACAACATTTTATGCCAAGACATAATAGACATCCAGGAATTTCACCTAATTTCTGGAAGTCTTATAACATATGCTTATAAAGACAGAACATAAAGAAGGCTTAATGTTATTTCTTATTTGACAATGCTTCCCATGTAATTTAACATATCAAACAAGCCTAATTAGTTTAATATCCCTTTTTTATAGGGAGAGAGAACAAGGCTTTTGAGATGTTTGTGGGATGCTCTGAAAAATCCCAAAGTTAGCTAGCAGTAAAAGAAAAATAAACTTCATTTAGAATTTGCTTTTGGGAAGTTCATCAAAAATATCAAAGAGGTTTTAAAACACTTGGCTAAATAGGATCATAGATCATTATGAAACTTAATCTTTAATTACCTATTTAACCAAAGTGACAAAAAGATTTTCAAGACAAATATAGAAGGTTATACAGCTGCAAAACCTTAGCTCTTTTCAATGGAAAAGATTCAGCTTCTAACATAAAGCACAGGAAATAGTTCTGATAAAACACAAAAAGGCAAAGAAAAATCTTTCATAAGCTCTTATCAGGAGCAGACCTATATTCCAAGAAAATTTTGTCCTCTTAAGAGATTAAAAGAAAATTAAGTTCCAGTTTTACATAAATACTCTATTGATATAAAGGCTTATTTTTTAAATTATTAAAATAATTTAATTTTAGCTAGCTTGACCTCACAAAGTAAGATTTTTTTCTCTTTCTCTTTTTAACGGAGAGAAAAAACCAACTTTTAATTTTGTACCAGCTTACTTTTGATATTAAAACTCATTCACTTAATTAAATTCATTTCAGTCTTAGCCAGCCCTGACCATACATAAAATTCCTTTCCAAAGATTCCTTTTCCATAAACATTCTGTAATTTTCTATGTCCTTTTTAGTTTGTCCCTTATTCTCTTTTTCATTCAGAAATAACCAGTTTTATTTTAGGACAAAATTATTTTTCTTTCCCTCAACGAAAATGCATCTCTATTACTTATACCTTTTCTTACCAAAACATACAGCATATTTTCCTTGAATACAAAGATTTTTCCCTTGCTATTTTTAGTATCTTTAATTGTATATATTAAATAGAATTTCTAATCCTTAGAAACTTTAATTTCTAGTGAAAACTAAGAAGTAAGCAATTGTGAATTGTATGTTGTATCTATATTCTTTAGATTAGCAAATTTATGAATATATTTTATTATTTCTGGAAACACGTTTCTTCACAATGCAATCTTTTAATAAAGCACAAAAGATGTTTATTAACAGACCTAAATTTATCTTTTAGTTTCCCTGCATTAAGAAACCAAAGTAGATAAACTTCTGTTCAGTAATTGTTTTACTATTTTATCTTATCTGGAAATGATCTAGATATTCAATGAATTTCCCATCATTTAATTTAACTTAGCAAAAGTCTAAAGTTTCAAGTTACAAAAAAAATTGGGGGAAGCTATTTTTAAGTACACATAGCATAAAATATAATATTGCATCTAAAAATTCTTGTTAGCATCTATATATAATTCAGTGATTCTTAAGAATCATACTTAGACTATTAATGAAAATTTTATGAGACATTAAAGCTGTTAGCCATCATCCTAAGTTATTATTTTTTGTTGTTGACAAATTTTCTAACAGAGATAACATGAGCTTATTTTACTGATAACCCAGGTAGAGTAAAAGTTGCATGTCTGCATTATATTTAATGCTGATAACTCTGAAGACACGCTTATTTTAACTAAATCAACAAACTTTAGCAAGCTTTTTATTTACCAAAGATTATTTTATATCATGTTAACTTGGAAAACATTTGGATTAGTTTCTATTATATTTAGAAATAATTTATATAAGCACTTACTTTAAGGTAATTAAGTAGAGCTCTTTTTAGAAATTAATTTTGCTGATACCATCCAGAGGTAGAAAAATATCACACATATATAATGTACATACATACATATAGACAGACACAGAGAGAGATCTTATACCTTTTATTTTAAAATTTTAAGCATGAATCAGGTACAATACAAAACTCACTAGTTTATAAATAATTATGTCTCTAGCAGATGGAACAAGTTGAGGTTACCTTCTTAAAAGCTGGGAGTCTTTGTTATTATTTGTAGAGAAGACTCTGAAGATTTATTTGCCTTAGACAGGGAGGCTGTGAATTATATTTCAGGCACAAGAGCCAGCAGCCTGCATTCTAAACACTTTTCCCTTTTTCTCTTTAACTTCAGGCTTTACTAATTGAACTAGCTAGGCTGTGTCTCAGGTGATTGTGAGCTGTTATCTACTGGGGTGCTTACATTCCTAAGACATGGTGAAATTTACAACTGCAAAGGACAGAGAGAAAAAAATGCAAATTTTTTGTAGGAGTTTTAAGGTAATTGCTATTTAAAATTTTTTCTTCAGTTTTAGAAATTGGGTATGGTCTAAATAAGAGTTCCCAGAGACTTTGTAAGCCTTTTGAGATAAGTAAGGGAGGTTTTGGATTCATAAAAGGGAATAAGTGGAATCTGAAGGGCCTTTAGAGCTGCATTTCCAGCTTTCAAAGATTTGTGAGATAGGAACTGTTGCTCTTAATTCCTAGTGAATTGGGTTGTAACTTAAATGACATCATTGGTTGATTTATCTGTCCAATTACATTATCTTTAATTTGCTTCTTTCCCTCTGGGTACATGGTTTTATTTTAACTTAAGGAAGAAGGTCTATTAAAATTTTATATCAGTCTCTGAATGCCAGCTTCCAATTTGACCAAATTTCTGATTATAAAGTTATTAAATCCTTTCAAATATCAGGTTTCAGTTGGGACAAACAGTAAATATATCTGGCAGTATTAAACAACTCCATTAATTCTAATTTCAGTTTCCCCTAGGCTGTTTAAGGGAATAATGTAGCGATTTACCAAAAAAACTCCTCTGAGTCTTAAGTCTCGTCAGTTCTAGGAGGAGCCTATATGAGGGCCTTCCTTCATGAGTAGATATGACCATGTCTGCAAGGCCACTAACTTGATGGACTTTTATTTATCATTATGTAGTCTTTTCTTTTAGGTAACTCTTAAATCTTTAATTTTTCATTAACTTTTTGCAAAAAAACTTTTAATGAAGCTATTTTAGAGTTATGAAGACTTTGCTTTTAAGTGCATCTTTAAATGATTTTATCTAATTAGAATGTTCCTTCTATTGGCCATTGGCAATTTTAAATCATCCTTAGTAATTCTGGTCTATTGAGATAGAAATTTACAAGAGAAGGGACCATAGCTCTTAAACATAAAACCAGCCGGAGTTCCCACAGGAAGAACTTCTAGGGAAACTTTAGAAAATGAAGGCCCATGTTAAAGACAAGTGCACAAACAAGGGTGACAATAGGGGAATCCCGCAATTATGTCAGAGTACTCACCAATCGAGAAAAAAACACTGCTGAGGGAAGTCCCTCCTGCGGCAATGACAGTGAGCCAAAAAAGCCACACCAAAGACAATTGTCTCCTGGACGGTCACCCCCAATGCCACAAAAAAGGCACTGACGTTGACCAAATGGAAGGAGGTCAAAACCTGAGAGGACTTATGACCAGAAGAGTCGGGGATCTGTGGAAACCATGAGTGCGAGGGGCTCATGTAGGTACGGTACCCAGTTCCAGAGGATGCCGGTCCACAAAGTAACATTGTTCAGGTCCAGCTTTCTGACACCATGTGTATTAACCTCACGATAAATGGCCAAAATGAGAGGCAGAGAGGAATTTATTTGGGGATCAAAGAATTGCAATTCAAGGTACGTAGATTCAAGTAGCAACCCAAGTGGTGTCTCACTAGGGAGTAAGGGGGGCTCTTTAGGGCAAAAGAGAGATGATTGCATTACAAAGAATGTTAATTGGGGTTGGCAACAGAAAGCTAATCTTGGCCGAACATAATTGATTGCTAAGTCCAGCTGGAGTGGGGCAAAAAAGTCCCTCACTGTAAGGAGTTGCAGTATTCTCAGAATATTTGTGTCTTGACTCAGTTCAACAGTTCATGTTCTGCCTGATGGGGATGTGCATAAGACAGATTTCCTTAATGGCTTCCCGGCTACATTTTAAAGCCATTAGACGTAAGTGATCCTATTTTGTTTCACGTTTCACACTCTCAACACTATGTTTTTGAAATTAATATAGTAACATACAGGTAGATCTGATTCATTTACATCAACTGCTGTGTGGTATTTCAATGTAGGAATGCATTAAAATGTGCTTATTATTTTATTGATGGGTACTTATATTGCTTCCAACTTTTTGCTATTATCATAATACTGAAATGAATATTACTATACATATCTTCTTTGGTAAGTGTATAAGAATTTGTCTGAGAGAATATACTTGAATTGGAAACACTGAGTTTATGGCAAGCACAACTTCAACTTTATTGGCAATTGGTTCCCAAAGTATATCAATTGATACTGCTTTGGAAATTTATGGAAGTAAATTGTTCATTCATATTGTGTACCCATGTGATGGACTCTTTTTCAGACACTGAATAAATAGTAGTAAACCAAATATATAAAACTTTCTGCCTAAGTGGAGCTTGTATTCAAATGTGGTAGAAAAGAAATAAACAAAATATATGATATGTCAGATGGGAGAAGTGCTATAGAGAAAAATAAACAAGGAAGACGAATAGAGACCAGGATGAGAGACGCAATTCTAAATAGCGAGATCAGAGAAAACTTCACTGAGAAAGCGGTGTTTGAACAAAGAACTCATGGTAGTGAGGGGAAAAGCCATACATCGTCACAACGCTGGCTATTATTACACTTTTTAATTTGTGTTAAGTGAAATGGAAGTCAAAAGATATTTCATTGGGATTTTTAGTTTATTTTTTTTCCTTTCTGAGATTAAGCATATTTTCGGATGTTAGTTTTCCAATTGGATTTTCTTTGTTGTGAGTTCCTTGTTAATATCTTAACCCATTTTTATACTGGGTTACTTTCCTATTTCCTGTTGAATAATAGAGTTCTTTTCGTATTTTAGAGATACTGTTCCTTTGGTGTTTTTATGTGTTGCTAATATCTTCCACCATTTCTCAATTTAACTTTTCACTTTTTTCATAACATCTTTTCATACACAGAAGCTCTCATTTTATGTCACCTTTTATCAAATTTATCAATCTTTTCCTTTATGTTTTGTACTTATTATGTCTTGTTTAAGAAATCCTTCCCTTATTCTAAATAGTTTTTCTAGATATTCTTATTTTTGTTTGTTTTCCACATTTGATCTTTAATCTACTTAGAAACTATTTTTGTGTATGGTGTGAGGTAGTAATCTAATTTTAAGTTTTTTCCCTGTGGATGACAAATTCTCCTGTCACCATGGTTACTTTTTTTAAAGTACAGATTATATCTTTACTTAAATGTCGTTTGCAGAAAGAATTTCTTGGCCATTCCTACTGAGTTAGATCAGACTGTTTTATATGTGCTATAACACCCTATAATTCTCCTTCTTAGAACTTAACATGATTTTAAATAATTGATTACTCATGCAATGATTTATTTAATCTCTAGTTTCACCCTGCCTCCTTCCAAAAACTCTAACCTTCATGAGGATATAAACCATCTCTTACTTAAAACTGTAACCTCAGTTCCAACATGCTACCTAGTCCAGAATAAGTGACTATAAATGTGTTCTATTAATACGTAAATAAATTTCATCTCAGTAATATTTGAGATTAAAATTGTATCGATTTCTGACACTTCAAGTTTTTAATAAGGCTGAAAATAACCATAAATTTTCTAATATTTGTGTGATCCTGAATCTAGGTATTCCTTGAACTCTTAGTATAAGTATTTAACTTTTTCTTAAAGGCTGCCACTCATGTGACTAGCCTCTTCTCCTCAACTTGAAGAGGATAAGAGATACCATAGGTAACTGGTATGCAAGTCAGTGAGACAAAATCTGTGACCTCAGTAATGTATCATCCTTCCTCCCACCTAACCATTTTGTCTTCATTTACATAGAACTGTTAGTGAGGCATTTTCATTAATGAAAGAGTTTTTTTGACCTCTTGGTTTCTTGAAATCAGTAGTCTGTCTTCCAATAGAATTAAACAAGTCAACTTAGGGAAAGTTGGAAAATTTTTTCCAGTTAGATAAGGATTCTCTAATGATTTCGGGGTATTACTTCTTTAGAATCAGAATAGAGTGTACAATAATCTTTCCCTTTTCAATAAAGAATATAAGTTCACTTTAAGACCAGTCACTCACCTCTGGTCTTAGAGTATATTAATGTTTCCGGAATTCCGGGGTGTCAGTTTTAAGCATTTTTAATCCTCTCCTTGATAGTGCTTCTTCTTTTTTATTTTAAAAAATAGCTAGGGAGCTGAGGTGACCTCATAAAACTTTAACAAACTGAGGTCTGAAAAATGGAATTAATTTATTCACTCACTCAACAAATGTTTAATGAGTGTCTAGTCATTGTTCTAAGTGGTGGGGACAAAATGGTGAATAAAGACATGAAAAGTCCCTGCATTGATGAGTCTTATACGGTTCCAAAGAGGGACATTATAAAAGAAATAAAATGACTATACTATCTAATGTTAGGTAGAAGAAAAATAAGCAGGATAATGGGATAGTGAGTGACAAGAGGGTGCTATTTTAGATAGGACTACCCAGGAAGACATTAGAAAAAGACTGTTTTACTTTATGAGGCTCAAGAGAAAGTCTGGTGAACAGTCCCAATTCACTCAGATCAGAGCTTTTCACTCAAAGGTCTTATTTAACTAAGTTACTCCTGTCCTTTCTTTCCACATAATTCCATTTTCTCCACCTATTGCTTTTATAAGTTAATACTGAATCTTCCGTCTATGTTGGTATTCGTATACTTTGCCATCTTTTCACACTTCTTACTTCTTATATATGTATTCATTTGCATTCACTATATAATTCTGTATGCCTGGAGTTATTTGAGTGTTCTCATACTTGGGAATGCTAGAGTAAGTATACATGTATAAGTATAGAGACAAGAGAAACAGACAGAACTTTATTCACGCACACATGCATTAGGGATAATAGATAAGGAAGTGGTAAGAAGAACAACTATGCTGAGCACTGCTAGATATTTCTAAAATGATTATTTATTAAAATTGAATTATCATTGCAGAGCCAAAACACAATTGGGGTCAGAGCTCAGAAATGTTCCTCTGGGTCAGCTGTGGCTCTTCTGTAATCTATGAACAAATCACACAACATATTCCAGACACATAATTAAATACTTCAATACTACTCTCAACTGAATATATTATGTACTTAAATAACTCTGGTTAAAGAGACAATAATTATAATATTGGGGTCAATTTTGTACTGGTCCTATTCAAAGCAGCTTTTAAAGTTTATCTGTTTAAAACAGCCAGCCTTTATTTACAATATATATGAGTACTTCCACCTTTTAAAATCAAGTACATACTTAGATATTAAGAAGTTAGCTCCCACCCACCCCCCATACTGATCTTTCTACCGTTCCTTATATCTACTGAATTTCTCTTCAATTGCAATGTGAATTTAAAAGCTATTGCTCCAACTCAGGAATTTACGTATACACAACAGAGCTTTATAAACGTATTCAACAAAAAGATTGCTGGATCAATGTAGTTTTTTTCCTTTAGATCATGACTAATAAAATCTAGTTAGGGTCAAAATAAAACTGAAGTTCTTTTTACCTATACTTAAGAAGTATGCAGTGAAAAGTATTCAGTCTCAACTAGATAAAGGCAGCCTTACAAAGTGCTTTATCACCTTCAATAATTAAAAGATTTCCTGCTAACTATTCAGTCAGTCTTCTTTGTGGCTCTGCTTTGCAGTCAGTTCTTCCTACCTCTTCCTTTGAAAAGTCTAATTACAGTGGGAAGCTTTTTCTTTTCTATTCATTCTGTTTTTGCCATATTGGACGTAGATAAAAAAAAAATAACTGATTAAATGGCAACCCTGGCTCTTTTTTCCTCTTGTCCTGTTTAGAAATTGTGGGAGGGTAAGAGGAGGTATATTTTCCCAGTTTTAGTTTTTGAAGTTGGTTTCTTATTGTCACTTTTTCAGTGTTAAATATATTGGGGGTAATGGATTTAATAGGGATAACTTCCTCCTTAATGCCTATATTGATGCTGTAATAGGTTGTTTAGAATAATTGACTGGTGAAGGATTGACACTGAACACTTCAGAGCCTTTGCATTCCCTCTGTGGGTGTCGTTTAAGCGCTGTTACACTATCTTTTAAAAATATATTTGCTAAGATGTTAAAAGAACTTTGAATGCAAAAAGTCTGCCATTTTCCTACCTCTCTGGCACAATAGTTTTCATTTTTCTGTGTCTATTTCTATCTACATTCACAAACATATATACTTAAGATCATAATAATTACATGCTGTTCTTGGTTTGCAGTGTTTTGACTCCTTACTCCAATAACAAATTTTAGCCAGTAAATATCTCTGAAAAGGTGACTTACGTCTTCTGTAGAATCAAGTTCTGGGATAAAGAATCCTAAAAAGTTATTTTGGTTGTTAGAATGAAGGGGAGTTGAGGGGTTAAAACAATTCAACTATAATTCAATGAGAACATTCTGGGTGTTGCTACTTGCTATCTTGAGGGAGTTATAATTATAGAGTAGGAGACAGTTATATATGCAAGTGACTGTACAATATAAGAAAGAATATGATGGTTGTTAAAACAGAGTACGAAGTCTTGCAAAAGCACAGTGCTTTGTAGTTGACCCACGAAAGACTTCTGTAAGATTTCAAAATAAAATATGTAGAGATGTGTGCTGGTATGTGTGCACCTAGATGCATTTTCCAGGGGAAAAGCTTCATGAATAAAGTTATGGAGACAAAAATGACATTTTCAATCATGTTTGGACATGGAGAAGGAAGAGAGACAATCTAGGACTCTACCAGTGGTTTTATATCAGTTGAGGAATTGCCCAGTCAGACCTCTAAGAATAGCCATTTGAATAGAACAGCAACTGATGAGCAACACTCCACGTTCAGGCAAAGTTCCAGTCATTTAATATTCAGAATCTTAAGTTGACACATTTTAAGGAAAGCCAAGGTACCTTCCTGAATGGTATAGTTTGCTTTAATTCCATTCTAAGTTCCACGAGGGCAGGGACCTTTTCTCTTCTGTTTGTCTATTCAACCAAAGCACTTAGAACAGTAGCTCATACAGAGTAGGTACTCAATAAATACTTACTAGACGAATTTTGAAATTCCACATACAAATTTTAGTTTCAAGCCATGCCTCAGGGTCAATTGACAAAAACTAAGACAACTGGTCAGAGTCACGGACTAATTCTTAAAAATGGATCTTTAGGAGTTGGTGCAGTGCAAAGGATAAAACACGAAGCTGGAAGTCAGGACACAGGTTCTACTGCGAGGAACCAGCTGCAAAACGATGGTCAAGTCACCTCATCTCCCTGACATCTCCATCTGACTGACATCCTTTCTGGTCCTCAAATTCTAGGAATCTGTTCTCAGCCCCACTCATAAGTCTTAAAAATCCATACAAGTTTCCTCAGGCTTTTCATGTATCAAACAAACCTTGTGCTAAAGAAAAATCATAGCTGATCTTGGAAGATTAAATGAAGAAATATAGAAATTCTTTGAAAGACTTTGGGTGATAATATTTATATAAGGTTGAAGAAAAATGTGACAAGTCCATTCAGTTATTTAATATTTTTTCTTTCCTGGAAGCTTTCAACTTTGATAATACACTGCAAATATCTCAGATTAACATAGCACTTAAAAGAGAGAAGAAGGTTGAAGGTTGATTTTCCTCCCAATAGATCTTGCTAAATTCTATTTATATTGGGTTGAACCTACTCAACCCAATCTTATGAGTTTGACAAGATAAACAGAAGAATCTTATGCAAATTTATGTGGATTAAGCAACTGCAAGGTTGTGACAAGTTATTTTTTCCTATCTTGGGTTAGAATAAAACTAGAAGACAGTGACAGAATTTATCTCAATCCAAGGAATTTGTTTTCTTAAATGTGAAAGACTGCTGAATTCTCCAAAGCCTAGTCTTTTTATAGATAAAGCAAATATTTTTTCCCTTGCCTATATTATAACTATTAAGTTATTGTGGATTTTAATTCTCTATTCACAGTAAAGCTATTTCCACTCACAAAGCAGTGTTATTATACATCTTCAGACAGTGAAAAATTATAAAGTATCAGTCAGATCCATAGGGAGAGTAAGGTTTTACCATGAAACCTATAGTTTTACCGCACATTTAACAAATAGAAGTAATAATGATGATGTCATACCCATCCATCACTAGACCTAAAGACAAATGTTAGCTGTGACACCCTCTACCTGAGTCTGATAATTTGGGTAAGACTCACAAAAGCCAGATTACTAACCTGAATACACTATTCAATATGCCGTGGGCAGTTAGTTCCAGCAGACAGAAAAGTCATCTTTCCTGGGCATTCCTACGCAAACTGATGGGCTCCCTGATGGTTCCCATTTGCTCTCAGCTGCTCTTTCTCTCCCTCATTCAAAACTGTAAGTTTCTCTCCCTGGTCTCAGCTGCTGTTTCTATTCCCCAAACTACATGTTTGACTTCCTACCACTCCACATTATCCTTTGGTGAAGTCTGTTTTACCATCAGGTCATTAAAGACCAAATCTCTTAGAAGGAAGTCTACCCTGCCTCTGAGTATAACATTTGATTTTAATGATGCAAAAGAACAAAGTCCAATAGTTGGTTTGGAGAGTTAGATCTCAGCAAAAATGACTGTGAGAAGAAGACAAAAGAGCACATGAAAAGAACTTTCTGTTGCAGGCAGTCCATTCCTTAGTAGTAGCCCCCTAGCTTATCCTAAATAATAGGCAGCCTCAGTCGACTTTTGGTGCAATATCAATGAGGATAGGGAACAATTATTTGTATCAGTCAAGTCCTTAGATAGTCTGAAAACCTTATGGTAATCTCCTTCTCTGCCAGAATTTTAGACTAAACACTCTAAAGGTCTGTATAATTTGCTAATTTACTTTTATCAACTTTTATTTCCTCTGCTCATCCTCTGTATAAAATAATAACTAGTGAAATGGCCAGGAAGTAAATACAGTACACAAGAGAGAGAAATGGTCATAGACACTTATTGGGCATTTTCCTTGCATCATGCCTGTTTCAAGAGTTTAGCCTACACTGGCATGAGATATCTGGATATTTCACACACTGATATCATCAGATGGACACTGTTTGCAAAAGGCAAACTCCACAAATACTTTCCTTTAAGATATTGTTTAGTCACAGAAGAATCAGCTAAATATGACCTTTCTTTGTCGCTCAAAGTCAAAAGGGCAAAAAAGAGGAAAGTTTAACCACTTCATAGTAATCTCTTAAGACACAGCTCCACTTAAATGTGTTAGCTCAAACATCTCTACAGCTGCCAAGGAAAGTAATACCTTTGATGAGTTTACAGGCTTCTTCAAATGCTTTGTGTTTACAGATCATAGCAAGAGCAACATAATTGTTTCTTTGCTCCCAGTGAACTGTCTGTCTGTGGGATTTACGGGGTAAACACAACATGTAATGTTTGCGTTCTGAGATTTGCCACTGAAGCAGACTTCAAGTCTTTTATTATTCCCCATTTTTTAAAGTTCAGGTCATTGTGATTACACTCCATTATTCAATGGAGTCGTACAAGAAAACAAAGACTATGTTTTCAACAATTGTTGAGTCTTAAACTTCATAATGTATATTTCAGAGGTCTTTCTCAATATATTTTACAAGTTGTGATGATATTTCTGAACCTAAGAAAATGGTTCATGTAGCTCTTACAATTAGCACAGTCAAAAGGGACAGAACGTACTTCCCCAAAACTTTTAAGTTAGGTAATGGATAGATGTAAAGAATATTCCTGATGAATTTAAAGTCTATATAAAAAAACAGGTTTGCATTATTAAACTTAATTTACCAAGAACCAGAAGAACTATGGACTGAAACCAGAAATATTATTAACAAAGAATGCAAAAATACAATGCCTGGAGTAAAAAGAAAAGAAAAATCGAGATGGATGACAGAAGAAACACTAAAAATTGCAGGGACGGGCAAGAAGCAAAAGTAAAAGGTAACAAAAGCAGGGTTAGAATTCTGAATGCAGCTTTTCAGCGGCTGTCACTACTGTCACATGGAGATAGAGAACCACCCTAACAGTCAATGCAAAGAGATAGAAGAGAACAATGAAAAAGGAAGAACAAGAAGTCTCTTCTGGAAGTTTCAAGAAATCAAAGGGAAATTTAAACCTAGATTAGGCATGCTGAACGACCAACAGGGAAGCACACTACCTCATCAGGAGAAAATAAAGGGAGGCTAGAAATAGTACACTGAAGATCTTTACAGAAGAGACAGAAGGATGACAGATTCTTTTGAAGAAGATTCTTATGAGGAAGAACCTGTAATTCGAGAGAGTGAAGTGGAAGCTGCCCCGAAAGTACTGAGAAGAAGTAAGTCACCAAGGGTAGATGGGGTATCAATAGAATTCCTTCAAGCCACAGAGACTGAATCTGTCAAAATCCTAATAAGAATATGCCAACAAATATGGAAAATAAAACAATGGCCTACAGGCTGCAAATGCTCAATATACATCCTAATCCCTGAGAAAGGAGAGGCCAAGGAGTACGGTAACTATAGGACCACAGCTCTAATTTTCATGCGAGTAAAGTGATGCTCAACTTGCTGCAACAAAGGCTTTTACTTTATATGGAACAAGAAATGCCTCAAGCTGGATTTCAAAAGAGGGGGGCACGCAAGTTCCAATTGAGATTATTCATTGGCTACTGGAGGGCTCCAAAAAATTTCGGAAGAAGGTTAGTCTATGTTTTACAGACTACAATAAAGCCTTTGATGTGTGGATCGTGAAAAGCTCTGGGCTGCTCTGAAAGAAATGGGTGTGGCTCAGCACTTGATTGTCCTGGTGCATAACCTATATTGCAGACAAGAAGCCACTGTCAGGACAGGATGTAGAGAGACAGAATGGTTTCCTATAGACAAAGGTGTCACACAAGGGTGCATTTTTTTTCCCGATCTGTTTAATCTGTATGCAGAACATATACCAAAAACTGGGCTAGACTCAGATGAAGCATGAGTGAAAATTGATGGAAGAAATATGAACAATCCGCGACATGCAGGTGACACTATCTTACTGACAGAAAGCAGCAATAACTTGAAACAACTTCTGATGAAAGTGAAAGAAGTGCCAAAGGACTGCATTTGAACATCAAGAAAACAAAAGTCATGACTACAGAAGCTCTACACAACTTTAATGTAGACAATGAAGACACTGAAATTGTTAAAGATTTTCTTTACCTTGGTTCAGTCATCAATTTAAATGGAGACTGCAACCAAGAAATCAAGAGAAGACTGAAGGCCAGCCCTGTAGCACACTGGTTAAGTTTGTGCGCTCCACTTCGGTGGCCTGGGGTTCACAGGTTCAGATCCCAGGGGCAGACCCAGCACCACATAAAGTAGGGGAAGATTGCCACAGATGTTAACTCAGCAACAATCTTCCTCAAGCAAAGAGAGGAAGATTGGCAAAAGATGTTAGCTCAGGGCCAATCTTCCTCAAAAAAAAAGAGAGAGAGAGAGATAAAAGACTGAGACTTGGAGGGGCAACAATGGAAGAATTAGGAAAGATCATCAAGTGTAAGGAAGTGTCATTAGAGACCAAGGTCAAGATTATCCACACCCTCATATTCCCAGTTACTATGTACAGGTGTGAAAACTGGAGAGTGAAGAAGGCTCACAGGAAAAAAATGGATTCATTTGAATTATAATGCTGGAGGAAAACTCTACAGATACTCAGGACTGCCAGAAAGATGAACAAGTGGGTCCTAGAGCAAATTAAGCCTGAACTATCACTGGAGGCAAGAATGATAAAACTGAGGCTGTCCCACTTTGGGCACATCATGAGAAGGCAGGATTCTCTGGAAAAGACAATAATGCTGGGAAAAGGAGAAGGCAACAGGAGAAGAAGAAGACCAAATATGGGCCGGATTGACTTCACAAAAGAAGCCATAGGCCTGAGTCTACAGGAGCTGAGGAGCGCTGTTGAGGTCAGGACATTGCGGACATCACTCATTCATAGGAGTTAGAGCGACTTGTTAGGACATAACAACAACAGTGGATGGATCAAAGTATCAATAAAAATTGAAGACATTTTTCATAAACTTAAGCTCTCTGGATTGGATGGTTGCAACTTGGTCACTGGGCTATCTGGCGGTAATCATTATGCCCTAAAAATGTTTCTATTTCAGGAAAATCTTGGTCAACTATTGACAAATACTTGACAAAGGAGATAGTTTTCAGTCCTAGGGTCTAGAGTCAGGATGCCTAGATTCAAATCCCAACTCCAACTCTGGTGAGCTATTGATCTTACCAAAACTTTTATGCCTCAGTTTCTTTCTCTGTAAAATGGAGATAATAATGATATCTACTGTGTATGGTTGCTGTGAATATTGAATGAGATAATGTATATAACACACTTACCCAGCATAGTAAACTGAATCATAAGGATTCAATAAAAGTTAGTCATAAGGACTCAATAAAACGATGTCCTCATTTGTTTCCCCATAGTGTTTTTTCCCTCTTGCTGATAGAAGATTCATCTTACGGTATTACAGTCAGTCCTGAAGAACTCCCGAATAGGGACCATGGTTTAAGAATCTTAGTATTACTAAAAGCATCAGATAGGAGATCCTTAATAATTTTTTAGAAATAAATGAATGACTAAATACGTAAATGATGAAGCCATTTCTTCAACTGATATTAAAGACTGACATTGCAAATATTTAACAACTATATTTTACAGGCACAAACAAATCACCATGGACTGACAAGGCCATACTGACTAAATATTAGCCCTAGGTGCAGCCAAAGTCATTTCATTCCATTCAGGATGTTTATTTTCAATGACTTTTAGGAACATTAGTGTTCGCACGGAGATATAAAGGTACCCTCAACATGTACAATTTGAGTAAATTCAGTAGCTTGACTAGCGGATCAATGTAACAACAGCAAATATTTATTACCTGCCTTCTATGCGTGAAGCACTCTGAAATACCAAGGATTCCCAGTTGAACAAGACATAACCTTGTTTTCTAGGAATCATAGGCTATAGAATCTTCTCAATTTTTATTCTATTAACTAAAATAAAAGACTGGCGATCAATGAAAGAGAGACCACCTTCTTCACAATGTCTGCGGTTAGACTTGTCTCTTTGAAAGGAGAGTCTATTTTAAAGAACTCAATAGCACCACTTCCAAGATTCTCTGTCAGCATTCCCTCCACTAGAAAACGCCTCCTTGCTGAAGGCAGTTTCAGGCAGTAAAAGGAGTTACTGTTGAAATGTGAATGAGGAAGACATGGTATATATTTAAAAGAACCAAGATGGATTCTATAGAAGTTCCGCTATCATCCAAACTCACTTTGTTCTCTAACTTCTGTAATAAAAAGAACAGAGACACCCCTGTCTTTAAACTCCCCCATGATATTTCCAAGAAGCATGTCTGCTAGGTAAAATGTTCAAGCAGATGCTGAATTGCCATATTCCGGAGGTAGGGGAGGGACCATCTCTACAACGGGGAGAAATGGAGAGTAGGTAGCCAACCTCCGCTACGGACCTAAGATTGTGATTTGATGCCTACAATTTTTATTTTATTTTTATATTGGGTGGTAAGTTCACAAGTGGTTACATATTATGCTTTTTAGCTTAAATATATGTTACATATATTCTTTTGTAGGTATCAAATATTTTATAATTAAAACAATTTTTTGAAAAGATTATATTGCTAACTTGTGAAATATACTATTGGGAAGCCATCAACATAATCCAAAATTATGTCATTTCTCTACTCTATAGCCCATACTGGGTTGTCTAATGATTCTTTAATAGAAGCCTTGTACTTACCAGGAGAGGCACTGTGTGGATAGGAGAAAGAAAAACTGGGAGAAGAATGAGTGAGGAGAGAAGAGGAGGGAGAATTGTTGTTGGTTAGTTCCCCAGTGGGGGAGCGAAAAGTCATCACTGCGGGATGTTCTAGGGCCCCCACTAAGAATGAGAGCTAAAGCAGAGGGCGTTAAGGCAGCGACAGACTTAAAGATTCACTGAGGAAAATATCAAGATCTATTAGTAGAGTTCAATCTATGGGCTGGAGATCCAGGATGGGACAAAGCTGAAAACCTGTAGGTTCAATCTAGTATTTAGAAAAGAAGTGAGGAAGATCTCTGGATTCCCAGGTATTGCCAGAATCACACCGTCTCTGCAATCTCACCATGCTCTCCTTAGTCCTCAATGCCATTTCTGCTGCCCTGTCACTCTTTCCTCCTCCCCTGCCCTCTTATGCTAACTCCTACTAATATCACTTCCTGAGAGAAGCATTTTCCAAAGCATGCAACTTAGGGTAGGGGCTTCTTTTGTATACATTCAATAGCACTCCATCTTGATTCCTGGCACTCAACACATAGATAGGTAAATGTTCAAGTCCAACATCTATCTCCACAATTGTGAATGTGCAAGTTCCAGGACAGTAGAGACTCTGCTTTCTTATTCACTCCTGTATCTCTAGGGCCTACCATAGAGCTTGGCACATAGGAAGTACTCAAGAAATGTTTATTAATTACATGAATGATGAATGAGTGAATAAATGTGCCTCTGGCACATACAAGCAGATATGTCTCATAGACAGTTAGAATTATCATTCTGAGGTCAGAAGAGAGATTAGGGCTGGCAATAGAGATTGAAGAGTCACCCACTTACAAGTGGTGATAAAATTCATAGGTGAGAATAAATCTCCTTAGGAAGAGCGAAGTTGCACAAGGCTGAAGACAAACAAGGGATGTGGATCCCATGGAAGGAACTCAGAAAGCTTGCTCAGAAAGTGTGGTGCAGGATAGAGAGTGGTTAAGAGCTCAGATTGTTTTAGTCAAACAGAGTGACTTTTAATCCTAGCTCCATTTCTTACTCTGTGAACCAGGTGTCAGGAGCTCAGTGAGCTGGAGAGAGCTGAGCTATCAGGTGTTGGAGTAGCCAGTGAAAGCAACAAGCCAAAACTGATATAGCAGTCAAGTAGTCAGCCTTTAAAATCACTTACTGCAATGCTATAAGCAGGAGGCTAAACTAGAGAAAGTACCACCCTCCCTTCCCTACTCCCTGCCCCGTTCCATTTTCCCGCATGGAACGGCACGCTGGTCAAGGGTCAGATAGATCAGCACAGATGTTGGGTCATCTTATGGCTGAAGGATCCCCAAATAAAAGGCTCCCGCAGTTTTATGGGCCTGGGGGCTGGGGCGAGAGCGAGGGAAGAAGGCTTGGAGTGGAAAAGCATACTGAGAAGAGTCAGAATAGGTAAAAGAGTCTTCAAGTTTTCTCTCCTCCCTCCTCCAAAAGGAGGTTTCCAGCAGAGGATGCTGAGGAAGGCCTGCACCGAAGGCCAGAGTGAGGGCACCCAGGCTAAGAATGCAAAGGTGCATAAGAGTACTGCCAGCCCCAGGGGCCTCTGTCCTCAACTGCAATATATGGGCTATGCACCAGGGCTGGTGGAGGCCAGCTTTCCTCTGTGAGGCCTGCAAGGTAAAGCCTATGTAATTGCCTCTCTGGCCCTGAAAAAATCACTCATGGGTGTGGCCAGGAGCCAGGCTCCTGAGTAAGTTACTGGAGCTCTAAATCTCAGTTTCCTGACCAACGTCTACCTCACGGGTTGTTGCCAAAACTTAGCTGTATGCTGACATACAGGCAGTGCTCCATATATGAGAACTCCATAGGAGCAAGTTACATGGCAGCGACATCACCAGGGCTAAGAGAGAAGAGGCCAGGAAGGTCATCACTGAAAATTATCTGTTACAGTCAATGACTGAGTCATTAGTGACCTCAGGAGAGTAGTTTCCACGGAGTACGGATGATGAAAATCAGAGTGCAAAAGGTGATCAGCGGATGTGCGGTCATGGAGAAGAGACGGCAAGTACCAACCAGTCTGTGGAGGTACTGAGGACAGTGAGAATCTGGGGACAGGTGATTTAGGTGCATGAGAAGGCACAGCTGTCATCTGATTTGTAAAGAGTTTGTCTCCTGAGTGCCCTTAAACCACAATAAAATGATTAGTATGGGTTTTAAAGCTGACCGAGTACAGTGTTTTAGAGGGACACTGTGGCAGGACGGTGAAGAGAAAAGCCCCAGGCCTGGGAGTGAGCTTTTCTGAGAGGAGCCCTGGGTGGTGGCAGCTGCAAGTCATGCAGGAGCCACCATGTGGAAGTAGGTACTAAGCCTGGCATTTGGAGATTCCTTCCCGGTGTGCTGGCTTCCCCTTGGGCTCCTCCATCTATCCTTCCTCCTGCCCAAAGGACTATGCACTTCCCACTGCTGCTGGCCCTCTCTCTCTACATCTGCCAGCTTTTATCCCCCCAAAGTGTGAGCCTTGACAGTCCTTGCCCCTGTCGGCTCACTGTCTCCATAAGGTGAGCTTTGCCTCTGCTCAGCAGACTGCGAAACATCACAGACTCATGTTCACGTCAGAATCCAGCAAGGCTATGATCTTCTCTCCCCTTGCCCTAGCCAGAAATAAATTCCACATAATTTATTACAATTTATACTTTCTGAGATTGGGACAAACTGTGGTTCATCTCAAAACACTGAACCATCCAGAGAAATCAGCTGTTATTCTAAAGGGGCAAAACACGTCAGGTTCCTGTGATAGTACTGAGACCAAAGGAGAAAAGTAACATGCATATCACAGACTTTCTGCAGAGGATGTGGCTCCACAGCGGAGGGAGGCCCATGTAATGGGATTTATTCTACATTTTATGTGACAATAATATTTCCAGGGCTTTCAGGTACATTTAGTACAAGCGTTTTTCCTTGTACTAAAATACCAAGAGACACATAAAGTTCAGTAACCCTTAAAGTTGTAACTTCGATCACCCAGGTTCTGGCATGAGAAAGAACACACAAGAAAGCAGAACAACCTGGTAAACCAGTGCATGAAATAATTGAATCACGTTCAACTCGGTGGGTGGACGCCTGCTGCCATTTCTTTCCTGTTTCTTTAGCAGACTATCATTTTCTGCCTCTGCTGTTTACGGGAATACATTTTATTTCAAAAGCAAGATTTTTCTTGGCACTCAATTCACCCGTGACTTTATTGTTGAATAATTTTTTAATGTTATAACTCAACTCTTTGTTTGGCTAAAATGGCCGAGGCTCTTTTATGTTGTTCTTATTTTCCCCCCATCAAGCATTCTGGCCGCCGCTGTCAAAATCTGATAATAAATGAAGATTTCTCCCACCGTGGACCTCTTATAACCATGGCAACTCCATCAGCAGCTAATGGCCACGTTGCAAAAAGCTTTTGAAAAGGACAGCTTCTCACACTGCTGTAGTACAAATGTCCTTTCTTACCTTTTCTCCATAATGATGTGAAGAAAACAACCACATCCCAAGCAAACATTTGCTTTGTCACACACATATGGGACCTCTTTAAAAAGAAAATCAAGGAAGTAGAAGAGAAACCACAAATAACAGGAAAAGCTCTATTTGAAAGCATAGCACTAAAGCAAAGAAAGATGCTGATGGCTTAGCAGCATTAACAACATATTTTTACCATTTCTACAACTGAAATGAATGTGGTCGTTGCTTCTTAAGAATTTGAGAATTTTTATGGCTGTTATTCCACCCTACCATCCGCCAGGGAGGTTTTCTATAATGCTTGCTTTAGGTTTCACAGTATTCGTCTCTCTGAACAATTGGTCCCTGTTAGGTAATGCAGCTATGTGCACACATTACTGTATCTTGTTTCCATAGGATGGACAGTTTTATGCTCTTCTATATCCCTTGAAAGAACCTGGTAGCAGAATCAGCATGTGGGCCCTTCAGCCTGCCTGGTATGTGTTCCCACAGTGCCAAAACCACAGGAATTTCTGCCTGAGTCCTGCCATCAGGCACTCAAAGATGCTCTGACTTTCTTGTTTAGGAGGTAGACCTAATGTAAAAGTGGTCCCTTAGTGCCTGCTGCTGGAGTGACCTACCCATTAAAACATAGGAGGAGGTTTTCCACTATAATTTCCTGTTAAAATGATCTATCTGTCTGAATGGAAATACATGGTCAGATCTCTCTATCTCTATCTATCTACCTATCTACCTATTTTTATATATATATATATATATATATATATATATATATATATATATATGATGGAAAGGATCTTCCCCAAATCTCAAAGCACTCAAGGCTTAAACAGTTTTCTTTCTTTTCAATTTTCCTTCAACTATGAATAGTGATCAATAAGTAACCACAGATTGGAATTCAGCATCAGGTTTCCAAACATGGCAAGATTTGTCGGTGCCACAGGTACACTTCAGCATTGTAAACCGTCATCTCCCTCTGAGGTTTCTAGAAGTAAATGGTCTATGTAAGGCCGACATTAGAATAGGGATGTCCCAGGCCACAGAGCAAGCAGCAAAGCTAATTTTCATTAACCCTTATTACCATTTGAATTTTACCTTGCCTCCAATTTTTTTTTAAACTGTTCCCAAAGGTATTCTCTCTCTCTTTCTGTAAAGTCTTTTAATCACATGGATAGGCTTAAGACTTAAGACTTCTTTAGATTTGCATCAGGGCTCTGCTTCTTTCTGCTGGGAAACTGGGCAAGTTACTCGTTCCTCACGCTACTTTAACCTCAAGGCATTAATTTGTAAAACCGGTTCTCCTCAGAGGACAGCTGGGAAAAATAGTGGACTTATCACAGATGAGAGCACCCAGTTCTGTAACTGGAAGAAACTAAATACTTCATAGATGGTTTTCCTCCCTCTTTTCCATCATTCCTGACTCCCACTGTCCCATTTTCCTTAGAACTAGTCATGAGGTTAGACCCATGTTCCTGAGTTGCTCATTTATTTTACAAACCATTTTCGTAAGTATGTAGAACTATTTCCTATATGCTAAGATAAGACAAGTTGAACTGTAGACACTGCAAGATAGTCAAAGGTGAGTTTTTGGTTTTTCTTAATCAAATCAAATGTTATAAAATTTGATATATACATAAGATCACTACCATAAAAATCCCACAGTCTCTCCCACGTAAAACTAAATTTGAAGTCACGAAAACTTATGTTTCCTCTTTAAGCTGGTTCACCAAGTTCCAGCAGGGGAATGAACTTGGGAGAATCCCCTTACTGACAGTCCAGACAGCACACTGTGGCCTGATCGTATTTATCTGGGTGGTGGGAGTGTATCAGGCTAGTAAGAAAACACAAATTGTAACAAATAAAGATGTCAGGATGTTTCTTTTAAATCTTTTTTTAAGGCAAACTTCAAAGAAAGATTCAGCAGAAAGCATTGCAGACCATTAATTTTTGCCCTGGCAAAGAAACTTTCATCCTTTCGAAGGCACTAGAATAAATTTGAAGCTTTTAATAAAATATTTTATGTGGCTACAAAAGCAACGCTAAACATAAATAAATAAGGCTTTGCCACCAACTCATTTTGAAGTGTAGTCATCCAAGTACAATGATGCTGCAATGTGTGGGTGTGAGAATAACTTTTGGAAACACCAGTAAAGTCTGAGTTCATGAAATACTCCTGCCTGTCATCTTGAGATCAAGATGCATTGTCAAATTGCAAGCAAGAATTGTGAAATCAGAATCCAGGGCTGCTGGCTCGGTGAGAGGAAAAGCCTGAAGGATGCGTTGGGAAGGGAAAAATAAAAGAAGACGAAAGAGAATGAATGTTGTTCTCTAACTAAGCAAATCAAATCAGTGTGCAAAGACACCATTTCTCTAAGTACACATTTGACTACACGAAAGAGTCACTGTGTTCATCCCATCTTCCCCAATAGTCTTGAGCCTTACTTATTCAAATAGGATTTTTGCCTTTCTGTCATTACTGGATCTCCAAAACTTTAGAGAACCTATAGAAAGCGACATGTATACAACCAACAATTTATTTTCCACATATAACTTATTTTTTTTCACTCAGAGGCCAAATCTTCTGTTGGAAGAAGAAATAAAATCCCCAACTATTTATCGAAGCCCTTTTATTTCCTATCTAGGCCTCCATAGTAGAAAAACTGCTATTGCCTCTTTGGGAAATGTATTTTTCCCTACATTAATCAACGTAACTCAGGTTCTTCATAAAAATGAGGAAAATATTCCCAGCTCAAGTTGTGACTTAAAATATAAAAGGCATTAAATGATAGGTTCCCTTAGAGAACGTGAGCACATTTTCTTCAGAGCAATGTTGTCATTGACTCATCAATAAAATAGTGTTTTCTTCTATATTGCTTCATTTGGTAGAAATAAGCTCAGTTTGGGCCAAACCACATGACATTATAGTGAAAACCTAAAATTTGTTCCTGTGTCCTCAGGTAAGTATTGAGGAGCAGCACATTTCTTTTCTATTATTGTTGCTGTTGTTCATGACGACACCCACTGACGTGCGCCTAGCGTTCTGTGTACTGTGATGGGGAAAACTAAGGCAGCAGAGGATGGGAAAGAGGAGAGTGGAAAAGTCATTTCGCAAACTAGTATGAGTGCTGAGATCACATTTCTGTTTTTAGAAAAGAGGAAAGGCATTGTTTGTCTAGAGAAGAATTCTGTTTCTTAAACACACACAGTTATACTTTCAAAAATTCCCTTTCTAAGAGTTTCCTGACGTTCCCTGTTATGGCAAAGTTACACATGGCAGTGATTAGCACACGGTAGATCCTCAATAAGTAATGAACGCATCAGTGAACATGACCTAACAGGAATGTTGTCTATTTTTCCAGACCTAATAGAGCACTTACACTGGTGCTAGGTACTGCCCGAAGCATCCTATAAATTATAACAAGTATAATCTTTATAACAACCCCAGGAGATGCATTCTATTATTATCCCAATCTTACAAGTGAGGAAATCAGAGCAAAGAGAAGTTGTGTGTCCAGAGCCCTACAGCTGACCACAGTGGGGCCAGACTTTGGACCAGGAATTCTGGTTCCTGTGTCCCTGCCTTCATGCCCGTTAGCCGTGCTGCCTCTGTGCGATGTTTTGCAGGAATTAATCCTGCTCAAATTGCAGTTTGATTTTCCTCCATTAAGCACATTAAAGTTATACTGTTAGTCACCCAAAATTTGAGATAGGTCATCTATCTCTGGAGCTTCTAAAATAACACTGGATTTCTATCTCCTCTTTCACCTGATCCTCCCTGCCAATAGGAACAATATTTGACTTTTTTTTAGCAGTTAGGATATTTATACTAAATCTAAGAGACATAAAAGCATTAAAGGAAGCCATAGCTCTCATTTTTAGACTGTGTTTATGGTAAGCCTGCAGGTTGGCTCCTTATTATTGCCTAGATTTGCTCAAAAAAAAAATCGATGATCTAAAAACTGAGACTGTGGATGAACTTTGATTTAAGGAACTTAAAAGTGTCACCAGATCATCATTACAATAAGGGACTGAGTTTTGAAGTCAGACAAATTCAGGGCCAAATCCTTACCCTGCCATTTATCATCTTGTGTGGGTTTAGCACATTCTTAATCTCTCATCACCTAATGATCCTTAGCTGTAAAATGGAGCTGATAATGTGATCTCCTGGAGTTATTTAGAGAATTTTATTCATGGGGTCATTGTAAAGGCTTGAAAAATGTTATTTCCTTTCCCTTTATATTGATGTTATTATGACCATAATTATATCTCCAAGTAAAATGGAGGCTTCTTGACAACTTATCTCTGCAAATTTCTGCAAAAAAATTTTTTTAAGATACCAAAGATTTTGTGAAAAGTGACCGTCTATGACCTTGAATATAGACATATATGCTCTCTCTATATGTATCTATATATAGATATAGGGGACAGAGTAGATTGTCATGATCCTACCCTCTACATCTTAAATCTCCACCACTAGATTTGAGTTAGACAAAAATACAAATGGCATTATTACTGGGTCACATTTAAAACGTTTTAATTTTTGTTAGCATATTAAACGTTAATTAAACATTTCAGATTACTTAGTTCGGTAAATAGTAAATTTCAACCTGCAAAGCAACTTTTATTAATGTTTCCCCCATGGGCCGTAGTTTTGAAAGATTTTCTCTCTCAAAGAAACTGAATTTATCCAGTAATACTAATTTAGCTCTCGTTTTCATTTATTGCAATGATATAAACAGATATAGTCAAGATCCTGATCAGCATGAAACCACCAATGTTCCCATGCTTAGTTGATGTAATTCCAACAGAAAGCAAAGAAACTTGCCGAGGGAGTTTTGGTGAGGATAGAACTGTGCTGTAGCCTGATTGTGGTGATAGTTACATTAATCTATACATGTTAAGATGAATAGAACTATACACCAGAAAAATCCAATTGTAGGAAGTTTTAAAAATAAAATTTTAAGAGTGTTCTGTATGGGGCTGGCCCGGTGGTGTAGCATTCATGCACTCTGCTTTGGCAGCCTGGGGTTCGCTGGTTCAGATCCTGGGTGTGGACATATGCACTGCTTGTCAAGCCATGCTGTGGCAGGTGTGGCACATATAAATGGAGGAAGATGGCCACAGATGTTAGCTCAGGACCAATCTTCCTCTGCAAAAAGAGGAGGATTGGCAGTAGATGTTAGCTCAGGGCTAATCTTCCTCAAAAAAGAAAAAGAAAAAGTATACTGAATGGCACTCTATACTATTCAAGAAATTTTAAGATTTTTCATTTTATGCAAAATAAAATTCAAACTTTAAGGCAAAGAAAAGGTAGATCAGTGTTTCAGTGATTACCTGGATCTGGAGGTTGAGGAAGGGCTGGACAGCAAGGGGTATAAGGAATCACTGTAGGCACGGGAGGGGAAGGTGGAATTATTCTGCATTTGACTGCAATGGAGGCTTCTTGTGTACATACGACTATCACAACTCATTAAATTGTATACTTTAAGCAGGTGCAGTTTATCATGGATAATTTATATTTCAATAAAGTTGATTCCATAAAAAAATGTAAAGAAACGATGTATTTGTTCATCTTTATAGTCTTCTTACAGGGTAATTGCTGTAGACTGTATTAATATTCATCAATATTCAGTTTATACCCCTGATGGAAGATTATATATCCCAGTCCTGTTAGACTCAGGTATGGCCGTATAACTTGCTTTGGCCAAAATGATGAACAGACTGGAGTGTGTCAATTCCAGGGGAAAGATTTAAGAGAAGAACCTTGAACTGAAACCTGACAGGTGAGTAGCTATTAGCCAAGAAAAGAGTGAAGTGAACCGATTCTAGACAGGGGAAACAGTGTGTGCTAAGCCTCATGAAGGAGACTAAAATTCACACCTTTCCATCGGCATATTTAGACTAGAGGAAGACAGTTGGAGAGCAATAAGGGGCAAGGCCACAGTGGTCAGAAGGGAAGTCAGATTGCAAAAGCTTGTTGGCCCTATCAAGGATGCTTTATACCAAGTGCAGCGTGAAGGGTTGTAAGCATGGAAATGACATCGTATTATTTAGTTTTGCGAGGAGGTCTTAGGATTTTGTGCGCAAAGCAAATTACAAAGGGAGATATGTAAACTTTTAGACTGGATGAAAAGCTAATGTGATAATCCAGGCTGGAATTGATAGTGGCTTGACTCAGATCAATGGCTGCAGAGATGCAGGTATATGGATTTTAAACATAATAGAGGCAGATTTAATAGATGCCTAATAGATTTATAGCTAATAGATTAATGATAGAGTGTGGAGATGGAAGAAGAAGTAAAGGATGATTTGGGGGTTCTAAATTAAGTGACTGAGTGGAAGGAGACTCCATTTATGGTGAAGGGTACGACTTGCAGATGTGCACAACTGGCGAAGGTCAATTATGTTTCGACTGAGGACATAATGTGGAGAGCCCACTGGGCAGTTGGTGCTTAGAGAAGCAATGTGGACAGGTGACGTAAATTTGGGATTATCAACATGTAGATAGTACTTAAAGCTAAGAGAATGAATGAGATTATTTAGAAAGAGAGTATAGAAGGAGAAGAGAATAAAAAAGCCCCTAGTACCCAGGTCTGAGTAACTCCAACATTTAATCAGAGACAGCAAGAGAAATGTGACAGGAACACAACAGAAAGTTTTAATAAGGACAGAGTAACTGCTTCCCACTGGAAAGCGCTTAATTGCTTCTTCAGTTCTGAAGCTGTGGTGCGCATATTTTCCTAAAGGAGAGCAACCCTAAGCGGGTTTGAGCCTGGGTCAGTGCAGGAGCTGTAGACTGGCCTCAGGGCGTTGTGGAGGGGCAAGGGGCACAGCCTCCTCAGCAGGGTTTGCAGAAACTTCAGCTACTTCACAGTTTTTACTTAAGACCAAGACATTTCTTTATTGCTCATGATGCTTTCTCTGTAGAAAACACATTTACTGTCACTCTGTATGTCGGCATTTAACACTCATATGCTGAAACTCAGTCTATCTCCTTCTAGAAGCTACATCAGCAATGTGGGTCACTGCCACAAGGTGGGTACAATTTCTTCAACTACAACCTCATGATCCAAAAAGTGATGTCTGTATGGAAATCATCTTGGTTTTTCCTCCTCATGCCACACAGAGCCACATGTTTTCATCTTCCTCAAAAGGCAAGCCCCACACTAGTTACAGTTGCAGACTGGCCCTCTCAACAGAGGGGTAAAAATTCCTAAAGGGCAAAAAAACTTGGGATTATCCTGTTTTTAAGGGGTAACAAATTAGACACATCGTTTCCTGTCTGGCCGCTTAACCATCCCTGACTTGATATAGCGTACGTACTTTGAAGGCATCTTAAGCTGCAGGAAAATGAGTCACTGTTCACAAAAATGATTCCAGCACTCCCACGCCAACCAGGCAAAGGAGGCAGCACCTGGTATCAACTTATTTCAGGAAATTTACTCCCTAGGAAATGCGTGGGTGATCCCTTCCAGCCCTCACCTATTTGATGCTACATGAACAAACACCTCTGATTTTCCCTTGGCTGCATTGATTCATTTCTCTGCCATAATCTGCCCGAGCCTCATTGCCCTGGCCAGGAGCCTCAGAGAGTATAAGCCATAATGCCAAATAAATTCCAAGAACTTAGCAAATATTGGTTCCTTCCTCTTCTGCCTCTCTGCTGGCCTGGCCCTCAGCTTCTGGTTGACCTGATTACTTTCCTGAATTCTGAGCCCATCATAAAATGCTAGTAATGGGGGCCATTCTCATGTTGACTCTTTCATTTAACAGTCAGAATAACTCTATAAAATTTACCTTCATGAAAATGCCATCTTACCCTTTGTTCAGGCAGGAATTTTCTCAAAAGCTAAGTTTTAAGTTACTCTTGATTGAGGCTTTGTTGACTGAAATACTTCAGAGCTCAGGACAGCAGCCTCACCTTCCAGTGAGCTAAGCAGAACCCTGGGGAGCTGTGGGAACTGGCCCCGCCACCGTCTACACTCTAGCCTTGGTTCTCTAATCCGATACAGCAGCTGTGTCCTTTGGGCACTTCTATTGTCCCAATCACTTTCTTTAAAAAAAAGACGTTCAGAGATGTTATTCAGGGCCAGTCTGGCTGCTGAAGTTGCTGTAGTCCCAGCCTCAGTTCTTTTGAGTCAAAGCGTATAGATACAGATGTTTATTACTTATGTTACCACCAGACAACTGGTTGTCTCATGTCTACAGATCTTATAAGACTTAACTCAAAATGATGCTTGAAATTTCCTCTTAAAATCTAAAACCACATTTCCCACAGAGTTATCACACGTGCATTTCTATTAGGATAGAACAATACAGTGATAACCCACTTTGCTATATAGTATAATGGGCGGGGGCAGGGGAAAGAGAAGATTTAAATTCTAAGGACCTGAATCCAGTCTTGGTTCTATCATTTTTTGTTTGAGTGATCTTAAGTTTTCTGAGCTTCAGTTCATTTTTCTCTTTTGTTCTGCTTACCTGAAAGGAATGGTTATGAAGCTGAATTAAGATAATATACTTGAAAACATTGAAATTTATTATTCATATCTGATTTGTAATCTAGTGATTATATAATTTCAGCAAAATACTTCTATATGTTAAGGCTGATTTCAGTTCCCGTCCCAACCACACTTTGCCCAGAAGGAAGAGAATGATCTAGATCAGTGCTGCTCACAGCTGACTGATTTCACCTGGAAAGCTTTAAAATATAAAGAGAGATTCTCAGGCTCTACTTACCAAGGGTTTGCTCCAGTGGACATAGATATGGGCCCAGGAGACTGTATTTTTAAAGAGCTTCTCAAATAAATTGCTACAGCTTTTTTGGAGGAAGTTGTAATCGATGTTAACATTTTACCCTTTGACCTAGTAATTTTACTTCTAGAAATTTATCCTATAGAAGGATATACATACAAGGATGTTTACTGCAGCTTTGTTTATATTTTTAAAAATGTGGATTCCATCAATAGGAGACCATTTAAATAAATGATGGCATGTCCACACTGTATAACCTTAGGCAGTTGTTAAAGTATGAAATGCAGACATTGACACATGCCCATGGCATAAATTATTCTTAAATCTTAAAAATGCAAACGATGCAACAGTTTTATGATATTATCTTCCTAGTGAAATATAAAATGTGCTTGTAGTGTGTGTATTCATGTGTGGGTGTATGAAAGACACACATTGAACTGTTAATAGTGGCCAAATCTGGGAAATAGGTTTGGGAAAGAAGGCGAGCAAAGGAAATGTGAAACTTCCTCCTTCTTAATTTGCACATTTCTTTTTGCAATTTTTTTTCTAAAAGCACAAATGTATTCCATTAGAAAAAAAGATTCCCATGTAATTCTGATGAGCAGTCGTGTCCAAAAACTACTGATTGAGAAGCGTGTTAATCTCGTCTGTCTAGGCTCCTTTACTACTACTCTTATAATCATATTTGAAAGCCTTTGTTCATGGTCCTCTGCATTTTATCATGGTCAACTTCATCACTTAGCACCTTCCAGAATCTCCGCCATATGTATCCCAAGTACTGCTTCCTTCATTCATCCAATCTATGATACATGCATACTGCGTGCTTATGCCCAATAAGTGCCAAGTGCTGTTCCAGTGCTGGCCGCAAACAAGACTACAAGCCCTGCCCTCACAGAGTGAGCATTTTAACATCCCTGACCCTCAGGCCCTTCATCTGTAAAATGGATATGATGTTAGTAACTTTTTCATAGAGTTTTCTGAGGATTAAGTTAAATAATGGGTGTAAAGCATGTAGCACAGTCTGGCATCAAAGAAGTGCTCGGTAATGCTAAGCTCCAGTAATTTTCATTGTTATCATTGTCGTTGTTTTTTCATGACCAACTGCTTGATCCAGTGTAAATTTTCTGAAAAAAGAAAAAACTATATAAACTAAATTTCATCTTAAGAATGTTATTGTTCACCTTTTAAACAACTCGAAGTATATCTGCTTTGCTAAACCACAGCAGATTTTAGAAAGCTTAGAGAAAAAGAGAGTAAAAGTCAATTCAATAAGAAGAAAAATGTTGCCCCCTAGTTATTTAGTACATCCCTCAGCCACAGAATTCTAATTTCCTGTGATTACACAGCGGAGGCTGATGCAAATTTATAAAAATATACAACATTTTATTCACGTCAGTGAGGATGAGGAATTTCTTTTGGGGAAATGGAAGTAAGTGGCCCCTTAATCCTAATAGCAGATATTCCCACTAGTGGAAACCACAGTTTGTGAAGCTTGGAAAATGCACTTCTCCTTACATTTGCACTTGATCTTAAAAAGTGCAAAACATGGGGGGCTGGCCCGGTGGCACAGAAGTTAAGTTCACGTGTTCTGCTGCGGCGGCCTGGGGTTCACTGGTTCAGATCCTGGTTGCGGATATCCGCACTGCTGGTCAAGCCATGCTGTGGAAGGTGTCCCACATATAGAGTAGAGGAAGATGGGCACGGATGTTAGCTCAGGGCTAATCTTCCTCAAAAAAAAAGGAAAAATCAAAAAGTGCAAAACATGGGCTAAGCCAGTTCGAGCTTTTCTTTTTTGTTGACTCAGAAGTTAAATATGGAACCAAGTTTAACTATCCAATTAAATGTATTGTTTAAAAATGAAAACAATTACATTTTCAATTATAATGAAGATGAAAATTGCAATTGCTTTAGCTATGATGTTTCTTTTTCTTTTTTCTTTTCGTTGTTGTTGTTGTTGTCATTACAGGCAGAGTTAACTCTCCTTTCAGCAAAGGGAAAAAAAACATTAAACAATGATTATTAGTGGACTTCCTGGAGTGGTCCTCAGTTAGGTTAGCCTACCCCTGTGATTTTCTGATTCTGATAGCTCTGAAAGAAAGCCCAAGGTAATTAGAACTAGATGCAGATAGTATAACAAAGAGCAATAGGTGATTTTGTGCCAAAGGACAAGAAAATCGTCCATGTAAATATGTAGGTCTTTGGTATATTCTAGGAGCTAATTATTATTATGATGATGATGATTGCGGAGGAAGATTTGCCCTGAGCTGACATCTGTGCCAATCTATTTTGTATGTGGATCACCAGCACAGCACGGCTGCCGATGAATGGTGTAGGTCCATACCCAGGAACCAAACCCAGGCCACCAAAGCAGAGCATGCCAAATGTAACCACTAGGCCACAGGGCCAGCCTCTAAGAGCTAATTATTAACTTGAGAAAGAATAAAGGACAAGCAGTATCCTCAAGTTCACGAATCTTAAAAATTATTTTGTGGTGGAAAAGGGAAGTTACTAAGTATTCACTTAACAACTATGTATTATGTAACTTGCACTAGGAAATAGCTACAAAAGTGAATACAATGCAGTGTATCTTATTCTTGTTCTTAAAGACTAGTGCCATTGCAGTCACAGTCATGGAAAAACTAGGACATAAGAATGCTTTATTTCGTGCTCATTTGTGGTATCCTAGCTGGGTTACTCTGGTGACTTGATTAAATACTAGTCACAGGGGGATAGTCAGCTCTCCCAACATGTGCAGGCCAATTTATAGTTTTTTCTACAAAATCTTAAACTTCAGCTTTTACATTTGGGTTGCAATCTTTCTCCAGAACACTTGTTTCAAGGCATGTTACACTCTTGGATTTGGTCTCATCAGGACTACAAAGATGTAAGAAGTATAAAGCAGTGAATAAAAAAGAAAGACTCAAAGAGATGTTGGCAGTCATGACAATTTTGTTTTATGTTTGGTGTGAACATTATTTAAACCAATCAATGCATTATATTGCAATATGTCATTTTATACTAAGCATATTCTTTTCAGACCTTTTCTGTTGCATAGTGAGGCTATTTCATCTGCTTAGTCTAATAACTAAAAACGCACTTGTAGTTCTGGTAGTTATGCCATTGTAATTATTCTAATTGGTCAACACTGTTTCTCACTTGAAAATTCCCTAAGAAATTAATTCTCACTAATGGAGGCAAATGTTTGCAAGTATTGGCAAAAAGTCACAGATCTTTCATGGGGGAGGGGAGAGGATTTTTTTTTTCACTCCTGCCTTGTTTGTGTGTGTGTGTGTGTGTGTATCAGATAAGACAAGTCTATTCTTCTCAAACCACATCTGGCAAAAGGTCTGTAATAATTTTTTAAAAAGTGACATGACATCCATTAGAGCTGATCATAACACTTTTTAGAAGATTTATCCAAAGTCCTATTACTCCACTGAAGTAAAGTTGGAAGCAATGGTTTAAAAACACATGTAATTTAATTGGAGGTCAAAAAATACCTCTGCCTATAAATAACTTTCTTTTCCATTCTGCTTTGTTTAGTTTAACTGTGAAAGCAATTGACTTTTTTCAAGAGTTTGAAGACTGTTCCAAAACATATGTATCTCCTTCTGACTCCTGGAATTTTCTGAGTGAATCGAGTACCTATATTATAGACTCCTTGGCTAACTCCTGTGTGTAGCTCTTCCCTCAGCTGTGATGTTACACTTGTGTGATTATTTGATTAATGCTGATGTCCTCCACGGGGCTGTGTGCTTGCTGAGGGCAGGGACCATCTCCTGTCACTAGTCGTAGTTCCCCAGCACCAGCTTAGTGCGTGGCGTGTAGTAGCTACTCAGTAGCTGTTTGTTAAATGAACTTTATGCCATAGAGGGCACTTTGGAAAAAGGGAATAATCACCCTTTAACTTAGTTTTACTCATTTTATAAAGACTAATCACGGTATATGCACAAAAACTGCTGTACGTATCTGTTTTTCAAATAGAGTGTTTACATAAAATGTCTTAAGTGACTCAGAGAAATGGCATACTAAAAATCAGTGTTAACTTGTCATATCGTCAAGTGTGAAATTCATTACATACTATCTGATATTTGAAAACATTTATCTTAAAGACATTCAAAAAGATTGATATCTTATTAACTCTCACAGTGTCACCATGAGGTAAGTACTATTTTTTAAGTTGCAGAGGAAATGTTTCCTACTCAGAAGAAAATATATTGACTTTTTAGATTACTAGGTCTCCGTGGATGTATGATGTCTAACAACTTAAGGAAGTTTTCATAAATGTTTAGAAAAATTAATAAGTATAAAAACTATTGTAACCAAAAGCATCATTTATTTACCATCAAGAAAAGATGATCTATAAAATTAATCACAATTTCACAAAAAAGGATTTGAGTTTATTCTGAAGTCCGAGTTGAAACACTGTACAGAGATGCCATGTGTTTCTACATTTAGAGTAAACCATCATCTAAGAACTTGGCAAATCACGTATGTGTAGAGGGGCATGGGCATCTATCCTGAAAATGCCGTAAATTATAAGTGTGGTCAACAGTTAATTCGTTTGTGTTTTTTTAAGTGTAAATTATCCCTGTGGACAGTAACATCGTTAGAATGTTTTTCACCCAGAAGATTCCAAAAGACTCCACAAATGGAAAGGCAGAATAGAATTTTGGAACAAGAAGGTCTCTGCATCATTCAGATGCCTCCTCGGGGAGTCTTGAGCAGGCGAGTTGTAATTAGTTGGAACTTGTCTTTAAACAGGAGCCTAGAGTCACTTCCGCCAGCAAGAAAAATGCCTACAGGCACTAGATGATTATAGGAATCTGAACCAAAGTTTTGTTTAAAGATATGTATGTAAGGTATACTTCCCTCAAAATGCCCTATGGTTTTTTCATTTCTATTATCTTAACCCCTAAAAGTAACTTCATTGTGTGCCAAATGATCCATTCTACTGCTTGCAAGGTCTGGCGTGACACGGACCCTGACAAAGAGGAGGGGACAAGGTGAGGAAGAGCGCTGAATTACTTTTCTTGCTTTTTATTTTTTATGCTAATGAAAAGGGTCAAAGGAAAACATAGACCATTGTGATAAATATCTTGTATCTTCATATTTCACTGTAGTTGTCAAGAATTCTTGCCAAGTAATAAATGTTAAGTAAACCAGGGCAGCTATGGGATAGGTTCAGGTATTCTTCAGCTGCAGTCACATTTGGCCTCAACTCAAAGTGCCACCTTTGTCCTGATGATTTCCTTCATTCTGTTGAGTAGTTAGATAAACTGGATGCAGTGGTGATGCCAACATGCTGTTTTTCCTTCATTGTGTGAGCATGTGTGTGTATGAGAGAGACAGAGACAGAAACAGAGAGATTGGTGAGATTTTAAAAACCATTCAAGTCTTGTTTTATTTGGTTAGTTTAAATTTGCTCTTTGCTGGTGGTTAAAATGAACTAGTTTCCTCTATGATACAAGCGCTTTTAGAAGTTTGAACGAGAAGACAGCTCATCAAAGTTGCAAGATATAAGGGACATGATCGTTTACAAAATAAGCCATGGATTAGGAAAGACAGAGAAGTGTGGTTGGGATGGGTTTTTATGGAGAAAATGGAATTCAGTGTCTGTTGGAAAAATAATCGCAATTACTTTCCATGCTTCATACAGCTGGCCTGTCAATCATCTCTCTTTGTTTTCACTCTTGGAATCAAATATATCAGGAGGGGAGAGGGAGTGGCGCTGAGCCTCCTCCAACTGACGAAGGGACCGAGAGGCAAACTGAAGCTGCTGTCCCGCTGCCACCTTGCTTCCGTGCATACAACTCCTTCTCCTGAAATGTTCGTGCGCCCTTTCTCCATGTCTTGACTTAAAGCCTTGGTCCAAATAGCCACCTCCTTTCTAACACTTTCTTTGATCACTTTTGCCAAAATGACCTTGCCCTCCTTCTACAGAGCTAAGTAATGATTCCTTAATCTCTACAGTGCTCTCTCTGTGTAGGCTTTTTGTCCTCCCTCTCTCTGCCAAAAATAAAACAAACAAAAAAAAACACAACAGTCTTTAGCTGTATGACCTTGCACGAGTTACTTCACTTCCCTGTCTTGGGATTCTAAATATATAAAAATGGAGATAAAATCGGTAACAACCTTATAGGTTGGTTTGGAGAATTACTTAAGTCAATCAGTGTAAAGAGATCAGTGCAGGTGAAGAGATAGGTGCTCAATACATGGGAGCGACAATTACCTACTATACCTACTGCCACCTGGCGGGCAGATATTCTGTCGTGTCCCTTCTTGAGCTTTGCCTTGCCTTCAGCTTGTTGATTGATGCATCCTGTGTGTCAACTCCTATGGCAGAGCACACAAAGATTCCTGACACCATCACCTGACCTAAGGAGCTTGCCATCCTTCAGAAGGGGTTAAGCAAATCACTTTAGCGAAGGAACCAAACAGTCATTCGAAAATTATAAGCAAACTTCTGGAGGCAGTTCAGAGGAAAGATACATCTTTGATTTCCCCAAACCAGCTTGATTATCAGAATCTTCCAGGGACAGTGCTGTTTAAAAATATAGTTCCCAGGGCCCGGCCCTATGGCCCAGTAGTCAAAGTTCCACACACTCCACTTCAGCAGCCCAGGTTCATGGGTTCAGATCCTGGGTGCAGACCTACTCCACTCACCAGCCACGCTGTGGAGGTGTCCCATATGCAAAAAAAATAGAGGAGGATTGGCACAGATGTTAGCTCATGGTGAATCTTCCTCAGCAAAAAAAAAAAAATTATAAATAAATAAATTAAAATAAAATATAGTTCCCATGTTTGTATGGTGATGGATGGAAGCTCGACTTTTGGTGGTGAACATAATCATATAGTTTATACAGAAGTCAAAATATAATGATGTACCCCTAAAATTTATGTAATGTTGTAAATCAATGTTACCTCAAATTAAAAAAAGAATTTTTTAGGGCAGTGAAAATGCTCTGTATGATATCATAATGGTGGACTCATGTCCATACATTCGTCCAAACACATAGAATGTACAACACCAAGGGTGAACCCTAACGTAGACTGTGGTCTCTGGGTGATGATGATGTGTCAACATAGGTTCATCAGTTGTAACAGATGTACCATTCTGGTGGGGGATGTTGATAATGGGGGAAGCTATGCACGTGTAGGGGCAGGGAGTCTATGGGAATTCTCTGTATCTTGCACTCAGTTTTGCTGTGAATCTAAAACTGCTCTTTAAAAAATGTTTTGGTTAAAATATGTATTTCCAGATATCAACCCAGAGATAGTAAGTCGGAATCTCTGATGTGTAGCCAAGGAAATGCAAGTGATTCTGACTACCATCCAAGTGAGCCATCCCTGGAATAATCACATGTAGTTGGAGATAAAGGCTTTCTGTTAAAAGCTAATCTTGACCAGGAGTAGAGCACATTTTGTAAGAGTTAGGATGGAAGGAAAAGAGAGTGATGTCACTTAAAAGAGATGAGAGAGTTTCTACCCAGTGGCTTAATTTTCTCAATAAAGTAGGAAACAAGATCCTCTGCTAAGAGTGAGACAGGTGGACGTGCAGTTCAGGGTTGGGGAAATGTAGAGACGGTTGGAGGAGTTGCCATGGGGATGTGCGACAGGGATAACTAGAGGTGAATTAAAATGAGGATGCGTTATGCTCCAATATTTCTTACTGGAATCCCCAAGTGCCTTTTATATCTGGTCTAGGGGTCATTCTTCTCAAGTCCTCAAAAGCGTGTATAAATGAAAATGCACTGACATTATCAGTAAAGGTAAATTTTTAATATTACTGACACAAAGATCAAACGTGAATTCTGAGTACCAATTGACAACAGTGTTTCTTCTGCCCAGTATAAAATTTAAAATTTGATCTCATGTAATGTCTAGCAGTCAGATTCTCATAAATAACAGCAAATCTACCCATTGTGCTCTTTGTTGATCTGTGGCTGGCATCTGAATATATGAATTCCCCTAGGGTGAGAGTAAGATTTCATAATTAAACTTATGCTGGTGGTGCTTTTCACGTATTTTTCTTTTTAGTGAGCGAATTCTTTTATTCCTCTCATTTTTCCACATGAAATTCTCAGTGTTGTAATGGGTCTCCCACAGTTCCAGGCAGTTATTGGTTCTTGGGGAGAAATGCTCCTGTGGCATTATTGATTGCAGCCTTCATGGGAAGGACAATGATTTACTATGTTTTTTCCTGTGCAGCTGTGAATTTGCTGTGCAGTGACGGGGTCTTCAGCGGCCTCCTCGGTCACAATTTGACAAAAGATCTAGAGAGTGAGCTAGTTCTATTGAAATGAAAGTGTCCTCACCCCAATCCATAATCTGTCCCTCAAACTAAACCCAGGTCGGTAAGAGGTTAGTGAAAACATGGTTAAGAACATAGTAAATGATGACACTGAATTTGAGGCTGTCCCTGCAGTCTTCACAAGGCCCCTGACCCTAACTTGGCCTCCTAAAAGCTTCATACTGTCATCCTCACTACCTCCCTATTTTCCTAGGCTTTTCACAGCTGTCTGCCTCCTCACCCACAATCTCAATACTTCACACTCTCACATTCTATTTATTCTCATGGCTAGACTGTAAGAATGGACATTCGACCTTGGGCAGCACCGTGGGTTTGGACCTAGCCATTACACATGGCAGTGTTCAGTTCTGAAAAGAGAAACTGGAAATCTATAGCAAATCGTCTCTGCTACATCATCATGGACGCACCACATTAATCTCTATAATGATTATAATAGCTGCCTGGTAGTGAGAACTTAATCTATGTCAGATATCATGATGAGCAATTTGCATACACAATACAATGTAAGATCGCTATATTCCATTCCATGGATTAGAAAAATTGAGGCTCAGAAGGGTCATGTTACTTTGCTGGTACATACTCGGGAAGTAATGAAACGAGGATTCCACCCAAGTTTGTCTAACTGTAATACTCATACAGTTAGCTGCTAAACTCTCCTCTTCAAAGACCTCTGTCTTTAAATTATTGCCCCTCCTTCACATTTCCTAAACCCTTATCTGTACCTCACTAGCATTCTGTGACTTCTCTTTGATCACCATCCAGTTATTGTGTCTATGCTTTCCATCCACCCGCATACTTGCAAATAGTTTTGTGGGCTAAATTTATAGCATCCATTTACTTTGTGCCCACTAAAATACCTATTCTAACGGACTTGTACATTTTGACCCTTCATAGCCTCAGTTCTCTATATGGATCATATCCTGACTTAGCTTAAGAGAAAGTGATAAGATTGGCATGGGGTAGAAGAGGATGAGGGGAAAGAAACTGAATAGTTACCATTAGTTCTCAGGGAGATGCTAGGACTTAATGGGCTCTGCCATCAATGATTAGATGTGATCTCCCCGGACACTGTTTGCCACATTTCTCATCTGCATGCCTACAGGCAGCCTTTGCCCAGAGCTGAAAGAAAATAAAATCCAAATGTAAAAAAAAAAAAACTTCAGAAACCTAAGAACTCTGCCCAGTGATCTCAGCCTATGATTAGTGACATTAAGCAGTAACTTCCTCTTTCCTCTTTCTTCCGTACTCTACCTAAGATATGCAGCCCAATACCAATTTATCTTGTTCTTGCATCTTAGACCAATTCTTATATATGGAAGATCCTGGGGTATCTCCAGAGCTCTGTGGACCATCATTGTGACTCACTGAGAGGTAATTTGGCGATTAATGTAACAAGGAATCTAGAAGCAATTGGAAGCAATTCTTTTCTTTTTTGCGGGGGGCAGGGATGAGGAAGATTGGCCCTGAGCTAACATCTGTTGCCAATCTTCCTCTTTTTGCTTGAGGAAGATTGTTACTGAGCTAACATCTGTGTCAGTCTTCCTCTGTTTTCTGTGTGGGACGCCACCACAGCATTGCTTGATGAGTGGTGTGTAGATCCACGTCCAGGATCCAAACCGGTGAACCCCAGGCCACTGAAGCAGGGCACACAAACTTAACCACTATGCAATGGGCCAGCCCTAGAAGCAATTCTTATATTTTAACTTTCTCTGATTCATGTTGAAGGTCATGCCTTACTGCAGGAACCAGATAAGAGCATAAGTCTTCTTTTTCCATTACAACTACAGGAAAATCACTTCAAATCGCATTCACTACAGTCTCTTAGAGTGTAGCCACTCCTCGAAAATAAGCCAACAAGGGTATTGATATCTACATTGTAGATCTGTTTCTCACATTGCCCTTGCTATGGTAGTATGCCTGTTTACCGTCCATGAAATGCCATTACCTGCAGTGATCTATAGAGGTTGAGTTTTACCTCGGCATTCCTTTTATTGGAGGGTTTTGTCCTTTTTACTCATCTAGAAACAAACAGAGCCTGGTATCCAGTATTTCTTACCACCATATATAAGGTAAAGATTCTTCGCAATTTACCAGTACTCTCAGCAATTTAGTTACTGAAAAATATAACTAGCTATCCAACTATGGGTAAATTGCACTTCCACAATTATTTATCAAGGCTTTTATAAATATTTCAGATCCCCACTTAGCTAGGTTCGTTTCATTTCTAGTTCACCAAGATTTGGAACAGATATGAAAGATGGATTATTTCAGGTTTGGAGTAAAGTAGAGAAATAGGAGGCTTTGTAAATGCCTGCATTTTGTACATACACATATATGGTGTTACACGACCTATTTCTGAATAAAGAGATGAGCCACACAGTCCCTCTGACAATTGCTATCAGGGCTGAATGACACTCAATTTATATCAAGCCTCTTCTCTGAGTTTTTGAAGCCTCCCCTAATATCATCAAGTGAGTAAACATTGCAGCACATATAGCTCTTGCTATCTATTATCATGGAAAAAAGCAGAGCTCCTGAGCATGCCCCGGAACCTGGGGAGTCAACATTCCTTTCCTAACAGCAGCATATCCACACCATTTCATTTTATCTCAACACACAGACACAGGGAAAGATGCACTATTCCCTTTATATCTATTGGTAAATTTTCTTTCTAACAACTGCTGAAAACTTCACTCCAGTAAGCAGTTAGTCCTGCTTGCTGAAGAAAATAGATACGTTATCTGAGGTAATAGATAAGTCTCATTAAGAAGATGGAATAGACTAATTCCCAGCATATCTCCCATGCATGGGAAAACTAAACTGTGACGGCGCGCAGTAGCACATCAATTATCCTTTCTATGTGGATTGAGATGAGTCTCCCTGCTCCTTTATACACATTATGTAACTTTTTATAAATAACCATTTGTATCAGAGCATCTCAGTTTGCTGCCTCATAAAAAAAGACAGCCAATATTTCTATTCCAAATAAGAGTTATTCCTGAAACGACTTAAGGAATCCAGGTATTCTACTTAAAATTTGTGTTCCTACTTATTAACATATGCCCAAAGAGTGGGTGTTTAGTATTAGCCTAAAAACAAATGCTACACATCTGATGATGTTACACTTTTAATGGAGATTGACTCCTAACAAGTAAAGCGAAGCTAGCCATTGGCATTCAAAATAAAGGAGATTTTGCGTTAAATAATGATTTGTAATCAGTTTACGTTACGTAGTTTATTAGTTTTGTCATATCAGGTTATCACATGTGAAATGCTTAAAAACAATTTTGTTTCTCAAGTAGTTTAAATGTCCTTCCTACACTCTTGTTTACACAATTAATTTTTATTAGCAAATGTTTGTTACATGTCTATTACATCCCAAATACAGAAATTTCACATCACAGGAGTTAAATTAACAGAAATTTATAAATGAAGACTGTGCTCGTTAAAGTATATGATAAAGTAGAGGACTTGTTTTAATTCGTGGACTGTGTAATGGAAACAAGGTAATGACAATAGAAATGCTTTGCAAATTGTAAAGTGGTATTTTCAAAAGGAAAGATATTATATTTGTATGTATCCCGGTTTTTAAAAACATCTTAAATATTGATAGAGAGAAGAAGAGCAGAGATTCTGTAGGCTCTGAGTCTAAGATCAGTTCTAACACAATTCAGAGGGAGGAAGAAGAAAGTCAGTAGAGAAATTCCAGAATTGGAAAAGTCCTGAATAGGAAGGTCACTTCTAAGTGGCAGTCACGCTCTGAAATCGTGACACTTGCTGCTGTGCTGTATGTTGCACAATCCATGTGTCTTAGTCCACTTGGGCTGCAATCACAAAATTCCACAGACTGGGTTCCTTAAACCACAAGAGTTTATTTCTCACGGTTCTGAAGGCTGGAAGTACTAGATCAAGGGGCCAGCAAGGTAGATTCATAATGAGGCCCCTCAGACAACACTTGCTCTAAAAAGTTGTCCCTAAATTCCCCATCGTTCCAAAACCAAGGTTTGGTGACCCTTTTGCACAGTGCCTTTCATTACGCTGCCCCTTTCAGAACACATAATCACACTGCAGTGGAATTACACAGTAGCGTAATTGCAGATAATTGTCGAAAACCAGTTTTGGGTTTTTTTCCCCCATTTATAGAAACATCATAGCATGTTCAGATTCACGATGGAAAGAAGTTGGAAAGTAGAATTCACTTTTTAGAATGTCTAAAATAAAGAGACTGATTGTTTTTTATGGTTCTAGTCACTTTGAGAAAACTTTACGTTATGTTACTGTCAATGCTCTTTGCTAAAAAATTTAAAACACTTTTCCAGTGGAGTTGGACTAATGTTAAATGCAATATAATACACTTAAAAGTTAAACTATAAGTTTTTAAAATCCTTTAGACTTTTCCTTACCAATGATTTAACCTTGGCTGAGAATTTTAATTAAGTGTACTGCATTTATCCACCAACTTTAATACAAATATGCCCTGAGTTATTTTTTAAGTATATATCAATAAGCAATCTCTAAGTTAGGAGATGTTATTTGTATCGTAAAAAATTTCCCCAGTTATTAAAGTATCTACTACTATAACAGCTCTTAGAAATAATGAATTCCTTCCATATATTTAAATTGTCGTTCAACTTATAAAAAGTTCAATGTTTATGAAAATGGTCATGAGAATGTTTGTTCATTCAAAAGTTTTTTTCTCCATCATCTTCTCTCTGCTGACACTGTGCCAAAGATATATATCACAGTCTTTATCCATTTATACACAGCACACACTTCAAGATCCCAATTATTTTAAGGTTTGGTGGTCAGACTCAGAGATATGAAAATATTCATAAAGTGTGTATAATACACTAAGCGAAATAAGTTTGACTTTATGACCCTTTTCATAAACGTGCATTCGAAAGGTCTGCACAAGAAGATGTTGTACAGCCTGAAGAGTGATTGGAAGCAGAAATGATCCCTGCCAGTTTCTCCCCGCAGAATGACAGAATTTTCCCCTTTACCCTATAACCCAAATATCACACTGAGCTTAAGGATGAAGCTGACATTTTAAAAGATCACCAAAAGTGTTCTCTTTCCAATTGCAATTATGCCCTCTGTCTCAGTGGGAGCCATTGCCGGGGTCTTTGCAGCTCTCCAGCATCTTTCTGGCTGGTGTTCATTATCCTGATTATCTATTCATTTGCCGCCCAGCACTCATTTTATGAAAGATCATGTCTGCCATTTCTATAATGAGTGCTTGACTTTTACTGCCAGCATAAACACATAAAATATATAATAATTAAAGTTCACTAGTCACCAAAGTCTTGAGATCCGTCATGTTGCTAATTTGATTTTTCAAGCAATTGCTTCTCTGTGAACGAGGGTGATTTTGCCCTCTTAGGCAGCTGCAAGACTTGTGGTGGAAGGAGATGACTCTAACCTAGAGAGCGGTTTGGATGGGCACCGTATGTTTCAATGTTAAGGTTCATCTTCAACCAGATAACATCTCTATAAAGCATGATGACTCTTAGAGCCAACAAAAATGTCCTCAATATTTGAACCTAAAAATTAAGTGTTAAAGATTAAATAATGCACAGCTTTCAAAATAGTGGTATTTAATAAATATTGTACTTTTTATGGGCTATTGTTTAGGGAAAAATTTCATTGGGATAGCTATGGAAGTCTGCATGATATAGATTGAAATTTCACAACACATTGACTTACACTGAGTAAGGATAAGGTTTTGGAACACCACTTCCTTATTTTGAACACACTGCCTTGTTTTGATAACATTGACAAAGTCCCCTAAGTGCCTCACCATAATGAATTCATCTGACGTTTACTCTAATCGCAAAAAGATTAATGAGCTCATGAGATATTCATATGGCTCTCTGGGGACATCAGGATGTGCTACATGAAGTGTAATGTTTGTAAATGGATACAATGGAATACATGTTACCCAAGGAACTTGAATAGTCTAATCCCCAGTTAAGAAAGCAGCAAGAAAGAAAACGGCAGCTTCCACTTATACTGGGTTTTTTTAGGGATAGTAAAGATCTTGAGGGTGTATTCAAAAAAAAGCACAGAAGCCAGAAGACCTGGGTTTGAGAGCTGGCTGGATCGTTCACCAGCCTTGTGGCCTTGGTAAATTTTCCTCAACTCTTGGCCTCAGTCTCCTCAGCTTTAAAATGAGAACTTAATAACATCAGCCTTCTTAAAGCCCTTTACAGGAAGAAGGAGTGAGGAGGAGGGGGCAATCAATCACTCACTCAGTCAGTCAATAAGATTCCTCCCTCACAAGGTTTTTTAAGCAGTAAATCAAATTATATGCAATGTGTTTGATGAGTGCTTTATAGACTTTGCAGCCTTATACATGCATTTATTATTGTTATTTCTTTGGAAAATAGGATGTCCAGATAGAGTTTACAGTTTTTTCCCATACAGAGAAAATTGGGTCCCTTGGGAAGACATTACTTATTACACGAGGACATGGACACCGTTTTGTTAATAAGAAAACCAGATCTGACCAATTAAAGATTTTATCAGGTTATCTTTTTCAAATTTGAAAGTGAGATATCAGGTTTGAAGCAATGCAGGAAATGTCTCTGTTTACACAGGTCCCTGATGTGGGGCAGTCCTCAACAGTAGCTGGGCTTATAGTTAAATCCAGCCCTGGTGGGTCACCCCTGGCATGGGGAGCCGGGCAGGTTACTTCACCTCACTGGGCAGGAGCTAAATATGATCTCATCTCCCAGATCCCGTCCAGTCCTAATAAGCTGTCATTCTCATTAATCGTCTATAATAATCTTTACCAACCCTGAAAAACTTCTAATTAGTTTACAGTACTTCTAGTCACACATAATTAAAAACCATTTCTATATCTTTTGATTAAAAGAGACACCACCTTTTCTGCTTCAGTTGATTGTCTTAACCATTCTTAGTAAATCACAGTCACTTCCCTGGAATTTCTTTTAGTAGTATGACATCTGTCTATATCCATTTGATTTCAAGATAAAGCTTCCATAGCCTAGACAATGATTCAGCAAATACAGACGTCAGGCCACAAATACCACCTGATCTCGAATATGTACGGCAGTCACTCTTTTGGAACATGAGTGGTCCTAATCTCAGGATAAATGTTCAGATGTATATTCCAGGATAATCAGAAAACCAAGGAAATTCAAAATTCACTTGAATGATTATACGGCCATTGTTAACATGCAGTGTGTACATCAAATTCTTTCTCACCATGATCAAATACAAAATCAACACGTGATCACTCTGTACTCGTTCAAAGTCACACACGTAATAATAGACATTTCTAAATATTAGTTATTATATATTAATACATAGCCGAAGCACTGGAAAAGGAGTCAAAATCTCTAGTTTGAAAACAGACTCTGATACTTTTTAATGATGTGACTTTGGCCGAGACATTTAAGCCCTCTGAACTTCAACATCTTCATCATTGGAAAAGGAACTTATTGACTTCACAGAGGTTTTGCTGTGGGATTCTAAAACAGGTCAGGAACCATAGGAGGCAGGCCTAATCTCACTCGGGCTTGTTTTTGTAACTCCAAAGGCAAAGTTGAGAGGCTACAACAGGGACCATATGGCCCACAAAGTCTGAATTACTGACTATCTTGCCCTTAACACAAAAAGTTTGCTGACTCCTGGTCTAAAAGATGATATTTGTGAACTTATTTGAAATGTCATATTCACCTATTTGATTTCAGGCAATCTTAGTGGATTGGATTTAAGCAACTGGTATTTGGCTCAATTATCTGGAGGAACTGGTTAAAAGTCCAGTTTAAACAAAGGAAATGGCTTCTCATAGTCTCCCTTAGGCTATTTGGTGTTACTGAGGTATTTGATGTGATCAATAAATCACATTTATTGATTTATTTGTTGGATCTAATACTACTAACTGGTCATTAAGAGATTTTTGCTTAAGAAAAAAATTGACTGATGCTTGATTCACAGGAATTTGATAGAATTTGTTTTTACAGCTCTGATGTTCAAATAGTGATATGAGAAATGCCCATCAGAGCGCCACTCCCCTTAGCTGAGTGCTAAACCTGAATCTTTGATGAGCGCTTTTGTTTCAATCCAAGTTTGCCTACGCTTTCCAAGACCAGAAGGAAAGAAATGATGAATGGATGAAAAACCTATTGACATGACATTTTTCTGCAAGTCTTCTGTATGCTATTATTAATTCTTTCTCAGTAACCATGGAGAGGAAAATCTTGTGAGAACCCAGCAAATGACTTTAAAAATGTGGGGTTTTGGGCCAAAATAGATCCACTCAGTGTGTCAAAAAATACTTTTTTTCATTTATTCCCAAATTTCTTTCTGAGTGATAAGTGACATTAAACATTAATAAGTAATGAGACTTTATCCCAAGTATCTTTTTAATTTTGGTTTCATAAAACTCATAAGTATGTAACAGATAAATTTTTTTGAGATCTTAAAATAATATACTTTCCTCCTCACCAATCCCTAGCTCCAAGTTGCTTTGATACTTCCAAGATGAAGAAATGCCTGAAGGTCTCAGATCACAGAGTATCTATTATTATGTAGCTAAAATTCCCTTTCAATCTGACAAGAAGTCTGAAAGCCTGGGGTGTGGGAGGGATATCAAGGAGAGAAAAGGAAAGCTGCACTTCTCTGGCCAGAGGATTCCAGCAGAGGGCAGAGGATGGGAGATGGGCAAATGGAGGGGCATTAGTTAGACTGAAATGCACACAAGAGTAAAGGGCCCAATGCTTCCCTTCCCATTAGGATCTCTGAGGGAGTTCCGTGGGCTCTCCAGGCTCTGTACAACAGAGAAGACCTCAGATGGTTGAGAATCCAGAGCTGCATGGTCAGGAAAAAGCAAAGCTTCAATCTTCATTCCCAGGCCTCTCTTTCTCCCATGTGGTGTGAATGCTGAGTTAGAGTACGTGGACCATACTGGGGACCCTCCACAGTGAGTGACAAGACGACTCCAAAGTAGTGTCTGAAGGGATACAGACTAGTTAGAGGCTGGATGAACAACATGGCAGAGGCTGAGAAAGGTGTACAGCACCCCAATTGCCGGGTCAGCAGGGAGGTGCCCACCACCCCTAAAGTTGCTGAGAAGGACGTTAGTCAGCGTTAGCAGACTTAAAGCCTCTGCCGACTTTAGTCACCAATTCATGTCTAAGGACTGGACCCAGGCCCTTTGCACCTCAAAGGAGAGCGGCCAGAGCAAATCCAAGGACCAACAAGAGGCCAGCAGCTCCTTCCCCAAACACCAGCATAGGGGATATACTGCCGTCCTCCATAAATCCTGATGCCGTCTTAGAAAAGAGCAAGGGAAACGGGCGGGAATCGGTAGGATTGAGTAATTCTCTGAAGTAAATTGAGCTAAAGCTAGAGACATGTTAAATTATTAGATCAGATTAAATTTTAAATCATATTGAGCTAATTTTAGTTCGGTTCCCATTGCTCCGTGGGCCCAGTCCTCATGAGGAAGACCAATTAAGTTATAGAGACAAGCTGCATTTTCTTTGCACACCCAAATTGTAGTATGAATAAATTTGCAATCACGCTACAATTATATTGTTTGGTTTAGAGGAAACATATTGATGAAAATTTTACTCAGAGTCTAACAAATCTCTGAAACTAAGAGAGAGAGCTCTCCTGGTTACACGTTCGAAGCTGTGTAGGTAGCCGTGGGAAAGGTGTGGGCAGGCAGACCTGAGTTCTGGCCCCAGCTCACCCCTTTACTCTCTGTTAGTCATTGAAAAAATCATTTAATCTCTACAACAGTGCATCCCGACACATGTGTCTTAGATGATGTGCTGGGATATTGCTAAAATATTGATCCTTCCAGCCCTCCAGACAGCCAAGGCAGGGCCTGCGGTGGCTGAGCCCTCGGCCTTTCACCTCTGGCTGCAAAGAGCCTCTGATTACCCCGGTGTGGTATATAAGTTGTGTTTTGTGTGTTGAATGTGACAATTTGGGGGAACTATCGATCTATGTGGTTCGGTTTCCTCATCCCTAGAATGGGTGGAGGGGAACGTGGAGAGAATAGATGACGTTTCAGCCTTTTCTATTCTAGTCATTGATGCTTCTGTGAACATGGGGGAAAATCCAATGGCAACAGAGTCACAGGAGTTCCTACATACGTGGGCTGAAAAAAGAATTTCTGCACTTATTTTTTAAAAATCTCCAATTACTGTAAATTCTGTCCCAGCAGAAACAACTAAAAAATCAGGCGTCGTTTTCCTCAGATAACCAGCATCTTTTTTTACAGCTCTGCAGGAATTTACCTAAGGATAAGAAAATTAACAAAATTAGAAAGGAACCTGGAGACCGCTCCAGGATTCAAAGGCAAAATCAAAGTTGCCTAGGCAGGATGAGAAATTTGCATCCATCTTTCAGCAACCTGTTTTGTTATAAATAAATTAATTTGAAAATCAGTTTCTAGAGTAGTGATTAAGGATGGTAAGTGATCAATAATTAGTGCAATTTTATCACACAAATGAGGCTGTTATCTTCAAAGTAAGTAAAAAGCTTTTCAAGATGAGCACCTCAAACCTGTTGAATATTTTTATTTGAATATGAAAGAAGGATCTTTCCCTTCCCTACTCCTTTCCCCTGAAATTTGCTCATTTACACCAATAAAGAATTTAATGCATTCGAGATTGATCTATTAGCCATCTTCAAGTTGAAGCTAGGTTTTATGGACTTCTAAGATGTTTCTGTTCAATGAGATTACAAATGTTTTAATACTTTCAGACTTTCGGAATCAATCGTTCCCTGATTCATCTGGGAATAAAACTCTCCATTAAGAAGTCTATACCAGAACAGGTCCAAAGAAAGGATGGTTGTCACACATACTGACAACAATAATTCCAGCTTTTGAGTTGTGGTACCCTACTACGTGCCAAGCAACCAGCAGGATGCTTTTATTTCTGGCGTCATTCATTCCCACCGCATTAACACTTAATTTTACTCTGCGGTAAAAATGGCAGGAATTCTTCTGACCACACTCCAAGAAGAGGTTTCACTCATCCAGTTGTTCATCACAGTCTAATATCCAACTTTGTTTCTAATAGTTTAAGTGTTCTCAGTGCCAGGTTTATACTTTACGCGTTTCAAACCCACTAGTTAACTCTGCTCTCTGTGAGCAAAGACTGCCATCTTGTGGAAACTGCACATATACCAAAAACATTCCATGGAACTGAAAATTTTCTTTGCGCTTATTAAGAATTTTGCAACTGGATTCTTGCATTGTTCACACACACACACACACACATATCAGTGTTGCTTATAATTTAAAGGAAAATCTTTCCTTTAAGTGTGATTTTTAAGTCTCATTTAAAGGTGCAGTGCTTTTGAACTTTTGGAAAGAAAATGTCTCCTCATTTATTGTAAGGATTCATCCCATTAGTCTTTAAGGCAGTGCATTAGATTTTGCTAAACTTTATCTAATCCTTATGTAGGAATTTGTTATATAATAAAAGGAGGCTGTAGTGTGACCTTTCTGATGGAATTTCCAGGAGCATTAGATTCTGTAGCAAGAATTTGTGGCAGAGCTCTGGACTTAGAGAACGCTTTCATTTGCTCCCAACCTCTCTATCCCATGCCAGCCTGTAACCCTGCAGTCTGTTGTGAGCTTGACTGAGGGGTCCTGTGGCCCAACTGTTCTGTATATCCGAAAGATGGGGTCTCCCTGCAAAGGTTCAGGCCCCTGCGCTTGGTGAGATCAACCATCTAAAGAGATCTTCGTAGTGTGGTGATGCTTGAGGCACGTAGTGAAGTCTCTTCCCTTTTTCCCCTCAGGAACTCCTACCACCCAGCTTACTGAACGTAAAACTTCTACAATTAAATAAATTCCTTGGACTCAAGGCCCTTTACTCCTATTAGAATCAGAATTAGTGACATAGAATATGTATACTTCAATGATTATTTTTAAAAACAAATTATTTATTTTCCAGGTGTAGAAGTGATAAGGACACACTGTGAGTGAAACCAGGTACCACTGAGGAGAAAGAGGAGGCAATAACCAGTTTCTAAATGAATATGTGGATGAATGAAAGAATAAATTGACATAAATTGAGGGCAGTAAAAAGAAACAATTTGAGGGTTGCCCAGGCCATTCTGGCTGAATGTGAAGTTGTAGTTTAACGTAAATTTTGTACCCAAGGAAATGCCTGGCATGAAATCACTCTTTAAATATTTATTGAAAGGATAGATGAATAGGAGGAAATAAAATAGAAAATAGAATCAATGGTAAGAAAAAAGTAGAATCTAAGGGCGGGGTCCATTTACCCCAGACTGTTGAGCATATTCAGTCAATGAATGTGTGCCTGCTCTGTGTTAGGCAGTGTGGAAGATGGTGAGGACACGTTCTAGAAAGGGGAACGGGCATTAATCAAGTAATTGCAAACAATTATAAATGCTACGTGCTAGGAAGGAAAACTCTTCTCCTTCCACAGACACTGACCAACATGGTGTGGCGGGAATGGGAGGGGGGAAATTGGGAGCTCATTTTGTGCCCAGATAGATTCTCATTAAGCAAATGCTGCTGTCATTTCCTTTTATTTCTACACCTACCGAGAAATTCCAATTTAAAAAGAACTGTGTTTTTTGAGATGACTAACTTTTCCTTCACGATATTCCGTGGGGCCCTGACTCCCTAGGTCTCTAGGTAAGCAAATACCTACAGGGGTTGCCAGCATCAACTGAATATGATTCATGGATAGGCCGAGCCAGCAGCTCTGAGGCTGCGATCACAGATGCCCGTGGCACCTAACACAGGGCTGCAAACTCCCACAAGGAGTGCCCTTTGGGATCAAGGCACTAGTTCTCAAGTGCATTCCTCCACACTGTAGCTCCATGGGTTATTAATATATGTTATTGGGGGAGGAAAATGAGGAAGACGGGAATGGAAGTCAGATAAACTTGGGAAATGCTGAATTAAACAAAATCATACAAGTCTTCTCTTCTGCAGGTCTTCTTAGGGCCTTTCATAGGCTGAATTCTTTGTAAATTTTCATGAGAGTATTTCGCAAAGTTAATGCCCATAGGACCCTTTTCTTGCAGAAGCCCCCTAAGCACTAGTGTCCCATGGAATACACTTTTGGAAATTCGGGAAATGCAAATGACTTTGTCTGCGTTAGAGGCTGGAATAAGGGTGAAATGAAGCCATTAACATTCAGAATCATTTTAGTAAATCCAATTAATCAAATTAATTGACATTTTTGAGCAATACCCTGAAGCAACAGAAGCTTAGACAGATCTATTTCATAAGAAAGGAGAGGTCCAGGTTGTGCGGGAGGTTCCCAGAGTGTCAGCAAGGGGCGCTGGGCTGAGGCTGAGGGAGTCGCCTAAGGTAGCCGATACGGACTAGACCGGCTCTCCATCACAGGCCACAGGACTGGTCTAACTCTCGTCTAACTCAAGTCCAATGTTGCACACTGCCCACGTTATCATTGAGCTCGTTCTTATAGACACATGGATGAGATGAAACAGCCGGAAATGTAAAAACACATGACGACACTGAGCAATTTACTCCTTCCAGGTAGGATTAGTTCTTCTCTCTAAAGTTTTAGGCAGTCTCTTCCCAAATAATCCAAGAGCCAGAGCAAGAGTACAAATGCGGGTCCACATATCCTAAGTCTAACTATGTAAAAATTCTAAGTCAAGCTAAATACTATTGGATAAAATATGTTCTATCCTCTTATCTTGACAAATACACCTTCAAGACCCCAGGAAGCCCAGGCTGAGTCTAATTTGTGACTAGGAGTCCTGCACCTGCCTTGGGCCCTCTCTCCTACCTCCAGCTCTGGCCTGCACGATGAAGAGTCTCCCACACAAAGGCGAGCACACCTGAGCTTGCACCTCGAGCCCTGTCCACACTCTCCAGACACCGCCCTGTAGACCTCTGTGCACCCGCGGCAGTGAGACCTGCTCTCGGGAGGAAATACCGGGGGAGCAGGCCTTCATGAGTCCCGGAGGAGCACTCTGAGCCATTGGGCAGGAAATTCTAGGGCACTCTGAGGATGCTGAGTACTCTGGACAGGCTCTTGGCCTTGGCCTGACCGTTCTTGCCCTGTGAGCAGCGGCACAGCTGGAGGAGGGCCAGAGCCCAGCAGGTCTGGGGTAGAGCCTAAAGAGTATTTGGAATTGAAAATAAAACCTCTATGAAAGTCACACTTAAAAAGCTGCAGTCTTTGCAGCTACCCCCAGATTCTGGGAGACAAAAAGAAGAAGAAAAAGAAGAAGAAGAAGGGTATTTCTTATTTGAATTTAACTACTTCTGAAGGCCTCTGGTCAACTTTTCCTCTTGTTCTCCAAGGTAAGATTATTTCCCCTTTGGCATTAAAAGGGAAACTAGATCAGTTGTGTGAAAAATCAAAAATGATGTATTTTATCAACTTCGAACTTGTCCCAAGGCTTTCTCCTGCACTGTGTTAAATAATAGAAGTCTTTCTAATTGAATTTCTTTGTGTGCAGCATATGCTGGGTGACATTATGCCAGCATCTTGCTCTAAGCAGCAAAACGTTCTTCATAAAAGCATTACGATCCGGAGCATCATTCTGCGTGTGGGGAAGGAAGACACAACTGTAGCAGCTTGAAACCACATAAAAACAGTGCCTCTGAAATGTAATTGTGAAAACACATTGCAACAAACCAGGGGGGGATATTTAAGATTATAGGATGAAACCAAAAACAAAGAGGAAGGAAGAGAGGGAGGGAAAGAGGCTCGGAGGAAGGAAGGGATGCCAGAAGGGAGAGAGGAAAGCACCGTGGCACACCTCTGTCTATAGGATCAAAGCAATAACGTCTTGAGTGTCCTAGTGTTCCTAGTGCAGGCTAATCTAGATATTCATTTCCCCTCGACAGTCACCATCCTTCAGAGGTGGGGTTACAAATGGACGTGTTGTGGACTGAGGCAATAACTAGTGTGAAGTAACGCATGGTTCTGTTCTTTACCCCAAGGATCCTGGAGCTTCAGCAGAACGGTGACATGGACATCCTGAAGCACAAATGGTGGCCGAAGAATGGCCAGTGTGACCTGTACTCCTCAGTTGACACAAAGCAGAAAGGAGGTGCCCTGGACATAAAGAGCTTTGCAGGGGTTTTTTGTATCCTGGCTGCTGGAATTGTCCTCTCCTGCTTTATAGCCATGCTGGAGACGTGGTGGAACAAGAGGAAAGGCTCCCGGGTCCCATCAAAAGAGGTACTTGATTGAGAGCTTGGGCACTGTGTTGAGCCAACAAGCAGGCTGTATCCCAGGGAGGATAACCCCAGGGAAGGAGAGCATGTGTTGGGGGTGGTCCTGGTTTCTTCTTTCCCTGAAGAGTGAACATAAATCTGTGAAACGTAAAAATCGGTAAGACCAATACCGATTTCCATTTTAGGGCATCCCAGATAAATTAAGAGGAGACTATACTGTTTGAAAGACTGACGATTTCCTGTGCTGTATGAGCTTTGAAATTCTCCCAAATCTCAGGATAGACTGTAATTCAATGAACTTTTAAAGGCTGTGATTCCCTTGACCGGTTCACAAAGATGCTTATCATCTCATTTCAATTAGTTGTTTAACTTATAGGTAAATAACTTGTATCTCTAAGAGTCAGCCTAAAAAATCCAATACTACAGTTAAATAATCAGAATTTTCTCTTCACCATAGAAGTGGCTACTTCCCTCTATCGGCATGTAGACCTATAGAAGTGATGATATGTTTTTAGCTCTTTGATGGCTCGAAGCTTAACAAATCTACTCCATGGAATTCTCTAGAATTTGATTTTTCTCCTTGAGTCAGCTTAACTCCAGGGCCATATTAGAATTTTGCCAGAGATCTGAAAGAATAATTGCAGAGTTACACATAATTTCTCTTTTAAAGTGACATGTGCCTTATTTTCATCAAAAATTATGGGATTTATAAACTATCAGAGAAAATCTGAAGTTAAAATGAACTACTTGATTCACTTATCCCATTTCCACTGAACAGAAAAGGTGAAAATTTTTTAAATCAAAACTTTAAAAAATTTTTTAAATAAACCATATTCACCAAAGCTTCGCAAATTGAAATGGAAAACAATCCCAATTTGCTGAATGATTTGATTTGCTGGACAGTTTTAAAGAAGGACCATTCTAGACTTTCTGTAACTAGACAGGCTAACTGATGCCTAGAGCGAATCCTGAGAGGGTCTGCTTTAATGCACGAATAAAAAGGACTTCTCATTTGCATAAGGATTCTTGCATGTTAATGTATTCTTTCAAACAGATTGTTTTCCAAAGTTGTCTAAGGAGTCCTTTCTACCACCTTATATGCAAAATTGATTGGTACCATTTATAAGGAAAAGCTTGACTTAGTGAAGATAAATCTTAGCTTCCTACCTGTCTGAATAATCATACATTCTAAATTAGTGGAGTATGAACTAAAAATTAATCAGGTTTTATTGTAGTGTTTTCTTTGTGGAATAGGCTTCTGGTATCTCTGTTGACGCTGATTCAATGCAAAAGACCACAGTAATGCAAGATTATAGCCGAGACTTCATATTCTCGAAAATCTGGAAATTAAGGACTCCCCAAGCTCCTTATATTTTGAATTACTATATATGATATTAAATTCTTGCATTATTATATCTTTTGATGGATGACTATATTATAGTTTCTGTGGGAACCATAAAATTATTTCTCTCAACCCTCTAAAGTCTCAGTGATAATATTGCATTAATGAGTATTTTTTATTGGATTTTGAAATGAGAAAGGAGAAGAAAAAACAGTGAGGTACATCAAAATATTTTTCACTGAGGAACACTATAATAGCACAATGAAAAAAATACATACTCCATTCTAATTTATGACACCTCATCCAGATCTTATGAACAAATATTTTCTCCTCTTATGATTAATAGGTATTTTTAAATCCTCATAAATTTAATTTATTGGACTTGGCTATAAATAACACTGATAAAAAGGGAAATTTTATTTCTTGCCAGTTTGATTTTTGAAATGTTGGGCTCTAATGCTCACTTTTAGTAAAAATCCTAAGGGATTGATAAAATGGTTTCAACTCCAGAAATCTGAGGTTTCACTTCCTTTTGCTTTATTAAGTATCTTCTTACTAAGACTCCATTAGCATAGCTCAAAGCATCTTTGATTTAGAGGCCATTTAGCATAAACCCAACCCTAAACTAAAGCTATCACTCACATGTCATGACTTGAAGGGGAGGGGTCTCTAAGGTCCCACTGACGTCACAGTATTGCCTCATTCCAGTACTAGACAACCGAGTGTTTGAAATCCCTCAACTGGGCATTGAGTCTCTTGTGTTGAATGTTGCTCTCTCTGAACAATCTCACATATCTGTAACCTAGGGAGAAATAACACTTTAACAGTCACTAACACTTTAGTGTGAACTAGCATATCAGCATATCATATCACTTTTCTCCAAGAATGGAAAGTTAAGGTTAGGAGCAAGCAGTGGAAAGGAGCAAAAAGCCAACTTGGAATGAGACACCCTGAAAAAGGAGGAAGCATGTGGAAAGAAGAGGTGGGGTGGGGGGACGAGCTGCTAAAACCATACTTTTTATTTGTGCAATTTTGCCTGGGTCTATCTGTGCTCCTGTGGCAGGCAATCACCCGCCTACTGCTTCCATATTTTGTAGTTGCATGTGGCGTATGCTCACTTTAGAACTTTGACTGCAAGAAAAATATTTATTATTGATAACCTTAGCATCATATTGGTACCCCCAGAACCCAGCACAGTGCCTGCCTCATATTAGGTGCTCAATGAATATTTGTTAAATGAATAAACCCCAAAGTTCAGTTAATTACATATCATGTTTGCTGAACTACTTTTTTTTTTTTTTTTTTACCATGGAAGCTAGTACTGATGAGAACCTTATCTTCTTTTTCTTCATCTCCAGGATGACAAGGAAATTGACCTGGAGCACCTCCATAGACGTGTAAATAGCTTGTGCACAGATGACGACAGCCCCCATAAACAGTTTTCCACCTCGTCAATTGACTTGACCCCTCTGGACATTGACACTTTGCCAACACGACAAGCCCTGGAGCAAATCAGTGATTTCAGGAACACTCATATTACCACAACCACCTTTATCCCAGAGCAGATCCAGACTCTTAGCCGCACACTATCAGCTAAAGCTGCCTCTGGTTTCGCTTTTGGCAACGTGCCTGAGCACCGAACTGGCCCTTTTAGGCACAGGGCACCTAATGGGGGCTTTTTCAGGAGTCCTATAAAAACAATGTCATCTATTCCTTATCAACCAACTCCTACCCTGGGGCTCAATCTGGGTAATGATCCAGACCGAGGCACCTCCATATGAGCAGCCAACAAAATCTCTTCACTGTTTCTTTCGTAGGACTCCCTTTGCAAGGAGCAACTGTAATATCGTGGGACTAACATGGATGTAACATTTTTTTTTTAAAGAATCAGGATGATTAGTAACAATTTCAGTTCGTTCTCCTCTCCTTCTTCCTCTTCTCTCTCCTCCATTTCTTGCTCTCTCTTTCCGTACATTTTCCTCCACTTTTTTTCATTACTCAACTTGTTCCCCCAGAATATAGTATACTAGGATCCTATTAGTCCGCTTTTCATATACTGTACTTCAAGTATAGGAAATGTGCACTGAGTACCCTAAAGGTATATGCAGGATTCATTTTACATAAAGGCCTCTTACGTAACATTTCTCTATTTTTGAAAATATAATTGCAATAACTTCAGTCTTTCTACATTCTTCTGCTGCATCCATACAATGCTCCACTGCTGTTGAGTGTCCTTTAACTGTGGACCAAAGGCAACCCCTGCAGTGTTTATAAAATAACTTAAAGACCGTTCAGGCCACATAATATGAGAATGCAATTTTGTAGGATTACAAAAAAGCCATTAATATGCCAGACAAGACTACAGTTAAAACTACTCTCGCACTGCAACAGTGCATATGACCTTTATGTGATTGTACAGTATTAAAGTTTTTTCTCATGTACAGTAAACTTTATCATATGGCAGAAGCCTCTATTGTGTTAAATAAATTAGTATCTCATATATATATATATACATATATATGCACCTATATAATGTGTATATATATTAAAAGGCGGCCATTGCTATTGCAATTCATTTAATAAAGCTTTAGTTAAAAACGAAAAGTATTGTATACAGGAGCTGTGTGCAGCGCAGGGGGTCTTTTCAGTTAGAAAAGGCAGGTTGCTTTATTGTTATTCTGACTCGCGTTGTTTGCCGACAGAGAATATTTTATACTTTTGTTATTAAAACATCCAGGGCGGTTTAATATTTGTTCCTCGATGTAACTCATTTGAATAGGTTTTGCATTTGTTATTCGGCAGTGTATAAAGTTAACCTTGATAACTTTACTTTTAATTAATTATCTAAATGGAAAATGCTATTAGCTGAACCACGTCCACAACAGCACATAGAGCTCTGTTAAGAGTTTAAACGTAGATCATTGAAGGTTAATAAATTCTCTTCCGAAGCAGTAAGCCAATCGATACAACTGTAGCTGGGGAGCGGGGAGAGCCCGTAAGAAATATTGATGTGGCCTTAATTACCATCATACATTATCCTAAAGAAGAAAATATGATAACCGTGCTGGGCTCTCAACCAAACCCCCCTTTTTATTCAGTTCTGTTTGGAGGAGTTACGTATTTTTTACATTAGTGCCAAGTGTCTAGAAAGATGACAGCAAAAACGTGCCTCTTTGCGCACACTCTTTTCGAGTAGCATTCTTACCTGTTAGAAACGTAGAATGAACTTTGTTTGTAATCCTTAAATTAAAATGTGGTAAGTAGGAAGCAAGAACTTATCCTGTGTTTTCACGCAGCCATACACTTCTTTTAATCTAATTCATTCTGTGGCTAGGATTGATATAGGAATCGACCTATGTGATTTGCTTTAGGAGACATTAAAAGGTATATTCTTAAGGTATATTCTATTTTGATGCTAATTCTGTTCTGGGGAGCAGCTTGTACTGTCACTGTTTTTGTACTAAATCTTCAAATATTGTCTACTGTGTAAGGCAGAAAAATTTCTTATCATGCAAAAACCATTTTGTTTCCAGGGTAACAAGTACCTAAGTGCATGCACAACTTGTTTTCCCTTGTAACATTCACGATCTCATTCATGACTCTGATTTTAAAACAAAAAATCTTTACCACAAGCTCTATAGGGACACACCAGATGTCACAGTGATTCGAGCTATCAACAAACTGTTAATCATGTACAATATTGAAAATAGGCCTATTTTGATGTATTGCCTATTATACAAATACACAAAACACTTTTTGGAGGCCTCAGTTATGAGTGGCAGAGCTTTCTGTGTATAATTTGTCTAAATAATTTGTCTAATAAAAATGTTTTCTAAACTTGCTCTCATACCATTGAAGTCTTAACTATCAAATTTGAAAATGCTTACTCTTTCACAGATCGAACTGAATTTTTCTAAAAGTTTATCTTGAGTTGATTAAAGCATAAAACACATTACGTTTTACTAGCAGAACTATGTGAAATGAGTGATCTCTAGAAACGATACTAAGTGATGTCCTAAACCGATGAAAGACTGCCTTTCTGCTCTTTGACACTATCTGAAACAATATATTTGTTTTTCTTCGTGGATGTCTCTGTGAACATTTTTTGGGAGAGATTTATCCTATTTCATGTAAACAATACAACCATTATAAGAATAGCAGGATGAGAGTTTGTTACATCAAAAAAAAAAAGAAAATTAAAGGTAATTATTATATTTTGAATTTATGTATTAATTATTTCTTTGCTGTTAGGGAAATATTCATCATGCTGAATCTATTAATTTGAACTTGACTCCAGGATTATTTCTAATAGTGTTGTTTTCTGCATTTGAACAACAATATTTAATTCGTCTACCATTTAACTCACTCAATGAATATATATCTGAAGATATATTCAATTTAGATTAAAATCTATGCTGTTCTAAAATTCCATTAAACATGATCTTTTAAATGTTGGCAGCAGGAGGAACTGTAGAGGTCGAGCTTATCTCCTTCGTCTTACAAATAAGGGGACATAAAATGCTAAGAAGCTGTGACTTGCCCAAACGTTTGACAATCTAAGATTAAAAACTAGGTCTTTTTTTTTTTTAACTCGCCCTGCTTCGGCAGGTCCCGTGCTTGTCAACGCAGGGACGGCTCGGGTACAATGCCTCCGCCAGTCCTCTCCCCACGCCTAGGCTGCAAATCTCTAGGACCCTTCCTTCCTCGTCTGGGGCCACAGAGAGCATCTGCTTCAACCGCTCTTTTTACAGAGGGGAAAAGGAACACCCAGGGTACTTCCCCAAGGTCGGAGCTCCCGGCAGAGCTCAGGCCAGATCCTGCTTCTGTCTATTGCTCCTTCCTTTAGTCCCCTGTCTGCCTGGTTCACACCACTTACACCAATCTTGCCATTCCAAAACAACACAAATCCCTTGTATCCACGTACTTTTACTCGACTCAGATGTCAAGTTTTTTCCTTTGGTGAGTCATTAAGAGAACTTGTTGTCACTTTCAACCACATCCGAACTTACGCACAGGTTTTGATTTAATCATACATTAGAAAATTGTAAGACCTCCTTTCTTCCTCATACATATCAAGCTACAGGCATCTGTCATTTTCTTAATTATGTTACTTTTCATCTCTTTTACTTTGGGATTGGTTGTCATTTGAATAAATACTTTAAAAAATAGACTTTGCTGAATGGTACTTTGCTTCATCAGTTAAAAAGAAAAAAAAGTGAGAAGGTCCATTCACCCTACATGATACCTTCTAAGCCACACAATTGGATGACAGATTATTAGTATTTTATAACCAGAATTTTGGAATGGTGAAACACATTCAGGATTATGAGTATAGCAAATAAGGCAGAGCTAAGAACTTGTGTACGGGTAAACATAGGTTTATCCTTAAACATACATCTCATGATAATTGATAAAATACAATGGGCTCACTAAAAATTGGCTTCCTTCTAGAGTGCTTTTATTTCTAAAAACAAATCCTACTTCCAATCCTTGTGACCAGATATTAATAAATGGCTAGCAATTATGGCCACAGTTACCATTTTAACAAATTTTAGTGGACACTCTCTCATGAGGTAGCCTATATGAGCTCCCTTGGGTGGAAATGACTTATCTGACATTGAAAAATCAGGAAATAAAGCTTCTTAGATTTGATAGATTTAATTCAATTCTATTAGTGTTTACCAAAAACCTATTATGTGAAAACCCCTGTACTAAGCAGTTACTCATGGCATAAATGAATACAGATGTTTGGGAACGGGGGTGGAGATTTTCTACCCCCCAGCTCTTTCCTTGCCCCATATCAACATGCAAGATAGAGAGGCCACCTCACAGACCAGCTGAGGTGGCAAAATGAGTCAACCCAAACCAATCCTCTTTGGGCCTGGGCAGTCCAACTGACTGGAGCAATCCATGCTGGTAGTTCTCAAGGGCTAATTGAGTCTGTCTTCTTAGATTCAGATCACCTTCACAGAGAAGACTTGGAGATTTCCCAAGATGCCAGACCACAAGGCCAAATTTTCAGAAATGTGAAAATTATCGTAAGCCACAGGCAAACTAATATCTAACCCTTTCTTCTTATCAACACCTGCATACCATTCAGAGACTGACTCTGACCCTCAGGTGTCCACTTAGGAATGGAGCAGCCCACAATAACTCATTTTTTATCCCTGCAGGTCTAATCAATTGTGATAGAGCTCTACAGTGTTTCAAACGATTTACTCCAAAGGAACCAAACATAGTAAATCTGATTCAGGGCACTTTTCAACTTTTATAAACTTTTATTTACATGGCAACTAAGGCCCCTAGCCACCTGTCCTGTCATTTAAGACACAGGATACAGTGTGACCTCTGAGCCCTATGAATGCATAATGTTTTACAGGCTGCACCATGACAGCAGCCTTCAACCCACACATACTTCCAGAAGAACAGAAACTTCATGGGTTTGCTCTATTTTATAGAGCTGCACAGAAGCATGGAACAGTTATTCCACACAATGATTCAGCCTACCAGGGGGATAGGAACAGACTGTAGGAGCAGTCTCTCTCTTACCTGAATTTCCAATTTTCTACTTTTTCAATAGTTTTCATTTGTTTCCATGGAATATTAGGAATAAAGTAAAAATTATTCAGATTTGAGAAATTGTCTTCATTATCTAGAAGCTCTACCCTGACTTGCTATTACACACAATTTAGGACCAACCATCACCTTTTGACTAATTTTGCATATTTCCTTGAATTTCTTCAGAGTGGTGAAAAGAAATTGGCTGTGCTTTTGGACATGCGACTTTCCTCATGCTATAGACGTGCTTTCTAGCCTTTGTGAGGAATGAGGGCCTGGTTTCCTTTTGGAGAAACCCTATAGGTGCAGCTTGAGAATTGGCAGCAGATTTCAAAAGTCTCAAACTATCTGTGATGTGATAGAAATTCATAAAACTTTCAGGACATTAATTCTCGTTAATTAAAAACTAATTAAGCTTCATAACAGCTGCTTTAGAAGGAGAAGCATATGTCACAAAATCAAAGAATGACACAACATCAGAACCAGAGAAGGGATGAAAAACATTACTTTTAATAAATATTTTGCCTGCCACAAGATTTGAAATATGAGTAGAAGGCAAACTTTAAGTTTTCAAGTTGCTATATTTTATTTTTAAACTGGTGGTAGTGAAAAATTTCGGGAATTAACTAGCCTACCTCTGTGACTATTTTTAATCTTTAAAAATTGGACATCAAATTACAGCTTGCTTTTTCGCTACACAAAAGATTCATAGTAGGGGGCCTTTAAGAATCAGTTCTTCTAATGTGCAATAAAATAATATTTAATTTGCAAAAATTTAGGTTATGTAAAACTTTCCTGGTTATATAAGACAGCCGCTTCCTGGAGCAAGGGGTTCCTACATCTGTGTCACCCTAGACAAATCAGGAGCTGATAGTGAATATTGACGTCTTCTCCAGAATTATATTAAAGTTGGCTTTCAGATTATTACTAGCTCTCTATTGATATATGTTGACAAAAGTTGGCTATAATATTTGTTTTTAGAAATAAAAACATACTAAAATTAAGTTGAAAATAGAGGTGTCACATGTGCAGCTCATCTAATTTGACTTTTTCACTCCAGAAATAATTACTCAATACCTAATATGCTCAAGTACTTCTGTAGGCAATGTTTAAAAAAGCTTTGAACATTAGTTGTTAGATGGATTATAAGTGTATCATATGTCTGTATTTGATAAATATCAAATACAGAATTTTCATTCACACATAATGTTTTTTAATGAGTACAATACCTCTTTCCAAAAGAACATATTAAAAATAAAAATTAAAAATAGCTAAGCAGTGCAGCAAGATATACACATAATTGGGACTCCCAGATTCAATTCTGCATGACTAAGCATTTTAAGACTTATTTCTCACTCACTCAGATTTCTCCATGGAAATATCATGGTAAAAATGACTGAGCAACACGTGTGCAAAACCACTTCTCACATGTGTAGCTCCCAAAGTTTTCGGTGTGTGCAATTAACGTGGTAAGTCTTATAATACAGTCCAATCACCAACAGTTAATATATTTTAATTAATTCTTTCTTCTTCATTATCATTAAATGAAGTTTTTAATTCTTACCCATAATAGTGATTTTATGTCTTTTTTTTTTAACTAGTATTAGTACTTGTAAATAAACTTTGGTAAGCCTGCAAAGAAAATATTAGGAACAAAATGATCACAGAAGATGAGTCAGTCCATCGGCTAACGCTGAGTACCTGTCATGAGCAAGGCACCCTAGGGCAAAGGTTCCCTCCCTGGCACAAGGCACACTCCTGGGCCAGCAGTGGTTCCAGTGCTGAAGGATTGATGTCCTCACTTCCCAGGGTGGTAGGTGGGCCCTGGGGCTAGAATTCTGCCCAAGAGCAGCTTTGTTCATTTACACTTGCAATTTCCTAAGAAAGTTTCCAATTTGGAGAAACAAAATATAAACATCTGAGAGTTAAATAAAAACTCATGGTTTAAATAACATTGGGAGACAAGAATATAAATTATATCATGATGCAGAATATATTTAATTGTCAAATTAGCACTATAAGGAAACTATCCTATGAGAAGAGAGGAAGAACGAGGCTGTGTGGCTTGGGATGGTTTCATGGAATAAGTGGAAATTTACCCTAAGCATAGAGAATATGGAAGATGAGAAGAATGCAAAAGGACTTCCAAGTGGAGGGTACAGTACAGCCAAATGCACAAGGATGGGAAAGAATGTTTGTAGGAGCAGTAGACCACGGTGTCTAGAACATGGGTCTTATGTCAGGAAGCAGCAGGAAGGAAAGCTTGGGTGAGATTGTGGAAAGCCTGAAGGCTGGGCTTAAGAGATTACACTATATCCTGTTCTTTCATTCATTCATGTCTTCAACATATGTTCACTGAGGTCCTACTATGTGCAAGACACTATTGTAGGTGTTGGGGATACACCAGTAAACAAGACAGAAATCTCTGCCCTCATGGAGTTTACAATCAACTGGAAGAGACAGACAATAAGCAGGGTAGATAAGTGAAGTACATAGTCTGTTAGATGATAAGTGCTGTAGAGAAGAACAAAGAGGATGAGTAAGAAGGCCAGAGTGAGAGTGGGGATTTGTTATTTTAAAAAAGGTGGCCAGGGGAGGCCTCACTGATAAATTGACATTTGACTGAAGCCTTAAAGAGAATGAGGGAGTTAGTCATGTTGCTATCTTGGGAAAGAACATTCCAGACTTTTGGAATAGCTAGCACAAAGGCTCTGAGGTGAGAGTGTGCTGGGCATGTTTGAAGAAGCAGGAAGACCAATGTGGCTAAACCAGAATAAGTGATGGGAGAGAGGGTCGTAGAAGAAGATCTCAGAAAGGTAACACAGGGCCCACCTCATAAGGCTTTATAGGATGTTGTGGGGATTTTGGCTTCTATTCTGCAAGAGATGGGACAGCGTTGGAGAGTTTTGAGCAAAGTGGAATGCCTGTTACTAGTTCCAATAGGTTGATTACAAAGCCAGCTGTAAATCAATCTTTGGATCATAAGTGCTGCCACTTTCTCACCATCCCTTGGGCCTAAATATTTGCCACCATTTTGAGTGTTATGGGAGAGTGACGTGATGGTGCCAGTTGCTGGCCTGGCTTCCATTGGAATTTCAGCCCTTGAACCATCAAGAGAGATTAAAGCTGGGCTGGTGTTCAGATAGGCTCACAACCACGGAATATACGGAGAACTCCATCATGGGCAGTGGGGAGACCCTGAAGATTCTGACCAAAGGAGAAACACACTCTTAAAGAGATGGTTTAAAAAGATTATAGTGGTAGTAATTCTTAGAATGGAATGGAGAATGGACCAATTAACAGGCTCATGCAAAACAGCACAGGTATGGGCTGCACTTCTGTGGTAGCCCAGAAAAGGAAAGAAGATACAGATGGTAGATATATTTTGAAGGAAGAATCAAGAGAACTTGAAGATTAACTGAATATAAAGTGTAAAAGAGAAAAACAAGTCAAAGATGACTGATTTTTCAAATTCGGATACTAGAAAGAGGGAAATAATTTTTACCAGAAAGTGCTAAAATCAGAAGACTATCTGTTTTGTTAATCTTCATTTTTCCTAAGTTGAGGGGTTTAAGGAGAAGAAATCATAGAATGGAGAACTATTTCTTTTCCTTCATTATGACCTGGATGATGAAGGATTCTTAACACGCGGAGGGGACCTGAGGATCATCTAGAGTCCCTGGTTTTTAAACTGTGCTCCCCATATTCCTGAGGGTTTTTCTCCAGACTTATGGGGGTGCTGCTATGCCAGAGGGAGGCCCCCTGGGCTTCAGTCAGAGCAGCTCTGCTTTGATCTCTTCATGCGTTCGACTTCCAGTAAAGATTTCCCTCACTCTCCGAAGAACACGTTACTGACAGGTGACCAAAAACTCAGCTCAGCTGTTTTCTGAGGCAGCCCATTACAGTATTCAACAATTCTAATTGTCTCATTGTTAGATTATTCTTCCTTACACCTGGGCTTGGTGTGTTGAAAGTTGCTCCCTTTTGGTTCTTTGAAATGCTACAGAACAAGCATCATCCCTCTTTCCCGCATGACATTTAGCGTGTTTCCCAGACAGTGAATACCCAGAAGTGACCAAACTGTCCTGTGATACAGTGACAGTGACTCAAATCCTATAATTGGGGCTTGAAATAGACCCACCACCTCCAACATCCTAAGGAGAGAATAAGCTGGAGCAAAGTCCCCTTCCACCAGGCTCGCAAGAACAACCGTGGAGCAGCCATACCTGAATAGAAAACCAAAAAATGTTTCTAAATACAGACTTGTCTTATGAAAGGAACAAACTAAAATTAGGCCAAACATCACAAACACCTACTATGTGAAAGCCAGTCCACTTGGCACTCTAAGTCATTCAAATACCTGTGGAACTGTGTTTGGTTCCCCATAGTCACTATGTGCTTTTAGTTCTGAGTCTATTTCAACTCGAGAGTTCAGAAAGCGTCCGCTAATACAGTTAAGAGTACTATAAGAGAATAAAAAGCTGGGGCTGAAATACTCATCAACACCAATCATGTCCTCTGAGAGTTTAAGAGGTGAGCTTCCACCAAGCACGCGCCATCAAAAACACTACTTGGATTTCATTCTGGATGTTTTCAGCCAGTTTCAATTCTCTCTCAACACTGAGGTCATGATGATGGTTCACTTTTAAGAGATCAAAGATGATTTCCCAATTCTAAGGAAAAAATGTCACATATCAAATACAAAACAAGAAATGGGTAGTATAAGCCTTTATGAATTTAGAATAACTTTGGTAAAACTTGCTTTTCAAACAGAGAATGTAATTCTTGCAATTTACTCTTGCCCCACAATCTTACTTTTAAAGTATAAGCCATGAGTCACACACTCACACACGCAACTAATCCTTCTTTCCTATAGAAGAGAATAGCACACAAATTGTGTACATGTCTTGTATTGAATATCTACACAATGTAAGAATTTTAAGATAGTTTGCAGAGGCACATGTTTCTAAATTGCACTTAATAAAATACACAGCATATATCCCCAGCCAGAACTATTTCAAATGTAGGGAAGTTTAATCATTCTTGTCTGAAGAAGTAAGTTGTCATTTTCTGCTTCAATTTTTTTTTTTTAACGATTGGCACCTGAGCTAACATCTGTTGTCAATCTTCTTGGGTTTTTTTTTTTTCTCCTTCTTCTTCTCCCCAAAGCCCCCCAGTACATAGTTGTATATTCTAGTCGTAGGTCCTCTGGTTGTGCTATGTGGGATGCCGCCTCAGCGGGGCTTGATGAACGGTGCCATGTCTGCGCCCAGAATACGACCCAGAGAAACCCTGGGCCGCCGCAGCGGAGTACACAAACTTAACCACTCGGCCATGGGTCATCCCCTCTGCTTCAATTCTTGCCCTTTGCGGGCCAATATTTATGTTCTCCTAAATACAGCAACCATGGAGAGGGAGGACAAGCTGACCATGGGCCAGGTACCACATACATGTTTCACTCGATTCTCATAATATCTCTGCAAGTTGCTGTTGCTGATACTAATTGAACAATTTAAAAACAAACAAAACCTAAGACTCTGAAAAGTTAAATAACTGGGCCAAGGTCATATATCAGTAAGTGACCAAAACAGAATTCAAACCCACATCTCTCTAACTCAGAAACCCATGTCCTTTCCACCACAATAGGTTGTTCCCAGGATCAAAGGGAGGTGGGAGGTAGAGGGCCCTTCTAGAGTCCCTCAGTGCAGCGAGAGGCTTTGTACACAACGGGGATCCACAAAAATCAACTAGTCCTCACTAGCTGAGTACATTTTTGATACAGAATCTACAAGTGATGAATAAAATATCCATAAAAGATGAATACAGATGCGTCGTAGTGGCTTAGAAAATGTAAACAGATTCCAAGAAATACCCTGCCAGATTAGCATACTTTTCTGGTCTTCTTCCCTCTTTCTTAGAATCCCTCTACTGGAAACATTAGAAAAACAAACCCCTATTGAGTCAACTTACATACTGCTCTATTACATGACCCCTTTGTTCCAGCCCTGCTGCTACTAGACAAGTTGAAGCATGTGTTAGCCTCTACCTGGACCATTGCACTAGGTCTCCCAAGCTACACTCTTCTCCAGCTCACATCTTACCTGTTCATCTTACTAGGTAATCTTATTAAAGTACTTCTCAAGTCAGGTTGCTCCATCATTTAATTTTTTCCATGGTGTTTCTATGGCCCACTAACTAACAGCTGAGCACCTTAGCCAAGATGTCTTCCAGCAGGAAGTACTAAGGCAGCCTTCACAGAGAAACACTATTTGAGCCAAGGAGATAGTATTTTGACAATTAGAGATATGAATGTAGACTATAAAAGCCATGTGCAAAGAGGAAATGGGGAAATATAATTGACAAGTAGAGGACTGGGAATAAGGCTATTTGGCTTGAAAGAGGGGCTCTTATGGAGACAGACAATAGATAAGGTGACATAATTGGTTCGTGGATACATTCGACAATTATATTTTGAGATTGCATTATATATATGACCAGATGCTAGGCAGTGTGGTACGTACAAACACGACAGGCTCTCAAGGCTGCTATGGAAGAGACGTCATGTATACACCTGAGCACAACATAAGGCAAGATAGGACATGTTCCATGAAATTGATATAACGTATTATAGAAATTCAGAGAAGGGAGACGTGAGACCGTTCCAGATATCCTTCTATTGAAATATAGCAAAAATTATAATTTTAAATGATATGCGATAAGTACTCAAAACTAATCCAGAGTGTTTTGAGGATTCAGAGAAAGGCAAGATCTTTTCTCACCAGGGTGATAAAACATCTTCATGGAGAAGAGAGTTTTGGAACTAGGCTTAAAAAGGAGTATAATGTCCGCAGATACAGAACAGGAAAAGACATTTTTAGACAAAGGGATAGATACGATCCAAGTCACAGGGAAGGAAAGCACAAAACACATTTGGGAAAGATCAAATAATGTGGTTGCAGCATACGGCCCGTGAAGAACAGTCAGGACACGAGACGACAAAACTATAAAGATCAAATCCAACCACCTCCCTAATGTTTGAGCCTCATCCCTTTGACAGTCTATTCCATTTCTGAACAGCTGTGAATATTAGAAATATGATGGTGTTTACAGTCTACTGGGGAAGACAGACAATTTAACAGGCAATGAAAATAAATTGTGATAAATGCTATAGTAATGGGAATGCAAAGTGATTTGCAACCCAGAGTAGGGACAGGAAAATCTCTCCGGCCGGGATTCCAAGCTAGACCTAAGGGATAATTTAGAGTTAGCCAGGCAAAGAAAACAGGGGCTGTTAGACCTGTTTACCAGCATACGCAAACACACGAAGCCAGAGGGCAAGATTTGCTCCAGGGACTGAAGGAAGTCACCCTAGCTGGAACTTAGAGGGAAAGGAGAATATCAAGAGGATAAAACGAAAAGGTAGAGAGCAGGTCTTGAAATGCTTCATAAACCATGTTGAAGAATTTATATTTTTAAGGAATGAAGTTCCAGGCATCACTAGGTAACCACTGAAGAGTTTAGAGTGGATTAGGGACCTGATCATATTCTTATTTTAAAGATTCATTCTCGCTGCCCTAGGAGAAAGTTTTGGAATGCGACAAGATTTGAGAAAGGGAGGCCAGTGAGGAGCCTGGAGTGGCAATGGAGGTGTAGTCCAAGTCTGGGAGTGCAGCAGGGACAGGAGGAGGTGGAAAGATTCTGGAGAGAGTTGTGGCAGGAACGGGGTCTGAGTCTGGACTTGAGGCATTTTTTGAAGTATTTAGTGTAAGTGAAATCATGGGAGGTAATAAAATCATTCAAGAAATAAGTGAGTCTGTTTAACAGAAAATAAAGTGTGGGCACAGAACCCTGAGGAAGATCGATATGTTATCAAAGGACAGAAGAGCATCCCAGCTAAAAGAGAATGAGGAAAAAACTATAGGAGGGAGTCATCTCAAACATCAGAGGAAGAGAGCATTTCAACAGAGTGGTCAACACTGTCAAGTGCCACTCGGAGAAGGAGAAGTAGCCACTAGAATTAGCATCGTGAAGGTCCTCAGAATCTTGGGAAAAACAGTGTTGAGGAGAAGGGTGGAGACTGAGGCAGACTGTAGTTGGTAGAAGGGCAAATACACCGTTCTTCCAAAGAACATGGTGACCAAAAAGAGAAGAAAAAAGAAGCTGGACCTGGAGGAGGAACAGGATCCAAGGAGGGGGTTGGTTTGTTTCCAACATAAGAGAGACTTGAGCACATTTAAATGCAATAGGAAGGAACCGGGAGTGAGGCCAATGTCGAGAGGACAGCAGCAAGCGGGGTATTCAAAAGGTGAAAAGGAATAGGATCCAGAGCACCACTAGTCTTCAACAGGAGAGGGGCACATGCTTTATTCTAACTGCATGGACAAGTGAAAGGATGAGTGTGAATACAAGGTAATTTCTAGCTTCAGTAGCAGGTTGCTTAGTGAGAGCTCTGTTGGATTTTCTTTTCCCTAAGATGGAAGCAAATCACTAGTGAAGGTCAAGTGTCAGAGGTTTTAGAAGAATAAGGAATGGGAGAGCTGACTAGAGCAATACAGATGGACCGGTGTACAGCTTGGAGGGCTCAGCTGAGACTGGAGTCCATGACCTTATGACAGCCTAATCTGTACAGGTGTAATTTTTTTCAACCATTCTCAGCACCTACTATTTAGCTACAGGAAGACAGAAAGTTGGGTTTAACCACCGTTGTAGATGTGACGTAAGTATGAATAAACAGCAGAGTGACCACTCATAGTACTAAACAAATGTTCATTTTAATGGGGTGTCCCAGTGGTATATGAAGTATCGAAGGAGGCCATATTAATTAGTGTAAATAATGCTACTTGCTATAAAAAAGTACCCTCCTTAGGAGATCTGATCGGTGGTTACCAGGGAAAAGGGGGGGTGGGGGGAGGGTACGGAGGGGGAAGTGGTGTACCCACAACATGACTAACAAAAATGTACAACTGAAATCTCACAAGGTTGTAATCTATCATAACATTAATAAAAAAAAAAAAAGAGAAATGGAAACAAGTAAAAAAGTACCCTCCTTCCGAAAATCTTAGTGACTTAATATAGTGGATGATTTTTTCACTGACATAAAGTTCAGAGACAAGCAGAGGATCGTCTTCCATGTGCTGATCTTCAACCCAGGTTCCTTCTATCTAGTCGCTCTCGTGCCCCAGGACCTTGGAGTCCTCGGATGCATCTTCTGCATCCAGCTGGCAGACGAGGGAGAGAACATGGAGGATTGGGGGAATTTTAATGCCCCAGATCTAGAAGCAGCACTCATCACTTCCACCCACATTCCATTGGCTTGTCCTGCAACCACATGGAAACAGTTTCGATGAGCATCTGACCTGACTGCCATAGAGGCACAGAATCAAGTTAAGAGGCTTTGTAAGTCTAAACATAAAGAAATAACAGGCTGAGCAAAATAAAAAGCAGTTGAAATGAAACGGAAAGCACATTGCTTTTCTGAGAAAATCAACAGAATTTGGTTATTGGTTGGATCAAGGATGATAAACAAGGTTCTGCCTAAAGTACAGCATTAAAAGGAACTACAAGGTCAAAATTCAGGGTCAGTGAGGTCTACCCAAACCATCCTATTTGAAGTTATGACCCCTCCCCGCAACATGTCTCATTTCCCCTTACATGGCTCAATTCTTTGTCATAGCACACAGCACCTTCTAACATGCTATGTAATTGACTTGCTTGTTACTGTCTTTCTCCTCCCACTATGATGCAATCAAACTGAGGGCAGGGATTTTCACTATTTTGTTCATTGCTCTTTTCTCAGTGCCTGAAACAATGTCTGGCATATGGAGGGTCATTGAATTGTTACTTCTTGAATGATTGAATGTCATGAAATTAACAAGGTCCATTATGGTGAGGTCAAGTTGAAGTGGGAAACCCACCCTATTTCCTAATGCTGGCTTAGCTGCAGAAAGGGAGGAAGACTCCAACACCCTGACAGACACTGCAGGCTGGATATTTGGAGGAACAGTAGACTCAGGGAGAATATCCCGTATGTGGAGTGAAAGATGATGTTCAGTTTTAGAAACATCGTATTTGAAATGAAAGTAAAATATCCAAGTGGATGTGTTCAGTAAGACATAGAAAGTGTAGAACCTGGATTTAGCTAAAATTTTCTGAACTGAAGTCTCAGGATAAGACGAAAAGTTATTCAGTGGGCAATGAAATCTTTGAGAGGACAAATTATATGATCTAAGGAACATTCAAGGATAATTAATCTAGAGGTTTCCTATTGGATAGAATAACGATATCACAACTTAATTCTGTCAAAAAATATTCTGATAAGGAAAATATTTACAGCACTGTTTAAATCAATATCAGTGTTCTTACATACAGTGTAGCATATACACAAAAGAAGTCAAAAGCTTGTTTTCTCACGGTTCTCCTGTTGAAAAATGCTCAGCATCTCCGCCCTCTTGTGGTGGTTCTGGGTCAAAACAGGCTTCTCCCTCCAGGCGTCCTGAATTGAACTCTTCGTTGACCACACCACGAAAGAACAGACACCTTCCTACTGTCCTGCATCTGTGTTCTTGGGGAACAGAGAAACAACCTCTTTTCTCCTTACAGTCTTTCTCTTCTTCAAATCCATCCTACCCCCAAAGTAATAGCTGAAACACGTGGACGATAGTAATACTAGCAAAAATCCGAGTGAACAAATACAAATGCTAGACAGACGACCTAAAGTTTTCTATAATTCGAATTTTCAGTAAATAATGATGTAAATGACTTTTAGTTGCTACTCTAAGTATTCGAATTTCATCTAAAATAGTTATTATGAAATTTAATAGGAAATAACTAAAAATATTAATGCCATATCTATATGTAAAAATACTTAGAAACATTGAAGATAATGTCCAAGCTCGACACTAACTGATAACTAGGGATTTTTTAAATAAAGAAATTGCTGTTTCATCCATGACTTCACTCGGCAGAATAGCTGGCCTGATACCAAGCAAATGCTTCCTCCCACTAACACATGGAAGGGGAACCTAGCCGGGGACCCCAGCGTGATCTCCGTCAAAACCAATTTCCCAATCCAGCACACAGCACAAAAAACTACGTTCTTGGGATACTTTTTGGTGTCCCATTTTTCTAATGTTTTCTTCATAAAACGTTGACTGAAATTACAGTAAAATACCCTCCATAATCTCATATTTTACTATCTCCATTAGAATAACAGGGGACATATGGCACTATATTTGGGGAAAAAAATTCAAGTAAGATCAGATTAAGAGTAGTTTCAGAGTTATATAAGACTTAAATATCCACAGAGTCTCTAAAATTGATGAGTATGAGTTTCAGAAATATCCGAACTTCTAGAGAATTTTAGAAAATTTGAAACATTTTAAGAAATATTTAAAAACTTAGCAGTTTCTCCATATATAGCCAAAATATAAACAGTGGTTTCCCTTAATTGCTTCTTAGAACATAGTACAATAAAACTAGCAAGAATAATTCAATATAATTATCTAAAGTGATTATTTAGAACCTAAGATAGAAAATAAGGTAAAACAAAGGTCCCTAATTTACAAAAATTTCCTTTCCAGTTCATTTACAAGTCACTTATTTGAACACATAGCATAGGATTTCATGGGGGAAAAGATATACATAATAGTTGCTTTTTTTTTTAAAGATTTTTTTATTTTTTCCTTTTTCTCCCCAAAGCCCCCCGTACATAGTTGTGTATTCTTCGTTGTGGGTCCCTCTAGTTGTGGCATGTGGGACGCTGCCTCAGCGTGGTCTGATGAGCAGTGCCATGTCCGCGCCCAGGATCCGAACCAACGAAACACTGGGCCGCCTACAGCGGAGCACGTGAACTTTAACCACTCAGCCACGGGGCCAGCCCCTATAATAGTTGCTTTTTAGGTTAGCCTTCCAAACACGTTGTTTAACCATTGTTGAAATATTTTTAAATGTCTTAAAAACAATAGCTTACATTAAATAGATTCTTGTACAAAGAGAAAGACACCATACATAATATGAAAGAGCATAGCATTTTAAATATTTTTAGAATACTGGTGTCCTGAGAAGATAGATTTAGTGTCATTATCAAGAACAGGGAGTCTGAGGCCACGAATTCAAATCCATCATTTGTCAGCTGTGTTACCCTAGGCAAGCTGCTCAATCTCTCTGTGTTTCATCTTCCTCATCCATAGAATGGAAATAATAATACGACATTCCTGCCAGTATCGCTGAAAGGATTTAATGTCTTAACATTGAATGGGAAGCACTTAGAACAGTTCCTTCTTCACAGCAGGCTTAAAATAGTGTTATAATGTTATTCCGCACACATTTCTGCTTAAGATAATGCAGGAATTAGTAAAAGATAAATGCTGCAAGAGTGCAAAATATAGTAAAAGCTAATGTTTTATCTTTCAAGCCAGTTCTATGAGATCTTTATTGAAAGAGATGTGCAAATGAAAACATACGCATTCGTCTCTCTGCTGCGGAGCACTTTCGTACAGTCTCGTGAAACTTTTTAATATAAAGTAAAAAAGTGTTTAAACATTCAAATTTTAGAAGCATAAATTTTATTCCAAAGAAAGCAGGCCTTTACGTACGTAATACAGGCATTTCACCATGCCTTCAGGGTCAAAATTGTTCTTCTGAAATGCATTAGAATATGTTTTATCCTACATGTTTCTGAACTTTAAGAACCCAGAGATGGGGGCCGGCCCGGTGGTGCAGCAGTTAAGTTTGCACGTTCTGCTTCTCGGTGGCCTGGGGTTCGCCGGTTCGGATCCCGGGGGCGGACATGGAGCAGCTTGGCAAAAAAGCCATGCTGTGGTAGGCGTCCCACATATAAAGTGGAGGAAGATGGGCACGGATGTTAGCTCAGGGCCAGTCTTCCTCAGCAAAAAGAGGAGGATTGGCAGAGGTTAGCTCAGGGCTAGTCTTCCTCAAAAAGAAAAAAAAAAAGAACTCGAAGATGCTTCAGCAACATTATACAAAGATCACATCCAAAGGCAAGTTGAAAATCAGTGAGGTAAGCCTGCTTCTAGAAGCTTTCCCACACCAACACTAAAATCACAGTCTTCTAATGCTAAAAAAAAAAAAAACTTTTTATTTTCTGTCCTAAAAGAGAGAAAGGCTAGTAACATTAAAGAGATTTTCATTTTTTTAAGGTTTCATCCGCTAAAAATGTGTTGTTTTCAAATTAAAATACAAAAAGAGATGGAGGCAGTTTCCAACACCGTAGTCATCTGACATTAGCCGAAATTGTGACCCAAAGAGGGCCGCACCGAATCTTCCTTTCCCCGGTCCCTCTTCAGGAGACAGCGCAGACTTCTGTCCTTCTCTGTTACATTGTGACTCCCTGCTGTCTTGCGCAAAGCCAGACGGTGGCGCTGTGGTACCATTTGTCAATAGCTCAGCTTTAAATTCCGTCTTGTGTAAGCAAAAAGCATTTTGTGAAAAGACTCAAGCCCTCTTTTGAAAAAGAAATTATTTTCATCATACTTTCTTCTTCTCTTTAGTGGTAGGTAAGCCCACGATTTAAGTCCTTTTGGTTATTTTAATGTTTACTCTTTTTACAAGGATGTATCTAAAATCTATAAATGTAGGTGAGTGACTATACTTTCCAAACAATTGAGAGCAAGAGGTGGTCGTTTGTGTCAGTGTTATTCTTTTTCTCAGTTCATGAAAATAAAAGTGAAAAGAAATGGGTATATTTTGTCCACATTTTCAGGCATCTGTAACTTACGTATAGCCTTACAACACCTCCTAACCCCAACCCACTGCCCAAATCTTCAGAAAAAAAGGCTTTTCTCAGCAAAAGTAAACTCAGTTTTCATCCCAGTCCTCCCTCTAACCCTCTCAACTCTCAGTGAGACTGCCCGTTCCTCCTGGAAGAGATGTCGCAAGGTTGGTTTGGTGATGCACCCGTACCTGCCCCCAATTATCCTGAGCAGCTGACCCTGTCTTACATATTCTGTGATCTCATTAAACAACCGTCTTCTTGGAAGTCTGGGTTTCATCTGATTTATACCCCAAAGATGAAAAGTGAAAACTGAGTTGGCTGATGCAAAATTATGAACTGGACCATTTTCTTCCCCACCTACGTTGCTATCAATATTCTTCTTCTTTTGCTGTTGACCCACACAGGACAAAAATCATGCTGGGTAGCCGCACCATAACCCTTCCACCCCATCTTTAATTCTGAATAAAGTGAACGTCAGAACAACATAAATCAATGCAACTATCGGAATGCCAGGTTCAAGTAGACATATCGTAGGTGAAAAACGACGCCCAAGTAGGAAGACACAGAAGAAAAATGCAATATAAAATGTTAGAGTCTAAGCACAAGGCACCCGTGACCGGAGGTGCACCCTCCGCATGACCCTTGTTATCTCGAAGATCGGGCGAGGGCACGGGAGAGGATTCGTGAGTCCATGAGTGCCCCCTGGAGGTGCCACCCGTCCCTCTGACCCAGGCAGGCCCTGCACAGCCCTGGGCTTCACATGTCATAGCCTTCTAGGGAAATGTGAAGCAAGCTGTATGATCTAGCTGCAATTCTCTATAAACCGCTGTTTCAACTTACTTTTACAATGGAAACTATGTTCTTTTCCAAACAAAATCTTATGCTGATTCCCAATACGTCAAATTAAAGCAGCATGTAAAACACAAATTTACTTTATAACTTAAAATTTATGAAATTCACTTATCAAAACGCAATAATTGAGGAAAACGGATGACTCTTCGAGACCAAAGACTGAGCGTTCAACTTATTTTGGTGTTTCGATGAGCCCATACACAAAAGTAGAATAAGAAAACATCTGTACTGTAGAACGTTAGGGAAGCCATTCCTGAGCTATTTCCGTGATGTCCTATTTCCGTATGAGACAAAAAAAATTATACTTGAAGCAGTTGGAATCTAATAATGGAGAGAAAGACATTAATCTATAACACACTTTAAAAGCCATTGTTCTAGAACAATGCACTGACTTTTTTTTTAATTTATTTTTTGCCTAATTCCATTATGTTAGGCAACTTCCGATGCCTCCTATGTGTGGAGTTGGTTGTAAATGGAAGAGAATGTTTTCCAACTCGGTTCTATGTGAATTCCAATCATCATCGATGATCGTACATAATTTAACATGCCTTTTCTCTCTATTTCTATTATCCTAATTCCCATTGTCTTCTAGATTGTGATATTGATTGTTTTTAACAAATGACTTGAGGGAACATCTTCCCAAATTCCATAATGCGACTTAGTACTTTTGTGAACAAGACACTTTAAGTCAGAAAGCATGAGGTGAGGCTGAGCCTCGACACTTCAGAGGCCCCAAGGACGCAGGATAAAGGAAAGGAAAGATGAGGAACACCCTCTCTTCTCAGCACACTTCCCTCCCCAGTTTCCACTTCTTGGTGCTCTCCTCTGGAGCCTTTAAAATCTAAACGGAAAATGAGGTGAGAAGAGGAGCAAGAATCCTGCCTTTTGTCGGGGACCAGTTCTGGGTTAGCATCCTAAACTAATGTGGAATTCCCTTTAAAAGACAAAAGCTTTCTTATTTTACCCATCTGCAGGGAAAAAAAAAAAAAAGAATATGATTCACCTGATTGCAGATTTTCTATAGGGAAACTACGACTAAGATGATAGAATATAATTTGTTTCCATCGTAAATGCTTCTGCAAACTATAAAGTCAGTCTCCCAGCAGCAATTCTGTCAGGGTGCCCCTGGTCCCGAGCACGAACGCTGGGCTCCTTTTCAGATGGCGGTGATGCGTCTGTGGAGGTTCATTTCCAGGGAGACAAGGCAGGATTTGCTGCTATGCAGACTGAATAATGTTGGAAGCCAACATCATGTCACATTTTGTGTGCACTTTCCAAAGACTAATCCAAGCGTTACAAATGGGACACAGACTGCCATTGTCCCGGGGACACTTTAATAACCCACACCTACAATATTCAACCTGTTGTTTGCATAGGGACAACTTTGGGACACAAAAACCCACCAGAACGACTTGGGGAAAGGAGCCATGGAGAGGCAGAGACCCAGGCGCCACGGCACCTCCACATTTCATCCTTCATGGCAAATGAGTCTGTTTGGAGTTTATTTATGCTTGAGGATGGGGGTCGTGCAGCTTGCTTTCTTCAAAGCCTCTCAGCGAGCACGTCTTAAATCTGCTGCGTGCTAACTCACTTTCTTCCTCCTGTCGCACTCGAGCGGGCTTTGCCAACTTGCAGATAATTTTTGTTTTGTTTTGCATAATGCAGTTCAAATTAAGTAACATGGCCACATGCCCTCAGGATTTAAGTTGTGCCTGGCCAGTTTGTTCTCTTATTATTCTCCCCATCCCCCTCCTTTCCTTACAATTCCTGGCATCTGTTCTACGAGGATATTCTTGGAGAAGGGAGGACTCAGGAGAAAGCTTCAGGATGAGAAGATTGTGAAAGGAAGAGGAGAAGAACGAATAATTTTTACATTCCCCAATTTGTCATCTTTAAGTACTCCCATAAAATAATTATTATTACAATCTTATTTACTTTAGAAAACAAATTCTAATGGCCACAATTGATAATGAAGTTCCATATTGAGTTTAAAATACCAGCAACATGTTTTTCATATAAGATATTTTAGTAGAGATAAAAATACTTAAGAATATAATGAACAGAATCATAAATATTACTATATATTTAATCCTAGGTACTTTGAACAGTATCATACAAATAATAACATTTTTCTTTTCATAATACATTATTACCTTAGTATTTGGTAGCATGTCACTAACAGATGGAAATATTCAAAACCAAGAGAAATTTTTTTAAAAACACTTTGGGGAAATCATAATAAGGCTAAAAGATTTACAGAAGCATCATGAAAGAAAAGATTATGTGTGTGTATCATATATCATACTTATCAAAAGGAAACCATATACAATTCACTTAATTTCACTTTAAGAACAAGTTTCTACTATGTGAAAAATTACAAGTGACAGAGAGAGAAAGTGAAAGCTAACAGTATACATTTTGCTAAAGGACATGCTTCTACAATTTAAACTTAAATTTGGGAACTTTTTAAGCAAATGTCATTAAATCCATAATAATGTAACATTTCAAATTTACCTTTAGTGCTAGACATAATTTTTTAAAAATTAAAATTATTGTATTTCTTTAATATAATACTTTTATTATCATTCTTATAACCAAATATTATTAACCTTGAGATATGAAAACAATATGATTTACATAGTACTATGTATATGATGCAGTCAGTAAAGGTTCTTAAAAGCAAATATGTGAATAGCAAGCAGTTTGTGTGAAAACTGCGTGTGGATTGTTTTGAGTTTATAAGCTTCGTTAGAGGTAGTAATGCGATCCGGCTGGTAGAGGGAAGCGCTGAGGGAGAGTGTGGAGAGATCTGAGTTTGTTCTCTGCTCAGGGTCTCGTGAGCTGGAAATAAAGCTGTCAGCTGAGGCACGTTCCTTTCTGGACCCAGGGGTTCTCTGCCAAGTTCACCTGTTGGAAGAACTCAGTTCTTTGCTGTTGTCAGTCTGAGGCCCCTGTTCTCTGCTGGCTCTGGGCAGGGGCCACTCACAGCTCCTAAAGGCCGCCTCCAGCTCCTTTCCACTTGGCCATTCCCACAGGTCCTCTTGGGCTTTGAACCTTTCTGACTTCTGGAGGGGCCCAGTCCCTTTGAGGGGCTCGCCTGATTAGGTCAGGCCCAACCAAATCATCTGAATTTGATTAACTCAAAGTTAACTGACTGGTAACCTAATCACAGGAATGATGTCCTATCATAATCACAGATTCTGCCTCCCTTCCACGGGAGAGGATTATAGGAAATTGTAGGCCAGCATGTGGGAATTTTGACAGCCATCTTAGAATTCTACCTACCACACAAGCTAATTACAAAGTGAAACAGTTGTGAAAGAAATGAAGTAGGAGACAGGAAAGGGAGGAGCCTATTTAGATAGAGGGGTCAGGAAGGGCCTCCAGGGGCAATAATATTTGATCAGAGACTTGTAGGGCAAAGAGTGAGCCTTCATGGGAAAGCACTTCAAAAGGGTACTGTGTTGCTATTCAAATTCAATGTATTATTATAATATTGTTATAATTCCACTTGCATGTCAAACTTCACACTAATTTTTTTGAGATTTTTTATAGCAAAGAAATTCCTACTTTCTAACGCTTTTTTTTTTTTTTTTTTTTTTGGTGAGGAAGATTGGCCCTGAGCTAACATCTGTGCCAATCTTCCTCTATTTTGTATGTGGGACCACTGCCACAGCATGGCTTAACGAGAAGTGCATAGGTCTGCACCCTGGATCCAAACCCTCAAACTCCGGGCCACCAAAGCAGAGTGCGCGAAATTAACCACTACACCACCGGGCCAGCCCCTCTAATGCATATTTTTAACTAAAATTTATTTTTTTAGAAGCTCTAGTTCAGTTCTTCCAGGACAGAGAACTTGTCAGCTGTTTGAGCTGTAGGCTGCCTTTCCTGGAGGCCCTGCAGAGAAATATCTCAACAGCCATCGGTGAGGAGAGGCTGAGGTGGTTTGCACTTGGAAGGACACAAAGAAAGTCCCTTACAAACTAACAATTATAATTTCATCATGGTGGCGGCTGTGTCAAAACCACCCATGCACTAATTGAAAAAGCACTTGTGGTAGGATATTTTTGAAATATGAATGTACGTTCTCCTCCCCTCCTCCAAGCGCAGAGCCCAGCTCTCGGTGTTTCTTTGCCTGGGGGATTTTACAAAGTGGAAGTAGAGCTGGCAGGTGCTCTTCTTGCCTTTGGTACAAACTTAGAGTTATCAGAGAGATAATGTTAGGAGATCTGGAGAGACGTCACAGAGTTACTCTAAGAGCATTAAGAAGGAAAGGGGACAAAAATCTCCTTCAGGATACAAAAAGGAGGGCAGGAGTCAATGGGTGGGAGAGAAGGGGCTGTCAGCAAAAGGGGACCCCAAGAGGAGGCTCTGTGGTGCGGAACGCCAGTTGCTCCAAATAATCCTACTTCCAAAACCTGAACAGCAGCAAAGCCATTGGACTTGAAAGGGACCCTCCCCCCAGCCTGGGACAATGAACATCTCATTAGAAAACCAGTGGGGACCAATGACCAGAGGAACCTCCTAGACATGGTGACTGTGTTTAAGGACCCAGGACCTTGGCGCAAACTCCAATCGAGGGCTCGTACTGGGGAAGTGAAGGAGAACCTCACTAATGACTGTGATTGAATTCCCCAAGTCAGGTTTAAGTCACACATGAGTCTGCAGACCGTGCATCGTGCACATAATATGGAGTATTTAGGTATCAGGTGCATTGAGAAACTGCTAGCAGATTCCATCTTCCTCAAGCCATGTTCAAAAAGCAGAATTGCTCTTATATAAGTTACTGACAACATTGAGTAAGTTTTGCTAGTTTAAATGGTTTGAAGCATTTCTATACCTTAGAGATTCCAACCTTCCTCTGCTTCCTCAAATGCCACCTCCTGCCCTCAGAGTCGAGCACGGAGTAGAAGAAAGAGAGCTGGCCCAGTTAGCTGGATTCCTGGGTTTATTCGTGAGGCAGTCACTTCTTCAGTGCTCTTTATTATCTGAGGATGCTGAGCTTACAAAGATACAAAACACCAGTTCCTGCCTTCTACATCCGAGAGTGGAGAAAGGAAAGAGAGAGAGAAAATCAGTTATAGGCAGTATGCACAGTGGTTACTCACCGATGCTCAGAAAACAGGAGCTCAGATCTCAGCTCTTCCGCTACTTGGCGTCTGGTCTTGGGCAAACCGTTGAATGATCCTCAACCTCAGTCATCTCAGCCATCAAATAGTTTCTAAAATTAATAGAATCTATTAATGACTCCTGCCTCATAGTGTTGTTGTGGCTATGAGATAGTGTTTATGAAGGTTTATTATTATAAATGTCATTGCGATGCAAGGTTTTAAGGACTATGGTAGTGTATTTATATGACTCCACATGGATTTCTTCAGTTAACACATCTTTTCTGAGGACCTACTATGCTCCTAGATCCGAGTGATAAAAGTAACATAAACTGTCTAAGACTATCTCCTTTATAAAATGCGAAGTTTGGAACAGATTATCCCTAAATTCCCTAAAAATTGGTTGTGATCTCAATGGGAAACTGTAGAGAACACCAACCCATAGTCCTTTACAAAAATATTTAGATTATATCCACATTGACATATTGGAGGGACCGGGAGAGACAGGAAACAAAAGAACAAAAAATACTAAACTGAGCCAAACAGCTATTTATTTTTAAAATAAGTAAAATTTTTGGAAGCTAGCTAATAACTCAAATTTTGAATAATTAAGTCATTTCACAATTCCAGTAGTGAACTAGAGATTCTGTGGTGATCTGGTCAATTTAATCAATAAAAGTAACCAGTCAGTATTATTTGGGCATCTCAAGGATACCCTTTTACTCTTTGTGTAATTAAAAGTTTAATTTAAAATCCAATTGAATTCAGTCAACTAGTTTCTAATTCAGTTGCTATGTTTTGCTTCTGTTTAAAAAGAAAAATATTTGAATAAACCCATAGGTGTCTGTTTTCCCAAGTAGTTTCTGTAAACATGGCTGTAATAACGTTCAGTGAGACACTAAGGAAATCTTATGTTAGTCATGAGTCAAATAAATGGAAACGTTGCTAGGTCTACAAGGCATCACTCCATTTCAAAAGGCTAAATTTCTCTTAAGTTTTGCATATTTTTAAAAGAAAAGCACTTGGGTTTCCTGGGTTTGAGTTAATGTGAAGAGTATGAGTTAGTCTGATACCTGGCATGCCAAACTTCTATGTCATTTTATGGGTCAAAGATAATGCCTCTGCAGAAAAGGGGGAAGAGTCAGAAAACAACGTGACCATAGCAGGACCAGTTTTCCAGCACCATTAAAGTATGTGATATGACAATTGGTATGACATAGCGTGATAGCAGCAGTCTTGTGTAAATGAGGAGGCCCCGTGCACTGCTCCTCCAGACCCTGCTCTGTCAGTGACATTTGTAAACAGGATGAGAACTTTATGTGACCCCTCACATGCAGCCACTGCCAGAACGCTGGAACATGTTGCAGTGTCTGATATGTACCCGTGTATCTTACCAAATTTAGGATCAAACAATTTGGAAACATCCAAGTTCTAGAAATGCTATGTAACATTAAGGAAAGAAAGAATACTTGATGTTGCATCAGAAAGACAAAAATCCTTCTTCTGTACTCTGCTAGGTGTATTTATATTGTATTAAAGATTTGGGTTTTGTTTAAGTAAAACAGCCCCATTAAACATTCCAGGTAGCATTTAAATGAGTATTTTGAATTCCCAGGCTTTACTATTATCAAAGAAATTTTTCTTATGTTATTTATAGATATTTACACCAACATTCATCAATAGTAACCTGGATGCATTTGGAGGAACTCAAGAGAACTTGTAGTTATAAAAGTTGTTTTATAGTTATTCCCAATTTGTTAAAATAATCCTTCCATATTATTCTTAAAAATATGTATTGTACCAGTACTTGAATAACTGGGTCATTTCAGAAATCATTTTCTCTCTTTCTTTTAAGCTGTGGATATAGAGACCAAAGTTTAAAAAAAAAAGTGTGGCAAGTAGCTGGTTGATTTGTTATCTAAGCATAAAATATGTTGGAAAATGTTGAGTGAATTCAGTGATACGACTAATTACTTTCCAAGGAGTTAATAGGTAATGTCATTAGCACGACACATAGTGCTCAATACATTTACTAAGTGGAATCAAATTTAATTGAAAATAATCAACTGTTTGCTGTTCGTATTTCTAACTTTTTCTATTTCTATTATTCAGCTAGTAACATACTATTTTTCAATAAGCCTAGCAATATACATACATAAGAGTGATCTCATTTATATAAAAGCAAACAATACACCTAATTAATATAGATGGGTTTTCTAAATTAATCAAACCAGATAAATTGCCAAATTTCTAATTAAGTTTGCTTTTCTAACTGTTTTGCTTTTAAAAATAAAAAGTTTCTTTTAGGGACTTCCTGGGGAAAAATTGAATTTAGCTATTATTTGAATGTCTTAAGGTGATAAATTTGTGTATGTGTAAACTTAAACTGCACTATTTTTCCTTATTTTCTGTTTTTTTATTTTCAGTTCCAAGTTCTAATTCAGTGACATAGTCCTGAAAGATTTGCCACATAAAGTATGATATGTGAGTAAACAGAGATACTTTAAATAAAACATAACACTGTATTATTAAATATTTCTCATTTATGAAAATAGAAGTACTGATATTGGGTATGAAATAATTAACTCCTCCTTCTATCTAGACTTTCTGTTAACAACATAGATACTGCCGTCTAACAGTAGTGTATAATACTGACAGCAGCATTGCCTTCCACTTTATAAACAAGTCAACAGAGTTAAAGCATTGCACTTTCTCGCATCATTTTTTAAAGGACAGCTGAGGACCATGTACATTGAAAACAGCAGCTATGTGGATGCCATTGCAGCGTGAAACAGAAACAAATTAATTTATAATTATCGGGGAAATTTGGTTAAACTAACAAATATATAAATGCATATAGACTTATCTCAGGTTAAATTACTATCAATCCAGGTTTGAAATCTCCCCAAATGCCTACTTTGCAATTAAATATTGCAGTGTGTCTATCCCTTTAAAATCATATCTGTAGAATATATTGCCTGTGTGCCCCCCTCTCATGTGTTTTGATGCTTTTGGGGAGAGAGAAAATCCAGCTTCTAAGCCTGAGTCTTTCTGGCCGCTGCACAGTAGCTGTTTCAGACCTGGGCGCTTATGTTTCCGATTCCTGGGAAGTTCTCTTTGCCAGAGGGCGTGCCCCGAAACACATCAAAAGAACCAAGTTCTACAAAAGAAAAAAGAAACTCAAGTAGGCTTGAACATACAAAGAGAGGGAGAAAGAGATGAGAGAGGGGCCAGGCAGAGTGTTGAATACAAAATGAGTTGAGCCAACCCCAGGAGCTCTTCATCACTTACATTTATCTTATTCTGGGAGAGAGGCGTCAAAACCAGCCAGGACATAAACCACCCACTGCCATTGACTTTGACTCCATGTGAGAGCAAGGTGTGTGTGTGTGTGTGTGTGTGTGCGCGTGTGTATGATGTGCATTGTACATAAAAACGAACAGATTTCATGAGGTATCACCGTTACCTCACAAGAATTGAAAACATTTAAAAACACAAATTACCAAAGTTTCAAGTAAATAAATTTAGCACAGTTTTCAGTTAACTGATCTACAGTGTTTATATCGAAATCTTCTAAGTGTGCATTGCTTTAACATCTTTGCTGTGGTATTTATATTGTGCTTTTTGTACTTGTGATAAAGCATGTGAGATTTTTCCATTTCTACTTGCAATATTTTGTACATGTTTAGTATTTCAGGGTCAGTACTCATAGTCAATATCTCTGTGACAAGGTAGATTCTGTGAGATAAGTAAAAAATATAGCTAAAATGTAAATGCTCCAAAAAACTGAAGGAATAAGGGAAATCGTTTCTGAGTCTGTGCTAATTCCATCTTTGAAATTAATGCCCCCAAACTCTGACACTCTGTCTTGTTTAAAAGTATATTCTAATTGATAAATTCCTTCTGACAAATTTTTCTATCCCATTCGGACCATGGTCTCAAAGGTCCCCACATATTTTCTAGAGACAGAAAGTGTAATGTCAGGTCTGACTTCACTGTTGTCCTGCAATGGAATGGCCTTTAAATTTTGGTGGTTTGGAGGTAAGTAAATTAACAGTGAATGCGAAGAGATGAACTTGCAAGAAAAAGAGAAAGACAGACAGACAGAAAGTGCTATCAACAAAAAAAAGACTTTTCATATTAGAAAGATTTAGAAACATTACATAAGGGGCACAGTTACAACTTCGGTACAAGTTTTTGTTATCAAGCATGACTATTATAAATAGCAGGTTCAAGACAGTGTCCAAAGCATAGGAAGATTTCATCTAACACACTGACATTGATTTCCTAACAAGATCAATTGAATAGTAGTGCGTATCTACCAATATTGCGATTTTTATTTTGTTGCTTACCTGAGACTCTAATTTCCTCTTTACTGTGTTTGCATTACTTTCACACCACGAGACTACTAGCACACATCATCATCACAGAATGCTCACATGTTGGTTTTGTTAATCGTTATTCAAGATGAAAAATTTTTTTTTAAGATTTTTGAAAAAGGTCACAAGCACACTGAGATGAGTGTGTCCAGTTTTCCTACTGGACAATGTCAAGCACTGCTCTGATGGCCTTGCCTGAACAGACAAAGGGTTTCCATCAGCCAGCAGCGTGGGATGAAAGGAAGAACCCCTGGGCCCTAGTGACATCGTGGGAACTAGGTGGCCTAACCACAGTGATCTTTCAAACTCATTTACAGACTTTTTCTCTGTTTCAGTTTTCTTTCATTTTCTTAAGCAAAGAAAATGATTTAAAATTTTAAACAAAAGTTGAAACCAGCATGCACTGCTCTGATACATCGGTAATATCAAAATAAAATTACCTGATTTCAATTTCATCTCTACAATGAATTATCCAGAAAGTCTGTCTTGAGAGAGAGAGAAATAGAAATGATAACGGAAAAGATCAAACATAATTTACAATTCTGAATGTTGATAGTACCGGTCCAAGTTTTTTTCTGCCTTCAAAATCAGCCCCTTTTCAAATACACACAGATACATCGTATGATTTCATACAGCTGCATTATTTTTTGCATACTTTGTTTACAATTAGCATTTAAACTACTGCAGGGTGTAAGTGCAACAATGGAAAAACCAGACAGAAGACTTTCTGAAAGATTAAAAACAAAAACAACATAAAATACTACACCCACCACATCACAGCCAGTCTCCAGGGGTGTATGTGATGTTTCCAGGCTGAAGAGCCCCTAGAACCTCAATGAGTTGGTCAAATAGAAAAGGAAGAAAAGCGTATTACAGCCTTTGCGTGGCCCTCAGAATCCTACAGGTCACATAATTCACTCTAACTGAAGGCTTTACAAGCCCAAAGGCCAGTCTCCTCTATCATGATGCCCTGGATGTCATGGTGTTCTTAGCAGGCAGCAACTTGCCTTTGGGGAACAATTCCAGGGCATGTCTTGGGTGTACCCTCACTAGGTGTGTACCGGCATCCTAAGGTGTCCTGTCCTCAGAGGGAAGCCCTCCTCCACGTGACCGACGGGGCTGTAGCTTAAGCAAGACATTAACAGACCATTTAAAAAGCTGATCACTCATTAAATCAAGCTCCAAGCTACTGGAGATTTAATGTTATTCTTTCCAATGTTACATTTTGTCATCATTTCAAAATTCAAATATCCAAAACCAATCTCTTTTCTTCTTCTAATGTTTCTATCTGTCCAAAGAACATTCATCCCGGCTCCAGAGGTGCCAGGAGCTAAGAGCATCTCTGAGGTGGGATGGCCCTCATTCCAATCCTGACTGCTTCTTACCAGCAGTGTGACTTTGAACAAATTTCTAAACCTCTCTAATCTATTTCTTTATCCGTACAATGGAGATGATAGTAGTTCTCATCTCATACAATTGTTGTGAGGAATAAATGAGATTGAATCAGACACTAAACAAAGTGCCTGGTGCAACCTTTAATTATGATTCAAAAATTTTAACAATTGTTAAACTTAGAAAGTAATCTTTGACTCGTGCTTCTTGATCCGGGATATCAGCCAGCTTCAGAGACCCAATCACTTGGCATTTGTGCCTTTTCCTCTTACACTCTTAGTGCCTAGAACATTCTTGGTTCTAGGCCCTTATCTCCTCATAGAGAGAATGCTTTGACAATAATTTCAATGGATCCCCTGGTCCATTTGTACTTCCTTCCAACGTGTATATCACGGCCAGTTTGATTTTTTGTAAGTAATGCTTTTAGCAGTTCTGTCCCCTGCTGTTAAAAGTCTTTACTGATTTCCTCTTTTCTACTCCTCTGCCTTCAAGAGGCTGCACATTCTGATTCTGCTCAACCTATATATTACTCCATGATACAAAAATCCAGTTTGGTGTAGGGGGTGGCGTGGCGGTGTAGCGGTTGAGTTTGTGCACTCCACTTCAGTGGCCTGGGATCCACTCGTTCGGATCCAGGCTCGGCCCTGCACACTGCTATCAAGCCATGCTGTGGCAGGCGTTCCACATGCAAAGTAGACGAAGATGGGCAGGATGTCAGCTCAGGGCCAATCTTCCTCAGCAGAAGAAGAAGGATTGGCAGCGGATGTTACCTCAGGGCTAATCTTCCTCAAAAAAGAAAAAAAAATCCAGTTTGGTGTAAACAATTTTCTGCCATATAATTTTGTTCATTGATTCCGTCACATAGTCAACAAATATTTATTAAAGGCCTACGATAGATTAGACGCTTGGGATGCAAAGATATTAATTTCCAAGGACATAAAAATAAACAAAATATTCTCCCTGCCATCAATGAGACTATCACAGACAATAGTCAATTAAAGAACTCATTATAATACACCAGGTAAGAAGAACTCTAAAGAAGTATGGGACAAACTTCACTGTTGTAACATTCTGTCCTTGAGGGAGAGGCCTCAAGATAAATTAGAAGTAAATGATCACAATGTAACAAAGTATTGTTCCCCACACTAGTTCCTGCTTTTAGGAGTCAGAGATCCCAAAAAGTTTGGATATTCTTCATTAAAAATGCCCTCAACCTGTCCAAATTCTAGCCCTCCCCACAAAACCAGTCCCACCTCCTTCATGATTTCTTCCTCCATTTTCTCCAATACTTGATCTTCCTTTCTGGAATTACTATATCTGTAAGTCTGCATTATTCAACTTAGTGATTGGTTATATGGAATCTTCAAGTATTTGTTATTGCTTTGTGTATGATAGACTTAGCTCCCTAAGATATGAGCCTATTAAGGGCAGAATTCATGTCTCATAGAAGCGCATTTCTTATTTTCCAAAGAACCTAACTTAATTCTAAGATCACTATAGTAATAAATAATTAGTAATTGCTAATTTGCTTATTTTGTTGGGAAAATGTATATTTTAAAGTTGAGCATTTTTTTCACATTACTTGCTAGTCCAGAATTTCCTAAAATTTATTCTATGTAGCACCAGGTGTACAAGATGCTAATAAATACGACTGAAAAAGTTAATTCCATGTTGAAATGTTGGGGACATATTAAGTTAAAATAGTTAAAGAAGATTATTTACTACAAAGCTTCCCAAAACCTTTAAAATTTGTATAATTTGTCTTCAAGAGAAGTAGATATTAGGCAGCGTTTCCCAAATCTGCTTAAGGACAAATTCCATTTCTTGGAATTAGTATATACAGAGCTCACTTTGGGAAATTCTGATGTCTTCGAAAGTCTTTGGAGCTGATTGCTATTTTTAACTCAAACTATTTGCATTCCTGAAATAACTGGTTATTTAATTCAGTTAACTGGTAAGTGCCATCATTCCACTAACACTGTTAGAAAGTCTTAGTCTTCTCTAAATTCTACAACATTAGCAAAGATTTTGGTAAACATGAAACCCGGGTACAAGTTCTCCCAACAAGGTCGTAGAGGCAAGGACCACTCTGATCCCTTCAGAAGCTGGCCAAAGTTAAGATTTACGATTTGTGCCGAGGTTCAAGGCTCCTGCTGTTGATCTAAATTTTTACGATTCTTTTATTTAATGGTTGAAGTACGAAGTCTACCCCTCAGGTTTCAAGAAAGAGGGAAGTTTCTTATTTAAGAGCATGAGTCTAAATAGGTAGATTAAAAAACATCTTATATCGAATCTCATGAGTGATTACAACTTTAGTAGGATTTATATATTTATCATTAACAATTAGTGTGTTAAAGCTTATGTATGGTCTGAAAGTAATAGCTAAAAGTCAAGAGCTGTGATTCAAGATCTAAGGAGACAGGCTCCAGGATATTGCATGTGACTATATATCAAGACCACCTTTGGTAGAATGTTCTGTTGACTCTCCCTGTGAGGGCAATACTGACTTTGTTTTCTAGTGAAGATGTCCAAGGCCTTATCCAGTGTAAACTACCAGTGTATCCTAATCCAAATCTAGCTGAACTCCAAGGCCCTCCCTTAGACAGGGTCTAGTGAACCAGCAGCCAATATGCTCTGCTTCCCGACGGCTGCCTGGGTCCAGAAAACCTATGACACCCAACAGGGGAGGTTTGCAGTGGCTTTCATCATGCTCCACTTTGTTTACAATGAACTTTTACAGTGGAGGAATGCCCCATAAGTAGTGGTAGGACCATGGAAAGCCAAACCTTGTTTGAAATCATCCTTGATGTGCTTTATTTTTCCACAGGCTTCATCCCTACAGAATGAAACCACAACATCTGAAAGAAAGAATGCTTGGCCATTAAGGCCATGTTTGAAACTTGGTACCAAAACCTGGAGAAGCCAGGCATCCAGTCATGGCCTGCACCAATCATCACAACTGGGAGGTCCTCTGGATGGCCCGTAACCTCTCCCAGCACCAGAGCTGCTGATCTCTTTCCCACCTGCTGATTTCAGGACACACTCGATCCTGAGTACCCCAAACTGGTGAGCTGATGCACTCTGTCCTAAGTTAAAAATTCTTATTCAGTTCAAGGAAGTTGAACTCACCAGGTTGTGACGCCCAAAAATCTTTGCTGTAATCCACTCATAGAAGAACAACAACAGGTCTGCCGCTTTCAGCCACAGGTCGTGGGTCCTGCCAGAGCCAGCCCAGCAGCCTGGGAGGGATGCTTTTACGCAGTGGACTTCTTGCCTATGTGTCCTGGTCAGGAGCACTCACGCTGACGTCTAAGTCTGTACTGTGGCAGATTTGTCCTCCAGCTTCTGCCTGTTCAAGATTCACCGCAGTTTCAACTGTGGGTCTTGGGACTTCTGATGGCCAAGTGGCCAGTAAGACGTGGAGGACCAAGGAGAATGTGCCTTGGCAGAACTGAACCAGAAAAAGACAGAGGCCTCTACCAACCCTTATTGAACCACTAGTGATCGTGATTAATCATCGTTGGAGAATTTTATTTCACAGAGTGCTCTCCATATTGCTAAACCAACATTATCTTCATATTTACCAAAATGATCCGCTTTTCTCCATGCCATGGGGCATTGCCTTTACCCCTAGTGGCTATCAACTACCTACATTCTGCATGGATCCCTGGCTAATGTAGAACCACCAGTTTGAATCCATGTCTAGTAAATTTGTCATTGTAGACAAAGATCACTCGGATCACGATGTTACACCCTGGAAGAGCAGCACCTGCATATACTATCCACCACCAAAACAACTGAGTTTTCCTCTGCCCGGTTCCACATTCATCTATAATACCTCTTCCCATGCAAATCAATCTCTTGCAAGTAAAATATGGAAGCATCCCGTGAAACATCCCAGTCCCATGAATTCAACCAATTTTTACTAAGGATCTATTGTATGCCCAGCACTCTATTAAATTCTGAGACTACAGTGGTGAATAAGTCATAGTGCTTGTCCTTAAGAAGTTGACATTCCACTGGGGAAGTCAGACAATTAAACAACATGGTGAGTGCTGGAGCAGTGTAATGATGGCCACAAGAATTCCCTCGTCTCTGTTTTTTGACCACCCAAGGAGCTCCTAGTTGCCCTGGCTTACTCACAGATGATCTTCTGATGCCAAAACAACCCACAAGATTCAAGCCAGCAAGCAGCAGCCCCCAGGGGAACCCCTGAAAGTGGTGATCCTATGGATTCTGGTTACTAATGTATGTTCTAAGCCACTTGGCTTTTAAACAAGTTAGATGCTCACTTGCTAAGCGCCTTCCCTGTTATGTCATCAAACTGGTAGCCCTCAGGGTATAGCTGCTCATAAGTGGAATCAGACTGTGAAGTTGGAAGATACGGCTTCAAGCTTGGGTCCTGGCACTTATTATGACTATGGGCAAATCACTTAAACTCTTTAGTCTTTGGCGTCTTTCTTTGCAAAATAAAAGTAAAAACATTCTATGCTATACCTACCTCACAGGGTTGTTGTGAGAATCAAGTGAAAATGTATGTGAAAGCACTTTGTAAACTTTGTTATTTTTAATCACCCTATTTCCCGTGGCTTCTTCCTCCTCCCTACCAAATACAATGCTATAATTTATCTGAAGGATGTACTTCTACACCTGCCCACCCCATGCAAATGAATGGTACGAAGAGGAAGAATCAAACGCCCTCCTGGATATCTGGTTTCAGTATGAGAATTCTGATGCCTCACAAGATGACAAGGATATAATCTAGAGGATCAAAGCCAGGGCCCTATTGCCATATAGGCATCCACCATTAACACACCACTACACCAGGGCACCAGTCAGCCACCTTGACAGAAGGCCTTCCCCCAAGGCCTACTGTAGAAAACCCACCCTTGGCCCCAGAGAACTAACCAGACAGCAACAATTCAGGGAGCCATCTGTGCTCTGGCTGCCAAAAGAATCACCAGCCACTCCAGTGGAGCACATGACTCCTAAGATAGAGCAAGAAGACCTCGTTAAAGAAGACACCGACCCAATTAAACAAAACACAAGCCATTTCTGACTGCCTGGCCTATTATAGTTGGGCCGGCAAGAGGAACTCCTAGACATTCATTTAAAACAAAGATTTGGTGACACATTTCTTCTTTAAGCTCAGTTTTCCCCACAGGCCAACCTGGCTCTTGCTTCTCTGATTTTGACTTGTCTGCCCCCCTATGTGTGAGTAGATATGTTCCTGGCTTACAGGTCTCATGTCCCCTCATACACACACACACACACACACACACGCCCATAATAATGAAGAATCTCACCCGTGTTCCCTATCCTACCCACACAGCCACACCCTAGCCTAGCCTTCCATTTCTGGTGATTCAAAATGAGTTGTAGATTGACTGATCTAGTCTGAGCTCAGTCTCACTGGAACAGTCTATCCCAGGTTGGAATGCTGACTCTATTTCAGTCCTGGGTAGAAGTTTAAACAGAGTGCCTATGGAGCCATAGATACCCAGCAATCCTTTAAGGAAAACAAATTGATTTGATCTTTCTACTTAGAATATACCAGCTTCTCCAAAACTAAGAACATATTAGCATGTACCTTCAGCAATAGCATAAAGTTTCTATAAAAGATCTCTTGAGTGAAGAGAATGATGATTACGTACCAGAAGATCAGACAGGATTGGCAATTTGGAATCTTTGGAGTAAGAGCTTAAGCTTAAAATAGAAAATTCCAGCTGTAATTCATTCCTCAGCTTCCTAGAGCAAGGAAAGAGGATATAGAAAAAATGTTGATTCAGGGTTTATATCAGTTTCCAAAATATATTTAAATGGAAAGGAAAATAACTCACAATATCCTCTTTGCTGTATGTCAGAATGGCTGACCTAATATACCAAGTCAATGAACTGAGAAATTCCCAAATCTTTTCTTAAGGCTATACTATTAAAATTCAGTTCAATACTTTTTAGATTTTTTTAAAAAATTAAAACAATGTCTTATAGTTTACAGTCACTACTTGCTCTGGGAAGGGAGCCAGAGAGACTCAGAGTACCAGCCACCCAAGGTCAAAGGCGCTGAGCCAAAGGACCCAGGAGAGAGCAGGCCAAGCCAGGAAGAAAAGCTGTTGCTGAAATGACAGACCAAGCATCTGAAACAAGAGGATCTCTAGGTCATGGTAGCTGAGAAAGAAGAGTAGTTAGATCCAAACTTGGAAGCAGATTAAGATGTTGGAATAGGTATCAGGACGAATACAAGTGGGCAGGAGATGGAGTCACCAGCAGCCACATGATGTTGTCTTCTAGCAGTCTTTCTCTTGAGATACAATATTACATCCTAGTTTCTTTTTCAGAAGTTAAGTCCTTAGTATCACTGATGTCACTTACATAGCCAGCCCCAAATAGAAAACCCTTACACACAGACATACCTTTTACTATCTCGATTGCTATAATTTTTTCTTTTTCAGAGATTTTTAAATTTTTCATAAATCTTTTATAAATTACTTTATCAATAAAAAAATGGTCAATAAGTAATTTCCCTAGGTGAATTCCAATTTCTTCCTTAGGTATTAAAAATTGGTAATAAAAATGAATTACTTTAATTAATAGTTTGTCCACCCCTTCATGCCCAAGGCTGTATGAGAGGGAGAGGATATGCTAACATAGATTACATGTAAGTGAGATTGAAACAATTATAGTGAAAGATTAGCCAAGGGTAGCCAAGGGGATGTTTGATGGTGACACACAGTGAGCATTTCAGTTTAACCTCAATCTGCAAATTGTACCTCTCTTCCGAAAGTCAGAGGAGATCAACTCTCCCACTGCCACATCAGAATGCAGAGACTGTGGAGCGAAAGATAGATACACAGGATAGAAAAGGATAATCCAAGCAACATTTTGCAGAAAGAGGTAGCTGAATGCAGAGACCAGCCATACTCCGTAGCTGGCAAGAGTGCAGGCTTTTTAGAGAACTCACATTAGAAGTTCCAGCAGTAGATGGAACCGGGCCAGTAGACACAATGGTGGGGAGAGTGGGGAAGTTTCTGTAATTAAAGACTGAACTCTGCACACTTTCAAAAAGACTAAGAATTCTCTGCCATTGGCAACAAGGACTGATTTTTTTTCAAGTGATTGTTCTTACTGAACCTGGTAAGGCATGAATTAGTGTGGGAAATAAAGGAAGTCAGTGGATTATAGCCCTCAGGTTAAGAGTGAAAAAGATAATCTGAGTGGTATGAGGAGAGTCGCATGCACAAGCTCCCCAGCGTGAGACTGGAAGTGCTCACAGAGGAATATCACTGTGTGTCCTTTGCAATACTCTCTATCCCCAGTTATGCTTAAATTGAGTGCCTAGTAAATTACAATTGGTTCTTATCTTTTGCGTGAGTTCAGTTCTTTTCTATTGAATCTTTGCATGGTCTTTATAAGTCCAGAATTTATAAAGAACCCTTCCAAATTCACAGAGGACCTGTTACCATCTGAACCAGGTACTGATAATTACCATCAGTATTCTAGAATGACCAAACCAAATTAAGCAGTAATTCTTTACTTCAAACTGAATATATACAAATTATACCAGGAAGATGTAATATTATCTGTTACAGCAGCCCCTAGTATAAATATAATCCCAAATTTCCCATATTCCACTACCAAAGAACAAAAGTAAATTTCTGTAAACTGAAAATCTACAGACAGAATATTATTCTTTTACCAGATCAAAATTTGGCAGCAATTAAACCATTCTTTGAAAGAACTCATAAAACAGTTAAATTCCTCGAAGGCATTCTTTCTTTCAATTTATTTTGATTGAGTGCCATCAATGGTTCAAACACCATGTTAAGCAACGGACATACATAGTGACCCAAATCATGGAGTTCACACTCCAGGGTCAGAGAAAGAGATTAAACAGATAATCATACCAATGAATGTGTAATGACCAACTGAGATTAATTCCCTGAAAGTGAGGAGGAAGATACAATGAGAGTGTATGACAAAGAAACCGACCTCATTTAGAAAGCTTACTGGAAGAAGTAAAAAGCTTGAGCTAAAGTAAGAACAATGAGTAGAAGTTTGGGGAATAGAAGTGGGGAGTGTAGAACACTTCAGACAGAGGGACCAGTGATCATCCTTCAGTGAGAGAAAGCAAAGCTTATGCGAGAACTGAAATGCCAATGTGGCCAAGAGAACTGGAAGAGTGCAAGGGACTGGAGCCTTGAAAGCCCAGGGGAAAAGGGTAGGAGGGGATTATAGAGGTGGTAGGAACCAACCTATGCAGTCCTAGCAGCCCTGCTAAGGAACTCAGTCTTCAGCCTAAGAGAATCCAGCAGCTGACGCAGGTTTTAGCAAGAGTTAGTCTTAAGTTTGTTTGCCTTGTTGGGTTGGGTTGTAAACAGAGAGAGCACTCAATTTGCACACATGGAATAAATTCAAGAAAGTTTTCTTCACCACAAAATATCCCAGAGAACTGTTATTATGTTTTCCTAAATTGAGCTGATTATCAGAATCCTTACTCAGAAACTTCCACTTAAAGAGACATTCTGAGATATACATTCAAGTGGTGCCAAGCGTGTCATTATTGCAGCCTCATCATGTGCGCAGCGCAGACGGGGATTCTAACTTTAAAACAGATACAAAAGTGGTCCCAATAACAGTTGTACAGAGGAAAATATTTTGGAAGTATCCATGAGGGTAAATGAGTGGATCATTACCATTTACCACTCTAAAAAGTGTGGGACTGAATTTAGAATGGAAAGAGATAATAAAAGCGCTGGGAAGTATAGAGCTGCCCCAATTTGCATGCACATCAATGGCAACCTTAGGATGCAGTCTCTTCTCCATCAACCCTTCCCACATCCCTGACTTCAGAGATACCTGGTGCCTCCAGCAGCTGCGCATCTTCAGGGAACGAGGGCAGGAATTGGTCTTCGTGGCTTTCCCTGCAGACTAAGTTGTAGGCTTTCTCAGTTCTGCCACGTCAATTGCCACTTGTCCATTTGTTTCCATTTTGTAAAAAATGGTTGACATCTTTCATTTGTTATTGTCTCTTTAGCCATTCTCTCTGTCCTGTGAGTTTATGCCTTTTGTGTCATTTTTCTGTCATATTAATGATACATAAGGAGGGAAGTTGTGTTCAATTTGAAACAATTAACTGGAATTTTCTTATTGTTTTAATTTGCATTTCCTGGTTGAATGTGTGTTTCATGTTTATGGACCATTTTTACTGCTCCTTCATGAATTACCTGCTCTTATCTTCTGGCTGTTTTTCTATCGGCAACTAGTAGTTTTCTTATCAAGTTTATTAGTCCCTTTTTATTTTTATATCTATTAACTCACTGTGTGTAAAATTTGTTGCAAATATTTTTTCTAGTTTGTCATTTACTTTTAACTTTTATGATTTTGTACATGAAAAAGGTTCTTTTAGTTTTTATGTACTATAATTTGTAGAACTCTTTGATTATTAAAAAGTATTATTAATTTTAAATTATTTAGCTAATTATTGGATTGTTAAATCATCCATTGATTTTATGCATAATGTGCCCTTTCTTAGCCTGATATCAGTAAAACACTTACTTACATCACCTTCTAGATATGTTTATAATTTCATGTTTTTATATTTAACTTTTAACCCATCTAGAATTTTATTTTTTTCACTTAGTTCAAGGACAGAGTTTAAAAATTGCGAAATATGGTGTATACCATCAAATACATGAAACATAAGCATAGAATTATGTACAATTTAACAAATAACTTAAAAGCAAATACTCATTCTACTACAACCTGAATCCTTGTCTAAGGATCTACTTTTGGGGGAACCCAAACTAAAATAATTCATACTAGAAGTGATCTAGGAAGCACAACCTCAGACAGATTTCTGGAATTGGATCACTCACTGGCCAGATAACAAAGACTGCGTTGTTAGTGATGGGTAGGTTGTAATAAGCCCTGGCATGCTGCAGGGTCACTATTACCAAGAGCCTCTTCCATGGTGAACCAGGATAGCAGGCAGGAGGAAGGGGGCGTACTGGGATTATGCAATATCTCTACCATTTGAGAGATATAGTAGCAGTGATTGTCAGAAAAGACCACAGATATGGTAGGTTGTTAAGTACCATGGGTACACCACTGAAGGAAAATGGTGAGCTCAAGTCAGCCAACCAACAACTCAGGGGACAATATAAAATACAGAAAACCTCTATGACACTCACATTTGCTACAGCCAGGGGGCAGTACACACTGAAAAGCAGGCCTGATTGTGAGAGTAGCAGAATTGCAGAGAAGGTTTACCACACAGCCCCGGCAAATTTACTATGCTAAACTCAAGGCCCTGATAGCAAAGAAATGGGAACCTGAGGATGGAATGGAGACATATGAGTACATGTCCTTGGATCCCCATATTCTGCTGAACCATCTCGGCCTCCTAAAGTGGCCCACTTTCCATTATTCAAGAATAGCCAACTCCCCTTGCCTGGGGACCACACAGAGACCTCGTGTGAGTAAGGTCCCTCACAAAATAAGACTTGCCTTCATCAAGATTTGCTCCATCTTTTTCACAGTTTGTAGGCATAAAGCTAGGGTCAAGTCTCAGCATGGCCCACCTAGGGTAGTACTATTCTTATTGTGGAAGCAAAGGAATTATTCACCAAAAGTACAGTAATACTTAGGGGAACTCCCATAACTCAGAATATAATGTCCTAGAAGTCCAAATATTATGCTGGAATGGATTTTTTTAAACTTCAGAGAAACATTGACCTACAGTAAATGAGGTGGAAATGCCAGAACAGCTTTATTAAAGTTTTAGGAAAGGGGGAAAAGACTTAGCGAGGAGGATATGCTTCAATGGATTTAATGTTTAAAACCAGAGAATTCATGAGCTGACTAGGTTTCCCAGGACAGTCAAGAAGGATCTCGCTTCACTAAATCAAAAAGGAAAGTGCTAATGTGGGGACACTGGCCTTGTTGAGAAATTTCAGTCAATCTGTCCTTTTTAAGCCAGGTGTATGGTCAGGAAAGCTGCCACAGAATGAGCTTATCAGTGTCAAGGGAATGAGAGGATTCTGGAATAGTAGAGGCCAGGTGGTGTCACTTAACTGGCAAGGCAAGGTGGATGTAATTACTATATTGAGGAGTAAACCAGATGGCTCATGGCAAATGACAGTAGACTACTGTTAACCGAGCCAAGTGGTAGCCCCAGTCTCAGCTGCTGGGCTACTGATGTCCTTATTACGCAGCTACTGATATGGTGAATTTACCAGGAAAGATGATTAGAAACAGTTCACACTCATTTGGAGTGAACAGTACATTCCCGATCTTGACTCAGGGTCCTGTTAATATTCTTATGCTAAAGGGATCTTGAGCATCTGGACCTTCTACAGAACATCATAGTGGTGCATTCTACTAATGACATCATTTTAATTGGACCTGGGAGGCAGAAAGCGGCTTTATAAGGAATGCCCTTGTGAGGCATATGTGGGCCAGGGGGTGGGAGATTAACCGTACAAAGTTCCAGGATCCTGTCAAACTGGTGATGTTTTTAGGATTCCAGAAGTTTGTCATATGCTAAGACATCCCCAAAGAAATGACTAAGTTATTACTCCTTGAACCTTTTGCCACTCAGAAAAGCATAATGCCTGGCATACCTCTTTGGATTTTCGAGAAAGCACATGCCACACTTAGGAATACAGTTCTGACTTATTTATCAGTTGACTTAAATGGCAACCAGTTTTGAGTGGGATTTTGCAGCATGTTTAAGCTGTGGAACAAGCATGCCTGCCCCTTAGATCAGATGATTCAGCAGGTCTCACAGTGCTAGAGGTATTTGCGGAACATAAGGTTGCCATTTAGAGCTTTTGCAAGCCCCAACAGAAGAGTCACAGCACAGACCCCTAAGAGCTTGGAGCAAGGCTAAGCCATCTGCAGCAGAGAACCGCTCACCACTCCAAAAGCAGATCCTGGCATACTACTGGACCTTAGTGGAGACTGGATTCTTAACCAAGGGATAGTAAGTGACTATGCAACTGGAGCTACTCACCTTAACATGGATATCACATCAAGTCATACGTTTGGAGGAGGGGCACAGTAGCAATCCATCATATTGCAGAAATGATACATTCTGGATTAGACCTAAGCAGGTCCAGAGACCATAAGTAAGTCATATGAAAAGATGTCCCAGACCTTTACATTACTTAGTTACATCAATACCTCAGCCTTAGTAAGCTAACAGAAAACAAACAGCTAACAGAGAAGGGAAAACTGAGGCCTGGTTCATGGATGAAGTGACTTGAGATGTTTTCAAGCTGAAAATAGGTTGCTATTGCACCACAGCCTCTCTCAGAGGAGCCCTGAAAGGTAGTGTTGAGGGGAAGTCCTGTGTGGTTCACTTTACCATCAGCTTTGCATGAAGAAAGAAATGGCCTAAGGTAAGAATAGACATAGATTCCTACGCACTGGCTGGTTAGTCAGGGACCTGTAGGCAGCAAGATTGGAAGAGTGAAGACAAGGAGATATGAGGAAGAATTGTGGAGATGGACCTGTAGGAGTGAATACAGAGTGTGCAGATCTTTATGTCCCATACCAATGTCCCCAGAGACCATCTACCACAGAGAAGGTACTGAACAACCAGGAGGTAAAGATGACCCATACACTGGAAGTCAGCCAGCTTCTTTCCTCAGCTCCCCCAGTGCTTGCACCATGGGCCCTTGAACAGAATAGCCTCACTGGAGGGATGGAGGGAGACAGCAGAGAGATAAACACTAAATAAACAATTGCACAAATAATTATTTCATAATGATTATCCATACTAAAGGAAACAAATGTAAGGCACCATAAAAGTGAAAAACAGGGAGCCGACCCTATTCTGGGGGATCATGGAATGCTTCCCAGAGAAAGTAAGACCTGAAAGTCAAGTAGGAGGTAACTAGACAAAGAGGGGCAGGGGAGAAAAGAAGAGTATAGAAGGCAGACAATATGTGTGAAAGCCCTGAAATGGGAAGATGTTTGGTACATCTGAGCGAAGAAAAGGCCAATGTGGCTAGAGCACCATAAGTGAGTGGGAGAGTGAGGGAGGTGAAACAGAAGAGATAGGGTGGGACCAGTGAAGCAGAACTTTCAGTCCATGTCCAAGGATGCTTTGTTGCTGTTTCTGTTCTTGATGCTGCTCCTGCTGTGGCTATAATGGCTGTTGGTCCATTCTCTCTTTCCCTAGCTACTCCTATTCAACTTTCAGGTCTTACTTCCTCAGTGAAACATTACCTGATCCCCCAGGTTAGTGTCGGTTGTTGATGTTTGTGCTGATTTTAAGAGTAATGAACACCATTGAAAAAGGACTAGGATATAGATAAGAATTTGGTATTGATTGGCATATAGATGGTAGAGGTAGAGTAAGAGGAAATAAGAGCATAGTACCAAGCCAATTAAAGGTAAAAGTCTGCTTAAGAGAAATGAAGAAGGAACAACCTGAGAAGTAGGGAGAAATAAAGAAGAATATGGTGTCCCTGAGTCAAGAGAACAGAAAGTTTTAAAAGAATGGGTTCAATTATGTTGAAAGTTGAAGAGAAGAGCAATTAAGATACGGCCTAGAAAAAATGTCCATTTGATTTAACAACAGGGGTATTTAACCAACAGAAATTGGCAAATGCCAAAATCAAGGCTTAATTTATTGCTTTGTTGATTGTCTAGACTTAAGATAGTGATAGAGAAAATGTTAATAATTCAGATTAAAGTTAAAAGTTTGTCGATGTCTGTAGCCATTACACTGTAAATAGCACCAAAAAAATTGAGCACATATTCTTCTAGCATTTGAAAATTATCATCCTACTCAGAAAGAAGTTGCTCACATCATTAACTCTCAAGTGAATTCTGACACACATCCTCATCGTCGTTTCACTTTCATCTTATTCATTAACAGTAAATGAAAAATACCAATCAACATTCATGGAGGAAGTATATTTGTCCACCGATTGCAATCATTGGTTAGTTATGGATATAAGAATGGCAAAATCAATGAAGACATGCTGTGAGAATCAATTGGCTACAGGGAATTTACAATAAAGAGTATTTAATGTTTTATTATTATTTATAAATTGTATGTCACACATTCTTTATATAAACAAAATTTATAATAAACTTATATAGTATGCATGCATGCATTTTTTTTTCCAGAGAGCTAGCAGTTATACATTTACCAGCATACCACTGTCCCTAACCATCACTAATGATCATTAGAGAAATGCTCAGGACATACTTATATAAATTAAAAACAAATTCACAAATTTAAACTTGAAATAAAAAGAGATATCACAAGTATGGGAGGAAAGGAAATAGAATGCAAATTAACTATCATAATATGGTTTCTCCAGAGAGTCTAACTGGTTGACTTACAAATAAAATTTTGGAACACATGCCATTTGAAATTGCTGCAGAAACATAGTCTGAATTTTCTCTTCACTGGTGATTCACTAAAAAATTGGTTCAGCTACTCTAACCTTCACAAATAACTTCTAGAAGATTCTGCTACATTTATCTTACTTTACTACACCCTGCCCCTCTTTAAATAAAAAGGAATGAAATTTTTCAAAAGATAACAGAGAAATTAACATGAAGCAAAGGATATTGTTGTAGCTTTAACATGTGTCCCCAAATTCTTTGATAAACTTCCCCTGCCTTCAGGGCTTAATTGCTCTCTCATTGAGTGTAGTCTTGACTTAGTAACTCACCTCTAATAACTAGAATATGGCAGAAATGACAGAGTGTGCTTTCCAAGTGTAGGTCTAAAAGATAGTGCAGTTTGCATCTGTCTTCCTTGACAGATTTGCTCTGGGGTAAGCTAGCTGCCCATATGTCCTAGGACACCCAAAGAGCACTATGGAGAGTTATCCATGGCAAGAAACTGAGGCCTCCTGCCAACAGCCAGTGCTAACTTTCCAGCCACATGAATGAACCATCTTGGAAGCGGATCCTCGGGTCCCAGTCAAGCCTTCCGGTAATGTCAGCCTGAGCTGAGGTCCTGACTAAAACCTCACGAGAGACCTCCAGCCAGAACCACCCAACTAAACAGCGCCAGAATCTCCTACTCACAGAAACTGTGATATAATAAATGTTCATTGTTTCAGCCACTAACAATGGGGAGATTTATTGTGCATCAATAGATAACATACAGATATTATAAAATTGTGAAGGAGTTTATAGTTTCTGGTGGTCAATGAACTTTGGTAAATTTAGGAACTATCATGAACGCATCTTTGCACTTCTCTCACATGCTATTAGGATAGCAGTAGGCCCAAAGACCCCTTGCTTTCACCTCCTTGCTAAAGGATAAATGGTAGTTTCATTTATCTTTTATCCTTCCCAGAGATGACCAAGGGAAGGGTTCCTAGAGGAGGGAGCATTTGATCTAGACCTTGAGACTTAGGTTACATTTTAGTAGGAAGGAATGGATAATAGGTGTCTGGATTAGGGGATTTGTATTGACAGAAATTACAATATGTGTCCTGAGAACTACAAAGTAGCTGAATAGAACATAAGGAAACTTCTGAATGATGGTTCTCAAAATTGGTTATCCCCAAGAATCCCTTTGGGTGTTTATTTAAAACACAAGTCCTGGGCCCCATTCACAAAGTTAATTTGATAGATTTTGTAGTAGTCCAGGAATCTACCTTTTAAATAAATATATCAAGTGATTGTCAGGCAGTTAGATGATCCTTGTAACACCATTTGAGAAACATTGTGTTGAAAGAATAATGAAATCTCAGTTTGGAGAGGTACATTAGGACAAGGTAATTGGTATTGAAATGCTGAACTACGCTATGTGGTTGATACGTGGTAGACAACGAAAAGCCACTGGGGTTTTCACAAGTTTATTGAGAAAATTTTCATGTGCAAGTAGAACTAATAGTCTAAGGAATCTTCACATCACCCATATCCAGCCATAATCAAGCTTTTTCTACATTCGCCTCATTATTCCTTTTTCCCATTATTGACATTGCTGATGAAGTACTTAAAAGCAAATCATAGATCTCACGTTATTTCACTGCTATATGCTTCTACAAGTGTCTCAAAAGGCATTCTTAGATAACCACATTGCCTTTATCAGACCTAGAACAAGTTAACCGTAACTCACTGGTATCACGTAATACCGAGTTCATATTCACATTTCATCAGCGTCTTTTTTAAAAAAAAAAAGTTTTTTTTATTGTTGAATACAAACCCTATCCACACATTGCTTTTGATGCTATATCTTAAGACTGTCTTGATCAAGAGCTATCCTTCCTCGCCTTCCTGCCTCTTTCTTCATGTCACAGACTTGTGGAAACTGATCATTTGTTTTATAGAATGCTACATGATTTAAGGTTGTCTTGTTGTGTTCTTGGAGTATCACTTAACTAAGTATCGTATCCCCCATATTTCCTGGAAACAGGAAGTTATCTCTAAGGCTTAATTAAATTCAGATTCATTTTTTCTTTTTTTAAAGAATACTTCATAGGGGTCTGTAAACTTCATAATGCATGAAAAATCAGGAGGCACATAACATCAGCATCTTCTATTCTAAATGATACTAAGGTTGAAGAATGGGTTCAAGTGGTGACAGACTGATCCCTCCATTGTAAAATTCCCCCAACAAACTTTGATCTAATTGTTTCAACCACGGTTAGTGATTGCGTAAATAAAATTTTTCATTAGAGGTTACAAAATATTGATTTTTCTAAATCTCTTATTTCTTCTACCTTTATTAGATGGAATTATTCTGAAAAGAAATTTTCCTAATGAATTAAGGTCAGACTATCTGATTACTCTGAAACACAGTTCATACAGGAGTGATAGAAGAAATGCTCAATTCTTTCCCATAATTGCCAATTGTTAAGTTGAGGCGACAACCAATGGTGAAAACAATACTTTAGGCGGGGGGGTATTTGTCTGGTTGACTCTGTTTTTTAATGTTTGTGACCTGATCAGAACACTGCTTAGGAGAACTCATCATGACATGGAAATTTTTATTTAAAATAACCTGTAAAAGAATGCATTTCAAGTTAACTTTCAATTTTTTGGCACCTCTTGAGAAAGATTTTTTGAGTTCTTGTGAATGGAATAGTCATTAAATCTGAGAGTTCATAAATGCACTGGATACATACTCTGCTGTGGCTGGGCAGAGCAAAATACAACTTGAGGTTTCAGTAGCAACTACAGGCCTCAACGCACTGGGTATAATGCTTGGATTGACATGAATTAGTGACTCTAGACACGTAAAGAACAAACTAAATATGTCTACTTGGTTAGTTTCCTTTTGACTCAAGATAATCTCAGCTTACAGAAAAGTTGCAAGCACAGTACAAAGAACTTCTGCTAAACCATCTGAGAGTAGCCCAACATCCCCAAACACTTCAGTGAATATTCCCTATAAAGGAGAACATTCTTCTATCGAACCACAATAAAACCATCAAAATAGGAAATTAACATTGCTACCATCTATTTCCCAGACACCGTTCAAGTTTTCTCAGTTGTCCCAGTGGCGCTCTTCATTAGAAAAGGACACAGTTTAGACTCAGGCATCAGATTTGTTATCAAGTCTCTTTGTGCTCCTCTAGCCTGGAATAGTTCCTGAGACAGTTTGCCTTTCATGATCATGACACTTTCAAAGAGTACGGGCTGGGTATTTTCAGAATGTCCCTCAGTTTGGGTTAGTTTGACGTTTTCTCTTGATTGGATTCAGGATATCCTATGATATTTGACAGGAATATCATAGAAGTGAAGTTGCGTTTTCTGCATCTTAACAAATGACACATAAATCTGATTTGCTCCAATGCTGGTGATGTTAACTTTTTTTTTTCTGAGGAAGATTAGCCCTGAGCTAACATCCGCTGCCAATCCTCCTCTTTTTTTGCTGAGGAAGATTGGCCCTTAGCTAACATCGGTGCCCATCTTCCTCTATTTTATATGTGGGACGCCTGCCACAGCATGGCTTGATAAGTGGGGCGTAGGTCTGCACTCAGGATCCAAATGGGTGAACCTAGGCCGATGAAGCGGAATGTGCGAGCTTGAAGAACTTCACCACCACGCCACAGGCTGGCCGAAGTTAACTTTGATCACTTGATTAAGCTGGTGTCTGCCATACTTCTCCATGGTAGTAGAGTCAATCTTCCTCCACTTGTAAGCAACACATATTTTGTAACTAAGTATTTTTCAAACCTTCAATGCATTCATTTATTCAGCTATATTAGTAAGGATTGACAAATTCCTTTATTTCTCAATGGTGCGTAATGTGTTGCTGCTATCATTACATAATTTGATGCTCAAATTGTCCCATATTTTGTAGTGGAAGCCACTTCAAGCAGGCTTCTGTGGTCTGTTGACATGTCCCCATCATTCTTTGAGCACTTCCTTATATCTGACACAAGAAGTTTTAGGTTTATCTTGTGTTTTTTCTGTCCCATCCCTGGAATCAGCTCATTTTTCCATTGGTTGCATTGGTTCTTCTTCGTGGACAATTTTATTTAGAAACTAAAACCTGGAAGCTAGATATGCTCATTGCTGATCCCAGGCCCCGAGAATGCAAAGAGTCAGGGAATATACATAGGTACATACACACACCACACTTATACCTCTATTTCTATATCCTTTATTTACACATATTCAAAACCATAAATTCATGTCAAGATCTTCAATCCAAATCCAACACTCCAGCTTTCTCCATTTCCGCATTTCTAACTCCCTTTCTGACAGTGAGAAACCTTACTCCAATTGTCCTCAAATGTTTACTTTTCTCATTAACCCTCCATACATAACGAACCCAGCTGCCCCCACACAGAGGACCTCCTCTCTTAAACTGCCATACTGCCACTGCCACCATCCAGCCCCGGAGACACTCACGGTACTTGGTGTTTGACATCCCACATTCCGCTAGGTCACCCTGCTCGCCTCCCTCAGGCTCCAACCCCACGCACTGGGCACCGTGTTCACAGCCCCAGCTCAGATGCCTGCCTTCCTCAGCCCACCTAAGGGAAGAGAAGCAGAAGGAAGGAGAAGGGAGGGTGAAGATAAATAGCTTCCTGTTTTATTCTAAGAGCAAAAGAAACGTATTTCACCACAAACTAGAAAAAAAATCTTACTGTCCCACACATTATTGGGACACTCTAATTTATTCACCTAAAAATTGAGACTTGTTTCAAAAAAGTAATAATACTAATGATTATCTACAAAGCTAGCAAACTAGGATCAATATTCTAAGTATTCAGCAAACATTTGGCTATAGCCAATAAAACTGTTTAAGCTTAGGGGAAAATGAATATTTGGCTGTTATGCAGTCAAATTTAAAGTACAGACAAAAAGTTTGCGCGATGCAAGCCCAAGGATAATTTGGGCATCCTACATATTTGGTGGTGACATCATGTGGAAGAATTCCAGGAGTAACTTCCAGCTGACACAGTTGGGAAAAGTCAATGCAGAGGAGTAAAACGCAGTACAAACGACCAAGAGTCCCAGGCTTTAGCTGCTTACACTGCCACGCATACACAGAAAACGGTTAATCCTTTTCCTGAAAGCTGTATTTTGGCATCCACAGCTACTAGCAATTATTTTTTGAAGTAGCAAATTTTATACAGTAGCACTATTTATAGAAATAGCATCATTAGTTGATTCCAATAGTACTCAGTCCAATCACCAAAAAAATGGAGAATTTTCTCCCAAAAAGGATACTAGATGATTTTTCCTTTTCACTTTTTCTTTATTCTCATCAAGGGTTTTCAGATTAAGTTTGGGTTTTTCTGCTTTGCCTTGGTTTCTGCGTATCTTATTCAGTATATTTATTTCAGCAGAACTTAAACATTCACACAAGAATCCAGCTCTGACCTTTCTGGCTCTTAAGGTCAGAAGGCCCAGGACTGTCCCTACACACCAGCAAAGAGACAAGGCTGAAGGAAAAACAAGTGAAGAATGAGGTATTAAGCATCATTTTAGTACTCTATTCTACCGTTCCATACCTTCATGAAGATAGTTATAGAAGGGAGAAACAAAATACAGTATAGAATATATATATATATATATATATATATATTACATACATACACACACACACACAACTATTTCAGTCCAGTCCCAGAGATTCTTCTGTCCAAGGAGTTCTAAACAGCAAGTTAGAGCAAGCCCCTGAGAATACATACTAGAGAGAACCACTTTCAGTGTTTCTGGGCACTGCGGAACCAGGTTCCAGGGAGCTCTCTCTAGTGGTTTTTCTTTGCACCACCTTTCCGAGAGGACGCAACTCCTTCGAGATGACAGCCACTGCTAAAGTTGAAAGCAGCTCTAGCAGTAGCTGGTTGCGTCCCACTCCTGGGCCCAGGGGACGGAGCAGTAGAGCGCCCCTAGGTGGGGCGCGCTAGGCACAAGCCACGGCGTCCCAGGGGCCAGGAAGCTTCTGATTGGCTCTTTGCTGTGAATAAAAGAGGCGGCGCTAATAGGCCGGCAGTGGAGGGCTCACCTGGGAGACAGGGTCCCAGGCTCGCCCTGGACCTCCCGGATCTTAGCGCTCTGGGGGGCGGAACGCAGGGAGAGAGCACACCGTAACTCAACGGAGGGGGAGGGGGTTGGGTGGCGCTTTCTGGGTGTTGGCCGCAGAAGCCACTCGCCGCCTGGAAGCCGGGCTCCTGAGACCGAAGGGCGGGTAACTCGGGCTTCTGTACCTTGACAGCGTTCGGAACTGCAGGGAACGCCGGCGGCATTCCCGTTTCTTTTGGGCACCCTCCCCTGGCTGCGCAGCTCGTAAGGCGTGCTACTGGGGAGGTCAACATTGCAAAATAGCCCTGCCTGAAAACGACTCTGCGGAGAGTTTTCTGCAGATTCCAACCCTGGTTGGCCCCAGGGTGCTGGGGACAGGGGACAGAGAGGGTTGGGGCATGTGGAATTTGGTCCATTCTATAACTGTACCACGGCTTTATTTTCTCGTCAGAGAAAGATATAAAACAAAGTCAATCTGGAGCAAGAGATGAAAAGACGTGGTAAAATTAAGAAACGTATTCTGAGACAGTTATGGGAACTTTTTTAAAATTCTAACATTGATTCTAAATGGTGGACGTCATTTCGCATTTATCTGTGAACACATATAAGGAGAGGTTTATGTATACATACATATATTACATGCGCGAATACATATATCATCCATGTATACATATGTTGCATTATACGTGAAAGATTTTAAATGGGCGCAAACGGTGGGAGTTACGATCCCAGCTTGGAGGCAGCGATGGGCCGGCGGCTGCTCCCGCCGTGACCGCCTCCCGCGCCGGGCGCGTCCAGCCTCGCCGGGAGCCGCCCGCCCGCTCGCTCCCCTCGGCCGCGCCCGTCCGACGCAGGCGGCTCGGGCTCCAGCCAAGTGCCCGCTCCGCATCCGCTCCCGCAGCCCGGCCGCTGGCGCGGTGACACGACACTGGGGTCAAGTTACAATCCGCAATTAACATATGAATTTGACGAACTTAAAAGAGGTTCGAAGAAAAAAAAGACCTGAGCGTGCGCCTGAGCTCTCGGTGCGTAGGAACTTTTCTCCGGGCGTAAAAACTCTTTGATTGGCTGCTCGCACGCGCCTGCCCGCGCCCTCCATTGGCTGAGCAGACACGCGACCGGCGCGAGGAGGGGGCTGGGAGAGGAGCGGGGGGAGACACACTGGCGCGTGCCGCTTTTTAAAGGGGCGCAGCGCCTTCAGCAACCGGAGAAGCTTCGTTGCACGCGACCTAGTGTGTGATCTCCGAGTGGGTGGGGGAGGGTCAAGAGGAGGAAAAAAATAAGACATTGCAGTAGAGACCCGGGAAGGGTTTTTTTGTCGTTGAACTGGTTTGCCAGTGCCTCCTCCGACTCTGCGCCTCCGAGCTTCTGCAGTGCAATGTCCCGCCTGCTGCATGCAGAAGAGTGGGCTGAAGTGAAGGAGTTGGGGGACCACCATCACCATCCCCAGCCGCACCACCTCCCTCAGCCTCCGCCGCCACAGCCACCTGCGACTCTGCAGATGAGAGAGCATCCCGTCTACCCGGCCGAGCTGTCCCTCCTGGACAGCACCGACCCACGCGCCTGGCTGGCTCCCACTTTGCAGGGCATCTGCACAGCACGCGCCGCCCAGTACTTGCTGCATTCCCCCGAGCTGGGTGCCTCCGAGGCCGCGGCGCCCCGGGAGGAGACGGACGGCCGCGGGGAGCTGGTGAGGAGGAGCTGTGGCGGCGGCGGCGGCGGTGGCAGCAGCAGCAGCAAGAGCCCCGGGCCCGTGAAAGTGCGGGAACAGCTGTGCAAGCTGAAAGGCGGGGTGGTGGTAGATGAGCTGGGCTGCAGCCGCCAGCGCGCCCCTTCCAGCAAACAGGTGAACGGGGTGCAGAAGCAAAGGCGGCTGGCGGCCAACGCCAGGGAGCGACGCAGGATGCACGGGCTGAACCACGCCTTCGACCAGCTGCGCAACGTTATCCCGTCCTTCAACAACGACAAGAAGCTGTCCAAGTACGAGACCTTGCAGATGGCCCAGATATACATCAACGCCTTGTCTGAGCTGCTACAAACGCCCAGCGGTGGAGAGCAGCCGCCGCCGCCACCAGCATCTTGCAAGAGTGACCACCACCACCTTCGCGCCGCCGCCCCCTACGAAGGCGGCGCGGGCACCGCGACTGCAGCGGGGCCTCAGCCGGCCTCTGGAGGGGGCTCCCGGCCATCCCCGCCCGGAAGTTGCCGGACTCGCTTTTCGACCCCGGCCTCCGCGGGAGGGTACTCGGTGCAGCTGGACGCTCTGCACTTCTCGACTTTCGAGGACAGCGCCCTGACGGCGATGATGGCGCAAAAGAACCTGTCGCCTTCTTTGCCCGGGGGCATCCTGCAGCCAGGGCAGGAGGAAAGTAGCAAAACTTCGCCCCGGTCCCACAGAAGCGACGGAGAGTTTTCCCCCCATTCCCATTACAGTGACTCGGATGAGGCAAGTTAGGAAGGTGACAGAAACCCTGAAAACTGAGACAGAAACAAAATCGCCCTTTCCCAGTGCGCGGGAAGCCCCGCGGTTAAAGATCCCCGCACCCTTTTAATTTTTGCTCTGCGATGGTCGTTGTTTAGCAACGGCTTGGCTTCAGATGGCAGCTACGTTTGATGCTTTGCAAGAGCCGCCTCTATTCCAAACTTCCTATGGTCCATACTGTTTGATGAAAAGTTGTTGTTAAAGTTGTGTTCTTTCCTCCCACCTTCTGCTCCCCCTGTAGATAGATAAAGTATAATTATATGTACCCATATAGGACATCATTATTCTAGTTCCCTGCTGCCAATACGCTGCTAAAACGTCGCATCTTCTTCTCTGTCGCTGGTTTGTGTTTAATTTATTTTATGCCCTGGGCGTCCATCCCTGTGTGTTGCGCGCACTCACGTGTGGGAGAGTTAGCATTCCGAAGTTGTTTCCCAAAATGCATTATGAGGCGCAAAGTTAATGCTTCCAAAGTGAATAACTTTTGACTATGGAATTGTTAGAAAACAGGGAACTTTGAGGTTTATGTATTGTATAAACATACCCAGTATGTATATCGGATCGCGAGAACATTGGCGTCTTTTAGGAATCTTGGCGCACGCACTTTATCAGCCGCTACTGCTGTGGCTCCGGGACAAACTCAACTGCCAATTGCAGACCAGTTTTTTTTTTTTTTTTTTTAACATGGCCACTTATTATACTTAAGCTCTTTGAAGATGTTTGTTTAAAAAATTAAAATTAAAAAACACATCCAGTAGTGTCAAAAGCATTTGGTTAATTTTATTTTGCTTTGTTAATCTTAGAAAACGTATTTATTATTGAGTGTTTGCTACCATTATCTACTTATCTTGATTCATTTTTTTTACGTTTTCTACTCGAGATCATTTTATTTTAATTTAGCAAAGCCAACTGCCATTGTTTTATGTATTTCCTTTTGCAGATGATAAAATAAACGTGAAAATAACTTTTACTTGTCACTTACTTCTTCCATTCTAATGTAAGCATTGAAAACAGTTTAAAAACGGCCTGGAAGTCTTCCATTAAACGCAAATTTACGCGACGTAAGAGTCTCGAAGAAAAATTCTGTTACAAGCCTTGCACCTTCAAGTACACCAGAAACCCTTCATTTCTAAGCGCCCAAGTCAATAATTAAGTTGTGAGATAAAACTTCTCCCAAATTTGCTACACAGTTTTGCCTCTTGGATAGCCAGGATTTTTTCCAATCTTCCCTAATCCCAGCCCCAACAATCTCTGCGAGGGGAGACACGAGTCTCAGGTCTCCTAGGATCTGGCCAGGAGTAGTGAACTCGCTGTTTCCACTTCATAAAATCTTTAGCCAAGCTGAAAGCTTTCCCGTATGTCAAATACACAGCACAGACTCACTCGCTAGCTCTCTCCCCTTCCTTCTTATCTCTTTCTTTCTCTCCTCTTTGTGGGGGGAGTAGCCAGGGCACAGAGAGACTAAGAGAACAATGGAAAAGATTTTGAGGGAAAAGGGGGATTGGTGTTCACAGATTCAAAAATTAGAAGCCTGCAGTTGTCCTAGGAAATTGTTGACCTCCGTTCATTTTTTCTTTCCAAACAGATCTGCTTCTTCCAATAGATGAGATAACATTTGCTTTTATTTTGTCCTTCTGAATTAGTTCCTATGTAGAAAACATTTAACTACGGTTTTTTAGTCAGTTGCAGAAACTAAACGGTGCCCTCACTCTCACCTCACGGTCCTCACCGCAGAAAAGCCTCTTCTGGGTCTCAGGATCATAGATTTTGATAAAGCTAACATGTGTGTGTATGGAGAGGGTATAAAGCGGAATTTCTAAAATATATTTGGCAAACGTGAGAGCAGAACTATTTATTAAACTAAAGATTGGGCGACGTTCCACTGGATAAAGGTCAATGAATTTGAGAGGTTGATTTTAAGCCAAATCTTTTATGTTTTGTATCTTCATTGGGATAACAATTTGCGGGAACAAGGAAGTGAAAAAAAGCGAGAGATTAGTTTGGTCGCTGTTTCATCATCCTGTCTCCCCCAGTACCTTGAAAAGACGAGAGCGCCGCAAAGTGGGTTTGCAGACAAATTAACGCGCGAAGGAGCGCAATTCTGGTCTTAAGAAGGGAATCCCGGAACAAGCTTTTAACCGACCACCTGGGTATTCATGGCTTTCAGCTTTAGCCTACGACAGAGAGAAGCCAAGAGCCTCTGCCAGCTCTCCGGAAGAAGTGACCCGCGGCTCCTAACACTTTCCAGGGGCAGAAACAATGCACCTGTCCCTTAGATAACCTTTTGCACCCACTGAGTTTGCCTTGCTCGAGATAAACATCAGGAATCATCGGCTGCTAAATAAATCAAGCGATTGCTTCTAATACATTTCCATTTCGCTCTCAATAAGCAGACTCAACAGGCACGGCGTACAGCAACCTTGCAGGATGAGCGCACACATCTTTTTATAGTTACTTGGCTTGGTGTGTTTGCATCCATGTATAGAGGGAGAGAGAGAAGAGGACCCAGAATTGTTTTACCTGTTATAAATCGGAGAAGGGGAAAGACAGGAGTAAGAAAAATAAAGTTATGATTTTTCTTTCCTCAAAGAAAACGATTTATGTTTCATTTTTCAAAACCAATTATGCTCATTTTGTGTCAACCAGAGGAAAATAACTCTTCTGAAGTTATTGCTCTTTTTTTTTTTTTTTTTACGGACTCACAGAAATCTGAAAACAGAAATGACATCAGGAACATCTTCCTTCCCATCTTTTATAAATGAGGAAACTACTACCCCTTACTTGCCCCCAAATTACACAGTCAGAAAGTGTCAATATCCAGAACTGATTCTTACTACACCCATCCACTAGGTCAATGAGTCCACAAGTTTTTCCTAAGAACTCGAGTTATGCAAATGTTTGGGATTTTTTGCTCTTACCACAATAATAGGCAGATATTTATACTTTTAAATGTTAGTGGCATTATATATGAATTGGAGACAATGCCAGCTTCATTTAAGAAAGCCACTTTACATTTCTTCTCCAGAGAAAAATAGCCATAACAAAATATCTGATTGGAAATTCTATGTCACACTGATTGAAAAGTGAGGATGAATTCTTCTAACCCATTGAGACATGCACAAAAAGCCAAATCACTCTGTGATAAATTAAGTACTCAAACTTCAAATGAGGACTTTAACCTCTTTTCTTTTCTTCATTCTATTTCTTTCTTTCTTTTTATGTTGGCATTTCTTTGAAAGAGATGTACAATCACATTTCCATTTTTAGGTTCTGCTATGAAGTTTGCATAACAAACGCCGGGCAGCTCGCTCTCTTACACTCCATTAACAAGCTGTAACATATAGCTGCAGGTTGCTATAATCTCATTAATATTTTGGAAACTTGAATATTGAGTATTTCTGAGCGCTCATTCCCCATATGCCAGACTACTCCTGCCATGCTGACTGGTTCCTTTCTCTCCATTATTAGCAATTAGCTTCTACCTTCCAAAGTCAGATCCAAGTATCCAAGATACTAGCAAAGGAATCAACTATGTGTGCAAGTTAAGCATGCTTAATATCACCCAAACAAACAAAGAGGCAGCATTTCTTAAAGTAATGAAGATAGATAAATCGGGTTAGTCTTTTGAGACACTGCTGGTGCTTTCTAGAGTTTTAGATACTTTAAGCAGCTTGCTTTATATTCCGTCTTTGCCTTCCACCCCAACACCACTTTTATTTGTGGAGGCTTTTGGAGCACCGCACTTTGGGAAACTTATTTGATTTCAGAGATAGCTAAAGGAAGATTATTTTTGGCAACTGGCAAGTTTAAACACGTTCTCTCTGGGACATTGCTTACTGGGGGTCTAGCTTGACTAGAAAATAAGGGGGGGGAGTTAATTTCCTTACTCTTAACCAATGCAGGACCAATGCTTTAATTAGGCCTTTCTATTGATTTTAGAGATTTAAACCTGAACCAAGTAAGGGGTGTTTTATCAAAGGATATCTTGTAATTATTTCTCTCCTCTGTTCATTTCAAAATTCGAGAAAGAGATGCTCAACTTCATCGTAGCAGTCCCAAGCCCCAGTTAGAACAGGAAACGAAGAGTGTCAGACCCACTTGTCAACTGCAATCTAGACTTGTCAACTGCAGACTGGAAAAACCAGCAAGTACTAGTGAGGGGTAAAGACCTCTAGTAGTTGAATTACTTGCAGTTAGCTTTGTGAGAAGAGGTTGGAGATTGGGGAGGAGGGTGTATAGCCAAGATGTAAATTTTCCTCCTTGTTTTTGACTGTACTCTCACCAGCCACCCTCAGGCCTAGGCTGAGCCGAATCTCAGACTCCAACCACTGAGGTCCCTCTCCTTCTGCTAGGCCCCTAACTAGAAAAGGCGGAGAATGGGTTAAATCCTGGGACGCAGGGGAGAGGCAGGGGAGGAGAGAAGTCGGGGGAAGATAAAGAAAAGGACAGGAACCAAGAAGCGTGGGGGTGGTTTGCCGTAATGTGAGTGTTTCTTAATTAGAGAACGGTTGACAATAGAGGGGTTGGCAGAGGCTCCTGGCCGCGGTGCGGAGCGTCTGGAGCGGAGCACGCGCTGTCAGCTGGTGAGCGCACTCTCCTTTCAGGCAGCTCCCCGGGGAGCTGCGCGGCCACATTTAACACCATCATCACCCCTCCCCGGCCTCCTCAACCTCAGCGTCCTCCTCGTCGACAGCCTTCTTCGGCCCCCCACCGGCAGAACTCACAGAAGCGAGAGTCTCTCGCCGCCTCCCGCGCCTGGCCCGGGCCCCTCTCCTCCCCCAGCTTCGCAGCGGGAGCCGCCACTGCCCACTGCACCTCCCAGCAACCAGCCAGGCAAGAAAAGAAGCTGCGCGAAGTTAAAACCAAGCAATGCCAAGGGGAGGGGAAGCTGGAGGAAGAGGCGGCGGGAGAGCTGTGGGGTCGTCCAGGAAAAGTTGGGCTGGGGGCTGAGGCACCTGAAGCAGTGAACCAGGACTAGGAAGCAAGCGCATCCTCCGCGCAAGAGGCCGTGCAAACGAGCTCCCTCCAGCCCGCGCGACTAGCCGCCCCAGGGCTTGCAGTGGAAGGTCCACTCCCCATTTCTAGCCAAAGATACATTTCCTCAGTCCCTCCTTTATTCTAAAATATTCTCTATTGTATATATATGGATACTGTTGAAGTTCTTAGAGTTTAGACGTAAATTTAGAAGACAGCCCACTGGCATCGTCTCTCAGGGCTGGGACACACGTACCTGACTTTTCTTTCCTTCACTCCTTAAGAAAAGAAAAGCAGAGTTAAGTATTTTGGTCCAAAGATTTTAGGCCTCTTTGCATCCCAGCGATCCTGTTCCAACTTCAGCCCTGCTCCCCCTGCTCCAAAACAAACAAGCAAATAAAATAGGTGTTTGCTGCCCAGTCTGCAGGAGGGCCCCATGCTACAAATTCATACTTTACCCCACGGAAACCAGAAGTTTCCTGCATATGGATGAAAAACAAGATGCTATCCAATATAAGTATCATCCTCCCTCCCTCCCTCTCCCTCTCTCCCTCTCTCTCTCTCTCTCTCTCCCTAACAATCCTGATTGAAGAGTTAAGAGATCTGATAAGGAAAGCAGTGTTCTGATAGCCTGCTGGCTCACCAGGCCCGGCTACTGTCAAGATGATGAAGGAAAGTGTAAGCTAGGATCTCAGGTGTTGTCTTGGGATTTCTCAAACCAACAAATGTCATTGCTCTTTTGGGCCACTGGCCACTTACTGGTCTATTCTAGAGAGAGTTTTTCCTACCTTCCAGCCCCTACAAACCCCTGGAGCTCAGGTGCTGGTGGGGGAAGGGCTAGGATTGGGAGGCAGGGGCGAGGTAGCATTTGAGGAAGGAGTAGGCGTCATTCTTTATATCTTAAAGGCCACAAAACCAGGAGAGAGCTGAAAACTTAGGGCCACCAGTTGACTAGGAAGATGGAAGGCCAGTTCTTTTCATTTTCAATTAGGTGTATTTATTTCTGGAAACAACCTAGCAGAAATGTACAGGACGATTTTTTTTTTCTTTAAATTTTCCTCTAACCCAAGAGATATTGATACAGTAGGTCAAGGCAGAATTCCAGGAATCTTCATACAGGTTTCCCAGGTGAATCTGATGCCAGTGGAGCAAGGACTACACTGTGAAAAGCACTGACCTAAAGGAGTTCCTGTTAGACCTCTTCTCGGGATTGCCTGTGAAAATAGGCACTGGCTAATCTGCCCCTTTGCCTTCTTTTACAATACTCAGTCATTTTTCCAAGAGGAGAGAAGCAGACAGCTTAGCTTCTTGGATCCCATGAACCTGACTTTCTTGCTTATGAGGCCTGAGACAACAGGCTCGAGGCCTGAGGTGACTCAACTCTAAAGTGATCCCAGCTCCCTTTGGAGCCATAAGGTCATCGGTCCAGGAGGTCCAAAACATGGGCCCCCGGGCTCAGTGAGAGAAGCCAAAATCATAACTGCTTGTGAAAAGCAGGGAGCAAGAATTTTCTCAGGCTACGTAAACTCTAAGAGAAATAAGGAGATGGGGTAAGATTGTCATGAAGCCCTTTGACTATCACATCGCTCTGTAATAACTCCAGCATGAACTCAGAGGGCCATGGACTGTGACGGAGGGGTCAGCCATCTACAACCTGACTGAAGAAGTAGCTGTTCCCTTGTGTTAGTAATGATGATCAAAGAACACAGAGAAAATCAATTTTATGAAGGCAATGCTATCATGAGACAGCGCAACATTTTTTAGCGATTAATTCTTTTATTCATTCCAAACTCCTGCTCCGCTGTCTCTTATTCATATTCCCCCATCTTCCCCTTCTTTTCTTCAATGAATGAATACTTACTGGGTGGTACCGATGGTAGAGTAACACTGGGCTTAACCACCATGAGAGAGATACACAAAAATAAAATAGAGCCTTACAGAACTTAGAACTTGGTTGGAATCTCAGAATAAAACACGGAAAAGAAGCATCATCCCCAAGGTGAGAGTACATTCTTGCTACAGAGGGGTCCATCAGCTTAGACTGTAGCCTTATGTCTGCCATCAAATTGTTTCACCCACAGTTCCGAGGGTACCCGGTTTGTAGCCTTCATTGTTTCTCTCAGAAATAATAGACATTCCAAGTGGCTTGAAACCCTAAGTGCCAACCTTCAAGTCAACCACAGTACCAATCTCTTCTTCTTGAGCTCAGAGGATACTTCTCTTTCTTATGAAGTTGGTAGTGAGAGTGTAGGCCTAATTTCATACCAGAAGAAACTGAGGCTCTGAGAGAGGTGAAACAGCCTGCCTAAGGTAACAGAGCCTCTCCATACCACACAAGTCCGGGTCAGCCCTGAGTCTAAGCTTCGCCTGCCTCAAGTGCATATTTTAAGCCAGTCACCTTACACTGTTCCTCTTGCTCTTGCTCAGACTCAGAGGTGAGAGATTCCTGAACTCTTCCACTTTACATTTGCTCTAGAGACGGAGAATCCTTTGGAGGTGGCCATGGAGCAGGCTCCATTTCCGAGTGATAGATTTGAGAGACTTACTGGTTAGAATAATTTTCATTTGGAATGCCAGCTTTCCTCCTCTGACCGACTGATACTGGACATGGGTGCCTCTTATTATCTATACAAACTCATTTCTGCTCTCATCTAGAAAAATCCATCCAAATACTAAATAGCATGTGAAGGTTAGGGAATGGGCCTAAAGAATGTTATATGAAAGTGTGTCCTGAAGAGTAATGGCCTGGAAGCAAGTCATTTCCCAAAATTCTGCTCTGTGTATGCTTGTAAGAATGGGAGGGAAGTGGGGCTATAATTTTTATTGTTTCTCTTGGAGGGAGAAGTAAATTAACTTGCTACATTTGTAGCTGTGGATTCATTCAGTGATAACATACATTTTTTATTTGCCTGGTCATCTGAGCTATTGGCTTTTTTCCCTTAAAGCTTCCTCCAAGCACACCTTTACCACTGTCTGAGTGGTTCAGTGTCTGAAAAATATCTTTTTGTTTTGAAAAGCTCTGTTCTTTACCTACCAAGAGTCAGTACTCCATTTTATAGCATTGCTGCTCAGCAGTTTAGGGCAATCGCTTTTGTGATGCTTGTCCCTTGGATGCTTTCAACGCCACAAGGAGTGAAGTGAGGAGTATGGGGTATCTGAAAAGTAGGATGTATTTCTAATCAAAAAAGAAAAGTTTGCAAGCTACTCCATAGGCCAGATTTTAGGAACAAGAGATGCACCTTGTACTTGCTGTCATGTCTAGCCATTTTCTCACAGAACATTTTTCCCCTTTGCTCCTTCTCCCACCTGCATACCAGGATAGCACCTAAGGATTTAGTTCAGAGCCCTTTTTGCCAAGACCTAAACCCAGACTGCAGCTCCAATTTCCAGCAGGAAGCAGAAAGCTGTGACACAGGCTCTTTCCTATTTGGCCTTACTTTGGAACAACCCTAAGAGTTCACTGTGGGCCAGGGCGCTACTTTCCCAATATTTTGTCCTGTCTCTCTCCTTGTTCCTTTGCCGTGTCCATTTTGCTATCAACAAAGAGAGGTGTGATCTACCCAGACCAGGGGCATTGGCTTTGTTTCAGTGTTTTCTCATATGTCCGTCACCCTGTGTTGACCAGTTGGGCCAAGGACTGAAGGGGTGAGGCTGGGAGGCATGGTTACTGGGCCAAATACTGTATGGATGAGGAGCCTGAGGCTCCTCGGGGCTGTAGGAGAGGAGTAATTTGGAAGGGTCTGTTTGGCAGAGTCTCTGGAGCACTGTTCCACATGCCGGGCATTTTATAGACAGGTTCCTTTTGGTGGACCTCTCCCCACCCTCACACTCTTGGGAAACAAAGGAGAAAATAATTCATCTTGTTAATTAAGGGTTGTCCTCAAAACTCTGCTTTTACCTCCGAGCTCACCTCCTTTTGGGTGCCTCCCCAATCCTCCAAGGTCTAGTGAAGATTTATTTTTTTTCTTCTCTCCTGGGACCCCATGCAAAGCTTTTTCTTAAGCGGTTGGTATTGCTGATTTATTTATAAAAGGCCAGTCCCTTAGGGATAGGAACCCATATTTAATTGACTTTGCCACTGTCCTAACGGTAGGCAGATAATGCCCACGGAAGAGAGCAGTGAAGACCAAGGTCGCCCAGGTTGCTGGGTGCTCTGGCTGGCTACAGAACTCCTTGTCTCACGTTCTCTTTACATTAGATAGACTCTTTAAATTGATTGCAGCCAACACCAGAACCTCTCCCTCTGCCTGGAAAACTCCTACAAGATCTTTCTAACAGGTTCTTCCCTCCCTTCTTCAACTGTTTTCCTAAGCCCTGAATTCCCCAAGCAGAGTTTAGCGTCACTCCACTGTGCTCCCAATGGTCCTTTCAGTAAGTGACATTGTAACAGTTTTTGGAAGTGCTTTTCTCTGAGCCCCTTGAGTCGGGCAGGCTCTTATTCACTTTTGTGTATCCCAGCTCAGAGACGCCCCCAGGATACCTTGCCGGGACTCGTCTGGACCGGCAGATGCCCGGAGGCCAGTCTTGGGAAGCGCTTCCCGCGCTGACTCCTCCTCTCCGAGGTCGAGGACGCGTTAGCGCTGGTGTGACGGAGCGGGTACCCGACTGGATCCCCGGGAGGCGGAGGCGCGATTCCAGCCTCCTGCCCCCAGACTTTTTTTTTTTTTTTTTTTATCGATACCTGCGTTTTCTAGAGTACTGCTCTGTGCACCGTCTTCTCTTCTTTTTTATGAGCCCTCGCATGCTTTTCATTCATTCTCTTCTTTCAGTTTCCACTTCCCTATCATTTCCCCCCAGTCCTCTGTCATCCCTTGGTCCCTTTCCCACCATTTCCTTCCCCCACGCCCTCGACCCTTGCTTCCCAATATTGATCCTTCTTAGTCGTTTTATTTTGCGTCTTTGCTCCTTTACCCACTTCTCCCCAACCTCATTGGTCTCCATTCCCCGGGGCTTCCCTCTTCGCCTCCTGCCTCCCTCGCACAGTCGGGGCAAGACCAGAGCAGCCGCTGCGCTGCGTGGCGAGCGAGGCAGCACCGCTTCTTCCCAGGAGCCGGGCGGGGGCTGGTGCAAGTGACTATCTTGCAGAGATGGGAGAATCTGCAGCGCCTCCTATAGGAGCAGCTGCGGGCTTCGCCCCTTAACCCTGGCCCGGCATGGAGCGGAGGTGGGGAGGTGCAGGCGGTGGCCGAGACCGGGGGAAACCAGATCTCCCGGCACTGTGAACTGAAGCGTTTTCTCTCCTATTCTTTTTTACCCACCCCTCTCTTCTGACAAAACTACCTAGCAGTGTTTCGTGGCTGCGCTGTCGACTTTCACCTCCTAATCTCCGTCAATGAACTCGGGAACACTGATGCAGCGCAGCATCAGCCCATCTGTTGATCAAGAGTCTGAGATCTCTATTCCCTCCTGGGTGAGAATTCTTCCCCAGGCAGGCCCCTTGCTGTAGTAGCCTTCATTTAACACTCCCCTCATCGTTTGCATCTGAGCGCCTCAACACCTCTTTTCTCAGAACAATCCCTCCTCCAGCCTGCAGGACTCGCCGGACTTCCGGCTATACCATTGTCAAGTTCACTGGATGCAACCCAAAGAACGCGCTGCTGCTTGCAGCACCAAATAGCCATTAAGCAGTAAACTTTTCAGGATAATTTCTCTCTAAAAGTAGTCCTCAGTTCTGTTTCTTTTTTTTCATGTACCCTTTTCAATTTGTTTTCATCTAGGCAATAAATGAAATTCCCCCAAAGACGCTGTCTTTGATCAATGGGAATAATTTTGTCCGTCATGCTTGTAAACTGGTTTGCGGAAGATTTACAGAGAACCATAGAGGAAATGAAATGAACCATTCAGAACTGTGTCCTGAGGTTTACCTAGGTAATTGAGCCTTTCACTGGGTCCTCCTGAATTTTTCATCAGTAAACTGGTTTCATCTCCAACTGATGGTTTCACCATTATTATATGTTTCAGAGCAGCAGAAGCTTTAAATTGTTTCAACATTTGCCCCATAAGTTTAAAATGCATGCATGAATAAGACATTTGGTTAAAATCATACTTCTAGAAATCAGATACGGGCAAGGGGGGGGGGTGCTACTGTAAAACCTGCAGAAGGATTTGCACCTGTTCTACTTGTGGTTGCTAAATGACTGCTCCAGTCTAGAGGTATTCACCAGGACAGCTGGCAGATAGGGGGTTAATCATTACAGAAAATGATGCAGCCTATCTTTTCAGTTTGGTTTATACAGAAGGGCAGTAAAGATTTATGCTTCAGGAGAAGGATAAAACTGTTATTTTCAGAGTGTGGTTGACTCCTTTGTTGATCCATGTTAAAGAACATCCTCAGCTCTCCTAGAAGAGCTCTGATTCTCGTGCTTTCCCTGCCTTGACTGTTTTAGGCTATATAAAAAACTTCTTAGGTTTCCGAAAAGTTCGAACATCTAACACTTATAAGAATTTTGAACTATAGTAACATTTTTAAAAGAGAAAATTCTCTGGATATTTCATTAAATTAGATAATACTGTTTGGCTAAATTAGTTTACTTTCTTGCGATGTTTGAAAAAGAAGGGTGTATCCTCCAATATTTCTAATTACTGCGAATCACATCTTAATTTAGAAAAAAATAGTGAGCTGGCCTTTTTTTTTCTCATGGAGGGGATGCTTATTTATTTCTTATATTTGTGGAAAATTAATTCATGGATATAAATATGATAGGTATATCTTATTACTATATATCTCTCTCCTAATGTATTTTCCAATTCCAGTAAAGGAAAGTTCAAAGAGCTTTCTGTCACCAGCTAGTTATCAACAAAAACAGCATTCATTGCCATTCTGCCTTCAGGCAGCATCTGAAGCTCCTACAGTTCGATCCTGTGATTATTAACTCACTTCCCACCAGTATCTTATAGAGGCCCATTATCTCCTGTCAATATTTTTATAGCCTATGAGGAGAAGTCCTGCTTTACTTCCTGTTAGAAGGGTGGATACAGGGTTTTTTCTTCTTTTTTTAAAGTAGATAAATATGTACTCTACAAATATGTTTGACTGAGGAGGTGAAAAGGGAGGGAAAGGGGAGCCTAGCATCTGCTGTCCCGCGGGCTCATTGTGTGGTTAATAATTGCTCCAGAATAGTTGCACAGGGTGTAGGCTTTCAGAAACAGGGAGTACTGAAAGATCCAGTCTGAAGACCCTCTTCAGTTCTGTTCATACACCAAATCCCGTATGGGAGAAAGGTTTTTGTTTCTGTTGTTGTTGGGTTTTTTTAACCAAATTATCTCGGTGTAAACCATTTTGCTTTCCTTGCTTTGAGAAATCTCTTAAGATACATTTCCTGAAAGAGATGAACTGGTGTATAGTTTTCCCATCCCAGAGACTGGAGCTACACAACATAAGACTGTCATGAGGGTATGTTGTGAATACAAGGTTACTGTTATCAAGGATCTACTTTGTATGAATAAACAGTATTTTAAACATTTATGCAAATGAAACAGCCTTTAGTTCAAAGCATGTACTTTAAAAAGTGACATTTATCACCTTCCTGTATTCTCTGCTTCGTGGCTGCTCTGAACAGTTAAAAGACCAAGGCAAATGAACACAGATGTGGGATAACATGAAATATTGTGATGAATCATGACATTTTTTAATATAAATTGACACATAATATTCAAACTCTGAAAATTTTCAAGTTGAAAACCCTTCTGTCAAGAATGAGAAATAGAAGACTCTTTCTGTGTTTAGAGTTATATCTTTTTAAAAGGGTAGTAGACATGAAGTCAATAAATATGCTTCATTCCGAGTTTTCTCGCTTATTAATTCTGTGTAACTCAGGCAAAGTATTTACCTCTCTGAGCCTCAGTATCCTTATCTATAAAAGAAGAAAGAACAATTAAACCTAAGCTTCTTACCTCAGAGGTTGTTGGGAGAATCATATAAGAGCATACCTATCATATAATATAACATATAAAAATCCTGTAAGATGACATGTGTGTATCAGTCATGTTAGGCCAGGCTATGCTCTGGTGACAAGACCAAAATCTCAGTGACCTAAGCAACAAAAGTTTATTTCTTGCTCATGATGTAAAACTATAACAGATCAGCTGGGGCTCAGCTTGTGATCACTTAGGGACCCAGAATGACACAGTAGCCATCATCTCCAACATCGCTAGTAACCAGATGCAGAAGGAAAGAAGGGTCTGGAGGCAATTATGTCATCTGCTTGGAACTGACACATCACTTCTGCTCATAATTCATTGGCCAGAGCTACTCACAAGGCCCCATCCAACCACAGAGAGGTCAGGAAGCACAATCCCACCATGGAAGAGAATCAGGATCGTTTGGAGTATAGCGTTACCACCACCACAGTTTGTAGAGGAAAAATGCAAATGGCAAAGTGCATTGCAGGTGAAAAGTGTTATTTATAAAAGTATACGGGGTATATCTGAGAATTAGGGCTAATGTGAATTACGCTAAAATCCTTTTGTGATTTAATTCTCTAAAGTAAACTTAATTGAGGGTCATTAAATTAGATGGCATGGATATATTTCCTTGGAGTTACAGGAAACATTGACCCAGAGCTTCCTAAGAAGCTTGATATTTTACTTGACTCCAAACCAGATCACAGTTTTCCTAACATCCAGATCCTTAGACATTCACTGAGATATGTGATTTTAAAAAATTACATCTTTAGGCAACAATAAAATTTCTTTTTGTGCTCTTGAAAGTGCAAAATTAGTGGTAAATAATTACTGTATTTATCATTTATGGATAAATCAATCATCTCCAAGGTTAGGTCTCAGTCAGATATAAAGGAGTAAGAAACAGCCAATTTTAGCTAGGATTGCAAAGTGGAACAAATACATTAAGGTGCTGACAACCTCTGTTTTGGGGATATTCGTCATTGTGAAATTTTGTCTTGATTCACAAGTTGGGTGGACTGATTTTGCCTAAGACTTTAGGCCCAGAGTTGCAAATTGACCTACAGACTACCTTCACTTGTCAGCCTTGTTTACTTCAACCTGCAACAGTGGTTTTAGTTTGTCTTTGCTTCTACATTTTTCTCTATTATTTGAGTTGCTTTGATTAAAAAAAAAAAAACTGGTCCATTTGTAAGTTTGTCTCAGCTAACAGGCCAAGCCAAGTTGGTCATTTGGATGATGGTGCTAATCTAACAGAAGTGGTGAGCAGAATAATGCTTACCTATTTAACCTCTATTGAAAAGGCAACTATTTTTCCATAGTGGAAAATGAGTGAAAAATGTTCTCTACAACTTTCACCCTTGGTCACCAACTCATCTAAGAATAGTTTTCAATTTTTACTGCGTATCTACTATGGTCAGCATTGTATTAAATTATAAAAGATTTATAGGTGAGGGGAGAGTTGGGTGTATTTTAAAGCATAAGTACAGTTTGTGCCTTCTCTTTTTGGGGGTATTCTTCCTTCATCTTATATTTACTTAGAACCTATTGTGGGCCAGTCATTTTTTAGGTGCTGAAGAGAGAGATCCCTGCCCTCATAGACTTTGTATTCTACCAAGGAAAGAGAGACAATAATAAGATAAATAAGCAAAGTAGTTAGTGGTATAGGTACTGATAATCATTAGCAGGGAAAATTAATGCCAGAAAGGATAATATGCAGGGTTGGGAAAGGAATTGAAATTTTGCTTTGAGTGGCCAAGGAAAACTTTGCTGGGAAAAAAGAAAATGTTGAAGCTAGCTCTTTGGATATTGGGGGGAAAATACTTTAGGTAGGGAACAGCAAGTGCAAAGGCCCTGAGATGGGAGTATCCCTGCTGTGTGCAAAGATGACCAGGAGTCCAGGGTGGCTGGTGTGGAATGAGAGGACAAGAGAGCAAGTTAGAGAAATAAACAGAGTCAAATCTCCTATACCCTCATATATTGGAGATGGAATTTGACTTTTATAGAATGAAATAAGGAGCCATCTCAGGGTTTTAAACAGATAACTGACATGATGTGAGTTATGTTTTATCGGACCCTCTCTAGATGTTGTATTGAGAATAGACTGCAGAAGGATGAGGGCAGAAGCAGTTAATTCAGGTGAGAGATGTTGGTGGTTTAGATAAAGTAATTAGTGTGAATCGTGAGAACTTGTCAAATTCTGGGCATGGTTTAAATGTACAGACAACAGGATTGGCTGACATACTGGAAGTGAGATGTAAGACAAAGAGAGGGGACTAAGGTCACACCAAAGTTTTTGTTCTGAGCAACTGGAAGAATGGAGTTGCCATTAGCTGAGATGAGAAAGACAGCAGAAGAAACAGCTTTGGTGTGGTGGGAAGGGGTTTTGGATGTGCTGTCTTCTTTAAGGAGATCTTATCAACTTCTCTGCTGAGTGTCAAGACGGATTAATCTGCTTGAACAAAAGGAAGGGAGTCAAGAGGTACAAACTTACAGTTATAAAATAAATAAGTCATGGGGATGTAGTGTACAGCATGGCAACTATAGTTAATAATATTGTACAGCACATTTGAAAGTTGCTAAGAGAGTAGATCTTAAAAGTTCTCATCCCAAGAAGAAAGAATTCTGTAACTACGTGTGGTGATGCATGTTAATTAGACTTTTTGTAGTGATCATTTCACAATGTATACAAGTATCAAATCATTATGTTGTACACATGAAACTTATTTAATGCTGTAAGTCAACTATACCTCAAAAAAAAGTATAAATCTGTTAGAACTAAAACAGAACAAAGTTTAATTAACTTCAAAGTAGTAGTGGAGAGAATACTATGTATTATTAGGAAACCTGAATTCTAATCACTTAATGTTTAGGTATCTGGGTTCAAATCCTGCCATCATCACTTACTACATCATGTGATCTTGAATGAGTTACTTAACCTCTCTAGAGAGTTTTGTTTCTTCATTTGTCAAGTGGGTGTAATTTTACTACTTTATAGATTTAACTATATTGTGGGCTTAACACAATGCCTTGCACATAATGAGCAAACAAGAAATATTTGCCAGTAGTTGCTGAAGCAATAACATGATTTGTGTCTCTTGTTAGATTAAGACCTCATTAAATATAGGATATCTCTCATTCTTCTTTGATTTGCTACACCTAGCAAAGAATTTGGAATATAGTAACTGTTAAATTACTGAGAGCCTGCAGCTGAGAGCAGCAGAGAAAGGCTGGAACATGAACCCCTCCCCTAGCACTGGCCATTTAGTCGTCATTCTGTCTAAATCCAGGTGGCAATGGTGGAAACAGTTTATATGGGTAATAGAGATTGAACAGATCTTTGTCTGTAGTGTTGTGAGGAAAGTTAGGTCAGGTAAAAGAAAGAGCCCAAAGAAAAGCAGAGAAATGGAAATATGTGTGATATTCTCTCTGCTCAGATTCCCTAGCACTTAAGTAAATCTCAGCCTCCATATATTACTCATTTATATTTTCACACTAGACTAGTACTATCAAGAGGATGTATAAAACAGAATGAACCAAAGTAAGCTAAAAGGAACTCATGATATGAAGAACTCACCTTAGAACTGAGAGATCAAACTTCTAGTCATTTCGCTGCTAAGTACTAACCAGTGTGAGTGTAGACTCCTTGAACCTCAGTTCTTACATCTGTTAAAACTTACATGCTTGTTGTGAGGATAAAATGAGATCATTCATGTGAAATTTATTAATAAATTTATAAATCTATCTGTAAACTGCAAAGAACTATTAGAGTACAATGGAAATCCCAAAATTTGAGCAATAAATTGTGGGTTAAGAGTATTTGAGAAAGATTAAAGTTCTAAGGAAGATGGAGGAAGCACACTCTGGCCCGTCTCTGCCACTGAATGAAAGTACAAATGCTGGCGCAGCTATATTAAGATGCTGAAAAGTAAAATTTAGCAGGAAGATTGGGGAAAAGGCCAGGATCTGAAGTGACACCAACCAGTGGTGAGTTTCCTGTATTTATTTTCCTCCGTTATCTGCTGGTATGGACTCAAGGGAAGCTCTCAATCTAGAAGTGTGCATAGGAAAGGAACAAAAAAAGCTCAAAGAAAAGCCATCGCTTTTTGGGAAAGGGATCGTGGGAAAGAAAAATCCCATGGGTCAAGAGAAAGGAGGAAATTTCCTGATAGTGGCCAACAAAGCACCCCAAACTCAGATGACGGGGAGAGCTATGGTCCCAAGGGTATGAAGTGAATCTCCCCTGTTTTTTTCTTTCTCTATCCTCCTTCTGCTTGGCAGTAGATGCAGAGATAGTTACAAGAAGCTTATAGTAGACACAGGAAATTAAAGCCCTAGCTTTCTGTATGGGCGACCAGGAAGGAAGGCCTGGGAGCTGGAAGGTGTTCGGGAGATCATGGTGAAGAAGAGGAAAATCAAGAAATTAAACTCATAAAGTTCTTCATGTACTCCTGGGCTGACCTAAGAGCTGTACATGCATGGATCTGACTCTAAATAGCATACCACAGGCTTTGACAACTAAATTGCAACGTAGAACACTGCATTGGTTCCAGACTGACCACTGGTGGCATTCACATGGTACTGATCTTGATAGCACAGCAAACACTTTGAAAACTGAAATGACATTTGAACCACAGACCACAGAGGACAAGTCAGAACTTGGAGCCTCTGCCTAACCTGGTTTATTACCTGCTGAAACAAACAAAAAAAAATCAACTTTCTCCTTAAGAGTTAAGCAAAACCCAGGGTCAGCATACTATTTAATTGAGGATATAATTAAAGATCGTTTGCCATATAAAGAATCAAGAAGATCTCAACTCACAAGGCAAAAGACAATTAATGGATGCCTTGATGATACAGATATTGAAATTGTCCAGTGAAGACTGCAAAGAAGCTCTTATAACTGTGCTTCAAGAAGAAAGAGAGAACACTCTTGAAATACATGAAAAGTCTCAGCAAAGAAATAGAAGAACCAAATGGAATTGTAGAATTAAAATACTCAATAACATAAAAAATATTCGCTATATAGGCTCAACAGCAAAATGGAGATGACAGAATAGAGTCAGTAAACTTGAAAAGTAGATCAACAAAAATTATCCTAAACAACAGAGACAAAAAAGATTGTAAAAAAAAAAAAAAATGAACAGAGTCTTAGGAACTGTAGGATCAAAAGGCCTAAGTTTCTTATGTGGTCAAAGTCCCAAAAGGAGAGGAGAAAGAATATGAAGTATAAAAAATATTTGGGGGCCAGTCCGGTGGCATAGTGGTTAAGTTCACACACTCTGCTTCAGTGGCCCAGGGTTCATGGGTTTGGATCCCAGGCATGGACCTACACACTGCTCATCAAGTCATGCTAGGATAGCATCCCACATACAAAATAGAGGAAGACTGGCACAGATGTTTGCTCAAGGCCAATCTTCCTCAAGCAAAAAGAGGAAGATTGGCAACACATATTAGCTCAGAGCCAATCTTCGTCACCAAAATATATATATATATATATATATATATATATATATATATATATATATTTTAAATAATGGTTGAAAATTTCCCAAATTTGCAAAAGACACAAACATACACATTCTAGAAGCTTAGTAAACTACAAAGATGATCATTTTAAAGAAATCAGTGCCCAGATATATCATAATCAAACTAATGAACAATAAAGACAAAGAAAAAGGCCTGATAGCAACCAGAGGAAAATACGTTACCTCTAAGGTAACAAAGATTTGAATGACTGGATTTGTCATCAGACACCATGGAAATCAGAAGGAAGTGGAATAGAATCTTCGAAGTCCTGAAAGAAAAGAACTGTCAACCCAGAATTCTATACCCAGTAAAAATATCTTTCAGGATTTTTTTTTTTTTTAGCTAAGAAATTATAAGATGAAGGAGAATAGGGGAGTTTATCACCACAGACCTACTCTAAAAAGTGCCAAAGGAAGTTTCTTAAACAGAAGGAAAATGATACAAGATGTAAATTTAGAACATTAAGAATGAAGAAAGAGTAACAAAAATGGTAGAAGCTGGATAAATATAATAGATTATTTTTCTCCTTTAAATTATTTAAAATATGTATATCTGTCAAAAGCAAAAATTATTGCTTTCAAAAGCATTGTCTTGGTGAGATACTCAATGTATGGAGAAGTAATGCATTAGACAATTGCAACATAAATGGGGCGGGGGGTAAAGGAGCCCATAGGAGTTTTCTACATTCTCTGAATTGGTAAAATACTAATTCTAAGTAGACAGTGAAAACTTAAATATCTATATTGTAATCTTTAGAGCAACTATTTTTTAAAAAGCTATATAAAGAGACATAGTAAAAAACTCAATAGATAAATCAGAATAATAAAAATATTAAAATAATCCAAATAAAACAGTAGAGGGGAAACAAAATCCAGAGGGAATAAGAAGAAAATAAATAATAAAATGATAGAACTAATTCCAAACATATCAATAATTTTATTAAATATAAATACTCAAGAAGACAAACTACAAGACAGAGGTTGTCAGAATATTTTTTTAAAAGAACAAGCTCAGCTGTATACTGTCCATAAGAAATCTATTTTAAATATAATGATATAGAGAGGTAAATTTGAAAGAATTAAAAAAGATAAAGCATGCAAACATTAATCAAAAGAAACCTTGAGTGGCTATATTAATATCAGACACAGTAGACTATAAAGCAAAAAAGATTACTAGGGATTAAGAGAGACATTATATAATAATAGAAGAGTCAATTTATAAGAAGACGTAAAAAATGTTAAATATGTATGCTCCTAACAACAGAACTTCAAAATGCATAAGAACAAAACTGATAGAACTGAAAGGAAAAAAATAGACAAATCTGTAATTATACTTAGAAATTTCAACATTTCTTTCTCAATAATTGATAGAATAAACAGACAGAAAAATAATAAGAATATAGAAGTATCAAACAGCACTACTAACCAACTGGATCTAAATTACATTTATAGAGCATCCAATCCAATAAAAGTAGATTACATATTTTTTCTTAAACACACAAGGGATATTCACCAAGATAGACCATATCCAGCATTACCCTGATGCCAAAATCAAAAACAGTATCATAAAATAAAACTACAGACTAATATCCTTCATGAATATAGGTAGGAAAACAATCAACAAGATGCTAACAAATCAAACCCATAAACAAATACAAAGAATAATACACCATGACCAACGGGAATTTGTCCTGGGGATTCAAGGCTCATTAGAGATTTGAAAATCAACCAGTGTGATCCACCATAGTAACATACAAAAGAAGAAAACCCACATAATTGAATTAATTGAAGGAGGAAAAAAGCATTTGACGAAATTCAACATCTCTTCATAATAAAAAATACACAGAGAACTAGGAATAAAGGGAGAATTTCCTTAACCTGATCAAAATCATCTACAAAAACCTGCAGCTATCATCATGCTTCACGATAAAGCAAATACTTTCCCCAAGATATAGAGAATAAAGCAAGATTGTCCAGTCTCATCACTCTTATTCCACATTGTACTGGAAGTCCTACCCAGTGCAAAGAGGCAAGACAAACAGACTGGAAAGTAAGAATTAATCTGTTCCTATTTACAGATTACATGCTTGTATACATAGAAAACCTCAAAGAATCAACAAAAAAGCTCTTAGAACTATTATGTGAGTTTAGTGAGGTTGTAGGTTACAAGTTCAACTCACAAAAATCAATCATATTTATATATACCAGCAATGAAAAATTGGAAGTTCAGATTTTCTAAAAAATAGCATTCATAATAGTTTTTTAAAATTAAATATTTAGGAATAAATCTAACAACTTCAAAACAGTGATAAAAGAAATAAAACAAAACCTAGATCAAGACACATACCCTGTTCATGATTTGGAAGACTCAATATAATTAACAAGTCACTGTTCCTCAAAATGAGGTATAGATTTAACACAATCCCAATCAAAATTCAACTAGGAATTTTTGTAAATATGGATAAACTGATTCTAAAATTTATATGCAAAGAGAAAAGAATTTGGATTGACAAAACAATTTTTAAAAAGAACAACAAAATCACAAGACTTATACTACCCAATTTTAAGAATTGCTATAATGCTACATAATCAACAAATTGTGGTTTTGGCAAAAGGATAGCCACTTGGATCAATGAAACAGAATAGAGCATCCAGAAATAGACCCACACAGTTAAGGTCAATTGATGTTGACAAAGGCACAAAGATAATTCAATTGAGAAAGACAGGCTTTTCAATGAATTCTGTAGGAATAACTGGATATTTGTATGTTTAAAAAAAATGATCCTCAGCCTAAACTTAACATTTTTTGTTAAAATTAACTCAGAGGGGCTTAGCGATGTAAATGTAGCACATAAAACTATAAAACTTTTAGAAGAAAACATAGGAGAAAATCATTGTGACATGAAGTTAGGCAAAGAATTCTTAGAATCAAAACCAAAAGCCTTATACATAAATGAAAAAAACTGATAAATTGAATTCATCAAAATTAAAAACTTTTGCCCTGCAAAAGATACTGGTAAGAGAATGAAAAGACAAAGAAAAAACCGGAAAAACATACTTGCAAATCATGTATATGACAAAGGATATTTGTACAGAATACATAAGGAACTCTCAAAACCCAACAATAAGAAAAGTAATGAGTGTGATGGAATTATTCTGTATCCTGATTCTGATGATGGTTATATGAATTCATACAGGTGTTAAAACTCACAGAAATTCACACCAATAAAATAACTAAATAAAAGTCAATCTTACTGTTTGTTAATTTAAAAAGTAAACTAAAAAGGGTACTTAAAAATAGTTATGCTGGGACCAGCCCAGTGGCGTACTGGTTAAGTTCGTGCGCTCCACTTCGGCAGCCCGGGATTGGCCGGTTTGGATCCCAGGCATGGACATATGCACCACTCATCAAGCCACACTGTAGTAGGCATTCCACATATAAAATAGAGGAAGATGGGCACAGACGTTAGCTCAGGGCCATTCTTCCTCAAGAAAAAAAGTTACGATGATTCTAGAAAAATAAAACTGCTACCAAAGAAAGTGAATGAAGAGAGATGGATGTCAACTCATTCTGGTGGTTCAGAATGTAGATACCATGGATACTGAAGAGAAAGTATGTCACATATGATGACTTTGTTGTCATAGCTAAGACTCAATGAGAGAGAACAAAGATTGGAGCCAAAGTCTAGAGCATTATGCCTATTAATCTTCAGGTCAACATTGGGTGGAACTGGGTATTTTCCAACATATAACTGAAGATTCTAAGTTTTAATAATAAATTGGCCAAAGCACATACATTGTAATTTAACACACAAGCTCCAAGGAAACAGATTTTGCCAAAAGTTTTATGATTAAAACGGATGTGGAGAACAAAGAGGGAGGTTCAGAAGAAAGATATCCAGATATTAGTTAGAAAACAAGAAATGTGGAAAAACACTTTCTATGTTAGATTCCTTTAAATCAAAGGGTTTGAGGGATGTGGTGGATCTAACCACTGCTTAGCCATCCTCTGATACTGCCGATGACAAGAAACATACTGTTCATGTTTGTACTCCCCATAACACTGACCATACTGACTGGTGCATAGTAAGCACCTAACATTGTTCAATGGGGATTGAGTAGAATCCTTCCTCCAATTCTATGTTGTCTCCTAAATTCTCAGAGAAAATCAGCCCATCTGAGAAAGATGCAAAAGATGTCGAGAAAAGGGGTCAAAGTATAATTCCATCCCTTGTACTAAGTTCTTAGAATAACTCTGGTTATCAGTTAAACAAAGATATTGTTTAAGGTGAATGCAGAAAACTGAATTTCCATGTCCTTGGAAGAAATTTCAATGGCAAAGAATCCTAATACCTTAAGAACTTAAAATGTTCTGGGCTGATAGTTACTGCTCAGCCTCCCCACAGAGTAAAGCTCATTATAATAGTAAACATTTTATTTTGAGAGTGAATGTGATTGTTTCACTGGAATTCACACAAAATTTAATCAATTATAATCCCAACAAGTTAAAAATTTTGAAACATGAACACGATTTTTTATCAAAATATCTAATGTGATATTTAAGTGAAGAAAAACGTGACCTTTGGATCTGTCCTTGCTTTGCCTGGGTGATTAATTTCCATTTTTTTTTTTTCTGCTTCACACGCCCTGCCATAAACTTTTTTATTTACACTTTATTGTAACTGACTTCATGTCATTTGCTCTTGCTTAATAATAATCAGTTAACAGCAAGGGCAGGTGTTCTCAAGGATGTGGCCCTTCCAGTGGAGTGATTCTGAAGAGTTTAAAAAAAAATAATCATAAAAAGAACAATGATAAAACTCTCATTCTAGGTCTGGCAGGGAAAAAAACATGTCTATGCAGAGAAAGAGTGAAGTATGGGGAACTTGAAAGGTAAAAATTAGTAGTCACATATGCGTTCTAAATTTATTTGTTTCCCATCTTTTTAATACTTGTATTTGATTGATCACACCTAGTGATGGTCTCTGCTAGCACCCTAACTTTTACATGGATTTTGTTCTAACTTTGTGTGCTATGTTTAGATGTAAAAATTATAATTAAACTTTTATTGAATTTCTGTAGAGTTTGATGTCAATTTTGCAAGACCATGATAATAATTCACTTAACTACCTCCATACTTTATTCTATGGAGTGCCCTCTTCACCAATAAGCACAATTCCTTCTACCCTCCTACCCAATTCAGAAATACATTTTCTTTCCTTTTATTATCCCAGTTTCACAAACTTGAGTACCAAGTTCCCTCCAAACTGTATTTTGTTTCCATTATTCCAGAATTTCCTAGCCTAGTCTCCTGGTCACAGCAGCTTCTGCAGGGTGGTCTGAGCATCTCCTCAAAAGCTGCCCCTACTCTTCTCTTGGTCCTTTCGCCCACTAAATTGCCACCATTAGGAATAAGCTTCAGATTAAACAAGGAAGATCCTGGGTCATGGTTAAAAATTAATGTGTTGTCTGGGAGCACCTATCTAGTTATTAGAATATTGACTTGGATTAATTTATTAGTTGTTTAGTGTCCTGAAAGGATGACATTCAGGAGTTAAAAGGAAAGGCTCAAATTAATCTGGTTCTTGGAGCAACCGTGAGAGTCAGGATAACTCTTTGGTGATGACCAGGTGGCAGTTGGAGGAGTAGGCACCATTACTGATGTAACAGAAACAATTATCTGAAGGAAGGCAGATTCTGCTGGACAAAAAACAGAGGCCAGATGGTCCTCCTTAGGAGGTTCTGATTTGAGAATGCCTCTCTATCCTAAATCTTAACCCTAATAGTCTGAGGACTATGCACTTCCTTATTCTTTTTAAAAAAATGAACCTCTTTGGTTTTAGGGATTTTCCTATTTAAATTCAAATACCCTGAGGAGGTTGCTGTTATGCCAAAATAGTATATTGATCCTTAATACCATTTTGTGAGTTAGTTAATGAAAAGAATTTCCACATATAATAACTGAATCGGTTAAGATGCTTTTTTATGCAAGGAACAGAAAGTCGCCCTCAAACTGAATAATACACCAAAAGGAACGTATTGGCTCACCCACTAGAGAAGCTCTGGGATCAGTGAGGGTCTGGACGTGGTTTGATCCAGATATTCACAATGTTATCAGGACTCTTCATCTAATCCTTTGCAATTTTCTCAGCTCTGCCTACCAAGGTGTATTGACTTTGTTCTCAGCTTGGCTTCCCTAATGCAAACAATACAGCCTTCAGTAGTTCACAGGACTGCATATCTTCTCCATCACATCCAGAGGGTGACAGTGTGCATTTTCTCCGATAATAACATGGAAGTCCTGAGCTCCACTCTAATCAGATTAAATTAGGAGAGATACATACACTCCGGGGTGCCTGGACCTCTCCCAGAATGATTCAAATTAATTAGTCCAGAATAAGACCTGGGCACCAACATTTTTTTAAAACACTTTTATCGAGATATAATCTACATATTATAAAATTCAACCATTTAAAGTTATATTGAGTATATTCACAAAGTTGAGGTACCCATGTTTTCAATGTTCCCCAAGAGTTGTAATTTCAGATAAGGTTGAGAACCACTGAGCTAAAGCAAATTGTTAGACTTTGAGACAACCTAATAATCAATTGTACTATAATTTAAAAATTATTCAAAGTATTCTGAAATCATCTTGTTCTCAGAAAACTAATAGACTATGTTATAGAGCAGTTTTAGGTTCACAAGAAAATTGGGTGGAGAATACAGAGCTAAAATTATGTTTTTTTACTATTAAATTCTCTAATTTCTCTCTTTCTGAGAGAAAACAAAGTCTTTAACAAAGTTTCATATTTTCTTAGAAAAAAATACAAAATGGTTATACTCTCTGTAAAGAGGTACTTTGCATTCACTTAAAATATATGGTAAAAATCAGAATAAGTTTTTCTGTCTTTTTAAAAAGTTTATTTTACAACTTATGGATCAGCACTTTCCTGGCTCTCTTTTATTGGAGAAATAAAGCATTCAAACAAAATTTCAGTGATAAATAACTGAAAATATCCAATATTAATTTAATCCCTATGCATCCTTCTCTATCTTTTGATATAAAAGATTGAAAAGTATTGCATATATATATCTATATATTTCACAACAGTGTTGTCATTTGCTTTTAAAGAAGTATTGATCATCTTCAGCTAAATTTGGTTTATAGAAAACATTGATAATCAGAAAAGTTTTCATATGGAATATTTAATATAAAGAGGTACCTAAAATGTTATAAAGAAAGCAAAGATCACACTAGTAGTTTCTGAACCATATTAAAGCAGATAAAAGTTTGTGGAGCCATTTGGTGAATTTAGACTGAAGAGTCACCTAATCAGATTCACTTAACAACCAAATACTATCCTTAGTACTGAGTATGAAAAAGTAATAATAGAGAAAGCAACATAGAACATAGTGGTTAGAAAAGAGAATTGTGTAGTCAGAAAAACCTTGTTGGGGTTCCTCCACAAATTGTCATTGTGATTTTAGAGAAGATATTCTCTCTAATCTTAATTTCCCCATCAGAAAAATTGGGGAAAATTAATAGTGCCTACTTCCTAAAGCAGTTGTAAGGCTTAAATGGGGGCAATATATGTAAAGTGCTTATCTCATGACCTGGAGTATAATAAACACTTAACTATCATGAACTAATGTGGTGGTACCGATATGATGGAATAGGACGTCATCGTCGAATGCTCCTAGAGGTGCTGGAGTGAGGGATGAAGAGTAGAATCTCCAAATATATTTTTGGGATCAGGGAATGGAAAGCCTCTATTCTTGCTTCTCTATTCTTGCTTCTGAAATTGAGCATGAGAGAGCACAGGGAACAAGAAGCAGTTCCTTTTGACTTAGAGGATAAAGATGGTAGGTGAGCCTGGAGAGATAAGCAATAGTGCTAGCAATGCATTTCAGATGAGTTGATGGGCAGGAGGAGGAAATAGGAGTTAAGGAAAGCAGGTTGGATAGTGGTGCTGTGAGAGATTAGTTTACACTGAGGAAACATTCACTCCCTCCCCACATCGCTCCTCCATGGGATGAGTAACCCCCTCCATTGATGTTGTCCTTGACCCTGTGACTCACCTTGATCAATGGAATGTGGACAAAACGACAGTGTGCTCATTTGAATTTAGGACTTAAAAGGCTTCACTCACCCCTCTGAAGGCTTCTTACCGCCACTAAGAGAAAACCATACCCCAGGTAGCCACTGCCCCTGCAGGTTGGGCTCCAGAACGAAACTCAGGAACACATCTGAATTTAACCCACAGCTTGGGGCAGAAACTGCCTACCAAACCAGAGACCCATAAGTGAGAAATAAATGTGTATTGTTGTATGCCGCTGAGATTTTGTGGTTATTTTTTACACGCAAAAAACTGAAACAGGACCATACACTAAGATAGGGAATAGCGGCAGAAGAAATATGTATTTGGGGGGTAGAGTATGATGGGATGGGAGGAGAGTGGGCTCAATTCTGAGCTTACGGAATATGAGGTATCTATGGCATCTCAAATAGTGATGCATGAAGGGTAAGTAAGCCATCTGAACATATTTAGGAGCTCAAGCCATAAGAGAGAATGGAATCTTTAGAGGAGAGAGGACATGATGGTTATACTTTCTTGTTATATTATTCTTTTTATCAGTTTACAGTCATGTGCTGAATAACTATGTTTTGGTCAACAGCAGACTGGGTATGCTACGGTGGTCCAGTAAGATTAGTACCATATAGTGGAGGAGGCTATACCATCTAGGTTTGTGTTAGGCACACTCTACGATGTTTGCACAATGATGAAGTCACCTAACAACACATTTCTCAGAACATGTCCCTGTCATTCAGCGACATGTGACTGTATGGTTCTCCACTTATTCTTCTTTGCCCTTGTTTTAGCGCGCGCACACACACACACACACACACACATTTGCCTTTGCTTTTTTTTCTTATGGTGCCTCATAGTTGCTGCCTCTCTTCCATTTCCATGTAGCCTCCTACTCCTTTCCTCCCCGAGAACCCTCCGTGGTTAATCACACACAGAAAAGAGCTGGGGCCCTTGCCACATTTGACAGATAGAAGCACAGGCTTGGATCATAGCCCTGTTCGAACGAGGGGAGCAGCAGGGCCTTCTTGAGTCATGCAAACTTCCAGGTCCACAGCCTAAGGGCTGGATTCCTTACAGGGAATACAATGCTCAGTTAGGTCCCTGTGCACTGTCCCAGAGTGTGTTCTCTAGGTTCCCCGCCAATAAATGCTTTTCCAGGTTAATGGGTGTGGGGGATCAAATCATTCCACCCTTATTTGCCCAGTAGCCATTCTCCTGCCTTTCCTCCTGCCTTACTAGCAAATCTGTTTTAATCTTTGTTTGCTAGCTCCCAATTATCCACCTGATTTCTAAACACCAGAGTGTCCCAGGGCTCAATCTTCTCAATCTTTAGACATCTTTATCTACGTTCACTCACTCAGTGAGCTCCTCCAGTCACAGGACTTTAAAAAGTATTCATAATCTGATACCTCCAGTCTGGACCTCCTCCCTGACTCCAGACTCATGCCTAGAACTCTTATTTGACACCTCTATTTGGATGACCAATAGGCATCTCAAAGATAAGATGTCTAAAACAGACTTCCTGATTGTCCCTGCCTGAACCTGCCATGCATGCAGTCTCCCTTCTTTCGGGCAATCTTTCCAATTGTTCAGATTAAAAATCTTGTAGTCATCAGTGGCTCTTCTTTTTTCACACTTCACACACAATACACCAGAAAAATCCTGTTTGCTCTACTTTTAAAATATATCTGGAATATAACCACTGCCATCACCTGTCATCTGAATTATAGTAATAACCAGTAGTAACCTCTCCCTGGCTTTGCCCTTGCCTCCTATTGTCTACTCTCAACATAGCAGCAGAGTGATACTTTTTGAAACATAAATCATATCACGCCATTCCTCTGCCCCAAAACCCTCTAGTGTTTGTTTCTTTTTTTTGTTTGTTTTTACTCAGAGTGAAGCTAAAGTTGCTACAATTGGACCAAGCCCTACACATTCAAACTTCCTATTACTCCTATGGTTCAATCTTGGACCCCTCCAAACCTTCCCAATGGTAAAAAGCTAAATCATCTGACTCCTTAGGGTGGGCTCCAGTCCTGTGAGGTTTAGTCTTTCTAATGTATCTGTAGCACCCAAATGGCATCTGGTTTCTTAGAGGATTCATTGACAGGAATTATAAACCACGAATTATGTGTATTGTGTTGCTATTATAATTATGAAATTACACATGAACGTGTTCACTGTGGATGACTTGAGAGTAAAAATGCTTCTAAGATTCCTAGTTCATATTCTGCTTTAGAGTCAGAGTCCCTGGAAAGGTGGATTGCCCCCATTTCTGTATGTTAATCTCTCTCAGTCAATAGGATGCAAGGGAGTGAAACATAGTCAAGATTGTAAAAGAAAAACATTTTAATAATTTCCCTCTAAGAGTGGGCTCTTAACCTTGATCCAACTTTTGCCAACACTCTTCAGTTGAACCAAGAAATATTAACCCTGAAGGGGGCGGGGTAATATTTCTTACCACTTGTTTCCACCAGTGTTGTATATAACAGCAGAGGCAGGGTTACCATGAAACTAACAAGGCTCAAGCTTCAGGGCCCCTCTCTTGCACGGGTGCCTTGAGCACTTGGAGTTGCTGGGAGTTGTGGAGAGTTCCAGGTGGGGAAGGAAAGCCATGTTGCAATCACGGAGCATTTCCATGTAAACTTTTCCGATAAATTGCCTAAGGACATCTTAGAAGACAATATGCTAAATCACTAAGTCTCCAGTCATTTATTGTGATTTTTTAATTCCAATTAATCACTTTCTTATCTAATTTTGTATTGATGTTTTTAAAGAGGCAACTCCCAACCCCACCAGACTCTGCAAATTGAAGGCTGCACAAAGCCTGGATCTACCCCGATGGATGGGTTCATTCTCATGAATGTTGTACATGGTTCACTCGGTTGTTAAAGAATAAAAACTAGTTCAAGATAATCAGATTTCTTGTCTTTTATTTATGAAGTCAAATCAAATGCCAAAATTACTGCTAGTATTTACAGGGTTGTTTATTTTCATATAATTTGAGGAATTTAACGTGTTTTATAGCATCTTGATTGAGAAAAATATTAACTATAAGGAGAATTAGCAATTCTACTGCAGTTGGTACAACATTGTACCTCCAAAAGGGAGCAACTTTCTCGCTCTTATTTGGAAAATGTGGTACTACATGTGGCAATTGAATGACTCTGACTGAAAAGTAGTGGAAAACCATTTTTAAGAAGATTGTATGACTATTCACCCAGATACTCGAATCTTTATGATATCAGCATCATCATAATATGTTTAGAGTAAATATTTCAATAAAGGATCCAAAAGGGTTTATAATCACTATTTGGTTAAACATTTCAAAACAAGATTGTTATTTATTCACTTATTAGAAATAGTATTATACAAAAGGTCTGTGCTCTTATTGGTTTACGTCTTGTCTTCTGAAAAAGCTTCCCAGTAGGTACTGTATGTTCTTTTAAACTTATTGCTGGCTGTAAACGTGGGCACACACACGCCAGGGTGTACGTGAGGCAGCTTTTACAATGCTTCCCGGGTGTGCCAGGCCTCTGGGGCAGGGAGCCAAAAGCAAAGCTGCCATCCTTCAACAGTATAAAATGCATACTGTGGTGTGTCATCACAATTGTTCCTTTTTATGGCTTTGGAAAAAAGCTCCACCTTCTCTTCAGTAATTTTAAACATTAACCTCCAGCTTTCAGAAGTACTCAAAATAGTTCATCCCTATGTTTTCCGTGAACAAGATATGGAGCATTAGAAACTAACTACTTCTCACTATGCAAACATTTTCCTCTATTACAAACACTAACTTCAAAATATGCAAGAATTTGTAAGAAAAATTTGTAGAAGAACTTTTCAAGGGAATATATTTTCTGTTTAACTGACAAAACAAATCTGAGAGAAATATTTCCAAAAGTAAATATTTTCTAAAAACTTGGGATTAATTTGGGGTGTTTCCATGACTTGCACATTCATGGCTTTTATTTAATAAAAAGATTTTTAAGGTGAATAAAATATATTTTATAGATTGTTTGATTCATTTTAAAATGAAGCTATCACTTCCCACAAACTTAGCATCTAATAGTTGAGGGATAAGAAAGGCAAATACATAAAAACATTAACATTAATACAAGCAATCAGTTGTTTGCTAGAACTTTATAGTTTACAAGTTAACACTCATTCTCAAATCTTTTTCAATCCAAGTTATAGAAACTTTGCAACAAATTACGCTTTGAATGAGAGGTACACCCAGGGTCAAAATTATAAAAGAAAGACTTGGTGACATTGATGAGAATCAAAGATAAATACTGGTTGAGACAGCTTATAACAATTTTACAGAAATACTACTGTTTCATAGAATTGTGATTGCGAAAAAGGATGTTATATAAGGAGGAGGAATGAGTATAACATTGTTAATAGAATTTATCATGGGGAAATACAATTGGGCAAGAAAGAACAATTTTTTACTTTCTTAAAGTTGGGAAGGCTATGTAGAAATCCTTAGGTTCAATTTCCTGGTATAAGTCCATCTTCTGGGTGGTTTTCAATAATTCTTTTGACAGAATCATTTAAAATAGTCACCCACAGCCTTCCCTTGAACAGATATTGTCAAAGCAAATGAATAATCAGAGCTTATTATTTTGTAAGGCATCCTTTTCCTGTGTTGAGCACTGTAATAAATTGATATTCATAATGGGCTGAAATTGACTATAATTTGTGCCTATTAGATTTTTTCTGTTCTATAAAATAACACAAAGTCTACTTTCCAAAAGTTGAAAGACACCCGTCAAACGTCTCCTCTGCATCCTTCGTTTCCCAATCTTCTCTTCCGTAGAGCAACAAATCCCTGTTTGATATCATTTCTTGATCCCTTACTGTAGTCTTTTGCACATCTTAAGTTTCTCGGTGTCCTTTGTAAAGTGGAGCACCCAGAATTAGTCATAATTCCGCATGGCACAATGGAGTTTTACTTTTGTTGACTTTATTGACCTAAGTGGTATGCTGTTAAAGTAGTCAACATTTACATTGGCTTTCTTAAGATCTTAGTTATGTTGTTGACTTACATTGAACTTTCACTCAGATAAAATAGGGCATTTTTGAGAAACACTTTGTACGATTAAGTTAAGTCTTCTATGTCTTACTTATGTGTAGCCAATTTTTTTTTTTAATTTCGGTGTAGGACTTTACATTTAGGCCTATTTCATTGCATCCATTTGTTTCACCCTTCATTGCAGCCTATAAAATTTTTTATTTAGTCATCAATAGATTAGGCAGACCACCTGGATTTACGTCACTTGCAAATGTGATAGGCTTGTCTTTCATGTAATCAGATATGTGCATACATGCAGCATGGACTGTAGAAACAAACGGATGCATTTTGCCTTCTGGACTTTCCAATTGCTATCTACGACTTTTGCAAAGTCACGTAACCCCTCTGAGCCTCCATAAAACGGGAGAAATAATGCTTACTTTGTGGAATTGTAGTGAGATTTCAATGAAACGTATATAAAGTGCTTAGGACAGTGCTTGGTACATAATTTATATATTGTAAATATCAGCATCTCCTGTAGGAGTGGACTGAAGGTAGAAGCAAGAGTAGTAACAGCAGAAGAAGCAAATGCGTTTATCTGGCAAAACGGGAGAATTCAGAAGAACTTGAAAATGAAAGCAGAGGGTATTGACTAGAGTTGGCTAATTACTGACACATGTTAAAGTTCATGTTATTTTTATGAAATGAGTAATTTTAAAACTACTGGATTTTGAGTTTAGGAACAGGATCAAAACCATATTTGAAGTTGATTACTGATAGTCTACATTTATTTTATTGAGAAGAAGTGAGACTGGAGACCAGACAGGCTGTTAACCACATTGAGCACACCTGGACAGCAATTCAGGGAGGTGGCCAGCAGAGAAAAAGTGTTTTTTTCAGAAGATGAAAAAGTGGCCAATGACTAATACAAATATAATCTCTGTCTCCCTCAACTGCGATAAAATTTTAACTGCCTAACAATATTGGGGATGAAGTGGAGATTTGAGCACACAGTATAATTTTCCTCAAGTTTGTATCACCTCACAATGGCATTGGCCCTTAGATATCATGACCTAGAAAGCCGGGCATCACTAAGAAGAAAAAATTCATCAATGTCAAGTTCTGCCCCAAGGAAGAAGTTGGGGCTTTAACTCTCCTTCTAATAATAATAGCAGTAATGAGGATATATTGAGGACTTACTGTGTACCATGGTTCTGACAACCTTACGGTGTGATCTCACATAATCCTCTAACAATCCTCTGAGGTAGGTACTTCCAAATTTCTCCATTTCACAGATGAGACGGTTGAAGCACTGAGAGGTTAAATAACGTGACAGAGGCCACATACCCGGCAAGTGGACAGCCAGGTGTTGAACCTGGCCAGTCTCACTGTACAGTCTATTCTTTTAAATCCTAAAGTAAACTGGCTTTTAGGTCAAGATTTGCTGTTTTCTGAGGGAAAATTATCTTTAGAGAACCCTAGATCTCTTTGGGATCAATAAAAGGGGTGAAATTAATAAACAAATATGTTCCCTAAATCAAGGAAAGTAAAGCTAAAAAAGTTGGAACAAATAACATGTTTGTTCCACATGAACATAGCTGAGGAGAAACTATTTGGTGATATTGTTAAGGCTTGTAGTGAAACATTCATTGTTTCTGTTTTTTTAATTTTTAAAAAACACTTTTTATTGAAGTATAAATAATTGACAAACACATCCATTGTTTCTTTTACCCATAATTCCTTCCTCCATTTGGAAGAGGAAGAAAACTTCTACTCCACCCCCAACATCAGAAACTCTAGGATTCAAAAAGGAATTGCCATCATTTTGTATCACTCCGTCTCCTGACTTTAATCATTTGTCCAGAGGTGATCACCTGATTCAAACTGGACCAATTCTGGTAGTTAAATGCTCTCTCATGGTGATTTGTCTTGGCAATGGGTATGTGACAAAATCTAGGTCAAATAGGGATTCTTCCCCATCTTTTAAAAACAGAGTGGTGAATCTTGCTTCGAGTTCTTTCTTCTCTCAGAAAGGAGCATTTGAGACTATGAGCTCCAAAGCTGTTTGTAGCTATGTCCCCCGTATGAGAAGAAATCAGTCTCAGAGAGTGAAGCCAGCATGTAGAGAGATGCAGAGACAAATATGGAAAAAGGGAGAGAGAGAAAGTCATTATGACAGTCAAGTCCTCAGTTCCAGACATTCCTGACCCTTACACAATTTGCCTACATAAGCCGATAAATTCCCTTTTTGCTAAATGGTTTGAGTTTAATTTCTGTCTCTTAAGATCAATTGTCCTGCTACAAATATCACAAAGATAAAATAACCATACTCTCAGACTAGTCTAGGGTCTTATCTTCGGACTAAGTATGCTTGATAGAAAGCTCCCTACTTGGATAATATTGTCTTGACTCCTCTTCACATTCATTTTTGAGTTGCCCTTCGACAGCAAGTCCCTAGATTTAATCAAGGGTCTAAAGCAACTTACAAAACTTGATAAATCATTCACAAAACTGATGTTGTTGAGGATGTTGTATATTACATTCCACAGGGCCCCCAATATAAAGCTCCACAGGAGAAGTTTTTTAAAAAGGTAGACCAGAGCTTTGCTTCTCTTAAAGGAACTGCTATGTTTTCCATTTAGAGAAAAAAAGAATCATATGAATTAAAAGAGATCATATTAATTAAAATGGGATGAAGTAGGTCATTTTAGGAGACATCATAATATAGTGGAAGAGCACTGACTTGAAGACAGAGATCTGGGTTTGAGTCCCTAAATTCATGCTATGCACTTACCAGCCCAATGGTCTTTAGCAGCTTCCTTAATCTCTCTGGACCTCAGTTTTCTCTTCTATGAAATAGGGATAATAATAGTAGCCTTAACTAAGTTATAACGTTATTGTAAAAATTAAATTTGATTATGTATGTAAAAATGCTTGTAAACTATAGAGCCCTATACTTATTTTAGTTATACTAGGTCTTACAATCAAACTAGAATTTTCTCCTATATGCAAGATGATTTCTTTGAGGAGGAAACCTTTTTATTCTTCACCAGAAGTTTATACTGCTTAAAAATAATGTAATCCTATTCATCTTTAAAGAGCTTAAATTAAATCCTTCTTTATCAGAACCATAAATTGTTGTTCCGTTTGTTACTGGAAACAAACAGATTATGCCAAGGAAAGGACATGCAAGTTGTCAAGAGCCATAAAGGACAAAAAGGCTGTATGCAAATAAACCCTGGAGCTCTAGGCTGCCTGGTCTTTACTGTAAGGCAAAACCACATCTCTGCCTTGACAACTCACTGTCTTTTTCCTGCTGTTTATCAAAATCTCTACCTTAGACCCACCCTAAAATCTAAGGACTGAAGCAAGGAAAAGGAAGCTACATCTGTTTTTCAATGAGGATCAATATAAAGAGTGAGGGATATTAATTGGAAGCAGCGTCATTGATTTAGACCCCAAGCCACTTTCATTGTGTATGCATCCATTGCTGATCCGTGGGAGAGGGGACGCAGAATTTAGTTTATTCTTTAACTGAGTCTTGCTCAGTTTTTCTGCCAGCACTGTAAGAACATTGCTAAAAGGCACAAAAGCTCATGGAGGTGTCAAACAGAAGGGATGAGAGGCTGGGCTTTCCCTCATCCGTGAAGGAGTCAATTAAAGAACAAAGACAACTCTTGGATTTTAAGATCACCAGTCCAAGTTGTTCCAGAATTCTCATGTGTATTTTGAATTCAATCTCCTTATTTCTTCTTTATTCTAAGGAAACGTAATTATGTGGTGTTTTTGTGCTTTTAAAAGCACAATTATAAAAGCATTTAGTTTTTTCTTATATTTTGTAACCATGTATACTTCTGTTTAATCCTGTCCCCATAGGATCTATTCTGAGATTAAACCACCAGCATCAAGCTAACTTTAGGGGAGCCCTCCAGTGCTTACCCATCATTTCAGTCTCCTAAACATTAAATATTCTTTGCTTTTTCTTTCTTTCTATTAACGATTTCTTGTGTGTTCAGGCACAAGGGAGCTGAGAAGGAAAGGAGAGTAGGAACAAAGCACAGCCTCAGTCAAGAGCTCTTTCATTGTTGGTTAGATTAGGGATGACTTTAACTTCTTATGTAAAGTGCACACTGTAGACTAATCTTTGTTTGTGCAATTTAGATAAGATTGTTTCAATAGACGTCAGTTTCAGTATTGGGTTTTCTTTCTTTCTTGTATTGATGTTCTTTTTGGCCAATGATCTATGTGACTGTCATTTGACATAAATTTACTGTATCTGAATTATATCTTGTGGATTTATGCCAGGCACAAAACATTATTTGTGTTTACATCAGTAGGTGAACTTTAAAGGTGCGTCTGTTGACTTTTTTGAAAAACAAACTAAGAGAAGCAATATTGTTTGTGTTAGTTAATAAAATCCTAACTGAACACACGTGATGTGTGCAAACTGTCTTTAAGACATACATATTTGTTAATTTCATATTCACATCTATTTTCCTTAAATTTATGTCAATTTTAAACAACATAATTTACTGAACTGTCATTATATGTCAATATAGTGTAACCCAATATTTAAGTTGCTACAAAGATAAATTCCATTTCAATTTAAAGGAAATGTCAGGAATAATATTTTTTCAGATGTAGCCAAGATTATTTCATATACGATTCATTCCATCACATGTATACATTTGTGTGTATATACCATCATATATATTATACCTGAAGCAGAAAGCATACATATCATTCAAATAAATATTTATGGAAATTAAAGTGAAAGAAAACGTTTAAAGGAAAGGATTAGTAAAAGAAAATAGGATTTACCTGAGATCTAAACTGATCAGCAAAGCCCAACCAAAAATATTATCCATTAATAGAATAAATGTCTACCATAGATTTCAGGAGTGAAGCACTTTGATTCTTCCTAGATTTAATTACAAAGACAAAAATGATTAGAGTGCAAAAATGTAAATTAAAATTCTAGTCTTGAGATTAAAGATGGATACTAATAGTCCTAGGCAGAAGATCTGATTTTAAAAGACATGTAAAATGTAACTGTAAAAGAATGAAAATGTAAATGGAGCATCCCCTGTGTTGTAAAGAATTGAGTGTTTAAAATTATCTGCTGCAATACTCGCTCATGGTTTCACTGAAATTCTATGATGTGTGCATAAATCTGAGATAGGGTGTTTGACTGTCCGGTATTCCCAACACCATTTATGGAAGAGACTTTCCTTTTTCCATAGCATGTTCTAGGCTCCCTTGTCAAAAATTTGCTGTCCATAGGCATGTGGGTTTATTTCTGGGCTCTCAGTTCTGTTCCATTGACCTGTGTGTTTGTTTTCATCCCTGTACCATACTGTTTTGTAGTAGCTTTGTAGTATATTTTGAAATCATGGAGTGTGGTACCTCCAGCTTTGTTCTTTTCTCTCAGGAATCCCTTGGCTATTTGGAGTCCTTTGTTGTTCCATATAAATTTTAGGATTCTTTGTTCTATTTCTGTGAAAAATATTGTTGGAACTTTGACAGAGATTGCATTGAATCTGTAGATTGTTTTAGGAAGTACGGACATTTTAACTATGTTAATTCTTCCAATCCAAGAGCATGGGATATCTTTCCATTTCTTTGTGTCGTCTTCAATTTCTTTCAAGAGTGTTTCACTGTTTTCAGTGTACGGATCTTTCAACTCTTAGGCTAAGTTTAGTCCTAGACATTTTATTCTTGTTGCAATTATAAATGGGATTGTATTCTTAATTTCTCTTTCTGCTACTTTGTTGTTAGTGTATAGAAATGCAACCGATTTTTGTATGTTGATTTTGTATCCTGCAACTTGACCATATTCATTTATTATTTCTAAAAGTTTTTTGGTGGATTATTTAGGGTTTTCTGTATATGAAATCTTGTCATCTGTACATAGTGACAGTTTCGCTTCTTCCTTTCCAATTTGCATCCCTTTTATTTCTTTTTCTTACCTGATTTCTCTGGCTAAGACTTCCAGTACTGTGTTAAATAAGAGTGGTGAACGCAGGCATCCTTATCTGGTTCCTGTTCTTAGAGGGATAGCTTTCAGTTTTTCTCCATTGAGAATGATATTAGCTGTGGGTTTGTCATATATGGCCTTTATTATGTTGAGGTACTGTCCTTCTAGATCCATTTTATTCAGAGTTTTTATCATAAATGGATACTGTATCTTGTCAAATGCTTTCTCTGCATCTATTGACATAATCATGTGATTTTTATTCTTCATTTTGTTAATTTGGTGTATCATGTTGATTCATGCAGAAGTTGAACCATCCCTGCATCACTGAAATGAACCCCATTTGATCATGGTGTATGATCTTTTTAATGTATTGTTGCATTTGATTTGCTAGTATTGTGTTGAGGATTTTTGCATCAATGTTCATCAGTGATATTGGCCTGTAATTTTCTTTTTTTCTGATGTTCTTGTCAGTTATTGCTATTAGGGTAATGTTGGCTTCATAGAACGAGTTAGGAAGCTTCCCCTCCTCTTCAATTTTTTGGAAGAATTTGAGAAGGATAGGATAAAGTCTTCTTTGAATGTTTGGTAGAATTCACCAGGGAGGCCATCTGGTCCTGGCCTCATTTTTTGGCAGGTTTTTGATTACTGTTTTGATCTCCTTACTCATGATTGGTCTATTCAAATTCTCTATTTCTTCTTGATTCAGTTTTGGAAGGTTGTACATTCTAAGAATTTGTCCATTTCTTCTGGATTATCCAATTTGTTGGCATATAGCTTTTCATAGTATTCTTTTATAATCTTTTGTATTTCTGAGGTGTCGTAATTTCTCCTCTTTCATTTCCGATTTTATTTATTTGAGCTTTCTCCCCTTTTTTCTTTCTGAGTCTGGCTAAAGGTTTGTCAATTTTGTTTATTTTTTCAAAGAACCAGCTCTTGGTTTCATTGATTTTTATATTTGTTTTTAGTCTCTTTCATTTATTTCTGCTCTGGTTTTTGTTATTTCCTTCTCCTACTCATTTTGGGCTTTGTTTGTTCTTCTTTTTCCAGTTCCTTTAGGTGCACTGTTAGATTGTTTATCTGGGATTTTTCTTGTTTGTTGAGATAGGCCTGAATTTCTATAAACTTCCCACTTAGAGTGGCTTTTACTGTATCCCATAGATTTTAGCATGTTGTATTTTCATTTTCATTTGTCTCAGGTATTTTTTTATTTCTCCTTTGATTTTTTCATAGACTCAGTTGTTGTACAGTAGCATTTTGTCTAATCTCCAAATATTTGTGGCTTTTCTGATTTTCTTCCTGTAGCTGCTTTCTAGTTTCATAATCTTGTAGTCAGAAAAGATGCTTGGTATTATTTCGATCTTCTTAAATTTATTGAGACTTGTTTTGTGGCCAAATATGTAATCAATCTTGGAGAATGTTCCACATGCATTTGAAAAGAATTTATATTCTGCAGTTTTTGGATGGAATGTTCTATATATATCTACTAAGTCCCTCTGATCTAATGTGTCATTTAAGGCCAATATTTCCTTATTGATCTTCTGTTTGGATGATCTATCCATTGGTGTAAGCGGAGTGTTAAAATCCCCTGCTATTATTGCATTACTGTCTATTTCTTCTTTTATGTTTGTTAATAATTGCTTTATATGTTTAGGTGCTCCTTTCTTGGGTGCATAGATATTTACAAGTGTTATATCCTCTTGTTGGATTGTTCCCTTTATCATTATGTAGTGCCCTTCTTTGTCTCTTGTTACCATTTTTGTTTTAAGGCCTATTTTGTCGGATATAAGTATTGCTACTCCCACTTTCTTTTCATTGCCATTTGCGTGGAATATCTTTTTCCATCCTTTCACTTTCAGTTTGTGAGTGTCTTTAAGTCTGAATTGTGTCTCTTTTATGCAGCATATATATGGATCTTGTTTTTTAATCCCATCAGCCACCCTTTGTCTTTTGATTGGAGCATTTAATCCATTGACATTTAAAGTAGCTGTTGATAAGTATGTACTTATTGGCATTTTATTATTTTTTCTTCTGGGCATAGTAGTTCTTCTCTGTTCCTTTCTTCTCTTGCTCTCTTCCCTTGGGGCTTGACAACTTTCTTTGGTATTATGTTTGGGTTCAAGTCTCTTCATTTTTTTCTGTGTTTATTATAGGTTTCTGATTTGTGAGTACCATGAGGTTCATATATAATAATCTATATATTTAGCAATCTATGTTGAGTTGGTGGTCTCTTTAGTTTGACCTCTTTATGAAAACTCTACTCTTTTGCTCCCCTCTCCCACGTTTTACATTTTGGATGTCATATCTAACGTCTTATTTTGTTTGTGTGTATCCATTACTCTCTTATCATTGAAATAGGTAATTTTAGTACTTTTGTCTTTTGACCTCCATATTATCTTCACAGGTAGTTGATCTGCTACCTTTACAGTATTTTTGCCTTTACCAGTGATTCTATTGCCTCTTTTTTGTTTGTTTGTTTTTGATAATTTTCTTATTCCTATGAGTGGTCTACTCTTTCCCACTTAAATAAGTCCCTTTAACACTTCCTGTAAAACTGTTTTCTTGATGATAAACTCCTTTAATTTTTGCTTGTCTGGGAAACTGTATCTCTCCTTTCATTCTGAATGATAACCTCATTGAATAGCGTATTCTTGGCTGTAGGTTTTTCCTTTCAACGCTTTAAATATCTCCTGGCACTCCCTGCTAGCCTGTAAGGTTTCTGCTGTGAAGTCAGCTGACAGCCTTATGGGGTTTCCTTTGTATGTCACTTGTTGCCTTTCTCTTGTGACTTTTAGGATTCTCTCTTTATCTTTAATTCTTGACTTTTTAATTATAATGTGTCTTGGTGTGGGCCTCTTCGAGTTTATCTTTTTTGGTGCTCTCTGTGCTCCCTGTACCTGTATGTCTGTTTTCTTCCTTACGTTAGGAAAGTTTTCAGCTATTATTTCTTCACATAGATTCTCTGCCCCTTTGTCTCTCTCTTCTCCTTCTGGGATACCAATACTATGAATGTTAGCACACTTGATGTTGTCCCAGAGCTCCCTTAGACTGTCCTTGTTCTTTTTCATTCTTTTTCCTTTTATCTGTTCAGCTTGAGTGATTTCCTCTAGTCTTCCTTCCAGCTCACTGATCCATTCTTCCGTATCTTCTACTCTGCTATTGCATCCCTCTAGTGAGTTTTTCATTTCCAGTATTGTATTCTTCATTTCTGACTGGTTCTTTTTTATATTTTCCAATTTTTTGTTGATGTTCTCACTGTGTTCATCTAGTCTTCTCCAAAGATCAGTGAGCATCCTTATGACTTTTTGTTTGAACTCTTTCAGGCAGATTATTTATTTCTGCTTCGTTTAGTTCTTTTTCTCGAGTTTTGTCCTGTTCCCTTGCTTGGAATGTATTCCTTTGCCTCCCTTTTTGCCTCCTTTTCTGTGCTTATATCTGTGTATTATGTGGGTTAGCTATGTCTTCTGATCTTCGAGAAGTGGCCTTATGTAAGAGATGCCTTTGAGGCCCAGTAGTGTGCTTCCCTCTCATCACCAGTTCCAAATGTTCCAGGAGTGACCCCTGTGTGGGCTACATGTGTCCTTCTGTTGTGGCAGGATTTCTCTTGCTGCAGATACCCAGGGAGTCTAGGCTGTTCCCCTGGTCTGCTGCTTATAATGCTCAGATTCATGTGTCTGCTATTGCCCTTCAGTCATTTTATCGGGTTTGGGGAGCCCCAGCACAGTTGGCTAAAAGGTCCAATAGCACATTCCTCCTGCTGTTTTCTGTTCAATGAGTAGGCCCCCAATGTGGCTGGTTGCTAGGCTCAGGGGCTTACAATTGCTGTAGGTCTCTGGCCTGCAAGACTGTTGTCATCTCTCTCAGGGTTGTGGCTGAGTGGGGCTGGCCCCAGGCATGGGAGTACCCAGTTGTTTCAGGCTTTGGTAGTCATGGTCAATCCCCTATGTGGCTGTGTGTGAAGCACAGGTCTTCTGTTGCTGACAAGCTGCCCCACAAGTCCACACATCATCAACACAGTCCTGGCTTATGCACACATCCCAGCCCCCTGAAGCGTACCCAGTCACCCTACTGCAGAGGCCCTCACACACCCCAGCAGCACCCCAACCACTCCATGGCTCCTCAAGTATACCCTGCTCTGCAGAGGCAGACCCATTTACCTGCCAGGGACCCCATCTATGAAGGTGGAAAAGTTGCCTTTAGGGCTTGCTGTTGGGTAGGGCCAGTCCCTAGGGCAGGCTGCCTTCTCTGGCTGAGCTGAATTAAATCCATGCTCTAGTGGGCAGGGCAGACCCTGCTAACAGGCTAGGGGAAGAACTCCAATGGAGTCTGCCAGTGTCTGTGTCAGCACACCTGTACTACATCACAATAGTAGCTGCCACCAATGTCTCAGTCCCTAGAGAGGTCTCACCCCTCACCAAGATGCTCCCAGAGCTTATCAGGGGAGTCTCTTTTCACCAAAGGACTGTGCACCTTTCTTTCTGGTGATTTTGGTCACTTTCCAAAATGAGTGAATTTGTGTGGGGGCCCTTTAAGAGCCAGCTTTTTTCTGCTTATGTCTGATAGCCTTTCTAGTGGCATTCCCTAGTGTAGTTAATAGCCAGCAAAGCCAGATATTATGACACTTGTCTCAGTTGTGCTGAGTCTGAGGGATTCTTATAGCAGTAATGCTCCCCTGTTCAGGTAACCCACTCCTCCAGGGAAGGCTGTGTACCTTAGCATTGCTCCTGGCCAGCTGTGAAGTGCTGTGGCTTGTGAAGGTGACTTTTTTCTTTAAGAAGTAATGTCTGCTTCTTCCACCTCAGTCAGGACTGTTTCTTTTTACAGGGGTTCTTTTTGTGCACATTTCAGTTCTCTCTCCGAGGTAATTGTTCCAAGATTAATTGTAGCTTGGTTGTGTTCATGGGAGGAGGTGAGTTCAGAGTCTGCCTCTGCCACCACCTTGGCACCAACTTCCTTCCACATTCTTATTCTCCTCTATATACTACCTTGATTTTCATCCAGATCTGTCTTGTTGTTCTTCTTCATCTTACAAACAATTATTTCCCTCCATATTTATTGTGTTTTTCTGTAATGCTGTAAAACATCTTCATTTCTCTTTTCCCAAGTGTTCAAGTTCAAAAAACTAGGTCTCAACCATAGACTAATCTTCATCTCGTCAATGTCTTTTATGTTGATGTGGTTTCATATATAAGTATTTATATTAGTTTTCCTTTGGGATTTATACATCAGTATATATATACATTCCTACACAGATGTATACAAACTTTTTATCCTCATATTACCACTTGACAATACAACTTTAAGTATGTTTTACACAGCTGTTCCTTGGTCAAGAAGGAACCAAGTTGGACTTGCAAGTGCAAGTCAGTTTCTGAAGAAATCTTGTTTAGTAGGTAGAGGATCCATTGAGTGATTCTCATTAGTTTTTTTTCCTATATTCTGATCCACTGGACCTCACATTTCCCCTCTTATCTTCATTTGATCTCTCCAAAACCTAACATGTCATATTTTCATGGTTCCAACATGCACCTATTTCATGTTTACCTGGAAACAGGAAAAGTTTGATGTCACCATCAGTCCCAAGGACCACACAAATCTTCACCAGTTGCATTCCCATTTCCCTTTTTAAAGTGCTTCTGGAAGGAGTTTTGAAAGCCCCTTTTTGGTCTTGCCTGAGGTTTTGATCTCTGAAAGATGTTTGTTTGCTTTCTCTTTCTTCCTTTGGACAGAATCTGGCAGTGTCTTCTAAATGCATCTCTTCCAGATAGGTCTGCTTTTCACTTTGAGACCTCTGTTGGAGTAAGAAGGTCCTGGACATGACCAGGTGATACAGATCTAAACCTTAATAGCCTATACTCTTTAACTTTCCTTCACCTCTAATTCACTTCTTAACCCCATGTAATTTGACTTTCACCCTATCACTGCACTGAAAGTCACTCTAAGGTCAAGGTAACATCTTAAGTGACAAAGTTAATGGATCCTGTTTAATCCTTAAATTCCTTGACCTCCCAACAGCTATGGAAACTCTTTCTCTTTCTAGGTTTCCATGTCACCAACACTCTCTCTTTGATTTTCTTCATCCTGTGTAGCAGTTTCTTCTCATTCCTCTGTCAATCTTCTCTTCTTATGCCACCCATTCTTCCTGGGCTATCTCATATATACAGTAACTTTACTTAGCATCCATATGCTGATGACTCCCACTTCCGTAATTCCACGCTAACCTTGTGCCTGAGCTTCAGACTTATAATGCTTTCATAATACTTTCAGGACTTCTTCATGTGGATAATACAGACTTTCTTAGCTTAACTTATCCAAATTCATTATAGTCCTCAGGTCCTTTCAAAGCCTTTTTCTGTTCATGGTTTATGTCCTTACAATGTCCTAAGCCAGAAAATTGTGAGTGGTCCTTGATTCTTCCCTGTCTGTCAAATTTAATATCCGTTGGATCACTAAAACCCTACTAATTCTATCACAAGTGTAGTCTTGACTCTGTCTAGTCCTATTGTTAATACCACAGTCCATACCGTGATTATTTATTGAGGGAAAATTGCTATAGTCATTCAACTGGACTGTTTCCTCTGTCTCTTCACACTGCTATCTATCTCTATGCTAATGGCACAATTATTTTCTTAAAAAAGTGGGCAGACTACAGTTCCAGACTCCCGTGCCACCAAACCTGCATAAACCATCATTGGCATCCTTTCGCCTACAGGAGGAATGTCCAGTCTCTCTGCTTGTCACATAAATGCTATACAATCAGTCAAACTCCTGCCTATCTTTCCTGCCTCATTTTCTATCTCTTTGTATTTTCACCTTATTCTTTTAACACTCTAAAATATTCTCCATTCTCTAAATGACCACCAGTAGCTCTAGATTCATATCACTCTTAAGTCAGCAATCCCAGAGAAAAGAGGATCCCTCTTTCTCATTTTCTCAGCAAAGTCCTGAGGAGGTTCTGAGTGGCTCTTCTTAGGTTACTTGACTGTTGAGCCAATCCCTGTGGGCAAGGGACTGCAGAGCTCTGATTAGCCAGGCTGGGCCACGTGCCTGCCTTTGAGGGGAAAAGTTTGCTCCACCTAAATTTCATGAAATAGCTCCCTCAAAATAAGGAGAATTTCTGTTACCAAAATCAAAGGAAGAAAATGGCTCCAATGGAACTTCTATAAGAGAAGAGGAGAGGATGGGGAAGCTACATCATGCACCTTCTGGAAACTCATGATAATTTTTTAGCCCTGCACCTCCACTGTCCTTCTCCATCTCAGGTAAATATGCATTTGATTAGGAATAGGGAACAAATTTCAATCTTAATAAATCATTTTCTTTCTGAAAATCAGCATTTCCAACTAAGGAATATTGTGGTGAATAATACTCTATTGAGTAAATCTGTCTTTACTTTTTAGATGTTTTCTTTCAGTCTAATTGTTCCATACATTTGGTGGAAACAGAGCGCACTTCAGGGTCGGGTGCGAATCAGTCACAATCAGCTTCGATCTTCCTCTTTACTTTCCTTACTCTTCTCTAACTTTCTACCCACTTCTCCACTGTCAGCTTCTTATTTCAGGTCCCCAAACAAAAGAATAAGCAAAGAGTTAAATCAGATGGTATTTAGATTCAGATTCAAAAATATTATTAAGTACTTATCAGGTACCATATGCAAAATCTCAAAAGTATGAACTGTGTCTTACTGTTGGATCGCAAGTGTTGTCCAGTTGATGAGCCAGCTAACCAGGGGCCAAGGGAAAAAAGAGTTCTGAGATGTGGTTAACAGCTCGGACATAGAAAAATAGATGTTTATGATATTAGATAAAGAAACTATGTTTGTGTCTTGGTTTATTGGAAATCTGTGTTCCTGTGAACAGCACCCAGCTTGTGTGCCTTGTTCTCCCTTCTTCCTTGCACCTGCCTTTCTGTTCTCTCCATTCCTCTTTACTCTTCTTCTTCTTTCCCCCTTTGTCAATTTCACAGGAAAACACAATAGCTTAGTCTTCCCTGGGTTTTCTTATAATTGTTAAATCCCTCTTTCCAACTCTTTTTAAAAGCTTCTTCTGGACCCTTCCTCCAGTGCAGAAAAATTCCCCTATTTCCTCAATATTTTTGCAGAATGACTTAACTGGAATGTAACTCTTCCTCAAGGATACTGCATCTTTCTCCAGTGCAAGCAGTTCATTTCTCATCTCCCATAAGCAACAGGACCAGGGGCCAGGGGCTATTTTTTCTGCTCCTGATTGCCATTGTCCAAATCACAGCACTATTGCATCATCCTTATATAGAGATTCATGATACATAGCAGTTAAAATCGAAGGCTCTGGAGCCAGACTGCCTGAGCTGGAATCCTAACTCTGGTGTTTACTAGCTGTGTAACTTAAAGCAAGTGATAATCAAGATTTGTCTGTCTATATTAATGGCTCATCTAAACACCCAGACAGTGCCTGGATCTCCCTAACTTTAGTTATCTTAATTTTCACTCATTCCCCAGTACTAATCCTGAATCTTGTCAGCCCTGCTCCTCCTCAAAAATTTGAAACTCCTAATACTCAACTTTTTATTTCTTTATAGCCACTACTTGCTCTTATGGAATGAAAGACCTTTACAATAAAGTCTTTGTTGTTTTCATTTTCTCCTCATATTTCAGTCCCTTCTTAGCTTCTTATCCACCCTTGCATGGTTGGCAACTTCTCTTTGATGATGAAAAGTGTTGTTCTACTAGTCACATTGATTTTTGTGGAATTTTAATGTTTAACTGTGCTTACTCAGCTAGTTTGTTTCTTAATTTAAATTACTGACTATTCATAGTTCCCAACTTTACCAATCAACCTTTTTATTCATCTTTAGATAGCATCTTTATCATTTATCTCAATAACTTTTCTAAGCCCCCATTCACCTCATATTGTACTTATTCTCAGCAGATTATCTTTACTCCTCACACCACTGAGAAAATTGATGCCATCAGGTATAATCTCTCTGAACTTTCTGACCTCCTACCTGGAAACATATCTACCTTTATATCCATCCTTCCTCAATTCATCCCGTTTCATAGAAAGCCTTTTCAAAGTCGATCTTTCACTCGTAACTTGGTCTCATCCCTTGCTACCTCTGCCAGATTTGTTTCCATCAATTATCCCTCCTCTCTCTCCTTGCTTTAGCCTATAATTATAATTGAGTTTCTGCTATCATAAAATAGGCTCATTTTACCCAGAATTTACCTTCTCTTACTCTTCGTTGCTCTTCCCTTCTTCTCCTCCAAATTCTTCAAAGAGTAGTCTACAATTCCATTTTTTACTTTCTCAACAATTATTCACCTTCAACCCACTACAATTTGGCTTTAGTCCTCACAACTCTGTCTAATGTCACTAGAGTCTTACTAAATGACAAATTCAAAGAACACTTCCATCCTTTTATTACTGCCTTTGATACAATTGAGCACCATCACTTGACACTGCTGATTACTTCCTCCTGCTGCTGATTTCCACAGCAGCTCATACTTATATGATCTTTGTGACTCTCTGATCACTCCCACTCTGTCCCATTTCTTGGGCCGTTAGCTCTATCAGCCTCTTGATTTATGGCATTCTGCAAGGTTCTGTTCTTGGGCCCTTCTGCTCAGGCTCTATAGCCTTTTAGGCAAGACCATGGCTACAATTAATTCTACTGGCTTCCGAATCTGTGTTTCTAGTCCAATCTTCTCCCAAATTTTTAGACATAGTTCCAACTGTCTGATGGACATTTCCATCTAATTGTTTTCACAAAAGCACTACAAATTCATTATGTGCAAACTGAAATGAACTTTGGTTGCTCCACCACCTACACAACTTAACCCTGTATTCTCTATTTCAAATGATGAAAAACCCCATCATTTTCTTCTTTTTTGTAAGGTTGGCCCTGAGTTAACATCTGTTGCCAATCTTTTCTTCTTCTTCTCCTTCTTCTTCTTCTTCTTCTTCTTCTTCTTCTTCTTCTTCTTCTTCTTCTTCTTCTTCTTCTTCTTCTTGTTTTCCCCAAAGCTCCCCAGTACATAGTTGTATATTGTAGTTGTAGGTCCTTCTGGTTCTGCTATGTGGGACATCCCCCCAGCATGGCTTGATGGCCAGTGCTAGGTCTGCTCCCAGGATCCAAACCAGCAAAACCCTGGGCCACCAAGTAGAACACACAAACTTAACCAGTAGACCACAGCTGGCCCCAAAATTCTGTCATTTAATCAGTTATCAAATCCTGCTGATTTTGCTTATTTCTTCTTAAATCCTCCCTTTATTTCTAACCATCTCTGCTTTGACTCCAGCCTTAACATCTCTCAGTCAGATTACTACAACAGTATTTTAACTAGTTTCTGTATCTCTAATTTTATCCTTTCTAAACATGTCCTAAAGTTGACCAAAATGAAGTATCTCAAAATCAAATTTGACCAATTTACCCTCTTAATTACAGACCCTTTAATGGTAAGAAGGAACTAGTCCTACCAGATATTAAAATACAAAACTAGAATAATTAAAGTGGGTGGCTCTGGCACAGGAACAGACAGACCAATGAAACAGAATAGACGACCTCCTCCAAAGTCTTACCCCGCCTGCTAAAAAAACTTTACTTGAAATGAAGCTGTAAATAAAATTCGGAAATATATGAGGAAATTTCAAGATAAGAAAGATAGTTGGCAGATGGAACCAGATGCTACTCAGCTCTTCCCTCTCTCTAATATTTTAACTCCAAAGCTTTGAGAAGCACCCAAATCAACCTTTCAGGATTCTCTAAGTCTAGCAGGTGGAAAGCTGAGACATTGTGGTTTGACTGTTCTAGTAGAGAAACATAGCAAGTCCTATGACCTTATTTGAAAAGCAGTATTCCTTTTGATGAAAGGTCATTCTTTCCATCTTCGACCAAGCAAAGAAAGAATATTAGGGCTATTACTCGTCTAATCATAAAATAAATCCTTAGAATCCCCACACACATAGAGGTTTCCAAACAGTTGCACATTACAAGAATTTCATCAAAGGAGGAGCATATATTTCCCTGAAGAGTTATTTACTTTGCAATTAATAAAGAATAAGTGATCTCTTTCTGCAATGTTCCTTTGAGAATTAAATTTTCATGCATTCTCCCATTTAGCTAATGTTTACTAAATAAATACTATATGCCAGGGATTGTGGAGATGATCGAAGATTATTTAAGACACCAAGGAATTCATAATTTGGATTGTGGATTTTCTTTTTTTAATTCCATACATAAATTTTTTATATATTTAGCTATTTATTTCGCTTGATCTTCTCAAATAGCACAAAATTCTTTAAAATTACTTTAAGCTGTTACTTTTAAGCTGCTACTATTCTATTTATTTTAAATGTGCTAATTTTTTATACTCTGGGATAATTTGAAAAGCAAAATAACTAAATGCACAGTGAGGCATATATTATTGCTATAATTATAGTCCTCTTTGAAGAAAAGAGAAAGATAAAATATTAATTTGGTTAGAAATACATAGATAACCAAATTTTTAAGAAGATAAAAGCATCAGCTAGAATATTAAACTTACATTACTTTCATTTCTCTATTTGTTTTTTTCCCAAACTTAAACTTTATCCCTGGAACTATAAACTTAAGGCAGTGAAACAAGCTAAAAATGGCATTTCTAGTGGGAAGACAGAAAAACTGGGAAAGAAAGTTCTATAGTTCAGCCGTCAATTATTTATTCAGTAAACAATAAAGGAATATAAAAGCTGCCAGAACTGTGTTAGTAAAAGCCTAGGTAGTAAGGAAATAAAGACTTGGAAAATAAAAAACAAAACATGGGTCATTCATAACCATCACAGACTCAACTTAAATAAAAAAGTCAGTGAATTATTAATTGGTGCCATTAAGTTACTTGTGCCAACATTTGACAGCAGAATGTAAAATGAATCATGGAAAGTTTTAGTAAAACAAAAGTTTAACAACCTTTTGTGGCACATTCATTGCATTTGAACTCAATAGTCTCATTACCAAAGAGATTATTCTAAGGGAACATTTTAAATGCTCCTTTAAAGACTAGATATGTAGTGTAAAAGAAAATATATATATGATTATGTTAGTTAAAAGTGAAAAACTTCAACAAGAAGCATGATCTCTGTCATGAATTCCATGTCACTAAAGTGCACTTAAAAAAGATTTCTGTGAATCTAGTTCTATAAAATAGTAGAGACAGCATCAATATTTTTGGTCAAGTTCTTCACTTGAGTGATTGTCCTGGTCACTTCTATATCAGGTTGTATGTAGTATACATATAAGTAGATTCTTTTTCAGCCAACTAACTAGCTCATTTTTCACAAAGTTGGACAAGCAAGGGTTGCTTTGAATTCCCAGTAGCTGTGGCCCTCTTCCACCATGATTCTGACAACAAACCATAGGATGATACAATCTTGTTTATATAATTTTTGACTTGATGGCATGTGTAAGAATACAGGGCTAGATTAGTAAAATAACATATGCTTGTTTTCAATCTCCATTAGGATGAAATGACATCAGGAAACCCAGGTTGAGCTTGGTCTCAAGTGTCAAACTGTTTCTAAACAGCTTACTGTTTTGTTTTACTCTGCTTATGGGCCATAATCTAGCTTTTCCTTCACCAAATTGCACTACATGTTGGCACAACCATACTTGGGTCTTTATCTCTAAAGCTCACTTGCAAAGCTTAAGAATTGTAGTAAAAATTTGCCTTCACAGAAAAAAAAGGAATTAATAAGTATATTGCTTATACAGATAATTATTTCAATAATTTATTTTAGTAGATAGAAACCTAGCTGTTGCATTGATAATAAAACTACACCCTAAATAAGACCGTTTTTCCCTTAAATTCCCTTTTTTACGTATATTGGAGATGTAATCCAGCTCTATTATATGAATGTGGGCTAAAACATTTTTAAGTTAAATCTATATAGGAAAAGAGAAGATATAGGTTCCAGGTGGAATGAACATCGATTTTAAACGAGTTGCTGAACTTCTCCGTGACTCATTTTTCCATCTGAAACTAGGAAAGTTGCTCCTGTTCTTCACGGAGCTGTCATTAGGGTAATAAGAACTGATATTTGCAAACTCAAATTCTGAGGAAGAACTCATAAGTTCAAGGTTTCTTATTTATCAGATATAATTGTCAATATTGCCTACCTATTCAAAGTCGGTCATAAAAAAGCTGGAAAAACCCAGAGTCTGCGAATCAGTTGTGGAAATTTTGATTTGAAAATTGCATAGCTATTAGTGCTGATTTAAAATGTGAAGATAATATAGACTATAAATTTAAATTCTGGATCAAATCAATGCAGTGTCCTGAGATTTAAAAATTTACTGAGAACCTACTGTGTGCAAGAGAAGTACTGTTTTGGGCTGACCTTGGGTAACTTGTTACTCCCCGTCTAGTAGGATAAATGAGAATGTTGAATGCTTCAAAGGACTATAGATCATCCAAGCAATTAGATTCATAAATAAAACAAAAGTCCTTGTGTTGGCTGTCATGAAAAGAAAGATGAAATAATGCATATCATAAAAGCTACTGGATGTGGGTTAAAATGATCTTCCAGTGTTAAAGCTAAGAAGCAGGGGCTATGTTTTTTAAGTTAACCTCCCAGAGGTTAGACACTGTCCAGAAAATTCAGCCGATAGAGTCAGGGATGAGCGATTGCATTGTACTTCACATACTTTCATGCAATACTTAAAATGACTATCCTGCCAACTTTGCTCGGTATAAGGGTAACTGAAAACTGTTCCTAAGATAAAGGAAAAAAGCGGAAAAAGGTTCTCCTTTTCTACTTACTTATTGGAGTTTTAGACAACACTTGAATGACCATCACACACTGGGACACTATCATAAAGTGCAGATGCTGACAAATGAGGGTAAAAACTCATAAGTTACTATAAAACCATATTAGAATTTCTTTTTTCATTCAATTGTAATTTTGGCCTCATTGTGTCTTTGATTCTTGGCAAACTAAGGCAAGATTTATGACTACTAAGCAATCTATACGGCTCTTGCAATTAACCTGAAATTTGACATTATACTCAAATATAATTATCCTCTTAAAATTGAACATATTACAGCTATTTTTATTTTGAGGTTGAAGTTGGGCTGTAGATAAATGTATGTGAAGCTCGAGTGTTAATACAGGTAAATCTTATTCTGGGCCTTCAAATGGTGAATTTTGAGTAAATGGCAATAACTAGCACAACTTAACCCTTATAACAGTTTCCTGGTGAAATATTTCATGACTTGTGTAGTTCACCTGTGCCATACCACTTGTTTACACTTATAAAACTCACACATGCTAGAGATTAATAATTGTATTATCTATTGATATTTTTAACCACTCTGCTTAGCCCTCCCATCGCCTCTCCTCCTCCCTTTCTTTAAAGACTATGTCTTAGAGCAGTGGAAGATTAGACTAAGAATGACGAGATAATGTTCTGGGCTTTTACAGCTGAATAGCTCTTGCTTAGACTACCAAGAGGGTGGGGTTGTGGTCAAATCACGTATATCAATTCACTTAATATTTTTCTTCCTTGATACAAGTTAGCTTCTATCTGTTGGAAGCAAAGTAGAAACTTGCCTATATTCTCAGCTATTTGGAAACTTCACTATGAAAGTTTTTCAATAACTTAGTTTTGTTTCTTTAAATTGTATATAATATTAGAGTTGAGTAACATTTTTAATACTCATGAAATTTCAAGGATGACTTTTTGATCTGACATCAAATGAATACATTTTTAAAAGAAAGAAAAAAGTGCAATGTCTTAATTGTAAGAGATGTGATGTATTGTCTTTAAGTTTCTGATGAAGTACGGCTCCCCCATTTCATTAGAGAGCGGAGTGGAATCAAAGGAGGTTGACAGTTGGTTGATGTGTATGTCCAGCTACTAAATCATTGCATTCATGCTAAGACCTCCTATGTGCTCCCATTAAATCGCATTCAGCTCAGGAGGTAATATATGTACTGTAGCCTATGAGTGGGTGATCGCTGGTTTTTTATCCTCGTCAAATTCTCACAAACTCACAGAGTCCTCTAGGCTTTCTTTCAAGATTTTATATTTAATACAGATAGATCTCAAAAAACAAATGTTGAGAAGAAAAGAAAGCTGTAGAAATATATTTACAGTGTGATATCTTACCATATACGTGTATATATATATATATAATTTAAAATTATATTTTAAAATAAACACCAAACTCATGATAATTGTTGCCTCTGCGGAAGATTCAAGGGTAATAGGACAGAGGTAGTTGTCACAGGACTTCAACTTCATCTGTAAAATGTTGTTTGTTATTTTTAAAGTCATGAAATCTCTGTTGATTTGGGAAGGAAATGGGGTACTATAGTGTCCTTTGAATCTCTCTGTCTTCTTTGGAATATAATGAGTAAACGGTAGTGATAGAGTAGTGGTTAGGTCCACAGGATCTGGAGAAAGACTGGCTGAGTTTAAACCTGCACTTACTACATAACCAGCGGCAAGTCACTTCCCCCTCCAGCACCTCTGGTTCCTAGTCTGTGAAATGGTGTTAATAATAAACAGTACCTACCTTATCGGCTTGTGGTGAGAAGTAAACGAAGTAATAGGTGAAAAGTGCTTAGAACATAGTAAGTATTCAACAAATTATAATTGGCAATTAATTTTTCCTAATATCTCAAAAATTTTTCTATAGGATTGCAAGTCTGTTTTTAATTTAAAGAACTTTATGAAATAGAGTTATTACTGGATAAGTGTAGAAGCAACATGTATCTGAAACAATTATAAACATGTTTAATTATTTAATGAAGCTACAGAACTGGAGCTTCAGTAAAACATTTCCGTATTTCATTCCAAGTATCAGGACGCCACTTCCTTCCAACTCGCTGCTCTCCGCAGTCATTCTCCAGGACTCTCAGTAATGCGACTGTCTGACCTTTCTCTCTCCTATTTTTTACAACATCTTTCTTCTTAGCTCTGAATCTACATAGTACAATCCAAATAGTTTTGAACACAAACGCAGCAAGTATGCGTTTCTTCTTTTGGTGACAGTAGCTTTACTATTAACTGAAAGGCAGGGTGGATAATGTGACACGCGCTTTACTTTCAGCAGACTTGTTAATATCAGCTCTGAATTTTTCATGACGGCTTCGGTAACCTGTAGCCTGGAGCTGAAGCTCTGGGGGTTTCCACCACAAAGAGGTGGATCAGCTGAGCTCTCACTCCCCATCTGGCACTGGGTGACAGGGACAGTCAGGGGGGCTGCAGGAAACCTGAAGAAGAAGAAAGCTGATGTGGGACACCCATTGTAGTGCATAAAAGGCTAAACATGTGCTGTTGTATGGATGTATCTCTGAGACACTTGTTTACCACTGGCTTCAGAATATACTTAGCCAATGCGTTTAACGTTCGAGTCACAAGAACAGCTGCCGCTCGTGTAAGTAATACCCTCATACACAGTGGCATCCTGATTTGCCAAACCAGATCCAGGCCTCTCGGCAGTGAATGTTTTATGCTGCCTGGCATGCTTCTTATTTACCCACGGGGGCAGGCATACACGTGCGGGCACACACACAGACGCACATGATAGAGATTCGGAGCTTTTGAAATTGTAAACCATTTTAGCTACATCTCAGAGGTAACAAAAAGATCTCAAAGTTCTCACAAAAGCTGTATTTTATGTCTGAAAGTCAGAAACAAAGTTCTTTTGGAGGGGTGGGAGGCTTAAATATATTCATATGTGAAAATTCAACAGCTGTGAAAAAAAAGACAAAATTTGAGCATTTACCTTCCTTGAGTCTTATGATGCCATCATTTTTTTTACTGAAATAAATAGTTGGCCTCTTACTTGCAGGAAGTTGGGTCACTATATACTTGATTTTGTGTTTAATAGCTGTAACAATTGAGATTTGCTCTAGACACACCCAAACTACAATACTTCGAAAGCAGGTGTATTGACAAGCCCCCCAGGAGGAAAGGATCTCTTAATTGCAGTATTTGCCAGCCACACCCTTTGTTTCTGTTCTATCAAGAAAGAAGTAAGTAATGCTTAGTTTGTACTCAGGAAAATATAATTTTGTAGAGTTGTAACACTTTAGCCCTGCCTGAGAAGTATGGAAAAAGAGTAAATATGTACATTGCTACTATGATATTTTTTGTAATTCTTCATCAGCACAAAGAACCGGATCAACTTTTGGAACTAATTCTCACTTTCATTTTCTTCTTAAATTGTTTGTCTAACTATTTTCAGTCTGCCACTCCAATATTTCTCTAACTTTGAGATGCAGTTCCTTGTTGCTTTTTTGTGTATGAGGGATGTCATTTCTAAAAGCTCGTTAACATTTACTAATGTGCTAAGTTTTTAAAAGATCTAACAGAAGCTTGACTTTCAATATAATAATTGTATTAAAATACCATAATAAGGTATACATTTACAGAAAAGTGATAATAACCAATCATACAGATTGATTACAACAAAACAGTTAAAATATCAATCAATTACCTACAATCATGAACTCAGTACTCTTTGATGATATTGGGCATCTATAGAGGGACGGGTGAAACCTACAGCAGAGTGTCCTCATGCTTATTTGTGCACAGACTAGCATGTTCTCAATCTTGTAAAAGGATTAGGACTGATGAATCAGTAAAAGTTTTTCACTCTGTTTTCTAACTATTTTACTGCAAAGGAATAATAAAGGGTTTAATCCTTGAAACCAAACTATGTTTTGTATAGCAAATGGAGAATTAAGATTATAATTTTAACTCTAACAAAAATTAGACTCTCTTGGTCATTATCTCTACCTGTTTGGTTATCTTTGCTAAATAAAAAATTACTCCCAAACTTAGTGGCTTAAAACGGCCATTTTATTTTCTTCGTGATTTTGTGGGTCAGAAGTTCTGGAAGAGTTTGGCTGGGCAGTTCTCACTTGGGGTCTCTCCTGTGATTGCAATCAGATGTAAGTGGGGCTGCAGGTTACCAAGCTCACCTGGGCTGGACATCTAAGAGGGTTCACTCTCAGGGCTGACCCTGGATGCTGACTGACAGGATCTCAGCTGCACTGTCAATCAGAACACCTATGCACAGCCTCTTAAGTACTGCTAGGCTTCCTCAAAGCATGCAGGCCTAAGCGTAGGTGGACTTCTTACATAGCAGAGTCCCAAACACAAGAGTTCCAGTGATGGTAGGAAAAGCTGCCTCGGACTTCACACAATGCCCCTTCTGCTGAGCTGTATTGATTATAAGGGTGTATCTAAGGCCAGCCCAGAGTCAAGGGGAGGAGATGAAGTGGCCATCTCTTGATAGGAAGATTATAAAAGATCTGTGGACGTATATTAAAACTACCATGCTCCCCTCTGTATGATCGCAGTACACAGATCATTTGAGAGACAACTTGGAAATCCTAGGTCTTTACCATAAGCTCTATCAATAAAACATGCTTTTAGTCAATGCAGAGTTCAAGTCACCTCAAATACCTTGCAGTGGCTGTGACAAGTTGCATTTTCCAAAAATGACCATAACAATATATCTGGTACTGCCTGCTCTTGCAGAATTTTGCCACTTACCCATCAGGGGGTAGAGTCTCTCTCCCCTCGCCTCAAAACTGGACAGGCCTTTGTGGTGGTCTTGACAAACAGAATGCTGCAAAAGTGACACTGCGTGATTTCCCAGGCTGGCTCTACTTGAGCTTCTCTTTGGGGGAGGCTCACCCTTGGAACCAGTCACCATATGGTGAGGAAGCCCAACAGTCTGTGGAGGTAGGACAAGGTGCTCCAGCTGAGAGCTTCAGCTACTGGCTCAGCCCATAGGCAGCATCAGTGTGAGCCTTCAGACCCGGCCTTTGAGTCTCTCTCAGTGATGCTGAGTGCAGCAGAGACGAGCTATCTCTGCCAGCCTTTCCCCAAGTGAGATCCATGAGGCGAGTCTTCAATTACTAAAGAAATCTAGTGTCGTGAATTTAGTAGTTTTGAATCTTTATGACACCAACAATCGCTTTTTAGAGCAGATTAATTAGAACCGTGATGCTACACACTCGCTTAACCTCAAAGTTCTTTTCTTTGAAGAAAAGTGTGCACAAGATGCAGCTACCAGTAATTAATCCATTCATTCACTCAATAAACATTTGTCGCATTTTTGTAATGTTCCAGACACTGTTCTACATGCTGGGAATACAACCGTGAACTAAAGATATTAATCTTCTCATGGGCTTATATTCTGAGAAATGAGGGGAGATAAGCAAACAATGAACAAATATATAAGTAAAATATATAAAATATCTGTTGGTGATAAATGGAGGAAAATACCAGAAAAGGAAGAGAGGGAGCCTGGGGATGGATGGATGTAGGCTGGATAAGGAGAGCCTCACTGAGATGGTGAATTTCAGTAAAGACCTGAAGGAAATGAGAGAACCAGCAGAGGCGTTACCAGGGAAAATGATGTTCCAGGCAGAGGGAACAGAAAGTGCAGAGGCCTCACAGCAATAGCATGGTGCATAGTCTAATAAAAGCAAGAAGGCCAGTTTGTTGGAGCTTAAGCAAAGGAGATCATAGTAGGCAATAAAGAAAGTAGAGAAGGAACCAGACTATCTAGAGGCTTCTAAGTAATTATAAGATTTATTTGGCATGAGAAATGAATCTTTTGGACAGGTTTGAGCAAAAGGATGACATGATATAACTTAGATTTAAAAGGATTCTTCTGCCTGTGGAATGAGATTATATAGTAGGGTAAAGAGTGGAACAATCAGGCAAGCGAAAATAGTGGCTAGGACAAAGATAATAGGGTGGAGTGCTAAGGCGTGACTGAATCAGGATGTATTTTGAAGGTAGAAAACTGATAGACTGGATTGGATGTGGGGTGTGAGAGAAGGAAAGGGGTCAGGGATGACCTCAGAGTTTTTAGAGTGAGCTATGAGAAGAATGAGGTGCCATTCACTCAGAGGGTGAATACAGTGGGAGAAGATGCTTTGGTAGGGAGATCAGGAACTCTTTGGATGTGTTAAGTTTGAGATGACTACTAGACAACCAGTTGAATATTAGTTACCGCAGCCTGGAGGTTAGTAGAAACATGGAATTCTCAGTTCAGGAGTTTTCAGTGTTTAGATGGCTCATCAGACTAGAAAAGTTTGTCAAAGAGTCTTCTAGTTTTTATAGGAACTGACTCAAACAGTCATAAAGGGCAGGCTGTTACTCATCCTGATCCATTATTTCGCAGATTAGATATACCCGGAAAAAAGTTTCCTCATCCTCATGAGGGATTAAGAGACAATAAAACTGACTTCTTAGTATCTATTTATTCTTTGAATTGATAACTCCACAGCATAGTCTATGTACAAAATGACAGCTTTATCTAGTATTTTCTTTACCTGAATATGTTTACAATTTAGTGTGGTAGAAACAGTAGATTGTTGTTAATGCAATTCAATCGCTTAAAGAAAATCTTATTTGAACATTGTTTCTCTGACTCTCTAATAAGGTATTTCTCTTGATAAGTGCTGTAATCTACCACAAATAACATGTCCTGACAGAAGGAAAGAGAGCAGAAATTGCAGGTTATTGAAGTGAGCCAGTGGATTTGCTTGTTTGAATATACTTAAATATAGCACATTACAATCGGAAATGTCATCAGTGTGGCCTGATGGTTACATCACCTTCAACTTGCACACACGAGTGCAGATATTGCTATCTGAGCCACATTTCCGTTCTAGATCCAACAGTGCAAATTAAACCAGATTACCCAATGTAAATCATCTGAGTGCCCAATCTACAGAAAATACAAGGTTAAAAGCTTCTTTATGGTAGAACTTCAGCATCAGAGTCCTGCGTCAGCTGTCCAAGAAGTTTAAGAGATGGAATTGCCAAAGAGATCAATCTCCTGTCTGCTTTCCCAATCAGTGAAAAAAGTACAAGTTGAAGGATAGTATTTAATAACTCTATGAGGTTAAAATACAATAACTTTTTAAAGAATCTCTGTTGCTAATATATATTCTCCCAGGTTTTTCCATTGTGTTTGGAAAGTTTTTCAGAGTATGGGTTGCTAGACCCCAGGACTCGGGGGAGGGGAGAAATGCACATGGACAAATCAAGGTCATCATTAACATTTTACACCCTGAGAGAAAGACTGAGATTCACCTATTCACCCTGCCCTCTCCATTTAGCCCCAGTGGAGCTCATGAGGGCAATGAATTAAATTTATTCCAGACGGCCTGGGGTTTTAGCCCCTGTGAGTGACAGACTGGTATTGGAAACAGCTATGAAAGAGTATGCCAATCTGAGCCTGCACTCCATCAACACAGGGAAAATGAATGAAAGTTAAATATACATAAATTTAAAGCTAGCAAGTTCATGGTAGTGTGGCTAAAAAGTTTAAGCTTAAAATATTAATTTGTATACCGATCTGAAAGTTTCAAACTTGTGAACTTAAAGAAATATTTGACATTTTGCTGTAACAAATTTATGAGGAATGCTTTGGTAAGAGCCAATACACTTCTGTTTATTTTGTCATGCATAAAGCACAAAGCCATGTTACAACTCTACTTAATTATGGCATGGCTTTGTACAAAAGTTGCCACAGCATTATAATAAAAGCCACCAGATGTCACTGTTACAGATTATATTCAAGCATATGCTAATCTAAAAATATGTGAACTTTTCATTACATAGTTTGAAGAAATTCTGGGTTATAATTTTGCCTTCAAGTAAATATTGCAATTGGGCTTTCTTAACTTGTAGGGAATTTTTTTCCGTGGGTCTTAACTTCGCTATAATTCTTTTTTGTTATTTTTACAGTGACTTTAACCTTATGGAATATGAAAGATTTTCCCCCCGAGAAGCTTTACTATACATGAGTTGCTGTCAGAAGTTTTCCTCTGAAAGACTTTATGTTCAAATAGGACAACGTCCTACCTCCTCAGAATAGTTGAAAGGTGGATCTGTGTGAAGGTGGACTTATAATTCCCCAGTCCTCTGATTCTCTGATTTCAGCAGGTTCCAATATTCAGTAGAGAGCTGGGCATAACCAGCTTTCTGTCTTTTAGCCTCAATTTAAAAAGCTAGCTCTTCCTTAGAGCATGTGGTGGAGAAGATGATGAGTTTGGCAGATAAATGAGCGTGGGCTCCACACCCCACAACTCTCACTGCTACACAGGGGAGATCAAAGAAGAATTGATACAATTTGAGCATAATTTTATCTACTCTACATCTTATTTACAGGCTATGTTTCCCTGTAAACAGTAGCCTCATGTAGTCAACATTTCTACCTATTTAGTTTAAGTAAAACAAAGCATTTAATAATGAGTATTTCTGTCTAGCAAATAGATTAATGAGACAGATTTTGGAGTATACTAGAGTGTAGGACATCTGGCAGGCCACATCCGTAAGGGAGAATTTATACCATACACAGAGGTTTATTTAATGATGTGATTGTAATATGGGCTGAACCCAGGTTAGCTGATTAAAATGAGGATCTCACAGGACCTTAGAGTAGTACATTTTAAGGAACTGGGTTTTTCATTTTGTTTTGTTTTGTTTTGTTTTAAGATAGGACTTTGCAGGTAGGAAAAGGATTTCATGTCTTTATAGGGACTAGTTAAATCCCACTAACTTTATGTTGGTGTATTGCCATAGATTGGTGGAATTTATATAGAAAAGGCAAGAAAAAATTCGGGAAAGTTTTGAGAAGTGAATACATCCCCATCTAACAGAGGAACAAGTAGTAACAGCCACAAAACCTGTCTGTGTGTTTCTGCCATTGTGGAATGTTGTTCAGCATATGGAGAGCTTGGCCCTTTTGCTGTCCCCAGGGCAAGGGATGAATTATCCAGGTAAAATCAAGTTCCTTCTTCAATAGATGCAAAATATTTTCCCCATGAGATGTCTAACAGTCTGGGCGAAAGTCTGTTGTGCAAAGAACTAAGAAACTGGCCTGACGTTGTTAAATATAATTTTTTAATAAGTCTTAATGGTAGTAAAAAAGAAAGAAAGAAAGAAGGACAAAAACAGGAGCAGGTTGACATGATTTTCTTAGAAACATTATCATGAGGGATGTTGGTAAAAATCTCCTGTTCTAGTCTTCTTTAAGCGAAGAAACAAAGGCGGTAAAGAGCAGGAAGAATCTGTCATTCAGAGCTTACCAGTTTTTGCTTCTCTGCAAAGCCTTCTGGTTCCAAGTCAGTGATGCTTAAATTTCCCAAACAAAGATAAAAAAAAATTCAGTAATGAGGAGTTGGACTAGCTTTAAGTTATTGATCTACTTGGAAGACAATGTCCATTTCTATTTCCTTGGGCTTCCCAGTCTTCACTGGGGGAGGGAGGAGGCGGGGAGAGCAGTCCTGTTCAATTTAAGAAAGGACAAGTGTCTCTGATCTCCACTCGCATTTCTTAAAATTTTTTTTAATATTTTTTTTAAAGATTGACACCTGAGCTAACAACTGTTGCCAATCTTCTTCTTTTATTTTCTTTTCTGCTTTTTCTCCCCAAATCCCCCCAGTACATAGTTGTATATTTTAGTTGTGGGTCGTTCTAGTTGTAGCATGTGGGACGCTGCCTCAGCGTGGCCTGATGAGCAGTGCCATGTCCGCGCCCAGGATCCGAACCAGCGAAGCCCTGGGCCGCTGAAGCCAAGTGCGGGAACTTAACCACTCGGCCACAGGGCTGGCCCCTTCATTTGTGTTTCTCATCGTCCTTTGGTTTGTCGCTGTTATTTTGTTCAGTACCTGGTCTCAGTGATACTGATTGTGACAAATTAGGGAAATTTGTCAGAACAGAACAGCTTACATGCTTAGAAATTAAGCTGAAGTGCTTCCCAGATTAACATCTGCTTCGGTCTTAGAAGATAACGTTGTTTTGCACGCAGAGAGTGAAGAGAGTCAAGTAACTTTACCACTTTATAGACAAGTCCTTTCTATTTTTAAGTCTGTTCAAGAAAGAGTGGAGACAGGGCTCCAAATGCTAGTTGTTTACTTGCTTGGTACAAAGCACCAAGTCAAATGTGCTAATCATTCAATCAGACTTGTTTTATCTTATTATGTTCTCTCAGCTGTCTTTGCTGTGCTTTCTATTAGTCTCCAAGTCATCATACCAGCCTTGATCACCTCAGTGCCATCAAACATAGACCGATTCTGCACACTCTGCTTGTCTCCCACCTGTGGGTTATAAATATATGTGAACAAGGAAGAACAAAGAAAAGGGAAAACCTTTAAAAGATTTCATCCAGAGGTGAGGATGAATACTGAGGATATTTTGCTGTACACATTTTCATGTAAATTAGATTGCTGCAAATTGTCTTAGTTTAATTGGTGGAATCTAGGTTTTTCCACACAATTCCATTTGTAGTGGAATTTCAGCAAGAACAAGCTTTAAACATTTCTATTTGTTTGTAATTTACAATTACAATCCTTTACTTATTTTTCAAAACACACGATTACATCACAACTGTCCCGAAATATCTCACTGGTGAAAGTAGCCCTCTCCTGAGCTCTTCACTGTAAATATCCAGTTTCTGTGGGTTTTAGTAACACACTCTGTTGTCCATTTTGTGAACCAGTTCTTGCTCATAAACCACGTCAGATGCTTTGGGAAGCTGATTTTCTTGCCTGGTTGTCTGTTACTAATCTCTTAATTTTCTTCTAGGTTTGATTTAAATGACATCGGTGCTAGAAATTCTAAGGAAAAGGGACTATTGCACAGCACTGGGGTTGGAAGTTTCTGACTGCCTACGCTGTTGCGTGTCTGTATCAGTTTGGTAAGGGGAGCTGATGGAGGTACTGGTGGGGAGACACTAATCGCCCCTCCCAGATCACCCACTGGATTAATCTTCTTAGGAAAAAGAAGAAGGCCATGTCTACACCTTCCAAGAAGCAACCTATTTGTACATTCACAACATAAAGGACATTAGGTAAGAAAGGAAAGATCAAAGACTCATATGCTGAAAATCACTAGTGCTCATATTTAAAACTGTTGCAACAAATTTGAGGCAATCTCTAACTTCCTAAGAAAAGAAAATTCCAGGATTTATGATGGAGGAGGAGCAGCTAGATCTAAAATTCTGACTTTTGTCCCTTGATTTTACCTTTCCCTTGAGAATTCCTCACTAATTTCACCTGCCCCCATTATGACGGCCACTAGCAGAGGTAGGGGGGTTGCTGATCCTCATCAGCCTTTTCATTCCTCACAACGTGACTGAGACAAAGCTGGATCACTCAAACATGAAGTCACTCAAGGCTAGAAAAATCTTAAAAGTGAGATAAAATGGCGTGATACAAGGTAATCTTTAAAATATAAGTTACCCAAATCCAATTTCAAGGTCTCTTGAGCTGTGCTCTCTAATCCAGTAGCCATTAGCCACAAAAGACTACAAAGCACTTGAAATATGCACAGTCCCAACTGAGATGTGCTGAAAGTATAAAATGCATGCTGGATTGCAAAGACTTAATACAAAAAAAAAGAATGTAAACCACTTCATTAATTAGTTATTGCTTGCATATTAAAATGATAATATTTGGGACATATCAGGTAAGTTAAACAAAACACACCATTAGAATTATTTTCATCTGTTTCTTTTTATTTTCAAATTGCTACTAAAAGATTTTAAATTACGCATTTAATTTATATTGTATTTCCATTGAACAGTATTCTATGGAAATGCTCTAGTAATGTGCCTGCCTCGCTCCCAGCCTGCCACTGTGGTAGAAACTTCTAGAATATATTTGCTTAGATTGGGGATTGGCAACTTAAGCAGACCTCAGATTGTATCTCAGTTCTACACTTACAACCTGAGTGACTTTGGACATATTACTCAGACTCTCTGCTCAATTGCCCCAGGTGCAAACTAGTGGTGATAACACAGTGCCCCCCTGCATCATATGGTTCCTGTGAAGAGTCCATGGCACTATAAACTTCTTATTTGCCTCTCACTTAAGATCATTCAGCTAGGACCAGTGTTATTTATGCTCTTAATTCCTCTAGCCACGGATTCTCCTTAGTGTTCTTAGATTCATCGCATCTAGGCTTACGAGAGTAAAACCTCAAGAACACTCAATTATTCCCTCACCTGCCTAAAGAGATTACACCTTAGTTTTCCTGGATGGCTGACGCCCGGAATGCCACCTTTTCAAAAGAGAAGAGGCCTAATAATGGCGGTATAATCTTCTTACAGGCCATAGCTTGGGGATCAATGTTCAATGTTCATAGACCATACAGATATTTGTTACGTAAATTAGGAAAATAAATCATCTGATATTGAAAAGGGAATTTGATGTAAAGTGTCATCAGTTAGAGTGACTGAATATTTTATTGAATGAACTGTCTTGTTTTGTTTTTTTAATGCAATTGTCTGATATAGCCCAGTATTCCAAATCAGAATCAACAGAATGTTTATAACATAAAATATTACTTTACTCTTATAAAAATAAGACGAAGCAAGACCTTTGTGGATCTGCATTTGGAATGCTGCATGAAATTTTGTTTGCCAAGCCTAAAAGAGGCATAAACTACGAGAATATTAAGCTCATAACAACTGAAATAATCAAAAAGAGAGAAATGCTTCTGAATAACTACAGAAAAAGAAAAATCCAAGTATGGGAACAGAAAAGTTGTGAGGGTGATAATTAAAGATTGGGGGCATAGTTTTGAAGATGATGAAGGACAACATCTTTTTACTAAAGTGCTTAATTCTAAAATTCCTATGCAATTCTGGAATTTGAACAAGGCACTTTAATGCATATTAAATGAGCTACTACTTTACTTGATACATTGTCCCAAGGGATAACATAGAAAATAAAGTTTAAATTAACTGATGGATGCTGAAGCTATTATAGGGCTCTTTTTTAAGGAAAGTAAGGATGCATTGGACACTGTCTTGAGGGCTGCTATACCCTCCCCCGTAAACATGCTTTTGTGTTGTTATCAGTGTTACAAAGGCCCATGTCTTGGAATATGGACAGAAACTTCCTGGTTAACTGTAGCAGAAGAGACAGAAAGCAGATGCTTAGATCTTAAACTAGACTTTAGAGGGGCAGCCACTTGGCTGCAGGTATGAAGAAGAAATGCAGTTCAGCAACAGACTAGGGTAGACACAGATGTAGCAAAGGCCACCAGGTGGGAGGTTTTAGGTGATATAACACACTTTTCCCTGTAGGCAGATGGATCCCAGTGGCAATATATCCAGGAGAAAGGTACTCAGAATACAAATCAGGGGCCAGTGGTGATTGATAGGAGCATCATAACAACTTGCCCAGGAGTCAGGACTGGATTCCAATTTCTTAGTGGTGTGGAAGTGAAAGAGAGAAAAGGCTAGTAAGGATAAGGCAGAGAATCAGTCCTAAATGGATTGTGACTCTAGGCTAGTGGTTCTCAACTGGGAATGATTTTGTCCCCCAGGGACATTTGGCAATTCATGGAGATATTTTATATTGTCACTGTTCGGGGTAGATGTATGCAACAGGTATCTAGTGGGGAGAGGCCAGGGATGCTGCTAAACCTCCCTCAATGTATTGGACAGTACCCACAACAAATGGCTATCTGGCCCAAAATGTCAATAGTAGTGCTGTTTATAAACCCTGCACTAGGCAGATTTCCAAGACAAAACTTGGACAGAGAATGATAACACTTGAGTCCAAATTGGGTTATAAGGTGGGAACCAGATGCCGGTGCCAACTTAACTAAAAAGAGATCAGGAACAGCCTCGAAAGTTATGACTTGATAAAAACATCCTCAGGTATAGGGCCAGAAATCCTACAAGGCAGTGTGGGATAAAGGGAAAAAGGAAACCTACATCCAACTCTAAGTCTCTGTAGCTCAAAGCAAGTTTCAAAAGGTTGACTTCCTTGTGTGTGAAATTGACATAATAACACCAGATCATGGGGATGTCATGAAGATCGCATAAGGTAATATACCTAAAATGCCTACCTTAGCAACAGGACAGCAAGAAAGTCACTGCACCTAATATAAAATATAGAAGTCATATATGCCCTTGGAAAATCAACAAAGTATCCTGTGTCTAAATCTGATGAAGTTGCAAATACTCGTACTCATCTTGCCTCTCAGCAACACTGGATGCTGACTACCACTTCCTCCTTTCGAAACTCCTGATGGCTTCCATAATCCTGAACTTTCATAATTTGTTTTCTAGGTCTCTGATTATCTCAAAATCAATTTTAGGCTCTTCTGTATTTATATGTGCTTTACATTTTGTTGTAGTTCAGGCATTTTTCTTCCTTCTCCCTACATAGACACTTTCTAAACCATCTCAAAAGCTCATTCTCATTGCTTCATTGACCACTGATAGCTCCAAATCAAGTATTTCTTATATGTTCCAGAAGCACTTCAAGCTCAGTATTTCCAAACCAACTACATAATCCCTTTTGCTCACCTATGATCCTCTTGTATCAGGGAATGGCACCACAGTTGGCACATTACTTCAACTGGGAATCTAGAAGTCATCCTTGCTTCTTCCCTCTCCCTCATTTGTCGTGAGTGGTATTAAATTCTTCCAGCACTAATTCCTAAACAGCTCACTTATCTTCACTTAATCCCTACTGCTGCTACATTATAGTTCTCTCTTCAAAAATCTCTCACCTAGCTTATTGACACAGTCTCCTACTGGTCTCCTCTCTTTTTCCCTTTATTTCTTATCATAGTGATTATTCTAAAATCTTTGCACAGCTCCTGTATTTAGATGGCTCTTCATTGCTCTTAAGACAAAGTTCAAACTCCTCAACACAAGTTACAAGTCCTTGGTTCTGCCTTTAGCCTCACTCCTGTGGTCCAGGCAAACAGATTAGAGTCATGATCCCACTTTCGGTCCTTCCCAGAGATCGTTCACTATTCGTTTTCATGGAACATTTTCCTCCATTCTCCTCGCCCCGACAATTTCCTAAGTTGTTTTTGCAGGTCTTTGTTCAGCTATTAATTCCTCAAAACCCCCTTTCTTGAGTGTTCACCACCACTCCCAAGGCTGAGCCACTTCTGCTTCTCTGTTCTCACGGCAGTTACCACGCTGCATTGTAACAGCTGCTCCTTTTTCTGTCTTCCCAACTGGATGTGCATAAGCTCTATAGGGGCGGAATTGGTGTCTTTCTTGTTCACTTGTAACCCCACTGCCCAGCACATTGCCCAGCACATAAATAAATGAATAAACAGATTTCAAATAAATGAATGAACAAAACCTGGTTAAATAACCTCTCATCAACCAGAAGGCAGGAGGGCTATTGATTATACATATTGTAGAATTCTTCTACAATGCCTATAAGTATCAGAAAGTTCTAGGTCAATTTCAGTTAAAAACCTCCTTTCTTCTCAGTGGCTTCATTCCTACTTAATTGTGGGACCCACTGAGTCCAAAGCATATGCCTAGGGAATTCTCTAGGAAGCAGAGCTACATCCACAGAGAATCTCTGCCTTTCAGATGGGTGGTTCTAAACACTAGAGAGTGTTGGGAAAATGGCTCCTTGTCTCTCACTCTGAAAAAAACGTTCCTAAGGGTTTGGATCTACAATAGTGCCCTTATGCAGCCTGGTTGTCTTAAATGCTTGACCCAGTGCCAGCCATGTAATGGGTACTCAACTGTGAACATTTGTTTAAATAAATGGTTTAAAACCCAGAATAGGGACCACCCTGTGGCTGAGTGGTTAAGTTCGCATGCTCCACTGTGGCGGCCCAGGGTTTTGCTGGTTGGGATCCTGGACGCAGACATGGCACCCCTCATCAGGCCATGCTGAGGTGGCGTCCCACATAGCACAACCAGAGGCACTCACAACTGGAATCTAAAACTATGTGCTGGGGTCTTTGGGGAGAAGAAAAAGAAGAAGGAGAAGAAAGAAGACTGGCAACAGATGTTAGCTCAGGTACCGATCTTTAAAAAAAAACTCAGAATATATTCAAACTCTCTTTTTCATAAAACTTTAGAGATATTTCTTATTTCCTATATCTATAAAGCTATAATGTATAGAAGATAGTTTCCCATCAAATTTTATGACATTTCCAAAGCTCTCAGATACTTTGATAGCAAATTTATTTGAGACAATATAAGAATGGCAACTGTGTATGATCCTTAAACTTATTGCATTAGATTTGCAGTAAAATAATTAAAGATTACTATGCATTATCAGATTTAATTGTTTTTTTCTTCTGAGGTCAGTAAACCTAACTATACACCATAAAGTTACCATGAACTATGAACAAGTACTGATCTACTTACACACAGAAGTGACTTTGAACCTATATAACCTTGGGATAATGTGTACCACTGTATAAAGGAAACATTATAATAAAAAATAAATACATAAAAGTTACTTCTATATTTAAAGCAGCAGTTTGATTGCCATTTACTTATAGCCATCTTCTACACAAGTAGAAAGTAAAACATTAGAAACTTTAGGTCACCTTTAAGAAAAGAAAGTTTTTAAAAAGCATTATCGTAAGTCATTGGTAGAGCATTTTATTTTATGAAACACAGTCGTATTCGTTGCCTCACTTTAGACATTTAATATAGACATAATTCCTTATTCACCAAAACTGAACCACTAGATTACTTCAAACATCTTTCCTTTCTGCTTTGAAGGAGAAGTCTCTGAGTCAGATGAAGTTAAAATGAGACGTGTTGTGAAATACGGTGCTCAATATTCCAAAGAAATATGTAATTAAAACGGATAAGATTAAAATCATTTTCCATCGTGGCTGTTCATATGCCGTATGTTAAGGAGTTCCCTATGTGAAAACACTTACGTCTAAAAGAAGTACGTATCTTATTACAACCCTCTTAAAGCTTTCATTTAACAAACAAACAAATAAAAAGATATCTGATGCTTGAATTAAAGGTCAACGAAACAGTGAAGGCCCGTGGGTCAAGCACAAAGAAACCACAGTAAAGTTGAACTTCACTGGTCTCTGAGACTCACTCGCCGTACATGACCATAGTTAGCATACGCTTTCTACACAGTTGGCAGCAATCAGATACATATTTAATGTGGTTTCATTATATCCTATAAATGCTGGCAATAGAGTAATCTCCCGAGGGTATTCGGTGAATAATAGAAAAGAGAAAATGATGAGCACATTTAGCACATGCACCCACAACCTCACGATAAAAGGCACCATTTCTCCCATAGAGCACCTGTTGTCATAGCTGCTTTAATTACTTTTCATTGTAGTCAGCAGCCTGAAATATTTATCATGGAGCCTATAATTTCCCAAATTCAAAACTGACATCTACCTAAGTGACTACAGGAACTGAAATTTTACTCGTCCCTCCTGCTTCTGTGCTTAACCTGCAACATCAGAAGTGCAAACAAAATATCTTCCAGGGCAGCTTCAGTTGTTTAGGAGAACTGGTGCATTCAAAGACTGTAAGATTTCACACAACATTCCAAAGACAGTGCGTCACATCAAACTTTGCCTGAAATGAGGACACAAATTATTTTATTTTAAATATTAAAGCATTCAATGTGCTAAAATAAAAGGCACAAGTGAACTTAAAGGTTTCGGTACATAGATACCAACTCCAGGACTTACGCTCCCAGCCAGTTTAATACAAAATCAGGTTTGAATTTTGAATTTAATATGAAATTAGGTTTGATTTAATATGAAATTAGGTTTCATTTTTTAGCATGAAATTAGGTGCAAAAATCCTCTTTCTCCGGGGAATTATTGCTGATAAGTCGCATGCTTTGGCGATGTTCTTTTGGTGGTGAAATATGTTGTGATCTAGAATAAAGTTTTGCTGTTTCTTTGACTGACAGTCCAAATGAATACTTTTAAACTTATTTATTTAATAAAAATGTATTTATATTTAGATGTGATATATTACTTATTATATTGTACTGTTGTAATGCTATACAAACATTAACTCCTTTAATCCTCAAAACAATCATCTCAGGTAGCAACAATTATTTTCTCTACTTGATAGTTGAGGAAATCGAGGTACAGAGAGATTGAGTAACTTGCCCACAGTCACTAAGGCCAGCTGGTAGCAGAGCTGGGATTCAAATTCAGGGAGCTTAGCTCCAGAATCTGTGTTCTTAAACTCTACACACTAAAAGTCAATTTAATTCATAAGAATGTCCTTATGAATAGAAAAATAACTTCATGTAAACCTCATTAATTCAGTTGTGAATAGAAGATCAGTTCCTATGATTCTATTAGCATCATCCAGAGTCAAAAACATAGTTTATACAGCAACGAAGTAAGCATTCATAGCCACATGCTGACAATCACAAATATGGCTGACAAAAGTTTCAAAAATTAAGATTACCCTTACTACGTACATATTGAATTTCATTTTTAAAGTGCTGCTTATGGGCCAAGTAATTTGCTTTCACAATGAACTAACATACTGGTTCTCATACGTAGCAACTCATTAGAACCATCTGGAAATATTTTAAAACTAAGGAATGTGTAAGCCCACTTCCATCCAATTAAATCAGCATCTCTGAAGAATGTGTTTCAAAAGCCATCCAACTTTGGATACCAAAAGGCCACCGTGGCTGAGAATCTCTGCACTACTGAGTCTACTACACTGAGTGTGTGACACACATCAGAGTAGATGAAATGGGTAAGATGCATTGTTATTATCTCCAGTTGAATACAGAACTGGTGTGTGGCAGGACTTTTGGATTATTTTACATAGCCATATCAATTTTGTATGCTATAAAGACCTATTAAATTCTTGAAGAGGTGTTAAAATATTTTACTTTCACAAGCAGCTTAATATTCATTCTTTAATCTTATTTTACTGTTACCTTGCTTAACATAACCTTTCTCCACTGACACCTTAAAAATGTTTAAGCCCAGAACCTATCTGCATATTACCAATGAGCAAATCCTGAATTAACAAGATTTTGTTTAAAATGGGCAGTTGAATTGTGGGAACAAAACAGTGGCTCTTTGTCTGAGACTGGATTAGAGGAACGATTGTTTAGTCCAACACAAAACATGTTGCCTGGTTAATTCTACATCTATATTTTCCTCCCTTTACTCCCATCCTTTCTCCTCTAAATCTTGTGATTGTCTGCAAGTAGAAATTTAATATTACAAACTAATTTAAATTTTAGAGTTTGAACAATGCATTGCCTTATTGAAAAACTGCTTCAGAGACAATGTCAAGATGGCAGTATAGGCAGACTCTGAACTCACCTCCTCCCACAGACACAACAAATTTACAACTACTCTTGGAACAATTACCCCTGAGAGAGAACTGAAAACTGGATAAAAAGAACACCTGAAACAAGGGACTGTGCTGACTAGGGTGGAAGAGGCAGAAATTTCTTTCTGGAGAGAAAAAACACCACCTTCATGAGCCACAGGACTTCACAGCCAGCCAGGAGCAATCTTAAGGTACAAAGCCTTCCCTGGAGGAGTGGGGCATCTGAGTGGGTGAGCATTACCGCTATAAGCAGCTTTTGGACTTAGCACAACTGGGATGACTGTCATAATATCTAGCTTTGCTGGCTACTAACAACAACAGGGAATATCCCCAGAACAGTTATCAGACATAAGGGGAAAATAGTCTGCTCTTAAAGGACCCATGCACAAATTCATCCATATCTGAAAGCAACCTAAAATCACCAGAAAGAAAGGTGCACAGTCCTTTGGTGAAAACAAATTCACTGGATAGGCTCTAGGTGCATCTCAGTGAAAGGTGAGACCTTCACAGGGATTGAGACATTGATGGCAGCCATTATTGTGACCTAGTACACATGTGCCAACACAGACACTGGCAGACACCATTGGAGTTCTTCCCCTGGCCTGTTAGCCCAGGGTATATCCCACCCACTAGAGCACTGATTTAATCCAGCTCAGCCAGGGCAGGCAGCCTGCCCTAGGGACTGGCCCTACCCAACAGTAAGCTCTCAGGCAACTTGTGGGCCCACATAGGTCGGGTGCCTGGAACCTCAGCAGCTGGGTGAGTGGATCCACCTCTGTGAGGCGGGGCCTGCACGAGGGGCAGGTTTGCATTGGTGGAATGTGTGAAGCCTCTGCAGTGGGGTGACTGGGTCCATCTCAGTGCATCAGGGTGCATGAACAGGGTAGGACTGTGTTGACAGGGTGTGTGGCCCAGTGGGTAGTGGGGCTTGTCAGCTGTAGCAGACTTGTGCTTCCCAAACAGTCACATGGGAGATCTGCCCCACTTCAAAGCCTGAAACAATTGTGTGCTCCCATGCCTGGGGCCAGCCCCAGTCAGCTGAAATCCTGAGAGAGCTGACAACAGCCTTGCAGGCCAAAGACCTACAGTATTTGTGAGTCCCTGAGCCTAGCACCAGCCATGCTGGGGGCCTACTCACCAGATAATCTGCAACAGAAATGTGCTATTAGACTGTGATGGGCCTCAACCAACTGTGCTGGGGCTCCCCAAATCTGATAAAGTGACTGAAGGGTCCATAGCAACCACACACAACTGAGCACTACAACCAGCCAGGCAGGGGGACAGCTGAGCCTCCCTGGGCACCTGCAGTAAGAGCAGCCCTGCCACAACAGGACACACGTAGCCCACACAGGGGACATTCCAGGAACATTTGGAACTGGTGATGAGAGTGAAGCACACTGCTGGACTACATAAGGCTTCTTACATAAGGCCATCTCTCCAAGATTGGGAGACATGACTGACCTACCTATACATAGATATAAGCACCAAAAAAGAGGAAAAATGAGGAGGCAAAGTAATATGTTCCAAATAAGGGAATAGGACAAAACCCAAGAAAAAGAACTAAGCAAAACAGAAATAACCAGTCTATCTGACAAAGTGTTCAAACAAAATGTCATAAGAATGTTCACTGATCTTGGGAGAAGAAGGGATGAACTCAATGAGAAGTTCAACAAAGAATTGGAAAGTATAAAAAAGAACCAATCAGAAATGAAGAATACAATACTGGAAATGAAAAATTCACTAGAAGGGCTTAATCACAGACTAGAAGATACAGAAGAATGGATCAGCGAGCTGGAAGGAAGGCTATAGGAAATCACCCAAGCTGAACAGATAAAAGAAAAAAGAATTAAAAAGAATGAGGACAGTCTAAGAGACCACCAGGACAATGTTAAACACACTAACATCCATATTATAGGAGTCCCAGAAGGAGACGAGAAAGACAAATAGGCAAAGAATCTATTTGCAGAAATAATTGCTGAAAAATTTCGTAACCTAAGGAAGGAAACAGACACCGAGGTACAGGAAGCACAGAGAGCACCAAACAAGATAAATTCAAAGAGGCTTGAACCAAGACACATTATAATTAAAATGACAAGAAATAAAGATAAAGAGAGAATCCTAAAAGCTGCAAGAGAAAAGCAACAAGTTACATACAAAATAAACTCTGTAAGCTATCAGCTGACTTCTCAGCAGAAAACCTAGAGGTCAGAAGGAGTGGCACAAGATATTTAAAGTGTTGAAAGGAATAAACCTACAGCCAAGAATATCCTACCCAGCAAGGTTATCATTCAGGATGGAAGGAGAGATAAAGAGTTTCCCAGACAAGCAAAACTTAGGAGAGTTTATCACCAAGAAACAAGTTTTACAAGAAATGTTAAAGAGACTGATGTAAGGGGGGAAGAGAAGATCGCAAATAGGAATAAGAAAATTATCCCAAAAAATCACTGATAAAGGCAAAAATACAATAAAGATAGCAGATCAACCACCTATGAAGATAATATGAAGGTCAAAAGACAAGAGTACTAAAATTATCTATTTCCAGTATAAGAGGGTAACAGATACACACAAACAATAAAACAGGTTAGATATGATATCAAAAACATAAAATGTGGGAGGAAGGGAGTAAAACAGTAGAGCTTCTAGAAAGAGGTCAAACTAAAGAGACCATCAACTCAACATAGATTGCTGTATATGTAGGTTATTATATATGAATCTCATGGTAATCACAAACCAGAAACCTATAATAAATACACAAAAAACTAAGAGAAAGGAAACCAAACATATTACTGAAGAAAGAAATCAAACTGCAAGGGAAGAGAGCAAGAGAAGAAGAATGGAACAGAGAAGAACTACTAAAACACACAGAAAAAAATAACAAAATGGCAATAAGTACATACCAATCAATAGCTACTTTAAATGTCAATGGACTAAATGCCCCAATTAAAAGGCATAGGGTACCCAATTGGATAAAAAAACAAAACCAATATATATGCTGTGTACAAGAGACACACTTCAGAACTAAAGACACTCACAAACTGAAAGTGAAGGGATGGAAAAATATACTCCATGCAAATGGCAATGAAGAGAAAGCTGGCATAGCAATACTTAACATTAGACAAAATAGACTTTAAAACAAAAACTGTAACAAGAGACAAAGAAGGGCACTACATAGTGATAAAGGGAGCAATCCAACAAGAAGATATCACACTTGTAAATATCTAGGCACCCAACATAAGAACACCTAAATACATAAAGAAATTATTAACAGACATGAAAGGAGAAATAGACAGCAACACAATAATAGCAGGGGACTATAACACTCCACTTACACTAATGGATAGATCATCCCAACAGAAGATCAATAAAGAAACATCGGCCTTAAATGACACATTAGACCAGATGGACTGAGTAGACATATACAGAACATTCCATACAAAAAACGGCAGAATACACATTCTTTTCAAATGCACGTGAAACATTCTCCAGGATTGATCATATATGAGGCCACAACACAAGTATTAATAAATTTAAGAAGATTGAAATAATACCAAGCATCTTTTCTGACCACAAAGGTATGAAACTAGAAATCAACTACAGAAAGAAAATCAGAAAAGCCACAAATATGTGGAGATTAAACAAAATGCGACTGAACAAAGATTGGGTCAATGAAGAAATCAAAGGAGAAATCAAAAATTACCTGAAAACAAATGAAAATGAAAATACGCTATCTATGGGATATGGCAAAAATGGTTTTAAGAGGGAAGTTTATGACAATTCAGGCCTCCCTCAACAAACAAGAAAAATCCCAAATAAACAATCCAACAGTGCATCTAAGGGAAATGGAAAAAAGAAGAATAAACAAGCCTTAAATCAGTAGAAGGAAGGAAATAATAAAAATCAGAACAAAAATAAATGAAATAGAGACTTAAAAAAACAATAGAAAAAATCAATAAAACCAAGAGCTGGTTCTTTGAAAAAATGAGCAAAAATGCCAAACCTTTAGCTAGACTCACCAAGAAAAAAAGAGAGAAGGATCAAATAAATAAAATCAGAAATGAAAGAGGAGAAATTACAACAGACAGCTCAGAAATACAATAGATTATAAGAGAATACCATGAGAAGCTTTATGCCAACAACTTGGATAATCTAGAAGAAATGGACAAATTCTTAGAATTATACAACCTTTCAAAACTGAATCAAGAAGAAATAGAGAATTTGAATAGACCAATCATGAGTAAGGAGATCAAAACAGTAATCAAAAACCTGCCAAAAAATGAGGCAAGGACAAGATAGCTTCCCTGGTGAATTCTACCAAACATTCAAAGAAGACTTTATCCTATCCTTCTCAATCTGTTCCAAAAAACTGAAGAGGAGGGGAAGCTTCCTAACTCATTCTACAAAGCCAACATTACCCTGATGACAAACCAGAGAAGGACAACACAAAAAAAGAAAATTATAGGCCCATATCATTGATGAACATCAATCAAAAATCCTCAACAAAATATTAGCAAATTGAGTACAACAATACATTTAAAAGATCATACATCATGATCAAGTGGGGTTCATTCCAGGGATGCAGAGATAGTTCAACATCCACAAATCAATCAACATGATACACCACATTAACAAAATGAAGAATAAAAATCACACGATCATCTCAATATATGCAGAGAAATCATTTGACAAGATACAGCATCCATTTATGACAAAAACTCTGGACAAAATGAGTATAAAAGGAAAGTACCTTAACATATTAAAGGCCATATATAACAAACCCACAGTTAATATTGTTGTCAATGGAGAAAAGCTGGAAGCTATCCCTCTAAGAACAGGAACCAGACAAGGATGCCCACTCTCATCCCTCTTATCTAACATAGTATTGGAAGTCCTAGCAGAGCAATCAGGCAAGAAAAAGAAATAAAAGTGATCCAAATTCGAAAGCAAGATGTGAAACTGTCACTATTTGCAGATGACATGATTTTATACATAGAAAACCCTAAAGAATCTACTTTAAAACTTCTGGAAATAATAAATGAATATGATAAAGTTGCAGGATATGAAATCAACATACAAAAATCAGTTGTTTTTCTATAGACTAACAACAAAGTAGAAGAAAGAGAAATTAAGAATACAATCCCATTTACAATTGCAACAAAAAGAATAAAATACCTAGGAATAAACTTACCCAAAGAAGTGAAAGATCTGTACACTGAAAACTATAAAACATTGTTGAAAGAAATTGAAGAAGACACAAAGAAATGGAAAGGTATTCTATGCTCTTGGATTGGAAGAATTAACATCATTAAAATGTCCATACTTCCTAAAGCAATCTACAGATTCAATGCAATCTCTTTCAAAGGTCCAACAACATTTTTCACAGAAATAGAACAAAGAATCCTAAAATTTATATGGAACAACAAAAGACCCTGAATAGCCAAAGGAATTCTGAGGAAAAAGAACAAAACTGGAAGCATCACACACTCCCTGATTTCAAAATATACTACAAAGCTACAGTAAACAAAACAGCATGGTACTGGCACAAATACAGGCACACAGATCAATGGAACAGAATCAAGATGCCAGAAATAAACCCACATATCTGTGGACAGCTAATTTTTGACAACAGAGCTAAGAACATACAATGGAAAAAGGAAAGTTTCTTCAATAAACGGTGTTGAGAAAACTGGACAGCCACATGCAAAAGAATGAAATTAGACCATTATCTTACACCATGCACAAAAATCAACTCAAAATGGATTAAAGACTTGAATGTAAGACCCAAACCATTAAACTTCTAGAAGAAAATATAGGCAGTACACTCTTCGACATCAGTCTTAGCAGCATATTTTCAAGGGCCGTGTCTGACCAGGAAGGGGAAACAATAGAAAAAATAAACAAATGGGGCTATATCAAACTAAAACAATTCTGTACAGCAAAGGAAACCATCAACAAGATGAAAAGACAACCTAACAACTGGGAGAAGATATTTGCAAACCATATATCTGACAAGGGGTTAATATCCAAAATATACAAAGAACTCATATATCTCAACAACAAAAAAACTAACAACCCAATTGAAAAATGAGCGAAAGATCTGAACAGACATTTCTCCAAAGAAGATATGCAGATGGCCAACAGGCACATGAAAAGATATTCAACATCACTAATTATTAGGGAAACACAAGGCAAAACTACAATGAGTTAATTACAGGATTAATTAAGAGAGGAAACAACAAGAGTTGGAGAAGATGTGGAGAGAAAGGAACCCTCATACACTGCCGTGGGAGTGAAAACTAGTACAGCCACTATGAAAAACAGTAAGGAAATTCCTCAAAAAATAAGAATAGAATTGTTACGTGATCCAGCTATTCCACTGCTAGGTATTTATCCAAAGAACACGAAAACATGAATGTGTAAAGATACATGCACCCCTATGTTCATTGCAGCATTATTCACAATAGCCAAGACTTGGAAGCAACCTAGGTGCCCATCAAGGGATGAATGGATAAAGAAGATGTGGTATATATACACAATGGAATACTGCTCAGCCATAAGAAATGAGGAAATCTGGCCGTTTGTGACAACACGGAAGGAACTTGAGGGTATTGTGCTAAGCAAAATATGTCACAGGAGAGAGTCAAATACTGTATGATCTTACTTATAAGTAGAAAATAGCAACAACAACAAACAATCGCATAGAGATAGAGATTGGAGTGGTGGGTACCAGAGGGGAAGGGGAGAGGAGAAGGGCCAAAGGGGTGACAGGACACATGTGTGTGGTGCCTGATTGTAATTAGTTCTTTGGGTGGTGAACATGATGTAATTGTCACAGAAATATAAATATAATGATGTACACCTGAGATTTATATAATGTTATAAACCAATGTTACCACAATAAAAGAAGGGAAAAGAAAAAGTGTTGCAGCTGCCAATTTTGACGTACAACAGACTAGTTCTTAGAAGACAAGGGCAGGGTCTGCTGCTGACTACCGAGAAGTGGTGTGACAGAAACGGGAGTCACCTCACCTGACATGCTAATGTGGAAGGAAGCCGCTGACTAGATAAGATGGCTAAAATGGGGCAGATGGAAACACGCATGGAGTCAGACGTTTTCCTTAATGGATACAGATACCAGATGTGTTAACATACTTTTATTTTTTGCTTTTGATTGCCTATCATTGGTTCTTTTTTATTGTTGTGGTTTTACGGTTTTCAACCTAAACTGGCAATACTTCAATTTCTCCAGTCAGCTCTCTTCTGTGTCGTCCACGGTGAACGACTGTTCCAGACTTCCAAATTTTCATCAGCTTTAAGTTGGCTGTGTAGCTTCACCCCCGGAGGAAACAGTGGCCATCGCTGGCCTCCATTTCAGTCACCTCCGTCTTGGAGCTTCACTATTACTCACCTCCCTGGTCTCCTCTCCCTTAAAATCCACTCAGGCTGCTGTAGGCTCGTTTCCCATTCCCTTAAAATCATCCCTAACTTCTGACCTGCCAAGTTCAACATCCTATTTTCAGTGGAACGTCTCTTTTACATAGCATAGTATATCTTACTAATTTACAACTCTTCTAATTTCCTATTTTTATCAATTGCCTTAATCTGAGCTAAAATTTTCCTTCACCCAATATACAAAGAAAAAGTTTGGTTAACAAATTAGTAGTAAAAAATACCACATCTGAGGACATTTTAAACCTACTTAATTACCACAGCTATTTCAACACTTTAACACATAACATTTTTAATTAAGTAGAATGCTGCTGATTATACCTCTCAACACCAAAACAATTTTCTGGAAGGATCTTTCTTTAGAAGGATTTTATTAGCATTGTTACAAAGTATTATAAGCACCTGAAAGAGCATTGCTTTTCTTCTAAGTATTTCTTTAATTTGTTAGGGGCCTTGCTTGTAATCAGTGATGTCTAACTGCATTTATAAATGTTAAGCTTTTAAATAGAACACCTTAGTTTTTAAAGAATTATTCCAAGTAGGAATAATTGCATTTTATGTTTCTATATGGTGAAGAGTAGTGACATCCTTCAGAGCAGCCATCTTACATATATTCCCCAAATGTATGTGAATGTTTCGTGTCAGTCATACCATCCTGAACAGGAGGGCTATAACCAACGTTCTTCCTGACTGACAAGTCTGAACCACCTCCCAAAACTTGAACGTACTTGGAGAAGGAAAAAAGAGCATAGTCCCCAGGCAAGCCAAGCTGTTTTTGTTGTTTATGTTGGCCAGGTTTGTGGGAACAGGGTGAGGTCTCAAAAGTCAACAGTCTATGCAAAGGCTGCAGGAGAGCACATGTTGTGCCCTCCTTACCTTGTGAGTTGCACTCTCACGCCATGCTGTTCCCTAATCCCAGAGTAGTTCTGAGGAAAACCATAGAAGCCTCGACCTCTAGGTGTATATAACACCCCTGAAATGGCTGGAGGTGCTTGAAAACTGCGGGACACCAAGAGATTTTGTCTTTCTTCCTACTGGCCCCTCTGGTCGTGTGTGGTTATGATCACCCTTGGCCATTGCCCTTCAGACTCTCTATTCGTGCATACACGGGGGAGATCTTCCTTTGTTAGAAGCACATTTCTGCATTCACCTCACTTTTGATGACGTTTGGAGTTTACGAAGTTGTGCAAACCTGGAAGACATCTGGGGTTTGATGCTCCATTCTGAAAGCCAAGACTAGGAATATACAGGAGTGCAGAACAACTATAAAAATGATGTTGGCTTTACTGTTTTATAGGTACTATAATATGTAGGAGAGTGATACATCTCTTTAGCGGCATTTTGATATCAGGAACAAATTGACAATTAGGTTTCTTCTATTTCCCCCACTTTGTAGTGGTTTCAGTTATTTTATTTTGGTTTGTTTTGGTTTAGGGTTTAACTACAAATGAAGCCACATTAAAGAAGGAAGCTTGAAATATCATGACCTAGGTTAGAGCTCCTCAACACTGTTGACCTTTTGGACTGAATTGCTGAATGTCACCTAGTGGCAAAATTGAAACATTTGAGAACAACTGACCTAAGCCACAGAGAAATCAATCATACTGAAGAATAATCACTTTTTTCCTCATGTTCCTTCAAAATCAAAGCTGCTATTGAAAACTATTTAAGAATGTAATTTGGTGTGTGCAGTGTATAGATTATTTTATTTTGCATTCCATCACCATTACAAATGAAATTGACCTTTTCTCTTTCTGGCAGTGGTAATGGCCTGAATAACGTCCCCCCAAAGACGGGAGGCACTCATGGTTTCACTTTGCCCAGGTCCCAGCAGAGCAGTCTGAGATGGGGCACATGAATATGGTGGCCACTCTGGATAATGATGGTAATGATAAATTTTAGTAAATTCAGGATAGAACAGTCTACATGAGTAAAATCATCAATATTATTACGTCTATTACTGGGCCTACCATTTTACATTTTGACATTACAACTTTGAAATCAGTCGTGAACGGTCTGAGACTAGATAAGTATCAGCTAAGGTGCACTGTGGCTTAATTTTCAGGTAATTATTGTTTTGAGTTTCTAGAAAGGCAGGAGTTTAGCTCAGAGCTTTGGCCTCAGTGAAGCATTGTGTTACTAGTAAAACTAGCTAATTTAACAAACAATGCCCAAAATGTACAATGGCTAAAATACAATAAATGTTTATTTTTTGCTCATATAAAATCAAAAATGGATATTCCTAGCTGGTAAGTGATCCCTTCCTGTGGCACTTCAGTTCCTTCCGTCACGTGGCTCTGCCGTAGTTATTATAGTATAGCTTCTAGAGTCACCATGTTGTTTTGCAGCAAAAAAGCAAAAGGGGAAAGAAGATGGCTAATCACACAGGTCAGTTTTTACGGGCCAGTTGTATAAAAGGAAGACATGGTGGTTGAAGACTCAGATAAGGTGCCAGCTTAAGGAACATACCTTGTGGGATTTGGACTCTGCCCTCCAGGATGAATATGTGAACTAAACCAATGGCTGATAAATGATGCTGTGTCCCCACTAGCTAGAATACACAAATCTGGAGAACCAAGATGTAGAATTAAGATTTACCATGGTTGCTCTTGAGACTTCCATACACAATGGCTGATGCAGGTGGGCAACAGCAGACTCCTCACGCCAGAAGACCAGCAAGCAGAGACTGGAGTAACTGACCTGATTGCCATGAGCAACCCAGAGAGGTACTGTGGGTTCTCTCCATACTTCCATGACAGATAACTGTCAGTGGACAATAGCAGAAACCCTGGTCCTTAAGAAAAGGTAACCAAGGGCTCAAACCACTGAGGATGGAGCTCTGGGTCATTTGACTGCAAGCAATCCAGGCTGCCAAAGTACTATCTGAAAATAGAAAAATCTAGAATAGATGGGCGGGAAGAAGATATTGGATAATAACTACAACTCTGAGACAAATCGCAAGAGATGAACAATGGCTTGGTCTGCTAATATTCTGGGAAATTGCAACTGGCCACTAGCTTGAAGAATTGGACTTCAGTTTTTCCTCTCAGGAAAAGGATGGACTGTAACACTTTAGTTTAATGACTCCTCTAGGTTCACACGTTTGCCTTGTTTTTCTGTCAGAAAAGCAATAGCAGTGGCTTGTATGTCACTGAGGCCATTTTCTGCTGTTGCTGTTGCCACCACTTCAGATTAAGATGCAGGGCACCCTAACAGAAAGACACCACCACTGCCGCACACTGGCCTGCCCAGACCTGTGGGGCCTCTGGCTTCCCTAGTGAGGGCCTGCAAAAGCCAGGTGAGGCAACCAGAGGCACAGGGGAGTTAATGCCCCATGGGGGTCAGTTTGCCCAGTGGGAGACAAGAGACAGGAAGGAGTTCTTCCTTCCCCTGAACAGAGTATCTGGCCTTGCAACAGTTTATATGACCCCTCTGAGAGTGCCCAGTGGGATGAAACCTTCATTGTACTGTGAAAACGCTGTGGCACTAACCTTCCTCTTCTGTTTCCTCTTTCCTTTTTCTTTTCTTTTTTCCTTTCCCACCTTTTACTCCCCCTTTAAATTCTCTATTTTTCTTTCCTTCCTGAACAATTCAATCCAAAATCCATCACTGCAATTGATGCGTCCGCACTGGGAGGGCTGGGGGGACAGGCCCAGGAGAAGGGAAGGGATCTGTGATGGCCCAGAGTGGAGTGCTGGAGCCAAGCGAAGTGAGGACAGCACCCATGTGGAGTGGGGGAAAGCAGCAACAGTGTAAGATTGGTTACATACAGAGAGATCGCTCAAATAAATGTGGTAAAGATGATAGGAGCTAGGTTTCTCACTGTCAGAGATGGGAGTTACAAATATAGAAAGGGAGAAAAAACCAGATTGGACTTTGTGGTGGTAGATTGAAATTGGAAATATAGGGAGGAAATCATGGCTTTGAAACCATATAGATAGATGTAGAAATAAATACAGATGTGAACATGTGTATATATATGTATGTGTGTGTGTGTGTGTGTGTGTGTTCTCTAGCTCTGGCCACTGAGAGAGCCTAGGAGCTGCAACCCTCAAAGCAGTGTGTACACCGAAGGCCCAGAAACTCACTTTGAGACATCATTTTTTACTAGAAGTAGCTGGTCCTCTTTGGAAGGATGGCTGATTCCAAGTCTGGGGCCAAGGAAACACAGGTGAACCAAAAACATCTTGCTGTGCCGAGAAGTAAGGAAGTTCTTTAAAAGTGATGATGTTTCATCAAGACATAGAAAATCATCTCCCTAGGAGTGAGGGAAGTTCCTTGATTCTGACTCCAACTCTGTTCTCTGGGAGGACTTTCTTTTTTGTCAGTTACCCCCATGGCTGTACATACCCCTGTGGGCATTGGATGAACGTGCTCCATGGGAACTCCATAGCTTTGGCAGCACACACCCTGCCCATGCAAGTTTAGAAGACTAAGATTGTTTTAAATAACTCAATTAGAAAAGGAATGAACCTTGATACACATTTCTCAAAAGAAGACATACAAATGGCTAACAGGTATATGAAAAGGTGTTCAGCATCACAAATCATCAGAGAAGTGCAAGTTGAAACCACAATGAGATATCACCTCACACCTGTTAGAATGGCTGTCCTCAAACAGACAAGAAATAACAAGTATTAGCAAAGAGGTGGAGAAAAGGGAACCCTTGTGTACTGTTGGTAGGAATGTAAATTTGTACAGCCATTATGGAGAACAGTATGGAGGTTCCTCAAAAAATTAAAAATAGAACTCCCTGGGGCTGGCCCCGGGGCCTAGTGTTTAAGTTCAGTGCGCTCCACTTTGGTGGCCCAAGTTTGGCTCCTGGGTGCAGACCTGCACCACTCATGCAGCCAGGCAGTGGTGGCAACCCATACACAAAATAGAGGAAGATTGGCACAGATGTTAGCTCAGGGCAAATCTTCCTCAGCAAAAAGAGGAAGATTGGCAACAGAAGTTAGCTCAGGGTGAATCTTCCTCAGCAAAAAAACAAAATAGAACTACCTTATGATCCAGCAATCCCACTTCTGGGTATATATCCAAGGGAAATGAAATCAGTATCTCATAGAGATAATTGCACTCCCATGTTCATTGCAGCATTATTCACAATAACCAAGATATGGAAAAACCTAAGTGTCCATTGACAGGGTAATAAAGAAAATATGTATACATGCACACACACACATGATGGAATATTAGTCAGCCTTAAAAAAGAAGAAAATCTTGCCATTTGCAACAACATGGATGAACCTGGAGGTCATTACTCTAAGTGAAATAAGTCACACATAGAAAAACAAATACTACATGATCTCACTTACATGTTGAATCTAAAATAGCCAGGTTCATAGAAGCAAAGAGTAGAATGGTGATTACCAGGGGCTGGGGGATGGGGGAAATGGGGAGATATTGGTCGAGAATTATAAAGTTTCAGTTCTGCCAGATGAGGAAGTCCTGGAGATCTAATGTACAGCACTATGACTATAGTTAATAATTCTTTATTGTCTTCTTGAAACTTACTAAGAGGGTAAATCTTAAGTGTTCTCTCCACAAAAGCAGAAAAGAAAATGGTAACTACGTGAGGTGATGGATATGTTGATTAGCTAGATTGTGGTGATTATTTCACAATGTATACGTATCTCAAAACATCAGGTTGTACACTTTAAATATATACACTTTTTATTTGTCAATTATATCTCAATAAAGCTGGAAAAGAAAAAGAAAAGAACCCAAGGTTGTTTTGTATAAACAGGATTTGTTACGCCAGACTCAAGCTTCCCTTGGTCATAAAATTCCTTCCAACACTTTGACCTATTCGTTTCCAGTCGGTTCCATGTGCCAGTAACCATCACTTATACTCTTTGATAGACACAGTTTTCAAACCCGTTTTATTTCTTCGTTCATCTCCATGCCTCTCCCTCTCTCTCAACAACGATGGTAAATTTGACGCCTCTGACATAACAGGCTTGGTGGCAAGGCAATAGCCTTAATCTAATCTTTGTTTCAAGCCTGATTCACTCTGTTTAACTGAGAGTTCTTATAGGGTTTTTTTATTGTGGTAAAATATTCATAATGACACAAAATTTACCATTTGAACCATTTTTAAGTGTACAGTCCAGGCACATTAAGTACATTCACATTGTCTTATAAGCTTTTTTTGCTCAAAGTCCTTTTCAGGCTAAACTCTTAATTGTACTAAAATAAAAAAGAATTGTTGAGTGTTTCAAACCTATATGATCTTAATTACTGGGCAATCTCTCTTCCCTTTGATCTCCACTTGAAATCTAGTCAACTTGCCTGAGCTCATCTCTCCCACTTGCTATACACATTTTAAGAGAAGGAAACAATACATACAACACTATAGCAGAAATATTTACTACAAATACTATTTATACCAAATATCTATATGTTCCACCACATTCCCCCAGCCACTGTGCATGCACTTGGGGATATGTGACTAGTTTTGGCCAATGAGCTGTGAGTGGAATTAATGCTTGTCATTTCTGAGCCAAAGCATTTTGAGCCAGTGTGTGGCCTGCTGTCCCTTTCTTCCCTTGCATCAAAAACCTGGAGAACACGTGTTCCAGATGACACAGCTACCCCGTGCATGTCTCGATCCCTGCATCCTCGCGTGGAAGAACGGCTGAGCATAGCGAAAAATACACTTTTCTGTGTGAAACCACTGAGATTTTGGTGGTGATTTGTTACCACAGAATAAGATGGGAAAACTCATCTGATATAAATATCCCATTGAACAAAAAAACCCTCGAAGCCAAACAATATATTTTTCTATTTACACAGGAAATTCAGTGAAAGAGACCTGTAAGAAAACACAGCAAGGATCATTGCAATTTGTTGAAAACAGGGTTAAAGTCGCTCAGAAGGACTTCTGGCTTTTCTGTACCATCTGAATGCATTTTGATGATGTTAATATGTTTAGATAAACCCTGTATAATTTATTTTTAAAGAACATGTTAAAATGAACTATTCATACGAAAAGTAACTTGTAAACATGTGGTATATTTGGAAATGTTGATTCACTTTGCTGAAGTTTTTTTCCAGAAAGTTTCTGCTAATTCACATTTCCGTAGTGGTCTGAGAGTATATGTCTTCCCTCATTCTTGCTAATGTTGGTTATTCTTTATTTTTGATAATTTATAAACAGCTACAAAGATATCTGGTTTAATCTGCATACCTTTGATTATTGGTGAAGTCAAGTACTTTGTGATATATTCATTAGCCATTTTAATTTACCATTTTATGAGTTACATTGACTTCTTTTCTCATCAATATATTAGCTTTCTGGTAGCTCTGTCTATTGCTTTATTACAAGGAGTTTTCTGATTTTGTACTTTGCCCTTTATTTTTATTTTCAAATTCAAAGGTTTTTAATTATTGTGGTAAAATTTATCATTTTTGTCCCTTCAGAGAGCCTTCCTTTCCTTTAGGCTTAGAAAGGCCTTGCCAATCTCAGGACCATATAGATATATTTACTCTAGTTTTTATGGGATATTTTTGGCATATGTTTACAGTTAACATTTGATTGACCTGAAATAGAGTCATGGTATACTGAATTAGAGTATGCCATGATAGGGAAATTTAATATGGCACTTTCAAACCACTAACGAGTCACCTCAGTTCCATTTATTGAATCAGTCATTCTTTCCCCACTGATTTGCCACTCCACTGCTCTGTAAATCATTAGGTGATCTAGTCTGTTCCATTGACCTATCAGTTGATGTTTGTGCCAGTATAACACACAAACTACTTTAACTTGATAATATGTCACACATCTTATGGGGTAAGCCCCTCATCCCAGCCTCCTACACCCACACATACTCCAATTAATCTTTCCCAAAAATTTCATTGCTGCCGCACCCAATTATTTTCTCAGATATATTTTAGAATCTCATTGTTAAAATCCAAAAATAAACTCCTATTGAAATTTTGAGATTCTGTTAACTATTTTTCTATTTTCTAATTTATTCATTTCATCTTCATCTTCATTTTTCTCTTAGTTATTGACAGGTTTCATTTGTTCTTTTTCTTGCTTCTTCCAACAGAAGATCATGAATATATTTTCATATCTATACTCTGCCATTTTCAATTCATTCAATCACTGAGCCACATTTATTAAGCCCCTGTTGTAGGTGTAGGAAAATATCCTGATGACAAAGCCTCTGCCTGATAAAGCTACATGCTGGTGGAACGAGATGGACAATAAAAAATAGGTGAATAAATGTATCATATTATTTAAAGTAACAAATTGTTTCATCATATGGTAGTCTTCCCTCTATTGATAAATGTTATTTCAAATATTAAAGTTTTTATTAAATGCTGCAATCAACATTATTAGCATAAATCTTCTTGAACTTGCACAATTATCACCTTAATATAAATTTCTAGAAGTGAGATCCTAGTTCAAATGATATGCACAGTTTAGGTTTTGATATGTGTTGCCTAATTTCCCTCCATATTGTTTGTGGTAATGTATACTCCCAACAGACCTGTTTTCCTCTTGCTTGCAAAATATGGGTATAACATTTTATCTTTGCCAGTTTGTTGGGAAAAGAAGGAAATCTCATCACACTTCTTTATTCTTAAGTGAGGTAGAAGATATTTCCCTGCGTCTTTTCTCTCACTTGTAAAAGAGCTATTCATCTTGTTCATTCACTTTACTATTAGAATTATTTGGCCAAATGTTTTTAGCTGCAAGTTAAAAAAACCTTTCTGAACCCTAGCTTAAATACGAGGAAGAGTTCATAGCAAGGATTCTGGTTGGCTCATGATACTTAATGGCAGGAAAGGTGTCCTGGTCTCCCGGATACTGGACCAGTGTCCCCACCTGTATCTGACAGCTACATTCTTTCCCCTGAAAAACGATGGAAGACCATTTGCCTGGTATTGCGCATGTTTCCCACTTTTCCTCAAAGATCCTTCATAATAGATCTGCAATCCGTCCAGGCCAGCGCAGTTGGGTGCATTGAGAGCATGCTGTTTCTTTATGACAGCCTCTTTATCCGACATGGCTCAATTTCTCCCATATTCACTGTCTCTCTTAATGAGATACAAATACAAAATTAGAGGTCAACTGAGTTATAAAACCATAGAGCTGGGTGGAATTTTAAGGATCACGCAGGCAGATAAAAATATAAAGGCGCCGACCAGGTGGTTAAGCTCGCAGCTCTGCTTTGGCAGCCTGGGGTTCACAGGTTCTGATCCCAGGCACAGATGTACACACCACTCATCAGGCAGCGTCTCACATACAAAAAAGAGGAAGATTGTCATGGATGTTAGCTCAGGGGCAATCTTCCTCACCAAAAAATTATATATATACACACATATAATAGGAAGTAAACAGAATTATAAAATTGTAGAGCTGGATGGAATTTAAAGATCATGTAGCCCATTCTCCAGATTTCCATGATAAAGAAATTTAGGTTAAAGAGGCTAAGTAATTGGCTCAAGGTTTAGTTCCAAGTAAGTGAACAGATCCCAGCCCTCAACTCCTCTGCTTTCAAAGTCCTGTGCTCTTTCCCAAACATACAAGGACTTCTGATTATATGTACACCAATCTAGTCAGATTTTTCATTTAACAGATTGTATTCAATAAAACTGGCACAATTATCTGAATATATATAACTCCTCATTATATACAATTATACACTTAATGTCACTTTCTGTTTATATTGACAAGCATCTACCTGTATAACTATGAAAATTAGAGTTTATTCACCAGCCTAAGATCTAAAAAAATATTGTCTCTGGCAGACTGTGAGTTTTTATGTTTCTTAATCTAATTTCAAAATTATAACCATTCAATGATTTTTATAGCTGGAATTAAAATTCACCATACAATTGTTTAACTGAAATAATGTCACAAAATTCCTTGAGTGACACATCACATGTAAATCAATTGTCTGAATTATTCAGTTCTACTTCGTCCCACAGTGTTTTGCATGTGCTTGCTAATAGTTCTGCTAGCCATATGGAATGCCTAAGAAGTTGCTGCAGGGGACGACACAGAGAGCATCTGTAGTTTGGTGGTAGAGAACACGCCTAGAGATTTGTGTTCTTAAATTTCAGCAATTAAATCTCACATCAACAAAGATGATTTTCTTCTGATTAATCTTCATTGTCTGGTAATATTTAGTTTTGTGACATAGGTAGTTAAATAGAACAGCACGTTAACTTCACAGGTGTAATTAATGAATCTTCAATGTGGCGAAAACCCCTCTCACCAGGCTAAGGTTTTACCATTTCAATTAAAGAAATACACTGACATTTCGTAATATAGTTATTAAAATAAAGGCACACATTCTCATGGATTTAGATTTAAGTTGATCATTTGGACGAAAAGATGAGCATTTCAGACTCCCATAGGCCATCTATTTTCTAGTAGATCTTGTGGCTGCCATCGAAAAATCATCAAAATTGCCCAATATGTCATAAAAATTAACAATGATCTACACTGAACACTCTTATTATCAAGAATAAATTACCTTTGCATAGTGCATTCCAGCATGCAACTAAACAATGAGGTTTCTGAAGATCATTATTTATATTTCATATTACCTATATTTTCTGTCACCTAAATAAAAAGTTGTATTTTGATGAAATATCAGTTGTTTATAATTTATGAGGTTTCACTGCAACTTCCTACACTTTGAGTGTTTGAATGCAAGTTTAGGCCCCTTATTTAAAGATAAACTTGGGATATACATAAGCATCTTAAAAAAATACCCACTTGCGGGGCCAGCCCACCGGCATAGGTCGTGGCTCTGCTTCGGCAGCCCGGGATTTGAGAATTTGTCTCCCGGGCACCACTCATCAAGCTATCCTGTGACGGCGTCCTACATACCAAATCAGGGAAGATTGGTACGGATGTTGGCTCTGGGACAATCTTCCTCAAGTAAAAAGAGAAAGATTGGCAAAAGATGTTAGCTCAGGGACAATCTTTCTCACCGAAAGAAAAAAGCCACTTGGAAATTAGGCTTCTCCTAGCTTCTTTGACAAACATAGTAAGGTTTTTTGTGATTCTTTGAGTGTGTTGATTTTCCAGTTATCCAAAATTGTAGTCATTCGCATTAGGTTCCTAGGCCTTTACCTGATGGTCTTGGGATGCCTGACATTGGTTTAGTGGCTCATGCACTGGGGTCAAAAAGCAGCAGCAGGGGTTTCAATACCCCTGGTAATTCAGCCTAATGTCTTTACATTATAGAATTTCTCTGACCTGCTTTGTGGCCCTAGCCCAATCCTTCATGTAATCTCTTTAATGTGCACAATTTTAACAGATGGATCAGCAGACTTCTGATCACTGAGGGGTGAACTGAGGTGTGTGGAGTCAAGTACTCTCCACTGTGCCATAGTTCACTGATACCGTCATCGGACTGGCTAAGTGATGTCATCCCCAGCTTAGGAGATCTATACGAAATCATTGAGGATGTTCATACATCACATATATACACAAGACATCCATTCTGTCTTTCCAAGCACCACAAACAAATTTAGAATATAAATTAGATGATATTAGTTGCCTTTCTCTTCATTGAGCATAAATGTACAAGCACATAATTTAAAGAAATTTCATTACAATAGTGCTACAAATTCAAATTACAGAAAACATTTGCATGCCTGTCTTATTTATTGAAAAAATTCTTTTTATTGAAGTATAATTGACATATAATATCCTATTAGTTTCAGGTGTAGATCATAGTAATTTGATATTTATATACATTATGAAATGATCACCATGATAGGCCTAGGTTCCACCTGTCATCATACAAAGTTACTAAAATATTATTGATTGTATTTCATATGCTGTACATTGCATCCTCATGAATTATTTATTTTATGACTGGAAGTTTGTACCTCTTAATCCCTTTCACCTATTTTGCCCACCCCCCAACCTCTCCCTACTCTTGCAACCACCAGTTTGTTTCCTGTATCTATGAGTCTGTTTCTGTTTTGTTTTCTTTCTTTTGTTTTTTAGATTCTACATATAAGTGAAACCATACAGTATTTATCTTTCTCTGTCTAATATATTTTACTTAGCATAATACCCTTAAGGTGTTGTTGTAAATGGCAAGATTTCTTTCTTTTTTGTGGCTGAATAGTATTCCATTGTGTATATATACTGCATCTTCTTTATCCACTTATATATTGATGGACACTTAGGTAACTTCCATATCTTGGCTATTCTAAATAATATTGCAATGAACATGGGGGTGCGTATATCTCTTTGAATTAGTGTTTTCATTTTTTTCAGATAAATACCCAGAAGTGGAATTGCTAGATTGTATGGTAGTTCTAGTTTTAATTTTTTTGAAGAAACTCCATACTGTTTTCCATAGTGGCTGTACCAATTTGCATTCCCACCAACAGTGCACAAGGGTTTCCTTTTCTCCACATCCTAGCCAACACTTGTTATTTTTTGTCTTATTTTTTTTTAAACATTGTCACCTGAGCTAACATCTGCTGCCAATCTTCTTTTTTTCTTCTTCTTCTTCTCCCTAAAGCCCCCCAGTACATAGTTGTATATTCTAGTTGTGAGTGGCTTTGGTTGAGCTATGTGGGACATTGCTTCAGTGTGTCCTGATGAGAGGTGTCATGCCCACGCCCAGGATCCAAACCAACCAAACCCTGGGCCACCGAAGAAGAGCGGGTGAACTTCACCACTCAGCCACGGGGCAGTCCCTTTTGTCTTTTTGTAATAGCCATTCTGATAGGTGTGAGGTGATATCTCATTGTGGTTTTGATTTGCATTTCCCTGATAGTTAGTGATATTCAGCATCTTTTCATATGCCTGTTGGCCATCTGTATGTCTTCTTTGGAAAAATGTCTATTCAACTCCTCTGCCCATTTTTAAATCAGATTGTTTGTGCTTTTGACACTAAGTTTCATAGGTTCTTCATATATTTTGGATATTAACGCCTTGTCAAATATATCATTTGCAAATATCTTCTCCCATTCAGTAGGTTGCGTTTTTGTTTGTTTAATGATTTCCTTCATTGTGAAAAATCTTTTTAGTTTGATGTAATCCATTTGTTTATATTTGCTTTTCTTGCCTTTGCTTGAGGAGAGTGGTCCAAAAATGTATTGCTAAGACTGATGTCAAAGAGCTGACAGATTGCTTACATTTTCTTCTAGGAATTTTATGGTTTCAGGTCTTACATTCAAGCCTTTAATCAATTTTGACTTTATTTTTGTAAATGGTTTAATATAGCAGTTCAGTTTCATTCTTTTGCACGTAGCTGTCCAGTTTTCCCAACACCATTTACTGAAGAGATTGTCTTTCTCCCGTGATATGTTCTTGCCTCCTTTGTCATAGATTAATTGACCATATATGTGTGGGGTTATTTTTGAGCTCTCTATTCTGTTATATTGATCTATGTGTCTGTTTTTGTGCTAGAGCCATACCGTTTTGATTACCTTGGATTTGCAGTATAGTTTGAAATCAGGGAGTGTGATACTTCCAGATTTGTTCTTCTTTCCCAGAATGGTTTTGGCTACTCAGGATCTTCTGTGATTCCATACAAATTTTAGGATACTTTGTTCTAGTTCTGTGAAAAATGTAATTGATATTTTGATAGGGATTATACTGAATCTGTTGATTGCTTTGAATAGTATGGACATTTTAACAGTATTAATTCTTTCAAGCCATGAGGACGATTTATCTTTCCATTTATTTGTATTATCTTCAATTTCTTTCATCAGTGTCTCATAGTTTTTAGAGTACAGGTCTTTCACTTCCTTAGTTAAATTTATTCATGGATATTTTATTGTTTTTGATGCATGTGTAAATAGGATTGTTTTCTTAACTTCTCTCTCTGATAGCTGGTTATTAGTGTATAGAAATGTAATCGATTTCCTTTTCTTTTTAAAGGTTGGCACCTGAGCTGACAACTGTTGCCAATTTTCTTTTCTTTTTATTCTTCTCCCCAAAGCCTCCATGTACATACTTGTAGATTCTAGTTGTGTGTGCATCTGGTTTTGCATCAATTTCTGTATATTGATTTTGTATCCTACAACTTTATTGAATTCATTTACTAGTTCCAATAGTGTTTTGGTGGAGTCTTTAGGGTTTTCTATATATAGCATCATGTCATCTGTAAATAGTGACAGTTTTACTTCTTCCTTTCTGATTTGAATAACGTTTTATTTCTTTTTCGCACCTAATAGCTGTGGCTGGGACTCCAAAAACTATGTTGAATGAAAGTGGCAAGAAAGGGATCCTTATCTTGTTCCTGATCTTAGAGGAAAAGCTTTCAGCTTTTCACCATTGAGTATGATGTTACCTGTGGGTTTGTCATATATGGCCTTTACTATGTTGAGAAAAGTTCCTCCTGTACCCACTTTGTTGAGAGTTTTTTCATAAATAGATGTTTAATTTTCCAAGATTTCTAAATCTGTTGTGATAATCATTATTTCCATCCTTTATTTTTTTGTTAATGTGGTGTATCACATTGATTGATTTACAGATGTTGAATCATCCTTGCATACTCGGAACAAATCTCACTTGATTGTGGTATATGATCTAATGTGAGTTCAGTTTGCTAACATTTTGTTGAGAATTTTTGTATCTATGTTCTTCAGGGATGTTGGCCTGTAATTTTCTTTTTTTGTTGTGCCTTTGCCTGGTTTTGGTATCAGGGTAATGCTGGCCTCATAAAATGCATTTGGAAGCATTCCTTCCTCTTCAGATTTTTTGGAATAATTTGAGAAGGATTCACTATTAACTTTTCTTTAAATGTTTGGTAGACTTCATCTGTGGAGCCATCTGGTCCTGGACTTTTGTTTTGGAGGAGTTTTTAAATTACTATTTGTAATCGATCTATTCATATTTTCTATTTCTTCATGATTCAGTCTTAGAAGGTTGTGTGTTTCTAGGAATTTATCCATTTCTTCTAGGTTTTCCAATTTGTTGGCATATATGGTAGTATGGTTCTTTGTATTTCTGTGATGTCAGTTGTAGCATCTCTCCTTTCATTTTTGATTTTATTTATTTGGGCCTTCTCTCTTTTTTTCTTGATGAGTCTGGCTAAGGTTTTGTCAATTTTGTTTATCTTTTCAAAGAACCAGCTTTTAGTTTCATTGATCTTTTCTATTGTTTTTTTAATCTCATTTATTTTCTCTCTGATGTTTATCATTTCCTTCCTTCTACTAAATATGGGCTTTGCTTGTTCTTTTTCTAGTTCCTTTAGGTGTAAAATTAGATTATTTGAGATTTTTGTTCCTTGAGGTAAGCCTCTATTGCTATGAACTTTTGTCTTAAAACTGCTTTTGCTGTGTCTCACAGATTTTCTTTTTCAATTTTATTTCTTTTTTGAGGAAGATTAGCCCTGATCTAACATCCACTGCCAATCCTCCTCTTTTTGCTGAGGAAGATTGGCCCTGAGCTAACATCCAGGGCCATCTTCCTCTACTTTACATGTGGGATGTCTACCACAGCATGGTTTGATAAGCAGTGAATAGGTCCATGCCCAGGATCCAAGCCAGCAAACTCTGGGTTGCTGAAGTGGAATGTGTGAACTTAACGGCTACACCACCAGGCCAGCCCCTGTCCCACAGATTTTGGAAAGTTGTATTTCCATTATCATTTGTCTCCAGCTATTTTTTTATTTCTCCTTGATCTCTTCTTTGGCTCATTGGCTGTTTAGTAACACTTTGTTTAATCTCCACGTTTGTGTTCTTTCCAGTTTTCGTCTTGTAATTGATTTCTAGTTTCGTATCATTGTGTTCAGAAGAGATGCTTGCTATTATTTCAATCTTCTTGAATTTATTGAGACTTGTTTTGTAGCCTGATGTGATCTATCTTGGAGAATGTTCCGTGTTCTCTTGAAAAGAATGTTTCAGTCGTTGGATGGAATGTTCTGGATATATCTATTACAGCCATCTGATCTAATGTGTTGTTGAAAGCCAATATTTCTTTTTCTATTTTCTGTCTGGATGATCTATCCATTGATGTAAGTGGGGTACTAAAGTCCCCTGCTATTATTGTATTTCTGTCAATTTCTCCCGTTATGTCTGTTAATATTTGCTTTATATATTTAGGTGCTCCTATGATTATTAGGTGCATAAATACTTACAAATGTTATATCCTCCTCTTTGAATGACCTCTTTATCATCATGTAGTGCCCTTCCTTGTCTTTCATTACAGTCTTTGTTTTAACAAATAGACATACTATTTTGTCTGATATGAATATTGCTACCCTAGCTTTTTTTTTGTTTCCATTTGTATGGAATATCTGTTTCCATCCCTTCACTTTCAGTCTGTGTGTGTCCTTGGATCTGCAGTGTCTTCTGTACGTAGCATGTATATGGGTCTTGTTTTTTATCCATCAGTCACCCTATGTGTTTTGATACAAGCATTTATTCCGTTCACATTTAAAGTAATTATTGGTAGGTATGTACTTATTGCCATTTTGCACGTTGTTTTCTGGTTGTTTTTGTACTTCTCTGTTCCTTTCTTCTTCACGTGGTCTCTTCTCTTGTAGTTTGATGGTTTTCTTTAGTGTTATGTTTGGGTTCCTTTCTCTTTATTTTTTGTTTATCTATTGTGGGTTTTTGGTTTGTGGTTACCATGAGGTTCATATATATCAACCTATATATATAGCAGTCTATATTAAGCTGATGGCCCCTTAAGTTCAAACACATTCTGGAAAACACTACATTTTTACTACCTCCTCTCATGTTTTATGTTTTTGATGTCATATTTTACATCTTTTTTGTATATGTATCCGTTAACTATAGTTGGTTTTACTACTTTTGTCTTTTAACCTTCATACTAAATTTTTAAGTGGCTGATACATTGCCTTTACCATGTATTCACTTTTGCCAGTGAGGTTTTTCTTTCATATCTTTTCTTGTTTCTAGTTACGGCCTTTTCTTTTCTGCTTGAGGAAGACTTTAACATTTCCTGTAAGGTCAGTTTAGTGGTGATGAAATCCTTTAGTTTCGGCTTGTCTAGGACACTCTTCATGGCTCCTTCAATTCTGAAATGACAGCCTTAATGGGTATTCTTGGTTGTAAGTTTTTTCCTTTCAGTGCTGTGAATATATCATACTATTCCCTTCTGGCCTGCAAATTTTCTGCTGAAAATTCAGCTGATAGTCTTACAGGGTCTCCCTTGTTGTTTTCTCTTGCTACCTTTAACATTCTCTCTTTATTTTTAACTTTTGCCATTTTAATTTTAACATGTCTTCATCTGAATCTCTTTGGGTTCATCTTGTTTGGGACTCTCTGTGCTTCCTGGACCTGGATGTGCTTCCTTCCTCAGCTTAGGGAAGTTTTCAGCCATTATTCCTTCAAGTAAGTTTTCTGCCCCTTTCTCTCTCTCTTCTCCTTCTGGGACACCTATAATGCAAATGTTACTATGCTTGACGTTGTCCCAGAGGTCCCTTAAACTATTCTCATTTTTGAAATTTCTTTTTTCTTTTTGTATTCTGATTGGGTGATTTCCACTATTCTGTCTTCCAGATTGCTGATCCTTTCTTCTGCATCATCTAATCTTCTGTTGATTCCTCTAGTGTTGTGGGTTTTTTTTTTTTTTTGAGGAAGATTAGCCCTGAGCTAACATCTGCTACCAATTCTCCTCCCTTTTTTTGGCCTGAGCTAACATCTGTGCCCATCTTCCTCTGTTTTATATGTGGGACACCTGCCCTAGCATGGCTTGATAAGCAGTGAGTAGGTCTGTGCCCAGGATCCAAACCAGCAAACACCAGGTCACCGAAGTGGAGAGTGTGAACTTAACTGTTACACCACAGAGCTGGCCCCCTAGCTTCTAGTGTATTTTTTATTTCAGTTATTGTACTCTTCAGCTCTAATTGTCTTTTTCTTAAATTTTCTATCTCTTTATGGAAATTCTCACTGTGTTCCTCCATTCCTTTCCTGAGTTCAATGAGCATCTTTTTGACCATTACTTTGAACTCTTTATCAGATAAATTGCTTCTCTCTGTTTTATTAGAATTTTTTTTCCTGGGATTTTATCTTCTTCTTTCATTTGGCACATTTCTCCGTCTCTTCATTTTGTTTGACTTTCTGTGTTTGTTTATATGAATTAGGCAAAATAGCTACTTCTCCTAGTCTTGAAGGAAGGGCCTTGTGTCGGAGCATCCCCTGTGTAGACTGCATGTGCCATGCAGCTTTGGCAAGCCAGCTGGGACTGGAGTGGGCACAGGCCAGGTGGGGCATCTCAAGGCATGCTACATTGGGGATACCCCAGTGGGATGGATGGAGCCAACACTGGCCAGGGGAGTCCACGGCATGCTGCACCATGACAACCCTGATGGAGCATCTGCAGCTGTAGTGGACTCAGGCTGGGGAGGTCCTAGGACACGCTGCTCTGAGGCCCTCTTGGTGAGATGTCTGGAGTTGGGGCAGGCAAAAGCAAGGGGGGCCTTGAGGTGCTGCAGTGAGGCTGCCTTGGGGAGACAGCTGGATTTGATGTGGAATAGGGGTCCAGGGTACACTGGGGCAGCATTGGTGGGCCAGCTAGAGTGCCTGGACTGTGTTCCCACTTGTGCTATCAACGTGGAAAGGGAATGCAAAAATTGGTGCTCACCAGTGCATGTGACACTGGAGAGAGTTCCAGCAGTTCCCTGATCATTTGGCAAATGCTCAAGGGTTAGTACATGGATTTCCTTCACATACAGTCTAGGTGACCTTTAAACTGCTGTTTTTCCTCTGTGCTCCAGGGCAGGCAAGACTCTGTGTGGGCTTCTCAGTTCTATCCCTCCCAACTGCAGGTTGTCACATTGGGGGTGGGGCTCCCATTGAAAGACAGAGTGTCTCCTCTCTCCTACTGGTCTGTATGTGGTCCATCTATTATTTGCTATGCAGAATCTGTTCATTCAGCCCCCAGCTCTTCTTCAGGAGAAATTGCTCCTGGTGTTGGTGTAAATTTGGTGTGTCCATGGGAGCAGATGAGTTCAGGATCTTCCTATGCTGCCATTTTGGACTCCTGCATACCTGTTTTAAAAGTGAAAGAACAGTAGCTAGTCAGATGCCTTTAGCATTTCCAGCAGTTTGAGAACCTTGCATACGGAACTTTATACTTCTGAGATATATTTCTCATGAATCAGAATACAGTGTTTTTGCTTTTGACTATTTAAAAAATTTTTTCTAACTTGTTTGCTTTGCTGCCATGCTTTTTTCATCAGAGATTTAAAGTAAACCATAGGTTGGGTTTTTTTTTCCACATAAACTGATATTTTATGTCAAGGAATACGCAATGCTATCATCAGAAGATGAAATAAGTGGCCTAAATCTGGTACACTCTCATTGTGGCTTTTGACATTGATATGGCATTTTTATTCATTAAATGCTTTTCAAGAGATTTAATGGTTTGGAAATGTACTTCAAATTGTTGCAAAATATCTGAAAGACAGAGAGTACTATTTAAATGTTTGCACAAATGTTTCAGGCCTTTCCACACCTGAGAGAAGAGGGAGAGTTTTGGAAAACGGTCTTCTCCTTGTGTAGGTAAAAACCACTGATATACGTAATGACTCACTCATTGGCAAATTGTTGGCAACTTATTTACAGAAATTTCCAGGCAAAGAATCTTGTAGAATTGCCCAGGAGATTCCAAGAGGAAGCAATAGGTATTATTTTCATATTTATTTACAAGATGGGTTCAGTGATCTCCAGCCAAGAAGGGTATTTGTCTCCTGTAGTAACTCTTCCAACATAGCGAAATTAACCATTGTGATCTCTTTTCCACTGTCTGACGAACGCCCTAAAGCAATAGAGGAAAGAAATGTATGAAATACAGGAACCTTGATATTTCTATACAAATTTGTATATTAAAGTATTTCAAATTCTTACAGTTGTTGAAAGTCCTAATGCTATAATCAGTTATTTCTCCATCATCCATTTCAATCACCTGGAACATCTGTTGTTTACCTATTTACATATCACTCTCTGTGCTAGGCATCCTTCTAAGTGCTTTACAAATACTAATTCTCTTAATCTTTAGAATAACACTATAAGGTAAATTCTGTTTTTATCCCCATTTTACAGATGGAGAAACTGAGTCACAGTGAGGTAAAGTAACTTTCTAAAGATACTCAGCTATTATTGGCAGAGCCTGATAGTACTCAGGCCATCTGACCGCAGAGTCTGTGCCTCTCAGGTTCTCTCTGTTTCCTTCTTCTACTCCTCCCTGAATCTCAGAACATGCAATTCATTTATGAACAAGTGAGAATTTGTTTGTCAGAGGATGGAAGAAAACAGCGGCGGGGGGTGGGGAACAAGACTGAAAGTCTCTTATAGAGCCAGGCATGCATGCAAAGACTCTCCTCTTCGTTGAACGCTAAGAATAAAATCCCACTTGGGACACTTTCCACCATGGCCTAATGCTAACGTTTACTGGAGGTAATAAATATGTGCTATAACTTCACACCTAGAAGACCGGCAGCAATCAGCATGCCTACGGAGATAAATATGGTTCAGAGGAGGGCGCTATTGTCAAGGTGGGGCAAAGTGCTTGGGTTATATCACGGGAATGTGGGAAAGATGTAGACTCTTTTGCCAGGATGCATGTTGCCCTAAACCTGAGACCAGAAATAAGCATAAAATAGATTAAATGCAGTAACCGTGAAATTAAAATAATAAGACCAACCAGTATCTAAGAGAGATTGTCCATAGAAACTAATAAAATTATTGTAAGCATGGGAAAGAAGTTCTCTAGCAAATCAGAAAATAGATGTATCCTGATAATAATAAAATCCATGAACAAAATTAATGCCTTTCTACTTTAATAAGTCAAAGCAAAATTTTTTTAAGTATACAACTGTAACTTTATTGGCAATTTATCTCTATATGCATTTCAAATGATATGAAGAATATTCATAAATGGATTAAAGTTACACTAGTATAGTCAAATATTCATAAACAAAGAAGAGTAAGATTTGTGATTATAGCAAATGGAACTTTGAGCCTTAATCCAAAAGAAGAAATTGTTGGTAGAAACTATGATAGTCACTGATCTAAAGGAGTCTTAGAGGTCTGAAAAAGCCTGTGCACCTCCAGAAATATTTACTACAAAGAGAGGCACAGGAATGAGCGTCTCCAGTCCACTGAGCGTCTTCTGTTACCAACTACAATAGGATTGAAACCCTGTATCTCGTCAGATAGAACCCAGTTTACTACTTTGCTGATCCACTAACCCCAGAGAGTCACACACAGCATTTAGATGCTTGTATGAGAGATGCAAGTTGATCAGCGACATGACGGCAGGGAGAATGTCCTCTACAACTGACTCAGAGAATTTACACTCCTCTACAACTGACTCCATCGAAGCTCTTCCTTGAGGAACAGGCCACTTAAGGATTTTTTACTTAAAATCTAAAGCCGGTTTGGACAAGAGTATTTATTCGAATACTTATTAATTCTTCATGGATGAATATTATTTCTAAATCACAAAATCTAGCACAGCTAATTTTGTAAAAAAAAAAAAAGTAATTTAATTTGCAAGTTTCATATACGTAGTTATATAAACTGAAGTTGACGGTAGCAAAAGAAAATCTATTCTTCACATATTGTGGGGTTTACCTTTTGGGAATATCTTTTTTCTTTTAATTAACCTTTATCGTTTGCTTAAACAAAAGAACAGGGATTTCCTATGGTGCATTTCAGATTTTTCCCAATCAAATTTTCCTGGTTTAAGTGCTCTTTAACACTTAAAACAAGAGATTTTAACAAAGATTTTAAAGTCAAAAAGTAATTTGACAAATTTAATTATTTAATTCAAGCATTTATTAAGTCTTTATTAACTATATGATACACAGATGCTGTGGAGGATGCGGAAAAGTCAGAATACTTTGTGAGATTTAAAATTAATGAGAGATAAAAATCACATCAAAAGCTAAATAATAATACAATATGTGTGTATCAAAATACCCCTGGACCAGACCAAGACCTTCCAACTGCAGGTGATTTGTCTGTGTATTCAAGTTTGAGAATCACTGTCCTAAGAAACTGGGATATCATGGTACTTTCACACTACATCAGATCATTGATGTGGTTTTCCAATAGTTAAAGCACTTTCCCAAAATAGGTAAGGATTTATTTGCCATTAATAAGGTGTATTTTTCCAGTGGTAGAATTTTTCCCACTGGTAGAATTTCTAATAGGCTTTATGGGAACACAAGCCAGAGCAGAATTCAGTGTTATCCGCAGACAATCTTCATGCCAGTGGTATGTGATTCTGTGTCAGACAAATTATTCCATAAGGAATTTAGTGAAGAAAGATAGCTGTATGAATGTGAGATCTGGGAAGGCATCATGATAGACATGTACCATAAAGGCTGATTTGGCAGAAAGGAAAAGAGAGGACATTCCAGGTGGGAAGGAATACGGGCAAAACCTTAATGATGGGACTGCCCAAAGGATAGAGGTGAAGTATGTGATGGAGTCAGGAGGTGCGAAGCAGGGAGGGATTAAAAATTGGAATTCTAGATCTGAAGAGCAGCATGACATTTGCAATACATACATACACATACACGCACACACATATGTATGTATAACGTCTTCATTTGCTTGTATCTATAGTGAAGAAACAAGACTCACTCATTGGTTTGCTAACACATCACGAATAAGTATTGGCTTGTTAAAATGATAGATTTCTAGGCCCCGCCTCCTCAGTGATATCTGTTGGGAGTGGGGCTTGGGATCTTCAGTTTTCTGAATTCTTCCCTGATTCTGTTGCTCTAGCATATTTGGAAATTGTTGGAACTTAATGAACTCTTCCAACTTTAATATTTTAAGGTTCTATGTTTAGGGAACAATAAGTAGAATTCTGAAACTGAGAATCTGACACAATTTTGATGAGATTAAAAAAGAAGTTGAGGCAAGTTTATAAAAAACCAAGCTAAATGGGCCAGCCTGGTGGCATAGCAGTAAAGTTCGCGTGCTCTGCTTTGGCCGCCAGAGGTTCACTGGTTCGGATCCTGGGCATGGCCCTACATGCTGCTTATCAAGCCATACTGTGGCACGTGTCCCACATATAAAGTAGAGAGAGATGGGCACTGATGTCAGCTCAGGACCAGTCTTCCTCAGCAAAAAGAGGAAGATTGGCAGCAGATGTTAGCTCAGAGCTAATCTTTCTCAAAAAAAAAAAAAAAAACCAAGCTACAGAGGTTATATACTGGATACCACAGGAAGCCAGTCTGTTAGAAATTCTATCACTCTTAACATACGTTTTTATATAAATATATAAAGTCAGGCTGACCTCTTTTTAAGATATGGGGAGAAAGAACATACTATAAAATTGTGTTGTTTGTTTATTTGGGTTATTATGGCAATGAATTAATATTATTTGTCCAACATTTGCATTTATATATATCAATCAATATTTTGTTACATGCCATCTGCAATTCTTTTCTAAATTATATTTCAATACATTGGGTTATAAACTTTCTGAATCCTCTCGGCACATATCTTCTATGCGATACTATGTATGTATATTTCCTAAAGACTTTTTAAGAGAAGACTTCTCTAACAACTCTACTGAGCACTGCATAAACTGTATTTCCAAAGCTAGACATGATTTTGTCAGTGAAAATGTGATTTAATGAGTGCTGCCTTCAAATGGCATTCTCTACTGGATGTCATGGAGATATGCAAATGACGTTAAAGACATTGTCCTTATTCTCAGGGAATTTACAATACAATAGGGGAACAAAATGCAGATGAAAAGATATAACAACACATGCAAAGATGACATGAAAACAGGTACAAATTAATGTAACACAAAACATCAGCGCTAAGAGAAATGGAATAATGGAATGATCAGTGTGGAGGAGAACTATTCAAGAGGACTTAAGAAAGAAAATTTATTTTAAATGCATGTTTGATAGCAACACCAATATGGATCCAGAGACGAATAGTGGGAACGGCGTTCTATTCAGAGAGCACGGCAAGACCTCTGGAGAGCAAAGGGTTAGAAGAAAGAGCAAGTAATTTAACATGATTGCTAAAAGAGATAAAACTTGCACCCAAATAATAAAAATGTGATATATAACTCTCTTTGATTCTGTTTAGAATGGACATTTAATCATCAGAGCATCTATTTTCACGTAGGATAACTGTTACCAAGCCCTCCATGGAACTTCAGTTGTTGTTTCAACATTCACTGAAAACCAGTGGCTAAAGGATATTGAAATATTGATAAAGTTTTGGAAAAAACAAGAGATTGAGTTTGAGCTAAGATGAATACTTTCAAAAGTTTAAAGTCTACCTACAATAAAAATACAGCTGCATTGCTCTTGCTCTAACAGTTGGATCAGCATTGCGATGATCAGTTCTCAAAGCATAGACGGCAGTTTGAAGTTAAAAAGATTATTTCAGGAAAATTTTTGGAAATGCAATGCAAAGAATGGATATATCCATGTTTATAATTCATTTTTACCTTATTATAGGAATCCACATTTATAATTTAAAAATAAAATAGCATTGGAAACAGTTGAAGATTTAGTAATCGCACAGACACATATCTCAGACCCACCACTCCTGTCCAATATGTTTGCATTGAATGGTTGGTTAAATCAGTAGTCAGAGTTTATAGTATTGTGACCATGTAAATATTGTTTGCTGCCAAGTATACCACAAAGACACTGGTGTTTCACATGATTCTTTTCCCTAGTTAATATTTTACTCTTTTTTTTTTTTTTTGATTGGTCTGTTATGTACCTATCTCTAATTTTCCCCAAAGATTTGAACAGACCTAACAAAAATTTTTTCATTTTCTAGTACTTCAGAGAATCTATCCTGGAGATGCCAGTCCAGCTCCTCCATTCTCCAGCTCCCTGTAGACTGCTGCTCTCCGGATCTGGCACACGGCCGTCATCCTGACAATTCCCTTCACCGTGTCTTCCCTCTTTTCAGGACCCCGTCTCTTCCTTTTCCTTGGTCTACTCTCTCATTTTATTGGGACACAGCCTCCAATTCTTTCTGGGGAAAAAAATAAGATGAACAGGAAGTCACTTTTTGACTCTGAAAGTTTGAAAATATCTTTATCTTCTCACTTAGTTGAGTGGGAATTATTTTTCCTTTAATTGTGAAGGTATTGCCTTATTTTCTTTATAGTTCAGTTTTGCTCTTGAGGTGTCTAATGCCATTGCTATTCTTGATCTTTTATTCGTGACCTGTTTTGCCTCCAGGAAGGCTTAAAAATTTTTTTATTTATTCCTCTTCTGAAAGCTTATGATGATATGCCATGATATGGGTTTTCATTAGGATGGGCACTTTTCATGGGAAGAAATTCAAATTTTAGGACTTGGAGATAGTTTCTCTAGGGTCACTCAGAGTTTCCATGCACATCACTTCAGAAATTCTAGGAGTAAGTGATGCGACTAAGGATCCCACAGCTCAGAATGAAGACTTGAATAAAGACACTAAATACTGTGTTTTCAGCCCCACATCTCACCCCTGTACTCTTAAATGCCAGGCATCCTCTAGTCCTGAATGAAACTCCTGTCTCCTGAGATACGGGAGAGGGTCTACAGTTATCCTCCATAGTACCTAGTGCCTTCGATGGGTGAACCTCTCATAGGTTCTGCACGGTAATTAGCTACCTCAGTCAGCCCCCAGCTATAATCAAATAGATAACGACCCAACTAATTCAGTTACCATTCCTCCATTTAATATCGAGCTTCCAAAAATTTATTAAATCTCTCCCGTGCTATGGTCCCATCTCCAATTCTTTTGTCCCTTGTTTTAATATTTTTCTGAACTTTGATCCAATTTGACAGGTTTGGAAGAGAGAGGAAGAAGTGGTCAATCTCTCAAGAAATATAGTAAAAATATGGAAATGGCTAAAACAGCTACATAATCATTAATACTTATCTGTTTATTCTTGTGGCTTAGAGTTGTAGCTTTTATATTTTTGAGTCCTTATTAGTTCCCAAATATAAAAGCTATTTTGAGTTATGGTATTATAGGACTAGAAGAAGCCCTGGAAATTAATTTTACAGATGAGTTAATGGCAGAAGCAGAAAAAGAATATTAAGTTCAAGACTCTCATTAATAGTATTATAAATATTGGCATAGACTATTTCACTAAATCAACTGAAGAAATGCATTGGTTGTGATGCCAATATGATTGAGAAATTTAACTCCCTAAGCAGAATTTGAAGGTGAAGGAAATTGCATACAAGAAAGCTTTTGTATTAGCTTTAATGTACGGAGTTATTTCAAATCCATTTAGCACAAAAGAGAAATTTACAATGTAGATTCATCAAGTAATTCAAAGTAAAATAAAATGAGTGTATAATCAGAGTAAAAGATAGGCTACTGTAATAAATAGACCCCATAGGACAGTGGCTTAAAGAATACAGAATTGCGTTTCTCTCTCTCATAACAGTCAAGGGAGTCCAAGTCAGCTGAGTGGTTTTGTTTCACACCATCATTTAGGAAGCCTATTTCCTTCCATCTTGTAGTTCTGCCATTCCCAAACACATTGTCACAGGCTCATCCATGTTTCAGCTCAAAGACGGGTAAAAAATATAGGGAAACAGACATTCAGTGTTTTAAGGCCATATCCATAAGTGGCACACGTCCTTCTGCTCACACTGCTGAGAATCTAGCCACAAAGTGAAACTAGCCCCGAGAGGGGCTGGGGAGTGAGATCTGTCGCTGAGCAGCCACGCGTAGAAGGAAAGTATGGATTTATGCTGCAGAGGATGGGGAGAACGGATTTTAGTGGGAACCGGCTGCCTCTGACACAATGAGATACTACTTGTCCTGGTTCAAACAAACGACTATCCCATAATGATAGTAGTCAATGCTAGCAAATGTGCTGAAATGAGCACATTCATCATATGTTCATGGTGGAAGATTACCTAGTCTAATCTTTCTGAAAAACAACTTGGCAATGTTTATCAAAAGCCTTAAAAATATTCATGTCATTTGAGCCAGTAATATTAATCCTAGGAATTTAAAGCAATGGAAAAAAGTCACAAAAGCCATCAAAGCATATTCATTTAAGAATTGTTTGTAATACTGAAAAATCTGGAAAAATATGAAGAATTTTGCTAGTTACCTTTATCTACGGTTACTAGTTCATGCTTCATCACATAACGTTTCCATATAATTTTACAGATGCATTTATGACTTCCACCTGCCCATCTGCCTACCCTTTTGCTCTGCAGAAAAATTTTCAATGTAAATTCAAATCTATTTAAATGTCAGTCATTGAGATTTGTCTACCTAACAATATATCTTAAAAATGTATAAAACATAAACCATAGAACCTCAAGGAGAAATTTCCGAGTCCACAGTTATGGTGAGAGATTTGAATACCTCTCCTTCAGAAATCAAGTGAACTAAAAATGGTTGATGACTTCAATAGAATTATTAAGCTTAATCTAATGTACGTACAGTATTTTTTTCAAACACTCATGGAACATTTGCAAAGATTTTCCATGTACTAGACTAGAAACCTTAAACCAACCAAAATCATACTTCATTATCCTTAGAAAATTTCTTAACAACTATTTTCTTTTGATTAAATAATTATAACCTACTCAGTGTTGAAGATTTGGAAAATAGAGGAAAAGTATAAGGAAGAAGATGAATCACTCACAAAACATTCCAGCTTCCAAAATGTACACAAACATATTAATGTATTCCCTCCTCGAAATTAGAATCATGATGTACGTTGACAGTTCTCTAAGTAATAACAAATTTCGCGTCATTAAATATTCTTTGAAAGTGTGATTTTTTTTTTGAATGTCTGCAAAATAGTCCGTCATATGGATGTATGGTAGCATATATTAACCATTCCTTTTTGTAGACATTAAAATATTTCTAATTTTAGTATTATATAAATAAACAACAAACGTAATCATAAAAAAGAAAGGAAGTCTCAGCAAATCCCAAATCTAATACAATTAGAAATAAAAACAAAAGCTTTCCCCCTCAACCCCTGCCACCAGCCAACACACACACACACACACACACACACCAGAAAAGGGCTCTTTACATCTGGAAATTTTAAAACTCATTTGCAAAAATTAATGAACTAAAGAGAAAATCAAAATTAAATCTATAAAATAGTAATAGCCAAATTAGAATCAAAGCACTTCATATCAAATCTATTGGAAGGGACTTCCTGTTTGAAAACAGCAGCACAATTTTTCATTTCCTCCTCTCCTATAAGTCGCTCAAAAGCAACAAGGAGAGTGTGAAAGAGAAATCTCATGTTTATGAATCTAGTAGACAGTAGAAACCCCATATCATAAAACTGACAGAGAGGCTGCCAAAAGCAGTGGCAATCAAGGAAAGGAGGTGCACTGGAGGAGAGGAGCCTGTGCTGCAGTCTCAGAAGGGCTGGTCCCAAACAACATCTTCCAAGCTGGAAGGAATACTCCAAGATCCAAACCAGATCCCTTTTTGTAATAGTAGGAAAAAGGGAGTATGGGCTGGTGACAGGAGCATCCTTGGACCTGATTTACAGAAGCAGTCTTTGCATAGCCTTACATTTCCTCTCTCTCCAGAGGCTGGCTGGCAAGGAAATCACTACGAGAAGTCAAATTCATAACCTTGGCTTATAATGAAAATTTCTTTTAGTTTGTAACACAGCCCTATATTCTCTAATACACAAATTTTCTACAGATAATAATCTAAGAGAAACCAGGATCTTTGTTAAGATAATAAAATGTGGGGGTGGGGAGAGGACAACAAAATGGCAGATGAAGCTAACAGAAAAAACAAGCCACAGATCAAATACGAATGTGACTCATCACTTTGCCGTGAATTAAAATAGTAATAATAATAAAGCACTTTTTTTAAGATTGGCACCTGAGCTAACAACTGTTGCCAATCTTCTTTTTTTTTCTGCTTTTTCTCCCCAAGTCCCCCAAGTATATAGTTGTATATTTTAGTTGTGGGTCCTTCTAGCTGTGGCATGTGGGATGCTGCCTCAACGTGGCCTAATGAGCAGTGTCATGTCCGCGCCCAGAATCTGAACCAGTGAAACCCTGGCCTGCCAAAGAGGAGCACGTGAACTTAACCACTCGGCCCCAGGGCTGGCCCCAAAGCACTTTTATTTTTAAGAAAAGCACCGAGCAGAGGTGCAAGAGCTGAGGAAAAAGATGATAAAATAAGAGCTAACAGAATCTAGGAATAAAGTGAAAGAATATCACAGAAACAAAGACAAATCCAGAAGTATCACTAAAGAGAATAGGCACTCCTAAAAACTCAGTAAGGGATATGGTGGGCTAGAGTGAGAAACTGCACCTAAAAAGCAAAAGGGGGCCAGCTGTGTAGTGGTTAAGTTCTGGTGCTCCGCTTCAGCGGCCCAGGGTTCACTGGCCCTGATCCAGATTGCAGATCTACACACCACTCAAGCCACGCTGTGGCAGCATCCCACGTACAAAGTAAAGGAAGATTGGCACAATGTTAGCTCAGGGACAATATTCCTCACCAAAAAGAAAAGGAAAAGTAAAAGGATTACAAAGAAGCAGCAGAAGGAGAAGAAGGAGTAGGTAGGGTGAGAGAGAGGTGAAGGAGGAGACTTGATTTCCTGATTGAAAAGGCACATCATATCCCAAGGGAAAAAAATTATACAAACCGGTCAAACTGAGTCATATTCCAGTAAAATTATCAGACTTGAAAAATAAAGAAATATTTATTTTGAAATCACCTCAATAACATCAGATCACTCACAGAGTAACCATATAATGTAACTTCAAGTTTTTGAGAATAAAAGACAATATTATTAACAATTATGCATGGACAATAGGCACACGTTGGGGCTATCCCACGAAAGCTAGTAAAGGAGAAAAAGAATCAGACTAGTCTTCAACCTTCCAAGTCAACACTCAACATGAGAAAGTCATCAAGCATCGCCTACAAACTACTGAAGAAAGTGCCGCCTGAGAAAAAAATTATACCTGGTCGCTCTGTCATCCAAGTAGAAAAGCAAACCATTCTGAAAAAGAAAAAAACAATTACATTAAGAATTTCATCCAAGCAAGAGATTAATGGGAAAAATATGACGGTGAATCTTAATCCTATATAACCATAGGACGAAGACTAACACAGATGTGGGTTCAGGTTATAGAATCAAGTGCAAATAGTATAAACCTTGACAGTATAGAAATGAGATCTCTCGCCAAAATTATCAAGTGAAGCAGTTGAGAATTTGGGAAAAGAAGTAAAGCACACTGATAGATTTATATAGCTGGAATTTAAGATATATCACTTAAAGATCAAAAATAATATAACAGAGTCGCGAGAAAATATACAGTGAAAGTTAAACACTAAGAAGGATATTATAATCAATCAAAATAGAATGAGGAAGAGAATGGATGAAAGAATGGGAAGGAAAAAGAAATATCTAATTTTGTTTATTACTCATGGAAGGAAGTTAACACACTGTCTAAAGTAGTAGAGGATTAAAAGTATTACATAAAGTAATAATTATAAATGTAACAAATAGAACACAAATGCAAACCTTCAGAACACACCTACAATTTAAGCAATGAAAACACACCAAAAAACTTCAAAGCCACAAAAATGTTTTAAAGCGTAATGCAATATTATAATAGTATGACCCAAAAATACTTTCATATCAACTACAGTCTAAACCTATTAAAAGCAGAAAAATACTTTCAAATGTAATTACCTGTAGGATTATACTTTTCACTTTGGCCATTCTTCAATTACCTGTCTTTTAAAAAGTCTTACAGGGGCCAGCCTGGTGGCATAGCGGTTAAGTTTGCGCACTCCACTTTGGAGGCCCGGGGTTTGCCGGTTTGGATCCCAGATGCGGACCTATACACTGCTTTTCAAGCCATGCTGTGGCAGGCGTCCCACATATAAAGTAGAGGAAATGAGCCAGGCTTCCTCAGTGAAAAGCAGGAGGATTGGCGGCAGATGTTAGCTCAGGGCTAATCTTTCCCAAAAAAGAGTCTTACGAAGGCAGTAAGATCATACCATGCTAGGAGCGATATAACATGGCAGACGAAAGTATGTGTGTGCACTTGTGTTTGTGTGTCTTCTGTGCACGCTCTGTGTGTGATATGACCTTTTTTATAATATTGCTTTTTGGACACAATTAAACTTCATGTTATAGCCATATATATCTTTATGTTTGAAGGAAAAGGCTTAGTTCATTTGACCTGTAAATTGTCTGAATCCATTTAAAAATGAACCATTGTGGATACTCCACATTTTTATCCAATTATTTCAATCAGTGAACTGCATATTCCAAAAGCCAGTAGAATTAATTATTGGTCATCAGTAAAACTGCGCCAACAAGCTCTTTAGGAAGTGCTAACACCTAACGGGAAGCTCACTGAAGTGCCTGAACCCGTGTTGGACTTGTATGGTTTGCCCTTAGGATCATTAAAATCATACCACTCGTTTTCATCATGGGAATCATCTTGGACCGTCCTTCTTAATATTCTTTATTACATCTTGAAAATTAGTTCTCACGAGTGACTGAGCCATCAGATGGCTCTGACTTCAGGCCTTTGAGAGAGCTAGCTTGTTAAAAGTGAAATATCAAAACAAAAATCCCAAGCATTTCTTAGAGGAGTTTAGCTACACTAAGAAATCTGGGAGAGGCTCTGAATTAATTTGCTCTGAACATTTCTTTCTTTTCCATTAACAAGTTTGGGACAACACCATGTGGGTGGTGAAATCTGTTTTTTACTTAACAGATCACTGATCCTTCATGGTCGTTTCAAATCCTCTCCACCAGTCAACTTTTCAAAAACAGGTTCTCAAAACATCTGCATACACGTGCAAATGTAGACTGTCAAAGCAAAAAAGACAATAACTGCAAAATTTCATGCCTAAAATGAGGCATAAGACTGAGGGAATGGAGGTTGCAAATTGAAATTTGTGTCCGGGACCTATTTCATCCAGAGCATTGTTTGATGTTGCAATTATTTTCCCAAAAAGTTCTTATTCTTAAAAAAGAACTAATAAAGTTGTCTAATGTTAACATTTTGACCCATGTTTATCACGTTAAAGAGTATTTCATGGTTTTCTTAGAGTATGCATGAAATAGCTAGGTCATCAGTATGAACAATTTAACCATATCATATACGATTTTTTTCCTGTTATTGATAAAATTATAGGCACACTAATTTAAGAAACCCCACATATCGACTTTCTAAGTAGATTAGCACTTACTTTTTAATCTTGAAACTTACAAAGTTTTCTACCCTGAACTAATATTTTATATTTGTCCTTTTGGGAATTTTCAAATAATCATCTTTTATCTCATTTATTTCTCACACAGCCTTGCGAGGCAGACAGAGCCTATATTATTTTCTCTGTTTACCGGTGAGCGAGCAGCAGAGTCTCAGTGCTCAGAAGATAAAATCCAGCTCTCTGACTCCCAGTCTGCAAGCTTTTCCCCAAGTGTTGTCTCTCTTAAAGCTCACAAACCTGCTACCAACTATCCAGAAAGTTCCTGCATGGTACAAGTTTGAAACAATTCTCAGGTCCCTTGGGAAAATGTAGAAGAGAAGAAAAGCAAAATAAAGCGTTGTTCCCGATCAAGGAGGAAATTCAGCCCTGAAGAATCTTTGAAACGCAGAACCATTTGTATCCTTGCCATAAATGGTATCCAGACTCATTCTTGCTAAAAACCCACAGAGGGCGAATCGTTGCAGATTCACCAAGGACTGAAGCTTTCTTTGGCAATTCACTTAGTGCAGAAGGTTAAAAGGAAGATGTGGCCAGCAACAAAGATTATCTAAATGCAGAATATATAAGCGCTTACCGAAGTTTTCTTGCAGACATTTGAATATGTATATTAAACCGGGTATATGAATTGCACTTTCTACCACCAAAGATTTGTTATAAATTTGCTTATTTTCAATTCCAATTTCAATTTCAGAATGGGGAGGTACAAATTTTCTGCCAAACCATCATATTTAAGTAATAATTCTTTATTTCTTTGATTTTACTTTCTATATTGACCCTCTAAGAACTTGCTTCAAGTTTATCATTCTGTTTAAATCCGGGTAACAGAGTGTCTGTTAAGGTCAAGATTATATCAAGTGCTAGTTGAGGGAAAAATTCATAATTTAGGGCAGCCTCTCATCTGTCTAAGGATGGAGAACTGCAGGTCATAACTGGCCAGACCTTCTTTGTTTTGGGTTAAGTCACTTGAAGGCCCCACTGAGTTATGCAAATATGATCTGACCTGCACCCTCTGTCCTCCACAAAGTTGTAACCAAACTATTTATTTGTTTGTTTACTTAGTGTTTCAGAAAAGCTACCTCAGTAGGGCTGGTCACTGGGAAGCGGGAGACGAATTTGAGTGAGGCAGCTTCAGCTTCTCGGGAGAAAAAAATGGAAGTTCCAACCCCTACTATCCCTACTTCTCAAAATTCAGAGCTGAGGAGTGTTGTTGATATACAGCAGACCACAGTGGGCCAGAGTAAGGCTCAGATGTAGGGCAGATGAGAGAATCAAGCAAAGTAAAATTACCCTGAGAAAAGCAGGATTCTGTGCTAAAAACTAGAGTTTAGCAAAATGGCCAGCTTTGCCAAGGAAGGCTACCAGAGGAACAGATTCTGGAAATACTGGAAGCTCCTCAGTCTGGTATGGTTTCTGAGCATTGGAGAGCAACAGCTGAGTGTGGAATGTGAAATGAGGAGAGCTGTGACGTTGGCGCTCAGTAAGACAACTACAGCCTGAGTAAGATGTGGGTTAGCAAGGACCAACCACCCAACAGCAATAGACCAGCACCTGTTCAAACCCATCTTTACCAACGACTACTCCATAGCAGGAAGAAGTACAAGCAAGAGTGGGCTTATCAACTCCAGTTTTTTTTCTCTTCACAGCATTTGGAAGAAGACTGAGCCCTGATTGACTGAGACAGGCCCTGGAATTCTTGGACAATTTGGGAGCTGAGGGAGTTTTAAGAGAAACTCTTGAATTGACCCACATGGGCCAATTAGTCACTAAAATTTAAAAATAAGAATTTTCACATAAAATTCTCTTGGGGAAAAAAGTCCTCTTGGAAAAATCGTCTGAGGATCTCGCAAACTTGGGCTCACGTTCTGGCTGTAAATTCTAAATGAGCTGAATACCAGCTGCCCTCTTTCGATGTGGTACGTATACTCTAGGTCACCACACCCCCATTTCATTCCTGACTTTGAGCCAGAGTGTCACTTGACATTGTCATCACACACTGTGCTTTTTACACATGCCCTGTTTCTTGTACTCACTCCACTTATTTACGATACCTGTCTAGTGCTGGAGTTCATGAGCTCTGTCTTAGGTGCTGTCCTTTGGATGGCATTAGTAATCTCAATTCTAGTTTATTTCTAGAATATTTGCTGGTATACTATCACTAGAGTACTTACTAGAATAGATACTACTATATTTCCAGTTCTCATCAGCAGAATGTCCTCCTGAATACAACCCACTGGACTTCTTCTTTACTCATCTACTCTACTCTAGTTCACAATTGTTCTAACAAGTTAACCAATAAGTGAGTGGTCTGGTGGTTTTGAATGGTCCCCCAACAATTCTGCTGAACTATAATGCTGAGCAATACCGTGCAACTACTGAGGAGGCTGGGTTGTAGGAAAAAGCTGTAAGTCTTCTCCCCAATTAAACACAGCCTCTTATTTCCTTTCCTTGGCTATTCTCTGAGAGTGGGGTGAGGACCCAAGAAACACCAACAATAGTTAGTAATTGAAAATTTAACTTTTAACATATTATTCTGACGAAAAGTAAAAATTTCATCTTGTTTAAGAGGCTGTGACTTCAGATTGGAGGAGACTAAGGAGACATGAAAACTAAATGGTATGTGGGATCCTGCATAGATTCTGGAACAGAGAAAGGATATTGGTGGCAAAACAGGAAATTTGAATAAGGCTTTTAGGTTAGTCAACACTATTGTGCTGATGTTACTTTCCTGGTTTGGATCATTGTACTGTGGTTATGTAAGATGTTCACATTAGGGGAAGCTGGGCAAAGGTTATATAGGACCTCTATGTGTTATTTTTGAAATTTTGACTAAAATTATTTCAAAGTAAAATATTTAAAAAATTTAGGGCGGGCCCCATGGCCAAGTGGTTAAGTTTGTGTGCTCCACTTTGGCGGCCCAGGGTTTCGCTGGTTTGGATCCTGGGTGCAGACATGGCACCGCTCATTAGGCCATGTTGAGGCAGCATCCCACATGCCACAACTAGAAGGACCCACAACTAAAAAATATACAACTATGTACTGGGGGGATTTGGGGAGAAAAAGCAGGAAAAAAAGAAAGAAGATTGGCAACAGTTGTTAGGTGCCAATCTTTAAAAAAAAAAATTTTAAAGGGATTATGCCTCTTTCTTTTGATGCATCATTTAAAAATATATCTGTGGTCTGGAGAAGAGTGAATATGTCAAACACTAATCCCTAACAGCACTCCAACACTTAGGAAAAGACACCTGTATGTTTTGTCTAGTAATCCTCCTGCGACTGCATTTACTACCATTTCCATGGCACACACTTTGCTAACAATTGTTACATTGCCCATCACCTGACAGCCTGGATTTCCTGTAGCCCTATAGCCTACCCACATGTTGGGTGGTCGTATTACTCCATTTTAGCATCCTATTATTGACTGTTTGACTGGACCAGGTCCAGAGACAGCCAATAGCTCTTGAGCACTGTGCATTGTGTGTTCTACTGTAATTCCTGCAGTGGGACAGATCCCCAAGCACCTCTCACCCTGATAGGTGGCTCTAGCTGCGTCTGGCTGGTTTCATATACACAACACTCTGAGGGCTGCTACTTTCTCCCTAGGATTCTCCACACCATACTTAGTTAAATCTCTTTGCTACCAACATTGGTATTTGCTACCCTTCTGTCTTCATTCACTCAACAAATATTTATTGAGTGCCTATTAAGTGTAAATGCACTGCACTAAGCAATGACAATAGAGAAAGAAAACATGATAGACATTGATCTTATCCTTATGGAGCACATATACAGCTTGGTGTGCGTGCTTGGTAAATAAATAGCTGGTTCTTCCTTTCTGTTTTCCTTCCTTCCTTTATTTCTTTCATTTCAGATCTTGAATGATAACTTCTCTTTGGTTCCTAAAAATACTTTTAAATATTTATTTCAAATCATCAAGTTGTTGTGCAAAAGAATCCTAATTGTATGTGATTAGCTGAGCTCTGCTATATTAGCATCTATAACTTTTGTTTTTGAAAATATTGCCTTGTCAGCAAGTGTCACTGTATACTTTTTGCCATCTCAAGTGAAGGTTTGTGTATGTGTGAGTATGAATGTGAACACGTGAAGACTTGGAGGCCTCGGGTCCTGCTCTTTTCAATAGCCTGCTTCCATGGCAACAGAACCTATTAGAAGCAACCTTGTCACCACAACTTTAGGTCCACATAATTTCATAGAAAAGATAAAAAGGTATGTGGCAACTCTATCTTGTTCCATTTTTTACATAAAGTAATTTCTCAAAAATATGATCAGCATTTGAGACAACAAGTGATTAAAAATTAAAAGGCCCAGAGAGAGAGGAAAACTCTATTCATAACAGAGATTTTGAAAGCTTAATGAAAGGTGGAAGAAAACATAATAAGACTGCAGTCTTTAACATTTTTGCATGGAGAACAATTGATCCAAAGTTTAAAATATCAAGATTTAGACCATCATTGGGACATGAAATGTTCATTCGTAAGGGTTTGTAGCTTGAGGCACACGAGGAGCAAAAACAGAAGTTTATCCATTAAAGCTGAAGAAATCCTATATTTATAGTGCCATTTATGACTTGGGCCAGGAAATCAAATATGAGTGCAAATACTTCATTACGTTCTTTGAACTTTGGTTGTCAGAGCACTTTCTCCAAAACCATTGTCCTAACTTACCAAGAGCAGACAAAGGGAGAGAGGCCCTAGTAGGACACAGAATTGTCAACCAACACGTTCATTCTTGGTTCATCGGATTTCCACATCTCTGGGCTCTAAGCCCACATCAGTTTTGTTGAACTCAGTTGATCATAGAGTGTTCTCGTTAGGCTAAAGCCATGGAATTAACTCCAGTGTATATTAAGTTTTATGGTCACAGACAGCACCAAAAGTGCACCGCTAATCACGAGAAAGATGGGGTCAGGCAGCAAAATGAAAAGTTCTCCTTCCAACCTGTTTATTGAAGCCTTCATAATGATTAAATACCACCAAGTGCATGCTACCTGTTTGCATTTAGTTTTATTAGGTGTGATTGTTGGCCAATGTAGCCCCTTCAGAGATAAAGAAAAAGTAAATTCTGTAAAGGACAGTAGACACAATCTGATCACTAGATATTCAAATTTTTTATTTACTTATAATTTAAATAGAACATAAATATATACGCAATCAACATCTAATATTGTCTGATGTCCACAGCAATATACACACACACACAAAAATTTGTAAATTGCGTTTCTTATTTTGAAAGATTTGTATTTATTTTATAGAGACTTTAGGATTCTGTATTAGTATTATGTGAATTTTGAAATACATGCATAAGTTTTAAAGAGTTCAAATAAAACTTTAATAGGCAAATATTTATTTAACACATTGTACACTGGGCACAAAAACCTGAGGAAAATGCAAAGACAGAAGAGAAAGCTAATCTCATCTCTTATTGCCTGTTTAGGGAGTTGTCCGTATAACACAAAAATAAAAAGGTGAATCAGGGATGAGGAGTAGGGAAATGCTGAGTAGAGGTTGAGTTGGTAGATGATTTAGGATTTAAAATTAGAGTATTAGGATTTAAATTTACAACATTAAGATCAAAGCTATGGTGCTTTTAAATTCTGCCCCAGCAGTCTAGTCCATGTTAAAGAGCCTTTAGTAGCAAAAAAGCTATTTACACTCTTGTAAGTAATTTTTTAATGAATGCCTTCGCCCACCAGAATGTGAGCTGCAGGAGCACAGAGATTGTGTCTGCACCTAACTTAGCATAATAACTGGCAGGCAGTAAACATTCCAGAAGCATTGGTAGACTGGCTGAAGAGAGCAAGCACAAGAGCTGCTTTTTTGTTTAATTAAAAAAAATTTTAATTATAGAATTTTTTAAACTTTCATTTTGAAATAATATTAGACTTACAAAAAAGTTGCGAAAATAGTACAAAGGATTCCCATCTGCCTTTCACCCATCCTCCATAAATGTTATCTAATATGACCACAGCACTATAAGCAAAATCAAGAAATTAACACTAGAAATTACCCTTACCATTAAGTAATACTATTATCTAATTTGTAGACCTCATTCAAGTTTTGCCAATCTACCCACTAATGTCCTTTATCTTGTTCAAGATCTAATTTACCATCACATGATGCATTTATTTTGCATGTCACTTTACTCTCCTGTAGTCTGGAATAGTTCCTTGGTCTTTTTTGTCTTTCTTGACCTTGACACTCTTAAGAATGCTAGCCAGTTATTCTTAGACGGCTGCTCAATTGGGATTTATCTGGTGTTTCCATGTGGTTAAATTCAGGTTATTCCTTGTTAGTAAAAATACTGCAGTAGTAACGTCATGTCCTTCTCAGTGCATCATATCAGGAGCACATGATATTAATTTGTCCCATCATGCGTGATATTAACTTTGATCATTTGCTGAAGGTGGAGAACAGATACTTTTAAATCTTATCCTAGCAACATTGGAGAGTCTTACCTACAACCAGGGGCATACTCTACTTCACTAATTTTTCAAATCCTTCAATAAACCTTCAAAGTTCCATGTTTGGTGTGAGAGAATACCAGAATAAATAAAGACGTACTGCTTGCCCCATGATCAGTGTTTACAACAGGCAGTGAAAAATGCAATGCCAAGAATCTACAGATGACATAGGAGTAAAGAAGCGATTATCTGTGCCTTGATAGGGAAAATAATCAAGGAATACATCACGAAAAGTGGTGACAATTTAAGTTGGACCTTGAAAGACAAATAAACTTTCACCTGGTGGAGGACGGAATAGGAGTCAGTGGACCTTGATACACAAGAACAAAGCTATGTAAGCACGAAACTACTGATAGAATCAAGAAATAACTAGAAGTTCAATGTAGCAAATACATGTACTGAAAACGAGTTAGAGTGAAACCAGGAGGTGTTTTATGCCATAATTATAAGTTTGTAGCTCACCACATAGATGTTAGATAGATTTGTGGAAGAGTTTTCATGGCAGAAGAAAAAAATGTCTGGTTTTTAAGAAAGAGGAGAATGGTGGCAATGGAGAAAGTACTACAGTGGAGACAACTGGCCATTGGAGAATTTTTGTAACGTAGACCAACTGCAATAGTACAAATATAAGATGATGAGGTCCTGACTTGAAAAAGAGGCACCCTGGAATTAAAGGCAAATCATAGATACACAAATTCTCAAGAGGGGATGGCTGCTCAATTTAGAATTTCAGCTCCCGAAATTGGATTAATTGGATAAGTTGGTGCCAAGAACTGACATAGTCACATGGCAGTTGAAAATGCAGGAAAGAATTTATGATAAAAACTCTGAACAAAATGGGCATAGAAGGAAACTACCTCAACATAATAAAGGCCATATATGACAAACCCATAGCCAACATCATACTCAATGGGCAAAAACTGAATGCCATCCCCCTGAAAACAGGAACGAGACAAGGATGCCCTCTATCACCACTCTTATTCAACATAGTACTGGAGGTCCTGGCCAGAGCAATCAGGCAAGAAAAAGGAATAAAAGGAATCCAAATAGGGAGGGAAGAAGTGAAACTCTCGCTGTTTGCAGACGACATGATCTTATATATAGAAAACCCCGAAGAATCCATTGGAAAGCTCTTAGAAGTAATCAGCAACTACAGCAAAGTTGCAGGGTACAAAATCAATTTGCATAAATCAGTAGGATTTCTATACTCCAATAACGAACTAACAGAAAAAGAACTCAAGAACACAATACCATTCACAATCGCAACAAAAAGAATAAAATACCTTGGGGTAAATTTAACTAAGGAAGTGAAGGACCTATATAATGAAAATTACAAGGCCTTTCTGAGAGAATTGGATGAAGACATAAGGAGATGGAAAGACATTCCATGTACATGGATTGGAAGAATAAACAGTTAAAATGTCCGTTCTACATAAAGCAATCTACAGATTCAACGCCATCCCAATCAGAATCCCAATGACATTCTTTACAGAATTAGAACAAAGAATCCTAAAATTCATATGGGGCAACAAAAGACCCCGAATTTCTAAAGCAATCCTGAGAAAAAAGAACAAAACGGGAGGCATCACAATCCCTGACTTCAAAACATACAACAAAGCTACAGTAATCAAAACAGCATGGTACTGGTACGAAAACAGGTGCACAGATCAATGGAACAGAACTGAAAGCCCAGAAATAAAAACACACATCTATGGACAGCTTATCTTTGACAAAGGAGCTGAGGGCATACAATGGAGAAAAGAAAGTCTTTTCAACAAATGGTGCTGGGAAAACTGGAAACCCACATGTAAAAGAATGAAAATTGACCATTCTTTTTCACCGTTCACCAAAATAAACTCAAAATGGATCAAAGACCTAAAGGTGAGACCTGAAACCATAAGGCTTCTAGAAGAAAAGTAGGCAGTACACTCTTTGACATCAGTATTAAAAGGATCTTTTTGGACACCATGCCCTCTCAGAGAAGGGAAACAATAGAAAGAATAAACAAATGGGACTTCATCAGACTAAAGAGCTTCTTCAAGGCAAATGAAAACAGGATTGAAACCAAAAGACCACCCACTAACTGGGAAAAAATATTTGCAAGTCATATATCTGACAAAGGCTTAATATCCGTAGTGTATAAAGAACTCTCACAACTCAACAACAAAAAATCAAACAACCCAATCAAAAAATGGGCTGGAGACATGAACAGACATTTCTCCAAAGAAGATATACGGATGGCCAATAGGCACATGAAAAGATGCTCATCATCGCTGATCATCAGGGAAATGCAAATCAAAAGTACACTAAGATGTCATCTTACACCCATTAGAATAGAACTACCATACGATCCAGCCATCCCACTACTGGGTATTTATCCAAAGAGCTTAAAGTCAGCAATCCCAAAAGTCCTATGCACCCCAATGTTCATTGCAGCATTATTTACAATAGCCAAGACATGGAAGCAACCTAAGTGCCCATCAACAGACGAATGGATAAAGAAGATGTGGTACATATATACAATGGAATACTACTCAGCTGTAAAACAGAACAAAATCATTCCATTTGTAATGACATGGATGGAACTTGAGGGAATTATGTTAAGTGAAATAAGCCAGCGAGAGAAGGATAATCTGTGTATGACTCCACTCATATGAGGAATAAAAATGTGGACTAAGAACAGTTTAGTGGATACCAGGCGAAAGGTGGGGTAGGGGGTGGGCACAAAGGGTGAAGTGGTGCACCTACAACACGACTGACAAATATTAATGTACAAGTGAAATTTCACAAGATTGTAACCTATCATTAACTCAATAAAATAAATAAATAAATAAAATGCAGGAAAGAATAAAAAGCAACGAAAATGCACTGGAGTTGCCGTTAGCTGTTAGTGAGAACCATTCAAAGACAGGCTTCCTATAGAGAAAGCTCAATTTTTCATCACTGACATAGTGATAGCAATTGACTCAGTGCATCAACTATGTTATGTAGATGGATATGTATTATGTATATGTGCAAATGTAGTCCTCCATTGTAAGGACTGGTTGGAAGGAGTCATACAACTGGTCCTAATACCCAGGAGCCCTATCATTCCTAACTAATCACTTCTATTGAATAAACTTTTGTCAACTGAAACAACTCATTTAAGTTAGTTTTAGTTATTATTTGCTGTTATTTGTTAGTAAAGGAAGAAACTCCATGCTAAATTACATATTCATTTTCTGATAGTTAATGGATACATATTCATTTTGCTTTTTCAAAAAGTGCATTAGTGGCAAAAGAAAGCAATCTCTTCTGTTTTATCATATTCTGGTACTGCCTATATTATTTTTGCTCAAGAAGTGAAAAAATAATATTATTTGTAAAAGAGAGAGTGGAAAGATTGTCCTAGTAGCCTTAAGAAGTCAACTACCATGTTGTGAGGGGGCCAGAGGGCCAAGCACTGTGGGCACCGCTAGGAACCGAAAGCGGCCGTGGCTAACAGACGGCAGGAAAGCAGGGATGTCAGTCCTCCAAGCACAATGACTTGCCAACAACCCGAGGGAGCTTGGAAGTGGATCTTCACTTAGTTGAGCCGCTGATGGGACTGCAGCTCTGGTCCACACCTGGATACCAGCCTGGTGAGACCCTGGAGGGGAGGCCCCAGCTATGCTGCATCCGGACTCCTAACCCATGGAATGTGTGAAATAAAAGATATGTGATGTTTTAAGCTTTTAGTTTTTCGTAATTTGTTATGCTGTGTAGGAACATGATAGAGAAAGCCTAAATCACCATGAGCGGACTGTTAATGGAAATATGGACTGCAAGGACACTGACGCAGAGGGCTCAGGAGAGGTGCTGAACCATGTTCTTGGAAACTGGAGAAAGAGGAATCTGTGTTATGCACTGGTTGGACATCTAGTGATATTGTCGCAGCAGTTGTATGGAAAGCAGGACTTGTAAGTGGTAAATGTGGTTACACAGCTGGGGAGACTTTCAAACAAGTGTTGAAGGTGCTAGCTGGTTTCTTCTTACCGGTTATAGTAAAATGCAAGAGGAAAGAGAGAGATTGAAGGAAGAAGCGTAAACAAAAAAGGAACCAGGTCTGGATGATTTGGGAAATTTTCAGCTTCCCCAGATGGCAAAAGATGCTAAAATTAAAAAATTCACTGTGAGGAAAGCATGCTCTAGAAAAAAGCTGAAGTTCCAACTCTACAGTCTCTTGCTAAAATCTCAGAGCAAAAAGTCAGAGTATTCAGTCATACAAAAGCTGGTAAAGGTGTCCTACACAGATCTCTCCATCTGACCGCAGGGTCTCTAGTAAGTTTAGGGGCATTGTCCCTTAGCTGTATAAGCAGGAGGTAGAGAAAAGACTATCTGATAAAGATAGAGAAGCCTTTTGAGAGCCAAAGAGACCCACAAAGTTCTTGAGAAAATTATTTCAGCAGAAATACTTCCTGCTTGGATTGAAAAGGATAGAGACTACAAAATAAAAAGAGGCTGTTGAATCTCCAAAATTCTTCTGCCACAAAGTAGAGTGATAAAACTACTCGGCTGCAAACACATGCTACCTTTCATGAAAAATTAGAATTATTCAAAGGCAGAACCAATAAACTGGAGGATAGAGCCAAGAGCCATGGAGGTCTTGAAACCCAAGGTCTTGAAACCCCAGGCCTTGAAACACGTTGAAGGAACTCTCGTTGGAGTTTGGCCAGCTGGATTTCAGGGCTGCTTTGGACTAGTGACTCCTTTTACCTCCATTTCCCCTCTTCCTGAACTAGAATGTCTTTATCTGGTATCCCATGCCCACCTCACCATTGTATGTTTGACATGCTAGAGACAGATAACTTACTTGTCTCTTTAGTTTCATATCCCACGGATGGAGAGGAATTATGCCCCAGGAACCGCACTTAATAGATTACATTTAGGAACCTCATCCACATCTGCACTTGATATAGATGGACTTTGTGCTGATGCCCTAATGGGATTGGAAGGAAGTGAATGCATTTTAAACATGAGAGGGATGTGAATCATTGGGCCAAAGAGCCAATTGTAGCAGACAGATCCAAGACGCCCCATGTTTTCACCCTGCAAATCATCTTTCCTTGAGCGTGAATGAGACCTGTGGCTGGCTTCCAGCCAAGAGGACATGACAAAGGTGGTGGAGAAAAAGAGAAATCACTTTTAGATTTCTTCCTTGTGTTTAATAAAGCAAGTTTAAGGGGAAAAAAGATAACTGCTGCAAGCTTTCCTATTCATTTGCTGCTTATTTTGCCTTCTTTTAAACGCTCTAGTTTTCTCTCACCGAATTATACAGCCTATGTTTTTTTCCTAGTCTCATCTTCACTTTCAATGGTAGCCTCAAATTCTCTTTAATAGGAAAAGGGTTGTGCAATCTTTTATTAACATATGTATGTGGACCTAAGAACATTCCATGTGTGTGAAAGTATCTACAACTCAATTCAATAAAGAGGCCCTATAGCCATTGCTCTGCACACAGTGATGCCAAGCCAGAGAGCATCACACCCTGATAGGACACTCTACCTGATTCCATCTCATCTCTTCCTTTTTCCCCAAGCTGATAGAAAATTACTTCAAATATCTTCATGTTTTTAACTGAACCTTTGTTCACTATATCTTTCATTCTATTGTTTAGTCTCTTTGTTTTCAAATACAGTCCATCAATGTTGCATCTTTTTTTCACGACTCCCCACAAGCATCAAGGCCCAGGCCCTGGGAAGACTTGAACTCATCAACAATCTGAAAAAGAGAAAAACTGACCTTCTTCAAAAGAGGGTTATGTAGGGGACAGAAGGTCCTCACATATCTGTACAAAGGAAATCTCTGGATTAAATACACAATAAAATTAATTACAGCAAGGAGAATAAATTCGCTTTGATGCATTCCAAAAATCCCATTCTAGATTGTTTCTCATTGGAATAAGATGTCAGAAAAAGCAAGCTCTGATTGACCCAAGTTTTGTGTTTGTTTCTCTTGTGCCATTTTTCATCTGAACCATCTTTTATCTTTCGCCTTCCTCTTAGAGAGGTTCATCTGTCCTCCATCGTCCCTCATTCAAAGATTTCTTTACAAAATGCAGATAATAGCCACTTTATGCACCTAGTTTACCCAGCTTTCCTATTCCAGAATCCAAATCTGTTCCTGCTTTTAAAAAAGCCCTGAATTCCTTATGTGAAATAAAGTATCATCCCAAGATACCAGATTCTGGAACTCTCACAAAAGCTTAGTAATCATAAGCAGACCTGATTTCCACCACTATTTTGGAAGCAAACCAAAAAGCTAACGTAAAAATAATAACTATTATTATTATGCACCTTTGTGGTAAGATTTCTGTTTACATAATTTGCATACTTGGAGCATTCACAGTGAACATAGTATTTAGGTGGTAATTGACAATGAAAGCAAATCTATCAAAATCAGGTATAAAATACCAATAGCAACCCCAGATATTTTTATATTCTATTACTGTTATTTCAGGTATCTCAAAATATCATTTACACTGATCACTACTCTGAAATAGTGATAGTTATTAGGTATACCAATAGACCTTATTATTCAGTTTGTTAATAAGGAAGCACATAAAATACTGTAAAGAATATTTTGATAACCATATTTCAATATAACAATTTTCCTTTGTAATCTTGTGTATTTTTCTTTATGCACAAATGTATTTTTATGCATTATTCAGAGAAGAAATCCATAGACTTCCTTCAACTGCCAAAGAAGGTGCTATGGTCTGAATGTTTATGTCCCCTCAAAATCCATATATTGAAATGCTAATGCCCAATGTGATAGTATTAAGAGGTGGGACCTTTGGGAGGTGATTAGGTCACGAGGGGAGACCCCTCATGAATGAGATTAGTGCCTTTATCAAAAAGATCCCAGGGCCCAGCTTTGTGGCGCAGCAGTTAAGTGCGCATGTTCCACTTCGGCAGCCCGGGGTTCAACAGTTCGGATGGCACAAGTAGACATGGCACTACTTGGCAAAGCCATGCTGTGGGAGGCATCCCACATATAAAGCAGAGGAAGATGGGGATGGATGTTAGCCCAGGGCCAGTCTTCCTCAGCAAAAAGAGGAGGATTGGCGGCAGATGTTAGCTCAGGGCTAATCTTCCTCAAAAAATAAAAATAATTTAAAAAAAGAGATCCTAGAGAGATCTCTTGCCCTTTCCACAATGTGAGGATACAACAGGAAGTCTGCAATCCAGAAGAGAGTCCTCACTTGACTATACTGGCACCCTGACCTTTAACTTCCAGTCTCCAGAACTCTGAGAAATAAATTTTGGCTGTTTATAGACTACCCAGTCTGTGGTACTTCATTACAGCATCCCAAACTAGTATAAAAGGGGTCCATGGAACACACAAAATACATTAAGATATTGTAAAAAAAAAATCAGGTATGAGATAAAAAGAAGAGGAAAAAAAGTTATTTTTCTAATCAATTGATAAATGTATAACAGTATAAAGATCTTCAGATTTTCTGTTTTATCTTGCATTGGTTTTGGTAAGTTGTATCTTTCAAAGAAGGTACCCATTCCATCCAAGTTGTTAGATACATTGGTATAAGTTGTCCATATATTCTCTGATTATCCTTTTACTGTTTATAAGATCTGTAGTGTTATTCCTTTTTCATTCCTGATATTCATATAACTTATATTCCCTCTCTTTAATTCTTGATCTCTCCTGCTAGGAGCTTATCAATTTTGTTGATCTTTTAGAACAATTAACTGTTAACTTTGCTAAATTTCTCAATTGTTTTCCTATTTTCCGTTGACATTTCTTATTTTCTCATACAAGCATTTTAAAGCTATAAATTTCCCTCTGAGAATTGCTTTAGCTGCAATGCACAAGTTTTTATAATTTTATATTTTCATTATTAGTTTAAAATATTTTCTAAATTCACTAAATTCACTCACTTCTTTCACCCATGGTTATCTAGAAGTATGTTATCTACCATCCAAATTTTGGGAGATTTTCTAAATATCTGATATTTTCACTTAAAATGGAAGTCTGGCTTGACAATTTTCTTCCAGTGTCTTAACGATGATGTTCTACTGTTTTCTGGCTACCACTGTTTCTGATGATAAGTCATTTGTATTCTTGTTTCCCTGCATGTAATGTACCTTTTTTCTCTGGTAAGATTTTCTCTTTACCTTTATTTTTTAACAGTTTGGTTATGATGTGCCTAGGTGTGTTTTTTTTCTACAGTGAAGTCCTTAAATCTATAAAGTAAGATCTTTTGAGCCATTGTTTGTCATATATTTTTCCAGTCCAATTAGCGTGTATTAAATTTTCTGCTATTGCCCCACAGATATTGAGGCTATGTTCATTTTTTTGAAATCCTTCTTCTTTCTATTCTTCAGATTGAACAATTTCTGCTGATCTATCTTCAGATCAATTGATGATTTCTTTGTCATCTCCAATTTTCTGTTAAGCTTCCAGGTTTTTTTTTTTTTATTTCAGACATTTCATATTTCAGTCCTACAACTTCCTAATGTCTTTTTTCATAGTTCCTATTCCTTGACTGAGATTTTCTATTTGTTAGCCCGTGGTGGTCCTATTTTCCTTTAAGTCTTTGAACATAGTTTTAGTAGTTGCTTTCAAATCCTTATCTGATAATTCCAACATCTGAGCCATCTAAGAGTCACTCTTTATCAATTACTTTTTCTCTTGAGTAAAGGTTTTCTTTTTCTGTTTCCTCACATGTCTAGTAATTTGAAGTGATATTCTGTGAGTGATATATTATAAATATATATTGTATCTTGTGAGTGATATACTGTAAAGACTCTGGATTCTCCTATATTCCTCCAGAGTATTGTGGGTTTCGTTGTTGCTGTTTCGGCAGGTAGTTAATTTGGCTGAACTCAAACTCCGAACTCTGTATCCTGGTGGAGTAAAGCGTCTAAAAGTGTGTTCAATTATTTTAGCCTTAGCTACTCCATACATGTGCAATTCAGGCATCAGCCAGCGATAGTGGCAGACTCTATACTCAGAATTTGGGGTATCCTCTGTTGATTTTCTCCTTCCCTGTGTTTTCTCTCTGTATTAGTTTCCTAGAGCTTCCATAACAAAGTATCACAAACTGGCAGCTTAAAATGAGAGATTTAGTCTCACATAGTTCTGGAGGCTAGAAGACCAAGATAAGGCATTGGCAAGGTTGGCTTCTTCTGGAGGCTCTGAGGGAGGACCTGTTCTATGCCTCTCTCTTAGGTTCTGGTGGTTGCCAGCAATAGTTGGCATTGCTTGGTTCATAGCTGCGTATTCTTCTCTCTGCCTCTATCTTCGCATGGCCCTTTTTCTTCTGTGTTTGGCTGTGTCAACATTTCCCTCTTCTTAGAAAGACACTGTCATTGGATTAGGACCCATCCTAATTCAATATTACTTTATCTTAATGACATCTGCGGATATTCTATTTCCAAATAAGATCACATTCACAGATTCTGGGTGGACATGAATTTTGAGGGGACACTATTCATCCCAGTATATGCCCTCACTTCCCAGTTGCTCTGGAAGCCTCAAACTCTGTCTTCTAAGTCTTCAAGTCATTAAGACTGCAGATTTCCATCCAAGTTTTAGGTGTGCCTTACATCACTGAGTGGGCCTGCCCTCAGGCAAAAAGCCATAAAAAACCAAATTCATAAAGGGTGTTCCTTTCTTCCAAATATCAAATCCCCTCCAGATTTTGCCTGCTTTTATTTACTCTCCAGTGCCTATGGTAACTGCCTCTTTAAATCTTCTTTTCCATAGTTTATAGTTACTCTCAATGTGAGGGTTGGTCTAATACAAACTACTCCATCACAGCTAGAATGCAATCACCCATTTTTCTAACCAATTTAATAGGGAAAGAGTTATTAAGAATTAACACTTTGCTGTATGTTAAATAATGTATATAAATTATGCTATATTTTCAACCATTATTTTATCTCTAATATGTTAAATATTTCTACTTCATACTTTAAAGCTGTTTTTCCCCATCAGATGGCAGGCATGGAGTCTGATAAATAAAATATTAATAATAGTAACACATTTATTACTTAATGTTTCAGTTACTCTTCTAACTGCTTTATATGTATAAAGTCACATCAATGTATAAATCAACTCACATGTATAAATCTTCACATCAATATACAATTTAAGCAGTAGTTTTATAGATGAGTAATTCTCATTTTTCAAATGAGTAAACTGAGGCTCAGGGAGAGTAAGCAATTCATACAAGTTACACAGGTAGCAGATGGTGGAATGTCAGAGCCCATGCATATAGCCATTATGCTGAACTGCCTCCTAACAACACAAATCTTTGCCTCTGACACTAGTTTGTACCCTTATCAACCACAAAAAAATTATTATTTATAAGGCTGTATTTGTCTAATTTTGTCTAATCTTTAACATATGTGAAGTAAATAGTAAATAAATAGAAGTAAATAAACATTGTAACTGCAAGATTTTATTAAATAGAATAGCTTAATTTCAGCATCAAAACATTTCATAATTTGTGATTTTTCCCAGTATGATTGATTGACCTATCAGAAATTCTTCAAGCATTAATGTGAGCTCCAGAATTCTCAAACTTGTGCAATCTCCTTTTAATTTCTTATCTGCGAGGCAAGAAGTCCAGGGAAATTAGATTCAATCTGATTAATGCACACTCTGCAAATAGTTACATTATATTTTATGTTATGAAATTACTTTTATCATTGAGAAAAATTCCCCTCTCTCTCCGTCTTTCTCTCTGTCACAGCTGTTTGCTCTTATCGTAAACATGACAAGCTGTAAGACATGAACAAGTGCGTACTTTAGCAAAATAGTTATTTCCTTAACTTGACTCACAGAGGTACCCTAGAGATTAATACTGTTACTGATTTTACAAGTCTCTTGTGCATGTGAATTTCCATGAGATTCTATTCAACTAGGGTAACTAAGAAGGAAGAACAATGTTCCTCTATGCAAGGTGGGTTTTGCATTGTCCCACACGTAGCCTGCTGATGGCCGTGGGATGGCAAAGTCATCTTCATTAGACGGAATTTAATAGTGAATCAAAGTTCTTGTGGAGAATAGACTGATCTAAACTTTAGCCTCCCTTGGGTCCTGCTGAAAGATTAGAGGGAAAGAGTAGGGCCTTAGTAAGTTGAATGTATCAGATTGTTTTTCACTAATAGTTCTCTTGTAAAACTCTGAAAACTACCCAGTTTAACCCTTAAAAAAAGGAGAAAGAGAAAGAGAAAGTGGGATACGGGGAGGGGAAAAACTCAGTATACCAGGGCATTGATTTCCTTGATTTTTGGGATGTGCTGTTGTCCCCGTAGCAAGTTTCACAGTTTGGAGTATGTACATATGACCAAAATTTCCCCATCAAAAGTAAAACATTTTTCTTGCTACCTATAATAATCCATGCCAAATGCCACAAGGCTATAACTTTAATAAAGAGTTTATAAATTTATAAAGAGTTTACAAATTGCTTTTCAGTTTGGTTGTGTGATTGGAGATTCTAAGACTCAATCTAAGGGTGTAGTTCTTCCATAAAATCTTTTCAAAAATATTCTGAATCCAGGAAGAGTTAACGGTGGAAGAAAAAGGAGGAGCTGCACAGGTAAAACGTATCAACTAGCACCTGTACAGCAGGATCAGACATAGTTAACAAGAGAAAAGGAAGGAGAAACAAATGTGTTAGGTGATCTTTAGTCTAAAGAAATCTCTGTTGGGCAACTGGGCATTTTGCTCCTTGCCTTTTATTTCCAACTTCCTTTCAAAGAATTCGTTAAGTGAAAAGAGAGATGATGGCATCTCAGTATATCAAAGCTCGGTTATCAGTTGGCTTATTCTAGTATCTTCAGTCTTTTGTGGATGCCTTATGATGTGTTGTGTGGTAACACTGGAAAGTCAATCTTATACCAGCGATTGCCACATAAATGTTAAGGAATCTGAAAAAAAAAATCACAAAATAGAAATTGTTGCTTTCTCCGGTATAAAGTGGCACTGATAAGAATTAACATATCCAAAAAGATTTGGATAGGTTTCTTTTTCCTTTTTCTTGGGGGGTGGTGGTGTAGGAGGGGATTGACTTGTTTTTCAGTAGGGTGAGAAGGAAGCTCCAAGAGAAAGAAAAAGGCATAATGGAGACTGTTCCATCCCCAGTTCTTTTAGTATTGGCCGTAGCATGTTGCCTCAGTGAATGACAAAAGTAAATAAAAAGATTTTTTACCACTCAAAGAAATCTGTTTTCTTTTTTTTTTTAAAGATTTTATTTTTCCCTTTTTCTCCCCAAAGCCCCCCGGTACATAGTTGTGTATTCTTCGTTGTGGGTTCCTCTAGTTGTGGCATGTGGGACGCTGCCTCAGCGTGGTCTGACAAGCAGTGCCATGTCCGCGCCCAGGATTTGAACCGACGAAACACTGGGCTGCCTGCAGCAGAGCGCGCGAACTTAACCACTCGGCCACGGGGCCAGCCCCAGAAATCTGTTTTCTTTTATGTAATATTTTTACTTTTAAAAATGCACAGAAGCTATTAAAAATTAAACCTCATTTTAAAATCAAAGCGTACCTTTTGGCAGACAAATGTGCTTTTGCTAAATCTGTTAACAGGAAAACTGTAAAAACTCTTGAAAGAGTGTACCAGTCAGCAGGAGACACCCTTATTGGGATTGTGAGGAGAATTGAATGAAGGTACTATTTTCAGAGTCATGGGTGGGATTAAAGAACTAGTGAGAGATGGTAACCCAGTCAGGGACTAGCAACAGTGGGAACCCATCAGCACCATAAGGTTACTGGGCAAGTGGAAGAAGTAGTGTTTCCAGACCAAGTGAGAGCTCGACCGTGTGAAAGGGACACAGCCACAGAGCCAAAGCCCGAGGGGACAAAGGGGAGATGCCCTGACCTCTTTCTACTCCTGTCCGCTTGTTTCCTGATTTGCCTGCAGTGGCCAAACCCCTGCAGAAGCCAGAGGACAGATGACCTTAGTGCTGCCGTCTTCGAGGATCAGAGCCTCCCCTTTGACTGGCCCAGGGCGCAGATCAGAGCAAAGACAGGAAGAAAAGTGATGGTGGGGTTTGTGAATGCGTGACCAAAAAAGATACTGAAACAGAAATCACTTCCTATCCAAAGAGGGGGCAAGAAAGCTGATGGAGCCTGAATCACAGTCCTCAGTGCGTGAGTCCATTTCCTGTGACTCAGACTCTATTCCTGTCTGCAGCCCCAAGAATGATCTCTTAACTGTGATGGAGCATGGGTTTAATGCAATTCACCTTTAGGAAAAATGTTTTAGAAAGGAAAGGTAAAAAAAAAAAAAAAGATGTGTGAGATTTTCTTTATAGATGACTTTATCTATAACAACGACAGGTGTAATCTGTTTTATTCTAATTAACCATACTAATTCTCCTTTTATCTTGGTATATCTACATGAAGCGGTGTCTTTATTTTGTTATATCTGTAGTCTGATGTATTTTCTTCAAAATCGTTTTCATCTACTCCTTAGAATGTGTTAACACTGGGCAATGTTGTACATTGATTTTAGTCTGAAACAATGAAATTAATGTTTATTTGAAATACTTTCTCAGGAGATAGAAAATACGTCGTGCATTATAACATTTTAGAGCTTAAAGGGACTTTAAAGATCAAACCTAGAACTTTTATTTTACAAGTGGGCACAAAAATCTAGAGATAGTGTAGTTTTCCCATAGCAACACATCGCTGGATTTAGCAAAGTTGAGATCAGAAATCAGGTTTCCTGACTCCACATCTGGTTTTCCCACCTTCCCATGGTATAGTTTCCATTTATATCCCCATTATTATATAGTAGAACCAATTTTATTCCAAGGAAACAATAAATTCCTTCCAAAAAGTGCCCTGAAAAGATGTACCTATCACCTTAATATTTCTCAACCAAGACTTGAAGAGACCGTCCAGAGTAGAAGTGGTGTCCTTGTGGGCTTGCCAGAAGCTCCTGAAGCTGCCTGTCCTCATTGCCCCTCTGTGGACCTTGGATCTATCATAAGCCCGTTGGCCAACTGTGCATTCAGAGGCTCAACCTCCCTTGGCCTCAAGTTTTCTACAACAAACCCAGTTCATATTTTGCAAGACCTATAAATGAAAGAATTTTACCTTGCTGTGTTTTCACTCCGTGAAAGAGATTGTCAGGGCTCACAAAGAGTTTCCTGGATATAAATCAATTTCTTTGACCTATGATGCTATCTTATCCTTTCTCTATCACTCTCCTCCTATTACTTAATCTGATTGTTTGCCAGTCCTATTTCCTCTTTAATGTCTGCAATTTTTATCTGCGCTGTCTTGCTTTATTATACTTCCCTGCAGTAAGTAATGACGCACAAACAGAGGGCTCAACCTCTCAGGCAGGTGGGTGCTTGCTGTGTGCTTACAGGTAGGTCACTGAAAGTCCATGGAAATTAGGGCACCTCACAAGGCAGCAGAATCTCATCTGGAGTAGCAGTTGTGTTGTAGAAGAGAATGTAAACGACTCGGCTTGAATAAGGGCTGTTGATGCTCTTCTGTGCTTTATTCTTACAGATCACCTAATGGGGCATGTTATTGACACCTGAACTGAGCAAAAATGGTCATGGAAACCTCCCGTGTCTAATGTTCCAATAGACGGGGCATTGATCTTCTTAAGACAAGATGGCCAAGTGTTCCATGTCCCGTCCTCTCAAAATAAAGACTTGTGAATGTTATCAACAAAATAATTATCCAAAGAACATAGGAATATAAGTCAATATAATATAAGCACTAAAAGTTTGGAAAGTTTTAGTCTTCTACTATAAGAGATTACAAAAGTAAAATGAATGTGTATTAAAGCAGGTGGTATTTGGCATGTGTTTTTAAAAAAAAATCTCTGCGGTCAGAATAGTATTACATTTTTTAAAAATATCCATTTTAAACATTTTAATGAGTGAAATAGACTTACATCTTTCTAGAATACCTTAATTCATCGCTTTTTACAAGGTAGGTTGGAAAACCTGCAGTTCGCAAATGTTTATCTGTGGACTAAGGCCAGTCTGCGGCAAAGATTTAACCAGTCTATATTGAAAAGAGAAAATAATATTAAGGACAAAGTAAAGAGTGTGTATATGTGCGTGTGTGAGAGAGAGAGACAGACAGAGAAGTGTCTGTGAAGTGCTAACCTTCCTTTCCTGGGAAGATCCTACTTCCCCCTGAGATTTTGCCCTTCTTACTTTTGCCAGTTACATGCTTATTGTAATAAATAGTAGCTGATTTTTTTAACGTCCTTACTTAGAAGAAAGTACTTGGCAAACCCATGTCAGTACTCTCCCCACTTCTCTTTCTTTTTTAATTTCAAATTGTTTACTGATCTGCGGAATGTACACATCTAGGAAGGTACTTAGAAGCCCTATGATGCTGAAGTGCTGGACCAACGAATGGAGCTGAGCTCTTCTGATTCTGATTTATCACAACTGCTGTTGCCAGTTCCCAGTGCTGCAGACGAGGAGATGCCAGTCCCTACCAATCTGAAGGTGAATTAGAAATTCTTAATCCTGTAAAAAAATACTCATTCCTGGGTGGATTTCCCTCATTGTTCTCACTCTGATCTCATTACTTTTGTTAACTTCTCTTTCCTCCTCAACACGCCCTCTCTGCTGTCTTTCTAGCAAATATTGACACTGAAATTTTCCAAATGATTCCAAATCAGTACACACTGCTTATATTTGTGTTACCCAACAAAGCAATCCTTAAAATCTTTGAACAATCATCTCCAGACTTCTTGTATTGGAGAATTGAAACCACCGGCAGAGGTTAACAACTCAGGGAAGCAGGTGGTGTGAGAGAAGAAAATGACTTTACTAATTATTAGGGGAAAAAAAGCACAGAGGCTCCTATGTAAAGAATTATCCCCAATTTTCCTACACTTCTTGGCAAAAATACCCTTGAGCCTTTTTTACATATTTATTAAAATTTATTTATATGACATTATCGATGCCCAAAGAGAAGACAAAGTAAGGTGTGAGTGTGATTGTCCTCAGCTCTCCCCGACAGTGAGGGACCTGAGGGTCTGTCTACTGAGGCCTGAACAGAGGAGTGAAAGCTTCAGGAAAGTTCTTACAAATGAAGTTTGTACACCTCTCTGAGTCCTCGGATAGCCTACACAGGGCCGGGCCTAGGGCAAGGCGGAGGAGGACGCACTGACTCCCAGGCCCCTCAAGTTCAGGGTTAGGGTCAGGGTCAGGTGTAAGACCAGCCCCATAAGCTTCGCCCTCCAGGTTTGCCTCATCCCGGTCCAGTCCTGAGCCCACACATTAATGGATTTAAGATTTGATAGCAAAACCCTAAACAACAGGAATACCTAAAGGAAGATAAAAAGCAGCCATACACTTTTTATACCTTCTGTGCATGTTTCATGAAATCTTTTCTTATAACTTCTTTATAGTCTCAATAATTGTTAATACGTAAACAAATGACATTTTTAAAAATGATTCAAAAGGTGCATTTTCATAAAATGTGTTCCTCTCAACCCTTCCCTCTCCACCATCGAGAATGGTTCAGCAAACCCTGTTTGGCTGTAAGCTCTGTGCAGTGTCTGCGTTTCCTTACTTGAACTGAGCACTTCCCATGGAGTCGATTCTGGTGTCAGTCTGTCTTCTTTCCGAGAGGCAGACCTAAAACGAGGTTAATGATCCAAGGATTTTCTCAGAGGCCGTGCTTGTGTGAGATCCCATGGGGAAGGAGCCAGAAGAGGCCAGGAGAGCCATGAGCCTGAGCCTGTGACGCAAGTCTGACATGGAGCGAAGGACAGAGAAAGGGAAGCACACAAGACTGTCATGCAGCCTAAGGACAGGTCAGCAAGGCCACCTGGGAGTCCTGGAGCCAAAATCAGCCATCACAGTAGAGGCATGTCTGCCTCGAGCTGCCTTGTCTTGGTATTCCTGCTGCAGTGGTGAGGGCTGCGGGCAGCCTGTGGGCAGCAGCAGCTGGGTCCCTTGGGTAATCCATCTGCCTGTAGTCAGAGTCTGCAAGGCACATTCTCATGGCCACCACAACTCTAGCTGTGGCTCTTAATCTTTCAGACCCCTCACACCACAGAATCAGGACTAGTATCCTTTATTCCCCTGATAAAACTTTTGGACCATTCCTCCTTTACTTTCTTTTTGCAAACAAAATAAAATCATAAACTTGTCAAAGCAAAGCCCAGCAGCTTTCAGGCTCATGCCATTTGGCTAGTCTGTATTCTGAGCGCCTCCTCATTCCCTAAACTTCAATATCTGGTTATGGTCTTCCCCACTCTAATTCTTTCCAACATCGCAGGTCAATTCAGTACCTGAGCCTCTCAGTTCCTCACCTTCTTCATCATCCGTGACCTCCTCCTTTACCCCTCTTCTGCACACCCTTCAAAGATCTGCTCAATTAGCACATTTTCTTGGAAGCCTTCTCAGAATGCAAATTAGATCAGCTCCTCCTAGTCCATACTTCACAGCATCTCTACTGCTCGTTCCGAGCTCAGTGACAGTCATGAAAGTGTATGTGTACCCGTGTTCTGTGAAGATTATCCTCTCTCTACCATTAGACTCTGAGTCCATGTTAGGTCTGTTTTGCTCAGCCCTTTATCCTCGGTACTTACAAGGTACCTGGCACAGAGTAGAAATTCAATAGATATTTCTTGTATAACTAAATAATTAGTTGACTAAACAAACAAGCGAATGAATTGATTTGAATCAAGTTGAGTTGATTGGATAGATATAAAAATGGATGTTGCTGCCAAGGCTTATGTTTGTCCACATTTCAAACAAATAGTTATGAATGTAACTAAAAACCTCTGAAGAATTAAATACTTTCTTCATTATTTTATATCCTATGACAAATTTTATCATTAAAAAAATTATGCTTAGTTTTATCATCTAAATCACTTTGGATATTTTTTTTTATTTTAAACTGTGATTGTCTTGATCGCAATGCTCTTTACAGTTCATCTGATGCTTCTCTGAAGTTCATAGCACAGGATCTTGTACACAATAGAGTTTACTACATACGCCATTAATTTGCAGCGCATCAGTTCAGCTTCTCTAAATTCTGGTATTTTGTTCTGCCTATCAAAATTATTTGTCTGATTTCTCTTCGTCATTTATTTTCACTGATAAACGTAGTTAACTTGACTTTTACTTACATTTTGGATTTATTTTCATTGTAAGACCTTTTTAAAGAATGTATTCATTTGATCCATTCATTTGATTTCTTTTTTGTGTTTATTTTTTTCAGGATTTAATTATCATTAGGTCTAAAGACTTAAATGTAGATTTTCTATTACTGCCTCAGGAGGTTTTTTTAAACATAGGTAGAGTGGGGCACTGTTTAAAGGAGAGGATACTATTTTAATCGATTTTCCATATTTAATTTACGTTTTCTGTTTGAAGTTAGCTTTTTAACAGTTTAATTTATACACTAAATCAAAATCTTTAACTTTGATTGGCATGTTAGAAATTTTGTCTTTGAAATGAAAGTGTTCTGATCTTTATTATTCTTGGATTTTCCCCAGGTTTAATGCTAAAATTACTGTTTCATCCTACGATCTTATTTTAATCTATTTTCTTCCTTAGTTTGGTCCAGCATTTCTCAATGTTTTTGGTCTCAGGACCTATTTACACTCTTAAAAAGTATTGATGATCCCATAGAGCTTTTGTTTATGTGAGTTATATGTGTCTATAGTTACAATATTAGAAATTAAAACTGAGAAATATTTAAAATATGTATTCATTCATTTAAAAATAATGATAAACCCTTTATATGTTAACAAATTACTTTAATGAAAATGAGTTATATTTTCTAAAAAAACAAAAAAATTAGTGAGAAGAGTAGTGTTGTTTTACATATTTGCAAATCTCTTAATGGAAAACATCTGTTTTGAGACACTGGCCTGGTGGTTACTAGGGGCTGGGGCCGGGGAAAATGGGGGATGTTGGTCAAAGAGCACAAACTTCCAGTTATAAGATGAAATTCTGGGGATCTAATGTACAGCATAGTGATTATAATTAATAATACTGTATTATATACTCGAAAGTGCTTGAAAGTTGCTAAGAGAGTAGATTGTAAGCCCACTCACGACAAAAAGAAATGGGAATTAGGCGACGTGATGCAGGTGTTAGCTAACGTGATGGTGGTAACCATTTGGCAATATACAAATGTATCAAAGCAACACATTGCTCATCTTAAACTTACACAATATTATACATTAATTATATCTCAATAAAGCTAGGGAAAAATAAACAAAATTAGAAGTCACTAATGATTAAAAAGAAAACACCTCTTTCAAATCATGCTAAAAGGTCAAGCGAAATGAAGAGTAAGTATTGACCATTGAACTCAGTAATGTGATCCTGGGTCACACTGGTGATTCCTCACTGATGCTCTCTCCTAAGAAATTAAATTTTCAGTTAGGCATATCAAAAATACAGAAACTGTTATAATCCAACATAATCCATCTGCCATAACCATTTTAAGGGTGGTCTGCCCTCACTTCTATCTTATCTCACACAGAAACACTAAGTCAGAAAAAAAAAGTCATAAGCCATATAATTAGCAAACATCCAGGTGGTGCTACATTTCTTAAAATGTTGCTCCTATTCTTGTGCAACTCTCCTAGTGAGGTTATTCCTAAAATCTTAGCTCCTTTTCTCCTACGTGGAACAGTGCAATCCCTGTCCTTCATTGAGGCATGAAGGTGAATGGACTTCTGATTTAAGACTTTCAGCTTAGGCAACCTTATGAATGATTTTTTACAGATCATCAGAGAACACAATTAGAAATTACATTAAACATACATTTGCTGAAGTGCAGGATACCTCTATAAATACTTTTAAGTACTGAATTGACATATTTTTTAAAGTAAGCAAAAATAAGAAAAGCTTTAAACCCACTTCCATTATCATGAATACACTTTCAGGAAGACTTCTTCAATAATTTATTAATAAAGTACTCAATTTACCAATAAATTGCCAATAATCTAAAGCTCATTGAGGTTATGAAATACAAAATATCATTGTAATTATTTTAATTTCTTCATTATTTCATTTATAAAATTATTTTTAGTCTCTATATATTTACATAGAAGGATGCCAGCAATTTATTGTTGAGCCAAAAAAACACAAGTTATGGAATAATATGATTAGTATCCCATTCAATATTTTTAAAAATCTACATATATTATATATATGTTTATAAATATATGGGAGAATATATTTCAGATTATTGACATTATTTATAGTCCTAGCAAGGGACTAGGAGAAGGGATTGTGTTCTACACACTTCTATATTGTTTGGGAGTTGCCACTCCACTAATAAATACTATTTTATATTTTTTGAAATACATTTGATTGTCAGAAATAAAGTGTCTACTTTTTCTCTAGCAAAATATTTGTATAGTATAGACATGTCTATATAGTATATATAATTTTTATATACTAGAATATACATTAGCAAATATCCCTCTTTTGGTAAGAAGAGGGTTTTATTTTTAGCAGCGTAGAATCAGAACTTCAGGACTGCTGATCTCTGGATTTTTAAACGACCACAGTGGCACAGGTGCAAAGCTACAGGACAAAGAACCAGGATAGATCACTGGAGATAGCCTGCATATTTCTCTCAATATAAAGTCCTCTTATGAAATAATACTTCATAGTTCTCCGAAAATTGAAGGAAAAATCTAGTTGCAATAATTTAATTTTTACACGGTTTTTTTGTCAATCGCATGCTCCAGATTCCTTATTAGTTGGACGGAGGGAAATCAAGATATTGTCCTGCTGCTTTTACTTCTATTTGCTCATTTTCTATTACGTTGCCATAGGGATGAAGAGGAAAGAAAGAGACTTTATGTCCAGTGCCAATTTGAAGCTAATTGTCACAAATATACATAAAGTACTTCAAATTACCAATGACTCACCATACATCTAAATATGTTTATTATGTGTTTGGGTTTTTTTAACAATTCTCATCTGTACTATCCTATGTAAGAGACTGTTTTCTCAACTTTTTTGGTTTACCTTAAAAAGATTGTCGTGTAAAAAGTAAGGTGAAATAGCTGGCAGATCATGTTAACGAGGACAAAGCAGCATCTCACAGATCTTTACCCTGCACAAAGTCAGCCTGCATCCATTCACCTCAGGAAGAGAAAGTCGAAGTGTCTGACGCAGGAACTCTAGCAGGCAACAAGGACCCAGCACAGTCAGAAACACAGCGCGGAAAAAGCATGCAAGTGGCTGTAACTAACCATCTTTTCAAAGAAGAATTACTTTGAATTCCAATCAAGACAGCTCTGTCTTGTAGACTGGGGGCGATTTTGAGTAGCGGGCTCCTGGGAGTATTACTAATCTTCTAACTCACAATAGCCGAACTCAACGGACTAGCCCTCCACACTACGTGGCTGACCCAGCCCTGGTAAATTTTACTTACTGTGTTTCAGCCTAATGAAAACAAGTTGGCACTAGTAATTTTGCTGAAATTCTAGCTAACCTAGGGAAATCATAATATGCCATTTTCCTTACCTACTGAGCAGGAACAAAGTCCAATTCCAGATCTGTCCTAGTGCTCAGTGCATGGATGATGCTCCCCAAAGCCAAATAAGGAATATCTTTTAAATTATCTCACATACACCAGACTTCACTGAAAAGAAGCAAAGCACTTTTTTCTTCATATTTAAACCAATAAATATTTACTAAATGTGTATGATGTCCAGAATACTGTGGTAACTTTAGGTTGAGGACAGAAAATAGTTATGGTTTTAATTGTACCCTTCAAATATTTTTATCATGAATATTTTTGTCCGTTAAACATAGCCTAGGTTATTTTTTGAAAACATTGTTTATCTTGCAAATAATCTCAGGTAAAAAGAAAACATACTCTTCTTATAAGGGATTTAATGAAAACCTGTGATATCTTCACCTTTCTCCTAGGGAAAAAAAAATGCCAATTTTTTTCCTTTTATGGCGAAGATGTACTCCTTCCATTCTGGAGATATTCATTCATACCATTTTCTGTTTGGCAAAACTCTGGTTTTAAATATTTGGCCAAGTCAAGGTCAGAAATAAATTTACTAAGTGCTACCCTGCTGCCTATTTCCTTCTCAGAGTATCTGTAAGAATTCCAACAGGAAAATAACTAGGAAAGCAGAAACTGCTCTAGATATTTCAATCGGGAAACAGGTAATTCTTAGAAAAATGGCTCAGAGGCTGCTCCAAAATCTCCCGTCTGCAGAAGCCCACCCATCTGCTTGCTGCTGCCAGAGGAAGGAAAACGTGGCTCCCCCTTCTTTTCCACCTGGCAGATCTGGTGGGAATGCGTCTCACTGGGGAATCTAACACGGAACTGGGCTGCCAGGCATTCTGAGAACTTAGTTCCCAAGTGTCCTGCCACCTCATACACAGGACGTTGAAGAGGGAAATGACGCTAAATTGCCCACAGATAATGTGTTGGGAGGAGGAAGGATTGAGGCAAAGTCTCTCCCGGTGGTATTGGCCTAAGAGGTTTAAGCTGTGATTTGACAGGTCACCTTGCAATTACTGAGGTGAATGCAGCTATAACATAATTCACTCTCGGTTATCTGCTTAGGGGATTTTGCTCTTTGATCCTCCCACTTTTATTTCCTGACCATTGGATAGGAAATTTAAATTTTCTAAATACTTCCTAAATATTAATTTCAATGATTTAACTGATAAAAACCATACATTAAATTACTGTATATCTATATCTACCTTACTATGTATCTGTTGTGAACACAACAGGTGCAAGGCATTGTGCTGAAAGACACCATGTGGGATGCAAAGATGGCCCCTGCCTTCCAAGTGTTCACAATTACTGGGAAGCAAGATGAAAATACAATCGATATAACTCAAGGCAGATTGTGTGCAACAAGGGTGAGAGGAAGAATTAGAGCAGGAGAGATTCCTACGAGGTGATGACGAGTGACTAAAGAAAGCTGTGGGGAGGAAATGCTTTTTGAGGTGTAAGGATTCTGAGAGATGGAAATGGAGTGAGGGGCATGCCAGGACAAGAAGCCAGAGTGAGCAGAGGAAGGAGGTTGAAGAACTTGCTAGAATTAGACTAGAAACAGATACCACAAACTCAGATGCCTGCAGGGGCCAGCAGTAATGGGAATGAAGCAGTCCATATGGGCCCTGTGGTCAACAGAAGAACGCACAAGCCACCTAAGGAGGCCTCCCTGGTGAGGATGTTGGCCCAGTGTTAGCAGAGCTTCCAAATGTTCCACAGAAGGAATTCTGGTTTCAGTTATGAACTCCGTTCTCATTGAATAACGTACATTCATTTTTAAAATTATGCATGTTAAGCATTTCCTCAGAAATTTTCTTCCTATAAGTTGTGTGTCTTTGATTCTCTTCATAAACCATTATAGAGCTTTTAAGACCCTATTCTGGCCTGAGCCGAATGAAGTTGTGATAGTGAGGATAATGTAAGGGGCAGGGACACAAGAATTAGGCAGAAGAATTGACATCTGAATGTCAAGAGGCCTAGAGTGAAAGGAAGCAACAAGAAGGGGAAAAGAGAAAGAAGATAATCAGAAATGCAAATACTAGAGGCATTTACCTGTGTGATCTCTGAGGACTGAACACTGCTGATTTTACTTATTTTTATATTTGTGAGTATTCTTTACTTTCTCAAAATTGCTTATCAACAAATTATTTCTCAAAAACTGTGTGATTATACACTTTAACATAGCAGGAAAAATGATAATGACACCAGGGCACGTGTCAAGAAGTAAAATGAATGCCTAAAATGTATCCTTAGTGCTATCTTGCTTTACAAGCAGTTTTAAACTGAGTTGAATACTGCACCAGTGAAAAATATTAGACCTATTTTTTTGCATGAAATTTAACGAAGGAAGCAAATAATATAAGCCATTACATAAAGAAAGTTCCTGCTTTCAACCGAACAGGCCAATGTTAATATTGAATTATCTATGTTAATCCTGATCACGTAAGTCTTAGGGGTGTGGTCCGCAACCAGGGGAAATCACAGGTGCCTGAGTTTCCAGGTAAGCTGGGGCTCCTGAGGAGGATCTCTTTACTCTGAACTCTCAGAAAACATTCTCAACTAGAAACTTGGAGAGATATTTGAATTGAGCTTTTCCCAGCAGTGGTGCTTTTTCAGTAACATAGTAGAGTACCTACTGGAACATAATGAAAAAGATCAACAACAAAATCCACAATTTCAGGGAAAAAAAACACCCTACCTGACAACGTTCTCTTTGTTTCCGAGTTACCGCTTCACAGACGGAGCCCTATAGAGTGTGTGTAAGCATACATACTTTTAGCCTCAGAACAAAGAATAAAAATCTAAAAAGGTAAAAATGAAAATGTGTGCTGTTCTGCCGCAGTGTAGCTGGAGTTATAAAGGCCCTGTGAACAATATTGAGTTTGCGGGGGCACAATCACATCACGAAAGATTTACCTTCACTCTGCAAACTGAATCTAGGGCAATAACAGTCTATTACAAGCAGAGCAATACAACATCAAAGGAATGCTTAAAAGAACCAGACAGAACCTTTAAATCAACACAATCGAGTTATCTTCCCCCAAAGGAAGCACCCGGGAGAGCTCGTAGCAGGGTTTTTCAAGAGGTATTACTAATTTACCATAAGTTATATTTAATACACTTTTTAAACACGGTTTGTAATCTCTCTCCACTTTTTAGAACACAGAGCAATAAATTAAAAGAGAAACAGTCCCCAAAGAGCAAGAGATTGGGAAAAAAAAAAGACAATAGTTTGATTCTTTCGGGGCTCACATTTCAAATAATTCTTCCACAACTGAAAAGGCTGTATTGGTTCTTTCCTTTTCCGACTTCCATAAGATTCTTTAAATGTGAACCTAGAGGAAGAATAGTAAATTTTTACTATTTATATTTATAAAATTAATCAATATTCAAATTCTGTTCAAAATGGCAAGATTTGTCATAACATTTTAGAAAAATGGTAAGAAATACTCTTTAGCGTCCCTAAGAGAGAAGTAAACAATTTTATTTTGCCTTCCTATGACTCAAATGAACGTCTGAGCGGTTGAGTTCCTCACCCAGATCATGTCAGAAATGGTAGGAGAATTTATTGTGGAGTAGTACTGTTCATTGCTGGCAGTTCTTAGACATTTTCTTATCATTTTACTATTTCTCCATACGTCCCCATTTTTAATGTATGTAATAGTGTGTTTAGTTTAATAAAGTATTGCTATACGATATTACTTATCTACCTATAAAAAGATGTTACTTTTCTACATGTATAGCACAGGTTTTGTTGTTATAAATTTTAGTCTAAATCTACACATTGGTATTTCCCATGAAGATAAACGGAACTGTTGAGAATTACCAAAATCTTTCATCCTCTGTTCATGTCCAATATTTGCATACATAGAGTCATGAATTTCTATATGACGCTAACAGAACTACTCCTCCAATTCTTTCAAAAGTCATGCCCTATTTTTCCTTTTGTTTAACATTTTTGTTTTGCTTAAGTAATCCTGATTTATACCAGAGCTATGTGTGCAAAAGGCTTTAAATTCTAGATAATTTGTATCTGTAATGGCTTTTTAGTACATGAACTTTTTTCAGTGCTGAAAACACACCCACAACAGGTGCATGAAACTGCCTGTAACACATGGCATATGGGGAAAGTACTAGAGTTTGTCCCTTTTGATATAGAGAGGTTTTATTGGTGTCACACTGTAAGGTTTTATAATAAATGAGATTGGATACGGATTTATCCTTATGTGTCTGGTGTTAGAAAATATTTATTTCATGTTTATAATGCTTTTAATTTTATATCCAGCTTCCTAATTTTTTTCACTATTGATCTTTATGTCAAGACTATTTCATCTGAAATTGCCCATTACCAGATAATCTTTTTCAGACATATTCCTTTTTGAAGTGTGTTCTCTCTTTTTTTAAGTCCATCGAACTTCTTCATACTAATATAGTGAATTTAAAGGCAAAATTCTGATTCATATATGTTATACTCTTGCCTGGGCTGTGGAAAACTAATTTCCTCAGTTATTACATACTCTTGGTGAGTTTTTCTGGAGTTCCACTGTTTGAAACAATTGCTGTGAATGTGATAGAATGTGATAGAATTTTCATATTTTACATTGATGTGACTAGAAAATGTGTTCCCAAGATGTGTTGGCAAATTTGTCAAGTGTTGTTGCTAGTGTCGTTAGTCAATTCTGACTCCTAGGGACCGTGTGGACAGCAAAGCGGAACTCTGCCCGGTCTTTTTCAACCATCCTCTCACCTCCCGGTGCTCTATCAGACAATGCCCCGCCACTATTCACAGGGTTTTCATGGCCAATTTTTTTGGAAGTGGGTGGCCAGGTCCTTCTTCCTAGTCTGTCTTAGTCTGGAAGCCCCACTGAAACCTGTCCACCATGGGTGACCCTGCTGGTATTTGAAATCCTGGTGACATAACTTTCAGCATCACAGCAGCATGCACCTGCCACAGGATGACAACCAATAGACGGGTGATGTCGTTCCCTGAGCAGGCGCAAACCTGCCTGAGCAGTGAAAGCACAGAATCTTAACCAGTGGACCACCACAGCTGGCTTATCAAGGTTAGCTGGTTTGTCAACTTGAAATCAACAATCCAAAGTAACATATGCACCCCTATGTTCATTGCAGCACTATTCACAATAGACAAGACATGGAAACAATCCAAGTGCCCATCGACTGATGATTAGATAAAGAAGATGTGGTATATATATATACAATAGAATACTACTCAGCCATTAAAAAAAAAGACAAAATCATCCCATTTTCAACAACATGGATGGATCTAGAGGGTATTATGCTAAGCAAAATAAGCCAGACTGAGAAAGACAAACCCCAGATGATTTCGCTCATATGTGGAATATGAACAAACACACGGACAAAGGAAATAGTTCAGTGGTTACCAGGGGAAGAGGGTGAGGGGTGGACATGGGGGTGAAGGGGAGCACTTGTGTGGTGACAAACAAGAAATATGTACAACTGAAATTTCACAACAATGTAAACTATTATGAACTCAATAACATTTTTTTAAAAAGGTTGGCTGGTTTATAATTATCAGACCCAGTGCATTCAAATTGCACCTGGGAATTTTCATTTCTTCCCCTATCTGTTCAACCTGTATTAATTCTACTACTAAGATCCAGTGTCCAACAAAAGTTTTCCTATCATATGCAGTTCTGATGTCATAAGAACAACCACAGTGATGTTCATTCACTACCTCATGTCAGCACAGTGATTAAAAGAATAAATTCTTTGGGGTCAAACATGACTTTGAAATCCTGCTCAACTAGTTAAAAGTTGTGTGACTGTGCCTCAGTTTCTCTTTTATAAAACAGAGATAACAACAACATTTATAAGTTACTGTAAGGATTAAATCAGACGCTGCTTGTAAAATGCCTAACACCATGGCATACAGTATGTACTCAAGAAATGTTAGCTATTATTATTGGAAAAATATGTTCAGAAATACTCTGATGCCTTCCAATTAATGTCATGAGTATTATAAAATTTTACCGAACCATGGATCCCACTGGCTGTGATAAAACAAAATAGAAATGTTGACTCTTGTGCAGAGATTATGGAACCAACACCTGTTGCCTAACAGTAGTGGGACTCATACCAAATATCAATGAATGAGTAACCACCCTAAACAGCTATCGCAGTCATAAGGTAGTTGGTTCTACAGTCTAGATCTGTTTAAGAATTGAACCAAGTCACCTGCTGACTGTAACAGTCATTCAGGGAGTGATATAAAATTTAATGTTAGTGATTATCTGTACAATATGACATCATGTGTATACTGCCTTCCAACTCTTGCTTGAAGGACATCTTAGCAATGATACTTCAGAGTGTTTCAGTATTAGGGGTTAAGCACCATTAATTTTTACTAAATCTTGGCCTGTAAAAAACGACATTTCAATAGTGTCTAGCTCATCAGTGCTTTTAATTCAAGTAGAGGAAAGAATATGGCTATTGTCAGAAAGAGATAATTCACAGCAAAGATGGCTCACCAGAAATTTTAAAAAATAAAATAAATTGAGCATACTCTTTCAACGGTGAAGCTTGAAACAAAAATTTACAATAAACATCTTATTAAAGTTTTAGTAATTTTCTCTCAGCATTTGGCATTAATTGACCAATTTTATGCTTGAGTTTTATTTGGGAATATTGCTGCTTCTGGACTAGTATGCCCTTTTTTGTCCTTAACCACCTCCCACACAGCGGCAGAAGTAGACCATACCCTCACTATTTCCAGTGCCGTAACTGCCATAACTCTCCTAGAGGACACTCTTCCTGCTAAAACAATTCTATGAGTGGCACAGAAATACCTGAAAGTTAACGCTATCTTGGTAGGTACATTCATAGTTCATCTAATATATATTTCTTTCATTTGTAATTACACAAATACAGTTGTGTATTTATTTGGACTTACACTGAGTCTACCATTTTCCTTCAAATTCTCTGTAGACAAAATTCACATTTTCCCCCCCTTTCTTTTTCCTATTTCCTGGGTACTTGGTACAGTTTTCTTCAAAAGCATTTAAATATGGCATATCATATGTAGTCAAGAACGAAATGGAGAACAGGTTTTTCTCTGACCTATTAAAAGATCAAGATGTCTTTAATGGCCTGAGTGGTTCAATTTCCTATGTTATGTCATTATTATTTTTATTTAATAGGAATCAAAACCTTTCAAGAATTTATACTACTCTGGCATATTTTCAGATATTGCACAGCAAATATGAATAAGTAGATCAACAAATTAACGTACGAGGACAGAAAGGAGAATTCTACAGTCCTTCTACAAATCACAGCCAATTAATGCAAACTAAGCATTTCTAGTCATTAAGACTAATAGTCTTTGTGACCTTCTCAAATACAAAACAAAGTACAAGTATTGTGACACTTTATATCTCAATAGTACTTGATAAGCAGGGTAAGCTTGCCATTTATTCCCAATCTAGAGACTATGTTGATCATAAAATAAGTCCAAGGACCTAAAACTTCAAGGAAATGTGTCCAGTGGCTTCAAAGAACCAATATGAGTCTACTATTCTTGGATTTGAGAGATGTCTGGGATCCTGGATGTGTTAGAGGATTACTTCAGACTGGGAATTAATCCCATCTAAACCCTCAATATTCCTCAAGATTAGACTAATCTCTTGATGTAATTTTGTAAGGGATGTGAAGATTTTTCAAAACAGGGCCTAGCTAACTAATGAATCCCAGACCATTCTTACTGCTCCCGCAGCCTAAGTTGCCAGCCACACAGCGGCATATAATGGGATATGGCAGACTATTCTACTTACCCCCATGTTCTCCCTACTCTCTTTCCTATCACCTTTCCTGGTAAAATTCCAGGCATCCTTCAAGATCTAACTAAAATTTCATCTCTTTTCTCAATTCTTTCAGGAGTCCTTTCCAAACTCTGCCATTCACATGCCCATCACCTTTCTCATTTGTTCAGCCATTTGTTTATTCCGTAGATATTTTCCGAGCAGCTGTTATGCACCAGGCACTCTTCTTTGTACTTGGTCTGAGCCAAACAAATAAAAACTCTTGCCTTTGCAACGCCTAACTTCTAATGGAAGAATAACTAATTATTCCTTCTATGTTCTCATATTATTTTATTATTGCATTTGTCACATTTATTGTAGGTAGTTGTTTATGTCTCTCTTGCTGGATAACCAGGACGAGATAACATTCATCTTTTCAATTTTTATCACCAGTATCCAGCACATTGCCTTGCACCATAATGTAAGGGAAGAAGCAGAACATACTGGAGAGTTTGTTCTTTTTTTTTTCCTGAGGAAGATTAGCCCTGAGCTAACTGCTGCCAATCCTCCTCCTTTTGCTGAGGAAGACTGACCCATCATGCCCATCTTCCTCTACTTTGTATGTGGGACGCCTACCACAGCACGACTTTTGCCAAGCGGTGCCATGTCCACACCCGGGATCGGAACCGGTGAACCCCAGGCTGCTGAAGTGGAATGTGCACACTTAACCGCTGTGCCACCAAGCCAGCCCGTGGAGGCTCCCTATTAAATTTGAATTTGTTCAATATTTATGTTTGGGTTATCTATTGCTGCTTAGGAAACTAATCTAAAACTTAGTCACTTAAAGCTATGCTTTTATTTTGCTCACAGTTTTGTAGGCCAGAAGTTTGGAAAAGGCTCAGCAGGGTAGTTCATCTCTGATCCACTTGTGTCTAGCTACAGCTATTGTAGCTGGGGCTGGAGGATAGTCTTCGGGAAGACTGCTTTATTCACATTTTTGGTACTTTGCAGCAAATGGCTCGTCCTCTCCCTCTCTCCCTCTCTCTCAATCTCTCTCTCCCTCTCCATGTAAGTTGTCATCCTTCAGGGCCTCTCCATAAGAATGGTTTTCCCAGCATGGTGGTCCCACGGCAGTCACACTTCTTACATGGTAGATAGTTTTAAGAGGCAGAAAGCATCAACTGCCCGGCCAGTTAAGGACTATACCAGGAACTGGCACTGCATCACTTCTACCACATTCTAAAGGTCAAAGCAGTCATGAAGACTGTCTAGATTTAAGGAGATAGAGAACTAGACACCACCTCTTGATGGTGGAGTACAGAAGGGAGGGGAACAGGTGATATTTTTGTGGCCATCTTTGGAAAATCCACTCTGCCATAATTTATGATAGCTGTCCAATATGTCTAATCAGCCATAGGTGTTGTAGAGAGGCAGAGCATCATCAAAGTGAAATTTAAATTGTTATTGAACAAAAAAACCCTACTCCTATCTCAAAGATTTTATTTTAAAATGCTAAATGAGTGGTGGTTAAAAACATTGAGCAAGCAAGAATTCTAAAAACTTCTAATATCAATATTTTCTAAAAACACACATCAAAGTTATTAAAGGGGATTTACTAAGTTTTGAAAATCCAAAATCTTTGACATCTAAATTGTGTTTCTTCTAAAACTTACACAATTTTGGGTTATTTCTCTGATATGTATTCTTCATTAACACTTAATACAACTGTACAGTTTTTAGTTAAGATTATCTTTGGTCCTTGGGCTAATTTGAGAAGGTTTCCCAAATCAATCCCAATAGTAATAAGAAGCCCAAACACGTCATCTCATTTTCTAGACTCCTTTCATAGTACAGGATATTATATACCCTGATTTTTTCCCAGTAACTTACAGTGCATGGGGGAACTCAACTATTTTTTAGAGGAATACTGTCCACATGGTAGAAGGCTAAATAATTGTGTTTTCTGGGAAACTATGGGTGTGTACTTTCAATTGTGGTTTTGTGAATGTATTCATATTTATGGTGTTTTAGTTCAGACCATCAAGTTTGCATTATGATTGTACAGCAAATTGTTCATTGTTCTTTGTACTTTAGCCATGTGATACTGTTTATAAAATAACATTTCATATTAAAATCAATGTCTATTTGGTTTTAGTAATCCAAGGTGGCATTTATTCTTTTGTTGTAATCTGAATTATGTAATATAAGTTTATTTAAATGATCAACAGTATTAATGCAAGGCCAGGTGTAGCCATTATGCAGATATAGGAACTCTGGTTTATTACCTGAGGTTGAAAGTCTTTGTTTGTAATTCTCCTTAATAAAACATCCAAATTGAAAATAAACCAAATTCCCTTAGAAGCTACTGAAATATCTCTCCAGAAGAGAATCTCTATTATTGAAGCAGACTTCTTTGAAAGTCATATTATGGATTTTGGCCAGAAAAAAGGCAGTGTGTATTTGAAAGTCAAATTGGACCTAAGGAGTTGGGGAAACAACCCTGAAAGGATCTTGTCCACGCTCTGCATTTGCAGCTGTAGAGGACGGGCTGCAGGAGCCCTGCCCTGCTGATGTGCCCTCCTGCGACCCCTACAAGGCACAGGCCTGAGAGGAGAGGGTTGCCCTTCTAAACGTGGTCATGATTTCTGTGCTAGACATTAATTAATATTGCCATAAACCAAATCAGTGATTTCATCAGACTACTTGAAAACCAAGCCTCCCGGTGGTGGCTATACCATAGCAATTAAGTAAATCTAGGGTGCTAGAGCTGAATTCTTCCTCTTGTATCACTTTACAAAGTGTTAAAATAATCACAAAGCATCCTAAATTAGTTGTACATTTATTTCTGCTTCAATATTTTTAAATCTAAGCTTTAATTCTTTTTGAACATTCAGAGTAATCTAGTTGCAATGATTTAATGATATCACAGCTCAATTTGGTGAAATCTCAGGATATCTTCCATCTCATGAGTCTATTAAAAATAGCCCTATTGGGGGGCCGGCCCTGTGGACCAGAGGTTAAGTTCGCACACTCCACTTCAGGGGCCCAGGGTTTCACCAGTTCTGATCCTGGTGCAGACATGGCACCATTCATCAGGCCATGCTGAGGCTGCGTCCCACTTAGCACAGCCAGAAGGACCTACAGCTAGAATACAACTATGTACTGGGGTGGGGGGTCGCCACTGGGGAGAAGAAGAAGGGGGAAAAAAGGAAAGAAAGAAAAAGAAGATTGGCAACAGATGTTAGCTCAGGTGCCAATCTTTAAAAAAAAAAAAAAAGCCCTCTTGGTAGACCTAGTGCCCAGATCTTATTCTCTAATACCATTTCCCGCTAAAAGGAATCAGGGCTCCTTGGAGAACTGAGTGAGTCTAGGACTGGGACAGGAAATATACAGGATGAGCCTAGAGCATCTTGTTAGGCCAGAAGTAAGGAAGTGCTCAAAATAAATAAAGAAATAATGGAGTATGTTACAAAGATTCAGGAGACAGCTTGAAGGTATTCCACTGGTCAAATCAAGGGCAACTTGAGCACAAAATAATTAAGTACACTAATGAATTAAAAACAATTTAAAAAAAATTGGAATTCATGAGTTCATATCAATAATAAGACATCAATAGGGGATAAGAGAGTACTCTAGATTACATTAAAATGCTAAATGCCAGGGGCCAGCGCAGAGGCACAGTAGTTAAGTTTGCACACTCCGCTTTGGTGGCCCGGGGTTCACCAGCCCGGATCCCGGGTGCAGACATAGCACTGCTTATCAAGCCCTGCTGTGGTAGGCATCCCACATATAGAATGGAGGGAGCTGGGCATAGATGTTAGCTTAGCGATAATCTTCCTCAAGCAAAAAGAAGATTGGCAATAGATGTTAGCCCAGGGCCAATCTTCCTCAAAAAAACCCTAACATTACCAGCGAGGAGTATATAGACATCTAGTGTCTGCTGATGAGATACCTTGAGAAGGCCATAACATCATTTATGTAGTGTCCTGAGCAAAAATGCATAATGAGAATCTAAGCACAAAGTAATATTAGATAAATGCCAAATGAGGAACAAATATGCTTAAAAGAAAAAAGATGGGAGATTGCGGTCTTCCAAAGTGTCGATGGCATAAACGACAAAGAAAGGTTTTGGAGATGTTCTGGATTTAAAAAGACTACAAAGACATGACAACTAGATACAACACCGCACCCTAGGGTAGACCCTCAACTGGAGAGGTAAACAGTTTTGGATCAGTTCCTAAAACTGAAATTATAAGGATGGCAGATTTAATAAAGATATTCTATCAATCTTAAATTCACTTAACGGTGGTTCTGTAAAAGAATATCCCTATTCTTAGGAAATGTCCAGAGAAGTTTTAAAGGGTAAAGGACAGTGTGATATGTAACTTACCCTAAAATGGCTCAAAATATCTGTGTATGCGTGTGCAGAAAGAGAGCGTGAGAGGGAATTTGAGCCACTGATAAGTCAAATAAGGTAAAGTGATGATAAGCAGATCTGGGTAATGAGTATCAGCATGTTATTTGAACTAATTCTTGCAACTTTTCTGAAATTTTGAAAGTATTTCCAAATAAAGTGTTAGAAATGAAAAACAGCTCTGCTGAAGCAGCATATACAAGAAGGAAAACATTGCTGTTTCCCACTGGCAAACTTACTCCAGCATGTAATGGAGTCTGCCTGAAGCCATTATGCAGAAAACTAGGAATTATTGTGTGCCACATCTCAGGTGGCTTTGATTCCGATAAATGTAGTGGGCAGTCTTGGTAGTTAACTAAACTGCCTTCAAATCAAAGGCAGTATAGTACAGGTCATGGGATTGGGTTGACTGTGAAAAGCCTCGTTCTGAAGTCCCCAGGGGATACCTGACACACCTGGGCACCAACTTTGTAGGCTTGGGTACAGAAGATAAGCAAAAAGTCACACAGTGGTTCCTTTGCATTTGGCCCAGGAGCCAAGTTTGAAAGGACAAACAGGCTGTACTGCATAGAAGGTGAAATGCTTAAATGTCAGGGAAGCATTGTTAGAGCTGTCTGCGTGCACAGCAACTACCACGTGTTCCAAGAAGAAGAGAGCACATTTCATGAAGGGAAATGAGAACAAAAGACTATATCCTGTTTTACCATTCCCAGAAGACTCAGAAAAAAACTTTTAACAATTCAAATGTTGTTGACTTTACTGACCTATGTATTGTGTCAGCCTCAAAACCAAAGGAAAATATACCACATGTTTACATATTTCTCGTCTTGGGGCACAATCAGCATTCATCTTCATGTTCAAAGGCAGTGTCTCCTTTCTAATAGATTTCAGGACAAGATTAAGAGCTACAAATCTTGACTGATTCTTTCGCCTTATATGATCTCCACTACAGGCTTTTAGGAAAGGCCGGTGAAAGATTTGTTTCCTCTAAAAAGATATCATGTCCAATAAAGCTTTTATTTTTCTTTTTGCTCCCTGACGAGATAATTTTTCTTTGTTTTTCTATTTCAGCTTTTAAAAGTATATTTCCTATACAAATGGAATTATTTAGCTGAAATTATTTAAAGTAAATTGATCATTTATTATACAGTAATGAACAATTGATTCTTTATACTTTTCTCAACATATTGGGGCTCTTCAGATGAGAATGAGAAGCTGTTCACACTCGGGTGGAATTAACAGGGAGGAGTGTTAAACAAGCGAGAGCCAAGGCTGTCATGAAGGAAAGGGATGCGGACCCCTGACTCCCGGAGGAGGGGAGCTCTCTGGCTTGCTTGCACTGGGCGCTCAGCACGGCCACACAATCTCAGGTACTCCTCTACTTAACAAAGCTCTTTGTTCCAAAGGGCAGGCTTCTTTAGGTGTCATCTTCTGTTCTTTTTTCTCTCTGTTTTCTTAAAATGAGTGAGAAGATGGCAGTTTGGTTAATTCAATGAAGCAGAGATGGAAGGGAGACGGAAGAAAAGTCAGGGTCTTAAACTGCAATCCTCTCCCTAGTAAAAATAGGTGGGGGTGGGGGTCCCCTAGGGCAGGTCACTTCATTTCTTTAGGATTGTTTTTTCTTATTTAAAACTTGTGAAACATAAAGAATTAAATTGTTGAAAGAGATTTAAATTTAAATTGTTGAAAGAGACATTTTACATGAGTTTTATTGAAATAATAAGCAAATCCCGAGTACAGCTCTCTAGTCACACCTCCCACCTGCGTTCTTCAGTTTCCCTGAACAAGTTACCTGGTCTCATTAAGTCCCAGTTTCTTTAGTTTGTAAAATAGTGATAATACGAATACCTGCCTCACAGGTTTCTGAGAAGACTCATGGAGAGAATGAACGGGGCCTGGTAAATAGTAAGTGTTCAGTGATATTAGTTATTGGTGTTTTCATTAAAAGTATATGAAGATCTTTCTGTTGACCGTCCATCAGTCATGGTGATGGATCTGCTCGCTCCACATGAACTGTCCTTTCAAAACCCCTTGTCCCATTATTGTGTCCTCATTTTTCCCAGGTGCTATGATAGTCTCTAATGCCTTTGGGGATTATGTTTACATGCCTGGTTCTTCCTTCTGGGATAACAAGCTCCTTCGGTGCAGAGGTGATGTCTATTTCAGCCCTGGACTTTAGAACAGAGCCCAGCCTGCACTCGCCCCAGAACTTGTTAGGCACCAGCCAGTGCGAGGCCCTGCTGTGAGCGTCTAACCTGTGTTATCTCATTCTCACGTGGATGTTCTCTCATTCTACCTCTGTGAGGTAGAGAGTATTGCAGCATGATCTTAATTTTGCAGATGAGGAAAATGAGGCACTGAGAAGTTGAAACTTGATGACGGTCACACAGTAAGAGGGGGAGCTGGTGATTTGATGCCAGGCTGTCTTTCTAAAGAGCCTGCACCCTTACCCATCTTGCATATTGCCTCTTAGGGAATGTGCAATATATATAAACACTCAGACATGCTCCCAGTCTTCTTAGGCAATGATATGATCAAGGTTATATGTTATAACCAACAAACCAAGTCAAACTAGCTGGGGCATATGTTTGTATCTTGTTCTAAGCAGAATAAGACAAAAAGGCACTCTTCCCACTGGATTAAGTAGAGTAATTCTTAATCCTAAATGAGCAAATTGAGTCTCAAAAGTGGAGCCACCTACCTAAGATCACTCCCTTGACTCAAGGTAGCCATCCCCTAGTCCAGGTTCTCAAACTTTAACATGCATCAGAATTACATAGAAGGCCAGTTAAAACACCATATGGAGATCCCATCCCCAGAGTTTCTTATCAGTGTATCTGGGATATTTGCATTTCTAGTAAGTTCCTTAGAATGCTCAGTGGAGACCACAGTGTTCTAGTCCAAAGCTCAGCTTACACTCCTATACTCTGTGCCTTCACCCTTCCTTGGCTCCATTACCTGAAGTCACACAACATTTGTGAGTTGTTTTTTATGAACAATCATGCAGCCTGGCAGCACAGAACCTGATCATGATTTCCATTTATAAATTTGAGAAACAGCATTTCAGCATAATCTCCAGCTATGCAACAAAGACATTTTCCATGTGTCCACCAACATTTACAAAGTGATTCAAATCTCCCTGACATCAAGGAGAATAAAGTCTGATAGGAAAATACAGGTTTGTCTGTTTGAGTTCCTGGATTTTTGTATGAGAAAACAGATTAAATTGCTCCGTGAACATTATATGCATTATATGTCACATGGGTGAGCATTATTCTGAGTAAAAAGCAACATGACACTAGTGGCAGAATAATATTTTCAGGCAATAAATGATCTTTGGGCCCCCTCCCTTTTCTTTTCCCTATCCAAGCAGATGGTCTGCTCTCAACTCACTCTGCTCTCAATTCTCTTCAATTCCAGGAGAGAGTGGGTCGTGATGAAAAGATGGTTACTAATCAACCTTACTGCATTGATTTCCTAAGGCCTAATCCCTTGAAACAACGCAAGGCAAAAATCATGATGGAATTAGGGAGCCCTTTCTCCCAAGATGTAAAGAAGATGCCAGCATGGGAAGATTAAGGATCGAAAGAAGGCTATGAGAGCAGAAGTCTGTGGGTGGTGGAGAGCAAGACCCTGTGCTCTGTTTCTGAGCAGATCCCTGTGGAGCCAGAGAAGAAATGCCGCACAGAGCATTTAGGAAGATAGGCCACAGAGAGTGTCAGAGATTTCTGCACGCCTCTGTAGTTTAAAAGTACCAGAAAGATTGCCACACAGCAAAACATAATGGAAAGTGATGGGGAATGTCACCCTACAAGATGGTGGCCATAAGATGAGAAATAAGGGACACATAAGTGGTTAGCAACCTGTACCGGGGAATGAGAAGGTGCCATCAACTCCACAGATGACTTCTGGGTCTGATGCACCCCAGTCCAACACGTTGGACTGTGTGACTTCATCCAACTTAAACAAATCCCCCACAAGATGACAGAGGGCCACAGGTTGACGAAGATTCATTGCCCACAACCCTAGAAATTTGTTTGCACAATTGAATTTGTGAACTGAGAGTTACGCTCAATAACAACCTAGACAGGAAAGCCCTAAGCCTTCATATTTAGTAAGGAGCCACAAATAGTATTCATCATTTCAGGGAAGAAATAGGTTTTAGGAATTCCAGGAAATATTGCTAGAAGTCAACATGCTACTAAGAGCCAAAAATAATTTCGATTCTTACAGGAATTCCTACTCTATGGATTGCATTATCTGCATCAGATATAGTTTTTCCTTCCGCAAGTCAAAGTCTCTTCCATTCACATCAACATTTAAGTCAGAAAACGACAGACACATACCTAAAATTCTGAGTGGTGAAAATATCATCTTTCTGAACTTGTTATTGTGCTTCTCTTCTCCATTTTCTTATATTCCTTCCCAGGACAATACCATGGCATCATTAGCTCTGCAATTAGAGAATAATATATCCCCAAATTGGGTATAAAATCATATCAAGTTTTTAACATTTTTATTATTAAGAGCAGTGACCCAAATTCTTTAAGACAAATAGTTCACTCTTGTACAAAATAATATAGCCCATTTAATTCTCCCATTTTTAAAGGCAGTGAATTTTATTCCTCACAAAATGCCATTAGCATGTAGCTTTTCCTTCTGGAGGGGAAATAGTTTTCCTCCTATTTTTCAGCTCCTTACTATCTCCTTCTGGCTGATCGGAGGACTGAAAATACAGCTACTGCTGGGGCTCTCTGACCTCTAGGTAGACATCTTGGGAACACTGATGGAACTGATAACAGGCCATTTTATAGGGCCTCAAAAGCTACTCAAGAAATGAACAAGGTCCATTAGACTTTCTGTCATGCATATGATGGGAAAAAATATACCACCATAAGATCCACTCAATTGTCCTGCTGTGACAGCAGTAGCCATTGTGTGCGAGAGGTCTGGGGAAGGTGGCTCCACCTTGGTGTTTCTGCTCTGCTGGCTAGTGGGAGTTTCAGGTACGGCATCCTAACAGAGGGGGCTTTGTGATAGGCTATCAGTGACGAACAAGAACGACAATGTGCAGCCCAGTGGTTTGACAAGAAGGAGAAGCTCAACAAAAGGAGAACGACCTGCTTCAGGTTCCCGTTTCAGTCTAACGTTTACTTCCTCGCACAAAGCTTGGCTTGGTGTGTTGGTGTCCAAATCACATTCGAACCTTGTACGGAGTGAAGAGAGTCAAGTTGAGATATTTTAAGTGGGTTTCTTTTCTTTGTACCCTGCTTTGAACTGCTTTTAAGCCTACAGATGTTTGGCAGAGCTGTCCAAAATAAGCAGCTGAAAAAGAGAAACATGGAAAAGTATGTTCCCAGACTAAGGTTTTATGTTTACATACATGGTGTACCTAGGTATGTTAAATATGTCCTATAGCCCACTCTTCGCTGTGTATATAAATGAGTCTAATAGATAAGCTTTCTTTTTTGTCTTATAAACAGGACTACTTTTTCATCAAGAGCTACATAAACTCTCAATTCAGTAAATATTTATTGAGCATCCACTGCTCAACGTTACACTGCATCCTGGTGGGATAGACAGTTGCAAAGATAATCAACACAGGTATGGTAAATTGCCCTCTCTGTAAGCAAACTGAGACACACAGCTGGGTAATTATAAGGTGTGATATATTGTTATAAATGCCACACTTCCTATCAAGGCCCAGCCAAGCTTTTCCCGTATTTCTTAACTCCCCAATTCTACCTTCTCACCTTCTCACTTCTGACACGTGACATCATCTATTACTCGAGAAAAGTCACTTTGTCTGTGATTATATAAAAGATTCTTTTGAAAAAAAGATAAAAATGTGTCAGAGAAGCAGTGTAGGTGCCTGTTCAAACAGAACCTAACAGAACCTAGTGGAGACGAGGGCTAGTCCGCAGCTTTAAAGGGTAGAACTCGGATTCGGTGCTATACCAGCATGTGATCAGTCTTCGTCTTCTCCCTAATTTCTCCCATCATTTATTCAGACTTTTATTTTGTTTTTATACTCTCTTGAAAGGGAAAATATAAACTAGCGTGTTTTAGCTGTACTCCTTATGCCAGTCACAGTGCTAGCGTTTTAGATAATGTCTCGTTTAATCCTCACCACAGCCCTGAGGTCAGTAGCATGATCTTCACACAGATGGGGGCACTGAGGCTCAGCGAGATGCACATCTAGATAGAATTAAACCCATGTCTGCCTGAATATAACGTTCCTGCAGCAGCACACTGACACTCTGTCAATCTAACTCCAATTGTACACAGGACAGGAGAGGAGTCGGGAAGGACGGCGCCAAGTATTTCACACCCTTACTGTTAACACATGTTCAAGCATTCCTTTTTAAAAAGCTGTCCTTAAAAAGAAGTCAGTCTAGGGGCTGGCCCCGTGGCCGAGTGGTTAAGTTCGCGTGCTCCGCTGCAGGCGGCCCAGTGTTTCGTTGGTTCGAATCCTGGGCGCGGACATGGCACTGCTCATCAAACCACGCTGAGGCAGCGTCCCACATGCCACAACTAGAAGGACCCACAATGAAGAATATACAACTATGTACTGGGGTGCTTTGGGGAGAAAAAGGAAAAAATAAAATCTTTAAAAAAAAAAAAAGTAGTCAGTCTACCAACCTACATCAATCCCTGCTTTCACTGCCAAATTTCATTTTTTATTAATTTGTAGGCTTTTTAAAGTCTGCAGTTTTAGATTTACAGGATAATTGAGCATACAATACATAGCATTCCATATAGCAACTCCCCACTCCCCCTGCTCCCCCCACCCCAGTTTCCTCTATTGTTAACATCTTGCATTAGTGTGCTTGATTTGTTAAAATTGATGAACCAATATTGATACGTTATTGTTAACCATAATCCATAGTTTACATTAGTGTTCACTCTTGGTGTTGTACAGCTCTGTGGGTTTTAACAAAGGAATAATGACATGAGTCCATCATTATGATACCATACAAAACAGCTTCACCACTAAAAGTCCCCTGTGTTTCACCTACTCATCCCTTCCTCCCCCAAGGCCCTGGCAACCACTGATCTTTTCACTGTCTCTATCGTTTTGTCTATTTCAGAATGTCATATACAGTCATGCATCACTTAAGATGGGGATCCGTTGTGAGAAATGCATCATTAGGTGATTTTGCCATTGTGTGAACATCATAGAGTGAACTGAAGGGGAACAAAATTTGCCACCCTAACATCTTCTTTTGTCTTTAGCTGAGGATGGTATATATGGTGAGGGCTTTGGCCATTTTGGCAAGTTACTCGGTTTTCCTGGGTTTCTCCTATGTATACATGTTATTAACTTTTGTTTGTTTTTCTCATATTAATCTGTCTCATGTCAATATTTTTTTGAGGAAGATTAGCCCTGAGCTAACATCTGCTGCCAATCCTTCTCTTTTTGCTGAGGAAGACTGGCCCTGAGCTAACATCATGCCCATCTTCCTCTACTTTATATGTGGGACGTCTACCACCGCATGGCTTGCCAAGCAGTGCCGTGTCCGCACCCGGGATCCAACCAGCGAACCCTGGGTCGCCAAAGCGGAACGTGCAAACTTAACTGCTGTACCACCGGGCTAGCCCCTCTCATGTCAATTTAATTCTTAGAGCAGCCAGAAGACCCTAGAAGGGTAGAGGAAAATTTTTTCCCCTCGTATCATACTTACACAAGCCTAGATGGTACAGCCTACTATACACCTAGGCCATATGGTACTAATCTTATGGGACCACAATCATATATGTAAGGCTGACGAGTGGTGCAGGTCTGCACCTGGGATCAAAACCCATGAACCCAGGCCACCTAAGCTGAGTGCACCAAACTTAACCACCACGCCATGGAGCCAGTCCTCACATACTGTAATTTTGACAAAAACCTTTTTTTCCGATACTAATTGAAGGCATGCTATAATAGCCCTTGCTATAACCTGATGTAGCCCGGCACTTACTCAAAATAAGGATGTGTTAAGTTAAATACTTAAGTAATTACCCTAGAGAAAAAGTGAAGATTGGCACCCAATTCCTTCTTTTAGTACAGCACATCTTATGACATTCAGGGCTCAAAATTTTTTAATTCTCTCTTTTGTGGTTAGGTCTTAAGGGCTACAGCACTACTGTGTGCAACACGCTTCAAATATCACCACTCCAAGACATGGCTAACACCGCGAGCTCTGATCTCAATAATGAAAATGATGGGGAGACGATTCTGTTGTGTGGCCATAGTGACTGTTTCAGTTTTTGGACAGAATTTCCCAGGGAGCATTTTGTGAAAAGCAATGGCTTTCTTAATCCCCTGCCTTCTCAGTTCTTAGATCTTTTATCCGATATTTTTTTCTATCCAGTCCCGTTCATCCACGTCCAATGCCATAACTCTGGACCTTGACATCCCTAATAAATATACCACAACAAAAAAAAATCTCAATGTCAAGCTCCCAGCTTTTTGGCATGCATCCTTTCCCTGCTCCTGCCCTTCCTCCTCTCCAGTGCCAGCAATTATCTAACTGAGTGGAGAGAAGTGAAGAGTTTTTCATTCCCGTCATCTCATGTTCTCATTCTTACCTCTCCCAGTCGAGAATCCATGGATGATCATTATAATCAACTTACCTTTAACTCTTTTGTCCCTCTCTCCTTCCTGTTTAATCACACCCGACACTGGTTCAACTCAGCTTTCCACCTTCTCTGCCTCTCTGCCCCAGAAGCTGAACGTTTCTGGAGAAAATCAACAACCACGTAGATTGATCTTTCTCTAAATTTATGACCATTAATCTTAGGAGAGCACACCAGTGCCTGAGAATGCTACTGTATTTCTCATTCTTTGAGACGTTTCAGATCTTCTTTCTCTTCAAATCTCCTAAACTCTCTCCCCTCCACAGCTCATGAACTCACCTCATTCTTCCCTGAGAAAAGAAAAGCAATCAGGTGGGAGCTCCCTCAACTTCCCACTACCAACTTGATTAGCTTATCTGCATCTGCACTCACAGTCTTTGCCTTCCTCTTTTTATAATGAAACAAAGAAGTTTCCCAGTGCCTAAAAATGCCAACTTTCCCCCTCAATTTCTGGATTTGATTCCCTCTTCCCATGGTCAAGAAATTCAAGCCTGCAATTATCCTGTGACTCTCCATATATCATTAGACTTTCTCTGTCTACCAGACCATTCCAATAAACATAAACATACAAACTAGCTATTTTTAAAAAAACAAAAAAAAAAAAAAAAACCTCCTTTGACCTCACGTTACCTTCCAGTTATTACCTCATTTTTCTGACCCTTTCAAAGCAAAACTTGTCAAGAGATGCCTGGATTTACTGACTTCCTTTTATCATCTCACCTTTTTGGCCTCAACCCACCCTAGTCAAGTTTATCTCCTCTCTAACCACTGAAATTGTACTTGTCAAGATCAGAATTATGTCCATGATGTGAAACTAACGGTCATTTCTCTGTCCTCATCTGAGTTGACATTGCAGCAATTTCCTTCCTTCTTGAAACACTTTATTCTCTTGAATTCTGTGTTACAACATTGTCCATGTTTTCCTTCCATTGAAATGGACTCTCTCCTCAGCCTCTTTTGCTGGCTCAGTCCTGGGCCTCCTTCACCTCTTTATCTAGACTCTATGCTGAGATCTCATCCAGTCCCATGACTTTATTATCTGTGTGCTGTTGACTCCCCAGTTTGAATCTGTAGCTCTGAACTCTTCCCCTGAGTTCCTAAACCAGCTTCTCTCTGTCTTCCTCAGCTAATAAATGGCATCACCTGCCAACCACTTGTTCAAGCAAAATTCCTAGAAGACATTCTTGATTCCACCCTATTCCTTATACCTCCTACTTCACCTCCACACATACTTCCTAATCAAGCATCAAATCTGGCCATCTCTACCTCAAAAATACCCCCTTTATCTGTCCACTTCTTTTCACTCTGCTGTTACCACCCTTGTCCACGTCACTGTCATCTTTTGTTGATAGTACTGTGTAGCCTCTAAACAGTCTTCTTGTTTTCTTAGTAGAGCCCCCAAAATCCATTCTCCATACAGCAATCCAAATGAACTTTCTATAGTGTAAATAAGATAATGTTAAGTCCCTTGAAACTCACCAGTGGCTTCCCTTTGCACTTAAAAATCAATTGCAAACATCTTTTTCTTGCCTAAAAGGCCATTTATGATCTTTCCCAGTCTCTCTCTCCAACCTCAGTACATCCCACTCCTCCTCCTCCTCACTATGATCTAACCACACAGGTTGGTCTGCTTTATATTCTTCAAGTTCACCAAACTCCTTCCCAATTCAAAGTCTTTGAAATTGCTTTTCTTTCTGCCTAGCACGCTCTTCTGGTTTCAGCTCTATATTAAGAAATGTCATTGCTAAACACCTTATCTAACATGAATCTCCCCTCTAGTCACTATTATTAAATGACTATGTTTTATTTTTCTTATAGCATTTATTATCTAAAATTATATTATAGCTTTAACTTATTGTCTGTCCTCATCTCTCCAGAGTAAGAGCTTTATGACAACATGGATCTTGAATGCTGTCTCATTCACTCTCAAATTCAACTTATTTAAAGCCAATATCCTACCAAATAAAAGGCGATCAGAATTATTTGTTGAATGAATAAGTGAATATTGAGTCTCAGTTGTTATTACTAAATAAGATACAATATTAAACGTCAAGATTATTAGATCATGTTGTTCTTTCTGTCTTGGGATTAAATGCTTAAATCCAGTGTCTGGGTTGTGACATAAGACTTTTACTTCAGGATTCCCAAGAGGGTTCAGTGCAGGAGAAACACATGTCACTGTAAATATTTTTGCATTAAAATTAATGTACACTCCGTCGTTTTACTCCGTTGTTTTACACATATTAAAAAATATATAATTGCGTAGTGCAAGTAACCTACAAAATAATAAAAGTTGATCAATAAGACTCAGTACTTGATAATCTTTCTATTATCTCTGTCCCAACTACTATAAATTCTCCAGAGCCACGGCAGTTGGCAGATAGACTCTAAGACTACACAATGCTGGAGTTTCCACAGGAAATAAGCCCAAGACTCATAATGCTTCTGCTAGCACAGCACTGAAACCAAAGCATATTGTTTTGAAGACACCACTTTACCTTAGAGTTCTAGTCTATGACAAGTTGACTTCAAAAACATTTTAATCTTACTGTTTTAAGAACTTACTGTCAGTAAGCAAGTATTTGCTCCACACTCCACTCCCAGCATGGCCACTTCAGTATCCTCTGTATTCAACAGTCAGAAGTAGAGTGAAGAATTAGTATAACATGGTCATAATCCAAATACCAGAAATGGAAAGACTGAGGGAAATCCAAAGGGAAATGCTCACAATTTTTCTTGGATTAGTTATGAAATAGCTACAACCTATCTTTTATTCACTTAAAAATACAATACTCTAGAAAATATAATAAACACAAAATTAAACTAATAATGACTTCATTTGTATGTGATAAAAACTAGATCTATAAACCTTACTTTAAAAATTCAACTTGGTAGAAAATTATTGAATAGAGATAGAAAGTTTGTTACTAAAATTGACACCAATTATGATGGTTCACAACATTGTGAATGTACTAAAAGTCACTAAACTGTACCCTTAAAATTGTTAAAATGGCAAACTTTACTACAATATTTTTAAAGTACTGTACTAAGTAAAACATAGTAAATAGTATAAAATCATACCAAATTTTAAAAATCATAGGGGAATATCTAGACTACCTAGTCCTTTGCTCCAAGTTCATTCTTAACAAAAGTCACTTTTAAAAATTGATATCAGAACTTAAAGAGAAGAAATGAAATGTCCTCGTAAAATTTACATGAGAAAGATTCACACTGATGAAATTATTTCAATATAATAAAATTGAAAATGTACAACAGAGGACACAATTTAGCTTCTTCATAAAACAATTAATCTGGCTTACTTGAGTTTGCTTCAGAAAATACTTACATTGCAAATTTATGTTTCTGTTTTTGATAAAATACAGTCACAGGTTCTTAGGGTCAGAATGATAGGGTCAAAACAATGAGGCCAAATAGTCCCATACCCAAATGTAACTTATCCCTCAAGCAAGAAGCAGGAAACACCTCATCTGCTTTTGCTCTTAGATTTCCCTCCCCCTAGCAATACATTCTCAATATAGCAAAAGACAAGATATTTCTAAAACATCAACCAGGTTGTTTTATATCCACGTTTGCTTTGCAAGGGCTTCTCTTAAATGCAGAACAAAAGTCAATGGTATTTGAATTGGGTGGATTGGGGAGTGAGTGTTCTTTGTTTTCCTTTCCCATTTCTGCTGCTCCTTAACCCCACATCCATCCTCCTCATCATCATCACTCTAAAGAATTCTTAGAGATAAAACAATCAAAACAAATAAAAGGGAAGGATCTGGTTCCATTCAAGATGGAGTAAGCTCACTCCACAATGTCCCATCTACTGAAAGCAACTAAAAACCCTGAACAGGTGCATGGAGCAGCTAAAGAAACCAGAAGTAAAAGGACCACTGAACTAGATTTGAGTTTGCCATTTCTTTTTTGCTCTGATGTCTCCTATGCTGGATACGCAGCCAGAAACCCAGAACTGCGTACTGGGTGCAAACAGAAAGAGTTTCAAGAATAGCTGTCAATTTTTGGTCCAAGGAGATGAAAAGGGCACCTTTACTGGTGAAGAAGCAGGGGAAATACCCTGGTATTTTTTCCCCCATTCTCTTCCTTGGCCATGGGAGCAGACATGGGTGTGAAAAGTGTACAGCAGAGCATGGAACTGAAACTCAGTGTTCTAACAAGATGACCAAGAAAGGGGAACTCCAGGAACAAAACGTGTTGCGGAGTTTGACAAGGGAAAGGAGCTCAAGAAAGTAACCCAGTAGAATTATGTATAAACTCCTAGACTTGATCTTGAGGTGCATGTATATGGATCTGACCCTAGACAGAATATCAAAGGCCTTGAGAAATGAAAAACAGGGTAGACAACTGCCCACATTCCAGACTCTTACTGAACATAGAAGGGAAAACATTTCCCAACTGAGTTAATGAGCCCAGAACTGCCCTGATATGAGAACTGAACAAAGATATTACAAGAAAAGACTATGGAACAATTTCCCTTGTGAAGAAATAGAGAACAAAAAAATAATAAAGAAAATCAATGGAACCAAAATTTGACTCTTTGAGAGCTCAACAAAATTGGCAAACCTTCATCTAGACTGATGTAAAAAAGGAGAGAAGATTCAAATTAAAATCAGGAATGAAAGTGGGGACACTACTATTGACCTTACAGAAGAAAAAAGGATTGAAATTAAATTGATGAATGACTGTCTGCCAATAAATTATATAACCTGGATGAATGGAGAAATTCCTAAAAACACCCAAACTGCCAACAACATCAAGAAAAAATAGAAAATATAAATAGACCCATAGCAACTAAAGAGATTGAATCAGTAATTGAAAAATTTCCAAAAAAACAAAGCTCAGGAACATATGGCTTTACTGGTAAACACTAACATTGAATTTAAAGAAGAATTAACACCAATCCTTCTCAAATTCATCCAAAACATAGTAGAGGAGGAAACACTCTCTAACTCATTATATGAGGCCCCTATTACTCTGACCCCCAAACCAGACAAAGAAATCACAGGAAAACTACAGACCAATATCCCTTACACATATAGATCCAAAAATCCTCAACAAAAGACTAACAAACTGAATCCAGGGGCACATTAAAAGGATTACACACCAGGATAAGTGGGATTTAGCCCAGGAATGCAAAGTTGGTTCAACATACCAACTCAATCATTGCAATACATTGCATTAATAGAATGAAGTAATAAAAAAGACATGATCATCTTAATAGATGTAGTAAGAGCATTTGGCAAAATTCCTTTCATGATAAAAAAAGACTCAACAAACAGGAATTGAAGGGAACTTCCTCAACCTTATGAAGCTCATCTACAAAAAATCACACAGCTAACACTATACCTATGGTAAAAGACTGGATGCTTTCCTCCTAAGATCAGGAAAAAGAAAAGGATATTCACTCTCACCACTTCCAGTCAACATTGTACTAAAGGTGTTAGCCAACATGATTAGGCAATAAAAACAATTTAAAGGCGTCTATCTCTATTCAAAAGTGACATGATCTTATATATAGAAAGTCTTTTTTAAAACCTACAAAATAACTATTAGAGCTTATAAATGAAGTCAGCAAAGTTGCAGGATTCAAAATCAAGATACAAAAATCACTGGTATTTCTATACACTAGGCATGAACAATCCAAAAATGAAATTAAGAAAACAATTCCGTTTACATGTCATCAAAAAGAATATACTTAGGAATAAATGTAATCAAGAGAATGCAAGGAGAGTGCAAGTCTTGCACACTGAAACCAATAAGATATTATTGGATGTAATTTTAAAAGACATGAATATGTGGAAGAGATCCATGTTCATAGATTGGAAGACAATATTTTTGAGATGGCAATACTCCTTGAATGATCTACAGATTCGAGCAATCTCTATTAAAATCCAAGTGGCTTTTTTGTTTTCAGAAATGGAAAAGCTGATCTTCAAATTCATATGGAAGTGTAAAGAGCCCCAAATAGTCAAAATAACATTGAAAAAGAAATGCAAAGTTGCAGGACTTACACTTTCCGATTTCAAAACTTACTATAAAGCCGCAGTAATTAAAATAGTGTGGTGCTCACATAACGAAAGACATATAAACCAATGGAATAGAATTGAGAGTCCAGAATACACCCAAACATCTATGGCCAATTGATTTTTTTTTTAAGATTTTTTTTTTCCTTTTTCTCCCCAAAGCCCCCCGGCACATAGTTGTATATTCTTTGTTGTGGGTCCTTCTAGTTGTGGCATATGGGATGCTGCCTCAGCGTGGTTTAATGAGCAGTGCCATGTCCGTGCCCAGGATTCAAACCAACAAAACACTGGGCCACCTGCAGTGGAGCGCACGAACTTAACCACTCGGCCACAGGGCCAGCCCCAATGGGCAATTGATTTTTCACAAGAATGCCAAGATCATTCAATCGGAAAATAATAGTCTCTTCAACAATGGTCCTGGGACAACTGGCTAACCATGTGGAAAAGAATGAAATTGGTCTTGTACCTCACTCCATAACAAAAAATTAGCTCACATGACCTAAATATAGGAGGTCAATGACCTAAATATAAGTACAAAAGCTATAAACTCATGTAAGAAAACATAGGGGTAAATCTTCATGACTTCAGATTTAGCAAGGGATTCTTAGATTTGACACCAAAAGCATGAGCAACAAAAGAAAAAATAGATAAATTGGACTTTATCAAAATAGAAAACTGGTGTGCATTAAAGAACATGAGAAGACAAACTACAGAAAATATTTGTAAATCACATATTTGATGAGGATTTAATATCCAGAATATGTAAATATGTTAGAAATCACCAACAGAAAGGCAACCCAATTAAAAAATAGGCAAAAGGCTTGAATACAAATTTCTTCAAAGAAGATATACAAACGGCAACAAGCACAGGAGAAATGCTCAACATCATTAGTCATCAGGGAAATGTAAATTAAAGCCACAATGAGATACAACTTCACACCCATTAGGATGACTAGAATCAAAAAAGCAGAAAATAACAAGTGTTAGTAAGGATTTGAAGAAATTCAAATCCTTGTACTTTGTCCCGTGTGGAAAACAGTTTGGCAGTTCTTCAAAACTCAAATATAGAGTTGCCATATGACCCATCAATTTTACTCCTAGATATTTACTCAAGAAAAATAAAAACGTGTGTTCCCACAAAAACTCGTACACAAATGTTCACAGCAGTATTATTCACAATGGCAAAAAAATGGAAATAATCCAAAGGTTCATCAACTGATGCATGGATAAACCAAACATGGTATATCCATACATAGTGAAACTAAGTAAGGATACCTGGGATCTTTCTTTATTGTTCCCTACGACTGCATGTGAATCAAAATAAAATATTTAATTAAATAAATCAACTTTATTTCTATATACTAGCAATAAAAATATTAAAAACTAAAATTTTTAGAAACAATAGCTCATAGTATCTCCAAAAGTAAAATACTTGAGCATAAATCTAATAAAGCATGTGTATGATCTGTATGCTGAAAATTACAAAGTGCTACTGAAAAAAATCAAAGGCTAAAACAAATAGAGAGGCATACCTTGTTTATGGATTGGAAGATTCAATATATATAAGATGTCAATTTAGATGGTCTCTAAATTGACCTATATGTTTAACAGAATGCTAGTCAAAATCCCATCAGGAATTGTTGAGGGCGGTGAATAGCCATTTATAACTAGCACCTAGAAGAACCTAAATAATTTTTTGAAGTAGAATATAGTTGGAAGAGTCACACTACCCAATTTTAAGACAGTATGAAACTACAATTATCAAGACAGTGTGGCATTGGCGAAGGGATAGACACAAAACTCAATAGAAAAACACAAAGTCCAGAAAGAGAAAACATGAAATATACCCAACTGAGTTTTTACAATGGTATTAAGGCAATTCAATTGAGGAAGGATGGTATTTTCAAAAAATGGTGTTGAAACCATTGAACATCCATAAGCACAAAAATGAACCTCAATCTGAACATCAAAAATTAACTCAAAAAGATTCCCAGATCTACATGGAAAACATAAAACTATAAAATTTTTAGAGGAAACAGTGGAGCCAACTTTCATGACCTGGGATTAGGCAAAGTGTTATTGGATAGTACACCAAAAGTACAATCCATGAAAGAATCAATAATGGATCTCAACAAAATGTAAACATTTGGCTCTGTGAAAGACACTACTAGGAGAATGAAAAGACAAGCTAAAACTGGGAAAAAATATTTGCAACACACATATCTAAAAAAGATTTATATCCAGAATTTATAAAAACTCTCAAAACCCAATAATAAAAATACAATCATACCCCCAAAAATGGGCAAAAAAATTGAACATTTTGCCAGAGAAATTGCACAATGGCAAATAAGCACATGACAATATGCTCAACATCATTAGCCATTAAGGAAATGCAAATTAAATCTCCAGCAAAATGTCACTGCACATCTATCAGGATGGCTTAAAAAAACTGACCACACCAAGTGTTGACAAGGAAGCTGATCATCTGAAATTCTCATACATTGCTGGTAGCAAGGCAAAATGGTACAGCTACTCCAGAAAACAGTTTGATAGTTTCTTTAAAAATCAAAAGCTCACTTCCCATATGACCTAGCAATTGCACTTCTGGGCACTTATCCCAGAGAAATGAAAACATATCCACCCAAAAACCTATATGTAAATGTTCCTAATGACTACCGGAAAATTTCAAATTATATACGTGGTCTGCATTGTATTGCTGTTGATAGTGCAACTGTACACTTCCATATCCAACTGCCTGCTATGCATCTCCTGGACATTCCACAAGCATCCCAAACTCAATTTGATTCAATATGTCAATATGTCTCAAATTCACTTCACCACCTTTTCTCGAAAACCAATTTATGTTTTTTTTCTTGATTACTGGCACCATGACACACTTATTCAAGAAAAACTCTTCATAGCCATCCTAGACTCTTTTAACCCACTCAACAGCTCATCAATCATCAGATCCCGTATTTTCTACCTCCTTAATCACTCTCAAATCTGTATACAATTCTGCACTGTTACTATTATCTCTTTATTTCATCTCTTCTTACTCTGATGACTGAACAGTCTCTAACTAGCCTCCTTGCTCTCCCTCTCATCTCCCCAGTTCCCACCTCCCTCAGTCTGTTACTTCCTCTGATAGTGGACTAATTTTCCTACAATTCAATTTCAGTCGTATCACACCCCAACTCAAATTCCTGTAGCAGCTCCTTTGAAACTTTAAAAAATTCAAACTCCATAGCTTGGCCTAGATAGATCTTAAGTTTTTGTTTCTTGCCTCTGTGTTTTTAGACTGCTTTTTACCTTGTCTGGACTATAATTCCCCAACTTCATCATTTTAGCTCACTTATTAGTTATCTCAGATTTTACCTCCCAAGGAAATGCTTTTTAAGAGTCACTCCCCAAACACCCTGTATATGTCTTCATCTGCCAGCACTTTAAGTAGCTACCTCCTGTTTCATTTACCAGTGGGTCTGCAAGACTAGATTCTGTGAAACCAGAGTCATTTTTTGTTATTTTGCACACCCAAAACCTGACACTTAGAAGGTTTTCAACACACGTTTACTAAATTAATGAGGCAGAGGCATCGTCCTTTTGCTTTCCTTTTTTCTTCATGAATATACAATTCATAGTCTGATAGAAGTTCCAAGAATGTGAAAAATAATTATAAAACAATTTAACAAGTGATAAAAGAAGAGAGAGTGATAGTTTTATAGAAGTTTTTGACATGTTTTCTATGTAAAACTTAGAATTGAGTTTCCTTCTATAAAGAACGTTAAACAATTTCCTATACGAGAAAACTAAGAAAAGTCCAGTTTAGATCAGATGTTCCTCACCAGTTTTTGTTTATAGATGTATAGGAAACAAAGTTAGCCTCTTTCTTTCCTTCTCTCTCTTCCTTCTCATAAGCAGAGGCAATAATTTACTTTAAATGTGATGTTATTAGTTTTTAGTAATTTTTCAGTCTGCATTACTATTATGTATGTCATTGCTGCTAAGCTTAGAGGCAAACTCCAAAAACTACGTTTTAAACTCTTACCTTGCCATTTGATAGTTCTCTCCCAATGGTGGGGTTCACTAACAATCCTATCGTGTTCTTATTTGACTTGGGAAGTGTTCTTTTGGGTATATGGGTGCCAAGGCATAGATTCAAATCCCACACGGTAAAATTCATAATGGTCCTTTAATATGCGTTCTGATATTTAATTCACACACAAAAAAACCCTATAAGGTATAAACTACTATCCCCACTAAACAGATAAGGAAAATGGAGACCACACAGATAAACTGGCTTACTCCAAGACCTTACTAGTAGTAAGCAGGAAACCAGGATCCAAACCCAGATCATGGATTTCCAACTCCAGTGTTTTCCCCATTTCATCACAATTTGCTTTGTGCACTGTCAATGCATCTTATCATTGAATGTAGTAGCTAATGTATTTGCGTTAATATAAATCTTTTACCACAACAAACAAAACAACTCAAAGAGCACTCCTGATTGACAATTGACCTAACTTTCATTTTTTTTTTTTTTGCCTCTGAGGAAGATTAGCCCAAACTAATATCTGCTGCCAATCTTCCTCTTTTTGTATGTGAGCTGCCGTCACAGCATGGCCACTGACAGATGCGTGGTGTAGGTCCACGCCCAGGAACTGACGCCAGGCATCTGAAACGGAATGCAGCAAACTTAACATTAGGCCACGGGGCTGGCCCCTGATGTAAAATATTACTAAACTTCCCCTTCAATGAGGCAAAGACTATTTTTCATAGCCTAGTTAAAAATATTTACATTTATCTTAACATGCTGCAGGTGTCCATTTGGTTGAATTTTTTAACTTACAAATGCCTGATAAAAACACAAATGATCAAAATATAAACATCACAGCAATAAAAATCTGTGGGCCTATAACAAAGAGGCTTGACTGAACCCTTAATGCTGATCGAAAACATGCTAGCAGGAAAAGGCTTACTTTTGTTAGTGTTGAAACTTATCTCAGTAATTGAAATTTTTTTCTGTAAGCTGTCAGCGTTTATTCTGAACTGTGAGTAACAACTGAAATCTTTGTAACAAATAAACAGAGGAGACACTGTCTAAATGAAGAGAGGATAGAGGGACAGAAAGGGAAAATGGCATGAAAAATTAGATATATTAGATCAAACAGGAGAAAATATAAGTCTATTTTATCCCATATTTTGAATAGCTATGACAGAGTTATTCCCTTTGTGACCTTTTGTGTCTTTCATTTCTTCCCGGCATTCAATCACATTTTCAATACAAATTCTCGTATTATTTTGCAGAAACACTTTTTGTCCCTGGGTGGATTTATTCCACTAATTAATGTTTAAAAAAAGAATTACTGAAAGCAAATATTGCGAGAAATAATTTCCATCTGAAATTTATACACTTGAAAGCTGATTCCTACAAAAACGATTTGGCTCTATAAAAAAAGAAGCAATCCATCAGCTCCACAGACCCAGACATGGGCCTGAGAGGCTTTCTTTTTCATAGGAAATTACCGCTGTGATTGATTCTCGTTAACCCTAATGGGGAAAAAAATCCAATGGCGAGGCCAAATCAGAGACTGAAGCAGAATGTTCTAGTGTCTGAAATGGCTATCTTTGTGTAGTAGTTGAAAGACAAACTCAATGTGTTAGAATCGAGTGAAATATTCATTTTCCCTCTTTCTTCACTGGCTACCTCACTTTAACTGAATTACTGCTAGGTGCCTTTGCCCCTTAACTCCTCTCATATCCTGATAATTAAATCTATACCTCGTATTTTGTTTTTATTCAGACTTACAGCGGAAGACTGCTTGCTGTGGCCTGTCCGCCGATTTCACGGGGCCTGTCCCAGTACCCCTGCCCAGCTGTATTTGCTGCCTCAACCATTCCCTCAGGCCATCCTGTGCCGCTAAGGACCATGTCAGACACAATTCCCTGTCAGTCCTCCTTTCATAGGTGGCTTTTTCTTGAGAGCTGTCACCCTGACCCCCGTCCCAGAGGGTTCTTGCCAGCCCAGGCAGCAAGGTGGAGACAACGTGAGAATATTTACATCTAGTAGCTTCTTTTGCTGGTTGTATTTACTTGTGTTCCTATGAGTGTAAGATAGCTAAGGAGACAGGTTATATCTTTCAAGTGAAAATGCAGCGGCCCAAACCATTCCGGAAAGTTAAGCCTTCCATGTTGTTTTCTGATTTCCCAAGTTTACTAAAGATGCCGATAGTATTTTTGAACATCACAAATGCCTTTCTTCAATCTTCAACAAGAAGTGTTTGTCACATAATGAAACAGTGAACTGAAATCAACACCTCTGAAGACATATTTAAATGATAAATCACGACTCAGTGGTGTGTCTATAGTTCAAATAAGCTATGCATTTCACGGTGGCACCGCAGCAAGCCGTCAGCTCTGGCGTTCAACACCCACTCACTCCGACAATGGCTCTACGGCCTTGAGCAAAGTACTGCAACTGCCTGTGCCTATTTCCTCCTTCCGTAAAATGGAGACGATAATAGTACCTATCTCCTCCAGCTGTTGTAAGAATGAACTGAGATAATACACGTAAAGCACATATAACAGTATCTTCCATGGAGTCAGACTTCCACAAGTGTTACTTCTTACAATTAATAAGAATATTGTAAGTGAAAAATAGTCCAACATATTACTCTGTAGACAATATGAAGGCACGATATGGATTCTTAAATAACAATTTAAAAATCTTGGATCTTATTCCTCAGAGCTAGCTCTGCTGTCTTATAGCTATTATGAAAGAAGGAAGCGAATGAAAAAAGCCTAGAGTCATTAGTATTTATAGTAACGTAAGCTAACAAATAGGCCTCCATGTCAACTGCTGATGCTGTTACTTTGTGTTCCTATATCCCATGGGAGAACACACTGTTTTGAAAATAAGGCAACAAAGTAGCTGAGAAAATTTTCAAGAGAATTCCTCGTTCTAGGTCATTCCTTCCCAGCCACCACTTTTACCTTTATTTATTGTCTTAGAGAATAGCCTGATAGCCTATTTCTGCCCACCTAATCAAGTCGAAAACCCACATGTCAGAGGATACTTTACAACTGTTAGAATATTTGTCAATATACTGGTTGTTTTCATGTTTTTCCTCCTTCTTCTTAATGTATCTATAATTTTTCTTTTCTGTTTTTGCTTAGAAAGTAGAATCGAAAAGCATTCCGCCACATGACTTAAATGTTCTGTTTGTTCTAACATTTAGATTGTCAAGACAATATTCTATAACAAGAAGTAATTACAGGCGTTTTCATGGGCCTATGCTGAATTGATATCAGTGTTTTTCATCTCTGCTTAAAATTAATACGCCTGGTGAAATCGGGTTCTGCCTCTGCCATACAGCGTTTGTGCTGCCACGTAATGTTCAGAACGCATCTCTTCAAATGCCTGCTATTTAGCTTTAGTCTTCCTCATGAAATGAGCAGCCAGTGATACCATTGTTCTTTTTTTATACTGGTGAAATCAACATTTTCTCATTTTACCTCCTGAATACAACACTGATTAGACTTTTGAAAGATATTTGCTTATAAAAATAAACGAATTCATTTTCCTCTCAATCATAAGTCTAATCTTCCTGGGAATCTTGCACTATTTTTCACCCTAATTATTCTCATTCTTTATTCAACATTTCAGAGAGAACTGACTTTGATATTGTAATGTCTGTGCCTAGCGATGGCTGGTTTTAAAAAAAAAACAACACAGAACTTCCACTCAGAGCCTTTCATGAGACAGAATTCAAAGTTGGTCAGTCACTGACTAACTTGGATATTTGTGTCATACTAATGCCATGTCCCTAAAGGGAACTTGTTTATTTTGTCAAGTAAACTACAGGACTAAGATACTTGAAGCTGAAGGTGGTCATTTAAAGCAAGCCCTTTCTTCCAGCCCAGCAGGCCATGGGGCGTCAGGCCCAATGCTGATCTTAGAGGTCCCTGTGGTAGCTAGAGCTGCCTGGAATCACGCTTTATATTCTCACTTAAATGCGTATTTCATGTACACCCCACGCTTTCTTTCCCCCACAGTCATGCACAAATTTTGCATGGCTTCCTTTGAGACCCAAACCAAATATCTCTCCCCAGACGGACTATTCTTTTAGAAATACCTACCATGCGCTTGGTTTTTTATTGACAGTTCTCTTACCTATGTGTTCTTTTTTTATCTTTTTGAGGCAGTCATCCACTGCAATACTTCAATGCTTTGTATTTCACAGCCCCCACATATGGGTACAAGATTTGTGCCATAAGAATTTAAGGTTACTTCTTGTACCCAGCAACAACAAAATAACCACCTGGTGGAATTCAACACATATGAATTTCTGTCCCATTGTAACTAGGTCTAGTTTAAATTATATTTTATTTAAAAGAACGAAGTTTGTGATGACAAAAATTAAAAACTGAGTGAATAAAGTAGATTAGATATCAGGCAAAAAAAAAATTAAATCCTCATTCCACTGCCTTTCTTTCTATTAAAATTTTCTATTGAGGAAGAGTGTTTATTCTTTTTCTTCGCTTTAGTGAGAAATAGAATTGTTTATTTTTACAAATCCATAAATACAGTGTTTATGTTTTGGGTTTTAATTTTATTTTTCATTTTTGTTTTTGTCCTTATCTGTGAGCAACATTGAAATTTGCAAGTGTTCCCAAAGACATTTGCTAGGGTGGTGGTGTCACATTTTCTCCTTAATTCTTTGCTGCCAACAGAATTTTGTTATTCAAAATATGTGCATACACACAATAATTAATAAGAAATGTATAACAATGCAAGTACTGAATTTATGAAAAATACATAGGAATATTGAAAGTACTTATATTACAGAATAATATTGAAACTACTTGTATTACAGAATAGCCTTATGTTCTCACATACTTTTTACATACTGATTAAGAAAATTCTGGTAAACTTAAGCCAGCATGGTACTTTCTCTATGCTGTGACTTTCTCCATGCCCTGGAAAAGCAAGAAAAACTAAAGGTCCCAGTCTAATTTTATAAACTATTATTAAACGTGCAGCAAAGATTTCATTTAATTTAAAATGTAGGATATTGTCATAAAATAGTTCTGAATCATTTTTGTTTCATAAGAAAAATGTGACATGATTTCCTAACTTTATTTAGATTTGAATAAAGTGTTACCTTGGATTTACATAAAGATTGTATCCTATGTGTATTACATCTTCCTTTCCTTATCTGTTCATGTTTACGTTTTGTTTTACCTCATTGTCGCATTTCCTGTAAGCCACCTGGAATACTTTCTGAAATGAAGGACAGTGTGAATAAATAACTTATCTTGTAAAATCACTTTTCAAATACAAAAGCAATAAAGTTATTCACTGTGGAGCAATACTGTAATGAACTTATGAACTATAGAACAGTATAACTTAGAAAAGTAATCACCTTTCTAGCAGGAATTTATGTCTATATTTTACATGTTGGAGTATTTTCCTTAGAGGGTTCTAAATTGTGCAGATTCTGGCTATGCAGTGACAACCTTCACCAAACTAAAACCCAAACAAGGAAGCTCAGCCCAACACTAATTGTGTGTGACGTTCAGTTCCGGGCATCCTCGGTCGGATCAGAAGCTACAGCCACTGTATTTCTGCATCCTGACACAGCAGGCAGGCAGGACCACTCTTCATTCAGGCAGATGCTTCTCCCCGTCTAGGGAGGACAGCAGAGTCTCTGCCAAATGACCTTTGGCTCTGAGTCACGGCTCAGAGAGACCAAGAGATACCCCAAGAACAAGCAGCAGTCAAGCCTTTCGAGCTGGCAGTAGCGTTTGGCCACCAAGTTTGAGGTATATACTGAGCAAAAGTGAAGGACAGACAACACGAAAAGCTATCAAAACTTTTGAGCACATAAAACGTCTCATAGGGAAATTTTTTAATTTATCCTTCTGTAAATAAAAAGTTGTGACTGAGGATCAGCATCTTTCTAAACCAAAAATATATATACCTTGTTTCAGAAACAACTAGTCTTAGAAAGGATATAATTGATTTTGTGCACCATCTGCAGCTTGTTGAAATCTCCCCAACAATGGCAGTTTGGCAAATAATAAGCCTGTGAACAAATATGCATTTTTTTCTAATTGGTATCCATGATGAGGTTTCTATACAAAAGAAAAGAAAAGAAAAAACAATCCAAGATAAACTGATGAAGAGGAGGACCTCTCACAGCCTTTAGTGTTGAGATCATTTGGAATTGTTCTTTGACAAATGCAATAACCTTTTAAATTAATAATCATATTTATTTGTCAGGCCTTATTCTGAAGATACAAACCAGTCAGCTGAATCACAGAAAAAGGCTGGGATCTTTTTTCTTTTGTTGCCAATGCATTGACAATGAACATTTGCTGGCTGCAATTAAGAAAAAGTAGGTCTCTGTTTTTGGCAAAAGCTAATGTCAGATTTACTTTCTACAAATAACAGTGTTAAAGGACTTTGAAATAACTGTCAACAATCACCTTAAACCAGTGCAACATGGGTTACTGACATCTGAAACTTCCATTGCTTATAAAATCACGATCTTCAAAACTAGTGGCTATTGGATCACTTGTCTCTAAACGCCATCACTAAAACAATAAGCTAGAGTCTCAACTCAAAGAGTTCTTTTCTTCTTTTGAATCTCACAGAACGAAAACCTGACCCACTATGTAAACTTGCTGGTACATCCTTTAAAGTGTACATTGGATTGTGTACAGTCTGTGCTTTGGCTTCTTTCTTTTCTTTATCATGTCCAATAGAGATCTCTGAGAAGAGTAACTTAGCCCTTACAACACCACCGTTTTCCAGGATGCCTGCCAAGTGAGTACTTAGGAGGATGGCCTTTGGGCTGGGAGGAGTGTGTTATCCTCTATCTGGGCCCTAGACACAATCCAGGAGGCTCCCAGGAGGATAGGCTCTGTTATCTGATAGCTCTTTTCCATTTCTGACTAAATAGATGTCAGGAGTTTCCAAGGGGTTAATATTTCAATGTAGACCAATAAATAGACTTCTTTTGCCGCTTCCTTGAATTTAGCATGTCATATTTTTATTATTTGTAGTTTCTTATTCTCAGAAATGTGCACTCTATAATTGATTTCTTTAATTAAAAAAGAAAAAAAAGATTTTCAACCCTTCATTGAATCCAATTAGCAATTTCCCAATGCCACTCCATTCGAGTTCATAAGAAAAAAGAGTCATTCACTTCTTCCCTTTGGAATTTATTATATGTACAGGATTTGGGGGCCTTGGGAATCCTATTTTGTCATAGCCACAAATAATGCTTTCAAATAATATTTATCCTTCCTACATTTTGTCAGTTTAATTTCCCCTTGATGTATGTCCTTTTTAAAAAGTCTCTTTACAGAGCTGTTATTCTATTTATGACTCCAATCAAGCATGGGAGGAGCATTGTAGTGACATTATGGTTTAGGCCAAAATTTGCAACCAACACTGCAATAACAGAGAATTTTGTTCTAATACTGTTGGCAGGACCTCATCCTCACAGACTCTAATTAATAAGTCTGGGTTGGGGCCCCAGCATCTGAATGTTTTTAGAAACTTTAAAATAATTTTTTTATTTAAAAAATAATTGTTGTAAGTGCTCCAGGTGATTCTAATGTGTAGCCAAGGTTGAGAACTGCTGATTTATGGCCCAAAGAGGAGCTTCGAAGCCTGTCTTCAGGATGGTGATTTCCAAAGGACAGAGTACACTATAACAGTGAAGCTTCACAAACTATCAAAAGAAAAAAAAACAATCCTGTTATAAGGTTTAATGATGAGCTTCATAGAGAATGTCAAAACATATTCCCCACCTCTCCTAAGCATATGCTTTCCAGTGAGTAATGGGGCTATTACCCAGCTACCTTGTATTTCCACTTTACTTTCTTCCTTCCCTATATTTGGGAAATTTCACAACCATTAACAATTGAATCAAGAGGTATGGAAGAAAGAGGAGAAAGAAGCGGGAAAGAGATGGAAACTAACACTTGCTGAGCCAGATCTACCAGGAGTCAGCATTGTCGTCTTTGTTTCCATTAGTCCTTTCATCCGCTGTGAGGTGCATGTATTAAATCCAGTTTACGGGTGAGACAACTGCTTCAGAATGACTGTGCGGTTTATCCACGTTTATGTCACTAATAAATGGTGGAGGACGGATTCTAACCCAAGATTCTCTGCCTCCTAATTCATGTTATTTCCACCAGCTCCGAGGAACGATCTAAGATTTGTTTCATTATTCTTCATCGGCAATGGTGGATGGAGAAAGAAAAACACAAGAAAGGCAGATTTGAAAGAATATTTCAGCAAAGTTTTGTGATTATCTGGGGACATGTAGCCATAAAACTTTCATGGCACCATACACAACAACCACTTCATTTCACCCTAGTGCGAAAAGTGAGCTGCTGCAGCACGTTGCAGACCACAGGGTTGAGGGCAGTTGTGTACGTCGGTGTCCTGACAGCACAGAGGGAGAATGGACCTCACCTGATACCAGAGCTGCTGCAGTGACTTCTCCATCAGTGCCGCTCCCACTGACTCGTTGCCTAACTGGAGGGCAATATCTAAAGCAGAGATGGGAAGAGCAGACAGGAGAAAGGGGAGTTCTTACAACACATCACTCAAACACAAGACCTAGGTTACTCTGGTTGACTTGCTCAACCCTCTAAAGAAAATTAAAATGCTCTCCTTCATTCTCTACCACCCACCTCTAGTCATACAGCTCTCACTTGCCCAGGCTGAAGGAACACGAAGGTATTATTGACATGCGCTTCCACGATTCAATTTAAAATACTGAACAACGTATTGGACACTATACTGTACCAGGGGATATAGAAATTATTGAGATAGATCTTTGCCACCAAGAACCTCACTAACAGGAGAGATAAACACGTGACAGGACATTTCAGTAAAGATCATCAAGCCCCACAATAGTGGTAAGGACTAAGTAACATAGTGAGCCTGAAGAGGGAAGGTGGACCAGAGAATGCTTCACATTCTGCAACTGGGTCTTGAAAAATGAGTAAGAATTTCCCAGGTAGACGCAAACACAGAGTCAATCTAGGAATGCATAATACATAAAAGGAATAGAGAAATGAAACCATACAGAACCACCTAAGTATATACTTGTCCAAGTAAAACTAAGTATACGAGAGGCTACTGTGGAATAACGGGATGATCTCTAAGTGAAAACCAGAAGCTTTAAATTTAAGATCTGGCTCTGATATTTTGTAGGTATGTAACACTCGGCAAGTCCGGCACTCAGAGTTTCCATTTCCTCTTTTGTAAAGTAGAGACAATAATGCCTGCACAAGACACTATGGAAGTACACGTAGGGTACCCAAGCCAAGCTTGGGGAGTGGTGCCTCCTGGAGAAGTAAAATGTGAGGCTGCGACATGAAGGATGAGAAGATGCTATAAAACATCCTGGCTGAGATAAGGCAGCGTTTGGAAGTGAGAGAAAATATGGCACTTTCAAAGAATTGAAAGTTTAATAGAGCTGGAGCGTGAAGTAGTAAAAGTGAAAATTGAGGCTGTGGCAGAAAGATCATGAAAAACCATGAGTTGAGGCTTCAGTGGATGGGTTAGTGGTAAAGTACTGAAGATTTTTGCTTGTTTGTTTACGTTTTGCTTGCTTTTGTTTTGTTTTTATTTTAAAGCAGAGAAGTAAGTGGATCAGATGAGCCCTTTGGAAAGAGACAGATTATGCTTCAAGTTGGCAAATTACTTGGAGGAGAGTCACACTGGACTGAAACACACGGATGAGAGCACAGTTTCTGTCAATGAGTTGGAACAGGAAGGTGGGTGGAACTAAGGCAGGAGAAATGGAGTATTTTGATTTCTCTTCAGATTGCATGAATCCTTCACCCTTTCCCCACAGATGTTGATTATAGCCACCCCCTCTCACTTATCACCTACCAAAGGTTTCTATTCCTTGGTTTGGTTCATCTTTCTTGCTTTTACTTAACTCAATCTACATTCATTTTTTAGATTTGTCCTAAATATCTTTCCCATCAAAATGGAAAATTATTATGAATATTGCGCCACAACAAAGGATATTCAGAGATGTGTGTGAGTGTCACACTTGTATTGACAACAAAGAGAAATATAGAGTTTGATCTCACTTGCAAGGTCTGGTTGATTGGCTTGAAAAAGTTGTTCCAGTGTCTGTAGACTTCAACAGTTACTGAGAAACTTTTACACAAAGCAACATTTGCACGTATCTATTCCTTAAATTACTTGACAAATGAACATTCTGTATTTTTATTGCCCTTCAGAGCATATGTCTTTATACAATAAATACAAGTTTCTCGAAACACTAACTGCACCAGGATTATACTTGTGTTGGAAGAACAAGGTCATCGAGGTTATACCAAATTGCTTGATGATGGATTATCCTAGACAGCATTTGCCAAAATCTCTATACAGTATGTCACAAGCAGGTCAAAGATCATGTTACTCTTCTGCCAGGCCCTCTATCTCGAGACGCTCTCTCTCACTCTGGGTTATATACCAGAAGAAGGCAAGAGAGTTTACAGAGATTTAGTATGTGTCACATGAGAAGTTCTAAGAATACAGTTGCCTAAATTGCAACCATAATGTTGCCTAAGAACCTGGCAATAAATATCAGATCAAAGGCAAACTAAGATATAAAATAACAGAATGGCGAATATAAAGTCAGGTGGGCCTCTTTGATTTGGCAAAGTGCAGAGAATGCCTTGAAGTTGGCTCATTATCTACAGAAAGCAAAATAGTTATTTTGGCAAATGAGGAAAGAGTGCTAAAACAATGTTTTTTTCATTTCTCAGAATTATTGTTCTTTCTATGGTGTGCCATTTTACTGTGACATGGTGTGATCTCCCCCTCCTAACAATTCCATATGATTTAAAGCTCTTTCATACCAAATTTTATGCCGTAATGTTATATAGAGTTGGATTTTGAAGTTAAAGTAAAAATATTAATTTGACATTTTTTAATCTCATTCATTTCAATGTTAGGAAAATATCATTTTATGGAAATATTTTGGCAAGCTATTTTCAAGACAGTTCTAATAACAGCTACCCTAGTCTTACATAATAAATTTGAAAAAAAGAACCTTGAATTATTCCACATAATACGTCACATATATTTGCTGAATATATAGTCGCATAATACCCACTGAAATACAAAAAATGCTTTGTTTGCTTCTCATTTACACTGTATACAAATTGCTGTGTCAACCATTGTGTCAAAAATTGCTCTTTTATCTCAATCCAGGAGCAAATAAGTTTTTCTTACCTATATTCCTAAATAACCAGAGTGATAATTTGCATTACACTAATATCCTTAAATATGTTAAAATCCTTAAATATGTGTTTATACTAATTCTATTTTTTATCACCAAAATGAATCATAGCATTGGAAAAAACTTTTAATTTCCCTTTCTTTGTTATATTATTTCATGCCAAAATTGAAAACACTAGATATTTTATAAAGACTATTAGTTCTGCCAATATAGAAACAATCTTTGTGCTTTCAAATTATAGAGATTAAATGTCATTTCTAATTTTTTTATTAAATTGAGTCTATAAAGTCATTCAAGTGTTTACTTATTTTATTTACATATTATTAGACTGTATTTTGTTCTTAAAAAGAAAGTAAAGCAGCACTTCAAAAATGTGTAAGAAATCACTCATGTTATATTTTTGATTTATAGTATTTTATGTTATAGTAACGTTAAGTGTGTATGTGCCTCCAAGAGCAAGGAATCTCATCTTCAAGTAACCACTAGGAGAGTGGTTCGAAAGAAGCTGATCTACCTCCACTACACCCAAGGCCAATAAACCTCCCCTAAGCTTTATACCTGCTGTGAGTTGACCAAAAGCTGGTACTGACTGGACTGTCCAGAAAAAGAGAGCAAGCCTGCACGGGGGCGAGTGCGGGTGGTGCAGATATTGTGAAGCAGTCAGAAACACAGACCTGGAGTGATCACTACCTCTTCACTCCCTGCTCAGCCATTTGCTACGTGTGTGATCTGGAGCCAGTTAGATAACCTTTCTAATCTTCTGTGTCCTAATCCATCAGTCAGAGGTAATAACTGCACCTTCCTCTTAGGTTTACTGTGAAGATTTGTTGAGGTAATCCACGCGCCACACTTGATATAGTGCTCAGCACAAATTATAACTGGGCCAAGTAGAGGAGATGCTAATCAACCGAAAGACATAAGAGTAGATGAAGTCCAAAATCCCTTCTGGCTGTAAAGTTCCACAAGCTACTCACTTTTCTCTCTCCGAGAACATTAATTCTGTAGTTGGAGAATGAGTTGGGTACATTTTTCCTTAGTACTGTATTGGAATATACACATGCAAGTTAAGAGTGGAGGAGTAATCTAAACATGTACCTCTCATTTGCTTTGTGGAGAAGTGGAGGTGGTTCGCTTCAAAAATTATCCGGTGAAGAGAGAAGGAAGCTAGTCAAAACCTCAGAGCAGATTAATAGCAGGCTTGCTTCCCTTATAAGCTACAATTTAATGCATTGTTCTTTGGAGATATGAAATACAAATTCATGTGCAAAACATAGTTAGTAATCCAATAGTAGAAAACCTGTTTTATTCAAATATCTTAGTGGGAGGATTTGCCATATTATCCTATATACCTTAGGAGGAAAGATAATAATGGTAAATAATTACAGCTATTTATTGAGAAATTACTATGTGCCAGGAACTACGCTAAGCACATGGCATATACTATCAAGCATAATTTTCATTAAAATTCTATCATGAAGGCTCAGAAAAATTAAGCAGTTTTCTTGTATTTGCACAGTTATTAATAGGTAGAACTAGGACTCAAATCCAGGTGTAATGAATTCCAAAAGTCCCAACCTTCCACTATACCACATAACTCCCAGCAATCATTGAACGACTTTGATCTTCCTGGTGACAAGTCACTGCCTGTACATTGGTCCTGGCATCCAGGACTGAGGTGAGAGAAGCGGTGTCAACGGGACCCCTCATTTAAGTTCTGAGCACAATTGTTGCACCCATGTGAAGACGTTTTTTTTCTTTTGGCTTCATTTGTAAAACAGGGACATGGGAAATTTAGTCAACACCAAAAAATTAACCAACCTCATTATTGTTACCCCAATTGTGTCATAACAGAAATGATTTTAAGTGAAACAGCAATTCCATTTCCAAGCTTGTTTGGTCTCTCCAGCTCCTAATAATAGGCTCACAGTACCAACTGTCTCCCTTCCCTTTGTAATTCCTGACCACTTGTACCGAAACCAATCATCGTTTCCCCTTCATGGAGAGTGTTCTGCAGCAAGAGCTGCTAAAAAGACTTTTGGCCGTTTTCTGTGTTCACCTGGGATCCGAGGTAGTAACTTGAAGTAGATAGTTTTATTCTCCAGTCTTTCGGTGTTGATCAGCACTTGCCTTTTTACTTCAGGATAACAAGAGGAGAGGGCCTAATTTAAATTCAAATATTTCTAAGCTCATCTCAGACCATTTACAAAAAGCTCAAGTATGATTTTGATCGGCAATGAATATATGTGTCACTCAATTTACATTTCTTCTTATCACACGAGAGCCAACCCACAGAATCTTTAGCTTATTCTCAAGCTAGGGTGTAGCTTATCTTGAGACATCAAGATTTCCAAAACTAGGTAGAAATGTAACCTGAAAGCAGCAACCAAAATTTCATGACTTAATAAACCTATGCTTGCATGTTTTTAGATACTGTCCTTTTAAGCAGTAAAACAAATCTTTGTGCAATTGCAGCTGATAAAAAATAAGCTGTTATTAGTAAACATGTTAATGAATACACAGGTTAAAATTATCTGAAGATATGCACAAGGAAATCACAGACTTTTCTATCGCGTTCACCTCTCCTTTATTTAACGTAGATTTATTGAGTCTGTAACATGTACTGGACATCATGCTTGGCGTTGGAGATACAGAAACAGACAGAGTAGATGTCATCTCTGCCCTCCTACTGGCCTCCGATATAAGTAATAAAGAAGAAAGGGGACTGTAGGTAAATTCCTTTATCATAAACAAAATGGTAAAGATTATAAAGATGTCATTTATGTGAGCTTATTGCCAGAAAACTGGAAATAAAAATCCAATGGGTCTTCATGCACCAGTATTTGTACTCATGCAGCAAGGTTTAATAAAATTTTTTAATTTTAGAGTAGAAGCCTTGTCAAATGCAGTTTACATTTCTCAGCCAGTAATTATATTTTCCTACAAGTGGCTATTACATTTTTAGAGACAGACACAACAAATAATAAGAGGTTTTATTTGAGAGGAGAAACAAGCCATGATGGGGTTTTTTTTAGATGAAAGGGGTATAATAAATTTATGAGACCTCACATACAGCTATAATACAATAAATTAGAAGGATTAATAGAATTGTGAGCTACAGTAACCTGCACTAGTAGAATGCCTATTTTATGGAGCTCGATAATACAGTTTATCATTGACTCCATGGGAATTCCCACAATATATTAGCTGCAGTGTAACAATAAAGCACACACAGTAAGGGGCATGTCCCTTTTGACACACATTCTCTTCCCACACTTATTTTACCAGGGAAACAACTCTGGCGCAGTTTAATTAAACTGCACTGCCATGAATTAGCCCAGGTCTTAGCCCTCTGACAGAGAGGGGCCTGGCGGTACCTCAGGGGTTTGTCCCCTTATGACACCAGAGAGACTTCAGAAAACCTGGGAAAAAAAGTGCAGAGTCTCTCAAATGACAGTGTCACTGGGCAAAGCTAGAGCTGTCAATCAGGTTGCTTAAGGAAGCACTCACCCCTTTAGAGAAGTCTCTATATTTCCCCATCTGGTGACTCTGGGTCAGTCTTTGGGGGGACATCTAAATGCCTTGGGAAGGTTATGTTCTATTCCCCTAGTTGGGGACAAGACCATCATTGCTGACTTTAAACAAAAATAACCTTTCTATTTTAAAGTCCACTGTGTATTCCTAGCTAGCTTCGGAACGGCAAGCCAGAAAGTAATAACTGGAAATAAACTTAGGATGATGATGAGTTCGAATAAACTCTATTGGAAATAAGATATGAATAAAAGCATTTTTGTTCAAAGTAAAAACTCTGCAGATAAACATGATCTGGAATATCCAAGACAGGAATATATTGCAGAAAATATGTTATTTCCCCAGAGTTTCTGATCAACAGTGTAGTAAGGTTACCCCAACCTTGACATAGAAAATCTTGCATTATTGATGAATATTCTTATTATATCTAAATGCTGTTTATTAATTCATAAGGGTGTTTTGGAATTGAAAGATAAAAATTTACGAAACAATTATGTTTTTAATAACTGCTTCTAGCTAGATACAGCGAATATTTAAGTAAGCCGACACACAAAGACCTCAAAAGAATTTCTTAGACAATGGCAATTAGATCTCTAATAACTTGGCTCCACTGGAATTACTGAGCTCCATTTAGATGCCAGACATGACACCTTAGTGATGGTACACCATGTCGCCACCCTGCCTTTGGCTGGGGACCCTGAGAAATGACAGTCCCATTAGGTGTCGTGTAAAGCAGCTGACCTCACACTCTCAGCACTTGATCTCTGCACTGCAAGTGACCATTTGTCACAGTTGCCCAGAGATGGAACTCAGGTGACTCAATGTCACCACTGCCTTTTCAAAAGAATAAGATAATTGTACGATTTTTCCAAGCCTAGGACAGAAGATGCAAATTTGCTTAGAAAAATGGAAAGGCAAATTAAAAGCAAGAACTAGAACTTTTTACGCATAAGGAATATGCTTTCCAATCATTACAAAATTATCTGGACTTGAAACTTTTTGACCAAAGGAAAGAAAGGAGATTTATGGTTTCCTGAAAAATTTTTCTATTACAGTATTTTTCCTAAGTAGGTAACAGAGAATCAAAGTATTTCTACCAGAGCAAACACATTAACTAGAGCATCACAGAGGCTCATTCGCATAAAGCAATATTTCTCTCTCCTTCTCAAACAAGGCTTAGTTTTCTGTAAATTGAGACTCATGTAATAGAAAAATTCCCACCATATTTTCAAGCTTGGGGATAATATGCTCTCCTCTATTTGTTGTGCTTAGAAATCCCAGAATTTGAGCTAATTAGTCAAGAAAATTTCCTCACATTTCCCGTCTTCTGGAAGCTTTTTTACTTCAAGTGATTCTGAAATGTCTATGTTGATTTCTTAATAGTACCGAGTGTGGACTCATGATCACTACATGCAGGCATTGTACTAAGGGCTTTATAAAGTGTATTTTATAAGTGTTTCATTTTACTTCTCACTAAAAGCATGGGAGTTTGATATTATTATTGTCATTTTATAGATAAGCAAACTGAGGGTCAGAGAACTTATTTTATTTGCCCAAAAGCAACAGAGCTAGTAGGTAGCGGAGTCTGGATTCAAACTGAGTGATTCTAGTTTTATAACAGATGCTGTTAAATTCTTAGCTACATTATCTCTCAAAATTAAAAGTTTGCCAATCTTATCTCACCAGTAAATATTTCCGTACTTATTCTACTTGAAAAAAAAGTCTAATTTTTTCAACAAGATTCTTAAGAGATTGAGTCATCTCTTGTCTCTCTAGACCCATCCAATTATGTAGTGATAGAGGCTGAAATACTGTTCTATTTGGAGAAGCAACTATATTATTATTTAGTCTGGACTCATGTTTCCTCAGAAATGAGATTGTTCATGTGGGGAATTGGAATTGGCCACCCCAAAATGTGTCTCTTTGGCATGAGGATTATTTTGGGATGGTTACTTTTAAAAACTGCAGACATGGGGCCAGCCCAGTGGCGCAGCAGTTAAGTTCGCACCTTCCGCTTCTCGTCTGCCCGGGGTTTGCCAGTTCGGATCCCGGATGCGGACATGGCACCGCTTGGTAAAAGCCATGCTTTGGTAGGCGTTCCCACGTATAAAGTAGAGGAAGATGGGCACAGATGTTAGCTCAGGGCCAGTCTTCCGCAGCAAAAAGAGGAGGATTGGCAGCAGATGTCAGCTCAGGGCTAATCTTTCTCAAAAAAAAAAAAATTAATGTCATGCAAACAATGGAGGCATAGGCCCTATAGTAGATTAAAAAGATTTAAGAGATATAAGAAATAAAGGCAGTGTGTAGTTTTTGGTTGGATCCTGGTCTGAAAAAAGAGCTTAGAAATATTCAGAACAATTGACAAATTTTGAATATCTACTGAGTGTTAGTTGATGTTAGAGAACTGTTGCTGATATTTTTATGTATGGTAATAGAATTTTATAAATATTGGAGCTACCCTTAGTTTAGAGAAACATGCTGAACTATTTGCATTTAAGGGTGAAGTAGCATGATGTCTGTAAACATATTTTAAGTTACTGGCTAAAGTGTGTTTGCGTGTGTGTGTAGATAGAGAGTGCAAACATGGCAAAAAGTTAACAAATTTTTGAATCTAGATGGTAGGCAAATAGGTGTATGTGGTCCTATTTTGTACTTTTCTGTATGTTTTAAATTTTCATAATACAAAATACAGAAAGAAAGAAAGGATGATGTAAAGATATTCTCATTCAAAGACTGAGATAGGTTTTTGTCGCTCGCAAACCACACCAAAAGATTTAGCAATAAGTAAACTTTGGTAAGAAGGAAATTGAACTCAGGAAGTAACAGAGAACAAAGAAATTGGAATGTAAATCAATAGAAGCAATACCAGTAATGACTGTTAGAGGCAACGCAGGCAAAACCAGTGATGGATATAAAACACTCACGTGAAAATTTTTAGGGTGATTCAAGGTATGCATCCTAAAAATTTACAAGAAATGTAAAAAGGTCAAAACAAAGATTTTTTAGACAAGTATGAGTAATAAAAAGTTGAGGGTTTTGCTGGAAGAAAAAACACTTGAAATGAAATGAAATCTGAAATTAAACAACTTCGTAAACAACAAATCAAGATTATACTTAAATTTATTTTGTCTATAAAGCTAATTAATGAGAATTATGATAAGCTAATGACTGTACATGAGAACTATTGCCCTTTCAACCTCAGCATCCAATTTTTTTCCTGCAATTTTTGTTGGTCAGAGATATACACAGATAAATAGCTGCCAGTGCTACCAGTTCGAGCTACCCTCAAAATCTCTGAATGCTCTTCAATTAATCTGAAATGGCTAGTGTGCCTGAGTACATGTGTGAAATTTTAGTACTAAAAAAAAACCACTTTATTCAAAAACATACACAAAAATTTTAAAAGGAAAAAGAAACAAATAAAATGATCATTAGAACTATAAATAAGAATTATTAAAGAAAGAGGTTTGTAGTGGCATTATTTATAATGGCTAAAATTTTTTTAAAGGAATTGACTTAAATATTCAAATTTAGATGAATGGTTGTGCGATATATGGCAACTCCAGAATGGAATATTAAGCATCTATGAAAAATCATGTTTAGAAAAAGTTTTTAACAATGAGAGAAAATGCACATGATAATTTACACAAAAAAGATTATAAGGTGATGCAGCTAACATGTAATGCAGCTACTTTTTTAAAATGCACAAAAATAGTGAATAGTGATATAACACTAGTAATTGTCCCTGAAAGGTAGAATTGTGAATGTTTGACTGATTGATGGATAGAAGGATTGATATTTGCATCTTTAGACTTTCAACACTTTCCAAAATTTATATTGTAATAAAAGTGTTTCTAAATACCTCTCTAATAAAAACTGCATAAAACAAATAAGGCTTTCCTTTTGAACTTGAGGTGGTTCTCAAAAAGGCTCATGCAGCTTGGGCGACCAAGAAGGGACTCTTCTTGGTGAGGAAGTTTCTGAGAAAGTTTATCTACATCTACTGAGGGCCCATCCCAGAGACTAAGTGCATAAGGAAAGACAGGAGCCCCGGAGCCCCACCAAGGCAGCTGCCTGCAAACTCTGCGGCAATTCTCCACCAACCCCACGCCTGCCCCCATCTCCTTGTACTTATGATGGAGAATTTGCCAGATGGAATTGGCCTCTGGCTTTTGTATCATTTAGTGTTTTGTAACAACTTGAGGTGCTGGAAAAATACTAGATCATTCCTGCCAAATTTGGATATAGCTTATACAAGACTTCTTTAGTAAAATAGCATTTTTTTAATAACGAAAAGATCAGGACAAATGATTACTCTCTTAAAAAATTAAACTAAATAAATAATCAAACCAAACCAAGTGAAAAGAAGCAGAATCAGAGAGAAGAGAAAATTATCACGTACCAGTTTACCCTAAGTCAGTCTTGGAGGTAAAGCAGCTGAAAAATATCAGGATTATCAATGAACCTGTGTTACTATGTTTCTCCACAGTTTCCTTATCAATAATTTATCTATAACTTAACAATATTGATTTACAAAAATGGCACAATTTTATTTTTAATGTAATTTTTTATTATAAAAGCAACATATTCACGTGATTTTTTAAAGTAAATTCAAATAAACTGAAGGCAATAAAATAAAAATCAATAAATACCTCCCTCTACTCTGACCCCAAGTCCCACTCTCTGGATGCAAAATTAATCATTTCTTGAGCCTCGCTGTAGAAATTTTGGGAATTATACAAGTATCCAAATACACACAAACACAAACACACAGATATATATTTATTTTAAGCAAGTGAGAAACGAAATATGCCTGCTGTTCTGTATTATCTTTTCTTCCTTAAAAATATTCATTGGGAAATATTCCACGTTGGTACATAAAAGTACACTTCATTCTTTGTAGTAGTTAGATATTATTGCTTGCACAGTTGTGCGATAGTTTATTTAACAATTCCCTACAGATATATGTTTCAGTTACTTCCAGTTCTCACATTACAATCTCCTGAAATGAGCATCCATGTACATATATTTTTGTATATTAGTTCAAGTAGGATGAATTCTTAGCAATGGAATTGCGAGACCAAACGCATGTATATTTTAACTTTTGGGAGACACTACCAAATTACACTAAATGTAAGTTTACACTAACTGAGATTCCCACGAACAGTGTGTAGGAGTAATTCTCTCCCCACAACCTCATCTTGCAGCATTATTCTGTGATCGTAAAGCATGCATCCTGAAAATAAGGACCATTTCATCCACAGTGAGCCATCACACCAGAAGACTTTGCTCATGTATTCTTCCGTGTTATTCTTGCCATTGGAAGTGTTCGCCTTAGTTCTGTAGTTGTTGCATTTCTGGTGTGCACATTCACCATAGAATCTAGTGGTACTGGATTTTGACACCCTCATTGTAATGAAGAAAATAACTGTATAATCTAATTTACAGATCTTAGATGTATTAAAACTGTCCTGAATGGTACATCTAAATGCAGCCATTAAAGAAATGTTTTTTAAAAATAAAAAAGTGGGTATTTATTTTTGAATGATACTCTTTGATTTCCATTTGTGCTCTTTTTTCAAAATATAATTTAAAAAACTTTTAGCATTCTTCATGCCCCCCCAAAATAACTTTGAAAGGTTTACCAGATCTCATACTAATATCTCCAAAAAATGATGTTTTTCAAACCTTGGTAATGAAAAATTAGCTTCCTAATTATTAGCAATGTAAAAATAAATAACATCTTACCTGAAGTTCTTAAACTTCTTCAATACCTCTCTTAAAAGCTCTATAAAGCAGAAGCTGTGAAACATATGGTACCTCCAAGAAGGGAGTCTTTACATTTTGGACACAGGCACAAAGTTGGTGGCTCTTTCAGAAGAGAATTTTCTCCACTGCAAACCAGCTGTAGGCACAGTCTAGTTACAGCGCTCTGAGAAGCTGTGCTGTGATATATTAATTTACACCTACTGTGCATTAAATGAGAAACCAAAGGCCGTGTACTGGGCACATAACTTATTACCCCGACATAAAACAGATACTATGTTTACTAGTACAAATATTTAAGGTATGACGTCTGGGAATTTGTAATGTGACAAAAAAGTAAAGAGCTTGAGAATTTATGGTATAATTAGCTAACCCATGATACCAAAATGTCAATAATAAATAGTGAAAGAAATGATCAACCAGACCTTGAAAATGTAATCAAATAATGGAAGACTGGTTAATTACTAAAATTATGAAGGCCATAAGTCAACGTTTTCACACCAAATTTTTGAAGTGTACTTGACATTAACTAAGCAGACTATATAACGTTATTCTTATTCCATAAAGCAGTATTGATTCTGCACTACTTTTTGAAAAGGCAGAGCCTTATATCTCACAAGCCAAACAGCAAATAAGTATAACTCTCTCATTAGCAATGTTCCTTTTTAATTGTGACAGTTGGGTTCCTTTTATATGAGAAAACAAGCAAGAACAATGCTATATTACTCAGACACTCTTGATGCCACCCCATATCAATGATTACTTCACGTGCGGTGACACATAAAAGTAGTTTCTGGAACATGACAGCTCTAGGGAGTAAACACGCTGGGAAGGAGACATTCTTACCCAATGGATAAGGGAGTGAGTCGATAAATATTCCAGAATCGCTGCTTACTGCTGGGTGATTTTAAGACTAGTTTTTCAGAAGGTCCCAAGTGGGATGTGCCCACAGCAGTTACCCATCTTTGTGCCTCCTTTATTGCCCTTTCTCTCTTGCTGTGCTTCCTAGGATGACGTCTCAAATACGTTAACTGCCTCCAAGTCCTGGTCTCAGAGTATGCTTTGGGGTAACCAAATTAAGAAAAGCAGCTTAAATATGATAGAGGTTTATTGCTCTTTCTTGAAACAGTTCAGCGGTGTATAGTCAAGGCTGATAGGGTGGTCCTGCCATCCTCAACACGTCACCTCTTTATCCAGTTACAGGATGGTCCAAGTAGGCTGCTCTGTCTCTAACCATCTCCCACCTGTGGAAAAGTGGAAAAAGTCCCTTTTTCCCATTTTGAGACCTTGTCTTTTAATGGCACCTGGAAGTGATGCACAACACTGTTCATGGATCTTTGGTCAGGACTTAGTCTCATGGCTAAACTTGGCTGCAACGCTGATTGGGAAATGTCATCTCTATTGGGCAATGACATACACAGGTAAAACTCAGCGGTTCTATTATTTAAGAAAGGGAGAAAGGCTATTTGTGACAAGCAAACACTTGCACCTTTATAATGCCCTACATTGCTTTAATCCAAGTATATTTAATGTGATTATTGTTTGGGTTAGTTTTAAATCTACCATCGTGGTATTTGTCTTCTATTTGTCCCATCTGCTCTTGGTCCTATTTTCTTCCTTCTCTGACTTCTTTTGGATCATGTTCTATGATTCTGTTGTTTTCTCTTTTTTCAGTGTACTGGCTAAAAGTTTTTGTCTTATTATTTTAATGCTGGCTTAAGGACCTCTAGTATTCTCTTTTTTTTTTTTTGAGGAAGATCAGCCCTGAGCTAACATCTGCTGCCAATCCTCCTCTTTTTGCTGAGGAAGACTGGCCCTGAGCTAACATCCATGCCCATCTTCCTCTACTTTATATGTGGGACGCCTGCCACAGCATGGCTTGCCAAGTGGTGCCATGTCTGCACCCAGGATCCCAACCAGCAAACCCAGGGCCGCTGAAGTGGAATGTGCACACTTAACCGCTACACCACCAGGCCAGCCCCAAGGACCTCTGGTATTCATCTTTAACTTACCACTATCTACCTTCAAGTAATATGATGTCACTTCACATACGGCGTCAGAACCTTGCAACAGTATATTTCCTTTCTTCCCTTGCAGTCTTTGTGCTATTTTTGTCACACATTTTATTTCTACATATGCATAATCCCCACAATACATTATTGTTTTTGTTTTGTCAATTATCTTTTTAAAAACTTAACTAATAAGAAAAAGTCATGCATTTACCTATGCAAATGGCATCTCCAGTGCCTTTTATTTCTTAACATAGATCCACATTTTTACCTGGTGTCGTTTTCTTTCTTCATGAAGGATTTCCTTTAGCATTTATTGTACCACAAATCTGCTTATAATTAATTCTTTCAGCTTTTGTAACTCTGAAAAAGTATCTCATGTTCACTTTTGAAAGACATTTTTGCTCAGTATAGAATTCTAGTTTTTTTCTTCCAGTACCCTAAAGTTGTTGCTTCACTGTATTCTTACTTGAATTGTTTTTTAAAAAGAAACCTGCTGTCATTCTTATTTTTGTTTCTCTGTACATAACATGTCTTTCTATTCTGGCTACTTTCAAGATTTTCTCTTGAAAATCTGGTTTTCTCTTGTAAATCACTGGTTTCCTCTTGAAAATCACTGGTTTTGAGAATTTGTTCATGATTTGTCATGCCATTTTCTTCATGTTTCTTGTTATTAAAGATTGTTGAGCTTCTTGGATCTATAGGCTTACGGTTTTCATCAAACTTGATGGTTTTCATAAATCTCAGCCATTATTTCTTCAAGTATTTTTTCTAAACTCCTTTCCTTCAGGGACTTAAATTACATGTATAATAGGTTTCTTGAAGTTGTCTTATAACTAATACTCTGTTTCTTTTATTTGTTTGTTTATGTTTTGTTTTTTCTGTTTCATATTCGATAGTTTCTATGTCTTCAAGTTCACTAATATTTTCTTCTGCAATACTTAGTTTGCCATTATTTCCTCCAGCGTATTTTTCATCTCAGACATTGTAATTTTCATCTCCAGAAATTTGATTTGGGTTTTTTCCTTATTTTTCATGTCTCCACATATCCAATCTTCCCTTCAGCTTTTTAAACTTATAGCATACACTGTAATAACTATTTTAACGTCTTTGTCTGCTAATGCCAACACCTGTGCCACTCTGGGGCAGTTTAGATTGATTTTTCTCCTCATCGTGCATCATATTTTCCTGCTTATTTAACTTTACTGAAATTTAACATTATATGCAACCAATCTCCAGAACTTTTTCATTTTGCAAAACTAAAACTCTATATCCATTAAACAACAGCCCCTCATCCCCCTCCCCACAGCCCCCGCGACCACCACTCTTTCTGTCTCTGTGAATTTGACCACTCTAAATACTTCATATAAGTGGAACCATACAACATTTGTCTTTCTGTAACTGGCTTGTTTCCTGTGGCACAATGTCCTCAAGTTTCCTGAGTGTTGCAGCATGTTTCAGCATCTTAGTTGGCTCAAGCTGCTACAACAAAATACCATAAACTGGGCAGCTTAAACAAGACATTTGCTTTTTGTTTTTTTTGGTTTTTTTGTTTTGTTTTTTTTTTTTTTTTGAGGAGGGTTAGCCCTGAGCTGCCAATCCTCCTCGTTTTTGCTGAAGAAGACTGGCCCTGAGCTAGCATACATACCCATCTTCCTCTACTTTATATGTGGGACACCCACCACAGCATGGCTTGACAAGCAGTGCATAGGTCTGTACCTGGGATCCAAACCAGCGAACCCCCAGCCTCTGAAGTGGAACATGCAAACTTAACCCCTGCGCTACCAGGCCGGCCCCAACAACAGACATTTGTTTCTCACAGTTCTGGAGGCTGGGAAGTCTAAGATCAGGGTGCTGGCTCAGTCGAGTTCAGGAAAAGTCCCTCTTGCTGGCTTGTAGACTTCTTGCTATATTCTCACATGGTGAAGAGAGAGAACTCTAGTGTCTTTCTCTTCTTATATGGACACTGACTCATCATCCTAGGGGCTCCATCCTCATGAACTTGTCTATACCTGATTACCTCCTAAAGGCCCCACCTCCAGATACCAACACATTGGGGATTACGGTTTCAACACACGAATTTGTGGGGGACACAAACATTCAGTCCATAACAGTCAGAGTGTCCTTTCTTCTTAAGGCTGAATTGTGTGTATATACCACATTTTGTTTATCCATTCATCCATCGATGGACACTTGGGTTATTCTGCCTCTAGGCTGTTGTGCAGAGTGCTGCTACGAACACAGGTATGAAAATACCTCTTGGAGATCCTGCTTTCAATTCTTTTGGACATATATCCAGAAGTAGAATTGCTGGATCATATGGTAATCACATTACTAATTTAGGTCTCAGGGTTAGGTCTCCGATCCAGCTGAGTTAATTTTTGTATACGGTGTTAACTAAGGTCCAACTTAATTCTTTTGCATGCTGATATCTAGTTTTCCTAACACAGTTTGTTGAAGAAACTATTCTTCCCCCATTGAATGGTCTTGGTACCCTTGTTGAAAATCATTTGACCGTATTTGTGAGGGTTTATTTTTGGACTGTCTAATCTGTTACATTGTTCTATATGTCTGTCTTTATGCCAGTACCACACTGTTTTGATTATTATAGTTTCATAATAAGTTTTGACATTGGGAAGTGTAAGACTCCCAACTTTGTTCTTCTTTTTCAAGGCTTTTTTGGCTATTCAGAGTCCCTGGAGATGCCATCCAAATTTTAGCACATTTTTTATGAATCTAAAATTATTCTAAAATTAAAAGTTTATCAAAAATGTCGTGGATATTTTTCTGTCAACAAATATAGATATTCCTATGTATTTCATTACTACAAAATATAATATGTATGCACTACAATTTATTACCACAATTTCTGATGATAAACACCTGGGTTTTTGCCAATGCTATGCTCTCCAAACTGCTTCAGTGAACATCCTTGTGCATATATCTTATCTAACAAGAACAATTATCCTTTTAGAAGGCAGTACTAGGAGTGAGATTGCTAAATCAAAGGATATGCTCATTTTAAATGTTGACTTATACCAAACTGTGCTAGAGGTTACTATTATCGATTTACACCCTCTCAGCAGTGCATGAGAGGGTTTGCCCTTCTCTCCTTAGTGTGGAGTTTTATCTCTTTTGTCCTTAATAATTTGAGGGGCTAAATTTGACATCTCCTTGTTGCTTTATCTCCTGCTGCATTCATTTTTAATCACCTAAACCTTGAAATTTAGTGTTACAACCTCATTATCATGTGAACTTACTTAACTGTAACTATTCCCGTTGCCTTCAGTGGAAATATTTCTTGATTACAAGCCATAGAAACCGACTCTGACTGACTTAGCAGAAGATAAGGTCCCAGAAGCAAATCAGGAGAGTCACAGAATTGACAGACGCTGAAGAATCAGCTTTTTAAAATAGGAGGTGGGAGTTCCTGAAGGTGAGGCCAAAAGAACTGTAGCAGTGGTCCCTAAGCAAGAAGGATTTGATCAGCATGTTGCCACAGATTCAATGACTAACCTTCTGCTCCCTCTGTGTCTTTCACTCGATACTGCAAAGTCCTGGGAGAGTCAGGTCTAAGTTGGCCAGGTCTAAATCACACGCCTGCCCTTGGCGGCATCAGGGAGAAGGAAAACTGACCCCTTCAGTCACAGACTGACTTCCACAGTGGGAAGTTAGTTCTGCCTCCCTTCAACTACGCAAACAATGAGGATTCTCCAACAGGAAGGAGAAAGTGCTGTTGAAGACCAACCGGATGCTGAACTGCCCCCAAAATGACAGATGTCTGCTAAATGGGGGGAAAAAAAAAAACCACATGCTTATCACCTAATAAACTTTTCTGTGATTGGGTAAAGAATTTAAGTGAATTTTCCTTCAGATTAATGTCATTGGTACCTTAACATGTGTAGGTAGTTTTTTAAACTAAATATTTCAGACATTTGGTAGCTTCAACAAAAGTTAGCATGCAAATAGACACATGAATTTATAGTTCTAATATATTAGTTTCTATTGGGTATTGAAACTTTAAATTTCCTAGTGAATCCAAGAATCTCAAAAAGTTTATAAAATCCATTCTAATAATACTCCTGAGGGAAGAAACTTCTGTTCTTAAATGAATTTTACAAGCATATGTTTAAAGTTCAGCTAACCAAAAAAAAAAAAAAAAAAAAAAAAATTATTAGATCATTACAAAGCTACCTGGTCAAAAAAGACAAATCTATAAATCTATACATACCCAAAAGATCTGACTTTAGGGGCAGCCCGGTGGCATAGTGCTTGAGTTCATGTGCTCAGCTTCAGTGCCTGGGGTTCACAGGTTCGGATCCCAGGCCCAGACCTAGCACGGCTCATCAAGCCACACTGTGGCGGCAGTCCATAAAGTAGAGGAAGATTAGCACAGATATTAGCTCAGCAACAATTTTCCTCAAGCAAAAAGAGGAAGATTGGCAACAGATGTTAGCCCAGGGCCAATATTCCTCGCAAAAAAAAGAAAAGAAAAGAAAAGAAAACACAGACATACACAAAAAAATCTTACAATTTTCTAGGTTTTTTTAGCGTTTTTGAGAGACTGTAAGACATTTAAGTAGTTTGCCAGAATTATTTACATTTTATTCAGTGATTCAGGAAAACAATTTCAAAAATGATTAGAAAATGTCTAAGATTCCATTCTACTCCTTATTCTAAAGTAATCACCCTGATCCTTGTCAAAACTTGGTTAGCTAGAAGCAAAAACTACATCTGAGGTAAAGGACAACATTCTACCTCATCAGGGAAAAATAATTGTAGGATATTATAAAACGAAGATGTCCTAAATCTAATTTAAATAATTTCAAATATCACAAAAATTATTTTTTAAATCTCTGAGTTTTTTGGCGGGTGAAGAGGCAGGAATTTGCACGATTTTAAGGCAGGAAGGCAGCAAGTAGATAACTGCCATCCCACTCATAGCCATTTTTCTTTAACCTTGTACATCGCATTTGGTTCCAAGTGACTTTCAGTTATGGCTACTAGCTGGAACAAAATCCACTCTCGAAGAAAAAGAATCCATGACTAAGAAGGATGTTGGGTCTATAATTGAATTTCCTGTTGGAGCTCTACCTCGGTGTAAGAATGTAATGGTCATGCTCACAGAAGTCTTCCATTCCTCGTGAATTCTAGTCTTACTTTATATGGGAAAATTTACTTCTTGCTATACACATCAGTCTTGGGTAACACTGGTACTTCCTTGAGAGATTTTATTCATTAGAAGAGGCTAAGTTATTCTGAGATAAATGACTCAGCAAAAGCTCAGTGATTACAATACAGGGGTCTCCAGCTCTGATCCATGTTATCTTCACTCTGGAGCCCCAGCCTTACAGAAGGTCTCCTATTGGGAACAGCACAGCACAAGAGAAAGAGAACGTGAAAGACCCCTACCTAGAAGTGATATCAGCAAGACAAGTCACTTAGCTTCATCTGAGTTCAATAAGGTGACAATACATTAGCCTCATTCAGTGAGGGGCAACAAGTGTTGGGAAACAATCCACTACAGATAAGTTCTTACTCTTTAAAGGCTGACAAAATTACATGCTTGAGCCTGAAAAGTTAAGGAGAAGACCCACCAAATACTTGCCTCTTTAGGGGACATCTTGGATGCCCCTGTAGTCAAACTCTGTTCTCTTTCAAGCTTCAACTGAACATCCTGATGTCTACTAACTACTAATGATCTATTAATGTGCTTTGTTAAATAAGTGATATTAATATACTGTTAAATGTTGTAGCTCCCCTGAAGCTGTCACTAGACAAGCTCTACAACTCTGTATCTTCAGAGAAGCAAGGGTGCCCTTTTCCGGGTGGAGACTAGGAAATACTCTTTCTGCTACTCCCTGTATCCAACAGCAAATCTAAATTAAATAACTTAGATTGTACTGGGGATCAACCTAACACGTAGTGGATTGCAGCCCGTCTCCATCTTCCTGGCCAGCAAATTCACCTACCAGCTATTAGAGTCTGAAATTTCTTGACAGTTCTAAGTTCTGAAAATGTACCTACTTATATTTCTATTTTAACTCACAGTGTTCTTGGTTACTAGGATATTTGATGTTTGTGTACAGTGAACACACTTTCCAGCTGTCCAATGCTTAAAGCTAAAATGAGGCCCAGCATACACTAAAAAAGGTCAGCTGATGCCATAGAATAGGTACATACAAGATATTGCACAAGAACTCTGAGGAACCACCTAGACGCCATCTCTTAACTACAAAAAAGAGGAACTATTTTGTTGATTCTATTTTCCATTTTAAACTTAAAAACGGCAAGAGGGTTTCTTCAGAAATATTTGATAAAACTGTATAAGAATATTAATAAGCTAATTTGTTTGTTGGGTAAAAGAAATAACCAACAAATTCACAAAAGAAAAACGAAAAAATATTAAATTATGTTTGACTTCATCAGTAATTGATGAAATATAAATTAAAATAATATTTTTTCAGTCTAATTAGCATAGAATTTTTTTATTTTGAATAGGTAATTCAAACAGGTGAATATGTGCCTATTGTATATAACTCAAAAAGCATAATTTCAATGTGAATCTCTCCAATATCACCTATGTTATATTCTTGTCAAAAATGATTAAGCTGAATCTAATCATGAGAAAATATCAGAAAAGCCCAGGTTATAGAACATTCTACAAGACAATTGGTTTGGGCTCTTTAAGAATACAAAGATCATCATAAAAAAAAACAGTGGGAGCAGGAATATTCTAGATTAAATGAGACTAAACAGTCTAATAGTTTAATCTAATTATAACTATATGCAATGTGAAATCCTTGATTGGGCCCTGGAATGAAATGGAGGAAAGGAAGGGAGGGAAGGAAGCTATATAGCTCTATAAAGGGCATTTGGGGGACAATTGAGGAAATTTGAATACGGATTGTATTTTAGAAACTATTATATTCATTTTAATTTCTTGGGAAAATAGTTTTGAGATTTTGTAGAACATCCTTGCTTTTGGGAGACACGTGCCAAGATATTTAAGAATAAATTATCATGATGTCTGCAAAGAGTTCACTTATTTTCTAAGGGTTCAGCAGCAACAACAAGAGATTCCAGTACAAGGCATTAATCACAATATAATTTAAAATAGTAAAATAATATTACAGTCTAAATGTCCATCGCTGAAATCTCTATATACTGAGGTTGTATATATTAAAATATCCTTATGCTTTTGGTTACATTTCCCGCAAGGAACATGTAGTATTTAAGGAGAGTTTTCCAAAAGGTGGCCTTTTCAAAAAACATAATTTTTAGTGTGATTTCCTTGAAATATAGGAAGTACCAAAGAACCACCAAACCTAGTGCAAGAATCAGTAAGTTTCTGAAGTAGCATTCCAATTTTTCACTGACCTATTCCTTCAGATTCAAGGATTCCATGCAAACAAACCCATTGGCAAAAATGAGATAAAGAAACCTAGATGATTTACACGACCCAAATTTTGGTTCCCGTAGTCAAAACAACGACTAAATAGGAAAGACAGAAATAAGAGGGTGAACAGCTTGGTATGTACTGTGCAGTTTAAGAAGGTTGAAATAATAAATTTGAAGTCACTTCCAGATATTCTGGAAGAGGTCAGCCAATAAGCATTTATCAGGTAACACCTTAGTAGCAAAATTCAAGAAATATTTGAGAAGATAATCATAAGGACAGAAAAATAAAGTGTTGAGGCATAAAAAGTTGTAAAGATGAACTTTTCGTACTACTCTTTTTTTTTCTGGGATCATTCCTGACACCCACATAAATCTCTCTCTGGATTCCTTTCTACTGTCCATGAATAACGATCTCATGTCATCTTTGGCATGTGTACATTGGTTACTGATTTGTTCTATCTCCCTGTTGCCAACAATAGGACGAGTAGAGAGAGTTGAGTTGCAATGTCTTAGGTCTATGAACGGGACCACTTGGAAAAGCAGTTTTCCTGTGGAACCTGTCCTCTCTAACTGAAACCTCTTCAACAAGACTGTTCATTCCTGATCTCCTGCCCCCTTGACACTGATCTGTCCTTAGAGGATGCCAATAGATTGTCTGTCAAATTTATATTAGAAAGCCATAGCATAAGGTCCCTATTTCTACACTGCACACAATGCTTTATGTCAAAGTTTGATAAACATGAAATCACATTTTCAAAGGTTAAAAAACAAGTGTCAGTCAGTCAAAAATAGTTGACCCCTGTGAGGGTCTCACTGGTTGACCTTGAACTCCTCCATGACTCTGAGGTCAATGATATGTCATTAGAAGAGGAATTTCTTGCAGATTTATGATAAGCTTACTTCTTTGACTATGATCTTGACATTAGAAACAGTTTTAAGTTGTCCATCTTCAAACACCTACCTGGTAAACGAAAACATAAAGCTATGAAGGGATCAATATTCCTTTCAATTGTGCAATGAACTAACAATGTTCATGCAATGAAATTGATGTTTATAGAAGTTGCATATCTGTGAGACAAAGAACCCTAAGATTTCAATAGAATCTAAGACAATAAAAGAGACAAGAAGGTAGAAGAAAAACAAAGAAATGTTCAGTATTTACCACACACTCTGTGTCCACCTCTATTTTATTTATATGTAACAGGAAAGAGTTAGCAGGTAGAATTATGCAAGCATCACCAAAGGTCTGAAAGATTTGTGAAGTTCGCCTTTTACTACATTATGGCTATGATATATTACTTAAATATTACTCTTATATTTATAACATGCACACAAATATATTAATTAATGCTGTCCAAAGATTGTCAGGGTCAGGTTTCAATGTCAAATACTAAAGGATTAAATACAACCCACGATAGTTTTTAATATCAAATACTAAGCGATTAAATATAATCCAAGACTCTGTTTGGATAGTAAAAGTGTCATGTACAGTTACTTACTCTCAAAATACAGTTCTGTCCTAAAAATAATGTTTTGTTGGCTAGTTTTATTTATTTGGTTGTTTGGTTTTCCCTACCTGAAAAAGACAGGGAAAAGAAAGGAATCAATCTGCATCTACTTTTCTTCAGTTTCTCTTCTACCAAAGTTATAAGCAATCAGAAAGATTTTAAACCAACGGCACAAATCTGTAGCAGACACTCACAGATGATTATAAAGAACATCCTTTTGTTTTTTTCATCCTTTGAACATTAAAAGTTAGCTGACTATCCTCCCAGGGATGCACAATGGACATAAAATAAATCTTAAAAATTCTCAATTATGATTTAAAAGAAGTGATATCCACTTAAGTATTCTGCACAACTACAAGGACATAAATATAGGCTGCTGTCTCTAAATATTTGTTAGGCTATGCATTTCAAGTGTTTTCAGCCATGTGATATTCTGTACTGTGTCTTTCACATCAGATGAAGTGTGACTGAAAATAATGCTAGGCAGCTTTATTATTACTAGCAAACACTGCTCTTTAACCTATTTGAGTTTCCAACTCAGATAATCAAGTTCATTACACTTTAGTGTCTATGGACATTTCCTTAATGCCATTTGTTAAGACTGGAGTAAAGATCGTCACTGGGGGGAAGACAGCCCTTAAACCCTATACTTAGTAACTTTAGACTCACATCTACTTGCAGGAGAAATACATGACAGATCTATTGTTCTGTATTAGCAGGACATTGTCCCAGTATATGAACACATGCAAACTACTCAGGAAGGCCTTTGAATATTTAAGGCAAGACACTAGTGGCTCATCCCAGTGGGAAACCGCAGAAAAGGGGAACCTGATTAAATTTAATGTCATTGTCACTTTTTTTCATTGCGAAGAATTATATAGGTAGCCATAGCTACCACACTGTTCAGACAGCATGACCACAATATTCCCCCTCAGAGGTTGGCGTCAAGGACTGAATTATTCACTCAAAGAATGTGATTCATTGCTGGATGTGGTTCTTACAAGATTAAAAGAGTCATCAGTATATAAAACGCACGTACATACTGTAGCGGCAAAAGTAAAACAAACCGCTGCAACATTTGATCACTGATTAGGGTTTGTAAGAACAATTTGTTAAAAATTATAAATATTTATTTTTTGAGTATAATTTGGACTATGAGACCAGGTCTCTCTTTTTTTCCCCATTTAAAAATCAATTTGAAGTTAAAAAGGTTTCCTATAAACTGTTAGGGGAGTTTAGAACAAGACCTTCTTATTCCTATTCCTTTTAAAAGGGAAGGCATTGGCTCAATATTTAATTCTATTTTTCTACAGTATGCAGCATCGCTGGGTAAGACCTGCTAATTCATAAAAGACTGCTTGTTCAGCAACAGCAAGGAAGCAGCGTAATAACCGAACAAGGTTTACAACATACATTCTCCTTTGTTGAAATGTAATTTCTCTTAAGTCTCTAAATTTACAATTTTCCTTGTCTTGGGCAAAATTTTTTAAGTGTGCAGAATCATTTCCAAACACATATTTTGCCTAGTTAATTCAAGTAAATATGTTTAAGTAAGGTTGTAGAAAATTTAAACTTCAGATAGTTTTCACTTACTCATCTAATTAAATAATCTTCTCTCTCATAGAAGAAAATATGCTATTACTTAGTTATCTATATTAAATTTCTTGGACTTGTTATCTTTTTTACTAAATCAGGCCCTGCTCTTTAAAAGGCAATATAAAAGTAAACACTAGCTGCTGCATCAAGTAGTCAACCAAGGAAGTAATTGGTGGCTTTTGATAAACTCTGGGGACTAGTAACAAGCTTTCACTTGCAGAATGTCAGTTCATCAGTTCAAACTCAGCCCACGTGGGCCTGACGGAAAGCCATGCCACCTGAGTGTCACTCACTGGAGTTTGTACTATGAACTGAAGGCAGACTCAGTCTGGTTAATGGTGGGCACAAGTCTACAACCCTGTGCCCACCATCATAATTGGCTCCCTCGCTTGAAGTCTCAGGAGACTGAATGGGCAATGGAATTTGAACTACCCACTCATTCCCGTCTCACCAGGGAAAGATAAAGGCTCCCTGGTGGGGCTACTTGGAGAAGCTGGTAATGATGCTATTGTGCCCTGGACCTGTCCTATAGATAAAAAGAGAGTTTTCCTCTGAATAAGTACACACTTATGCACCTTTAAAACACCAAATAATTCATTCTGCATATATAGGATTAAAGTACTGTTCTTGAACGATTGGCTTCAAAATAAAGAGGTAAATGAGCTTCTTTATTTGTATTTTAATCTACTTGGTAACAATTTTGTTGAAAATATTAATTGTATTGCAAAGAATTTAATTTGTACTCTAGTAAACTTAATCACATTATCTTCTAGTAAAATTTTATTTACTGAAATGAAATCACATCTAGAATCTTCTTAAATAAAATCTTATTCCACAGTATGAAAACATGCTAATGTCCAATTCAGAGATCATAACTTCTTTCTGTTTTAAAAACATCTCTATGAAGATTCTACATATTGATTATTCAAGTTAGATGCCTACAGAGATATTACTTTATTGAGAGTTGGGTTGGTTACCATAGAATTTCTGAGAAGACACTGTAAGCAGAGGAAGCTTTGGAGAGGCAACTTTGCCCCTGAAATACCAAGGGATATTTTCCTCCGTGAAAAGTTAACAATGTGCCTTCAACAATAAACCGACAATGCCTTTCCTGAGGCTTGTGGTGTGGTCACGGTGTTGATCTTGTCTTTTCTTCTTACTGTGCTCCCATACCAGAGACACTACAATGGTCATTCACAAAAACTACAGTACGGCGAAGTTTAAGATGCTTCTTCTGTAATGTTTCTTTCTTCCATCTGCAGCTGGGGGTTTACAGCTGCTGTCTTTTTTTTTTGGTTACCTGAATGGATTTCCGCTTCTTAACTGTACCAGCTTGCCATTCATTGTGATGATAGGTTCCATCAGAATATTTTAGTGTCCTTTGGCTTCTGAGTTACCTTTCACCCTTTAAACAGTTTTAAAGCAATTTTTGCTAATGTTGAAAATTTTCTTATTTAATGCCCTCAGTTATATTCCTTTATAATTATCTGAAACTCTCTCACATGGTGAAATGACTAATAGTTGCAAATAAAAATGATTGAGAAAGTTTTTAAGGCCTGTATGTAAAGGACTTTCCTTTTCAAAAATAGCTTAGAAGCAGAAAAGAGGTTATTAAAAATGGAATTACTTAACCACACTTTTTTGATATTTCATCTGTAAATTTTTATGGCATTTACAGAAATAAGGGGAAATGAGGCATAAAATAACTAGAATTAGGCTCTCTGCTTCTTAGTCTATATTCTATCTAGGACAAGCAATGGAAAAGACTCAATCCAAGGTCACTACTAGGATTGTTCAATATCAGATATTGAAACAACACAGACTTGACCTGAATATTTACAATAACAATAGTTACCATTTATGATGTCCTTACTACTTACTATGCACTGTACATATACTTTACATTATCATATTAAATTAATTTTCACATTTTCAAACCTATGAGGTGAGTGCAAATATGCCCATTTCACAAATGAGAAAACGAGTGATTAGACAGGCTAAGTAAATCGCCTAAGGTCCATAATGATCTAGGAGAATTTGAACTCACATCTTTCTGACTTCAAACCCCTTGCTCTTAAATGCTGCATTACACGCTCTCACCATATTTATATACGCAGTAGGATGTTTGTCAACTGTGGCTTTTTTGCTGAGAAAGATTCTCCCTGAGCTAGCATCTGTGCCAGTGTTCCTCTATTTTCTTGTATGTGGGACAGCTCCCAACTGTGGCTTTTTTGATAAACTATTACTCAATAGAGTAATATCCTCAATGGAGGATATCCCCTGGTATTTCTTATTATTGGCTTTGATTTGTTTTTGTTGACAAACTGAATACTTACCGAATGAGTGACCTTGGGTATGTCATCTTCTCTTCCTGATTCTCAACTCTCTCATCTCAAAAATGAGAGAAATGAATTAGATAAGTTTCTAAAAGTCTGTATTAGTTAGCTTCTGCTGCATAACAAACTATGCCAAAACTCAATGACTTAAACAAAAAACAACCATTATTAGCGCGTGATTTTGTGGGTGAGAAATCTGGGTTGAGTTCAGACCATGGTTCTTCTGCTCGTCCTGGCTGGTTTCAGTCATGTATCTAGGATAACCAACCATCTCACTTTGCCTGGGACAGACTTGGTTCCTGGGATGTTGGACTTACAGTGCTAAAACTGAGACAGTTCTGGACAAACCCAGATGAGTTGGCCACCCTATATATAACTGTGGTCAGGCGGTGTTCAAGACTTCACTCACATGTGTGGAGACTGGCTGGCTGTCAACTGAAGCAACTAGGTAAGTGAGGGACGAATATGACCATCCTGCCGGGCTTGTCCAGGTTCATTTACGTTGTGGTGGATATAGGATTCCCAAGAGCAGCAAGAGAGGCAAGTCCCAAAGAGCAAAGTCTCTATTTCTGTTACATTTGCTACTCTCCCATGGTTCAAAGCAAGTCACATGGCCCAGATTCAAGAAATGAAAAAATAGATTCCACCTCTTTATGGAAGGCTATACAAAGTCACACTATAAAAGAAAAAGAGGTATATAAAGGGATAGAAAGAATTTGTAACCATTTTTGCAGTCTACGGCAAGATCATTTCTAGCTCTGAAATCAGTATTTCTGTGCTTATCTCCATGCTCTATCCAAAAACATCCACGGGAGTAACAGAAGTTAAGTGACAGAAGTTACAGTCTACCTGTGGCTATTCTGCCCTGAGTAAACAATGTGGCTCGTTAACCTGTTCCGGGACTGCCTGTTCCACTTGGTGAGTTTGCTTGGACCCTTTAAGCGGGAAACAGACAAGGGTTAAATTTGCGATGATGATCTTTATATTATGTTTCTTCTCTTAACTTCTGTTACGATTAAATCTGAAAAGATATTCAAAACTGGGATTATATACACTGAGTAGCATTTCTATTTAATTTCAGCTGTGCATTGAAAGGGACCCCCCCCCAAAGGGTCAGTGACCCAAGACAGTCTAAACTGAGGGCAACCCAATAACAGTTGTTTCCCAAATTAGAAAGATCTTTGTGAAATGAAGGAGGAAAAAGGAAAGTAAGGAAGTGAGTTTCTCATAAAGGAAAATACATTGGGCTATTTTTATAAATAATGGATAAGTACATATGTAGCATATATCCATACATGTATAAATTTATGTATATTGTATATATAAGATATATCTTCCTTTCGTATTGCATTTGTCTTGTAGTTTATCTGACTTGCAATACAACAGTCAGACAAATAATGCAAACGAGTAAAATTGGAGAAGTAGTTTGGTGCAATAAAAAACAAAGAATGGAGGGGAACATAGCAAAATGGAAGCAGGTGTCCCATTTAGAGGATGAAACTGTTACTGACTTCTTGATCTATCTGATTATCATTTTCAGATAGAATTAGAGCCCAATGTTTCTTTTTGTTTTTAAAGAGAAACCAGAAATACACAATTTCTCAACTTTAAAATGTTGAAACCTGAATTTTTAAAAACTTTGTTAATAGTACAAGCTAAAAAAACTACATCCAGGGCCTAACTCAAGCCACAGCCACCAGGTTCCAGCTTCTAAAATAGTTGTCACTGTGGATTATTTCCTTATTTGCCAAAATATGAAGTTGTGACAAATATTTGGGGGAAATTTACTGGTCTGTAAGTTTTCCAAGTTTGGTGTATTTGTTAGATATTGCTATGTTACATATTACCACAAATTTAGCAGCTTAAAACAACACATCTATTGTCTCATCATTTCTGTAGTTTCAAAGTCCAGCATGGTGCACTGGTTGTCTGCTCATGGCCTCACTAGGAGGAAGTCAAGCTGTTGGCCAGCGTTGAGTCTCACCTAAGGTTCAGGGTCCTTTTCCAAACTTACTTGTTATTAGCAGAATTCAGTTCCTTGCAGTTGTAGGACTGAGGTCCTGCTTTCCTGCTGGCTGTAAAGTGGACTCATTCACAGCTCCCAGAGGCATCCCACAGTTGCCTAAGGTGGGTTCCTCTCCACAACGTGGCAGTTTGCTTCTTCAAGGCCAGGAAGAAAATCTCTCTATCTCTTTTAAGAGCTTGCCTGATTAGGTCAGACTCACCCCAAGTAATCTCTCTTTTGATTAAGTCAAAGTCAATTGACTAGGGACCTTAACTACGTCTGCAAAATCCCTTCTGCCATATAATGAACATAATCACAAGCATAACATCCGTCATATTCCCAAATTCCAGTCACATGCAAGGGGAAGGGATTATTCAGGATGTGTAGAGGAGATGGGAATCTTGAGGGCCGTCTCGGAATTCTGCCTACCACACACAGAAAACACTAGTTTAGAGAATTATGATGCTGTACGTCAATATACATGCAGGGAACATGTTTTGTGCCCTAATCCTCTAAAGAATTACCTTTACCAAGATGTACCATTTCTATTCTTTTGTTTTGTCACTTTCTTTTAATGAAAACTGATCTAAGATACAGTCTTTGAAAACTGTTTCTTCATGCTTTGTACAAATAACGAAATTATAGTCCAAACTATACTCTGATCTCCTTTAAGAGAAAAAGAGACAAAATAACAGTTGCGTACTCTTCCCATTTTATAGTCTACCTATTCAATTCCATAAATGTATGTACCTGTCCTTGTACCAATATCTCATCATTTTATTTTAACAGTATTCTAACATACTTCATAGTCTAGAAGGGTCTTGTTTTCAATTGATGTAGTTCTTTACAAAAAAATTCAGTGATAAAATGAATGATAATCATGGGGCTGGCCCCGTGGCCGAGTGGTTAAGTTCGCGCGCTCCGCTGCAGGCGGCCCAGTGTTTCGTTGGTTCGAATCCTGGGCGCTGACATGGCACTGCTCATCAAACCACGCTGAGTCAACGTCCCACATGCCACAACTAGAAGGACCCACAACGAAGAATATACAACTATGTACCGGGGGGCTTTGGGGAGAAAAAGGAAAAAAATAAAATCTTTAAAAAAAAAATGAATGATAATCAATTATTTTAATATTAGCATTTAATATTAGTTCACCAATGTATTCTCTTTTTTTCCCCCAATTTTCTACTTTCTTTGAACATGTTGTGTCTGATGCCTTATAAAGGTAACCTTACCAAAGTTTTGGAGATACAGTCTTATTCTTGCTTACATTCATAGTTCTCTAGAGGCGTTAGACCAATTTTAAAACCACAGAGCTGTTTATTTCTCTTACAGAATATTTCTACGTTGCATTTGTATAACCATATTCACTTGGCATTAACTCCATACTTTTACCACATGTACACCTCATCAGAGAAAAGATGCTGTAGGTAAAAGGTTTATTCAAATAACTGTAATTTATTTTGTTTTTAAATTTATTTTTATACCCTCTTAAAATTTAAAAATACAATAATCAATAATTATTAATAATTGAAATCTAAATATATATAAGAGAGTGTATAGATTATCAAGACGAATATTCCAAATGTGACTGTACTTCAAGCCTTTGAGTTCTCTAAAATTAAGATAGTCATCTCCTAATAATGATTTCCGGAGTATATTGAAGTTATCATATGTCTAAGATTCTGAGACATTCCCAATGAATTCAAATATTTACTCCCACCGTGTAGAAATAGATATTTCAGGTCTATGGCAGGGAAAGTATAGAAGGCAAGTCTGGAAGGTTTTGTGCCATAAAGCAAGGAAGTGCTCAAAGAATGATGGAGTTATGTAGAAAGAACACAAGTGCCAGCTTGAAGAGGCTCCCACTGACCAAATTTCACAAAATGTGAGCATCAGAAATAATTATAACAGATGAAATTGAGCAAAACAACTGAGTCCTTAGAGTTACTCGAAATGGTGGAGGAGACGGGAGAGGGCATGGAACACACGTCTTTACAGAAGAGTGACAAGTAATAAATGCCAAAGGATGATAGAAAAATCATTAAATGGGGAAACTAGGGAAGGTGCATATGGTTGTCGATTGAACAGTTCTTAGCTTTTCTCTGGGTTAGAAAATTTTTTAAATTAAAAAATAAATTAGGGGCCGGCCCGGCAGTTAAGTTCTCACGTTCCACTTTGGTGGCCCAGGGTTCACCGGTCCTGATCCCAGGTGCGGATATGGCACCGGTTGACAAGCCATGCTGTGGCAGGCATCCCACATATAAAAAGTAGAGGAAGATGGGCACAGATGTGAGCTCAGGGCCAGTCTTCTTCAGCAAAAAGAGGAGGATTGGCAGCAGATGTTAGCTCAGGGCTAATCTTCCTCAAAAAAAAAAATAATAATTAATTAGCAATGCAACAGCTAAACTATATTTAAGCCTAGCATCATACTTTGTTCCAGAAAATAAATTTTATTCCCTTTTGAGTTGGATACAGTTTAACTGATATCCAATTACAAACAGACTAGGAAACAAGGAAACATTCTAAGATGCTGATAAGGATTTTGGAGTTTTCTTGAGTAGCTGATATTCACGCTGTAGCTTTACTAGTTTGTTAAAATACTCAGAATTACAAGAACAACATATGTGCGTGCAGTCAAAATATAGTCCAAAAATATATCTGAAAGTCTAGCATAAAAAAATGCACTTGCACTACTTACAATTTTGGTTAAGATTCACAACATGGCACTTAATTAAAAGTTAAGGCAGCTCGGCAAAGGGAAGGTGGACGAGCTTTGGACTCAGCCAAGCCCAGTTTTGAATCAGGTTCTGCTACTTGCTATCTGAGCAATCTCACACAAATTATTTTCCTACTGAATCCTCAGTTTCCTCACCCATAAAGAAAATGGATATAATAATATCTGCTTCAGAATTATTTGAGGACCAAATGAGATAAATGTGTGGAGCATCTATCCCGGTGACTGGCACTCCGTGTAACAAGCACTGACCTGGGCCCAGGGACCCAGCAGTAAAGAAAACGGAGACATTTACCTTCTCCTCTTGGAGCTCATGGTCTCGAGGAGAAAAGAAAATAATCAGACAAATTACTACGTAATTACAACTTGTAAATGATGGGAGAATACGACAGGAGTGTTTAATGTACTCACAATAAACACTTTCTAATGTGTGTATACGCAGTTACACACGCCCACACTCACATATGCACACAGACGCATTTCCATGTAAAACTGAGCAGTCAAATAATCATTGGCAAATCCAGAATCAGCACTTGGGCCTTTCTCACTGGTAATCTAGCACTTCCTCTTTTACACACATGCTTTATAAAGCAGTGTTTACTGAGACGGCTGTATACCACCTACATTTACATCACAATTCAGTTTGTAATAAAATGTAAAAGATTATCAGTAGTGATTGAATCACAGGTCTGGAAGGAAACAGAAGACGTCTTACAGTGAAGCTATCACCTTCCGGGCAAGTTCTCACCTTAAAAGAAAAGTGTGAATCAGATATTCTCTTTTTTGTTTGTTTAAAATATATTTACTTCTGATACATACTACAATATGAACTTTGGAGGCATTATGCCAAGTGAAATAAACCGTACACAAAAGGACAAATATTGTATGGTTCTCCTTATATAAGGTACCTAAAATAGTTAAATTCATAGAGACAGAAATTAGAATAGTGGTTACCAGTGGCTGGGAAGAGGGCAGGCTGGAGAGTTATTATTTAATGGGTACAGGATTTCAGTATGGGATGATTTTAAAGTTCTGGAGATGGATAGTGGTGATGGCTGCACAACAATGGGAATGTACTTAATGTCACTAAAGTGTACACTTAAAAATGGCTAAGATGGCAAACTTTATGTTATCTGTATTTTACCACAGAATTGTAGTATTGTAGTACTGTATTGTAGTAAAATACAGATAACATAAAATTGACAAATATAAATAATATTTCATGCAATTAACATAAGCATGAAATTCTTAATATTTGTTATCCTTGAACAGGGATCATAGTGAAGAGGAATATTTGTAGTTTCTGTGTAATATATATCTCCTTTGTTTAAATTATTTATGTCTTACTTTTATAAGCTGTAATAAATTTTTTAAATAAAATTTACTTTCAAGGTTTCATCCCTATAACTATATAAATATGGCAAGATGGTATCCGTAATATGCACAAAAGATAATGCTGTCATACGAAAAAATTTTCCATTATATTTTCTTTACTAATGAAGGGTAAAGAACAATAATATAAGATGTAAGGCAACATAAACGGCTTTCGGGCACCGTAACACAAATATACCTCCAAGGATCCTCTTATGAGGGCCCCACCCTTCATACACGGTGGCTCCTGTTGTCAGGGCCGGGATAGGGAACACTTCTGTGCAAGCTAAGCCTGGACAAGTCTGCTCGGTGCTAATCCTCCAGGGGAGAGCTGCAGGTGGGCAAGGAATCAGAACCTGAGCATTAGACCTGGAGTGGGACAGAGAGAAAGGACTTAGAAGACCTAATGGTGATCCCATAAGGAAAGCAGGCATTTCACGTGTTCCTAGGTTCACCCACACGTTTTTTGGAGAACTTCATGAGAATCCCACTTCACAACAGGGTACTGCTTGAGATAAACATATTCTAATTCTGGAGATACTCAAGGTCAAACCTGGGGGAGTTTAGTCATACAGAGGATTTTTTCCTTCAGGGTAACTTTGAGGACCAGCCAAATCTTAAACTTAAGGGGTGATCTGCAAAAGACTTAGCTTCTGTTTTTCACCACTTTTGTAGGAAGATTATATAAAGTCTCTTGGTTGATCCTATTGACTGGGCACTCTGGGGGTGACAAGAGAATGTGGACAGTGAATAGCAATGGCAGAGAAATGTATCCCTTGACCAGGAAACCCAAAAGTCCATCTGAGCCCCCAAGATTTAGGCCTATCTTATCTCTAAGAAACATATAAAGTTCTTTATGAGTTTCCAAGTTCTTCCTTTGGTACTCAAGGGCCTGAAAGGAGGTGTGCAGACACATTAGGGAGTTATCAAATATTATTCTTCCAACAATTGTAATTATTCAAATTATTACCAAGTGAGAAATTTCTTCTACAGTATACACTTACACCTATAGAGAAAGTGAATACTAACATTATATTCCAACTTGAGGTCTTTTGTTTAGATAGTCTATTAATACTTCTGTGTTATTTAAGGATTTGAACAATGAACATATTCTATTAGAGTTTAAAATTTTTAAGATCTTGTTGATTGCTTAAGGAGAGTGCTCCACCCCAAGACACACACCAGGCCACCCCCTTACACTCTTGATCAATTTTTTTCTTTTGGAGGAAGATTCACCCTGAGCCAACATCTGTTGCCAGTCCTCCTCTTTTTTCCGCTTCAGGAATATTAGCCCTGAGCTAACATCTGTGCCACTCTTCCTCCACTTTGTATGCGGGATGCCTCCACCACATGGCTGATGAGTGGGGTAGGTCCACACCTGGGATCCACACCTGCAAACCCAGGCTGCTGAGCAGAACGTGTGGAACTTTAACCACGTGGCCACGGGGCTGGCCCCCTCTTGATCTAATTTTTAACAGGATCCAGATCTAAACACATTTCAATCTTCATCAACACACATTAGTTCATCTCAGCTCTAACTTGGGAAAGGAATTCTTGAGGACTTCGTGCGTTACTGTCCACAGTGCCTATAATATGCAGATCATATTCTCAATGCTCAAATACGTTCACTGCCTGGCAATTTTTTTCTAGATGACTTCTGACACAAGTACAGTTTCTTTGAAAATGGGAGGGGTGAAGGTAAAGTTTGTCTTTAAGGCAGTCTGTTTACTCTTAGAATTCAATGGAAGTAAATTACAGTACAAATTACAGTATCTTTACCATAGTAACATCATTCAGACAAGGGTAAAAAATGTTTTTTGAGGGCTTAGTCTCTGGGTTTCCTTCGCCTGTAACTAGCCCTTTGATCTTTCAGTGCGTACTCTTAGAGGCAATCATAAAGAAACTAGAATGAACATCAGTCTCTTCTTAGAGTAGTTTCAGGAGGTGTCAAACATTGCTATCTTGTTTTGTTTACTTGAGCCCTTTTACAAAGCTACATTTTGGTTGATCTATTTCTTCTAGTTTCCTTTGGAAAGTTGCCACAAGTTGTGTACGTTTCCCAGTGAATGGAATCTCCAACAATAGATGCTACGTACATGGGAAAAAAATACTCGAAAAAAATGTGAAACGATAGGAATTTATTTGAATACCTTCTGTTATAGATATACAGATTTTCTAAATTGACAGCTCAAAACAGTTTTGTTGATTGGACTGTTTGTTGTTTTCTTTTTTGTTGTTTAGTTTGGAGATTTGTTTGGTTAGTGTTTTTCCTCCCCTATAGAATTTATTATTTTCTTCAACAAATTGACCTGTAAATTTAGTCAATCTTATGTCAATTATCAAGAGAAAGAAAAAAAGACAGACTTTCACATAGGTTACATTAAAAGAGATTTATCTGGAAATTAACCCTCAAAACACATTAATTTAAAAAAGAAAAAAATTGCAGACCAACTGGTAAATACACTAGTTACTCCAGCAGCTAAAGTCAGCTTAACTGTGATTTTTAAAATTCACTGCAGATTCCTTGGTGATCAGGTATAGTGATCAGATCCTCCAAAGATCTTGAGAATAGGGAAAACGTAATGCTATAAAGTTGTAACTGTCCCAGGGAAGAATTGCTCAGGTGACTAGTAATCTGGAAGAAGAGAACTGGCCTCACACTATCACATGATTAAGGTGTGTTATTTGCTTTTTATCACCAAATGCTGATCTCAGATTACATTCTCGTGAAGATGCCATAATTGACAATTCACAGGTAGGTACGTCAAATACTGTGATTCGAGCTGAGTATCAGGATTCTGAATACTCGGTAGTCCTTTCAGGTTTGTCTCATAGCATAGGGTAGGAGTTCATGAGATAGTGCCTTGTACTGCATCGTTTACTGCATTTGATCCATGTCATTATTGAATTCGACCTACTGAAAATGTCAAAGAAAATGGAAAGATCTTTATTTTTCCAGTTTTAATAGTCTCTGAAAACAAAGTAAAATATCAGTGCCCCTAAATATAATTCAATGACAGTTTCATTCAACACTGTCTTCTAAACAGTTCAATTGTGACTCCTCATTACACTTTTAGAAAATTGGATTTTTTCCTGTATTTTCCTGATAGAGGAACAGAATAAACATACATGAAAAAAAGAGCATGTAATTTAAAAAATTAAATGATGGAAAGGACAAATGAAGCCATCTTTAGCTGCCAAAGACAAAAAAAACTCCAAAATGACTTGATCTTTAAGTCAGTAACTATAAGTTCCCTATACCCCTGCCAAAGGATCTCAACAGCACTTTACAAGCTACACTACTATGCAAATTTTGGATGATTAGGCATATTGATGGAGGAGGGGCATCAGAGAGAGAATGTAAGAGAAAAGACAATGAGTTAGGGTCCTGTGACCAGATAAAATTGCATCTGCTTGAGGCTTGCCGAACTACTGCTCTACTCTGCAAAGGAAGTGTGGCATCTAGTGGACGTTTCGTTTCTGCAATGCCTTCCTGTGTTTTGCAGAGAAGTGGATGTGGTATAGGTTATATCTTTATGGTTTAACTGTTTTGTTGTTGTTGTTTTAAATAAGCCGTGTTTTCATTCTATGCTGAGTGTGATTTTTTTTCACTAATTTGACAATAAAATTCCTTTCGGCTCATATGAAAAAAATTATTTAGAATCAATAGTCCTACAAAGTGATTCTTATCTGTGTGCTTACTGTTTATTTTGAAAAATATTGCAATATGAGATTATTAAATTGTATTAACCTGAAATAAAATCCTTTTTGTTTTTCTTGGAATATTACATTTCACAAAGTGATTTAAGAAAATTAAAATGAAAAATTAATACGAAAATGTATTGCTTCATATCATGAAAATCTTCTACAAATCAGAGATTTCAAGTAATAACAGAGATAATGAACTTGAAATTCATACTGTTCTAAGGTACATTTGACTTTATTTTGAAAAACAGCATTTTCAAAATAAGATATTTTAAATTACAAATTACAGATGAATTTCAGGCTTTGTTGATTTTACTTATTCACTGATAAAATAAAAGAGTTAGACATGTTTCCAATAAAAATTTACTTCTGAATATTCATCATGATTCAAAATACATTAACTTACTACATTATAAAGGTATATTTCAAAATTCACCTCTGTTTTCATGTCAAATCAGTCAAGTGTTTTTAAAAACTTATAAGTGTACAACTTAGTATTTATTAAAAGTTGAACAATTTCAAAATAGTTTAGTGCTTTCTATCAATTGACTAAACTTTCAAGTGATCAAAGACTCTAGACAACCTTTGGCTCTACTCTAAAATATTATTGGTCTACTATTGATTCCTCAACGTTTCTATAGATTTGCTCATATATCCTGATAGAGTTGCCCTTTTACCAAGAGGGAACTTTGAGAATAATTTGTGAATTTTGGTAGGCAGTCTGAAATGGCTTGGGTGTCTTGCCACTTGGGGAAATAGAAGCATAAACTTCTGTTCATGGTTTGGTCCCCTCTAGCGGACATCAGGTAACACTGTAAATCAAAATTCTCAGATAATAATCCAATGGTCAGTCAAGTAATAGAGAGTAGTTGTAGGTTCAGCTGAGGGAACTGAAGCAGTCATGTTCCTGTGACATGTTTGAATCCTACACTTCACATTTGGTATCTAACCATCCGGTATTCAAAATGTGGTTGAAAGACATTTAAATAATCTGTGAATCCATGAAGAAAATTACACATATCCAAAGTTAATATCTTGATGATTTGAAAAATATTGAAATAACACATTTATGTGGAAACTTTTTTCCTCTTTTATTTCCAAAGTAAATAAATAAGTAAATAAGTAAGTAAGTAAATCATCCATATTTTGTTCCATGAGACTTTTGTAAATTTGAGAGCAAACCTCTTCCCACTTCCTAAAAGATACCTCACTCTTAATATTCTGCAGTGGCTTATAAAGTGTGCAACAGTATTCTTAAAGGGAAAGCTCTTCTTTCCCTTATAATGATACACTTCAGCATATAATATTCCTTCCATGAACGCATGAGAAAATAAAATGGAAAGAATCAGTGAATTTTTAATGTAATATTTGTGCTTAATAAAACTTGTTCTTCATAAAAAGTTTAATAAAACTTTGAAAAAAGAGAGAGACAGGGAAGGGGAAGGAGAGGAGAGGAGAGACATGAATAAAATTGCAGTGCAACCTCAGAGAAAGGGAAATGCCTCGGTCTGGGCATTTCAGCGTGGCACTATACAAATAGCGATGGCAAAATACGGCAATTAACACTAATGCATTCCACACACATAGCTGCAAATGGCTTTAGTACCAGTCACGACAGGGTTTCTGCCAGCATTAAATGTGAACGTTTTCCGTAATGTCTAAAGCACTACACAAATGTAAGGTAGTGCTATTAGAATTGCTGTTTTTAGCAGCAGGGATAGTAACTAAGACAGAGTCTTTCTTACAAAGCAGCAGACACAGCTGTGACTGGTGTATATACATCTCTTCATTTAATCCTCACAACAGCCCTACAAAGCGGGCTCTATTTGATCTTTATTTTACATAAGAGGAAAATGAGACAAATAGGTTAATTGCCCAAAGCCACACAGTTAGGAAATGGTAGAGTAAGCTTTTTCGCCAATAATCCTCACTCCTAAATCTGTATGCTTAACCTCTGAAGCTCTTGAAAATAACTTTAGTGATGCTAATAGTAGGAATAGCAGTAAGAATCTGGCAAGCAAGCATACTAAGTGCATATAGTAGAGCCAAATAATTATGACCTCAATTTTGGCAAATTCTACTTCAAAATTACAAGCATCACTATCATGCATTTTAGATGTTGATATTGTCATTTAGATTTATTTTTACATTTGAGAAAACAAGCAGCAAAAGTTGCCCATTTGCAGAATCAGCTTGTTGCTACAGATGAATATTTAGAATGAAAACAGAAAAATGACAAGGCTCTGTACTAACCTGTAACAAGAAAATAATGTATTTAATCCAAGATATTCATTTATTCTTTTTTAAAAAGTTTTTTTTGTAAATAGTGAGCCACTTATAACCTTTCAAAGGCCCTGGATTAAAGGGAGATTTACCTTTTTCTTTAAAAACAGCTTGCATGTAAAGATTTGGAAGTTCCCCAGTTTTGGGTGATGAAAGGTGAGGGTTTATACAAATGTATTATTCTTCAGGGATATTTGGAATTGGATGAGTTATAGCAAACATTAAATAAATAATACCAATTTCAAGGTGCTTCTTGTAGTTATAAAAGGTCAAAGTATCATGTCTGCCATAATAGTACCATTGATACATTTTAATACCAATCTTTGTAGTATTCACCATCATTTTGCACACAATGACTAATTAATTTAGTTCTATCTTCTGTAATAATGTTAATTTTAGTGGTATTATTTGATATGAGGAAATACAGCACTCAAATCACATGAATTTCTTAAAGCAGAAAAGATAAAAATGGATCTTCCAGAAATTTCCTCTTTTCAATTGATATGTTTCTGATTGCTATACAAGTGGGATTTTATATTTTTAATAGACCTCAAAAACATAAATACTAATATATTAGAGCCAATACCAAAAGTATCCAAATAGAGTAGGTATTTCAAAGAATTAATGACCCTTGAGTAATAAAAGAAGTTAATAGAAGCAACAACAATGAGGTACCCCAGAACTGCTTAAAGTGTTTTAAGTTATCTTATTTCATTGATTCTCACTGTGGCTTCCATTCCAGCACATAATCATCACCAGGATACTTGTTAGAAACACAAACTCTCAGGCCCACATCAGAGCTACTCAATCTGAAACACTGGAGGTGAGGCTCAGCAACTAGTGTTTTAATAAGCCTTTCAGCTGTCTAATTTAATCTTCACAATGACCCTATGAAATGAATAATTTCTATATTTTGTAAACAAATGTTAACCAACATCCTAATGGTACCAAAAGAGGGAGAGAGATCCAGCTCTTTGCTATCTACAAAGGACACATTTTAGATTCAAAGACACAAATAAGTTTAAAGTAAAAAGATGAAATAAAGATATAATGTGCAATGGATAACCATAAGAGAGCTGTGGTGGGTACACTAATATTGGACAGAATAGACTTTAAGACAAAAAATATTACTAGAGCCAAGAATGGCATTTTAAGATAAAAGAGTCAATTCATCAGGAAGATATGACAATTATAAACATATATACATCCAACAACTGAGCCCCAAAATACATGACACAAAAAGTAAAAGAATTGAAGGGAGAAATAGACAACTCAAGAATAATAGTGGAGGGTTTAATACCCTACTCTTAATAATAACAAGGGGTAGAGCAACCAGACAGAAAATCAACATGGATATAGAAGATCTGGATAACGTTATCAACGAACTTGACCTAATTGACATCTATGGCACACTCCAGTCAAGAGTAACAGAATAACTCTGAAATGCACATGGAACATTCTCCAGGACAGACTATATGTTAGACCATAAAGCAAGTCTCAATAAATTTACAAGGATTGACATCATACAGAATATGTTTTCTGACCATAAAGGAATTAAATTAGATATCAAACAGGAGAAAATATGGAACATCTACAAATACTTAGAAATTTAAAAATGTACCCTAAATAATCTATGGGTCAAAGAAGAAATAACAAATATTAGAAAATATTTTGAGCTGAATAACAATGAAAACAACATATTACAATTTATAAGATGTTGCTAAATCAGTATTTAGAAGGAAATATATAGCTGTAAATGTGTATATTAGAAAAACTAAATAGACATAACAAGTAAAGAAATTGAATTAGTAATTAAAAATCCTCACACAAAGAAAAGCCCAGGCCCACATGGCTTCACTGATAAGATCGACCAAACCCTTCACAAATTCTTCCAGAAAATAAAAAAGGAAGTAACAGCTCATTCTATGAGATAAGTATTATCTTCACATTAGAAAAGAAGAAGAGCTGGTCAGAAAAAGAGAAAACACAAACTACCAAAATCACAAATGAAAGAAGGGACATCACCAATGATTTTACAGAAATTAAAATTATCATAGGGGAATACTGTGAAAAACTCTATGCCAACAAATTGGACAACTCAGATGAAATGGACAAATTCCTAAAAAAAGATAAAAATACTGTTATTGAAACTGACTCAAGAAAAAGAGAAAATCTGAATATGCCAACACAAATAAAGACATTGAGTCAGTAATTTGAAATCTTTGCACAAAAACAAAGCTCAAGCCTAGATGGCTGCACAGATGAATTGTACCAAACGTTTAAAGGAAGAGTGCCAATCCTTCCCCAACTCTTCCCAGAGATGGAGGAGAAGGGAACACTTTCCAACTCATTCTATAAAACCAATTTTATCCTGATACCAAAGCCAGACAAAGATATCACAAGGAAACTACAAGCCGATATCCCTCATGAATATACACACAAAAGTCCTCAACAATATATTGGCAAACCAAATCCAGGAACATAAGAAAAAGGGTAATGTAGCATGATCAAGTGGGATTCAAACTTGGAATGCAAGGTTGGTTTAGCATCCAAATGGCAGGTAACGTAATATCTTATTAATAGAATAAAGAACAAAACACACACAATCCTCTTAATAAATGCAGGAAAGGCATTTGACAATCCACTGATGATAAAAGCAAAAAGAAACAAATAAACAACAACAATAAAAAAACCCTTGACAAGTTAAGGATAGAAGGGAACTTTCTTAATTTGATAAAAGAAATTCATGAAAAACCTACAGCTAACACTTAACGATGAAAGACTGAATGCTTTACCCCTAAGAACAAGGCAAGGATGCTTGCTCTCGCCACTTCTATTCAACATTGTACTGGAGATTATAATCAAGGTAATCAGGCTCTATAGACTAAATGTTTGTGTTACCCCAAAATTCATGTATTGAAATCAAATCCCCAATGTGACAGCATTTGAAGGTGGGGTTTTGGAGGTTAGTGCTCTTATAAAAGAGACCCCAGAGAGCTACCTCCACCTTCCCCCATGTGAAGACAGAGAGAGAAGATGTCTGTCTACGAACCAGGAAATCGATCCTCATCAGACACCTAATCTGCCAGAGCCTTGATCTTGGACTTCCCAGCCTCCAGAACTGTGGCAGATAAGTTGTAGTTTAAGCCCCCCACTTTATGGCATTTTGTTACAGCAGCCCGAAACAGACTAAATAAAAGATGTCTTCCAGAGAAAGGAAGAAGTAAAAAAATGGTCTTTATTCACAGGCAACATGATCTGATATGTAGAAAATGCCAAAGGATCCACAACAAAACTACAAGAACTAATTAATAAGTTCAGCAATGTCATGGGACTCATCAATATATAAAAATCAATTGTAGGGGCCGGCCCCATGGCCTAGTGGTTAAGTATCTCGCACTCTGCTGCGGCAGCCCAGGGTTTTGCTGGTTCGGATCCTGGGCGTGGACATGGTACCATTCATCAGGCCATGTTGAGGTGGCGTCCCACATGCCACAACTAGAAGGACCCACAACTAAAATATACAACTATGTCCTGGAGGGATTTGGGGAGAAAAAGCAATTAAAAAAACAAGCAAACAAAAGATTGGCAACAGTTTTTAGCTCAGGTGCCAATCTTTAAAAAAAGAAAAATCAATTGTACTTCTAAATACTAAAAGTGATTAACCCAAAAATGAAATTAAAAAGACAATTCTATTCACAGTAGCTTCCAAAAAATCAAATATCTAGGAAAAAAATTAGCAAAAGAAGTACAAGACGTATACACTGAAAACTACAAAATATTGCTTAGAAAAATTAAAGAAGATCTAAATTATAAGAGAGACATTCCACGTTCATCAATTGGAACAAGAATATAAACACAGCAATTCTTCCCATACTGATCTGCAGATTCAACATAATCCTAATCAAAATTCCATCAAGCTTTTTTACAGACGTTGACAAGCTGATCCTAAAATTTATACAGAAATGCAAAGGACTCACAATAACAAAAAAAAATCTTGAAAAAGAACAAAGCTCACACTATTCCATTTCAAAATTTTCTGTAAAGCTACAGTAATCGAGGCTGTGTGGTTGGCACGAGGAGAGACACATAGATCAATTGAATTAAGTTGAGAATCCAAAAATAAACCACAAAACTATGATCAATTAGTTTTAGACGAGGGTGCCAAGACAATTCAATGGGGAAAGGGTAATCTTTCCAAAACTTGGATCTCTACATGCAAAACAGTGAATTTACACTATTAACTAACACATTACACAAACGTCAACTCAAAATTGATCTTAGCCCTAAACATGAGGCTAACTATGCATAAAGTAACTAAAACTCTTACAAGAAAACATTACAAGAAAATTTTCATGACTTTGGGTTAAGCAAAGATTTCTTAGCTACAACACCAAAAGTGTAATCCATAAAAGAAAAACTGTTAAATTGAATATCAAATTTTAGAATATTGCAGTACAAAAGATGCCATTAAGAAAATTATAAGACAAACCACAAATTAAGAGAAAATGTTTGTAAATCATATCTGATAAAGGACTCCTATCCAAAAATATATATATATATTTAAAGCACTCTAGCAGCTTAATGACAAGAAGACAAATAAGCCAGTTAAATAGGCAGAAGACTTGAATAGATATTTCACCAAAGAAAATATATGAATGGCCAATAAATATATGAAAAAAGTAAATTAGCTGTCAGCAAAATGCAGATTAAAATCATTTCACACCCACTAAGATGGCTATAATAAAAAAGACAGAAAATAACAAGTATTGAAGAGGACATGGAGAAACTAGAACCTTGAAACTGTAGCCACTTCAAAAAACAGTTTCGTAGTTTCTTTAAAAATTATACATAAACTTACCCTACAGCCTTGCATTTCTGCTTTCAAGTATCTACATCTGAGAAATGAAAACATATGTCCACACAAGGACTTGACAAGGAATGTTTACAATAGCGTTATCCGTAATTGCCCAAAGTGGAAAATTCCAAATGATCATCAGCCGATGAATGGGTAAACAAAATGTGGCATGTCTATATATCGGAATTCTATTCTGCAATAAAAAGAAGCAAACTACTGAAATGGAGGAATCTCAAAACATTTTGCTAAATGAAAGAAGGTAGCCACAAAAGACCACATATTATCAGATTCTGTTTATGTGAAATGCCCAGAAAAGTCATATCTATCGAGAAAAAAGAGTAGGCTAGTGCTTGCCTGGGCCTGGGGGGTGGGGATTAATTGCAAATGGGCAGAAAGGAGCTTTGGGGGTGATAAAAATGTTGTAAAATTGGGTTGTGGTAATGGTTCCATAACTCTGTAAATTGACTAAAAGATCATTGAATTGTACACTTAGAACGGGTAGATTCTATGGTCTGTAAATTATACCTCAATCAAGTTGTTAAAAAAATTATCCCCTTTAAGGTATGGGCCTGGGGTTTAAATTTAGGACTAACTTGTCTTCAAATCTGTATTCTCTTTTACGATGACTTAATTCCATAAAAAATAGAACTTTTAGATTCGGAGGTAGCTGAAAATAAAATATTTCAGCAAAAGTTGCCTTCCGATAACAATTGACTTGTGAGGCATTTTTTCACATTTCCTTGCCAAAATATTTGCCTTTAATAAAAATTGTGATTAGTCAATGATAATTTGCAAGTTATTATCCTTAATTTGCTAACAACCTTACTAACAAAAAGGCATAAAAAATTCTGGAGTTCAAAACATGGTATACTTTGAAAAGTGCTTTGTTTTCCTCTCTTCAACAAAGTAACAGATTCTATCAGTAGCCGGCTCAGCCTCTGATTCCTACTCTCTCCTTCTCACTTCTGGGAGCCAGAGCATCACAGGCTGAGAGTGAGTCACCTTATCCAACACCTGCATAAAGCAGGATCACCCCGATACTAATCCCACTAAGATTTTTATCTAGCTCATTTTTCTACACCTCTAATGATCCTGGTTTAATAACAAAATATGGCAATATATCAGAAAAACACAATTCCTTTACAAAAAATAATAGGAATTGTCCTATGTTTCACAAAACAGAGTAAAGCAAATTTCTTTTTTTTTCTCCCCAAAGCCCTAGTACACAACTGTACATCCTAGTTGTAAGTCCTTCTAGTTCTTCTATGTGGGACGCTGCCACAGCATGGCTTGATGAATGGTGTGTAGGTCCACGCCTAGGATCTGAACTGGTGAGCCCCTGCACCACCGAAGTAGAGCACCGAACTTAACCACTATGCCACCGGCAGGCCCCAAGTAAAGCAAATTTCTAACCCAATATTTGTGACATTTGTTCCAGATGGTCTTTCTCTTTTTGAAAGTTTCCAGAAGCTCTATGCCGAAAACTCTTCCCATGCTCCCTTCCTACTACACACCCTTTGCCTAGTTAAGCTCTAGTCCTCTTTGTGGTCTTAGTTTAAAAGTTTCTTCATTTAGTTGTTCATTTACTTAAAAACAAAAAAATTACCAAATGCATACTAGAGGCAAGGTGCTCTGCTGAGTCCTGAGAAGAAGTAGGGGAAAGAAACATTGCAACCTAAAACAGACATATACCCACATGATCACTAAAGGATGAGTTCTTTGAGGGGACAGTGCAGGTTAGAAGGGGAAAACCAGGGGCCAGCCCAGTGGGGCAGTAGTTAAGTTGGCGCGCACCACTTCCACAGCCTGGGGTTCACAGGTTCAGATCCCAGGCACAGACCTGCACACTGCTTATCAAGCCATGCTGTGGTGGGTGTCCCACATATAAAATAGAGGAAGATGGGCAACTTCAAAGAGCCACACCAGAAACCTGCATGTTATGGGGACCAATGATTGCTAATAAATGCAAAAATAAGTCTGAGAGTAAAAACAGTAAAGTGTATTTAATCTTGCGTCTCTACCCTGAAGTCTAACAGGGGACCTCTTAAAAGTTCTATTTTTTTCTTATCTCACTTTGAGAGATGAGAATAGGAGGGAGGACAAATGCCATCATGTTTATATTTTGTTTAAGAAAGCAGAATTAGAGTGAATTGAAGATTAAAAATATCTGATTTACATGGGGAAATATCATGTTTGGAATCACTTCAAAATCATTCAACAGAAAGGGTTAAAAATGAAGTTGGTGGCGCTGGCCCCATGGCCAAGTGGTTAACTTCGCACGCTCCACTGCAGGCGGCCCAGTGTTTCGTTGGTTCAAATCCTTGGCGCGGACATGGCACTGCTCATCAAACCACACTGAGGCAGCATACCACATGCCACAACTAAAAGGACCCACAATGAAGAACACAGAACTATGTACTGGGGGGCTTTGGGGAAAAAAATAAAATCTTTAAAAAAAATAAAAAATAAGTGAAGTTGGTAATTGCTGAAACTGGATGTTGTGTCCATGGGTGTTCATGACACTATTTTCTATTTTACATAAATTGGAAATTTTTCGTAATAAAAAGCTTAAAAAATCCATATGGATTGAGGAAGTAGACATTCTCTCACACACTATTAATGAGAGCATAAATTGTCATTTATGTCTTTTAAAAATTAATGTGGAAATAACTGTTAAAATTTAAAATCTTCTGCACAGGAAAGGAAACCATCAACAAAATGAAAAGGCAAGCTACCAAAGGGGAGAAAATATTTGCAAATCATATATCTGATACATGTGACAAGAAATTTTCACATATTGAGGTATATTGGGTAACTATTCGGGTTCAAAACTGATTCGATTTGAACCAAAAAGCCTGACTTATGGCTTATCAAACATACATTGTACATCTGCTTAACCGTTAAAGTAAATAACGCACTCTCTTAAGAATGCATACTTCCCCTCCCTACGCCCTATTGGTAATGCCCTATTGACAACACCTGGATTAGTCCCTTTCCTGACATCACAGTCATGTTGACCTGCTAATTTGCAACTGAATACCTTTGAAAACGTATCCTGGGTGTGTTTAATGTATCTTCTTTGCTCTAAAAAGATATAAGACTGTACTGACACCCATGCTTCTCCAGAACACCATCTAAGGCCTTTCCAGGTTGTGATCCTCACTCTGGCTCATAATAAACTCACCCCAATTTTGATTTATAGGTTGTTTATGGATTATTTGCATTGACACAGGGTTAATATCCAAAATATATAAAGAACTCACACAACTCAACAGCAAAAAGAAAACCAATCTGATTAAAAAGTGGGCAGAAGATCCACATAGATATTTTTCCAAAGAAGAAATTCAGATGGGCAAGATGTACATGAAAACACGCTCAATTCACTATTAATCAGGGAAATGCAAATCAAAACCACAATGAGATATCATCTCACGCCTGTTAGAATGGTTATTATGAAAAAGACAAGAAATAACAAGTGTTGGTGAGGATGTGGAGAAATGGGAACCCATGTGCACTGCTGGTGGGAATGTGAATTGGTGCAACAACTATGGAAACTAGTATGGAGGTTCACCAAAAAATTAAAAATAGAACTACTATATGATTCATCAATACTGCTTGTGGGTATTTATCCAAAGGAAGTAAAATCACTATCTCAAAAAGGTATCTGCAACCCCATGTTCATTGCAGCATTATTTACAATAGCTAAGACGTGGAAGCAACCTGAAAGTCCATTGATGGATGAATAAATAAAGAAAATGTGGTGTATATGTGTGTGTGTGTGTGTGTGTGTGTGCGTGTGAGTATATACACACAATAGAGTATTATTCAGCCATAAAAAAGAAGAAAATCTTGCCATTGACAACAACAGGGATGGATCTTGAGGGCATTGTGCTTAGTGAAGTAAGATAGAGAAAGACAAATACCATTATGATCCTACTTATATGTGGAATCTTAAAAAAAAAAAAATGAACTCATAGATACAGATAACAGATTGGTGATTGCCAGAAGCAGGGGGTAGGGGGTAAGTGAAATGGATGAAGAGGATCAAAAAGTACAAACTTCCAGTTACAAATAAGTCCTGGGGATGTAATGTACAGCTGGGTGACTATAGTTAATAACACTGTATTGTAGGGGCCAGCCCAGTGGTGCAGCGGTTAAGTTCACACATTCTGCTTTGGATGCTCGGGGTTCGCCAGTTCAGCTCCTGGGTGCGGACATGGCACCACTTGGCAAAGCCATGCTGTGGCAGGCGTCCCACATATAAAGTAGAGGAAGATGGGCACGGATGTTAGCTCAGGGCCAGTCTTCCTCAGCAAAAAAAAGGAGGATTGGCAGATATTAGCTCAGGGCTAATCTTCCTCAAAAATAATAATAATAATAATAATAATAACACTGTATTGTATTTTTGAAAGTTGCTAAGTGAATAAATCTTAAAAGTGCTCATCACACACACAAAAATTTGTAACTATGTAGTGATGGATGTTAACTAGACTTATTGTGGTGAACATTTTGCAATATATGAAAATATTGAATCACGTTGTTCATCTGAAACTAATATACATGTCAATTATATCTCAATTAAAAAATAATTAAATTAAATTAAATATATGCGTGTCTTTTGACTCATCAGCCCAGTTTGAAGTCTAACCTACAGAAATAATAACATTAATATTTATGTATTAGGATGTTCACTCTACCACCAGTGGCAAAATCATGGAAACCTAAATGCTCATTAAATAGACCAACAGTTAAGAAGACCAAGGAATACTATAGTCATCTTTGTCATGAGGTAGATTCATATATACTAACCCAGAAAATGGTCCATGTTAGATCATTAAATGGTTTTTTTTTTAATTGCAAGCCAATTGATTGGCATCATGCATGTGTCTATTATATACTGGTGCGTATAACTTCGGGAAAAAAGTTGAAAAGGATTCAATCAAATGTAGAGTGGTTTTAATGAAGTACACGTTTGCTTTCATCCCTTATTGTAAATACTTTGTATTTTCTTAAGTAGTGGGATTATAGGTGGTTTTTATTTGTTCTCCTTAAAATCACACACACTTAGTGGCAAAGCTGAGCGACAAAGCCCAGCAGTCTGGCCCCGCTTTTAACTGCTCTCTAAACTGCCCTTATCTGGAGCAGTATGTAAAACACAAGCTAACAATCTTAGAATTTTATTTAGTTCTTACTTAGCACACCCAGAGTCACCATACATTTCTGATTCCAAATCCCTCCTACCTTTAATGAGTCGAGTGCCTTTTGTTTCGCAAAGTCTTGACCCATAACATTTCAGGCCCTGGTTATTCTTTCAGAGATCTATCTACAGGACAGAAAGAGCAGAGAACTACTTACAGAGCTTTAAAATAAATCATTGTTAATTGTGGTGCCCTTAAAATTACAACAACTTAGTTTGGGCATGTAACTAGGCCAATTATCTTGAAAATGCTACTGAAACTTTCAGTAAGCAACCACTCTCCTGGCCTCTTTGCCTGGCACCCCTGCCAGGTTCGGAGCTTCTGTTTTGAAGCACAATAACGTCCTTGTTGCAGAGCCACAGGTAAAAAGCGCTCTTGCTCAAAGGTGACAGGATGCCTTCACCGCTAATCTCAGGATGCCCCCGCCCCACCCTCTAGAAGTTCTTAGACTATAAAGGTTCTCTTGTACATGCCTGTTAAAACCAAGTCCTTTAGCCCTGTTCTTGTCTGTCTCTTCCCACCTCCTTCGCAACTTCTTCCTTAAGGCGTTTTATTTAAGTGGAGACACTAAGTTAAGGAAAGGTGACAAAGAACATTTTCTTGCCTATCCAACTAAAGGAATCCTCTTGAAATGAATTGAGATGGGATTAGTGAAAAAGAGAAAACCTTCTGCCAAAAAAAGCAAAAAAGAATGTTGTTAATAGAGCCCAGAATTAATTAGATGGATAGTTACATTACTAATTTTTTCCCTTATCTCCAGCAGCTTTTAAAAGACTGTGATTTACCAGGCATATTTTCTGGCCAAGATTTCTTTTATGGAAAAATTTCCTTTACCTACACAATGTACATGAAAGCAATTTAAAGCACATGTAAAGTTAGAGAGGTTCCAATTTTTTTTCAAAGCATGTCTTTAAATTATCCTGGCCTTTCCTGTTCTTTTTTACAATCAGTTAGTGCAGGAGCTTGTGCAACACGCACACTTACTAACTTCGATCTGAAAATGTTTTGCTCTCAGAGTTCTACATAAAACTCCACTGCAGATCCAATGAATTCTTTAAGATTGATATCGGTCCTACTTGTGATCTGGACAATTAACTCTGCAGCAATATATAAGTATCATGCACATTTGTGTACACATGAAAATGGTGGCTAGCTGAAAAAATACCTTCCCTGAAAAGCTATGCCCTGAGTTAGCACACACAGTTACACTATCATGCCCAATAATACTTACTGGATTCTTTCATCTACAAAAATTTTTGAGGACTTTTTTTCCCAGAGTGAGATGAATGAACTAACTTTTTCTGATCTTCATATTAAATAATTGAGAGACTGCCTACCATGGCAGCCACTCCCCATAAGGACCACAACGAGATGGCAATTTGAATGCAAAAAAGCAACCTATTAACCCCAATTTGCTCCAGGAAGTGGCCAGGAGGGAAAAGCCTCCTCTCTTAACATTTGGTGGGGATCAGGGCAGGTCGCCCCAAAATTTGCTACTTTGACGTACTGATTATTTTGAATTAAAGTTACTTAAGAAACAGCTGGTGCAGGAAGGACACTCTCACCCTCCTCTCCGGACCTCTGAAAGCAGGAACAACTCTCCCCTGTGAAAGGCAGCCTCCCTGCAGCAGGAGGTAGACACATCCTCATCTTCAGAGAGAGGCATTCAGGGCCGAGAAGACTGAGTAGACAACCTCTGGCTTAGTTTCTTCACTAATTAGCATCCAAGTCTAAGTTTCTTTGTCTTGTCAGTTCTTCACAAGTTTACTATTTTTTTGTCTAAAAGCTGCCTGTGTGGTCACTTCTTTGAGTTTTCGTATTCCTATGAGCTCCCATAAGTACATAATTAAATTTGCTTTTCTCCTGTTAATCTGTTCTAGGACAATTTAGTTACTAGGCCAGCCAAAAAACCTAGAAGGGTAGAGGAAAAATTTTTTCCTCCTCGACACATTGAACAATCAATCTTTCTGCTTTTGAAAAGACCTCAACCTGCTTGCCACCTTACAGCCAACCAATAACTGCCAAATGGACACAACAACCAATTAGAAAGTCTCCCCTGCTTCCAAAAATTCCCGCTCTAACGAATGCTTGCCAATCAGAGACTGTCTCAGAACTCTCTTTTCACACATAAACTCAGGCCTTCCTAACACTATTGAAAGCCTGCTGAAGTTAAAGTGATGGCAGAGGATTCCTTTGCTGCAAACTTATGAATAAATAGGGTTTGTTAATTTTGTCTCGTGCTTAGTTTTGTCTTTAACATAATTGCATATGATGTTATGTTAAACTATCTCCTAAATACCTCTGAGTCTTCTTCTCCCATCTCTACTGTCATTACTAATATCCTTATCATGCCTCACCTGAAGTGAGAAATAGTCCAGGAGGTGATCTTTTTGCCTCCAGTGTCCTCATATTTGGCCTTCTCCTGCTGACAAAGCAGTCTTGGTGGAAGGCAAATTTGTTCACTCTCTTCCCCTATTTCATTGGCAGTCCAAGAGCTAACTACAGTAATAAAGCCTAAACGATTTCCATGAAGAGGACTTATTGTAATACTACTAGTAGAATATTCAAGTTTAATTCAATTAATATATGTTAATTTATAATAAGTTTATAAATTATAAATTATATTTCCATTATTATTAATTTATAATGTTTCACATATTCTGAAAGGTAGAGAGGTTTTGTTATTCCAGCCAAGGAATCTGAGATTCAAGGAAGCTAAGTGTCTTCATCTGTTTGGGCTGCTATAACAAAATACCACAGACTGGGTGGCTGATAAACAAGAGAAATTTATTTCTCACAGTTCTGGAGGCTGAGTGTTAGGATGCCAGCATGGTTAGGTGAGGGCTCTCTTCTGGACCCCAGACTTCCTGTTGTATCTTCTCTGGATGAAGGGGTTTAGGAAGCTGTGGGATGTCTTTTATAAGAGACTGTCTTTTATAAGATGTGGGATGTCTTTTATAAGAGACTGTCTTTTATAAGATGTGGGATGTCTTTTATAATCCCATTCACGAGGCCCCCACCTTAATGACCTAATGACCTCCCAAAAGCCCCACCTACTAATAACCATCAACTTTGTGGTTAGGATTTCAACAAACGAATTGCGGGGGGACAGAAACAGTCAGACCACAGCACTAAGTGAATTTATCTAAAGTCATTAGCTAGTAAGTGGTAGAGCCAGAATCTGAACCCATGTGTGTCAGACTCCAAAGCCTGTGCTTTGCTCTAAATGTCCTACCCCACAGCTAAATTAAACCCGCACTATTCTTTCAACACATTGTGCTGGTTCGTACGCCCTTGCCTCTGTATTGTTTCGACCACCCTCATCTTTCTTGGAGGTTTACCTCACCTTCACTCTCTCCAGGCAGAGATGATTATTCCCTCTTTGCCCCAGTGCTTTAGCTGAAACTTGCCTTTTGTATCCCTTATCCCACTTTAACATTAGCATTTCACTACACTATGAGCTCTTTGATGACAAAGAATTCCATTCCATTTCCTAGTAAAATCTGTTATTCTGACATACCAAGGATAGGAATTTTCAGAGAAGGGAAATAAGCTGAATTTTCTATAGCCCACCTGGGCTCTTCAGTGAAGGAAAAAAATGAAAATAGTGATTAGTAATTACCTCACAGGGTTATTCTGAAGACTAAATCAGTGGTTCCAAAATCTGACAGTATATCAGGATCTCCGTAGGAGATTGGGATGATGGAAGTATCCAGATCTGATGCCACATCTTCTGCCTCATAATCTGTAAATGGGGAGCTCGTGGATCTGTATGTGTGTAGGTTCCCAGGGGATCTACACTGGGCAACTAGATTTGGTAACCACAGAATTTAATGTCATAAACTATATAACCTCCCAGCACAGTGCCTCCCCTATGGTAAATGCTCAATAAATATTAGAATTTAAATGATGACACCTTACAAATATCATACCACTTTATCATTTACAAAGCACTCACACAAGAACTATCCCCTTTGATCTTCAGAGCAAAACAAGCATCAATATTAATCTTCATTACTGCAAATTATTCAGTAGATTGTAATCACTTAAATGCTGTATTTTTCAAGTGGAATAAAATAGCAAGATGGAAACTTCTTAATAAGGTCTTCCTTAGTCTGACAAATATCCATCTGCTCCTCCAATGGCTTGTTGCCTACAATTCCTCTCAACTTTGAGTAATCAGATCTCTAGCTTCTTTAAATAATATTTAGATCCACTGGCATTAGCAGGATGAAAACAATGAGTCCTGGTTAAGCAACCAACACTTCTGTTACAGGAACATCTTTAAGGAGGATAAAAAGGAACGTTTAACCAAGAGAGTCCTAAATTTGTACCTTGCGAGAAGTGTCCCAAAAGGTTGAGAAAAGATGCTGCTGGAAATCTAACACCAAGTTGGGCAATCCCTGCTCGTTTCCTGGGGCAACTCCAGAAAACACTGAACAAATTCTTCCAGATCTTTGCTTCTGGAAGGCCCAGAAGGGCAGACTAGAGGTAGTACTGAGGAATTAATAAATACGTACGTCTGAAGCAGAAGGTGATCTTTGTCAATAAATGACTACAGAAAGTAGTCCATGAGACACATAAAAAAATAAAATATATGGTAGGTTTGGTGCCAAATCAGGTAGTAATGAAATTCACCATAATTCTGATAGACGTGAAGAATTTCAACAGTGTAAACACGGCAATTAAAAGGTGTGGCAAAGACTACCAATGCAAAGCACCAGGTGGCAAAAAATAGCACGAGTGTAAAAGTCACATTACAGTAAAAATTAATATTAACCTGGGGCTTGAGGGGAAATCGTCCTGTAAGTAGTGTCCTGGTCCCTTATGTTGACACAAATAACCCATAATCAATTTACAAACCAAAATTTGGGTGAGTTTATTGTGAGCCAGGACTGAGGACTACAGCCCAGGGCTTTCCTTCCCTAAGGAAGGAGGTACGCCAAAGAAGTAGGGTGTACAGAATGGTTATATACCATCTTGGAACAAAGAGCATACACCACATATGACAGGAATATGTCTTTTACTACTGTCACAAGATGCTTAGCTGGCACAGCAGGTCAGTGGTCACAAGATGAGCACAGATAACCCTTAGTTTCCAGGAAGAGATACTTACCCTTAAAGAAATACCGAGATGGGGAGAAGACACATCCCTCTCTTTAAGGGCATCTTTCTTGGCTTTGGGACATAGTAAATGTTTAAAGCAGATGTACAATGCATGCTCCACAGGACATGTCAGGCTTTCTGGAAAAACAAGGTCAGGCCGAATTAGTTTTAAACCAAATGGCTTCCTCATATACTGCAATAAATCCTATTGCTTTTCATCTATCTATCACTTAGGAATCTGTAACAGTGTGAAGTTTTCAAGTGCTAACCAGTCATCTTAGGCACGGGCAATGGTGGGCATGCAATACTGCACCCCTGACAATCTAACAAATTAAACACGTGATTTAATATCAAATATTTAAGTGCCATTAGATTTATAGATTTAATTTGAACTGTATAAGTGAATTTGACTAATATTAGACTTGTGATTTTAATAGAAAATTGAAAAATACTTTAATTTGTTTATAAGCATTATTTCAAATTTTAAAACAAAATCTGGGAGCCGGCCTGGTGGTGTAGTGGTTAAGTTTGTGCTCTCCACTCCAGTAGCCCAGGAGTTTGTGGGTTCTGATCCCAGACATGGACCTACACACCACTCATCAAGCCATGTTGTGGCAACATCCCACATACAAAATAGGGAAAGATTGGCACAGATGTTAGCTCAGCAACAATCTTCCTCAAGCAAAAAGAGGAGGATTGGCATCAGATGTTAGCTCAGGGCCAATGTCCCTCACCAAAAAAATAATAAATAAATATAAAATCCAATAGTAGGGGCCGACCTGGTGGCGCAGCGGTTGAGTGCACACATTCCGATTTGGTGGCCCCAGGGTTCACTGGTTCAGATCCCGGATGTGGACATGGCACCGCTTGGCACGCCATGCTGTGGTAGACATGCCACATATAAAGTAGAGGAAGATGGGCATGGATGTTAGCTCAGGGCCAGCCTTCCTCAGCAAAATAAGGAGGATTGGCAGCAGTTAGCTCAAGGCTAATCTTCCTCAAAAAAAAAAAAAGAAATCCAGTAGTAAACCTCTAAGATTAAATTTACCAGATTTGTAAGTAGCATTTAAATGCTTACAAAGATTTGTTGGGCTTGTAAGCCTTCCTGGATTGGTTGCTTGAAGTACTTGAGAAAATAAAAATGTGAAATCCGTGATTATATTAAAAATTTACAACTTCAGTACATTGAATGTTATTTTAAATATAAGTAGGGGCCGCCTGGTGGCACAGCAGTTAAGTGCGCACGTTCCACTTCAGCGGCCCGGGGTTTGCCGGTTCGGATCCTGGGCGCAGACATGGAACTGCTTGCACGCCATGCTGTGGTAGGCATCCCACATATAAAGTAGAGGAAGATGGGCACGGATGTTAGCTCAGGGCCTGTCTTCCTCAGCAAAAAGAGGAGGACTGGCAGCAGATGTTAGCTCAGGGTTAATCTTCCTCAAGAAATAAATAAATAAATAAATAAATAAATAAATAAAAATAAATACAAGTAAGTGTGAGTATTCTCCTCCCAGGCATTAAAAAATTCAATTGACTATCTTCCTCTAGCTAGAGGGGAGGAATGTATTAGAGGTAGAGGGGGAAAAAAAATCAGAGAAAATGACTGAGCATTTGGTTTTGGAACTGTATCTACTAATTTGCTCTGTTTGGAGTGATCGCTGTTTCTTAAAATTTCTGATTCTACTAACACTGAGTGGAATGCCTAAAATTCTCTGATTTTTATCAGGTAATGTACAAATTTAATCATAGTTTATATTTAGGTGGACAGGCATTTCATTCACAAAATTATTTTAATTGTATTTCTGATTACCTAATATATATGCCTTTAAAAAAAAAAAAGAAGGAAGGGAGGAAGGAAGAAGGAGAGGGAGGAAGGGAAGAAAAATAGAGAAAAAGGTAAGATTCCTGTCTTCCAGAGAGACTCAAAATATTATCTTTTTATTCTTTCCTGTTTTGGAAATATTCATGACCAAATATTTTTCTGGTGTCCAAGGGCCAAGTCCTACGTTCGATGCTAACGATACAGCCCTGAACAGTACAGGCAGAGTCTGTGTCTGTGCTGAATTTCAATAGAACTTGACAAACTACAATAGAAAGGACTTAAAAAGTAAAAAGACAAGTAGATGTTAATGTTTCTAATTAATTTAAAATATCTCAGGGCTGGCCCCGTGGCTCAGTGGTTGGGTTCGCGTGCTCCGCTGCAGGCGGCCCAGTGTTTCCTTGGTTCGAATCCTGGGTGTGGACATGGCACTGCTCATCGGGCCACGCTGGGGCGGCGTCCCACATGCCACAACTAGAAGGACCCACAACGAAGAATATACAACTATGTACCGGGGGGCTTTGGGGAGAAAAAGGAAAAAATAAAATCTTAAAAAAAATAAATTAATTAAAAAAATAAAATATCTCTAAAGTATGTTTTAATTATGCACTTTACCAAACTTAACTATATCCTGATAGTTATATATACTGAATTTAAATATATACTGAATTTAAAGAGTAGATGTGGGAAAAATGATGTTCTGCTATCACCTTGTAGGTGATATTTAAGAAAAACATTTCCATATTTCAGTCTTACAGACTAGTTCAGACTATTTACTGTTGTTGAACATAGGGACGAATAAAACATAACAGGCTAACTATGCTGTGTGGGGAAATAGTTTTTAAAATAGTCACAATTAGTGTAGTTCAAGAATTGTTTTCTAGGTTTGCGCAAAGCCAAGGGACAAAAAATTCTTACTTTTAATCCATGGAAATTAAGTCTGAAATTATCACATACAACAGAAATAGAAATATTTGAAATCAAAGTTACTTAAGAAAATCTCTTATATAATAAAAAAATTGTCCTATAGTCTACAAGGTTTTAAGGGAAATAATTAAGTGCAGAAAAGAAAACCATCTCAATATGAATTCTCCTGACTCTTGAGAACATATTTCAATTTAAAAACCATTTCATATACTTGTTCTTTTCTAAGTGCTTCACCCATTTCCACAATCTGAAAAGTAGAATTTAGTAAAAAGCATAATTTAGATTTAAGTCTTCCCTCCAAGAAAGGGTGAGCACGAAAGGCTAATTCTACTACCTTAAGTATAAAGAAAAATCATTACTAGGAAAGAAATAGGCTAAGCTGGCAGAGGCTGAGAGTGTGCAAGTCCTCTCTCAGGGCTTCGTTCCTGTCTGGCTTCTTCTTTCCCCTCAGCCCCTCATCAACGCTGCACCTCTCCCTCATCCTAAACACCACTTAGCACCCTCAGGTTGTCCTGATTCATTCACTTCTCTTGACATCTTGGTTTATTTCTTCTCATGTTGTACCATACACTTCCTTTCGCTCTGTTGAAGCAACAGAAATTATTTCCCGTAAACTCTGACCCCAGCGCTTGTTCAAGAACGGGTACATCAAAATTTTTTCCTTACCTTTTAGATGTTTCCCAAATAATCCTATAGGCTTCACTCAAATTCAAAGATCTAGTTTGGTCTCTGTGGCGCTGAAATGTTTACGGACGGCCTCCTCACTGGCTCTGCATCTCCAGGCTGCCTCCCACTTTTCAAATCATTCCATAATCTCATTTGAGAAGACAATGGCAGCAGTGACTATCAGCTAACGTTTGGTACCTTCCAGAACCCAGTATTTCATGTCCGACCTCTGGGACACGTGCCTGAGTAACACCAAGCTCACACTATTACTGCCTGGTAAGCTATCACTGCTCTTCAATTTCTTGCTTTGTCCTTGGAAGATGTCTAAAAGAGCTTGGATAGGGTTGTCTGTCTTGCAGGAATCAGATCTTAAGCAGTGCCAGTCCACAGAACATCAGACTCAGCACCTGCATCAGGCTCTGATACACATCTGTTGGCCTCTACCTAGTTCAAAAACATACAAGTTTTGTGTATGCATGGCCACATGATCCAAAAAAAGCAGGCGGCATGAATTATTTTACTGGTAACAATGATGAAGCAAAATGGTCTGTGTGGCAACTCTCAGGGGTAATCAAACAAGTCTGGAGGTTCTAGCTGTACTCATTTTCCATCTATTGGTGGTTATTCATATGCTCCAATTCAAAGGGGTTTTTAGTGGAATTTAATTTGAATGTCTCAAAATCAATTAGCCAGCTTCAATTGCTATTTGTAGTGTAATACCTTATAGCAGGCAATTACCACGACAGCACAGAATTGGTTAGGACATAGTGACACCCAGCTTATATGTGTTCCGTAATATATAATTTCTTCTTTTAAAATCTCAGCACAGACATACAGCGTTTGGGATGCTCAGGGTCTACTTTATTTCAGGAATAACAACGTTGTATTTTTACTGCTACCCCTCCTAGTTTGGTACACATCCTATAACTCAAAAAGTGTTTAATAAATGTGTACTAAAATTTTTTAAGCTAGCAGGCTGCCTTTCTGGTAAAGCAGAGCTATAATTCTCCTGGTTTTTAAAGTTACATTTCAACTGAACCACAATTTTGATCTCAAACCCATATAATCAACCTTTGAGTGAAAGACAAAATGTACCTGACAATTAAACAGAAGGTTTTATTCAGGCTATTGTAATAGGGAGAATATTGATTAATGAGGAACATCTCAAGGAAAAGGAGGTGGGGCTAGGGTTTCATAGAGGCAGATAAACCAGGGAGTCGTTGAGGCAGGATGGAGATGGGTCTTCCCTGGAAGCAGAGTATGTGACAGCAGCATAGTCTTTTATGGTTGGCCATTTCTTGGAACACAAACAGTAGGAAGAAAGGGTCCCAACTGTTGCTGCTCTCCAAGAACCCAGGGCTCAGTTCAACATTGTCAAGACAGTGACAACTGTTCAAGACAAATGACTATCATTCATCCTGATCAACTCAGAGCCAATTGTAAACCTCCTGAGCGGGATGAAGCAAGGTCTAAGAAATAGTGTCTCAAGGGTTCTTATTGGCATTGTTGCTATAAAATTAGATAAACCATCTGTTGAGAGGTGGTGGCAAATGTCAATTGTTTTAGGATCCTGGAGGCCCCAAAGACAGGAATTTTAAAAGAAGGATGCTTAAAAGGAAAAAGAGAAATATTGTTATCAAAACTTGTATTGAAATAAAGAGCCAAGTGTTGAACCCTGAGGGTAACCAGACCAATGGGTTCCAAGAGCTATGGAGGAGAATCTTTTGGTTATGCAGCACTGTTTGTTGAGTTTCATGTTCTCAAGCTGGGACAACAGTGCTCTTGGTGATACTGTCCATAGTATTGGATACGTCTTTTTTTTTTTGAGGAAGATTAGCCCTGAGCTAACTGTTGCCAATACTCCTCTTTTTGCTGAAGAAGACTGGCCCTGAGCTAACATCCATGCCCATCTTCCTCTACTTTATATGTGGGACGCCTACCACAGCATGGGCTGCCAAGCGGTGCCATGTCAACACCCAGGGTCTGAACCAGCCAACCCCAGGACACCAAAGCAGAACGTGCACACTTAACGGCTGCGCCCCTGAATACATCTTATTTTTTTATTTTTAATATTTTACTTTTCCTTTTTCTCCCCAAAGGCCCTCCGGTACATAGTTGTATATTCTTCGTTGTGGGTCCTTCTAGTTGTGGCATGTGGGACGCTGCCTCAGCATGGTCTGGTGAGCAGTGCCATGTCCGCGCCCAGGATTCGAACCAACGAAACACTGGTCCGCCTGCAGCGGAGCCCACGAACCTAACCACTCAGCGCAGGGCCAGCCCCTAGATACGTCTTATTTAAGGGCATGCTTGACCCAAGCGTTTCTCCGGACTTCCTTAGCGGTCTAGACACTTATTTGTCTGGTGGAAATCCAGTTCACACACATCAGCTGTTGCAGTGGTGAGTTCTCCAAGGTTTATATCAGGTCACAGGGCTTCAGCTTGCAGTTTCTGATCCTCTGGAAAGGAGTGGCTATAAGCAGCCTAGAGTCTGGGGGATTTGGGCAGTCATGTTTTAGTTCAAGATGCCGATTCAGGCAGAAGTGAGAAAAATTGGAAACAGTTTGGATGGCTATAGCTGGATATTGAAGGAAACTTGTAGAATTTAAAATTTGGTAAAGATTGACAATTTCAAGAACATAACTGAATCCAGTTCCACTTACAAGTAGGTACCAAAGCTGATTTTTCCACAGGGCGGGGGTGGAAGCCATTTAAATCTCTGCCAGACAACACAGAAGTTACACATCCACCAGTTATCTGTAATTTACCAAGAGGTATGCAAAGGAGCTCAAAGACCACAAACCAGGCTTGAATCTGATAACTGGGAAGGGTGTGCTATAAATGCTGTGGTTTTCCATGAAACACAAAATTTCTCTCTACAGTCACTCACCTGTTGATCAAAAATAATCACAAAGAAAGATTATTCTTGATCACAAAATAAAACTGATATAATTAGATTTACCCGATTATTTACATAACGTGTGGTGAAAATGTGATTTACTGTCTAGGCCTTCTTAAATTTACTTGGCTGGAAGTGTTGATAAGAAATCTCAGATTAGACTCTTAAAGGCCTCCTGAGGCAAAGAAGCCAAGCCAAGAAACTGATATTAGATTTCACCTGCAGTAGCTATAAATTTCGGGTGATGCTTCTTTTCTCAAGATCCCCAAAATACCCTAAGTTTCCTGGGCTTGCCAGGAAGTAATCTTCCTTACTCACCCATAAGTCAGGGAGCTCTGTAAACCAGGTGCCAGGTTAGTTTTCCCAAGAGAGCTATGTGGGCATTGCTTCATAAAGTCAATCTTAGTTCCTTAAAAGTGCCTTGTTGAGCCAGCCCTGGTGGCCTAGTGGTTAAGTTCAGCACACTCCACTTTGGCAGCCCAGGTTCAGTCCCTGGGTGTGGACCTAAAACACTCATCTGTCAGTGGCCATGCTGTGGCAGCAGCTCACATGCAAAAAGAGGAAGATTGGCAACAGAGGTTAGCCCAGGGCAAATCTTCCTCAGCAAAAAAAATAAAATTAAAAAAAAGGACCTGGTCATACAGATTAAATGAACCTCATTCTCAAACATGATTTTCTAGGCAAGGTCTCAGTTGCATAACCAATGCTTCCAATTATGTCCTTGTAACTAGGAAGACAGATTCTTTCTGAACCTATGCAAATAACTATGTTACTATTAAAATAAGAATGCAAATAACTATGTTGCAATAAGGGTTTTACAAATTCTAGAGAGGCCAGACAAAGAGAAAAAGATCATTTACAAATATTTTATTTCTGTTTTAAAAAAGCAGAATCTACTAAATTGTTACATTATAGATAGCTTAGGAGAAAAGAGAAAGTAGTTTCTTATATATCCAAAAAATAGAACATTAAAACATCAATAATATTCCAAACAAAACCCACAATTATCTCTCATTAGTTCATTCAGTGCTATGTAATTAACTCTTGTACTGCTCACTCTTGGATTAGCAGTTTCTTGGACCATCTGCTTCTTGACTAAAGTTCTGGAGATCCTGACTCAGTTCATTGATATGGTCTCAAAGTCGTTGAAGCAATGCCATCAGAAGCATGTACCCCTAAATAGCTGGCATCATCTTTTTGCACTGAGACAGTCCTTTGTTGACGAAATATTCTGGCCCATAGCTGACTGTAAGAGCTTTCAGGGAAGCATTAGAGAAAAACAAAAAATTCTCTATAGATGTAAAATGACTGTGGTTAAATTATCACTAATAATTTTACAAAGTGAAAGACCTCATAAGAGCTCTTAACAAGAATAGTGCAACTGACAACGAAATTTGGTTGTTTCTGTGGCATGCAAAACAAGATTCTAAAGTTAATCCAAAAATAAGTTTTAGACAAAATATCTATAAACATAATATTTACAAAGAAGAATGGCTAGTACGTCTAATGTATTAAAATGGCTGAACATAATCTTTACAAAGAAAACTTTGGGTATAATATATAACAATCCTGAGACACAATATACCATGAATACACCAAGCATATAATTAGAATATAACAAGAATATGTCAAGAATATCAAGTAAAACAATTCTATAAGTCTGAAGTAGGTCCTAAACATTTGTATATTCATAAAACTCCATAGGCAAGTGACGTGGAAATCACTCTCCTAGAAGATGCTAGATTCAAATTGAAGAAGTAAAGTTGTGGCCAATATTTTTGTTTGATTTTGGGGTTTTTTTGGTTTTTGTTTTATTGGTTTACATTTTTTTCTTTTCTACTTTATGTTTATTGAAGTAACTCTGGTTTATAACATTATATAAACTTAAGATGTACAACATTATATTTCTGTTTCTGTGTAGACTACATCATGTTCACCACCCAAAGACTAATTACCATCCATCCCCACATACATGCCCTATCGCCCCTTCCGCTTCCCCCCTCCCCCATTCCCCTCTGGTAACCACCAATCTAATCTCTGTATCTGTGTGTTTGTTCGTTTATTGTTGTTTTTATCTTCCACTTATGAGTGAAATCATACAGTATTTGACTTTCTCCTTCTGACTTATTTCCCTTAGCATAACACCCTCAAGGTCCATCCACGTTGTCACACATGGCAAGACTTCATCCTTTTTTATAGCTGAGTAGTATTCCATTGTGTATAAATACCACATCTTCTTTATTCCTTTGTCCCTTAATGGGCACCTAGGTTGTTTCCAAATCTTGGCTATTGTGAATAACGCTGCAATGAACATAGGGATGCATATATCTTTACGCATTTATGTTTTCATGTTCTTTGGATGAATACCCAGAAGTGGAACAGCTGGATCATATGGTAGTTCTATTTTTAACTTTTTGAGGACTCTCCATACTGTTTTCCATAGTGGCTGCAGCAGTTTGCACTCCCACCAGCAGTGAATGAGAATTCCCTTCCCTCCTCATCCTCTCCAATACTTGTTATTTCTTGTCTTGTTAATTATAGCCATTCTGATGGGTGTGAGGTGACATCTCATTGTACTTTTGATTTGCATTCCCTAATAATTAGTGATGTTGAACATATTTTCATGTGTCTGTTGGTGACCAATATTTTTTCAAACAACTGAATTTCTGACCGATAAAGCTATACTGTTGTTGTCCAATATCAAGCAAAGCAGCACCAGAACTCTGGTAAACAGAAACATCATGGACAGCAAGGGCACTGAAAGTTCTCTAGGAATTTCCCATACAGCATATAATTTCCAAAATTTTTGTATTAATAACATTTTACCATACAGATTTAATCTAAGGAAGGCTAAGTATCTCTTCTGATTTGACAACTTCCCCTCCACAGCCCCAGGTTCCACTCAGCAACCACGTGCCAAGAAAGAATGACATCTCTGTAGATTCAAAGATGAACAAGACAAAACCCCTGTCTCCAGAGATCCATGCCCTAGAGTTTGGTGGGGAAATACACAGATAAGAGTTATGGAACCACAGACTGGCTGCTCTGTGCCCAACCTGGGGAGGAGTGAGGAGACTGAAAAAAGGGAGGGAAATGAAGGTAGGTTATGTATGGCTTTTGGAGAAATGATCCCTAAACTCAGTGGTTTGAAGAGTGAACAGGAGAAAAAGAAAGAGAATCCATGTACACTTCTTAATGGAGCGAATAGATAGGAAAGTGATGAAGAGATAGACAAGAGAAGGAACAAGATCCTTAAAGAGATAGAAATCAAGAGCACAGACTAAGAACACAGAAATTCAAGAGTAGATTCAAATGTAGATAAAGTGGTAGGTAAATTCTGCCTTAATCAGTAAAATTTTCCCGATAGTGAGGTCCTCTGCTGAGTGTGATTCATTGTGATTCATACGGGAATTAGAGCATTTGAAGATGGCTTAATGTGTTTGAAGGAGTTGCCAAAGAAAACAGGAAGGAAAAAGAAAACTGGCCAAAGACTGCAAAAGGATTTTCCATTGGCACCGATCCTCCTAGTAAGATTGAAGATAAAACATTTCTGGAGGCACCAAGCAGCATGACATGGAAGCTCTCTAGCAGGGTCAATCAGCCGTGGTGTTGGATGGAGAAGGCAGATTTGGCTGAGCATAAAAGATGTGAGATCTAGAGTGCACTCGAGGAACACAAAACTAAGGAGGACTCAAGGGAGGGCGGGACTCAGTGCAGGTACAATAGGAGTGGGGGCCAGCTTGAAACAGCTGGAGGGACAGGACCACTCCAGCCTCTAATCCGAGCCCAAATCCTTACAAACAGCTCATGGTATTAAATCACTTAATCCTCACGTCAACCTGTGAGGTAAAATGACGTATTTTGGAAACACAGAATGCTCGGTCTCATAGAGAAAATATTCTTCTTAGAAATTTTTATTACTAAAACTCTTTTGAACCAACCCAGACCAGAGAGCATTTGGGGAATCAATTGATTTCATTTTAATTTTATGTTACAGCTAGGTCTGCTCCCACAGTAAACTCTTTGGTAGCTGAGGATTAGGGAAATTTACTCAAACATGCTTTCAAAAGTTTATTCAGGAGCTAACCCTGATGGCCTAGAGGTTAAAGTTCAGCACTCACTGCTTTGGGGGCCTGGGTTTGCTTCCCGGTTGTGGAGCCACACCACCTGTCTGTCAGTTGCCACGCTGTGCTGGCGGCTCACGTAGAAGAAAGAGAACAACATACAACTAGGATATGCAACAATGTACTGGGTGTTTGGGGAGGGAAAAGAAAAGCTAAGATTAAAAGTTTATTCAGTCCAACAACTGATTAATGGATAAATAAAATGTGGTGTACCAAACCATGGAGTATTATTTGGAGACAAAAAAGAATGAAATACTGATATATACTACAGTACGAATAAACTTTACAAAAACAGTTCGCTAAGTGAAAGAAATACCTTGCCAGACACAAAAAGCAACATATAGTACAATTCCATTCATGTGAAATGTCCAGAATAGGCAAATCTATGGAGACACAAAGTAGATGAGTAGTAGCCGAAATGGTAGTGGCTGAAGAAAAAAGGGAAGTGAATGGAGAGTGACAAGCAATAGGTTATAGGGCCTGAGCCTTGCTTGCTCGGCAAAAGCCCACAAGCCCATTGCAACCTTGTGTCCTTCTGGATCCCTTCTGGGCAGGACGCCCAGCTGCTGGGATGCCAGTAACCCAGGGCCTGGCCAGTCCAGATTCTACCTTATCTCACTTCAGGAACATCACATCTTGAAGGGACACAGAGCCCCTCCACGTGAGCTCCCGTTCCTGGGAACTCTGGTCGTACCAGGGAGAGCCTCTTGGCAGGCATATAGCCTTTGTGTCCCCTGCCTCTCTAAGAAACCCCCTCCCTGCCCACGATTGCAGGTGCACGTTGCTGTCCAGCTGGCCGCCACTGGACCTCCCTGTAAGTAACTCCCAATAAACCTATATGTCTCGTTCGATGACTCTGGGTCTTTTCTTTGGTCTCTCCATAACTTATCAGGCACTGCTCACCCAGCTGGGCCTGTGGCCAGACACTTGGCGAGCCAGGCAGGAGGCCAAAGAAACCCCTGTGAGTGCCGAGACTATGGGGGATGGGAAGGGGAAATCTGTGGGTGGAAATCCCCAGTTGGCCGACATCCTCCCTGAGGGGGCCACTCACCATCATCCTGGATGGATGGGGCCCACTGCGTGAGTATGGGGATGCCCCGAAAACGCCAAAGGGCCTAGGGGAAGTCCTGGGCTTGAGAAATGTAGAAAAGAAAAACTCAGAGGCTCAGGCCATTGCTACGTCATAGGGTGGCCCCTCCTCACTGTGGTAAGCCTGGCAACAGAAGCCAAGATGGACACAAGAGCCAACGTGAGGCAGCTACAAGAGAAATTGAAGTTAGAAAGAGAGGCTTGACTGGTTCAAGCCGAGACAACCAAGGTGCTGTGACAGGCCTATGAGAGTCTGATGAGAAAATAGAGACCCTAGCCTGTCGTTTTGCTCAGGTCAAGGAGTGACAACTACCACGGGCAAAGGTGCAGGCCCTTGTGACCCAACAAGAATGGAACTCAAAGCACTGGGACCCATGTGAATCTAGTACTGAGGAAAGTGAGGGGGCTGGCCCGGTGGCGGAGTGGTTAAGTTCACGCACTCCACTTCAGTGGCCCAGGGTCTTGCAGGTTGGGATCCTGGGCATTGACACGGCACCGCTGGTCAGACCATGCTGAGGCAGCCTCCCATACGCCACAACTAGAAGGACCCACAACTGAAATACACAACGATGTACTGGGGGGATTTGGGGAGGAAAAGCAGAAAAAAACAAAAAAGAAGACTGGCAACAGTTGTTAGCTCAGGTGCCAATCTTTAAAAAAAAAAAAGAAAAAGAAAGCAAGGATGCTGCAGGATGGGATGACCCAACAGAAGTACCTGTCCTAGCAGTGCACCGGTTGTGACGCAGAAAATGAAATCTGGCCAACCTCAGCCCCCAGGTCACTCCAACAGACTTGCCCCCACCGGTTTGGCACATGCACTCTGCTATGTGGGACTACCAAGTTGGTAGAACTGGGAAACTAATTCAGGCAGAAGGGGAGGGAAAACATCCTGGGGTGGCTTTTGCATCTCTGGGATACTGGAACAGAACACATTTTGCTGTCAGGGATGAAAATGAGCAAAACGGCTTCTGTCACTTCTCCTCCCACCCTGCAGCAACACCTCTATAGCGCTGCCCACTGGACAAAACCCCCGGTGTTGCCTTGTTTCACTATATTGATGATGTCATGTTAACCTCTGAGTGTTTTTCAGACCTCCAGGAAGGCTCCGCTCCCTTGTCACAGTGAATGACAACAAAGTGCAAGGGTCTAAGTTGTCTATCAATTACTTGGGTGTTGTCTGGTTGGGTAAGACAAAAGTGGTTCCTGCTGCTGTCATAGATAAGATACAGGCTGTCTGTCCTCTTTATAAGTTGGTGCGAAAGAGTGTTATCTGGGCCTGGGGTCCACCAAGCAGGAGGCCTGCGCCCAAGCCAAAGTCGCATTAAAACAAATCCAGTCCTTGGGAGTTTTAATACAAGAACAACCCTGTGAATTGGACGTTTCCAGTTACCCAGAGGAATCGGTATGGGGCCTCTGGCAGAGGCAAGCCAATAAACAAACGCCTCTTGGTTTCTGGGCCCAATTATGGAAAGGGGCTGAAAATCAGTATAGCGCCCTGAACAACAATTGTGTGCTGCTTATCTGGCCCTCCAGCAGGTGGAACCCATAACTCGTTCCCTGCCAGTCACAGTCCGTACTCATCTGCCCATTGTGGAGTGGCTACAGGACTCTTTCCAAAAGCCCCACTCAGGAACAGCCCAAACACAAATATTGGCAAAATGGCATGCACACTTACAACAACGAGGGACCCCCACTAGGAGTCCCCTAAGTGCAGAATTGCATGTCACCCTGGGACCAGTAACATATACTACAGAGGAAACAACCCCATTAGATGAGGTGCCCATGCCTGAAACCCTGCCAAGTGTATAGGTAAGGAGAAGGACCAATCCCGGCAGAGGCCTGGTATACGGATGGCTCCACAAGAGGAGACCCCCTCACTGCCATGGACAGCAGTGGCCATCCAGCCTTCGACTGACAGCACGTGGTTGGACTCTGGGTCTGGGTACAGTAGTCAGTGAGCTGAACTGTGGGCCACCTGGATGGTGCTGACTCGTAAGCCCAATCCAATATGTCTGTGCACGGACAGGTGGGCAGCCTATAAGGGGCTCACCCTGTGGATGGCCCAGTGGGCACAACAAAAGTGGACTGTTAACAGTCGCCTGTTGTCGGGGGCAGAGCTCTGGGATGATATCTGGCAACGGGTCCTGGGAAAGACAGTAACAATGCACCATTGTCTAAACAACAGGCGACAACACCACCAGGGAACCAACAAGCAGACGAGTTAGCTCCGACTCATCTCCTTGAGGAAGTTCTAGCTGAGAGAGTGGCAGTATGGCTACACAAGAAGACTGGACACAAAAGACAAAGGACCCTATGGGCTATTGCCAAGGCCTGAGGCCTCCCCCTGCACTATGCTGATACTTACAGGCGTGCCTTTCTTGTTCCTTGCAGAGACCCCAGGCCATTCACCAGGACACAGGCCAAATCACCAGAGGCAACCAGCCTGCTCAATGCTGGCAGGTGGACTACATTGGGCCCTTGCCTCTTTCTGATGGCTGCCGATATGCCCTTACTTGTGTGGACATGTACACAGGACTCCTGCAGGCGTACCCCAGCACAAGGCAACACAAAGGACAACCATAAGAGGCCTGGAACACCTCTGTGCTGCGTATGATGTGCCCGTGGACATTGACAGTGACCAAGGTATGCATTTTTCTAGACTGCAGGTACAGACATTGGCTGATGGAATGGACGTACTTGGCACTTTCACCTGCCCTACAACCCTACGGCTGCAGGGCTGGTGGAATGAATGAATGGCCTACTCAAACAATAGCTGAGGACAGAAGACAGGACACTAGCCCACTGGACAAGATGTGTGACCATTGCAATATGTCAACTGAACGAGCATGAAAGACACACTTGACCCAGTGCATAACAAATGTTGACACAAGGACCTGACAGGACCATATGGCTATAGGCAAAAGCTACTCAAGGAGACACACTACAACCACAGATGGGCACTCAAAACAACTTGCTTTTCCTCTGCCACAAGAACTTCCTGTCAGGACCCATGTGGTCAATTGGCCCTGGGACTGGCAGGTGGGGCCCCACTGATGTGGTCTCTTAGCCCCTTGGGGAACAGGCTTAAAACAGGATATCACAGTAGCACCCTTCATAGTGGGGATGCCACCCAAAACCTCCAAACTTACTAATCCAGGGCCTCCAGTTCCCCAAGGTACATTCATCCTTTCCCTCTGGTGTGTTATTGTTCCGCCCTTATCCTATAGCACAGCAAGCACATGTGTCTTGTCGGACAGTCATGACCTTCTTGCTTTAGTTCCCTCTAAACATCTTACTTTCATCCTTAGGACAACGTCTGGCAACCTTTTCGCTGCTTGGGCACACACCGTTGCTGGCATACAAAACCGCTCCAGCTGCTGGGTATGCAGCCAGCTGCCTCTCTCTTCAACCACAGGCTTACCATGGCTTCTCCAAGCTGCCCACACCTCTCACTGGAGAACCCCTCGAGAGTGGAGGAACACCACCCACTTTCCCATTCCTACTCCCCTCCCGCCAAGTACCCTGTCCTTGCCCTCTTATGCTGTCTCTCAAAAGTGTATCTCCCAGCTTGTACATGAGCAGGTTAATACAACCCCAAAGGTGTTGTGGTATCTGGTTACAATGCTCCTCTGTGTGTCTGGCTCAGGGACTCTGCGAAAGAATGATGTGATAAGATCGTGAGGGCCCTTCGGACACATTAGGGGTGGAGTGTAGGGCCTGGGCCTTGCTTGCTCAGCAAGAACCCACAAGCCCATTGCATCCTTGTGTCCTTCTGGCTCCCCTCTGGGCAGGATGTGTAGCAATCCAGGGCCTGGCCAGCCCAGATTCTACCTTATCTCACTTCAGGAACATCACATCTTGAAGGGACACAGAGCCCCTCCACGTGAGCTCTGGTTCCTGGGAACTCTGGTCATACCAAGGACAGCCTCTTGGCAGGCATATAGCCTTTGTATCCCCTGCGTCTATAAGAAACCCCCGCCCCGCCCGCAGTAGTGGGTGCACATTGCTGTCCAGTCGGCGGCCACTGGATTCCCTCGAAGTAACTCCCAATAACCTGTATGTCTCGTTTGATGACTCTCGGTCTTTTCTTTGGTCTCTCCACAACCTATCCCACACTGCTCACCCAACTGGACCTGCGGCCACATATAGAGAAAGGGTTTCTTTTAGGGGAGAGTAAAATGTTCTAAAATTAGATTGTCATGATGGTTACACAACCCTGTGAATATATTAAAAAATATTGAATTAGGGGCTGGCCAGGTGGTAAAGCAGTTAAGTTTGTGCACTCTGCTTCGGTGGCCCAGGGTTCAAGAGTTCAGATCCAAGGTGTGGACATACACATCACTCATTAAGCCATGCTGTGGCAGCGTCCCACATACAAAATAGAGGAAGATTGGCACAGATGTTAGCTCAACTACAATCTTCCTCATCAAAAAGAAAAAAAATTAAATTGTCACTTTGTATAAATTATATGGTATGTGAATTAAATATCAATAAAGCTGTTTTTAAAAAATTTTATTCATTCTATGTTTAAGAGAACTAAAATGCACTAAAAATTCAAAAACATATAGTTATTAACAACTCGATAACATGGTAATGAAATATTTCAGAACTTATGTCCTCTATTAAAAATAATTGTTATTAATCACGAGAAGAGAATTGTTTACCTAATTGATTTAGGAAGACCATTTATTTAAAAAATACCATGATATTTCAATATAATACCGTCTGGTCTTTTTTTTAAAAAAATGTATTATCATGGAGACTGCCTTATAATTTATTTCACAATGCTTGTACTTCCATAATTTAAGTGATTTAAAACAAATTGTATTGAATTTTGTTCTCTACTAATATTTTAATGTGACATTAATGCTTTGGCTTCTGTTTGGACCATATTTATAAAACTTTGCAGTTATTGGTTATTTTAATTACAAAATAATGCTGAATCATTTCATCAAAGATTAACAAATTTCTTCAGCATGGATTGCTAAGCATTAACTCCAAGATGTCCCTTAGCCGTTGGATACATCATCTCCTCAGGGATTTTTACTGCTACACTGTAGGACCAAATTAGGTTTCCAAATCAGTCTTACTTACATTCTTCTTAGCAGCCTTTGTTTTTTATGCATTCATTCACTTAACAAATTTTTATTGAGCACCTCTTATGTGCCAGGTGCTGGGAACACACAACAGACATTATCACTGGAAGGTAAGAGTCTAGGAAAAATGTATAACTGAATAAATCATTACAATAGTGTAGACATTGTGGGAGCACGTAGCATGGAGACCTCAACAAGTCAGGCTAAGGCATTTCAAAGAAGGCGATGTCAAAGTTGAGACGAAAAAATGAGCAGAAATTAGGGAAGCAATAAGTAGGGTAGTTCAAAGGAAAAACAGTATATGAAAAAGTTCAGAAATAAATGACACCATTAAGCTAGCAAGGTAATTTTCCCACAGTCCAGAATGGTTTAAGAATTGAGTGCAAAGAAGGAGATATGGCTGGAGAGAACTAAACAGGTTTTGAAACGCCTAATAAGCCGTTCTAAGGAATTTAGATCTTCTAAGGGCAGTGGAAGGCTTTGAAGAGTTTTAAGCTTTACAACAAGATAAGACCTGTGTTTTAAAAAGAGTAAGTAGGATTTTTTTTCTTTAAGTTACCTCTCAAAACCAGGCAACCTCCCAAATCCTTATAATCATGATTCTTACGGACTTCAGCTATTATTTCCAAATATTTGACAAGTTTCCCACTTGTAAGAGAGCCATCCCAGGGCAATAATCAGTCCCATCTGTTATCAGGTCATCAATTTGCACAGGGAGCCCTCTTGGCCAGGAGCTTCTGGCTGACTTGGTCAAGGACAGCAAGAGCAACCGTTTTTAAAACTCTCACTTTGTGGAATGTTCCCCTTTGCAGAAATAATGGTGCATTTGCACCATGGCACATTATGCAATCATTAAAAATAAAGAATTAGCACTATTGACATAGAAAGGATTCCAGGAGTAATTCTGACAAGAAATGCAAAATGTAGGTAAATGTCTCCTAAGCCCATTTTTGCAAAACCATGACATCCCACCGTAATATGTATGTATTAATATATAAGTAGTATTTATGTATGTCTGACTATGATAACATGAGCATTTATCACAAGATCTGAGCTGAGTAAATTCACTCTTACTCATTGAGCTTCCTTTTCCTTTTGCTATGTCCTTATAAAAATACACATTTGACTGCACAGAACAGAACTAAAAAGAACCCCACCAACTAACTCCCACGAGGAATCTCAGATTGGTCTTGATTTTTTAGTGGAATAAATATATATATATTCCCCCTCTCTTAAATTATCAAATAACTCTACTACCTTACTAACCTATTGCGTTCTTCCCAATTCCAGTCATTACTGAAAGTGGAGATCTAAGGTGTTTCCAGTTCACTCATACGTTCCAGAATTTTTATTTTTGTGGCACACTCCTTTCTTTCTACAATTGCTATATAACATATATTAACATATATTAATCACTTCTAATGTATAAAAATTACTTTTATTTTTCCCTTCTTATACTTATAAATCATGTTTATTTGAGAAAATACCAACCATTTTTTATGTATAAATACATACACAGGTATATAATTTTGCAAAAATGCATTGATTGAATCATAAACTCCCTGGCTGTGTTTGTTTGTTCGTTTTTTGCTGAGGAAGATTTGTTTGCTTTCCGCTGAGGAAGATCTTGCTGAGGAACAGCTAACATCCGTTCCTCTGTGTGTGAGCTGCCACCGCAGCATGGCCGCTGACAGACAAGTGGTGCAGGTCCATGTCCGGGAACCGAGCCCAGGCGACCAAAGCAGAGCCCGCCAAATGTAACCCCTAGGCCACCAGGGCCGGCCCTCATTGGGGTTTTTTCCCTAGTGCTGACTCTTTTGTTTTTGCTTTTGCTGCCCTGCCCACCTCCTTCCCTCAACTTGCAGCAAAAATGGAAGTAATGGAATAATAATTCCAAAGCTAACACTTTACACACTTACCATTACCAAGAACTGCTCAGAGTGCTCTATGCGTACTAACTTATTTAACCCTGGCAACAGTCTCATATGGTAGACGCCATGGTCCACGTGTAATAGACAAGGAAACTGAAGCACTGAAAGATAAAGTAGCCTGCCCAAGGTCACCTAGGTGGTGAAGGGCAGGGACACACTTGAACCTAGGCAGTCCACACTGCAGCCACTATTCTAGTCTCCCCTTCGCAATTAACATAGCCTTCATGCTCATCTCACCATGTGCAAACACATATAAACATGGACTACATACACTCACACACACATACATACATGAGTGGGAATGGATGGTTTTGCAAAAATGGGATGATAGAGACTTTCCCACACTTTGTCTTTCTTACATACAAGCAACCTTCTTATTTTCAATACTACAACAAATATTCTTTGACTATATTCTTACTTACTGGTATTCTAATTTCTCAAATATGTGTAGATCCCAAGTAGTGGAATTACTGAGTTGGAGTATGTGTATACGTACTTTTATTTTTAACTGATGTTGTCACACTGCGTTACCAAAAAATGCTGTATAATTCACATTTCTGTAACAATATGAGAATACACTCTTCCTTTCATTTCCACCAGCAGTAGACACTAGATTTTTACATGTTAATTAATTAACTAATTAGTTCTGAACAGATAATACAAGCACATGGTTCAATGTTGATCAGGTACACAATAATACGCAGAAAAACAACCCTTTTACTCCTGTTCCCTTTCAAGGAAGGAAGTTTCCCTTCCTAGAAGCAATTAATGATACCAATTTTGAAGAAAATTAACAAAGGTATTTCATGCACAAACACACACAAATATATCTGGCTTCTCCCCGACCTTGTTGTTGACCCATAAGCCTGCTGTACTCACTATTCTGCACCATTTTTACTTCATAATGATACTTGAGGAACCTTCCAACATAACCATTTTTTAAGACCATCTTTTCATACATCTCCCTAAGTTTGTTTATATGTACATTTATAATTGTACAAAAATCTATAATACTATATGTGCTATTTAGTAAACTTTTTTTTTTCGTGAGGAAGATTGGCCCTGACCTAACATCTGTTGTCAATACTCCTCTTTTTGCTTGAGGAAGATTGTCCCTGAGCTAATATCCGTGCCTATCTTCCTCTATTTTGTATGTGGGACATCGCCACAACATGGCTTGATGAGCGGCGTGTATGTCTGCACCCAGGACCCAAAGCCATGAACCCTGGGCCACCAAAGCAGAGTACACGAACTTAACCACTATGCCACCAGGCTAGCCCCTGTTTTGTAAACTTTTTAATTGCAAGCTATACATTTGTGTTTCCAAAAAGAAAAAAGAAAAAAAATCTCAGTCTTCTTCACTTCAGTTACTGGCAACTTCATACTTCTGCTTGCTCAGATCAAAAACATTGACAATCCTTGATTCTTTACTTTCTCTCACACCCTACACTCACTCTGTCAGGGTATTTTGTTGGCTCCACCTTTATAATATGTCTAGAACCCAGTTACTCCTCACCACCTGCTCTGCTGCCGCTGGCCCAGTCCCACAGCTCTTACCTGGATTATGGCCATAAGCCTCCTAAATGGTCTTCCTCCTTCCACCCTTCTGTGTACTCTCAACACCGCGGTCAGAGCGACACTTCCAAGACCTAAGTCAGATCACGTAACTTCTTGGCCCCAGAGCCTACAATGTCTTCCTATTATCCTCAGATGAAAAGCCACAAACTTCGTAGCAGCTGCAAGGACCTACATGATCTAGCCCAGGTACCTCTCTAACTTCCTCTCCAACTTCTCCTCCTGCTGCTCACTCTACTCCGTACTGGCCGCCTTGCTCTTCCCTACGATACCAGTCAGGTTCCTAATTTAAGGCTTTTCACTCTTGCTCCCGCTGCCTTCCTGATGCATTCACGGTTTACCGCTTCACCTTCCAGTCTTTCATAAAAATCTCATTTTAACAATGAGACTTCATTCTAGTACTCCTTGTCTTCCTTAACTACCCTACCTTATTTTTTCCCATAGACATCACTTTCTAATATAAGATCTAATTTATTGCTGTATTTATTATTATTGATCTTGTCCCACTATAATGTAAGCTCCATGAGAGGAGAGAACATTGTTTTGTTTATTGAAATATTCCTAAGCACCTGAAACAGTGTCTGCCACATGGAGGCACTAAATAAATGTGGGTTGAATAAATAAACATACAGAGGAGAGCATAAATTATTTATCTATCAATCTACCTGTCTCTATACATACATATATCTAGTTTAAAAATAATTAGGGGCCAGCCTGGTGGTGCAGCAGTTAAGTGCACACGGTCCACTTAGCGGCTCAGGGTTCGCAAGTTCGGATCCCGGGTGTGGACATGGCACCGCTTGGCACGGCATGCTGTGGCAGGCATCCCACATATAAAGTAGAGGAAGATGGGCACAGATGTTAGCTCAGGGCCAGGCTTCCTCAGCAAAAAGAGGAGGATTGGTGGCAGATGTTAGCTCAGGGCTAATCTTCCTCAAAAAGAAATTAAAAAGCAAATAATCACCAACCACTCAGGTCAAGAAATAGAACATTACCAGCACTGCCAAAAATCCCTTATGTGGTCACCCCAATCACATTCTCCTCTGTTGTCATTATTTTTTTTCCAATATATTTTTCATGCCTAGAAATTGTTAAATAAAAAAAATTTGATGTATCTTTTAAGGGTTACAAAAAACACGGCTGTGAACTCACTTGATTCAGGCGCCTTTCTTAATGTTAGAGTTTAAATCACCTTTCTAATCACCTTTATGGCAATTGTTCTATTTCAATTGTTCAGTGTAATGGTTCTTACACTTTAGCATGCTTCTCAAAACACAGATCAATAAGTTCCACTCCCAGGGTTTCTGAGCTAGTGGGTCTGAGGATTTTAATTCTAACAAGTTTCTTGGTGATGCTAATGCTGCTCATTAAAGGACTACATCTTGAGAACCGGTCGTCTCCATAATTAATCCATTCTTTCTAAGTTTTCAAATATGTAGCCATGAAGTCTCATATAATGGTCTCATAATTCCTTTTCTACCTCCTGGTTTGTTATAATAGCTCCTTTTTCATGTCTAACCTTGTTTACCTTCGCCTTCTTTCATTTTTCCATAGTCAGGTTCTATTTCCATGGTCTTATCAAAAAAAGCTTTTGGATTTTTTTTTTCCTATCAAACGTGTTTTGTTACTATTTCTTTAATTTCAACTTTTTCTTTGCTTAATTTTTTTTTAATTTTATTTTTTTCCTTTTTCTCCCCAAAGCCCCCCAGTACATAGTTGTATATTCTTCGTTGTGGGTCCTTCTAGTGGTGGCATGTGGGACGCTGCCTCAGCGTGGTCTGATGAGCAGTGCCATGTCCGCGCCCAGGATTCGAACCAACGAAACACTGGGCCGCCTGCAGCGGAGCGCGCGAACTTAACCACTCAGCCACGGGGCCAGCCCCTTCTTTGCTTACTTTTTTAAAAAATTTCTTCAGGGCCGGTCCCGTGGCCGAGTGGTTAAGTTCACGCACTCTGCTTCCGGTGCCCAGGGTTTTGCCAGTCGGAATCTTGGGCGCGGACAGCACTGCTCATCAAGCCATGCTGAGGCGGCATCCCACATGCCACAACAAGAAGGACCCACAACTAAAAATACACAACTATGTACTGAGAGGCTTTGGGAGAAAAAAGAAAAATAAAATCTTCAAAAAAAATTTCTTCAGAAGATTATAAAATTCCTTTATTTCTCATCCTTAGTATTACTTTTTAAAAATTTCTTCAGATAATTTAATGATGAGCATGTCAAAGTCACATTACAATCTTTCTGCAAGGGAAAAGCCAATTCAAAGACGTTCTCTTGGTAAAAACAGTTAGAAATAATTGTTTGCCTAAATATTCCACCGAAAGAAAGTTCAGTATAAACAAACTAGACTCTAATCTAGCAGTCAGCTAGATGGATTGGTGACTAGTAATTAAATATATATTGTGGTAGCCAATGATCCAAAATGGCCCCCAATGATCCAGGCCTCCTGGTTCTCATACCCATGTATAGTTCCCTCCCACCACATACTAGCATTAGTCTGTGTGACCAGGGGAATATAGTGGAAGTGATGGCATGTCAATAACGAAGTGAAGTTAGAAAAGGCACTTCCCATCGCTCTCTTTTTGGGTCACTTGCTCTGGGGAATGCTAGCCGCCATAGCCAGTCTGACTAGTGGGAACCTGAAGTGTGCAAATAACCACGTGAGTGAGTTTGGAAGCGGGTCTTCTAGTCCTATTTGAGTCTTAAGATAACTGCAGCCTCAGCTAAAAACTTGATTGCTATCTCATGAGAGACCCTGAGCCAGAATCACCCAGCTAGGTCACTCCCAGATTCCTGATCCTCAGAAATGGTGTGAGACAATAAATGTTGTTTTGTTTGTTTGTTTGTTTGTTTTTATTAATTTTTTTTCCTTTTTCTCCCCAAAGCCCCCCGGTACATAGTTGTATATTCTTCGTTGTGGATCCTTCTAGTTGTGGCACGTGGGACGCTGCCTCAGCGTGGTCTGATGAGCAGTGCCATGTCCGCGCCCAGGATTCGAACCAACGAAACACTGGGCCGCCAGCAGCGGAGCGCACGAATTTAACCACTCAGCCACGGGGCCAGCCCCAATAAATGTTGTTTTAACCTGCTATGTCTGGAGGATAATCTGCTATGTGGCAATAGATAACTAATAGATCTATATTTTAAATTATTGAACTTTTTCTGCCAAAGCTCCTGGAACTCATGAAAGTATAATTTATACCAGTTAAAATAAATAGAAGAGGCTGAACAGTAGATTATTAGAACATTTAGGACTATTGTACATTTTACTTTTTAGAATCTAGATACTTGTGCAGGCAGAGGAATAGTAAGATTACTACAGAAACAGCATGTACTATACACACCCTTTCTTGTGTCCTCTCCTACAGATGGTTTAGCTGGTTTAAACATTTGAGGACTTCTCTTTTTTTCTACCTTCTTTCATTTTTTAGAAAATTAATATTCGTGTAGAAACTCATTGGGAACTGGCAGTCTGGAGTCTAGTTTACAATTTATAGCAAGGCAGAACACCTACTTTTAATGATGTTCTACAATCTTTGGGGACAGGTCCTAACACACGTGCTGCAAATGTTTGTTTCCAAGACAATAAGGAGAACTTTGTCGATTTCAAACAGGAATGTGTTAGAATGGGGCTGTGTGCCAGTATTTGTTGAAAAACTTAAAACAATCATGAATCAACAACTAAAATGATAAGATTTAGAGGAAACTGGCCTGATGGAAAACTACTATCATACTTTTACGTATTTTTTCTTAAATATACTAAAATTTTTATTTTGAGTTTATGTTGTTTTCAACAAATCAGTGTATTTTAAGAATTAATTTGAAAATCCCTACATCATTAAAGGCAGATCGTTTCATAGAAATCACAAGGAACATAGAAACAAAAAATTCTTAAGCAACAAATAAAAGTACAATAACTTTATGAAACTTAGAAGAACTCCAAGGAGTTTGCAACAGAGTCCATTAGCCACAAAATCCAAAAATGGAACACAAATATTTTTCAAGCACTAGAAATCATTCAACCTAATGCGTTCATTTATAAACGAGAACCAAAGTAGTAATAATGGTTGATAGTATTTTACTGAAAGCTCATAAATGTCAAGCATATGCACCCAACTAAGCACAAATCTCTACTCCTGACCTTCTCAACCTTGCTTCACCCTTTTCTTTCCAAAAGGAATGATCACTTTTTAATATACCACATAATTTACATATTTATTAGTATAGTGTTGGGTTCAGTGATTTACCCGCCCTCATACAGCTCGAGCTTGGATTAGCATCTATTTTTCTTTGTACCCTTTTGAGCCAATCAATCCAGCCAACTCATATTTGAGCACCTACGATGCACCACACAGAACCCATCCATAGGCCCAACTGCTCCTAAAACTTTTTGAGGAGAAAAAATGCTTTAAGAACAATTCTAAAATTTTTTATTGCCTCAGAGCTTATTTTATGAATACATATTAATTATGAATTATTTTATTATTTGAATACATCTTGTATTCTACGACCCTCTTTCCAAAGTATACAAAAACGCATGAAACAAAATGTCCCTTGCAGAATCAGCTCTTTATCTTAAACTGTCATCATGTTCCTAGTTAACTTTGTGATTAGGAACTGGAATTCAGGCACAGTAAAGACCTGTTTGGTTTGTGACTCATGCTGTATAGATTTTGGGTGGCTTGGTGCCTCTGGCAGTTCAGACCTGTAACAACAAATCATTGCTGGAATAATGATTTTTCCCCTCACTTTTGAAATCCTTCATCAAATGAATAAGTACACTTAACTAGTTTGACTTATGTAGGCTGAATATGGCAAAAATAGATTTGGGATTATGCGTTAACACACCTTTTCCAGAATTTTTACTAAGAGCTCACATTTAACCAATTACATTTTGATCCCTATTTTCCCCCTATGATTGGTCCCAAAACACAACCCTAAATATCAAAGGTGTTTGCACACCAAATTGTTAAAAGTACATTTATATATTTCCGAGTTATTTCTCATTTAATCCGGTTAGACTTGGTGAGTTTCAGGCGGAACTTGTCATGCATTCCTTCATTCCCAACACATTTATAGAGCGTCTGTTTCAAAGTGCATTTCTGTAGGCTCTGTCATGCAGTTTAGAGACTAAGAGGGGTGACAGAATTATATGAGGAGTTATAATACAGCGTGATAATGACATCTGATAAGGAAACACTGTATAATCTAAGAACACCGAGAATGGTTGAGGTAAGGCATGAAAGTCAGCTAAATGAAGTGGATCGAGACATAACCAGAATGCAAGGAACAATTCTTCAGGGAAGGAAGAATAGTTTGTGTAAAGGCTACGAAGGGAGAGGGAGAATGGCATGTGGGAGGGGCTGGAAGTTCAGTATGGCTGGAGTAGGGGTAGGAGGGTCATGGCTAAAGATAAGACTAGAGAGGAGCCTAAAGGTAGGGCCGGAACACCTAGAATCTCAAGAGCCAGCTTAAAGATTCTGTACCTTATCCTAGGACAATGGAGAGCCTCGTAAGTGTGTAAAAGTGATGTGATATTTTTGGAGAGTGGACTGGAGACCGGCAAACCAGGCTGTGAAGGTTACAGCAGGAAGAGGAATTGAAGATGTGAGAGTATCATCCAGTAGAGGAGAATAAGTGTGGCATCTGAAATGGTGTTGAAGAGCCTAATGATTTCGGTAGGATGAGATGGGAGCAGAAGAGATATTCCAGACAGAAAGCATCTAGAATTCTTGAATTTAAGGGTAATAATTTCCTTTACTAAATAGGAATCAATGGACTGCTGGGATGAGTGTCAAACACTGTTGACAGGCAACATAAAAGCATTCCTAATCGCCCTTTCTCTTTGTCACTTTCTGCTAGAGAGCCAAGAAAACCAGGTTCTCATTTTCCTGGCCTCCCTTTGATGTAGGGTAGACATATGGCTCAGTTCTGTTCAATGAACTGATAGGGGCAGTCTTCTGAGTGGCTTTCTAATAAAGGAATAAGTAAAAAATAGAGCTCCCTGCACTGCCCCTTCTCTTCTAGCTTGAATGTGGATGTGATGTTTGGGATTGTGCAGCCCTCTGGTAAACAACCATAAGACAATATTATGTGGATGAAATGCTAAGGATGATGGAGAAAAAGTTAGAAAAGTATGGGTCCTTAATGATATTTTGACCAATTCTGAGACCAACAACCAATAGACTTCTTGTAAAGAAAACAATAAATGGCCTTATGATTTAAGCCACTATTAGTTTTTCTGTTTCTTGCAGCAAAAGCCTTCCCAACTGAAGCAGGAAATAAGTGAGGAAGAGGAAGACAGGAAGGAATTAACTGACACTAAGTTAAGATTTCGTGTGTTACACAGAAGTGGTCTTTAGGTATGACTTCAATATAACCAACACCAACAGGGGCCGGCCTGGTGGCACAGCAGTTAAGTTTGCACATTCCACTTCGGTGGCCAGGGGTTCACCAGTTTGGATCCTGGGTGTGGACCTACACACAACTTGTCAAGCCATGCTGTGGTAGGTGTCCCACATACAAAGTAGAGGAAGATGGGCATGGATGTTAGCTCAGGGCCAATCTTCCTCAGCAAAAAAGAGAAGGATTGGAACAGATGTTAGCTCACAGCTAATCTTCCTGAAAAAAAAAACAAGAAATGTTCTCCAAAACAGAAACTATCTCCTTGTCTATTTGTTGATACTTCAAATTCAATTAACCTCCTTACTGTTTACTGATGATTCAAACTCAAGCCTTTCATTATATAATTAAAAATCAAATTTAAACTGCAAAGATATATGGCAGAAATAGCCACTGACAAAGCGTTAATGACAGATTATTTCAATAGCTCAGGTATTCGGGAAATGAATCCCAGAAGCCTAAAGTTGTGGTGCAGATGCTTGAGGATTGGGATGTTGACCCTTTATTACATACACCTTGAACAGATAGATTTCATTCACACTTATCTCCACCCCCTTTTCAGAAGACACAGAAACATTCATAACTCAGTGCCCATGTGTAGATACTGCTTCCAGCCAGAAAGTCTGATCCTGCCTTTTTTGTGTGACCTATTCCGGACTTGTTTTTCAGGACCCAACTCAATTACCATCTCCTTAACGTAGCATTTCCCAATACCCACAAAGCTAATTGCATGCTTCTGTGCTACCAAAGTATGTCGTTTGTCTCTTTATAACAGCGTTTACCCCGTGGTAACATTCTGTTGACAAGTTCTTCTCCAACATTTGATAACAAGATCCTTTCCTGCAGGGACAAGATTTAGTTGTCTCTGAATCTTAGCACCAAGCACTGTAACTAGCTTATAAAACACAAAACTATTGGGACAGAAATTAAATCCGTGGCTGGGAGGGACTGAGGAATAGGGAAAAAGACTGATCACCGAAGGACAGGAGGGAACTTTTGGGATAATGAAAACGCTCTATTTCTTAGTTGTGGTGGTTAAATGACCACATATATTTGTCAGTCATCGAACTGTACACTAGGGAGAATTTTACTGTATGTAAATCATACCTCAATAAACGTGTATTATAAAAAACTATATTGGAAAAAGGGAAAGAACATGAATGAATCAAAGACACAATGACACATTCACCTGTGCCTTAATTTTCTTTCTAGGAGTGCTTCCTGTTTTAAGCACCATCTGAAACCAGGGCAACACTTAGCACAAATCACACTTAAGTGGTGGGAATTTTAGGGAAGCCAGCGAGAATACTGCACAGAGGAACTTCTAGGAATCCCTTAAATTATTCTATACAATTTGCTTAAGTAGACAAGTGAGGGGTCAGCCCTGTGGCTGAGCAGTTAAGTCCGTGTGCTCTGCTTCGGCCCAGGGTTTCGCCGATTCGGACCCTGGGTGCAGACGTGGCACTACTCATCAGGCCACACACATGCCACAACTAGAAAGACCCACATCTAAAAATACACAACTATGTACCGGGGTGCTTTGGGGAGAAAAAGAAAAAGTTTGAAAAAAAAACTAAAAAAAATTTAAAAAGTGACTAAGTGGTCAATATCTATTACTCAAAGACAACTTTTTTTTTTTGAGGAAGATGAGCCCCGAGCTAACTACTGCCAATCCTCCTCTTTTTGCTGAGGAAGACTGGCCCTGAGCTACCATCGTGCCCATCTTCCTCTACTTTATATGTGAGATGCCTACCACAGCATGGCTTGACAAGCGGTACCACGTCCGCACCCAGGATCTGAACTGGCACATCCCGGGCCCCCGAAGCAGAATGTGTGAACTTAACGCTGAGCCACCGGCTGGCCTGAGACAACCTTGATATTGATTCGATATCATCTAAATCATTCACAAATCACAAAAATAAAGTAATCCCTCCTAGTACACTACCTCAAAAGTGCTTTTTGTCAGTCTCAGAAGTACCTTATGTTGATATTAAGAGGAGAAAGCAGATGTTATAGAAATTTCAAATGGAGCCAAACTCTGAACATGTAAAATTTATAAAATATTTTGTCTATGCTGTATTTTATCGCATTAGATTTATGATATTTTTACATATATTCTTCTTAATATTATATTGTCTTATATAATATATATTATATCTTGTATATATATTTTATATATATATATATATCTTACATAGGATAATAGAAGAAGAAGAAGAAGAAGAAGACAGGCAACAGATATTAGCTCAGGTGCCAATCTTTTTTTCCCAAGTAATTTTATTGGGATTATAATGGTTTATAACATTGTGTAATTTCGGGTGTACATTATTGTTTATCAATTCCTGAATACACTTCATCATGCTCACCCCGAGTAGTCCAATTTTTATCCATCACCATACATATGTGCCCTTTTACCCCTTTCACCCACACCCCCAACCCCCTTCCCCTCTGGTAACCAAAAATCTGTTCTCTTTATCCATGTATTTGTTATCTTCCACATATGAGTGAAATCATGCAGTATTTCTCTTTCTCTGTCTGGCTTATTTCATTTAACATGATACCCTCAAGGTCCATCCATGTTGTTGCAAATGGGATGATTTTGTCTTTTTTATGGCTGAGTAGTATTCCATTATATATATATATACCACATCTTCTTTATCCATTCATCTATAGATGGGCACTGGGTTGCTTTCACACCTCAGCTATTGTGAATAATGCTGCAATGAACATAGAGGTGCATAAATCTCTTCAGATCATTGATTTCAAGTTCTTTGGGTAAATACTCAGTACTGGGATAGCTGGATCATATAGTATTTTTATTTTTAATTTTCTTTTTTCTTTTTTTTTTTTAAAGATTGGCATCTGAGCTAAAAACTGTTGCCAAGCTTCTCTTTTTTTTTTTTTTCTGCTTTATCCCTCCAAATCCCCCCTGTACATAGTTGTATAGCTTAGCTGCAGGTCCTTCTAGTTGTGGCATGTGGGATGCTGCCTCAACATGGCCTGATGAGCGGTGCCATGTCCGCGCCCAGGATCCGACCAGGCGAAACCCTGGGCTGCTGCAGCGGAGCGCACGAACTTAACCATTCGGCCACCAGGCCAGCCCCTATTTTCAATTTTCTAAGGATACTCCATACTGTTTTCCATAGTGGCTGCACCAGTTTGCATTCCCACCAGCCGTATATGAGCGTTCCCTTTTCTCCACATCCTCTCCAACATTTGTTGTTTTTTGGCTTGGTAATTATAGCCATTCTGACAGATGTAAGGTGATATCTCATTGTAGTTTTGATTTGCATTTCCCTAGTGATTAGTGATGTTGAGCATCATTTCATGTGCCTGTTGGTCATCTGTATATCTTCCTTGGAAAAATGTCTATTCATATCCTCTGCCCATTTTTTGATCAGATTGTTCAATTTTTGTTTTGTTGAGTTGTATGAGTTCTTTTTTTTTATTTTGGAGATTTTATTTTTTCCTTTTTCTCCCCAAAGCCCCCAGGTACATAGTTGTGTATTCTTCCAGTTGTGGCATGTGGGATGCCGCCTCAGTGTGGCTCGATGAGCGGTGCCATGTCGGCACCCAGGATTCGAACCGGCAAAACCCTGGGCCACTGCAGCAGAGCGCGTGAACTTAACCACTCAGCCACGGGGCCGGCCCCAAGTTGTATGAGTTCTTTTTACAATTTAGAGATCAGCCCCTTGTCTGATAAATGATTGGCAAATATTTTCTCCCAGTTGGTGGGTTGTCTTTCCATTTTGTTCATGGTTTCCCTTGCTTTGCAGAAGCTTTTTAGTCTGATGTAGTCCCATTTGTTTACTTTTTCTTTTGTTTCCCTTGCAGGTGCTAACCTTATAAAATAATAATAATATAAAATAAATTTGTCTTAAGACATAAATTTAAATATTTACTACTTCTAATCACCAATGAAGGATGGTATATGTCTATGCAGGTATGTACACATAGCATCCATCTCACCCCGCATGAATTTCAATCTCTGTCCAGAAAAGCAACAAGCCTAACATTAAAAGTGGACCTTGAGAGGCAGCCCCGTGGCCGAGTGGTTAAGTTTGCCCGCTCTGCTTGGGCGGCCCAGGGTTTCATCGGTTTGGATCCTGGACGCGGACATGGCACTGCTCATCAAGCCATGCTGAGGTGGCATCCCACATGCCACAACTAGAAGGACCCACAACTGAAAATATACAACTATGTACTTGGGGGCTTTGGGAAGAAGAAGGAAAAAATAAAATCTTTAAAAAAAAAAAAGCGAAACTTGAAACCTACATGGAGTGTTATTGTACATTACCTGGAGCAAGGTCTAGGACCACATAAAACGCACAGTTGTTTCATTTCTTCTCACTCAGTTTTTGAACTCAGCATTTTCTATAGCACCTGTGGGGTTTAAAAACAGCCCATGTCTGTTTTCCAGTCTTAGTTCTGCCTCTTAGCAGCTAAAATATGGGCTAAGTCATTGCCATTTAGTCTTTCCAGGAGTCAATTTCTTCATTTATAACATGTAAAAATAACATCTTCCTAATTATAGTCAAGATTAAATGAACTGATCTATTACTTTGATAAACACAACACAGTCTATTATTTTTATCCTGAATTCTTATTTTAGGGCACTTACGAATCAGTAACTTTGTTGTAACTGCTCATAGCACGAGCTTGTCTGTTGATAGAATGAGAAGTGAACACGGGGAAATTTCAGAGATATCGTATTCAATTCAACATATATTTATGAAGCACTTATTATATACATAGGTGTTACAGTAGGCACCTGAGATACAACACAATTCCTGCTTCCCTGAAGTTTATTGTGACATGACTAAGTATTATCCTTGTTTTACAGTGAGGAACTAAGGCTCAGAAAAAATACACCAAATAATTATTTCATTGGACAGTGTGAGGTTTATATGCGTAATGTATTCGTAAGTGCCTAGCATAGTTCTTGGTTTCATAATTAATTATAAACTCCATTAAAATATTATTTACAGAAAAATGGGTGGCCTTTCAAGCAGGTGTACACCATGATGAAGTTGTTATGAGAGCTCAGTTGGCTCCGAAATCCTGATTGGTGGTTGTCATTATCCAAAGTTGATTTCGTCATTTCCCCCAAACTAGCTCCCCAGCCCCAGCCCCTCCTCCTCCTCCTCCTCCTCTTCTTCCTCCCCCTCCTCCCCCTCCCCCTCCTCTTCCTCCTCTTTCTTCTTATCTCAGGGAAACCACCATCTACATCAGTGTCCATTCCAGAATTCCCCTCTCCCCTGACCAACACCTCCACCACATGTCAAACTATGAACAAATCCTGCCAATTCTGTATTATAATTTTTTTTTTTCAAAATCCATCCTCTTTTCTCCATCTCTCCTATCACTGCCCTGGTCTCGACCACTGTCACTTCTCACTTGGAGTATTATAATATCCTGCCTGAACTTCAGTAGGTCTTTGGGCTCTTTATCACCACCCCAACAAAAACATTCTTATTTTAAAAAGTATAAAAAAATAACACAATTAGTTCCTACATATCTCTCACCTAGATTCACCAGTTAACATTTTGCTACATTTGCTTTATGTCTCTCTCTTTCTCTCTATACATCTGCAAATTTTACCTGCTAAACTCTTTGAAAGTAGCTTGCAGATATCTTTACCCCAAATGCTTCAGCATGAATATCCTAATAAAGATATTCTCCTACATAAGCACAGTACCATCATTACACTTAAGACAATTAACAATAATTCCATAATATTATCTAATGTATAGTCCCTATTTAAGTTTCCTCGATTGTCCCAAAAATGTCTTTACGTTATAAAAGTTCTCTCGTGTAGGATCTAGTCAATGTTTAGATTTGCTTATTAGGTGTCTTTAATCTCTTTTCATTTAGAATATCTCCTCTCAACATTTTTTTTATTGTTTTATAACTTTGACCTGTTTGACAAGTCCAGGTCAGTTGTCACAGAACGTTCCACATCCTGATTTTGTCTGATTGTTTCCTTATAGCGCTGTTTAACTTGTTCCTATATCCCCTGTATTTCCTGTATATTGAAAGTAAGGCAGAGATTTAACTGGACTTTTTAAACATTTTTTGGCAAGAATATTTACAAAAGTTTGTACTTGTGTCTTATTTTCCTAGCACTGCCATAACTAAGTACCACAGACTGGGTGGTTTAAGCAAGAGAAGTTTGTTTTCTCACAGTTCTGGAGGCTGGGTGTAAAATTAGGGTGTCATTAATGTTGGTTTCTCTGAGGGCCTCCCTCCTGGGCTTGTAGATGGCCATCTTTTTTCTGTCTTCACATGGTCTTTCCTCTGAGTGTATCCATGTGCTAATCTTCACTTCTTAGAAGCTCACCAGTCGTAGTGGATTAGTGTCCACCCACGTGACCTCATTTTATCTTAATTACTTCTTTAAAGGCCCTGTCTCCAAATATAGTCGCATTCTGAGATACTGGGGTGAGGATGTCAACTTATGATTTTTTGGGAGACACAGTTCAACCCTTAACAACTTCTTACTGCAATACATCAAGAGGCACACAATGTCAAGTTCACCTAATCTCTCTCCGTTGTAAGGATATATACTTCTCTTTGTAGTTAGTAAACCATCTGTGGGATGGAAAACTCGAACACCTTGTGACTATCCTGTTCCTCACCCTTTTTTCACTCATTCATTTTGCCATCATCTATTAATGATTCTTGCCTAAATTATCTTAAGACTGCAAAGTAGTGGTTTTCCAATTTTATCATTCTTTACACTTATTAGCTGTCACTCTTCTGATAATTCTTCTTAAGATAAGCCTTCAGTCTTGCGGCACTCCAATTCAATGTTTATATAATATCAGAGTGAACTTTCTTAACTATAACTGTTTAAAAACCTTTGAGCTTTCCTCTGCCCTGAGGATTAAGTAGAAACTCCCTTACACGACCTCCAAAGCATTTCAGCCTCCTCTAGCCTTGTCACCACTTTTCCTGGTTTACTCCTGCTCATCCTTCAGGACCCAGTTGTCACCTTCTTTCTCCCTGGCTCCCTCCACCAAAGTCATAAGAGCCCCTCTAGCACTCTATGCTTTCACCATCACAGCATCTGTTGTACTATTTTGTAATTTAGGGGTAATTGTCTCACTGACAGACTTTAAGCTCTCTGAGGAGAAGAATCACATCGGTCTTGTTCACTCTCATATTTCCCAGCACTTCTCATAATCCTTGGCACAGAGTAGGCATACAATAGTGACTTATTAAATCAATTAATGGGAAATGGGTACTATATACAAATCCACGTACACTGTAATTTACAATTGATTTATAGAATTTACAAGGGTAATTTTAATTAAAAGTGATTTTTCACATAAGTTGCTTACTGGAAGCCTAACTTCTAGGTAAGATGAATTCTACTTTAAAAATAATAAATATTTACTTGGTATTAACATATGTCAGGCCCTGCCCTAAGCATGAATTATTTCAAATTTAATTCACAGAAACCCCTTAGTGTGGGTACTATTTTTTTTATATTACAGATGAGGAAATTGAGAGAATATCACACCACTGGTAAACAGAAGAGATGGGATTTGAACCCAGGTATCTTCAATTTCATAATGACTTTGTAATTTTGAAGTTACTTTCTTATGAAGAGTTCATTATAGCTAACTATAAATATATCATCCATGACTATTTATTGAAGCCATGATTTGATTCAGTAATGCTTCTACTTTCCAGAGTACAGACATGTAGAATGTAAGGCATTTATAATATTATCAAATACCTAAGTAGGAACAGTCCACTGGCAACATACATTGCACAAAAATATAAAATGTTAACGTGCAATTTATCCCCTAGACTGTGTTTTGACTAAAGTAGATCTGGTAGTAAGAAGAATTTTGAATTATATTTAATGTTTGTGGAATTTGAAATGGCTGAAAGAAAAGAATAACTTAGGGGGCCGGCCCAGTGGCATTATGGTTAAGTTCGCGCACTCTGCTTTGGTGGCCCAGGGTTCACCGTTTTGGATGCTGGGCATGGACGTATGCACCACTCATCAAGCCATGCTGTGGTGGCGTCCCACATAGAAGAACTAGAAAGACTTGCAACTAGGATATACAACTATGTACTGGGGCTTTGGGGAGAAAAAAAAGAGGAAGGTTGGCAACAGATGTTAGCTCTAGGCCAATTTTCCTCACCAAAAAAAAGGAAGAAGAAGAAGAAAGAAAGAAGGAAAAGAATATCTTATTTTCTTTTGGAATCTCTTTGTAAAGACCAATTCAAGAAGAAATAAATCTCTGTACAGGAGTGATTACAATGATCCAGTTTGAGTTAAATATATTGTGAAATGTGACATTTGCAGAATGGTAGATATACTTCAAGGTAAGAATTACTACAACAAAAATGAGATGCCACAAGTATAGATGTGGTAAAATTTGAACCGGCATGTGTGAGTTGAATAATTGAAAGTATCAAGTGCCATCCTGACACTGTGGGTGTAGACAATCAAGATGGTGACCACACAATGTCATGAGGAAACTGACTTGCAAGCACACTGGGAGAAAAAGTAGCGTCTTGTGTGTAAGTGTGTGTAAACTCAAGTTTCTAGAGTATCCTGACAATTGTAAGACATACATAAGTAGAAAAAAGAAGTGAAAAAAATTAGGATAAAAAAATTAAGTAAGGAAAGATATAACATGAGATTTGTCCTTTAATGAGAGGTTACTGAAAATAAAGCATTATATGCTTTATTTAGAATTTAAATCCTACCTTTTTCCAGAAAAGCAATTACGGTAGTTAACAAAATATAGCAGGCAATTATCATAAGGGTAAAAAATACTCAATAATACTTTTTAATCCCTTAAATTGGTAATGGCAGTTACCAGAGGTTGTAAGTTTTATTTATTTATTTATTTATTTTAAAGATTTTCTTTTTTTCCTTTTTCTCCCCAAAGCCACCGGGTACATGGTTGTATATTCTTAGTTGTGGGTCCTTCTAGTTGTGGCATGTGGGATGCTGCCCCAGCGTGGCTTAATGAGTGGTGCCACGTCTGCGCCCAGGATTCGAACCAACGAAACACTGGGCCGCCTGCAGTGGAGCACGCGAACTTAACCACTCAGGCATGGGACCAGCCCCCAGAGGTTTTAAGTTTTAAAAGGCACACACAGGGATGGAATCACCATGGATTCCACCGGAGTTATGAGGCTTAAGGACCTCTCTGCCAGAATATCTTAATGTGAAGTCCATGGAGCACTGGGGATCCCTGAGCCTCCTGAAATTATGTACAATCCGTTGCGTGCATATGCAGTTTTCTGGAAGGCATTACATAGTTTTTTAAAATCAGATTATCAAAAGAGGTTCATGACCATCCCTTCCACCTTTCCAAATTAAGAATAATTACCCTGGGAAAGAAGTATTTGCTTATAAATTGGTAATTTGTCTTAGTTTCTTGTTACCAAGGAAGAAAGATCTGTTTAGTTTTATGATTTGGTATCTTGTCTTTTCCATTTCATATTTGTGTGTGTGAGGTAAGATTAGTTTATGCAAGTTTCCATTACCAACCAGGTGTGGTTTACATTTTTAAGATACCAAGTTATTAAGGATCCAGATTTGTAAATCCCCTTTTTAATCTCTCTTGCTGTTTATTATTTTGTTTGGTTTCTTATTCATTTCAAGTTTGGAAGGGTTGCTCCTACCACAAATTGCTGCATGGTTTTATTTCGGTAAATATAGAGCAAAAAGAAATAAAATAAAATTTCCACAGTCATTCCTCCTATTTAATGAAGAAATTTGAGGATTCTAGCAAATATTTTCATTGAGCCCATCTCAAAACTAACAGGTAATTAACAGGATTTTGGCAGCTGTATTAGTCAGAGTTCCATGGAAAAACAGAACCAAGAGGATACATAAAAGTATATAGAAAGAGATTTATTACTAGGGATTGGCTCACTCGGTTTTGGAAAGCGAGAAGTCCCTCTGCAAGCTGGAGGTCCAGGAAAGCCACTGGTGTGTTCCAGTAAAGACCTAAGTCTGAAGGCCTGACAACAGGTCCGAAAGGCAGGAGAAGATGGATGTCCCAGTTCAGAGAGTGAATTCACCCTTTTCCACCTTTTTGTTCTATTCAGGCCCTCAATGGATTGGATGATGCCCACCCACACTAGTGAGGACAATCTTTACTGAGTCTATCAATTCAAATGCTAATCTCTTTACAGAAACACCCTCACAGACACACCCAGAAACAATGTTTTACCAGCTATCTGGGTATCCCTTAGCCCAGCCAAACTGACACATAAAATTAACCACCACAGCGGTCCCACATAAATATTTATTTTAATTTAAAAGGTGAATTCTACCCCCATAGGGACCCTTGAAGCAATAATTTATTTCTGAAATCTTATCCACCACATTTGAGTAGTCCTGATGACAAAATTCTATTTTATGGGCTATAATCTAGGAACTTTATCTTAATTCTCATGGTGAATCACAAAAACACCTTAATACAAATTAGAAATGATAATGCAAATTTTCTGTGACTAAGTGCGTATTTCTATTTTTTTTTAAGACTTTATTTTTCCTTTTTCTCCCCAAAGCCCCCCCAGGACATGGTTGTATATTTTTAGTTGTGGGTCCTTCTAGTTGTGGCATGTGGGATGCTGCCACAGCATGGCCTGATGAGCAGTGCCAAGTCCTCACCCAGAATTCAAACCAGCGAATCCCTGGGCCACCGAAGCAGAGGGTGCGAACTTAACTGCTCGGCCACAGGGCCAGCCCCATAAGTGTATGTTTCTAAAGAAAAGGTGCCTTTAATCTCATTTGCACTATTGAGAAAGAGGAATTAGATACTGTTGTGGGAAATAATTCTTCTGGAAAAGAAGGCAGAAAGAAAGTGTGAGGAAACATAAGCAAAATCTATTAAATGTCGGCTTTTGTACTCAGCTACTCCAAGCATGAGGTGGATAGACAATGAGCCTAAAATTTCCAGTTCCTGAGTGCAGGTATTTTAAGATGGGAAAATAAGGAACATTGTAATTCTAACTAGAAGAATCAGTACATTTGACAGAAAAATGTAGAAAAATATTTGGATATGTTCCAATTATCTATTACTGCATAACGAACTAACCCCAAAACTTATTGGCTTAAAACAATAGCCATTTTATTATATCTTATGATTTTGTAGGTCAGGAATTTGGGCCAAGGTGAGTGATTCAAATTTTATCATTTCTTTCTCATTTACTAATTGGAATACTTTTATAAACAGATACTTTCCTTCATCTGTTATTTGATTACCTAGTAGAACTCTTCATAGAGTAAAGGCAGGAAAAATCTTCTTTTACTTAACTTGTCAGTATTCGTGATAGTGAATTTTCTTCCTTTCATTCTCCAAAGATGAGTTTTTTAAAAAAATACTGTAAAGAACTCACGAATTTAAACAAATTTGATGGCTTTCACATAATTGCAATTTTTAATTGTACTGAAGTTCAAATTGGCCCACTTTGCCTCTTCAAGTTGATTCTTGAATGTTTTTGACATGATGTTAGTGGTCTTTGATAACTTCCCTGCTTTTTTGGTATATGAAGATATTCCAGGTTCACCCCGTATGTTTCCTGTCCCAGACTAGAATTTTTCCTTTTTCTAAGAAGTCTTGGTTTAGTGCTAAATGATATTTCAAGACCGCAATCTTGGAGGCAGGGATGTGTATTGGGCTAGTCACTTCCTGGGCCATTTCAGTGGACACAGATAGGAAATACACACACGTTATATACGTATGTATATGTATATATATAGTATGTGTGTATGTGTGTCTCAAACCTCATAAGTTCCTACTGATATTTCCAGTTCAAATAAAGAACTCCTCTGCAGTCTAGGCTGTACACTCTAACATCGCTCTATCACATCTGTATCTCCTTTCTTCTACTTGAGAATCCTGGTTCTCAAAGAAAAAGGAAATTATATAATAGAGTTATTCATTTGTTTTATGCAACAAAATCCACACAACAGTCTCAGAATAATATACTAATACACTTACTCCAATTACTGAAAAGTTAAAAAATATTCTTTTCATGTGTTCCTACCATTCCTTCCCCATTTTAAGAGGTGTGCATTGATAGATCATATAACCATTATATACTATACTTTTTTCCTTTTAAACCTCATATTGTCTTCATTCTACAAATAACCATATGTTAGTGCTCAATATCTGTCCCTTCACCAGTCTCGACAGACATTTTGGTTGTATATAGCTCGCTCTTTAATAGATTCTTCAGAAGTGCTCCTGACAACAATATCCACAGAGTTCTTGTATAATGTTAAAGTTTGTCTGTGACTTTATATTTGAAAGACACCTTGTTCAGTACAAAATCCTTGGATCATGTTTTCTTTCCTTGAGTATCCTAAAAACAATACTCCATTTTCTTTTGACATAAAGACTTGCTGTTAAAACTGTGATGATAGGGGGGCTGGCCCCGTGGCCGAGTGGTTAAGTTCGCGCGCTCCGCTGCAGGCGGCCCAGTGTTTCGTTGGTTCAAATCCTGGGCGCGGACATGGCACTGCTCATCAGACCACGCTGAGGCAGCGTCTCACATGCCACAACTAGAAGGACCCACAACGAAGAATATACAACTATGTACCGGGGGGCTTTGGGGAGAAAAAGGAAAAAAAAATTAAATTAAATTAAAAAAAAAACAAAAAACTGTGATGATAGGGGCTGGCCCTGTGGCTGAGTAGTTAAGTTTGTGTGCTCTGCTTTGGCAGCCCAGGGTTTCGCTGGTTCGGGTCCTGGGCACGGACATGGCACCACTCATTAGGCCATGCTGAGGCGGCATCCCACATGCCACAACTAGAAGGACCCACAACTGAAAAAATATACAACTATATACTGGGGGGTTTTGGGGAGAAAAAGGAAAAATAAAATCTTAAAAATCTTAAAAAAAAAAACTGTGATGATAATATAATTTTCTTTTTTTTTTTTTTCTGCTTTATTTCCCAAACCCCCCTGGTACATAGCTGTATATCCTAGTTGCAGGTCCTTCTAGTTGTGGGATAATTTTCTTTCTCTTATAGGTCACTTGCTTGCTTTTATCTAACTGGTCAAGGAAAATTTAAATTTTAAATTTTTCCTTTGAAGTCTAAATTTTATTAGAACATGTCTTGGTGTTGGCCATATAGGTTGATATTCTCAGGTAAATGATATGCTCTTTCAGTATATAGTTTCAAATCTTTATAATTTTCAGGAAATGCTTTTTGAATTAGAGCTTTAATTATTTCTTCCACACCTTTGCTGCGGTTTCCTTCTGAAGTGACTCCTATTATCATTATGTTGGATCTTCTTTGCTTATCTTCAGTTTTTATTGTTTCCTCTTGAAATCTATTTACCTTTCTAGTTTCACTTTTAGTTTTTTCCTCCTTTTCATCTTCTATTTCTCTTAAAGCATTATCTGTTACATTTATTCATCTATGTGCTACATCTAATTTAATCTTCATTTCTAAAGTATTTTTTCTTTTACTTCTCTTCCTTTCTTGAGTTATGTCACCTCTTTCCTGAGATTTTTTTAAACTCTGGTTATGTTGTTCTTCCACGGCATGTACCATTTTAAAGATACTAAGCTTATTTTAAAATTTATTTGTGGTTTTCTGTATGCTTAGGCACTTTTTCTAGTTATTGATATCATTCATTCGCTCAATAAATATTACTTCCCACGTACTATGTGCAGACAGACATACTAGCCTGAAGTTGAGACACACTAGCCAATCAAGCTTATTGTTTATGCAGCTAAAAAGTTTTTTTTGGATGAAGATTAGCCCTGAGCTAACATCTGTTGCCAATCCTCCTCTTTTTGCTGAGGAAGACTGGCCCTGAGCTAACATCCGTGCCAATCTTCCTCTACTGTATATGTGGGACGCCTGCCTCAGCATGGCTTGTCAAGCGGTGCCATGTCCGCACCCAGGATCCGAATTGGTGAACCCCGGGCCACAGAAATGGAACATGCAAACTTAACTGCTGCACCACCGGGCCAGCCCCAATGCAGCTAAAATTTTGTGGTTGTTTGTTATGCAACAAAACATTGACTAATACACCGCATTTATAATTATTAAGTCCTAACTGTATTTAGTCTCAACAGAATACTTTTACAACATGAATTCTCCATTTTTGAAATCTTCATTTTTGACCATGTCCACTGGATGTATGTCTTTAGAAACATTTTAAGAAAGATATATTTTCAAAGAACTAAAAGTTTGAAATTGTTTTATTTTTCCTTCCATAAATGACTGACCTAGAAAGTTAGTGAGTCACAGTCTTTTCCCTCCAGAGCTTTGTAGATGTTGCATCATTACCTTCTGGCTTTTAGGTTTTGTTTTTTTGTTTGTTTGTTTTTGAGGAAGATTAGCTCTGAGCTAACATCTGCTGCCAATCCTCCTCTTTTTTTTGCTGAGGAAGACTCGCCCTGAGCTAAATCTGTGCCCATGTTCCTCTATGTTATATGTGGGACACCTACCACAGCATGGCTTGCCAAGCAGTGCCATGTCCACACCTGGGATCTGAACTGGCGAACCCCAGGACGCCAAAACAGAACGTGCACACTTAACTGCTGTGCCACCAGGCCAGCCCTTGGGTTTTAGTTTAATGAACAAGTTTTTCACTTATTTTTTTTGTCTCTTGTAGGCTGCAGGGTCTTTCTGGAAAAACACTTGCACGACATTTTTTAAATTCTTGAAATTTAAAAAAAAATTCTTTAGGGCATTTTTAGTGTACAGTGTCTTTTCATTGCTTCTGTCTTTAATCCAGTGAGCTCTTTCACTTACAAACTAAAGGGAGCTCATGACATTTTCTATTATATTTCTCATTATATATTCTGTTCATTTTGTGTATGTGTGTATTCTTTTCTCTGATTATATTAATTCAAAGTTGCTTCTCAATCCTCTGACTGTTATATTTATCATCCCTTTGAATCTCACTGATTTCATCTCTTTGCCTTTTTCCTCTGCATTTTGGGGGAACAGGTGGTTTTCAAATTTTTCTTCCATATTTTTTTCTGCCAGTCTCAGCCTATGAATAAGCAATGTTGGGTTGGATCAGTCTTTGTGGTTCTTATTATGATTGCGAAAAGCCTTCAGCAATAACCACCAGGAAACTTTGAAAAAAAAGATTACTCAAAGGATCTGGAAATCACACAGCACACCTGGGGCCAAACAGCAAGGTCAGGGTAGAGAGAGAGAGTACACAGGCCTGGGGTTCTCCTTTTATTGGGGTCAAGGGTGGGCCCAGAGTTTCATGGGCTCACTCTTTATTGGTGAATTTTACACATAAGAGCCAGAATTTAAAGCGTAAGAAAAAAAACCAAGTGGCCCAAATGGTTAGTTGCTGAAATCAATCAAGATAGCTAAAACAAAGGGGCCTCAGTGGAGAGGCAGCCTGGCTCTTTGTCTAGTCATGTGGCTAGCAGTGTGTTTATTTGAGATAGCCATCTTGAAGCGACTGGCTCTGCAATCAAACCTTAAGTCAGGCATTTGCATTACCAAAAAAAACCAAAAACAAAAACAAAAAACAACTGTCAGGGCTTACACTATACATGCGAATAATTGAATGTTTATGGTCACTTTCTAAAAAATTTGTTAGGTTTATTGACTTATAATTTATACTGTATATTATACAGTATAAAATATTGAGTTATAATTTATACTGTATGAGAATTGTCATATTCCACTCTAAGATCCACAGTAAGATTAACCCCTTCTACATCTGTAGTAGTTGCTTAAAATTTGACAAATATATTTAGTCACCACCCTAATCAGTCTATTCTGGGAAAGAGTGAGACAAGCAGAGGACCAAAGACTGAACTTCAGAGAATGACCATATTTAGGGTCAGAAGGAAGAAACCTCAGAGAACTACTTTTCAGTCCCAACGCCTGCTATCATTCTGAGATTTCAGGGTCAATATAGAGAATCCTTTCACTCTTTGTTATGGGCTGAATTGTATTCCCCCCAAAATTTACATGTCAAAGTCCTAACCTCAAGTATCTCAGGATGTAACTGCACTTGGATATAGGCCCTTTGGAGAGGTAATTAAGTTAAAATGTGTCATTAGGGTGGGCCCTAACCCAATATGATAGATGTCCTTCTAAGAAAAGGAAATTTGGACACAGACAAGTACAAAGGGAAAATTATGCAAAGACACAGGGAGAATATGGCCGTCTATAAGCTAAGGAAAGAGGCTTAGGGCAGATCCTTCCTTCACGATCCTCAGATAAAACCAATCCTACCAACAATTTGATATCCAACTTCTGGCCTTCAGAGCTGCAAGAAAATAAATTTCTGTTGTGCAAGCCATCCAGTCTATGTTACTTTGTTATACACTCCCTTAAGCTTTTGATCTCCCATCAAGTAAAATCTCAATCACGCATCATTCAATTCTTCCAGGTCAATGAACACTACAGGACAACCCTACCCTTAGAACTGGGCAAGAATGGTTCCTATATAGGGTGGTTTACAGGGCTCAATCTTGCTCTTTTCCAGCTATGCCCAACCACAAAAGGAAGGAATCTGTGGGCCAAGCGGACAAGCTCACTCAAAACTTGCACCTTGACTTTTAGACAATGCTTTAGAGTTCTTGATCCCTGAAATTCTATGCTCACACAGCTCCAAGAAGGCTAAGAGTGACTTTTCCCTAGATCCTTTCTGCTGAGGGCCAACAGTATTTCCAGTATCTATATCCTTAGACCCAACATGTAGCACAAAAAGGCCCCTAGGCCCAAGAGGTGACGAAGCAGTAGGTGGGGGTAGGTTTGCCAAATAAAATACAGAACATCTTGTTAAACTTGAATTTCAGATAGACAACAAATAATTTTCTAGTATGAGTAAGTTCTAGTTATTGCATGGGACATACTTATTCTAAAAAAGTATTTGTTGTTTATCTAAAACTCAAATTCAGCAGAGCATCCTTTATTTTTTTTTAACAAATATGGAAACCCTAGGTGGAGTCAGAGTTGGAATTTGAGCTGGGTGTCTATATGCATGAACACAAGGTCCCTAATAGCATCACATGAGTGGGAAAAGGGAAGGCACCATACTGAGTGAATGTGTGTCACAGCAGGAATGGAATCCCATTGAGTGATACAGGGAAGGCAAGGTACATCAGCCAACCAGTTCTCCTTGAATCACCCACACTCTGTCTGACACATAAGAAGTCTAAATTCAACCTGGTTTTCCAGGTCATTTTTAAAATAAGACAATAGAACATATTTTATTTTTACATTTTGTTAGCTGTATTTATAATGCTTAAATATTTAGACATATGATATGTAGGTCTCCATTTTCACTCTCGCCCCAGCTGTACAAATGTCAAAGGAGTAGGACTGCTGCAGAAAATTACCCTAAATGGTCAATAGTATTATCAACCACATCTAAAAGATGCGGAAACTAAGGCTTACAGAAATTATATATAATTTTCCCAAAGTCATTCAACTAGTGGAATCCATTTTCAATGTTAGATCTGTCTAAATATAAAGCAAATACTCTTGTTTTTATTACATTTATAGCATGATGACTATAGTTAATACTGTATTGCATATGAAAGTTGCTAAGAGAGGAGATCTTAAAGCAAATATTCTTCATCGCCAAAAACAATTTACTATTTATAAGTTGATATATCCTTTGGTCATATCATTTAACATGCATGCATAAAACTAGTGCATTTCTTCTTTTTTTTTTTTTTAAAGATTTTATTTTTTCCTTTTTCTCCCCAAAGCCCCCGGGTGCATAGTTGTATATTCTTCGTTGTGGGTCCTTCTAGTTGTGGCATGTGGGACGCTGCCTCAGCGTGGTTTGATGAGCAGTGCCATGTCCACGCCCAGGATTTGAACCAACGAAAACACTGGGCCACCTGCAGCGGAGCGTGGGAACTTAACCACTCGGCCACGGGGCCAGCCCCAAAACTAGTGCATTTCATGGGACATCAGAAATAGATATAATGGAAATTCCAATTGTTCAGGCTTTGATTCTTAATTTCATGGGTCCAGACACTTGATTTTATAAGCATTCCACATTTGATAAAACTGTGGGTTCGTGTTATAATTATACAGTTCAAAACACTGATTTCTAAAACAAAATGCCAATTTAAATTTACAATGACCAATGTATTTGGCAGAATAATGATTTGTAGTATTTCGTCTTTAAGGGAAATACCAACTAGAGGATCAAATTACAATTCAGGAAATTGTCTGTTTAGTCTAATGTTAGAACAAAGAATAAATATTCTTAAGATAATATTTCCATCAAGATAGGTGAATTGTCATATTCCACTCTAAGAACAATCCAGCCAACTAGTGGAGAGGCAGTTCATACGCTTTGAAACTCAACATACCCGGGTTTTTACTCCTTAGTAATAACTACTTAACATCTGCAGGCCTCTGTTTCCTTACTTTGCAAAGACAGGCTTCTTGCAAGTGTTGAGATTATATATGTAAAACGCCTAGCACAATATTATTATACAGTCTCTATATTATGTAAAATATTATAGATTACAATATATCAAATATTACATTATATACTTTTATTATGCTATCTATAGTCATTGTGCTATTTATTACCATGCTGTTCAACAACTCTCTAGCTAACCTGGAAAAACAGGCATAAGCGCGCTTCCCAGGCAAAGAGGCGGGTACCAGTTACCAGGACAACAGCGCGCGCCTAGTCACTTTCCGCTCGCGCGTCGCTGGGGAAGAAAAAAGCCTAGGCTGCGTGTTGCGTCATCACTACGCGCTCGTTGGGTTTCTCTGTGCTGTTCTGGAAGGTCCCGGCCCGGCTACCGTCGCCTCACGCCAGGAATTATTTTTTTCTTTTCAACCTTTGTTACATCGCACCGAGGCTGCAAGACTGTAAGTACCCTGCGAGAAATGAAAGAGAGCGAGCGAGTGAGCACGAAAGAGATGCCGCCGCACGCTCTCCACCTCTGAGCTTTCCTTGTGTTTTCTTGATCCTATCAGCTTCCTCTCAGCTGGGATCGCGCCGCGTCAACTTCCGGGCGGGTGCCCGCCAGCACGGCCGCCGCCGCTCCCCTTCTTTGGCCCCTTTGTGTCCCCGCAGTGTCGAGGCTCGGGCCCTCGCACGTCCTTTCTCGAGGCAGGGAGCACTGTAGTGCAGGGAGCCTCTCACTGGGCGCGGGCGCGCGGCCCGCAGGGGGGTTAGAGTGGGGAACGTGCCTGCGCGTGCTGGGTAAGAGGAGGTTGCACGAGGGTCAGCTCGTGGTTCGAGGAAGGAGGGGCGGCGGGGGAGGGGGGATGAAGGAGAGTAAAAAGAGCGATGGAAATTTTTAAAAAGAGACCCCTGAGCACCTTCTGATTGTTATGGCCTAACAATGAGGCGCAGCCGTAATAGTCATCCTGAGCCGCTGGCATGTTTGCGGGCTCTTAATTGCCTTGGGAATGAACTGCTATGGCTTTGTATTTTATATTGTTTTCATGCCCTCTTTTTCTCTTTTATTTTTTCCCTGCAGATAGTTCACTTAAAGCTCCCAACCCCCCAAGCTGGTGGTTTCTACCATTATGAATCTTTTCAACCTGGACCGTTTTCGCTTTGAGAAAAGGAGTAAGGTTGAGGAAGCGCCCGAAGCAACCCCTCAGCTCTCCCAGCCTGGCCCTTCTTCACCCATTTCTCTTAGTGCTGAAGAGGAGAATGCTGAAGGGGAAGTTAGCAGGGCAGGCACCCCTGATTCAGATATAACTGAAAAAACAGGTGAGTTACAATGTTGCAAATTGATGTAGCATCAAGAGAGATTTCTTAAAAGATGAAAGCCACAAGAGATTCTATTTTTATTCTTGAGGTCATACAAACTGACGCGTTGTCCTTCACCATGCCCCTTTAAATGCAGCTTTTCACTGCCATAGGCACCGTGTTTCTCCAACTGAGCATCCATCCATAGTTGCTTCACTTTGATATGAGTGCTTAGAATATGGCCCAGTGATGGAAGTTGAAATCAGAATTTAGGTCATCCTTAGGTCAGAATGGTTGCTACTGGAAGAGAAACTAGGTGATTCAGGCCTGTGATAGACTTTGAGGCTGTTATTGCCGGGTGTTTACATTCATTCCAGTATTCTTCCAGAAAATATTGATCACCTGCTATAAGCTAGACTTTATTCAGGGTGCGTGAAGACAAGCACTATGAACAAATGAAGATTGGATCATTTTCAGATTTGCCATCACTGAACTTCCTGGAGATCACCAGAGAACGAATGAATGATTGGTATTCTTCATGGTGAATGAATCATTTTTAACCTCTTCACCAGATTCTCATGGACAGTAGGATTTGAGAAGAAGCCAAAAATTAGCATTTCTATTTTAGTTTATGTTGTCCGAACAAGTTAACAATTAGATTCTATTTATATTTGAACTCTTACTATGTTCTAGGCATAGTGCTGAGTGCTTCACATTCTCTCATTTTATTTGCGCAACAATCCTGCAAGGTGTTATTTCCGTATTTTGCAGAAATGAGACCCAGGGAGGTTAAGTTGTTAGGAAGCTGGTAGAAACGGAATTAAAATCGAAGCGGTCCAATTCCTGAGCATAACCTTTTACTCATTTACATTATATAGTTTATTATAAGAGGTGAGAGGGACAGTAGAAGCTTTACTTTAATGTTTATTTCAGTAATACTTTTTTTTAAAATGCAAAACTAAATATTTCACAAGCAGCTTTTAAATTAACGTGGCCCTGACAAGATTGATAATGTATATATCTTCACCCTTGGTGTCCCTGTTTTGTTTGGTAAATTCTGCTTAAATGTAACGGTGATGGCAGAGTCGCTGCAAGTTAACAATAGAATAACGTTTTAAAATACTCTGGTGTAATTGGAATATGGTGGAATGATTGGGTAGGTTGGATTAAGTGAGAGTTAGGAGTCCAATTTGGAAAGGCTTTGATTGTCTAAAGAGTTTTGAGCTTGTCTGGATTTTCTGGGGAACCTCTGAAGGATTTTAAGCACAGGAGTGACATCCCTTTGTTCTTTCAACAGATATTTGATTTGCATAACATGTTGTAGTTAATGTCTAAACATCCGTGCTCTTTAATATTTTAACAGTAAATATTTTAATCGTTTCTTGTGTAGTTAGAGAGGACAGGGAAGGTTAGAGTGTAGGCATGGGGTTTTGAGTCCTTAAAAGTCTCTGCTGGCGCCGGCCCAGTGGCACAGCAGTTGAGTTTGCGTACTCTGCCTTGGCGGTCCGGGGGTTGCTGGTTTGAATCCCGGGTGCGGACATGGCACCGCTTATCAAGCCATGCTGTGGCAGGCATCCTACACATAAAACAGAGGAAGATGGGCACAGATGTTAGCTCAGGGCCTATCTTCCTCAGCAAAAAGAAGAGGATTGGTAGCAGATGTTGGCTCAGGGCTAATCTCCCTCAAAACAAAGATAGTCTCTGCTGCTGTTTTTTTAGTTAAAGGGAACATTGGACAAGTCACTTAAAATCTGAGGTCCACAGTTTTTTCATCTTTAAAATAAAAGTACTTTGTAAACTGGAATTCAATGGAATGTTTTAGTTATTTATCAATATTAGAAATATGAAATTCTTAATTGCCTTTTCTAGTCAAAAGATGTTTTTCTGCCTTTTTCTGTCTGAAGAGACTTCACTCATTTTCTGTTTATTGGGACTTTTTCTTTTCATACATAAATTCCTCTTAGAAACTGAGATTACCTTTAGGAATCACGTGGTGAGTCTTGATGACACTGGGAAATATGAAAATTAAGTGTGTTCTGGGATTGGTGAGAATTCATCCTATTAGGAATCGAGAGCTTTGCTTTAAGAAAAGATTAGTGTGAATGATACTGAATTTTAGAAATTTGAAAACTAAGGCTAAGTTTAGACTTTATGGGCTCTAGGAGCCATTAAAGGCTTTAGATAAAGGAGTAAAATGATGAAAGAAAGTTGTTTTGTAAATTCAGTCTAGCAGTTGTGAGTACTGTACATTATAGAGAGTAGGGCTTGAAGGGTTAGGAATCGTTTAGGAAGCTCTTAGAATCCAAACTTGATGATCATGGTAGAAATGAAGAAGAACGAGATGTGAGAGATTTCTAAGTGAGAAAGGGCAAGGTTTTACAGCAAGATTCTTGGTAGGAATGAGATAAAATGAATGTTAAGAATTTTAGCTTAGATAATTGAAAAAAAAAAGAGAGTTCTCTACATCAGAATAGGTATGAAGTACCCATCTTAAGTTATTGGGCACGCATTTAAAAGTGCAAATAGGAATCAAAGGTCCTGCCCCCAATTTAGCTGTTGGAGTAGACCAAAGGCAACTTCCCTTAGCATGAGGGAGGGCCTGCTGAATTGAGTGTTGTGCCTTGGGCTGTGGAGAGGATAAGATGCTGAAGTTGGATTTAAGATCAGGACTGCATATGGAGATTGGGAATCATCAGTGGCATACAGATAATGACTTGACTTCCTTTATCATCGTGTAACTTAGTCTGCCATTGTGGGATAATGCTATCTTTGTTTATTTACAATAGTGTTAGTCTCTAAGTCAGCTTATAGGATGAAAATTGTATGCAGTTAAGATTACCTGTAATCACTCTTTTTCAGCTTATCCTGTTATTTCACCTAATATGAGTTAATATTTTATTTATTACCATCCTCTTTCAGTTACTGTGCCACAGATACACTGTTCCTTGAATAGGCCAAGCACAGTCCCATCTTTCCTTCTTCCCATTTGCTCTTTGCCTGCAAGACCCTTTTTGCTGGTATTTGCATATGACTCAGCTTCTTTCAGTAGGGCTTGGTGAAATGTTACCTTTTTTAGAAGGCCTTCACTTGATCACTTTCTCTGAGGTAGCAACTCCCTCCCCCCTCCCCAGTTTTACTCTACTGTATTTTTCTGTATAATTTATTACTACGTAACATTAGATTATATATTTGTCTCCCCTCTTATTAGAATATAGTCATGCATTGCTTAATGACGGGATCACTTCTGAGAAATTCATTGTTAGGTGATTTTGTCATTGTGGGAACATCATAGAGTGTACTTATACAAATCTAGATGGTATAGCCTACTACATTCCTAGGCCATATGGTGCTAATTTTATGGGACCATCGTCATATGTGTGATCTGTCATTGACCAAAACATTGTTATGCAGCACATGACTAAGATCCATGAGAGCAGAGATCTTGTCTGTCTTGTTCACCTGTTCATCTCTGTTGCTCAGAACAGTGAGTGGCATGTAGTAGGCCCTCAGTTCACTGAGAATGTGTTGAAGAAAGGAACATCGGGGGGCCCACCCAGTGCTGCAGGGTTAAGTTTGCACATTGTACTTTGGCAGCCTGGGGTTCACCACTTGGGATCCCAGGTGTGGACCTGCACACTGCTCATCAAGCCATGCTGTAGTAGGCGTCCCACATATAAAGTGGAGGAAGATGGGCACAGATGTTAGCTCAGGGCCAGACTTCCTCAGCACAAAGAGTAGGCTTGGCGGCAGATGTTCGCTCAGGGCTAATCTTTCTCAAAATAAATAAATAAAATATTTTTTTAAAAAAGGGAGTATCGGATGATAAATGGGTGATATTTATACTTTGTATATATTTTTTAAATATCCCTCTTTCTCTTTATGATCTCAAAATAGTCCCTTAGCCATCAGACATTCTTCAGCCATGGATGCTTTAAACTACTTTTGATACAGGACAGGCTCCTTTAATCCAGTCTTTGGATGTGAGGGCATACACTTTACGTTCATTGCAGTATTCCTTCAAAAAATATTGATCACTTACTATGAGCCAGACTTTTTTCAAGGTATGTGAAACAACCACTGTGAACAAATGGAGATCAGATCGCATTATTTTGCCAGCACTTGACTTTCTGGAGATCTCCTTCTCTTCCCTTCTCCCCTCCTCAGGTTTATTTCACTCTCACAATGCCCAGAGTTATCAATAGTTATTACTTACAGTTTATTTCTCTTTTTTCTTTGACTTTTTTGGGAGTGTAGTGGGTTTGGAGGGAGTAAAGCAGTGGCAGATGAGTGTGAAAGGAGAGAGCCTACTATGTTTTATGCATAAGGGATAAAAATGTGAACAAAGCGTGATCCTCAAGGAGCACCAGGAGGAAGGGGCATGTAAATTTATATAGTTAAAATAGTGTACAATATGATAACTCATATAGAGAGGAAGATAGCAAGCATTGTAGGGTCACAGTCAAATTCACAAATGATTAAATTATATCTATTCTTCCTGGGGAGGATCAGGAAAAGTCATAGAGAGATGATTTTGAGTGGACCCTAAACAATGAATCATTGCTTCTTCGGTGAACAAGGGATGAAAAATATGTTGCTTTGAAGAGTCTGTGGTGTGTGTATGGGAAAGGAGAGGTTATCTATGGAAGAGGAGATTTGGGGCAATATAGATGAAGCTGAAAAATAGAAATGTAAACTGCTTGGTTGTGAGGGGCCAGGGAGGATGGACTTTATTTGGTACACGCTATAGAGCATTTCAGTGTGGGAAAACCATTAATGAAGCTGTTGTATTAATTGAAGCCTAAAGGTAGGAAATGACAGCAGGGATGACAGAGGAGGCAATTTAGGAAAGTTTTAAGTGACATGTGTTGGATGGTGTTTGATGATCAGTTAAATGTGGAGGATTTAAAGAGAACTCACGTCTTTTCTTGGACAGCTGAGTGATTGGCACTATCAACTGAATTAGGCAAGTAGGATTAGGAGGATATTAAAATATGTTGCATTTGCTACCTCTCATATTTCAGTAGCAAGGTCTAGTAAAGGGTTGAACGTTAGAGTTTGGAGCTCAGAGAGTGGTCGAAACCTGAGAAATCAACTTTGGAGTCATCTTTGTGGTAGTGAACAAAAACTGTCCAAGGTGTGTATTAAGAAGCATCAACATTTAGTGATGGACAAAGGAAGGGAAACCAATGAAAGATATAAAGGATGATTAGAATAGTCAGAGAAAATGATAATACCCTGGAAGCTAAAGAAAGAAAGTTTCCAGTTTGGTGTATTATGAACAGTTTCAAACTCTGTAGAGAAGTGAAGTTGGATGGGGACTGATCAGAGACCCCTTTCCTTGGAAATTAAGTTACTGTTGACCTTTAACAGACAGTTTCAGTAGAAAGGTAAGGAGGTGAAGACTACTCTTTCAAGAAGGAAAGAGAGAAACGGCTTGACTGGGAAGGAATGTCAAGGAAAGATGCTTCAGGATTGTTGAAAATTGAGCATGTTTGTTGACCAAGGGAAAGAAGCTAGTGGAGAAGAAAAGGGTGAAGGGAGAAGAGGCATCTGAAGAGAGACATCAAGAGTATGGGAATGGGAGCACAGCCGCACTGTTTAACCTTGCAAAGGAGCAGAGACACATTTTCCCTGGAGGGAAAAGTGAAAGACAAAAATCGATGGGTTCTTAGATCATTTAGAGGTTAGAATGGAGGAAAGTTTTAGTTTATGCTTGATGACTTTCTTTTCTTGGTGAAATAGATCGTCCTGTAAAGTCATTGCTGTTTTAATGTGGTTGCCGTGTTGAACGTTAGATTTTTAATTAGTGAGAGAAAGAATTGAAAATCATACCACTTATCAAAAAAATTTCCAGAGCACTGTCTGCCACATAAAGGTTGTATGCTCTTCAGTAAGACAGCAGTGTTTGGGGACTTCACTTCCTTTGTCTAGATGTTCTCTGAAGTCCCTGCAAAGAATAAATGGCTATGATCCTTTGAATGCTGAAGCCGAATGTATCATTTTGGTGTTGATTCTATAACCACCACGAGATACTCAGTCCTTTTTAGGTGTGTGTGGCCAAAATGTGAATCATCGCTATATGTTTAGATAGTCACTCTAGCGTCTTAATGTCTGCTAGTGTTAGTTAAAAAGCGGTACTTGGTAAAAGGGTCACTGTTGAATTGTTTTAATAGAAAGTACAATGAGTACTCATGCTTAAGTAAAAATCTTAAGCACATTTTAAATGTACATCTTTTGTCTGTTTTCCTTCTCTACCTTTTTACTTTCCTTGCTTAGCTATTGTTTTCTTCAAAATAAAATGTTATATAAAAAATTAAATGATACAATGTGTAATCAAGAGAGAATCTTCTGTAATGCTTGTTTAGTTTTGGTGTTTATTCTTTCACATTTTTTTCTGCCTGTTTATATTTCAGATTTTTATGTTTATTTTTAAACTAAATAGCATTATATTAACATACGTATTGTAATGCAACTTGCTATTAAAGAATAGATTTTTTTTTTGTTACACTTTCCATGTCAGTCCATATAAAATATACTATACTTCAATTTTTTTAAATGACTACAGAGCATCGTCTTAGATAGATGTATTGTAATTCATATAGTTTCCTATTAATGGACATTGGTTGATTTGAGTTTTTTCTTCATGTTTTTGCTATCAAGAATGCCGTAGTGACCATCATTTTACGCAGATTTGTGCATATGTGCAATCTGTGGGAAAATTCCTGGAAATGGAATTGTCAGATTAGAGGGAGTCTAAGTAATATTTTAGTAATTGCCAAATCACCGTACACAAACGTTTTATCAGTTTGCACCAGACTACAGCTTGGTTTTCAGATGTCTGCTTTTTCATAACAGGCCAAAATATTGAGAACTTTTTAAATATTAGGCTAATAAGCAATTAAGTTGCTTTATTTTTTTATTTTTAAGGTTATGTATATTTTCATAAATATATTAGCCATTTGAATTTTTTTTGTGTTCCTTTGTTTTTTTCTTTTTCTGAGAAATAATTTGTAAGTCTTTTTATTGTTTTAATTCTCTGTTGTTCATGATAAAGAAATTTTACACTTTTATGTGATCAATTTGTTCATCCTTTTCTTTAAGCTTCTGGGTTTTAGATCCTGATCAGACAGGCATTCCCTACTACCACATTATAGATAAATTCATTCATATTTTCTTCTAGCACATCTGTGTTAATTATATTTTTAATTGTAGTAAAGTATACGTAACATAAAATTTACCTTCCTAACTATTTTTAAGTGTACATCTCAAGGAGTGTTAACTCCATTCACATTGTTGTACAACCAATCTTCAGAACTCTTTTCATCCTGCAAAAACTGAAACTCTCCCCATTAAACAATTCCCTCCTACCCCCAGCTTCTGGCAGCCACCCGTATGCTTTCTCTATGAATTTGACTGCTCTAGGTATGTCATGAAAGTAGAATCATACAGGATTTGTCTTTTTGTGATTGGCCTATTTCACTTTACATAGTGTCATCAAGGTTCACCCATGTTATAACATGTATCCAAATTTCATTACTTTTTAAGGCTGAAAAATATTCCATTGTATGTATGTCTACATTTTGTTGATCCCTGCATCCATGGATGGACACTTGGATTGCTTCCACCTTTTGGCTATTGTGAATAATGCTGCTGTGCACGTGAGTGTACAAAAATTTCTTCAAGACCCTGCTTTCAGTTCTTTGGGATATATACCCAGAAATGGAATTGCTGGATCATGTAAGAAATCACCATATGTTTCATAGCAGCCACACCATTTTACCTTCCCACCAGCAGTGTACAAGGGTTCCAGTTTCTCCACATCCTTGCCAACGCTTATTTTCTGTTGAGTTTGGTTTGTTTTTAGAGGGGTGGTTTTGTTGTTGTTTTTGGTTTTGGTTTTTTACTTATTTTTTTGAGGAAGATTAGCCCTGAGCCTAACATCTGCTGCCAGTCCTCCTCTTTTTTGCTGAGGAAGACTAGCCCCGAGCTAACATCTGTGCCCATCTTCCTCTGCTTTATGTGTGAGATGTCTGCCAGAGCATGGCTTGACTCGCGGTACGTAGATCCACACCCAGGATCTGAACTGGCGAACCCTGGGCCACTGAAGCAGAATGTGCGAACTTAACCACTGTACCACTGGGCCAGCCGCATACATTTCTTTCTTTTTTTTTTTCCTTAATACTTTTTGGTAAGGAAGATTGGCCCTGAGCTAACATCCACTGCCAATCCTCCTCTTTTGTTTTTTCTTTCCCCAAAGCCCCGGTGTATAGCTGGATATCCTAGTTGCAGGTCATTCTAGTTCTTTTATGTGGGGTGCTGCCACAGCACAGCTTGATGAGTGGTGCATAGGTCCGTGCCCAGGATCTGAAACGGCAGACCCCGGGCCACCAAAGCAGAGCATGTGAACTTAACCACTCAGCCACTGGACTGGCCCCTTTTTGGGTTTTTTTGATAGCCAAACTAATGGATGTGAGTTGGTTTTTGTGTTGATTTTTTTAACCTTAAATTTCATCTGGAATTTATTTTGTTATAAGGACTAAAGGGTGATACTAGTTTTCTCTTTTGCTCAGTATCACTTACTCATCAGTTGTCCCAGAACCATTTATGGACAAATCCTTTTTCTTACATTTGAAACGTCATCATTATAGTCTAAATTCCCATGTATGTTTGTATCTGTGGGCCGTTAATTTGTTTCTATAATCTTTCATTAGTTTACCACATTATTTCAAATCTTGTGTAGTGTTATGATATATGATGTTTTATAGATTTTGATTTGTTTTTTGTTGTTTTTTTCTTGCTCTTTGACCTGAAAGTTCAAAGAAGTGGTTTCTAAGTTTTCCTTTCTTTTTTGAATTTCCAGGTATCTGAAATTTTGTGTCAATGTTTTTATTAAAATTTACTTCTACTTTCAGTGTTCTGTGACCAGAGAATGTGGTCTGTCATATTTCTTCTTTGGTGAATTTACTGATATTTTATTTGTGGCCTAATACACAATTTCTGTGACAGTTCTGAGAGTACTTGGAAGAAAAGACGTAATCTAAGTATAGATTTAATTATATGCCAAATAATAGATGAGTTTTATTATTTATATATTTTTCAAACTGTGGATCAACAATGTCATAAAGTCAGTTTCTTGGGTCCTGACTAAATACATGTAACTGTTTTTTAATTGAATAGAATAAGTAGAAAATTATCAAAGTATCACTTACAGTAAAACTTATGAAACTTTTGTTTCAGTTATATGTGTCTGTCAGTGTTGAGGGTCATAATCTATTATTGCATCTGTTACAGTGGGTCTTGATCAAAAATGTTTGAAAAACGCTGTTCCATCCTGGCCTGGTGGCACAGTGGTTAAGTTTGCATGCTCTGCTTTGGCAGCCTGGGGTTCACCAGTTCAGATCCCAGGGCCAGACCTATGCACTACTTTGGAGCCATGCTGTGGCAGGCGTCTCATATATAAAATAGAGGAAGATGGGCACAGATGTTAGCTCAGGGCCAGTCTTCCTCAGCAAACAGAGTAGGATTGGTGGCAGATGTTAGCTCAGGGCTAGTCTTCCTCAAAAAACAGTTAAAAAAAAGTACTGTTCTATATCTTAATTATTTTTGTGCACTGTTATCTATTACAAGCTTAGAGAAGAGAGTTAAAGCCTCATATTTGTCTCTGTTGACTTTTTGCCTTATATATCCTGCAGTGTTTATACATTTCATTATTGCAATGCAGTTGTGACATATGTCAGTTATATTTTTATTGTGAATATAAATTATCTTATTAAAAAATACCACTCAGGTTTGACATTTTTGCCTTGTCCAATCTTAGAAGCATGACTTTATTTTTTCCTTTACATTTTCTCTGTTTATCTTTTCTTTTGGCTTAAACCTGAAATGTTTCTTCATGCTCAGTTCTCATTTCATCTTAGAGTGATGTGTTAGAAACTACTCTTTGAATTTCTTTTTTCTTCTTCTCCCCAAAGACCCCATGGCCTGATGAGTGGTGCCATGTCCACGCCCAGGATCCAAACCAGTGAAACCGTGGGCCGCCAAAGCGCAGCACACGAGCTTAACCACTTGGCCACGGGCCAGCCCCTCTTTGATCTTGTATTCAATGTATTCTTTGTTTTTTTCTAGAGCTTTCATCAGAGAGTTTAATTTATCTAATATGTTACAGGTATTTACCTCTCTACTATGACATTCAAGTTAAGATTGTCCAGATTTTATAATCTATTTTTTGGTAATAACCCTTTTAAGAAGGCAAATATAGGGGCTGCCTCTGTGGCTTAGAGGTTGGGTTTGGTTCAGCGGCTCGAGTTCACGAATTTGAATCTCAGGCATGGACCTATACCACTAGTCAACCATGCTGGGGCAATGACCTACATATAAAATAGAGGAAGATTGGCATAGATATTAACTCAGGGACAATATTCTTCAAGCAAAAAAAAAAAAGAGGAAGATTGGTGATGAGGTTAGCACAGGGCAAATCTTCCTCACCAAAAATTTTTTAAAAAAAAAAGCAAATATGTGATGTGTTTTATTTGATAGTCAGAGGAAATGCTTTGAAAGTCAGCTGCCGTGTTAGAGATGTGAGCTATGTAGAGCAATACACAATTGGAATATCAAAAGTGTCAGGGGCTGGCCCGGTGGCGCAGCCGTTAACTTCACGCATTATGCTTCTCGGCAGCCCGGCGTTCGCTGGTTCGGATCCCGGGTGCAGACATGGCACTGCTTGGCAAGCCATGCTGTGGTAGGCATCCCACATATAAAAAGTAGAGGAAGATGGGCATGATGTTAGCTCGGAGCCAGGCTTCCTCAGCAAAAAGAGGAGGGCTGGCAGTAGTTAGCTCAGGGCTAATCTTCCTCAAAAAAAAAAAAAAGTGTCACACTTCCATAAATCTGCAGGACAGTTGTAAAGATTTATGTGTTTTCATTTTACATTGGGAGATCACCTTTATGTATGGATTATCAAATTGATTTAGACTATTTCCACGTGAACTCATAATCTCCCAGGAGTGATTTTTTGTCTGTGTTTTGAGTGGTCCTTGATCTTGGACCACTTAGAAAAGTGAAATCGGCGATAGGCTTAAATGCTTCTTTTGTTTCTTGGTAGAGTTAGATATGAGAATGGGTACAATCATACTGAAAAAATTGGGGATATACAGTTGTTTTCTGTTGTGCATTCTACTAATGAGAAAGTTCATTTGGAATTTCTCCCTGGGACCTTGGAACCTTCTTGCATATGCTGATGATGTAGGTTTCCATTACCTTTGGTAATGAGAAAATATCATTTTCTGTCTTTAAAACATGATAGCCTTTTTTGTTTTTATATGAAAGGACAGGCTGTTTTTCCACATGTTCCTTTAGCATTTTGTTTATTCCTCTGTCATGGCACAAATTATGTCTCATAACATAGTTATTTGTGCACGTGGCTACTTAGCTCCTATTACTAGTTTCTTTAGGGCAAGTTGAACTATAACTCTTTTTTTTCTTTAATGTCCCCTACCTCCTGGTACGGTGTCTTAAACACAGAAGACATTCAGCAAATATCAGAACTGAATAGTAGCCAGTGTCTTCATAATTATTTCTGCTTTTCACCATTCTTTCCCTCATTTTTGTATTTTTCTTTTTTGTTTCCTGTCCTCCTTTGCTCTGCTGCTTAAAAGTGCTTCTTTGCTTTGGGTCAAAAAGCATCATTGCATCAGGGATATCTTTTTGGCCGTTGCTCTTAGCTATTTTTGCTGTTGCTTACTTCTAAAAATAGTGCAAACAAATCTAAGCATTCAGCACTATTCTAATTGTAGATTATTGACTATATTTTATATAAACAAGCTTTTACTGTGTCCCATCAGTTTTCAAAGTGTAGTCTCTGAACCTTTGTGGTCCCTAAGACCTAAAAGTGGGTCCACAAGACCAAAATTTTTCATAATAATATAAGACGTTACTTGCCCTTTCTGGTATGTTGGTATTTGCACTGATGGTGCAGAAGCAGTGGTCGGTAAAATGGCTGATGCCCTAGCACAAATCAAGGCTAAGGCTCCAAACTGTTCCAGTAATCATTGTATTCTTAAAATTTTTTAAATGCCAGTTTCTCCTAAGAATGTTCTTGATCAAACAGTAAAAACTGTTAAGTTTATAAAATCTCAACTTCTCAGTAGGCACCTTTTTAATATTTTGTGAAACAAAATGTGAACTACAGTTTGCTGCATGCTGAAGTACAAGGCTTATCTCCGGGGAAAGCATTTGAGCAGTTGCTTTGAGTTTTGAACCGAGTTTGTCTTTTTTTTTCACAGAACACCATTTTTACCTAAAGAATGACTGACAAACTACAGTTATGCAGACTTAGATCTTTAGCAGACATTTTCTCAAAAATAAGCAGTGATATCAAGGAAAACAAATGACAGTATTTATTGCAAGAGATAAAATTCCAATTTTCAGAGGAAAGTTTGGATTTTGAAAAACTGTTATTCACGACTGTGAATTTGACCATCTCCAGATATTTAGAGATCAGTGGTGATATTAATGAATGTAGTTTTTGATAAGATACCGTGAAATGTGTCAACATTTAGAAGATCTGCATTAATCAGTGAGTGAGCCAGTATTTTCCAAATGACCAATGCACATAGAGTTACAAAATAATGCATGGGTTTTAATGGAACAGAATGCAAAAGCTTATTCATATGGTTTCAGATGACACATTGAAACTAACATTTAAAACCTACCACCTGTCAAATTTGGGTTTAGTATCAAAGAAGAGTAATTGTAAAAAGGCTTTGAAAATACTCCTCCCTTCCCTAACTATATAACTGTGGGTGGCATGATTTTCTTCATTAACCTGACAAAAACAGTATACTGAAACAGATTAATTGCAGACGCAGAAATGAGAATCTGGCAATCTTCTATTTAAACCAGAGATTTTCACAAATGTACAACAATGCCACTCTTCTCACCAAAATTTGGGGAGTGAGAGGAGGGGATGTGGTTTTCTTGAAAATATTTGTGTTAGTATGTCAAGAGTTTGTTTAGTAAATATTTATTTTCTCAGTTTCTATTTTCTAATATGATAAATTTCATAGATATAACCAAAAGCTCCTTAGGGCCCTCAATTTTTTTTTGGTCAGGAACATTGGCCCTAAGCTAACACCTGTTGCCAGTCCTACTCTTTTTGCTTCAGGAAGCTTGTTGCCAAGCTAACATCTGTGCCATTCTTCCTCTGCGTGGCTTGATGAGCAGTGTGTAGTCTGTACCCGGGATCTGAACCTGTGAACCCAGGGCCGCCAAAGCAGAGCTTGCAAACTTAACCACTACCCCACAGGACCTGTCCCTGGGCCCGTCAGTTTTTAAGAGTGAAGGGGTCCTGAGTTTGAGAAATGCTGCTGTTTTACAACCTTCCCTCATCCCTGTATCACCAAACCGCCACTTCTGTTCGTCACCTGCCCGTCAGGCTGTGCGGATGCCACTTGTTTCAGTGCAGTATGCGTATTGAGTGTGTATATTTTCATGATATATATCCAGTAAAAGCTTGAAGTAATTGAGTGCATGAGGGAGAGTAAGCCACACTCTTTTTTCTGTCTTAACGAAGCATATTAAATCTTTTGTTTCAAAAATTGGTATGTCTTCGCCACATATTTTTGTACTATGATCTGTATAAAATAAGGGAATAAAATCAAAGAAAAGATGAATATATAATCAAGTTGAAGAAATGCTAGTTCTCAGAATACTCTCACTAATAGAATTTTTAGACCCTCAAGCAGTTAGGCATTTGAGTGGCTGGTTTTGAAAAGATTGTTCTTCATTTTGAATAAAGAGATTTTTTTGAGAAAAGTGGACAATCGAAATTATTTTGCCATAAGCCCTTTTAAAACAGAAAGCAAGACACTATTGTCAAACTGTTCAAATGATATGCATTAACTTTAGCTCAAATTTTTAATACAGTAAAGATCTAAATTTTTAATTTTATGTGTGATTTGTGATATGTCAGGAATGCTTTGTAAAAGCAGAGTTCATAGTATCTTTATACTTATTTTACAGGAGTTGGACTCTAATTTTATTACTTTACATAATTATCAGAATTTGTAATTGCCTTCATATTTATGTCAGTTAACATAGCTGTGATGTGTTGCAACACAGAGTTTTTCACCCAGGGCACACTACATTTATAAAATTCTTTATTGGAAAAAAACATGATTTGCTTTTCAGTGGTGTTGCTAGGACTTCATTGTAGGAAGTAAAGGAATGTTGTTTTAGTGTTCTCGAGGCAAATGGTTATGTAGGCCTTGGTTAGTGTTGTTTACAAATATAGCTCATGAACCCCATAATAATGATTGCTGTTGTTTCGTGACAGTTAATTGGGGGGGGCCAAGAGTTTTAGAGTGTGAGGATTTAGACTTTGCGCTTGGATTTCAGATCTACTGCTTTCTCCTGTATGACTTTGAACAAGTTGCTTTCTCTAAACCTTAATTTATCTGTAAAAATGTAATATAATGTGTGCCCTTGGGTTTATTGTGAGGATTAAAAATGTTTGTGTTTCACTTGAGGACTGGATAATGACCTAAAAAGTAGTTAACGGTAGCTATTGTTCTTTAAATTGACCCCTTTGAACTGAAGATTCCATGTGGTCATTGCCTTTTTTTTTTTTTTTTAAGATTTTTAATTTTTCCTTTTTCTCCCCAACGCCCCCCCCCCCCCCCCCCCCGGACAGAGTTGCACATCTTAGTTGTGGGTCCTTCTAGTTGTGGCATGTGGGATGCTGCCTCAGCATGGCCTGATGAGTGGTGCCATGTCCACGCCCAGGATTCAAACCGACGAAACGCTGGGCCGCCTGCAGTAGAGCGCACGAACTTAACCACTCGGCCACGGGGCCGGCCCCTCGTCATTGCCTTTTAAAGTGTTCACTAGACCAGGGCTCTGACTGCTTTTACTTCAGTATGAGTTCCTTAAATCTGATCTCTCTCCTCAAATTTATAAGGGAGGATAAATTTGGAACTCAGCCCTTGGAGAGAGGAGACCTTGGTAGAATATGGACACAGACAGATGATGCCAACTTTATTAGTTGTGAGGGCTGCCATAACTAAATACCACAGAATGGGTGGCTTAAACAACTGGCCTGCTTTTTTCCCACGGGTCTTGAGGCTAGCATTCCAAGATCAAGGTGTTGGCAGGTTTAGTTTCATCCGAGTCCTATCTTCTTGGCTTGCAGATGGCCACCTCACTGTGTCCTCACATGGCTTTCCTCCATGCACACACATCCTTGGTGTCTCTCTCTTCTTATAAGGACATCAGTCATATTGGATTAGGGTCCCGCCCTAATGGTCTTATTTTAACTTAATCACCTTTGAAGGCCCTATCTCCAGATAGAGTACATTTTGAGGTACTAGGGGTTGGAACTTCAACACAGGAATTTTGGAGGGGACATAATTCACCCCATAACACCAGCGTTTGCATGAGAACTAAGGTTTATTGGATGCTGGCCATCTGCCAATTACTGAACTAAATGCTTAATGTATATCATCTGATTTTATGAGCACATTAGCCCTGTGATTATTAGCATATCTGCTTCATGGGTGAGGACAGAGACTAGATAAGTAACTTGGCTAAGAGACACAACTGAAATTGAACTGTTTGGGGCTCTAGTGTTCATGTTCTCTTAGGCAAGAACTGGATACTAGGAAATATAAGCATAGAGAGAAAAGGTTTAGAATATGAAACGCAAACCTCTGTTTTGCAGTTTCCACTAAGGTCTTGCTAGTAAGTAATCTGTGAAATAGAAAGTTGTTTAACACCAGCCCTGGTTGTCTTAATTTTTTCTTCAAAAAGCAGTAGGAATTTTTGGTTTTAGAATGGGAACAGTGAATAAAGTTAAAGATTTTTAGCACATGATTATAATTATCAAAAACAAATTTTTCTTTTCAAATTGCTCAAAATGCCTTTCTTCTTTTTCTTTTGCAGAAGATTCTAGTGTTCCAGAAACTCCAGAAAATGAGAGAAAAGCAAGTATATCATATTTAAAGAATCAAAGAGGAATCCAGTATATTGATTTGTCTTCTGATAGTGAAGATGTTATTTCCCCAAATTGCTCTAGTACAGTTCAAGAGAAAAAATTCAACAGAGACACAGTGATTATAGTGTAAGCAGCTTAATGGATTCACTATATGTGCATGTGTAAGAGTTGTTTCAGAAAGAGTTATTTAATATGAAATATTTTGGTGACTTCCTCTTTTCTTTTTTTGCCTTTTCCCTACTGCATCTTGGTTATTTTTCCCTAACTTGGAGATGTAGAGAGGTACTGGGTATGTGTTTGTGTGTTTTTCTGGATAACAGTGATTTTCAATAAAAAGTTTAGTGAGAAGAGATATTTGGTGTTTTTTTAGCCCTCTATAGATAGGGAAATTATTTTAACAAGTATGTTTGCTCATCTATAACTGCTTTATGATTTGCTCTTGAGTCCCAGAGTCAAATCATTTTAACATTTTTTGGGCACATTCTCTGAGCTAGCATGGAGCTTGTATTATAGTCAGGTAGAAAGACAATAAACAAGTGAAAAATGCAGTAGGTCAAATAATAAATATTATGGGCGAAAGGGAAGGGAAATTCAGGGTTCAGGGCCATGGGTAAGGGCGTGGTTTTAAAGAGCACTGTTGGAAAAGGCTTTGTTGAGAAGACGATGCTTGAGCAAAGACCTGAAGCGGGTGAGAAAGTGAACCATCTGGATATGGTCGGGGAGGGGTGGTATTCTGCACTGGGAGTCGTCTGTTTAAGGACCTAGAAGTCATATTAGGCCTGGTATTCTTGAGGAAAGTGGGGGGACAAATGATAGAGAGTGAAGGACCTGAGGCCACAAGGTAAGGAGTAGGGTCGAGGAGGGCCTTAATCATGTTAAGCCCACGGGCTGTTTGACTTTTATTCTAAATGAGGTGGGAAGCTAATGGAACGCATTGAGCAGAGGTGTCAAATGATCTGACTTAGGAGTTTAAAAGGTCTTTGAGGCCGTAGGGGAGCAGTAGTAGAAGCATGGATACTGTTGTTGTAACCCAGGCAAGAAATGATGGAGGCTTAGACCAGGCTAGTGCCTATGGAAGCGATAAGAAGTGGTTAGATTCGGGATACACTTTGAAGGTAGAACAGAGAGGATTTATTGATGGATTTCATATGGGGTGGGAGAGAAAGGAGTCAAGGATGACCCTAAGATTTTTGGCCTGAGTAACTGGAAGCATGGAGTCACCATTAACTGAGATAAGGAATACCGTTTTGGGTGTGGTGCGGGATGAAAGAAAGAGCAGTTGGGTCTTGAACAAAGCTGTGATTGAGAAGACTTAGACGTCTAAGCGGAGGTGTCAGGTGGGGAGTTGGATTTGGGACTTTTGCGTTCTGGGGAGAGGTGTAGCTTACATATCTAAATTTAGGAGCTGTGAGAATATAGATTTGATATTTAAAGTCTTATGATTAGGTGAAATCACTAAGTGACACTAGTGTAGCTGGAAAAGAGAACATCTCTTGGTTTAAGGACATAAGCCAGAGGACCTCTGGATTTTAGGAATGGGGAGATGAGAAGAAACCTATAGAAGGTTCTAAGAAGGAGTAGTCATTGTGGTAAAAGTCAGAAGATTGTGTGATCAGGAGCTCAGTGAAGAAAGTGTCGCAAGAAGTAGTGAGACATTGAGACTCCCACTGCTAAGGGGAGGATTTGCTCTTCGAATGAACTTCTTTGTGTCATCTAAAATAAAAAATAAACTTCACTCTAAAATAAAAAATGGTGGAGATCCTGTGTGGGTAATCCTAAGGAAAGTTGAGGTATTAGGACCCCAGTTTTTGTATTTTATTTTTAAAAAAATTGAAAGTTACAGAAAAGTTGCAAAAATAAGGTAATCAACTCTCACAGTTCTTTCAAAAAGTTTCATTTGTAGTTAACATTTCCCCACATTTGCTTGTAACCTTCTTCGTAATTAAGAGTTAGAATTATTACTGAATCCTTTGCCTCTAATAATTTCACATTTATCTTCTAACAAGGTCATTCTCTTAGATAACAGAAGTAGCATTTCAGATTCAGGAATACCAATTAACATTGGTATAGTACTATTGCCTATTAGAGAGTCCACACTTAAATTTTACCAGTTATCCCAAGAGTGTTCTTCGTGGTAGTACTACTAAAGTTCTGGTTTGTAAATAAGAAATGTACCCTAGAATGTAAATCAAGAGACTGATTCCTTCACTAAGAAAGCCTTGTAATGGAAAAAAAATCAGCTGAACTAAGCATTGTGCTTAGTAATGTAGTTGTTTTACATTCTGATTTGAGTTCCTTATCTTGTCGCAGGTAGATTAACAAACATTTTGAGTCTGCAGACTAGCAGTCAGTCCACGGACCGTGCTTCAATTACTGCTTTATAGTAATTTGTTTTCCCCGGCATCACAATGTTGGATTTAGTTTGTCGTATCTCTTCAGACTCATTTAATCTGAAACAGTTTCTCAGCATTTTTTTGTTTATCTTGATATTGGCCTTTGAACGTTAACAGGCCAGTTTTTTTTAGCATGTCTCTCAATTTATACGTACCTGATGTTTTTTCATAATTGAATTTAGATTAAGTGGCAGGAATACTACATAATGATTTTGTGTCCTTCTCACTGTGTCTTGTTAGGATGCACACTCATATCAATTTGTCCCATTATCGGTGAAGTAAACTTTAACCATTCAGAAACCTGTTCCTATAAAGTTAACATTTTCCTCTTTGTAATGATTACACTGTGGGGAGAAACTTTGAGACTGGGTAATAATCCTTTTCCCTAGCAGACTTTCACTCAGTAGTTTTAAATCAGCTATTACAATGATAGTTGCAAAATGGTGGTATTCCAACTAGCATTCTAGAACTTACACTTTAATTATTTGGTATTCTACAGAGTTTTCTCTTTTCTTCCTATTTAGTCATATATTTATATAGTATAGTAAATACAAAAATGGGATTCATAGATGCTTATTCAATGGATTATAATCCATTACTATCATTAATTCATTTTGATGCTCAAATTGCTCAGTTTTGACAAGCAAGGGCCCCTTCAAGCAGGCTCTGGTTTTGAGAGGGTCCTATGATTTTTTGAGCCTTTCCCTTCCGGCACAAGATGTTCCAGACTAGTACTTTCCCTGTCCTAGCCTGAAATTAGAATTAGCCGTTTCTCCAAGTAGCACTGGTTCCTCTTAGTAGGGAGTGGTATTTGAAAATCTGGGGACTAGCCGTGTTCTTTCTTTGCTCTTGGGTGAGGCAGGGGTTATGTCACTGCCCTTTAAGCAGAATGGGCTAGGAAATGAGAGAGAGGGAGGGGGAATGTGTGGTGGTGTTTTGCTGTTTTTTTAAATCATGAGATGTGATGTTACCTTTAATTTTAATCTACCACCACAAGGCTCTTCCTTGCCTCCTGTATTTCCTTCTGTGACTGTGAAAACTCTGCTTCCACCAATATCAGTATATTTACTAGTTTGCTCAATTATCCAACATACATAAAATAGTTTCAGAATTGCTGTAATCATACCACTTGACCATTAAGCCCACTATGAGTTCAAAATTTGTTTATAAGTTTTATTTGTCTTTTAGATTGAGGGTATATGGTCAAAGTACTTGGATTAAATTTTTCTCTGTGTTATTCACTTGAACTATAGTTCAGTTCATTAATTTCTGTTTGTATTCCTTTTAGGGTTTTTCCTTTGTCCCTTTTTTTTAAAAAATTATTTTTATTTAAGATATTAAATATATAAATATTTAAGATATTAAAAAGATTCCAAAAATCAAAACTCTGCATAGAGTGTGAACTCATACATGTGCTCAGAGAAGTATTACTTTTGTTCCTTCTCCTTCCAGCCCCCACCCACCCCCACCTCAGAACTAACCAGTTCGTTTGGTTTCTAGTAATAGTTTATTTTTCTTTCCTATGTCTCTTTTCTTCTTGTTTCTTATACAAAAGCACACTACATTCATATATATGTATATACTTTTGTTCTTTACTTTTTTCCACTTAGCAGTGTATGTATTCTGGAAATCATATCAGCTCATAGGAATCTTTATTCTTTTCTACAACTCCATAGTACTGCATTGTGTGAATGCTCCATAGTTAGAATCAGTACCTATGCATGGCCCATGGGCCATTTTGGTTATCAGGGTTTCTTAACCTTGACACTCTTGACATTTTGGGCCAGATCATTCTTTGTTTGAGGAGCTGTCCTGTACATCATAGTATGTTTGGCAGAATCGCTGACTTCTACCAGCTAGATGCCAGTAGCACCTCTCTAGTCAGGACTATCAAGAATGTCTCCAGACATCACCAAATGTCCTCTAGGGGCAAAACTGCTGCCCTTTTGAGAATCACTGATAGAGGTAATAGTCAGAAACTCTGGCAGTTGATGAAATCTCCCAGGAAGCATTAATAGACAAAAAGGAGCTGAAGATAGAATCCTAGTAACACTGGCAATTCAAGAAGGTAAACAAAGGAAGAAAAGCCTCCTGTAGAGATTAAGGTTAGGTTGAGAGGTAAAGGGAAGATCAGAAGTAATAATGCTGCAGAACCATGGGGTGATGGTAGGGGTGGGACAAGACTTTTAAAGAGCAACAGTGTATGGGACCGCAGAGGAATAGGTAACCAACGAAAGGTTTTTATCACAGTCAGCATTTTAGAGAATATTATTGCCCTTAGTGAGAACAATTTCACCAAAGCGGTAGGGCTGAAGATATAAAAAGTGAGTTGAGAACTATATAGGAAATGAGGAAGTAGAAAATCAGTCTTAAAAAATTTGTGAAGGAGACGAGAATTTGTTTATTTCACTGCTGTGTCCATAGTCCCTAGAACTCCTGGCACATTGAATTAATGCAATCCTGAGCACATCGGAGACTTGGGAGGAAGAGCTTAAGGAGAGAGACAAGATTTGGGAGAGAAGATAGTAGATAGTTAAAGCAGGATCCTGTAGGAAGCAGAAAGGGCTAGAATCCCTGAGCACTGAGAGGAGACTTCACCTCCAGCGAAAGGGAACAACTTTATCTGAGACCAGGTAAAAGAACGCGAAGTGGGCAATCTTGTTCTTGTGGATTTTTACTTTTATGTTTAAAGCTTAAGGCATATAAGAAAATGAAAGAATATATAACGAACACCTACATACCTACCACCTAGATTTAACAGTTGTTAACATTCTTCCTTGTTTGTTTCATTGTTTCATCTATTATTATTATTAGCTGAGGTATTTTAAAGTAAATTATAGACATCACAACATTTCTCTCCTTAATACTTGGTTATACACCCCCCTACTCCCCCCAAAACACTATTGTTATCAATGAAAAATTCTCTAAATCATGTGATTCCCAGTTTATATTCTCATTTCATGTGTGTCGTAGCTTGTCGTTCAAACTAGGATCCAAAACAAGGAACATCCATTGCATTTGGACATTACAACTCTCAACTCCCTTGATCTTGAGAAGTCCACTTGCCTCCTCTCCTCTCCTTTAAGGATTGCAACTTTTTAAAGAGACTAAGTCTCAGAGAAAATAGATTTTTCTGATTGTTTCCTCATGATGGTATTTAATGTATTTCTCTGTCACGTGTATTTCCTGTGACCTGTTACGTTAAATCCCAAGGTATGATAAGATTCATGGCCAATGTTAGTACTTACGTCAGAGGCATCTGAGTTTGATCATGAGTCTGATCACTAGGTTAAAGTTGTCATGGCCACAAGAGTAAGGACCTTTAAAGTGGTTATCCAGGGCAGGAATTGTAAATGGATTCCAACCTCAATGCTTTTTATTTTCTCAGTGAACTAACAGGCAAAATTAGGTAAGGAGCGTGAACGGAGTGAGGTGGAGTGAAAATTCAGAGTTGAGCACATCAGGAATGAGAAGTCTGGGTGTAATGGAAAGGGAGCACATGTGATTGTCTTCCCTAATATTGAAGGACAAGCAGAGTGATAAAAGAAGAGATTTATTTTATTTTGTTACTTTAGAGCATTCTTAGATCAAGATTCAAGAAGTCAGCCTAGAATCTTGTTCAAATGCATATTCCTGATCCTTGGGAACCTGCTTTTAAATGTTTTCAGGAGATTCTTAGGCATAACCAGTGCCCTAACAGGGACAACTGAACTAACATGAATGGGTATAGAGAAGTTACTAAAATACAGATTCTGGATCTGTGTCTAAGAGAGCTGTCCAAAAATAGAATTAGCTGTATAACAAAGTCTGCATTATCTGACACTAGGAATATACTTAACTATGTTCTCACCTTGCTGCTTTCTCTGATCTTTATAACTTCTTCCCATTTGTTACACTTCTACTTTCTCATCTCCATAATACCTACCATGGTAGAAAACCAAAATTTCAAAATGAGATTTTTCTGTTTGGGAGATACAGGAGTAAGATTTGGCACAAAATATCTTTTTCTCTAGGATAAGCACAAAAACTGAAATGGAATGAGGTTGAAGTTAGTTGTTGTAGAATAAAGCCTCATATGGAATAAATGCTCCCTATCTGCTAAAGAAATGTTTTGTTCCTGGCAGAGATTCTGATACTGAATCAGACCATTGCAATTGTAACATTTAGATTCTGATCACCTAGGTAGGCTGTGAAAATTCTTTTATCTTTGTTTTAGTGTAGGCTTCATAATTTCTCAGGAGCAACATGACAACACTCATGTTTTATGCAGAGTACAGGTGAAAAAAAAGGAGTAGGAAAGAGAAGGTGGGCATGCAATAAATGTGTGTGGATTGTAACAAAACAAATGCCAGGTATTTTGTTGTTCTTTTCCATCCCAGCCCAGATAACTTCAGATATTTTCAAAGTATGCCGACTTTCGGAATGTAGATTTATATACCTAACAATACTGAAATGAAAAAGTTGTTTTAATTTTTGATAGGTATGGACTGCATTTAATATAGAAAATAACTGCAGATATGCTGTATTATATGTACACATATATGTTCATTTATAATAAAATAGCACTAGTAAAAGATTAAAATATTGTTTTTTTCTCTGAAAATATTTTTAGTTCTGAACCTTCTGAAGATGAAGAGTCCCAAGGCCTTCCTGCCATGGCAGGTAGAAATAATAATGATATTTCAGAATTGGAAGACCTTTCGGAATTGGAAGACCTTAAAGATGCTAAGCTTCAGACCTTGAAGGAGCTTTTTCCACAAAGAAGTGACAGTGATTTGCTTAAGGTTATACCCTTTGATAGTAATTGGTTATTATATCTGTAATAATAGAAATCTCTCCAGTATCCAGTGCTGTATTTAGTGCATAGTCATTTTTCAAAAGATATCTTATGTTTGAAGATAATTATTAACTTTTATTTTATGTAATAGTAAAGGTAAATGCCAGAGATTTAGTTGGTGAGAGTCAACTTGTTAATAGGTGAGGTTCATTCACCTATAAATAATGTAATAATTTGAGCTTCCCTCAATAGCTCACATAGATTTTGAATTTTTTTGTGTTTAAATGGTTCTAAAATTGGGACAAACCCTTCTCCTATCTCCCACTAGAAACTCTCGGAAATGTCAAGAGGTTTTTGTTTTGTTTTTCATAATGACAAGGGGTTGCTGTTGATGTTTAGCACTGTGGGGCCAGGGGTGTAAACACCCTGCAATACTGAGGCAGTCTTGCATAACAAGAGAATTTTCCTGCCAAGAGCACCCTTGCTGAGAAACGTTGATTGGACTATAGAAACAAAATTAAGTCATTGTGATTGGACTGTAATAAATATCTCTTGTTATGAGAGTAAATAAAAATAAACCATTCAATTAAATTTTAAATAGAGAATAAATCTCTGAAGGTACGTAATAGTTTATCCTTAACTCTGCCACTTACCAGTTGAATGATGTTAGGGGAATCGTTTAATTGATAAATACAGATCACGTTTGTATTTATCATCACTGCCACCATCCCCAGTTCCCCTCCCCTAATCTGAGTCTTAGCAGGTGCCATGTCTTTATGGGCTAGGTAGGTGATTCTGAAAGGGTGGACACTGGCGTACCATATAGTGCCTGCTTTTCCTGAAAGGGCAGCTGCTCCTTAGCTTCAGCAGGACGTGGCCATGTGATATCAGTGATAGCCCATTTTTATCACATATTCAGATTTTTCAAAAAAAGTGAAAAGCCTGGATTTTTATTTAGTGTTGATCATCCATTTAATACCTTTATTGGATATAATTTACATGCCACAAAGATCACCTATTTAAAGTGTTTAATTTACTGGCTTTTAGTATGTTTACAAAGTTGTGCAATCAGCAGCATAATCTTAATTTGAAACGTTTTAATCATTCTGAAAAGAAGTCTTGTACCCATTAGCGGTCACTCCCCATTTCCCTTCCCAAGCCCTAGGCGACCACTAATCTCTGCCTTTATAGATTGGCCTATTCTGGACAATTTGTATAAATCAGATCATACAATATGTGACCTTTGGTGACTTGCTTCGTTCTCTTAACATATGATTTTGAAGTTCATCCATGTTGTATCAGTACTTTGTTACTTTTTATAGTAACTAAAGAAAGACAAAATCAAAAACACTGTTCAGGCCAAAAAAGAACATGTCTGAATCAAAGGTGGTCCTGGACCTGCTAGTTTGAATTCTAAGTGTCGATTAAATTCTTCCTATTCTCTGATATTTTTAACATGAATTTGTTTTTCCCAGATCATTTTGATCCCTTCTTACTGTTAGCTAAATGAAACTTTAGTGGTCTCCTAAGTCTGCATTTTTCCCTACTAGCATGTTATATGCCTCCTGGGGTGATTTTTTTTTCCAGAAAAAGAAGGGAAGAAATGTAGCCACTAGTAGCAACACTTACAGTGTTGGAAAGAACTTTCAACAGAATAAACGCGATAGAGTATTAAAATATTAAACATAAAGTAGCAAGTCTCAGTTTAAAAATACGTTAGCTTGATTGCCAATTTTTCGTGTAGTTCAAGGGGATTTATTTCCTGTAGAAATATTTATCTCTAATTATGTTGTTATAATGGCAAAATAGGATTGATACACAGACTTTGTATGTATGTTTCATTAATTAGTATCTGAAATTTTGGGAATTTAGCCTATCACTTGCTCAAAAGCAGAGTACTCTCTTGAAGTAATCTGGATTTCAAGTGATCCCCATCATTTCAAGAGACTTAAAGATGACATGTATGAATTACTCTACGAAGACTTTTAGACCCATATAAAAGAATTCATAAGTTAACAAAATATAAATTTAGTCTTAGGCTTGATAAGAATGTCTTTTGGCTATTTTGAAAATGAGGGATTTTGAGGATCCAAGATTAGGAGAAGTAGTGTAGAGGAGAGCACTCTTTGGTTTAAGGCTCTTTCATTGAATACAAAAATAGCTTATTTAAAAAAGTAAGATTTTTTAAAACAAGTAACTCATTGAAAATATAGGAAACTATAGCAAGAGAAAACTACAGGATGTTCACTTCCTTCTGAAATCCAAAATGTTATAGAACAGTATAAAAAATGGCATACTGAAACTGTCAGTTATCTAAGTAATATATGAATATGTTCTTGAACAAATTCAAGCAATTCAGAAATAGAGTAACAATCAAAAGAGCCCTTTATCCCACTCATCTTAAGAAGTATTAGATTTTAAAAAATGTAGGATTGTGGCTTATTTTTTCAGAAATCAATACTGTAAATGTCTGTCAGTCTCTCATGTGCACGCGTACATACACAGTGACTGGACACGTAAGTAGGAAGTTTGTAAGGCTTCAGTGCACAACCGTCTTGAATAGAGTGTACATATTTGACTATATTTTAATTTTTCCTTTATAGTAATAAGTAAATCTGATACATTTTAAGATGCTTAGACAAATTCAGATTTTTTTTAGATAAACTAGGTTTTCTGAAAATGTATCATAGGACTTAATGAATTTAAACTAGGACATACGTATTCCTCTACCTTGTGTATATTTAATATTTTTGTTCTTAAATACAGTCATGTGCCGCATAGTGACTTTTTGGTCAACAACAGATACAACACTTACACGACGGTAGTCCCGTAAGATTAGCACCATGTAGCCCAGGTGTATATAGCCTGTACCATCTGGGTTTGTGTGAGTACATTCTGTGATGTTCACACAATGGTGAAATTGGCTAACAACACTTCTCAGCCCATATCCCTGTTGTTAAGCGATGCGTGACTGTGTTTTGATAACTTTGTGAAATAATTCTTCTAGTGTTATTTTTTAAATGTTAATCTTTTCTCATTCTGTTAGTTGATTGAATCAACAAGCACTATGGATGGAGCAATTGCTGCTGCCTTGCTGATGTTTGGTGATGCAGGTATGTCCGACTTAGTTTCAAGACAAGTTGATATATTAGTTATATAATAATGAACATCTTCTCATTTTTAATATTGCTCTACAATTTACCAAGCTCCCTCATGAATTCTTAGAGGAGCCTTATGAGGTATTAATAGCTTCAGGTTTTTTAGACGGTTGAGTTAAAGTTAACCTTAAGAAGATTAAGTGACTTACCTAAGGTCATACAGCTATTTGGGAACTGAATTTTCTGGGTTGATTTTTTTTCACCCCCATAAAAGAGGAGAGGTGGTTTTTCATTGTAATTTTATTTGTTTTCTACAGATGAAATCTCGTATCAGTGAAGTTTTAGACGGCATATTTTCTTTCTTGTGTCCTTTCTAATTGCATTGTGGTTTTATTTACAGGTCTGCAAATCTGTGTCAGTAGGAACATAATGTCTTGTGGAAAGTCCTAGCTGGTAATCAGCATTCCTTCATTTAGTAAATATTTATGCTATGTTCCAGGCTTGAGATACAAAAATAAATGCACTCAAAGGAGCTTGCAATATAAAACCACCTCCAATTTTTTTAATAAATGCTATCTAGATTTTTTTTTCTCACTTGTACATACCAAACAAAAAATAACCTGTAATCACACCACAAAAAATGTATTTAAGGAATGAAAGCAAGCCCATATGCATTAACCACTTTTAAATTTGCTTTGTATAGCATTCTCCAACTTTTCCTATTCTTATACACAACATTATATAATACATACACATTAGGGTACAAAATGTAATTACAATGTTGATTTGGATTAAAAAAAATCATTTGATGATTTGTCACGGCAACCCATCAGTACAATCAGATATATCTAATTAAAAACAATGGCTCCATAACATTCCTCTGTGACTACCCATAGGATTAGTTTATTATTTCTCTATTAATTTGCATTTGTTTGCATTATTTCTTATTCTAGTATTGAAATAAATAGCCTTATAAGTAAATCTTTATGTTAGTATTTCTGTAGGCTAAATGTCAAACTAGAATGCTAAATCATAGGGTATGCACATTTAAAATTTTAATATGTACTTCCATATTACTTTTTTAAGCGTTGTGCCAGTTTATGCTTTCATCAACAGTGTGTGAATAAATGCCCGTTTCCCTAAGTGGATTTTTTCCAGTTTTTAAAATTTTTTTTGAAACTTAAAAATATATACAAAAATACAAAATAGTATAATATGTTCCCATTGGCCCATCCTCTCTCTTTAACAATTATCTACCTCTTTTTACCCCCACTAAGTAGATTATATTAGAGTAGATTCCAAAGATGATATTATTTCATTCACATGATGTATTTTAATTCTAATTTTCTCCACTTTGAGCAAAGGAACAGTATTGTGTTGTGTGGTGTGTGGGAGCTGTCTACACAGAATGTTAAGATTCTTCCTTTTATTTACTAGCTGTGTGACCTTGGGCATTGTTACTTAACTCTTCTATGTGTCTGTTTCCTTAGAAGTAAAATAGTATGATAAAAGTACCAAACTCATAGGTTGTTGTGATCAAGTTAATGTGCAGTTCTCATGGTGCGTGATATATAGCAAGTACGTAGCGTGTGTTCGTGGTTACTTGTTCTGGAGGGCCGTCTGATGATGAAGATGGTGCGGGAGAAGGCTGCCCGTGTCTTCCTCATGACCATACCCTAGCGCTTGCTGTAAGTTCCTGAGGGAGGCTCAGTAACATTTGCTGAGTTACAGAATGGCTAGGACATTTTACATATTCTTTCCTGTCCTCATATCTCAATATTCCATAATCTTTCCATTGAAAAATTTGTAGAATAACTTTACTCCACAGTAGTGTCTAATTTTGTTTTCTCTTGAGCAGTTTATGTCGTTCAACTTATTCATTAGTTTAACAAATAATTATTGTGCACCTACTGCTCAGTGCCAGATGCTACTTTAGGCACTGAGGATACGTAAGGAAACAAAATGGACAAAACCCTGCCCTCATGGAGTTTACACTCGCCGTTAAATTTGAACTTCAGCTGAGTTTTTTTCTTCTCATTCTTATACTGTACTTTGATGTTATTTCTTTTTAAAAAAATGTTACGTGGCAAATTACAAGGAAAGAGGATATCAGGGTTTCCTTGTTTTTTAAGTAAACTTCCATGCTTCCTCTTGGAATGGACAGGAAGTCATATCAGTCATTTTCATCGTTACACTTTTGAGGTGATGTATGGGATGACAGCTTTGTCTCACCAAAATAAGATAACCTTCAATATACTGTATCATCAGGATGAGAAGTATTTTTGATATATTAGGACAGTTTTCAACAAAAGGCCTTTTAAACACCTGTAAGAGTTCTTAGTTCCACAAATCATGATGTTGGACATTGTTTTTACCCCAAATTATAATCTTTTATAGACAGTATCATCCTGCATATTAAAGAATAAGGATGTCTTTTATGCGTTGTCTTCTGAAAGTTTTCATTTATGAATACTAAGTTATAAAAACAAAAAATATATATCCAAAGTTTTAACCCTACTTTAAAAGGTAAAAATAGAATTTATTGATCTTGCCAGGAGTTTCTATAGCTATTTCTTCCACTTCTCTATATCTGTATGAGTAGTCAAAACATTTTTATGTGACTGTCATCTTGTTATATCTACTGTTTTGTAACCTTTTCATTTATTAGAAACATCTTTCCAGGGCCGGCCCGGTGGCGCAGCGGTTAAGTTCGCACATTCCGCTTCTTGGTGGCCTGGGGTTCGCTGGTTCGGATGCCGGGTGTGGACATGGTACCTCTTGGCACCCCATGCTGTGGCAGGCGTCCCACATATAAAGTAGAGGAAGATGGGCAGGGATGTTAGTTCAGGGCCAGGCTTCCTCAGCAAAAAGAGGAGGACTGGCAGTAGTGAGCTCAGGGCTAATCTTCCTCAGAAAAAAGAGACATCTTTCCATGTTATTTTATTTTTAAAAGTATACCTTTGGGGCCGGCCCAGTGGCGTAGTGGTTAAGTTTGAATGCTCTGCTTCAGCAGCATGGGTCACAGGTTCAGATCCCAGGTGCAGACCCAGCACCATTTATTGAGCCTTGCTGTGGCGGCGTCCCACATAAAATAGAGGAAGATTGTCACATGGGTTAGCTCAGTGACAATCTTCCTCAAGCAAAAAAAGAAGAGGAAGAATGCCACTAGATGTTAGCTCAGGGCCAGTCTTCCTCACCAAAAAAAGGAGGAAAGAAAAGTCTGCCTGAGTCTTTGTAACCGTGGCATTTATGTTTGTATCCTAATTTATGTAATATCTTATTGATGGGTATTTAGACACTTTGGTAGAATTTTGTATGTATGCAAAGTGATAGAAAATGCACGCTTTATGTCAGTTTTGTGGAATAAATTTCTAGAAATTTATAAGGATTTTTTTTTTTTTTTTGACGAAGATTAGCCCTGAGCTAACATCTGCTGTCAATCCTCCTCTTTTTGCTGAGGAAGACTGGCCCTGAGCTAACATCCGTGCCCATCTTCCTCTACTTTATATGTGGGATGCCTACCACAGCATGGCTTGCCAAGTGGTGCCATGTCTGCACCTGGGATCCAAACCAGCGAACCCCGGGTCGCTGAAGTGGAACGTGCGCACTTAACCGCTGTGCCACCAGGCCAGCCCCAGGAATTGTTGGACTTAAAAATATACGCATCTAAAATTCTGAGATGTATTATTTAGATTGCCTTCCAGAAGAGCTGTGACAATTCATAATGTTTAAAAGTGCCTATTTGCCCACAGTCTGCTCGGACTGTCCATTCACTGCTCTTTACTCTTGGGGAAAAAAAAAAAACTACTATATTTTATTATTTAATTAATTAATGAGGTTAAGCATCTTTTCAGTTTTTTTCCTGTTGAACTGCCTACTTGTGTTCTTTTTTCATATTTTCTTTAATTTCATGTTTTATTTTTCATTTTTGACTATTGTATTTAGGTGAAATTTATTTTTATCTGGAGTGTGAGATACATCCCTAACTTAGTTTTTTTTTCCCCCTGAAATTGATGATGGGGATTCCCAATAAAAGATGAGAATTTGTGAAATACATAATTTAGAAGTGGTATTTAGTGTAGAATATTAACTTGTTTTCTTTAGATATATGCAAAATTTTTAATTGATAATTATAAGTAGAATAGATTTAGATGTAGATAACTGAGCATTGTGTGCTCTTATGTAACCTTTTGTACTAAAATTTTAGTTGTACATTTTCTCCCACATTTATTTGCAGATTTTTGCCTTGTAGCCATTTCATATCTGTGTGAAGATTTGATGACATAATATTAACAAAACAAAAACCATGTATAAGCAGATAACTAAAACTCGAGAGTTTTTTATTGACAAAGCAAAGCTCTTGTTCCTTTTAGGAAAGAATTAAACATGGCTTGGTGACATGGCATAAATCTTCTAGTTTGAAGCTTTTCTCAGACTTATTTACGAGCAGTACTCACCTGTCCTCAGCAAATAGATAGGTGATGATGGGATGGTGCTGATCATATAGGTGATGGTGGAATGGTGCTTATATTTAGCCCTTTTTAAAGCAGATGCTGGAAATTAGTTGGCATATGTAGAATGAACATTTACTTTATGAAGCAAATTGGGAGAAAAAAATTTAAGCATTCATACTAACGTGTAATTACTATAAAATATTAATGGCATTTAATTTCATTATAGCCATATTATGAAATTTTTAGGCTTACAACTTAAAAGGTGTCATGTTTGTATTCATTTTGAATATTCTATTTCTACACATTTTATTTCTAATTGCATAGAGGACTAATATAATTAATACTGAAATCTGAAACCATTATAAGCTTTAGCAGATGCTTTCTTTTTGGGGGGGAAGAAAATAATTATGTATTATCTACTTATATGCCAACTACATTCTTATTTATTGTGTCTTTTAATTATCACAAGATGTCTGTGAAATAGCTGTCATTATTCAGAATTTTACAGATGAATATATTAGGGCTTAGATAAATTAGATAATTCTGCTAAAGTCACACACTAAGTGATGGTGCTTGGATTCAAACCCATGAGGTTTTGATCCTACGATCTCAGTCACTTTGAATTGTAGCATGTTGCCTCATTCATTACTTTGAGTGTGAAAGCACACACCACCAGGCAGAGGTGCCCTTTTCCTTTACCATTTAGATCTTACGTATTCTGGTAACTTTTTTTTTGCATTTGGACTTATTTTTTATTCTTTTTTTCAGGTGTACATCATTATATTTCAGTTTCTGTATATATTACATCATGTTCACCACCTAAAAACTAATTGCCATCCATCACCATATACATATAGCAGATGCTTTCATACTAGCACAGCAATATATCTCTGGAATTTGCTCTCTGAAAGTGAAAGTATTTAAGAAATAGATAAATGTGTACAAAGTATAAATATGTTACATAACTGCTTAAGATATGTAAATTGAGTTTTTCTTTCAGCCGTGACAAAATATGCAAATTTCCTATTGCCGTTGTACTCTCTTATTTTTAGGTTAAGAGCGTGACTCGCTTGAGCTCTCAATATCTCGGTTCCTCCTCATTTAGAAAATGAGAATATTACCTACTTTGTAGGTTCGTTGTGGAATCTAAATGAAACAACAGTTAAAAACGCCTTCTGCAAAGCCTGGTCCGTAGTAGACACAATGATTGGCGTCAGTAATGTATTCAGATAACCACAGTGATGGGGCTCTGCTTTTTCACTGCTGAACGCTCAGTCACTGGGCAGAACCCCTTCCTCCCAGTGTTGTTCTGTAAAATTACTAGTCAGTTTAGAGATGTATATTTTCAGCATTGAATAATGTGATGGTTTACAAATACGTTTTTACAGTGATTTCTACTTTTGAAAGACTGAAAAAGAGTCTCTGTTCACTTTTTCTTCAATTCACTTGACATTTATTGAGTATATGCTACATGTAGAGGAAATGACATTGGGCTTGATGTCAAGAGAACTGTCTACAGATGTACTCATTATAACATTCTGCCTTTGTATTGCATTAATGATTCTTATGATATCTGTGCAAACATTGAGTGTCCTCCTCTGTTTTAGAAGGTGGTGGACCCAGGAAAAGAAAATTATCTTCTTCTTCAGAGCCGTATGAGGAAGATGAATTTAATGATGATCAATCTATAAAAAAGAAAAGACTGGATCATGTAAGTTACATTTGACTTGTGGTATCAAAATTAGCTGGGAAGCACAGAATATGTTGAGTCTAGATATCAGACCTGAAAATACACCTAAATGAATCAGTCTTCTCTCTCACAGCTAAGCCAGAAAATTGATGTTTGCATTTCATTTGTGACTGTTTTTGCTTTCTTTTAAATTTGTCCAGTATTAATTGCTTATCTCTGAGTTATAAAATTAATTTAAAAAAATATTCTAGGGGCCGGCCCAGTGGCGTAGTGGTTAAGTTCACACATTCTGCTTCGGCGGCCCAGGGTTCGCCAGTTCGGATCCCAGGTGCAGACATGGCATCACTTGGCAAGCCATGCTGTGGCAGGCATCCCACATATAAAGTAGAGGAAGATGGGCATGGATGTTAGCCCTCGGCCAGTCTTCCTCAGCAAAACGAGGAGGATTGACAGCAGATGTTAGCTCAGGGCTAATCTTCCTAAAAAAAAAAAAAAATTTTCTAGTGGTATGGTAAAATAACTTAGGAAAATATACTTTTAAATTTTATTTCATAAAAGTTATAGATATATATATATGAGTGTACAACACTTAGGAAAATAACTGTTAACTGCCACCAGCACCATTTCCTCCTCCCTGGTGGCAACTACTTATACTTCTTCTAAATGACTTCTTTGACATTTATCTGCTTATCTACAAATAATAGTGGTTGTGCTCTTATGGATGACTTTAGTTTTCCATTAACTTTTTTACTTTATGAATAGAAACTACTAAGAGGCCTCGCAGTGAATCTGGACACAGTCCTCCCTGTCTGCAGTCATGACAACACAGCTTCTTCTGGGTCATCAAAATCAGTCACCCCAGCCAGCACAGTAACCTCCTTCTTTGCCTGTGATTTAGTGACATAAGAATCCCTCAATAGCCAGGTGGCAATCTCTACCCTAATTGAATGGGGACAGTTGTAACCCTCCATGGAAGCACTCTTCCCTTAGGAGCTAATGTTGAAGGGAAGTAAAAATTCTGTGAGTGGGTCTTTAGGTATGAGGAATAGCTGTGATGGAAGATACTGGGCCTGTGTTTTAGTACAGACCTATGTATAATGGCTGTGGGAAAAAGTGCATTATATTGATTGCTGATTCATAACTTTTGCTTTGCTTGTGAACAGCAAAGCTTGTGAACATCCTGTTGAACAGCACATTAGCCTTGTAGGATGCTATCAACAAGTGTACATTCTGAATTTTCAGAGTGATACCACTGTTTTGTAAGCCATCTGCTTCTAGGTGTTGAGGCACATGGTGAGATCAGTGAATTCCATGAACATGGATCCATTGATGTACTTTTCTTCCAGTGAAATTAGCTCCCTGGTCAGAAACACTGTTGTGTCACGATGTACTGGGACTGTGAATTTGACTTTCCTTGTATCTGTAGATGAGGTATTAGTTTCCTAAGACTACCATAACAAAGTACCACAAACTGTGGGGCTTCAACAGCAGACATATATTGTCTCACAGTTCTGGAGGATAGAAGACCAAGATCAAGGTGGCGGTCACATGGTTAGTTCTTTCTGAGGGGTGTTCCATCCTGCTGTCCTAGATTCTAATGGTTTCTGGCAATCTTTGGTGTTCCTTGATTTGTAGATCTCTGCCTTCATCTTCACATTGTGTACTTCCTGTGTGCTTCTCTGTCTCTGAATTTCCTCTTTTGGGGCCGGCCCCATGGCCAAGTTGTTAAGTTCACATGCTCTGCTTCGGCAGCACAGGCTTTCACCGGTTCACATCCTGGATGTGGACATGGCACCGCTCATCAGGCCATGCTGAGGCGGTGTCCCACATGCCACAACTAAAAGGACCCACAGCTAAAAAATATGCAGCTATGTACTGGGGGGATTTGGGGAGAAAAAAGCAGAAGAAAAAAAAAGATTGGCAACAGTTGTTAGCTCAGATGCCAATCTTTAAAAAGAAAATTTTCTCTTTTTATAAGGACACTAGTCATTAGATTAGGGCCCACCCTAATCACCTCACTTTAACTTGATTACCTCAGTAAAGACCCTGTCTTCAAATAAGGTCACATTCTGAGGTACTAAGCATTATTCAACATGAATTTTGGAGGGACACAGTTCAACCCATAACCGGTGTTGCCAAAAGCAAGTGGGTAGGGAAAAGTAATTTGTACTCAGAGTAGGTTTCTATTACTGTCTCTTTCACAATGAAAGGAATCCAGTGTAATCAACTTGCCAGCACACAGTTGACTGAATCTCCCAAGGAATGGTGCTATCATGGGAACTCATTGTCGCCCTGTGCTCTTGGCAGGTCAAATATTCACCAGTTGCGATAGCCACATAAGTCTTGGTGTGGGACAGTGATATTTTGTTGATCTGCCTGCTTAACCTCAGTCCCTGTTGCCATGGGCATTTATTATAGACCATTGAGCAAGCATCCGAGTGGCTACGGTCTTATTGGTGTTCACAGAATGAATCATCTCGTCCACATGATTCGTAAAAACTTCCTCTACAATAGACACCCTTTGCTGAGCAGTCACATTGAACACTGTTATCCTTGCCTTCTGTTCTTGGAAAAACTTACGAGAAGTTCAGCAATGCATCTCTTCCTCAGACTTGTAGTCATTGATCTTCCATTCTTGTTCTTCTCCTTAGCTATTCTCTATGATATATCATTGATCTGTACCTCTGGCCATTTCCTTCTATACAAAATTGACAAAGTTGTGCACAGGGCTACTGTCTTAAATGTGATTATATTATAGCAGTTGTTCATTTTCAGCTGGTTCTAACAATTAGGTAAACCTTTTGTAAACAAGTTCAGATTTTTCTCCCGCTTTATCTGATCATAAAGAAGTCCCCATAGTGCCTTAGATATTGGTTGAAGGAGGGGCATCAGCAAAGCAGAAGTAAGTCCCGTGGGAGTTACTTCTGCACATGCAACTTATTGGAGCTTCATGCACCTGCTCAAGTCCAGTCTCAAATATACTCCACTTGTTGATGGGTGGCTGCTGCTCATGCTGTTTTAGGCTTGGTGGATAAGATACCCAGATCACGTAACAGCTCGTGTCTCATGGTCACTTGATGTCCCATGGCCCATCATTCTGGTCCTCTCAGAACCCCCTATCAAGCCAACAGTTGTTTCACAAAAATGGATCAGTCTGTTCTGTTTTAAAAAGGTGAATTTGTTCCAGTGCAGTAATTACGTTAGAAAACAGAGTGTATCCTGAATTTTGTGTTGTCTAGGTAGAAGTTTGTCTATGAGAAATGCTAGGTGAACACAGAGAACTGCACCTAGCTTAACTGGCCACATAGGAATACAACACACACACCTCAGACATCTGCTGGCCGGGTCAGTTCACCACGTTTGTTATCCCACAAGATTGTGTTTTGTTATTCTTTCACATTTGTGAACTTTTCTGTTTGAAAAAAGCACTCATTCAGCCTCCCAAACATATCTAAGCATTCTCATTCAAAAATACCAAGCAGTAGATATGAAAGGAAAGTTTTAGGTGTTGAGCGGAGGCTTGAAACAAACATTTGGAAAGAAATGAGAACATGAGATACATATACCTTGAGCAGCAGGCGTAGAGGAATCCACACTGTGGACCATTAGAGACAGTGCTACAAAAATAAAAGTATATAGCTGGGTCATCTTCAAATGCTGTGAAGTCAGTGAGAACGGTCATAAAGAAATAGAAGGAGGGCCAGCCCTGTGGCCACGTGGTGAAAGTTCTGCGTTCTCTGCTTCGGCAGCCCAGGTTTATGGGTTTGGATCCCGGGTGAGGACCTGCTCTACTCATCAGCCATGCTGTGGAGGCATCCCACATACACAACATAGAGGAAGTTTGGCACAGATGTTAGCTCAGGGCTAATCTTCCTCACCAAAACAAATAGAAAAGGAAAGACTTGAGCATTTGAATTAAAGACCAGAGAGTGAAAAAATCAGAAACAACCTTTTTCATGTGGATCTCTATATCTGTATACAAAGACCTTAAACAGAAATCAATCCTGGAAAGCTTACCCTCTTTTAGTGCCGGTAATGGTTGCGTTAGTGGTTTCAAACAATGCTGTAAATTCCTAAGCCATCAACTGTCACATGAAGCTATGAGTGCAGATGGGAAAGCTGCAGAAGAATTTTCCAGCAGTGGTAAGAAGCAAACTGAAGAAGGCGGCCACACACTGAATTAAATTCTCAGTCTTGATGGAACAGGTATCTGTTATGAATGCATGCATCAAAAGACTCAGATCTGAAAGACAGAAAACACTCTAGGTAGGGTATAAGGGTTTGAAAGGTAGCGGCATTGTCATGTTCAGCACCAGTGCCAGGAAGAGGCTTGGAGCTGAAGCCACTGGAGTTTATCACTTACCAAACTGAGCCTTTTAAAAGAAATTCTTAGTCAGCCTTGGAGTTCGCTACAGGTATAGCAAAAATGGATGGCCTGCCCAAATCTGCATTGATGTTGTTACTTAATTCTTCTCTGTTGTAGAGGGTTATTGAAAAAAAAAACCCTATGTGTTTTTCCATAAAACTTAGCTTTTAAAATTCTCATAATTCATCAAGCCTAGCCCTCTATAAAAGCTAAACCCAAACTTTTTCTTCCCTTTTTTCCTTTTTTTCCCTTGAAAACCACCTTTGCAGACAGCCCCTTGATAAAAAGGTGATAGTAGTATTTATGGCTTACTGTTGAAAGTGGCCATTTAAGGTGCTCATTGCTGTTATTGAAGGTGAGGATGCCAATACAGTTACGGAATTTTGGGAGAGATTTAACGTAGGAATGGCTGTTGCTGCCACTGCAGAAGCCTGGAGTGATAGGACCAGAGCGCTTGCGTTGTGTATCATGGAAAATTCCTCTTGATGTGTAGTTTTGAAGGATGTGATCCTTCAGAGAAACTTTTGAAAATCAAAACAAGATGTGTTGATTTAGGAGAACAGGTTGGATTTGAGGAGGTAGAAAATGAAGATGTTGAAGAGCTTCTAGGGTCCCAACCTGATGATCTAACCGCAGAAGACTTGGAACAGTTTGCTGCTCATGGCCATATGGATGTAGATGATGATGGTGGCTGATAATCATCAAAAGGCTATATTGTGACAGATTAATACATCAAGTTATCAATTTTTTGTTTGTTTTGTGGAAGATTAGCCCTGAGCTAACTTCTGCTGCCAATCCTCCTCTTTTTTGCTGAGGAAGACTGGCCCTGAGCTAACATCCGTGCTCATCTTCCTCCACTTTATATGTGGGACGCCCACCACAGCATGGCTTGCCACACAGTGCCATGTCCGTACCTGGGATCCAAACCGGCAAACCCTGGGCCACTGAAGCGGAATGTGCAAACTTAACTGCTTCGCCACCAGACCGGCCCCCAAGTTATCAGTTTTTTAAGTGTTATTGACAATAGTTGTACTGGTTTGGAAATAATGGCTTTAATGCTGAACGTAGTAGGAGAGTCATGTGTGGCATCTAGATGAATTTGGAACTGTACAGGTAGCTTTAGTATGAAAGGAGGAGAGTAGCAAAGCTGCAGAAATTTATTTATTTGTTTATTTTTAAATTTATTATTGATATTTTCAGCCAGTACAGCAAAGATAACACAAGGACAATGAGCCATGCCTTTCTATAGCTGGTGCTAACATTTTTTTTTGGTGAGGAAGATTGGCCCTGAACTAACATCTGTACCAGTCTTCCTCCACTTTGTATGTGGGATGCTGCCGCAGCATGACTTGACAAGTGGTATGTAGGTTCATGCTCAGGATTTGAACCAGTGAACCCCGGGCCACTAAATCAGAACGTGTGAACTTAACCACTGTGCCACCGGTCTGGCCCCTGGTGTATTTTCTTAATCATTTAATGTGTGTAAAATTATTCTACCCTTTTGTAAGATTCCTTTCTCTTTTTTTAATGTGTTGCTGGTTTTTTTGAATGTTGTGCCTCTAAGATGATTTTTCTCACTGTAGTTTTCATTTTTATGATTTTGCACAGCATAGTAAATTTTAGAAATGCGTTTGTCTAATACGCATTTGTCTAAGAGCAGGACAGACTATAGTTGTCAGCAGAAGAGGACATGACCTTTCTTCAAAACCTGATCTCTGCTGTGATTTCTCCTCTTGGGGCTTGCCAGAGATTTCATACAGCATCTTTATTGGCCACAGATTCTTTGAGAATCATTGCATCTGCTTTCTGGTCACAAAACCCAGTTGGCACAACACCTCGTACTGCACCCTGGACCTCCTCCAGAGCTTTTTCTTAATCTGGGCCCCATTCATAACTGACAGTTTTTGTTTCGTTTTGTTTTCTTTTTTTTTTTAAAGATTGGCACCTGAGCTCACTGTTGCTGATCTTCTTTTTTTATCTTTTCTCCTTCTCCCCAAAGCCAGTACATAGTTGTGTATTCTAGTTGTGGGTCCTTCTAGTTGTGCTTTGTGAGACGCCACCTCAGCATGGCCTGATGAGTGGTGCCATGTCCACACCCAGGATCCAAACCTGTGAAACCCTAGGCCTCCGAAGCAGAGTACACGAACTCAACGACTTGGCCACGGGGCCAGCCCCCATAACTGTCAGTTTTAAAGATGACTTTGTGAACACATCAGAGCAGTACACACCGTAATGAGGTATACCTTCCCTCCAGTGTTCGATGAGGCCCACCAAGTGTTGTCCTTCTTTCTTAGAGGCAGATAACGTGAAGCCATTTGGCCTTTGTTTTTTCAGAGCAGAATTTGCAACAAGCTCCAGATAGGACCCCCATGAAATTCATGGAAGTGGTGGCAGAATTTGAGGATGGTTATTTCCTACTCTTTGGCATGCATATATCTATGTAAAATATCAACTGCTTCCTGCTCATCAAGTCCAGTCAGTGTGTTGTCTTCGGTGTAGAGGATCAAAGTGATATTCTGTGGACTGTACAAAACTGTCAAAGTCCTTGAGTACTATATTATGAAAGAAAGCAGGAGAGTCACCACAGGCTTAAGACATAAGAGTGTGTCTGTCATTGATCTTGCCCATGTGAAAACAAGTTGCTTCTGCTTGTCCTTTCTAATTGGATAGGGGAGAAAAAGCATCTGGCTGATTGATAACTGCATAGTTGTATTGATTTGCTCCAGTAAAAATACCACATCTGGTATAGCAGCTGCAATTGGGGTCATCACCTATTTCTTTATGATAACCTGTTAAGATAATTCTCCAAGACTCATCCAGCTTTTGTGTAAGTCAAGGAGACACATTACCATGGGATGGGATGGTCCTGTCAGTCTGCAGTTCCTTCAGGAGTGTGGTATTGCTGCTGCTGCCTGATGGGCAGTTCTAGGGACTTGGACTTCCTAAAATAATGGCCCTTACTCCACAGGTCAGGAAGCTAATATGGGATTTCTGCCAGTGCTTATGTCTATTCTAACTTCACGTTCTGGAACCAGAAAAATAACCCCAGGAAAGATTTGTATGCCCTGGGCCTACTGAGATAGGTTTGGGCCCAAACTCCGTGGGTCACCCAGCATCTGACAAGCTCCAGTTTAACCACTGGACTGCATAGCTATTTTCAGTCACCGGGGATTAGCAGAGCTGGCAGAAGCGTGGGATCCAAGAGCAAAGAGTAAACAACGGACACACCACCTACTGACTGTTTCATTTGTACTATCATATATTTGATTCCCAAAAGAGATTTACTATTTTCAAAATATTTTAACTTTTTTTTTAATTGAGGTGAAATTAAAATGAACCATTTTAGAATGAACAATTCACTGGCATTTAGTACATTGACACTAGTGCTCCTATCTAGTTCGAAAACATTTTTATCACCCATAATAGTATGCTGTACCTTTTAAGCAGTTTCTTGCATTCTTTCCTCCTCCCACTCCCTGGCAACCACCACTTGGCTTTCTGTCTCTATGGATTTCCCTACTCTGAATGTTTCATATAAATGGAATCATATTCAATATGTGACCTTTTGTGTCTACCTTCTTTCACTTAGTGTATTGTGTGTGAGGTTCATCCACATTGTAGTGTGTGTCAGTACTTCATTTTTTTTAAAGGCGGAATAATATCCATTTAGTGCATGCTACAGTTTCATTATCCATTCATCCTTTGGTGGACATTTGATGTATTTAAAACCAGGAAAGTGCCATGTAAATGACTAAAGTTGAGGAAACACTTATGTAGCAGAGAAACACTGATAGAGAGTTAGGCACCTGAGTTCCTATTCGTACATCAGCTGGTTATTCTCCATCTGTGACCTTTAAAAGGCTTGTTCTTGGAGTTTCAGTGTTTTCAGCTATAAAGTGAGGATGGCGGAATGAATTTTTGAGGGCTTTGAAATGCTTTCTCCAAATATTAGTGTTTTACTATTCATCTGCTCGAAATCCTGCTGCTTTCTGAATGAAGACTGACCCTCAGTTTGGCACTTCAGGCCTAATGCTGTATTAGCTGTGGTTTAATTTTTCAGCCTTGTAACCTGTCCATGGTCTCTGCTCCAACCCAAATGGGCCGCTTACTATTATGAAAGTACATGCAGTTATCTTCTTCCTACTCCAGACTCCCATAGCATTTTATTTGTCTCTTGTCTTGTGGAAGGAACTTCATCTTACTTCTGTGTGCAAGAGAGAGATGTCACTCACAATTTAGTTGTTTCTATCTTAGGTAGTGAAAAAAAGGTAGCATACAGTTCTTGGTTAAGAAAGGAGGTGGAAGAGGAAGTATGAGACTATTCTTCTCTGTTTGTATAGCACGTGGTTCTAAGCAGAGTAGATAAATGGTTTTTGATTGACTAAAATACAAAATTTTTCTTATGCATAAACCCAAGGAATCTGTTTTTGCTTAAATGTAGAATTTGAACTGTTTTCTTCAAGTGAAGTTAAGTGAGAAGAAAGAGATGTGTGTATGAATAGCCACAATCATTCCCAGATTCATTTTTAATTTATATATTAGTTTCATGTAAGTTTCTTTAGCATTGTGTCACTTTTATGTTGTGACTGAGCAATTAATAATTAAGCCATTCTGTGAATCAAGACTGAAGTAGAAGCAAACTTCTCTCTCAGTATGTGAAGCTTGTGGCAGGGTGTGACATTGTGAGTATGGAGGACGTAATTGAATCACTTTTTTTTTAATTTACCGTTAGCTTGGAGAGACTTCAGTCTTTGAGAATTATTTTGAGGAACTTTCTAGTTTTTTAGCAGATTCATCTCATTTTGAGCACTATAGGAATGAAGTATGAGTTATTAGGTATGCAATCAAGGTCTTTCACTGATTGTAAACCAGCAGTATTTTTTATCCTTAAAGATATAAATCTGTCAATTTTCCCGTGAACGAAAAGAAACATTTTTGGATTCTTCCAATCAAATGTGGTAACTCCCAGTTCGTCTAAATACAAATGTAATTGTCTTAAGGTTATTGTTATTGATCTTCTCTGAAATTGGTTCTCTTTTTTTTTCTCCCCATTAGGGAGAGGAATCAAATGAGTCTGCAGAATCTAGCAGTAATTGGGAAAAGCAGGAAAGTATTGTATTGAAATTACAAAAGGAATTTCCCAATTTTGATAAGCAGGTGAGTAGCCACACACGAAATTTAATCAGCATGTACCAAATGTTTCTATTGCAAGACAGTGTTGTAGATCAACCGTGTAAAAGCTTAGTATGAGTTTTGCATTTTTGTAATTAGTTATTCTCCTTTATCGATATTATAACGTATTTTTATACTGCTTGTTAATTTTTTCCGTTGTTTATTTCTTTATTCGTGAGCTGTGATATCCACATTATGACCATAATCATAACAAACATAACTGTAATAACAACTGTGAACTCAAGTATAAATGTAGATCATCCAAAAGCCATCTATAACGCCAGGTCAACAGTTTGAGCTTTTTTCATATTCTCATCTTTCAGATTTCTCATAAAGAATTTTGAAGTGTGATCCTGCACTTCAGTGTTTTAATACTCCATAAACTTTGTTCTATTTGCCAGATAGTAAGAATACTTTCAGAGTCAGTGAAGACCTGTGCCAAGCATGCCGGTGTTAAAAGGGCCTATGTTTAACACATGGTCGTATATGGAAGCATGTTATTTAACATTTGGAATACACGTACGCTTGCATTGGTTTACTCAGATATGTGCACAGGTGGTACATCTGGTGAATTCCGATAAGCTGAATGCAGAGTCTCGTTGCTACACTGGTCCTTTACGTGTGTTGAAGCTACATGTCTTGGAGCTGGCAGTTTGTAAAAGCCTCGCTGCGCCTTAAAGCTTTAGCTGGCAAACCTGTGACCCTCTAGTGTTCAGGACATCTCTCAGGGCGAGGAGAGATGTGCACAGTCAAGCCTCCTTCCCTTTGAGGCCTGTTGTGTACTTGTGGAGGTGACATTGTGTACCCAGAAAGCATTTGTAAAGCAGCATGGAAACAACTGTGAAATAATCAGATATGAATTCTGTTAAGTTTTCAAGTGATTTACTTATTTATAAAAGAGCATAAAAAGTTTTCTACGAGTTGCTAATTTTAGTATCTTAACAAAACATCAATGACTTATTTCTAGGAACTAAGGGAAGTACTCAAAGAACATGAATGGATGTACACAGAAGCTTTAGAATCTTTAAAAGTATTCGCAGAAGACCAAGGTAATTATTCTATGTGATTATAGAAAATGCATACTTCCCGTTACATTCTGTATTTTAGTATATAAGAAAATAGTAAACATATTAGCTAATAATCAGAGAATGGGATTGCAAGAGATGTTGGAAATAATGATGTAAAAAATTTTAAATAACCAGTTCCCAAATGTTTAGGCCTATTCTTTTTTTTTTTTTTAAAGATTGGCACCTGAGCTAACACCTGTTGCCAATCTTCTTTTTTTTTCCTCGTTTTTCTGCCCAAATACCCACAGTATGTAGTTGTATATTTTAGTTGTGAGTCCTTCTAGTTGTGGCATGTGGGATGCCACCTCAGCATGGCCTTCTGAGTGGTACCATATCTGCGCCCAGAATCTGAACTGGTGAAACCCTGTGCCTCCGAAGTGGAGTGCACGAACTTAACCACTCGGCAGCAAGGCCGGCCCCTGGCCTATTCTTTATGGCAGTGTGAAATGAAACAATATATTTTTCTCTTTGGCTAACTTTTTTTTTTTTGATAGTTAAAGCTACCTTTAAACCAGCCTTTTTTATTAAATGTAAAAGAAACATTTATTACATTTTAACAGCTCTCACTCAGGGTGGATCATAGGATTGCTGGTGGCTTCTAATCGCTGTAATGTAGATGTGTCCTAGCCTGCGCTTGCAGGAAGATCAGAAGGACCAGTATCAGAAACTTACTCAAATGGATATCTCTGACGTGCGAGAAAGTCCCTGCTTCCACGGTGGAACACTCTTAACTTAAGGAACTAAATAGTAGAGGAGAAATAGTGGGGAACAGTTGAATATCACGGATTTAGTAACATCCTTAAGTAAGAATCAAGTAGACTAGCTCTTCATAATTACAAAACCAGCTTAAAAGCCCAGCACAATGACTTTGAGTTTGTTTTTGTTTGCTTTCTTTTAATGAATTCTTTTAAGAAGAGCTATATTGTAAATGCTCTTGAGGTCACAGAGAATGATATTGTGTGTAGAAAACAAAGCCAGCAATATCACCAATTTTGAGTCTGAAAAATGATTCAGAAGAGATAGATTATGACTATGAAGTAATTGAGGAATACTTTATCCATTTTATTTTGCTTGTCTTTTTTATATATGCACAGGAATGAATGTACGATAATATATAAGTCTAAAAGCTCTTTGAGTAAGTAAAACATAAACAGCCTAAAAAAGTATTGTTACAGATTAATTGGTATGTATTTTCTTACTGGTCCCGTAAGATCACAGTGTGCTTTCAATTCACAGGCATATTAGAAATCTTTGGAATATGATAGATTAATCATTGATAAAGTAGAGTTGCTTTTTAACAAAAATGTATTTAATTTTTTAAGTAATGCTGAGCTTAGAACAGTGGAGATGGTGAGGGAAAGATGGATTATAATATGGATGATTTTGTTTCTGCTGTGCCCGTCAGTGTTGGCTGGGGATGGGTCTGCTAAAGACATCTGGGGCTTCCTCTGGGTGTGTAGCTGCCGTTTATACTCTCAGGACCTTTATCAGAAAATGGGGATTTATGTTTAATTCATTTTTAAAAAGAAGTTATCACCTGTTTTTGAAACTGATTCTCTCAGGTCTTTGTATAACTTCAAATTCTATTTCAGTATTTCTCTTTTGAATATATCAAGATTTAATAATAAATTAAAGTTGAATTCTATATTTGAGAAGAAAATATAAATGTTTAAATATTTTCTTATTTTATTTGAAGTCTTATATCTTTATATTTAATTTATAGCTTTCTAATTTAGTTATTTTTTCTTTCTTTGTACAGATATGCAATATGCTTCACAAAGTGAGTTTCCAAATGGAAAAGAAGTTTCTTCAAGAAGTCAAAATTATCCTAAAAATGCAGCTAAAACAAAACTGAAACAGAAATGTTCCATGAAACCACAAAATGGTTTTAACAAGAAACGTAAAAAAAATGTATTTAATCCTAAGAGAGTTATTGAAGATTCTGAATATGATTCAGGTTCTGATGTCGGTAGTTCACTAGATGAGGACTATAGTAGTGGTGAAGAAGTGATGGAGGATGGCTATAAAGGTAAAATACTTCACTTCCTTCAAGATGCTTCAATTGGTGAACTTACTTTGATTCCTCAGTGTTCTCAGAAAAAGGCTCAGAAGATAACAGAGCTCCGGCCCTTTAATAGTTGGGAAGCTCTGGTAAGGCTACATTCTTTTTCCTCCCCTGTGTGTCTGTGTGTGTAATTTACAGTACCGCTTAGAGTCAAGGTGTCTTCAGCCCAGGGAAGTATAGATGGGTGGCCTTATCCTGTGTAGAGTCAAACATTACTTTCATTGTAAGCCAATAGTATTTCAAATAGTGTCATATGACCTTATTTTGAATGAATTAAGGGGTGATTTTCCTGAAAAAACCCAAGCTGATTGGCTGGGCATACTGTCACTCATTCTTTTGCATAGAAACTTGGTTCATTTCACTGCAGAAGAAGAAATTAGAGCTTACATTTAGGAAGGAGTTGTTTGCTAGCCTGTTCTGATCTGTTACTGCTGAGACACCATGCACAAAGCAAGAATGTGGCAGAAGTTTTACTACGACTACTTGAAGAACAGTAGCAACGTCCAGGCGAGCTCCATGATTCCAGATGCCGGCCTAAGTGTTTGTGCTTCACCACAAAGGAAGCAATTGTTTATTTTCTTTTTCTTTTAAAAGTGACAGCTCAATCTCTAATGTGTTTTTCTTGTTAAACAACGTGGTCATTTTATGGAGTATAGCAGGCTGCAGCGTATTTAATTGGAAAGATAGAAAAGTGTGTGGAAGCCTAGAATTCAAGCATTAGGTGAAGGGAAGGCATAAGCCCTGGTAAGTACACTTTGCATGATCATTTTCTGAAATTTGATTTTCTGTAAACAAGTTTTATCAAAAGACCTGTATTTTGAGTTTTATAAATGTCAACGGTCAGTGTATCTTATTCATTCAGAAATAGAAGAACTCTACCTTTTAAATTTTGCTTCGACTTTTGTGAGAATGTGGACTTTTATACCATGAATATATAGGCCCCACTGTGAAGGCAGTACGGATGATTTTTTACAACTTTAGAAGATGAAGTGACTCTTGATGCTTTATAAATTTTTAGGAAGTTTTATTCCCTAACTTAGGAAGTAAAGTTGCTTTTGTGATTAATTTTATACTTATGACAAATCTATCTGAGCATAACTTCCTTTGATAAGTATCTTGAAATGGCAGTATGGGAAGGTCCCTGAACAATGGTTGTAAAAAGCATTTTTTAAAAAATTAAAATATTTGAAAAATATAGAAAGAGCAGTACTCGTATTTCGTAGCTTTAAAAAAAATAAATAAGTAAAGCCATTCGTTTTGCCTGAAGCCTTCGCTTTTCCAGAGAACATCTGTCAAAGCAGGCCCTTTCAAAACTTGTTCGGCTTTGCCTGAGTGATTTATTTGTTAAAGTATTTGCTGAAGGGCTTTCTTGTTCTTCTTTTCTTCCTTTTCTTCTTTCTTTTAATCTTTAATGGTCTCCTGTGCTGTTGCAGAGTTAGGTTGCTCGGGCTTGTTGGGATTCTAATTTATTTAATAAGGAATGCATTATCTGCACCAGTGTGTTCAGTCACTGTAACTACTTGCCCAAATATTTTACAGTAAAAGTAAATTATAGCAGAGTTAATGTGCCAGATGCTTTTAAAAATATTTAGCAATTTAGCATGTAGAAAGCATATTTCCCCTACTAATTAATTGGCATAGTTTAAATTAGTCTTGACATGAATTTGTAGATTGTTACCTACTTAAACCTCCTATAGCATCTTGCCCCCTTTCTAAAAGTTGAACACAGAGACTGTATTTTTGGCTAGCCATTCATCTAAGTGTTGATTATTTTATTTAATAGTTAAAGGTAAACTTGCTACTTGAGTCCAGCAAATACAGGGCTTTGCTGTCCTGAAAAATGTAGGTAAATGAAGAGTTTCAAATCAACAGTGAAAATTAGCAAGTCAATGTATATAAGCTTTGAGTTTTAATTTGTTCAGAACTTTAAGCTTCTACTTTCAACTACTATAGAATTTTGAATATGACTGATTTATAGAAAAATTTAATATCTTAAAATCATCCAAGAAAAGTCAATCTTAATGTACATTTTAGTAAAAAGGTATATGATTTATTCCTTCCTTATTAATCAGAAAGTTTTGATAATGTGCCTATAATCAACTTTAAAAAGAGACAAAAGAAAAAACATTTACTTTTGTTCTCATAGCTAGTTTTTAGAAATTCCACTGAGAATTAATTGAAGTTTTAATTGTCAGTCATATTTTAGTGAAAATTACAAAGCATTATATATTAAGAAAAGCATGGAAATGTCTAGTAAACTCTTAATGTTGTTGAAGCTTATTTAGTCTTAAGGATTGGGGAATTTGGCAGAACTTTAAAATTCATTAATATTTTATAAAAAAGTGCATACTGAGCCAAGAAGTCAAGTACACACGTACAATTTAGTTATGATTTTTGTTAAAACTGAAGTCTGTATAACATTGGTAGGTTAAATGTAATCATTAGTGTTTCATTGTCTTTCTACAAAATAATTTGAATGTGAAAATTATGTTAGCATTGCTTTTTAAAGCAAAATTTGAAAAGTTGTATGTCGTTATGATTTTGTTGTCATAGAATTACAGTTTTTGAAAATTAAAATGCTCTGAGATATTCTAGTCACCCTCATTTTACTTGAGGAAAATTTGGTTATTTAACAAAAGTGCGTTATGTAAGAGGATGTTTATGGTTGCAGCTTTATACTCATTGATTTTTTTTCTTTGAATCAAAATTTAAATATTGTTTTTCAAGTTTTCTTCATAATTTTTCCATTTTACTGATTTTTCTGCTTACTAGCAGTAAAGTACACGCTTATTGTAAGAAACCACATCACTAAATCATGTAGACTTTGGAAATATAGCAAGCCAAAAATGTCATTAGTTTAAAAATGTCTACTGTTAATGTGGTAGAATTGGGATTTTTATTGCCAGATGTCACACATTCGATGGCATCAGTTCACCAAATAATTACTGAATTTTTGTCTAGCTTTGTGCAGAGTACGTTGCGGGTGCTATTATGTCTATGATAATCTCATTACGTTGCATCTGTATGCTTTAAACCAGAATAGTAATGTGTACTGACCGAATCAAGATTCATGAATAACTCATTCATGAATAGCTCAACCTAAAAACTTTTCATATATGCATCTACTTCCTTAACATTTAGATCAGTGTAGATGGAGTTTTCCTTCATTATTAACCAAGCAGCCCCAGTGTAGTTCATGTGGAAACACTTTCTGCTCCTCATTCTTGCTGCTACCATCTACTAGTAACTCAGACCACAGGTTTTCTTTTCTGCTTTGTTTTCCCAGTGGTTATTGTAAAATGTCTGTCTAAAATAAAGCATTGGAATGCCTCCTGCTTCCTTCTTGATAGGGTGGCTTCAGTAAATTTGTGTATAAGATTACATATTCAGGCTTTGTTTTGTTTTTTTAAGTTTGTTAAATGTGAAAACATTATAAATGCATTCTGAGCACTTTGTAGGCTGCTACCAGGTATTTATAGCAGTGAATAAGGCTAGCACTCTATCCCCAAGAATAGTACTTGTTAGGTGGGGAATTAAATCTGCTTTTAAACAATTTTCCCGTTTCTATAGAAATTTGGAGATATTTGTACTGTAAGAGTGACACACTGTGGCAAGAGAGAGGTACTTCAGTTTGTGACTGCTTTTTAAAGATAAAAGTCCTTAGAGTAATACTTGAATTTTTAATCAAAGAGCTAGTAACCAGAGCCACGATGATGCTCTTTTTTTCATGTAATTATCCAGCAAGTAGCAATTGACTTCCTTTTTCATTTCTTCTCCCTGAAAAAAATAACTTTATCATTTTTTGGATGAATGATGTGTTTTTTTGGTCTAAAATTGAAACAGTACATGCAAGAACAAGGAAGAAAGTAAAGTTTAGCCAAAAAGTCCACCAAAGATACCCACCATTGAGACTTTATTGAGATTCTAGCTATTTATGCTTGCATTTGTAAATTTCGTATTATATAAACAGGGTCTTATTTTCTGTGCTAGATAACTTTAGATTTACTAGTAATCCTGCATTTACAGAGTACTTTATATTTCTTAAATGCTTTTTTGGTGAAGCTAAGTAACTTACAGGATTATTAAATGTTTTTTGTTTTCAGAAGACAGTAACATAACAAGTAGGGTATTCCTACACCTTTCCCTAAGTGCTCACTCCCCAGGTCCCCTCCCGCACACACACCTCATGAAGATACTGTGGAATTAAATATTGGGTTTTATTTTTTCTGATGGCTTCTGATCTGTAATGTTTGTATCTATGTCCTGGGAGGTAGAGGGAGGAAGCAGGGTCAGGATACCAGGAGTTTGGGAAAGTTTTTGATTTTTTTTAAAGATTGCCCCCCCAACCCCCCCCCCCCGAGCTAATATCTGTTGCCAATCTTCTTTTTTTCTTCTTTTGTTTTCTTCTTCTCCCCAAACCCCCAAGTACATAGCTATATATTCTAGTTGTAGGTCCTTCTTGTGCTATGTAGGACGCCGCCTCAGCATGGCTTGATGAGTGGTGCTAGGTCTGTGCCCAGGATCCTAACCTCCAAAAACCTGGGCCACCGAGGTGGAGTGCACGAACCTAACCACTGAGCCATGGGGCCGGCCCCAGATATTGGGTTTTTCATTTCTTTTGTCTGATTCTTAGCACTTCCATAGCACTAAGTAATATAAACATAATGCTATTTTTTATTTTACAGTTGCAGGTCTTATCTACTGACATAACATTATAGACATAATAACTTTATAGTAGGATTAGCTCTCTTCTCACTGTCTTTCTCACCTCACATGCCCATTTCCTATTCCCCAGTCCAGCAATATAAGTTAATTGGTAATTTTGAAGATCATTTTTTAATATCTACACTGTTATGACTATGTAATTGCCTTTCATAGCTGAGCCATGTACTATACCATGATGACTTTTTTCCCTTGCTCAGCATTTTTTCCCCCTAGTTATTAGTTGTCTTGGTTTTTCTGTGTGCTTAGTTTTCTGGATACTTATTACCTCAACTCTGACCTCTACCCCAGTTGTCAAATTTCCCCTCAGGTTTTAGACTCTTCCGGTATTCTCTCAGTTTCATCTTCTTGAAGAAGTCTCTTCTGGAGTCTCATGACTTGCTCTGGTTTGGACTGGTTGTGTCATAGGCCAGCTGATCAGCTGTGGCCTTGGATCTCATTTTCTTGACATCCTGAGGAATCTTGTTTTCTCTTTTGTGTTTGAATCTCTTGTTTCTGAATTCCACACATGCCTCTTTATTTATTCTCTTGGTTTCGTTAAGTACATGCTAGCAGGTAGGTGAATAGTAATGTAGTAGAACTAGCCTGGTTTTGAATACCAATTCTGACCTTTTCTAGCAGTTTACGTGAACTTAAGCAAATTCTCTCATTTCTCTTTATCTTCATCTGTAAGTGGAATGTAATTATGATACTAACCTATGGGAGAGTCAAAGGATTTAGTAAGATAAATGCCCATTCAATTGCCTGACTCTTAGAAAATGTTAGTTACAGATATCTACAATATTTTGCATTGCAAGCGTTGTATATATTATTAGTGAAATTGAAATGCTGAAAAAGCCTTTGTTGTTTTCTGCTTATCGTTCAATATCGGTTCTAGCCATATTGAATTGTACTTTTTTGGATCAAACCATTTCTCTCTCTCACTCTCTTTTTTAACCCTCTCTGGGCTTTTAAACAGATTTATGGCTGGTTACATTACCCACAACGTATTAAGATTACATTCTTCATCCTCCTTTGTGGTAATTTGACAAAGTTCTGTCCAATGAGATGTATGCAGAAGAGTATATTTCAACTTGTGGAAAGTGTCTTTAAAGAATCCTTTCTTCCTATTGGTTGAGATGTCAGTATGATGGTAGGAACCACCTATTAAGGATTGTGAAGCAATAAAGTAGAAGAATCCTTGATTTGTGGATGCCATACTATGGTATGGATACCACCATACCAGATCTGAACTGCTTCCTTGGGTCTTCATTTACATGAGGGAGAAATAAATTTATGTTTCATTTAAACCCCTGATGTAGATTTACTGACACTCATAACTGAACCTAATCCTAACAGATTCATCATTCAATGAAACTCTTTTCTCAAAAATCTGTCTACTGATGTTTTACATTTGTGGACAGTGTATGACTACTAGATAGATCTAAATTCTACACTAGCAGCAATAATTCGAATCAGCTCTAACATTGGTTGTCTTGTATGGAAGGAGAGGTAAGGAGAATGGCAAGCCCCAGGGAATTAAGTTTTGAAATTTTGACTTCAAAAATATCTAAAAATGTCAAGTTCAGTTGAAAATCTCAGTAACCAACTCAAACTGTTATAACATAAAATAAGGGGTGCCTTTTGCACTCCCCTTTATTGTCCCTACAAGAATTTTTAAACATAAAAATTAGAATGGTATAGTGAACCTCCGTGTACTCATCACCAGGTTCGGTTTCCAGCCTCTGTCTGATCTTGTTTCATCTATACCATCATCCTCTTCCTTCAGTCTCATGTTATTTTGAAGCAAATCCCAGACTTCATTTTATCTATTAAAATTTAAATATGTATATCAAAGAAGGTTTTTTTCTGTAAACTAAAGCACAATAAAATTGTCATACCTATTAAAAGTCACCAATATTTCATTAATATTAGAAAATATCCATTCAGTGTTCAAATTTCCTGTTTCTTTTAAATGCCCTAAATATTTGTTTGGTTGGTTTTTTCCAGTTAGTTTGAATTAGGATCCAGATAAGGTCCACATGCCGATATTGCTTGATAGGTCTTTTTAACTCTCTTTTAATCTCTAGGTTCTCCATCCATCTGTCTCTCTCACTTTCTTTTCCTGTAATATATTTGGTGAAGAAACTGGATCATTTGTTCTGTAGCTTCCGAGTCTGGACTTTTCTACTATAGTTTAACACGTTCCTCTGGTCCAGTATTTTCTATAAAATTATAATTAGAAGGTTAAATGCTCCCACTTGTACTATTATGTGGTTCGTGATGTGTTCTTTCATCAGGATACAGTAATGTCTGGTTGTTGCCTTTTTGTGACATAAGAAGAGCTTTTCTCTAGGTTCTGACATATTGAATTGATCTTCTTTGGGTCTAAACAGTTCTTTCTTATTTCTGACCTTATTACCCTGAAAGGACTTCCTAGATCCTAGATTATCAGTCTCCTTGGGGAAAGTGCCCATGAAATTTTGTTCTTTCCCTTGTAATACAGTTACGCTTAAAATTACTTGTTACCTGATGTCTTTCCCAATGACTATAAACCACATGAGGACGGGGCTGTGTCTGTATACCACGTACGTTCACCAGCCGGGATGGTACTTGGTAAAAAAAAAAAAAAAAGAAGAAGAACATAATAAATGATGACTGGTTATGGAAAAAAAGTTTTTGGTTTTTTTAACTTTTAAGGTCTTAAATTTTTTTTATTTAGGGAGGTACTAATTATAATTAAAAGAAAAGAGCTTAGACTTTGGAATCTCTTTTCCTGGTTTATGAGCTTGGAGATTAACCTTAGTTTATTCATCCAGAATGGTGAATTGATCTTTTTATTGTTGTGAGGATTTAATGAGTTAGTGAATAAAAGACATCTAGTAGTTTCTAGCACATACAAGCCACACAGTGTATATTGCTTCATTTCCTGGTTATTCTCGTTGGTTCTCTCACACACATACATATCATAAAGACACACACACACTATAATAAGCATGAGATTGGTTTTTTTGGCCTTTAATTTTCACATTTCATTTGGGAAAAAAACATTCTAATTCAAAGTTCTAATAGAACCTCCTTAAAATCTTCAAGTCACTGATTCTTATATATCCTGCTTTTTATGTATAAATCTTTTCCCTGGAAAGCACAAAGAGAGGTCACTTTGTGATTATGAATGTTATCCTTGTGTAATTGTAAAGTAATGTGCAAATAACCTTCATATCTCACAAGGCCATTTTATGAAGTACTAAGTTTTGTTTTGTTTTTGGGGGGTTCTTTTGGTGAGGAAGATTGGCCCTGAGCTAACATCTATTGCTTCCTCTCTGCTTGAGGGAGATTGTCACTGAACTAACATCTGTGCCAGTCTTCCTCCACTTTATATGGGGGTCATTGCCACAGCGTGGCTGACAAATGGTTTAGGTCCACGCATGGGATCCCAACCCATGAACCCTGGGCCACTGAAACAGAGTGCACACACTTAACCACTACACCACCGGGCCAGCCCCTATGTTTTGTTTTGTTTTGTTTTTTTGAGGAAGATTATCCCTGAGCTAACATCTGCCACCAATCCTCCTCTTTCGCTGAGGAAGACTGGCTCTGAGCTAACATCCATGCCCATCTTCATCTACTTTATATGTGGTACGTCTGCCACAGCATAGCTTGACAAGCGGTGCGTTGGTCTACACCTGGGATCCAAACCACTGAACCCCGGGCCACCAAAGTGGAACGTGCAGACTTAACCACTGCACCACCAGGTTGGCCCCCCAGCCCTTTTGTTTTTTAATCCTACAGTACGTTAATAACATGGCTTTGGAATAGATCGAAAATTTTGTTTCATAGCAAATTATTCTAGGTTAGATATTAACAATGTATATTATAAACTGCAGTTTTTATGAAATTCTTAGTATATCCTGTTGAATTTCTATTGCTTGAGCTTCTCTGTGATCTTAGAAATACTGTGATCACAGAGATTATTTCGAGTTGTTAATGTGATTCTTGTTGTAACTTGAAAGAATATGCCAAGTAAGATGACATGAATCAAAATCGTGTGTAATTTTATCCTAACAGATGGTTGTACTTCAGTTTCCTGTATTCAGTTCTGGATTATGGGATTTTTCTTTTTGCTCAACAAGGTGGTTAGCTTCCAACAGCTATTGGGCTTTCTAATCCTTTTCACCAAAAAATATTTTTTTGTAATGTTCTTCAGGTATCCATATGGAGAAATTCTGTTACAGCTTTTACATTTGAAGTATTCAGTGTCTCCTTTAGAGAAATAAATACAAATACAATTTGAAAGAAATTCTTTGAGTTTTCACACGAAACTATACAAGTGTTGTATTGAAACTGATTTTTTTAAAGTTTTATCAAATTATTGAATTGGTCATAGTTAACTTTTGATTCATGCAGTATCTTTCCAAGTAACAGTCTCAGTTTAGGAGTAAAATATCAAATGACAAATAATAATTGGAGTTTTGTAAGCTTGAGGGGTTGTACTTTGATGACAGGTGGGGAGAAGTATGTTTCAGGAGGGTGAGTCTCACAGTCATTTTCATAGGAAGTGACGAGGACGGAGGCAAGAGATCAGGGGCACAGTTACTTCGTTTGGTACTGTTGCCCTTGGTAATAAACGTGAACCTGAGACTTTGAAGGCAAAACTTGATAGGAGACATGAACAATTACTTTAGTATTTCTCCTATAAGAGAGCAGCTGCCAGGGTCAAAGTAACAAGCTTCGGATTGTGCATTTGGGAAGATATTTTTTACTTCAGCATGATGTGTTTGAGGTGACAGTAGAATGTATCAAAGTGAAACATGGGAATTCAAATGTAGTCATGAAGAATCAGGTTCCCTTAGCACTTGATTAAAGTCCTTAGTAAAAGTTTAAATTAACAAACTTCTCTCCCTCATAAAGAAATTGAGATTGGCCTTCTGTTTACTAGATTGAACTGTTAAATTATTTTTCTTTTCATACCATAGTTCACAAAGATGTCCAAAACTAATGGCTTATCAGAAGATTTGATATGGCACTGTAAAACACTGATCCAAGAAAGGGATGTAGTTATAAGGCTTATGAACAAATGTGAAGACATTTCAAATAAATTGACAAAACAAGTTACCATGCTCACTGGAAATGGAGGTGGATGGAACATAGAACAACCCTCCATTCTAAACCAAAGGTAATATTTATTGTACACACCTATTCATTATTTTATCCCAGTTGTATAAAAATTCTGGTCTTATTTCTGTATTGTACCTAGGGAACTTAAATCTGGAAGTGATATGAAAACTAATGATAAAAGGGAAGCGCAGTTTCCTAAAATGACACATAAGTGGTATATGAATTGTTTTTCATTGATTCCTTCTCCCCCTCCCCAATCAGGGTATTTTACTCCATTATATCATTATAAATTAGAGGGAAGAAATGTTATGGTCTTATATAACCTGTGTTTTCCTTTTCTGGTGACAGATAATTTCATATATAATCACAGAAACTGCAAAGTTGCTTTTAGCTACCCTTTACATAATTTGTTGCTTCAGAAAGTCAGCTGCTTAATTACATCAATGTAAAAATTTCTGTCTTAACTCAATTTTTTTAATCATAAATAACAAATGATTAAAATATGCTATATCAGTGATTAAATGTTTTAAATGCTTTCAAAAGCCCAGATTTTTAAATCTCTTTTTGGGGTAGAAAGACATCAAAAATGAAAAGGACACTTTATTAAATAGATTCTATAAGGAAAGAGTATAAAAAGTTTATTTATAAAAAGTATATTCTTGAAAACTGCTTTCAGTAAAATACTTTGTCAGAATTCTTGCAAAAGATAAACACTAAATTGTTTTCATTAAAAAATTTATCCAACAGCCAGTACATAGTAAAATGGCACTTTGGGATTTTGAACACCCACATTTTGCATGGTTTGGGGATGATGGATGGAGGAGATTGTCCTGAACTTTCTTTAAAAGTTTATTTTTAAGTGGTTTGGGGACTCAGAACTGTTCAGAATACTTCCTTTCAAGAAAATGTATAAAATTGTTTACTGTGATAATATTTGTAGTAGCAAAAACATGGAAACAATCCACGTTCCTAAAATCAGAGAATAGCTAGAATGAGTTATGGTATATCCATACTGTGCAGTGTTATGCAACTTTAAAACTGAGTTATATCTATTAAGAATATTTCTGGCAGGTATTTAATAAGATTAGCACTAGGATCTCATTAAAATGAGTTACCTTAGTTGATGATTTTATTTACTACTTCTGGTATTTTTCTAAGTTAATGATCAAAGCATATTTGCTGATCATTGATTAATGAAAAATCAAGCTATGAAAAAAAATCAAGGTATGGTTACTGGCCTTTAATAGTAAGCTACGATGTTTTCTGTGCCCTTCTAGGGTGCTATGGGATGGTGTAGGGAAACGTGATGCAGTTCCCACAAAGAAGCTCTTTTCTCTGTTGCATAGAAAGAACTATGGCCATGTCAGCAAATTCATCTCCTAAAAGTGTAGTTGGAGCTGCTCCTTGTTCTACAGCATTGGATATGGGGAGTTCTTCACTCTACGAGGCTTACCCAGTTGAGTCTACTTTATCATAATTTGGATTTTAAAAAGTCAAGTGCTTTATTGCATCACTTAAAAAACCTCTCTCTCAAACGTACATCCACCAAGTCCTGTTACTTGTAAATAGTATGATCAGGTAATAAACTATCCTTTCCATTAGACTGAGGATTTTCTTTAATGAAATATTTAATAGATGAGAAAAAGTTTTTTATTTGAAATGCTTCTTGGATCTAGTCCAAAGAACGGTTTCTAAAACCTGTGTGGATAGTCTCTTCAGAGCTTAGAGAAAGTCACTTTTAGGGGGTGAAATTTGTTGTCTTGGTTGCTGTTTTTAGCCGAGGTGAGCGTCACACTGGCAGTTTCCCTGGGACGCCAGCGGGGCACCACAGCTCTTAGTATGGAGACGTGCCGCTCGTTCCCTGCTGTGGGAAAGGCTTTGTTAGCGCAGAGGAGAAGGTTAAACTTGCCCGAGGAATATGTTGTCATGCTTTTTCTTAGCTGAACAAATTCTTTGTAGCAAAGTTTGCATTGAAGCAAAATTATGTTGACTGTTTATTTTCCTATTACAAATTTATATGAATTCTAACAGAAAAATTCCCTTTTAGAGATAAAGGAAATACAGATATACCATAAATCCTTGTTAAAAACAGTCTTTGCAGGGAAAAACAAAAATTCTCGTATGTATCTCAAAACCATTACATTCATGATCTTTATTTTAAATTGTCAAAACTAAAATTGCCTGTAAAGTTAAAATATAATGCAGTGAGGGAAAAGAAAAACCTCAGTATTTCTCCTATTTTATTCCTACTGTAGGTGTAGCTATCTCTCAAGCGTTAGCAATTTGTCTAAAATTTATCAGCTTTAAACTGTTTTAACTGAAAAGATTTCTCACATGTTCAGTAGAAAATATGTTTAATCACGTGTCTCCTGTCTTTTCTGGGCTAAATCTACCAGGGTTTTTCTGATGTTGTCCATCCTCAACCTGGCAGGATGGTCCCTGTTCCTACACAGTGGCTGTCAGACCATTTCCCCTTGATGGGAATGCAAACCAGTGCTGCAGATGTGGCTTGACTACCTCAGAGTACTATGATGTAAACATTTTAGTCCTTTGAAGACCACTATTAGCACAAACTAATGTTGTTGTGGTAGTATTTTCAGCAGCCACATCGCACTTAAGGGACATAAATTTTTGGTCAGCTAGCATCCGGAATCTGTTCCATAGGAACTACTTCAAACAAGTCTAGCCGTGTATTTCTGCATTTTAAACTCAAATTGAGCACGTTTGTGTACTCTTGTTTCTATTTCAGGCCTTTCTCACCTTTCAAAATAATTTTGATACGAGTTTCTCTGACAGATTTAAACCCAATTTAATTTTCACTCTGAAAGAAATCATAGCAACTGTCTGTAAGGACTTTTTCACCCCTAGCAAAACAAGGGACTTCAAAATAACATGCTGCCTCTTTTTCTGTCATGATCTCAGAAAATCTTAAAATCTTTTCCTTAGCTGGAAGTAAGAAAACTTTCAGTTTAAAGATATTTATAGTCTCGAGAAGACAGCACGTAACTACTTGAGAAAGCCTGGGCTGTAGGTCTTAGCATTTGGGTGACCCACATGCTTATCTGGAAACTGGTGGTTGGGGTTCATGTGCAGTCATGAAAATTCTTAGGAAACTGAAGAATATCAAAATAAATGTAAGGAATGATTCCATCTAAATATTAGAGCCTGCTAGAGAAAGAATACAGCTGCCCTTTAAAAAAAATTTGTCATAATAAGTGAATTGGACTTCAAAACTGCATTTTCATTGATCCTTTTGCATTCTGAAGAAAGGATTTGTGGTGAGCAGTACTGTTGTGATACTGAGATAAATCTATTTAAATTAGATAAATCTAGCAGAGGAGCATATGTACACACAAACACACACCCACAAATACTTAACATTTTTAAAGCAAATATTTCAGTATAACAAAGCTATTTAATGTCCTGATTAAAATAGCTACAAAACTACTTTGTGATTGTGGATGAAACAATTTTATTTGAATGAAAAGTTCTAGGTAGTAAATGTTTATCAAAATTTTCTTAACACTTTTTAAAGTTTTATGTATAAGGAAGAGCATTTTAATAAACTCGTTTCTCAACATGTGTTGGTGATGAAGAAATTGAGTGAAATTTGTTTGTTAAGAATATTTCTTGGCTATTTATGACAGATTGACGTTGGGATAGCATGTTGGCCATTCAATGCATTTATAAATAAGTGATGTTCATAAGCCTACCTTATCAAGTTTCATCATTTTCATGAAATGTGAAGTTTATGTATATGGGATGTCCAAGATATTGGAGAGGACTCAGAACAATCATAGGGAATTCAGTTTTGGTCATAGAGTGGGTGGGTCAGAGAGAGAGAACATTCTCATGTTTGCTCTGTAGTGGCTAAAGGCTGAGGTCTGGGTAAGACCGGGATTGGATACCACCCTGTGCCACTGCAGGCGTGGATTTGGATAGCTTGTGACCTTGGGCAAGTAACTTTACTTCTCTGTCCCAGAGAACTTCTCGTCTGTAAAATGGGGATAATAATAGTATCTACTTTATAATGTAGGTTAAATAAAGTAATAATTCATGTAAAACCCATCGTATAATGTCTGGAATATGGTAAACATTCCAATATTGGCGTTTGCTCTTATCGCTACTGTAATAGAAAGAATTCCTTTGTATCTGGAAATTAAGATATCTGTGATAGTATGTTATTTATTATTAGTTTTGTAGTCCAAGAAGGCAAAGACATTTTAAAAAATGAAATGTAAAGACTTAAGCAATACTACTGAGTTTTTCCTACCTATACTTTTAATTTTTTCAAATGAGACGTGTTTTATAGATTGCACATCCCAGAGTTGAGACATAGATTCTGATTTAAGATGGATATCTTTCCCCTCCATCTCTTTTACCTCTGTTCTAATTAAGATGTCTTGATTTCGGAATTTGATCCCTTAACCATTTATTATACCATAGTTATGTCCAGACCCCTTCCCTGTGTGCACATAGTCTGTGTAACAGGAAATTAAGGGGACAAGATAAAAGCTGGAGAATGGAAGGCATGGCCTTGTCCTAGGTTTTCATGTTAGTGTGGGGTGTGTGCTCTCCTAGTGATCATGAGACAAAGATCCACGTGAGAGAGACTTCCCGAGTTAAAATCTTAGCCATAACACTTTGTAGCTGTGGAACCTCAGGAAAATTACTGAGCCTCATGCTTTTTCATCTGTTAAAATGATGATAATACTTACCTTTATAGAATGTTACAAGATTAAATGAGGTGATGCTGGAAAGTGATATCTTTGTGTATCTGTAATTAATAGATGTTTAGTAAATAACTGTTTTTAACCACTTGAACTTTTTAAAAAAACTATTGTTTTTGTCCATTATCACCCTCCCATTAATACCTTCCAAACAAGTTATTCCCAGGGATTAATCTGTTTATATATTTCCAAATTAAATAAGATTTTTGAGACTTATCAGGTATTTTCTACTCACTGTTGTTCATTGATGTCTAGCAAATTTACATTTATACGTAGTTCAAACAGATACACACATACATCACATGCCAGAACTATCCATGCCACTGACATTAGAGGTGATTGGCATTCATTCAGAAAATGTTAAATCAGCCTGGCAAAGTAGCACATTTTACTTGTGTTTTTATCTGAATACTTTAAGTTCCTTAATGGGCTAAAATCCAAATCAGTACAGTACAATTTTCTAGTGTAAATGTTAGTAATATGTTATCATAGTTAATACTCTGATCATTTGTGGAACTGGTTAATTTGGTGACATACATTATTACATTATATTTTGTAATTCTTACTGCCAGAAGAAATAAATGAACATATAAGAGAATTAAATTTGAGAAGATAAAAAAACTGTATTATGTTTTGGGCTCATTTTCTTAAGTAAATATAAATAGCTTATGACAGTAAGTTTAAAGGTAAGACTAGACCTAGGTAATTCAGTTTGTGTGTGCATTGTAGACCTAAACCTCACGTCAGGAAATGAGTGGAGGAAACTCATGAAGTATAAATCTATAATATTTGGTAACTCTCTCTTTACCAGTTTGTCACTCAAGCCCTATCAGAAGGTTGGTTTGAATTGGCTGGCGCTGGTACATAAACATGGACTTAATGGCATTTTGGCGGATGAAATGGTAAGTAGTACTCTATTTCTAGGATTTGTCATTAAAAGACATCCGTGCTGTCATTTAAAAGATGAAATTTTCTCTTGACTCTGTAGTTGACTGTTCTCACCTCAGTCTCTCCTGTTGCCTGTCTTAGCTCTAGCCTCCTCACTGCGCCCCCCAAAATGAAAGTGGGTTTGTAGCCTTTCAGATTACCAAATTAGCATATGAGTTTAAAAATTAGACATCATGTAAAAATACCAAAAAATGTCAAAATCACCTGTAATCCTACCACCTTAAGTACTATTTTGGTGTATTTCTTTCTAGATTATTTTCTTCTGCAGATGTATGTTTGTGTGTGCATACATCGATCCATACATACATATACATATATATCTAATACTAAATGATGCTATATTATATGGGCTTTTGTATAGCTGCCTTTAAAATGTATCATAGATACCTGTCCTTGGCAGTGAGTAAACCCACAGCAACATCATCACCATCATTTCTGCCATTTTACTTTTATTAGGTTTGTCTGAGTTTCTCTTCTTTCCCAAATCACAAATGCTTGAAGCTAAGCTTAGGAAGTTCATTACAGCCAGTAGTCCAGGTATTGTCACAGAGAAACTTGATATTTAATCTAACCTTACCTTCCTTCTTCCGGCTATCCTTTTTGAAAAGTGTTTGTTAAAAATGAGTCATGTTCGGGGCCAGCCCGGTGGCACAGTGGTTAAGTTTGCACGTTCCGCTTCAGTGGCCCAAGGTTCGCCAGTTCGGATCCCAAGTGTGAACCAGTTGTCAAGCCATGCTGTGGCAGATGTCCCACATATAAAGTAGAGGAAGATGGGTACAGATGTTAGCCCAGGGCCAGTCTTCCTCAGCAAAAAGAGGAGGATTGGCAGCACATGTTAGCCCAGGGCTAATCTTCCGCCAAAAAAAAATGAGTCATGTTCAGTGGAGAAAATATTTATTGACTATATATGTATTACATTGTGTATAGATTTCTAAAATAAAAATTAATGAGGAAAATGACCCTTGTTCTCTAGTTAGTGTCTAGTAATCTTTAGTACTTTAAGACTATTCCCACATGTACATGATACAAAGATGCACACACATCAAACAAGGATGCTGTTTATCTGATAGAAAAGTGAATAATATATGCAGGATTTCAAAATAGTTATAGAAATTAGTTTAGAGTATAGAATGTTTACAGTTGTCAGAAACTGGACTTGGGAATCAAATCTGAGTTTTGGGTACCAACTTTGCCTTTCATGGGCTGTCTAATCCTTATCAAATGACCTAATCTCAAGCCACTGTTAATAAAACCTAGGTAGTTTTTATATTATAAGATTATATTTAGTATCAAATGAGGTATGTTATGCGAAACTATATTTGTAACCTGTAGAGCACAGTATTTATAAGTTATTATCTTAGTTTGCTAGGGCTGCCGTAACAAAACACCAAAGACTAGGTGACCTAAACAGAAAGTTATTTCTTACAGTTTTGGAGGCTGGAAGTCCAAGATGAAGGTGTTAGCAGGTTTGGTTTCTCCTGAGGCCTCTCTCCTTGGTTTGCAAGTGTCCTTCTTACTGTGTCCTCACATGGCTTTTTCTCTGTGCATGCACATCCCTGGTGTCTCTTTCTCTTCTTTTAAGATGAGGATTGGGTCCCCATCCTTGTGACCTCATTTAACCTTAATTACTTTCTTGAAGGCCCTGTCTCCAAATACAGTCACATTAGGGGTTAGGGCTTCAGCACATGAATTTGGAGTAGGGGCAGGGCTGGCAATTCAGTTGGTAATATTTAGCTCCACTTAGAAGTTAACTACCTCAGTAGGCTTTTTAAAAAAGAAAAAAACCCAGTGCTTTATTGATATATAATTTACCTGCAGTTCAGCTTAGTGACTTTTTACATATCTGTACACCCATGTGAGCACCTCCCAGATCAACATTTCTCTCATCCCAAAAAGCTTCCTCATGTTCCTTTTCAGTCATTACACCACCCCTGATACCTGTCAACACAGGTTAATTTTTTCTGATTTTGAACTTGATATAAATAGAACCATACAGTATCTACCATTTGTTTCTGGTTCATTTGGTGCCTCATAAAGTTACTGAGATTCACCCATGTTCTTAAATGTATCAGTAGTTTGTGTGTTTTATTGGTGTGTGGTAATAGTATAAATAGGCTACAACTTGTTTATTCGTTCTCCTGTTGATGGAAATTTAGGTTATTTCCAGTGTTTGGCTATTATAATAAAACTACTATGAACATTCTTACCCAAATCTTTTGTGGACATACGCTCTCATGTCTCTTGAATATATTAGGAGTGGAATTGCTGGGTAATAGAATAGACATATATTCAAACCCAGTTAGTCATTGGAACATTGTCCTCAGTCTGTCTAGTGTTTATTAACCATTTGCTTTATATAAAACAATTACCAAGATTATATCCTTTATATACAATGCAAAGGTCTTCCATATTAATGTGCGTCCCATATTAATTAGCAGCTGAGATACATCCCGCTCACTAAACTAAGTTGTAGTGTCACTTGGAGATTGTGATCTGTTTTGTTTTATCTGTCATTGAGAACTAAGATCATAGTAGAAATTCTCATAGAGTTGCATTATGGGGAATCAAAAATAAATAAAACTAGAAATTCACTTTTTTCTTTTGTATTTTTCCAGTATTTATTTGGTTTTTGTTTATTTTTAAATTTCATATATTGTCTTTTAAACTTTCAATTTTAGGGCCTAGGAAAAACTATTCAAGCCATTGCATTCCTGGCATACCTCTATCAGGAGGGTAATAAAGGTCCTCATTTGATCGTTGTTCCAGCATCAACTATAGGTTTGTAATACTGTGGACAGCCGTCCTTGTCTGTATAGTGTTTTATATAGGGAAAAGAAAAACCATGCGTGTATGTGGGATTTCTTAGTTTTGGAGGTGAATGTTAATTTCTATGGTCTCCTTACACCTGTTTTCCCCTTGTAGGTATGTGTGTGTTTGATTGTACTGAAAGTCTTTTAAAAGAAAATAAATCAAATTTAAGTCAGTTATTTAGCTTGTAAATTATTACAGATCAAGGGCCGTTTGATAGGATCATTTATTTTGTTTTGATAATATTTTTAAATTGCTTTAACGAGTAACTAAGAGAAACTAAGTGCTTTTAAATATGAAAGTAAACATTTATTGAATGAGAAGTATGCAGTTCATTCCCACTCAGATTACTTTTCCCTTCTTTCTCAATTGATTGGATGTAGAGCAGAATAAGAGAACGTTTATACACATGAACATGACCCCAAAAAATCTCTTTCAGTTAGAAATTAATATCATCTATAAAGATAATGGTTGGTCCTCTGCCCTTCATTTTGATGCCACCTCAAAATCATTTTAATCATCAGGAGTAAAATTGTGAAGGGTCTGTGATTTTAAAAAGTCATCTTGTATTATTTTATAAGAGGACAGTTTCTGGGTATAACTTGCCAAAGTTCAGTGTTCATTTCACTGCGCGCACGTCCCCTATAACAGCAGGTGCGAGTAATATCTCTTTTGTTCATAGATAACTGGTTAAGAGAAGTTAATTTATGGTGCCCCACTTTAAAGGTGCTCTGTTACTATGGTAAGAAAATGTCATTTTCCTTTTAATTTTGGAAATTTTAAAAAATCCTAATAGATAATAAAGTACAAAAAATACAATCAGTATGTGTGTATTGTTTTTAAATTCTAGGTTCTCAAGAAGAGCGTAAACAGATTAGGTATAACATTCATAGTAAATATGAAGAATACAATGTAATTGTGACCACGTAAGTATTGAGAAAAAAAAATTTTTGGAAAAAACGTTTTGTGCAGCCCACCAATAATTTTTTAAAATCTTTAAAAATAGTAGTAGTAATATGAGGGAAAGTCTGTGCTAAGAACAATGCAAATAAAGTAATGGAATGACTTATGTTGGGGATTCAGACAGTTTTCAGTTTGGTGTATAACACCAAGATAGCAGATTTTGCTAGTACATTAGGTGATTGACAGTGCTTATAAGACAGTTTTCATAACTTGATTAAAAAGCATAATCTTATAATAAAACTCTCATTTAAACTTGAAGTAAAATCTAAGATATCCCACCAAAATGATTGATAAATATTATAGCTTATAAACAAGTGTTACTAATAACTATGAAATCTCTCTTAATGAAAAATTTGAGTTAGAATAGAAATAAGGATGGAAAATATACTTTGAATAAGTTAATCATTCCTTGATAGTGACTATTCGGCTTAAATATCTAGCAGAAAACTTAATGCTCTCGTGTTGCAATTATTTTATAGGTTATTTCAGGCTTCATTGTAGCTGTCACTATGTGGTTATTATTTCTCTCTACTGACTTCTATAGGAGGCCATGATTAAAAGAATTCATCCAAAATTTGTCTTAATAAAGTGGACCCCATTTTCATATGTAGTCTTGTACTGCTGGCTGCTATTAACTCTCATTTCTTGGATCTACTCTATTAGTTTAACACAGTAGTATTAAGTTCTCAACTGAAATGTCTAAGCTTCGTGTCCTTTTTCCCTGCTTCTTCATAAAATATAACAGTTCATGAAGTAAAGTGTATAACAATGGCAGATTACATATAAATTGTACCCAAATTGACCTCATCTTAGTTGTGTATAACATTGAAATTTCTTTAGCTACATATTGCATCTTTTATAACTTAGTTAATGTACATCAATAATTATTGGATACAAGTGCATCAGTGTTTATTTGAGCATCAGCTGTGTCTGGTGGTATCTTTTAGATACTGGCTATTAGAAATGTCTAAATAAAAATAATTTTAGAAAACCTTAAGTCCCACTAGAGTCCAGCCTCTTAGCAGTATAACGTTAGAGATTTCTTTTTCTTTGGTGACAGGTATAATTGTGCAATCAGCAGTTCCGATGACCGTAGTCTATTTCGACGGCTGAAACTTAATTATGCAATTTTTGATGAGGGCCATATGCTGAAGAATATGGGCTCCATCCGATACCAGCACCTTATGACGATTAACGTAAGAGAGTGTTCTGTGAATTTTTCTGATTATGATAAAATTTTAGATTATGTATTTTAATGTATATAGTATTTTATATCAGGGGTCAGCAACTTTTTGTAAAGGGCCAGATAGTAAATATTCCATGCTTTGTGGGCTATTCAGCCTCTGTCACTTGTTCTCTGCTTTTTGTTTTCTGGGTTTTTTTAAACCCTTTAAAAATGTAAAAACCATTCTTAGCTCATGAGCCTCAACTTACCAACCACTGTTCTATACGATAAACTTTATGAATATCAACTATAATGTCTCTTCTTTCATTACCTCATAAAAGAGATATGAAGACACAAGTTACCTACTTAGAAAATGAAACCATTTGTTTCACATTCTGCCTTAAAGTACAATAGATAATTTTTGTAAATTACTAATCTTTTGTCACAGAATATTAGATTATTAATAATGGTTTTAATTTTTTTCTTTCCCACTGAGGACAGTAGACAAAAAGAATGTGGCTCTAAAAAAAACCTAATCTAAATTTCATCTTCATTCACAGGCAAATAATCGTCTGCTACTCACAGGCACACCTGTCCAGAATAATCTGTTAGAACTTATGTCGCTGTTGAATTTTGTTATGCCACACATGTTTAGTAGTAGCACCAGTGAAATACGAAGAATGTTTTCTTCTAAGACAGTAAGCATAAATTCATATTTTATCCAAAATAGGATATTTTGTGTTTTACCTGGGCCATTTTTCTATGTTGTCTCTTTTTCCTGTTTTCATTGTGCATATACACTATGAAATAAGTTTAAGTAGTTGATATCCCTTTATTTGGATGAGTTGGGAAGTCGCCCACAATACAGTGGAAAATAATGACTTCTATAACCAGTATCTAAAAGTTTTGGTTTTTAATATCCTAATTTTCTTAAGAATGATAATTTTAAATTAGTAGAGAGCTCAGATATGTAGTATGTGGGGAAAGTTTGAGCATTGTATATTCTTTATTAAAATTAGTCAAGTAAATTAGCATTTTTTTAATGGGTAAAATGTAGAACTGGGCAGAGGTAGATTATCTAGAAAATTCCTCTACTGGGAAAGAAGTACCGTTTTGAAATAAAAGTCCGTAAATACAAAAGTAACAATTTCCAAAAGTTACAGTAACGAAATCCTATCTAGAAGAAAACCTGGTTAGTTTTCTCTCTGTTGCTTAGCAAAGGTATAGTATAATTTTCAAGAACGCCCAAATTTTCTAGTACAGTGATGTTTATCTAGATTCTTGACTCTCTCCCAAGTCACATATATTTTGCAAGAGTTTTCTATGATATTCTTTCACTGCAAATTAACTGCCTTTTTTTCACTAATCTGTTTCCTCCCACTTGATAGCCTGGCAGATCACAGGATATTGGAGATCTCCTTCACATCTTAGAATAAAAGTCCACTTCTTTAATTCTCCAAAACTAACAGGTTTTGACTAGGAAACTATCCTCATTTTTTAGACCACATGCTCTAGCTTTCTTTTGGGACCATTTTCCACAAATAAATACAAGTTTTCTGCCTTTCTCTCTCTCTCTCTTCCCTCTACCCACCCCCCACCCTCCAATCCCTTACACACACACACACACACTTTTTTTCATGAGAGTTATCTAGGTGATCAGTAATGACTCCTCAGTTAATGACTTCTGAACACCAGCCTAGCACAGTTCAATTTCGTTACCTCAGCAGAGTACACGATTACGTTTCACAAAACCTCAAAAAACATGTGGAGCCTTAAGAAGTAGATTATAGTCCAAAATTCGAATATGAAGTTCCGTCTAGGATGAATTGAGTTTCTGGGGAAAATAACTCAGATTGTAGTGAGGGAGATTTTCATGTTATTTAATATTGTTATTGTGATCATTTAAATGAATAATTTTTAAAAGAGTATGTTCTTATTTTACTTAGAAATCAGCAGATGAGCAAAGTATTTATGAAAAGGAGAGAATAGCACATGCAAAACAAATTATAAAACCATTTATTCTCAGAAGAGTAAAAGAAGAGGTAACTCTTATTTGCATCTATTTTATTATGATTGGTTTTTAACACTCTGTTTTCCTCTTTACTTGGATGATGTGCTTCAGCTGTTTTTCTTTCTCAGGTTCTCAAGCAGCTGCCCCCCAAGAAAGACCAAATCGAGCTGTGTGCAATGTCAGAGAAGCAGGAGCAACTCTATTTGGGTCTCTTCAACAGATTGAAAAAATCTATCAATAACATGGGTATAATCTGCTTGTCACAATTTTATGTGAAAAATAATCCTGTGCTGGGGCTGCATTTTGTCTAGTCACGTGATAGTGGGATTTGCTCATTTTAGAAAATTAGTTGGAATTTGAAGAACTAATTTTAAAACTTTTTGTTTGCATTGAGATGTATTTCAACAAACAGCTGTCAGCTTCATTTTTGTTTTTTTTTTTTAATGTGTATTCTTTGGATCACAGAAAAAAACACAGAAATGTGCAATGTCATGATGCAATTGAGAAAAATGGCCAATCATCCTTTATTACATCGCCAATATTACACAGCTGAAAAACTCAAGGAAATGTCTCAGCTTATGCTAAAGGTAGGATTTCATATTATGCTAACATTAAGCTTTATTAACACTATTAAACATGAAGTTAAATTGTTAGGCTAGAAATCAGATCGTTAAATCTAATGAACATATTGACCCTCGAACCACACAGTTAAGGAAACATTTTTTTTCTTTTGGTGAGGAAGATTGGCCCTGAGCTAACCTCTGTTGCCAGTCTTCCTCTTTTTTTGCTTGAGGAAGATTGTCACTGAGCTAACATCTGTGTCAGTCTTCCTCCATTTTGTATCTGGGATGCCACCACAGCATGGCTTGATGGGCAGTGTGTGGGTCCACACCCAGAATCTGAACCTGCGAACCCCGGGCCATCAAAGTGGAGCACACGAACTTAACCACTGTGGGCAAACAGGCCAACCCTGCTCCAGAAAAATATTTTTAAGACAAAGTTTAAGATAATTTGGGGGAGCTTAAGACAGGCTGACAATCTGCATCAAGTCAGCAGACTATGACCTTAGGGCCAAATACATCTGTGACTGTTTTTGTAAGTTTTTATTCTAACCCAGCCACACACTTTTGTTTCTGTGTTGTCTCAATGCTTTCTCAAAACAAGGATGGAGTTGAGTAGTTTTGAAACAGATCATTTTGACTACAGAGCCTAAAATATTTACTGTCTTGCCCTTTACAGAAAAACATTGCCAGCTCCTGATCTAGACTTCCATAATGTACTTCTTTATTTTATTTATTCCTTTTTTTACCAAAAAGATCTCTCAGATTTTATGTCTTGGCTAGTGAGTCATTTCTCCCCACTTATTTTCTTCTTTTTCTTTCTTCTTTATCATATTTTGTCTATAGTTTTAGCCAATACTCTTTATTTTTGCTATGTTCTCCCTTATTTCTCCATATAGAGTTTTGTGTTGAAAGCAACCATTTGCTTTTTAATTTTTTTAATATTATTTTAAACTTATGGTAGGTTTCAAACATGTGAAAATAGAGAGAATTGTATAACAAAATCCTCTGCCAGTGTGGCCATCACTCATTTTCTACAGTTATCGTCTGGCATGACTCTACTGTGGTTTCATCCATACCCCTCCTGGGGATTTTGAACCAAATTCTAGGCAGTATTTCATCTGTAAATATTTCAGTATGTTATCTTTAAAACAGTAAGAACTTTTCTCCCTTGATTTTACCTAAAAAATGAAAATTAATTTCCTTTGCTAAACTCTGTTGCACTAAAATGTTCTTTGATTTAGATATTTTATCAAATGTGAACAATTCTATTAGGTTTTTCTGATCGTGTTATAAATTATTTTATATTGAAGTGTATATTGTTTTGTTTTGTTTTGAGGAACCTACACATTGTGAGGCTAACCCAGACCTGATCTTTGAAGATATGGAAGTTATGACAGACTTTGAATTACATGTACTTTGTAAACAGTATCGACACATTAATAACTTCCAGTTAGACATGGACTTGATTTTAGATTCTGGAAAATTCCGAGTTTTAGGCCGCATCTTGTCTGAATTAAAACAGAAGGTATTAAAGAAGAATGCTGCTCCTTTTGTATTATCCACTTAGTTAAACTTCTTGAAAACAATTCTGGCATGATTTTACTTTCCTGAAGCTTTAGCCTGTGCTTTTCTGCAGTCTCCTAGAAACTAGTGTTTTGAGCATTTTTTGGATATATTTGGGCATATGTTTTCCTGAATACTTTTCCTCCATTAAACCTCAGAAAGAAAAATAGAAGTTAGTAGAATACATCTATGTTGATGTTTTTAAAAAGTGATCTTGTCATCATTTCATAGCTGGTAATCTGTATGATTGCTTCAAAATGAGTATTTTGAAGCTACTGTTAAATGGTAGTACAGTTTGTGTGTGAAGTAGCTTAAAATTGTAGGATCGCAATCCAAGTAGTGCTTTCCTAGCTATTCCCATTTACTATCCTTAAAAGTCAAAACTGAGAATTAAACTTTAGGTCTGAAGTTTAGAAGTTAAGGTAATTTATTTCTATATAATTTAAAACAAGAAATTTACCCTAGCTATGATTACTTGATTTTTATTAAAGAAGTACTTAGTCATTAGATACTTATGTCTGATTTTATTTTTCCATTTGTCTAATCCATGTCTGTATTTTCACAGGGCGATAGGGTTGTATTATTTAGCCAGTTTACCATGATGCTGGATATTTTAGAGGTTCTCTTAAAACATCATCAGCATAGATACCTCAGATTAGATGGAAAGACTCAGATTTCTGAAAGGTTGGTATACTTCACTTTGGTTTCAGAAAATCTCTCTCTACCTTACCCTCAAATGGGAATAAATGTTAGAATTTTAAATGTCTAGAGCGTTTGATAGAATTGTATTGCTTGCTTACTTCAAGTCATTACATTAGATGAGGAAAATTTTCTTTTAGTTTTTTGGTCTGAGTTGCATACAAATAGATTTTTAAACAGCTATTAGAATTGTATACTCATCAGTTTTTTCCCCTAACTTTAAAAATCATTCAAAGTCTGAAGTGCCTTATCTTTAAACCAAGGTTGTTTTAAAATCTTGGGCTTTTCACATTTTCAGGGTAATTGACTAAGTTTGGTTAATTCTTTTTTAATTCCCAAAAGTTAAAAAGGTTATCTTAAAAATAAAAAAAAAGGAATGCTTTTTCTACTGTGGTTCAACTGCATGGCATCTTTTGGGTTGTTATTTTTTCCTGTGTTAGAGTAAGGATAGAAGTCCTGCTAGAAGAGAAGAATACACCCCTGTGGTTTGATCCTGAGATCTTAGCTCATCGGGTCTAGTATCTGCAAGTAGCAGCTGACAGACTTCTGAGAAGGTTAAAGATGGAAAAGCCACAGCAGAACTTAGATAAGCCAGAAGTCATTAAACAAAGGACAAAATGGTCCTTTAGGAATTAATCATATTTGAAGAGTTGAATTAAAGTAAGAAATAGTAGGGAGATAAATAGTATAGAAAGGAAGTTGGCGAACTGAGAAAGTTTTCAATAAAACAGCTACAGGAAAATAATGCTGAGAGCGGGTATTTACATCTTCAAGTTTATTTTTTATGTGATGTGATTATTTTCAGTTCTTTTTGTTTTTGTTTTTGTTTTTGTTTTTTGAGAAAGATTAGCCCTGAGCTAACATCCGCTGCCAATCCTCCTCTTTTTTGCTGAGGAAGACTGGCCCTGAACTAACATCCGTGCCCATCTTCCTCTATTTTATGTGGGACGCCTGCCACAGCATGGCTTTCGCCAAGCAGTGCCATGTCCACACCCGGGATCCGAACCAGCTAACCCTTGGGCCACCAAAGCGGAACGTGTGAACTTAACCACTGCACCACCAGGCTGGCCCTGTTTTCAGTTTTAATCGTATACTTTTTAGTGAAATTTAACCTAATATATTTATCTTACAGGATTCATCTAATTGATGAGTTCAATACCGATATGGATATCTTTGTGTTTCTGCTGTCAACAAAAGCTGGTGGTCTAGGAATAAACCTGACTTCAGCAAATGTTGTTATACTTCACGATATTGACTGTAATCCTTACAATGACAAACAAGCAGAAGATAGATGCCATAGAGTAGGCCAGACTAAGTAAGTGTTTTCAGTTGAAATTTATTTTTAATTAAATGACAGTTTAATTTGTCTAGAATATTAGAATATAGTCTGTCAGATGCCCTGCCTTAGTTTTTATATTTTCAGGAAAATGTGGCTGCTGATGTATTCTATATCAGCAGTGTTGCATGTGAACTCCACTGTGAACCTATTCATTTTCTAGTAATTAAAATAACCTCCTACCCCTACCCCAAATAGTTCTGCCGCTAATGAAAATGAGGTATTATCAATGATCCTGCCCCTTTGAAAAAGATTAATAATTGAAAAGACTTGCTTATTAACCATCTAAGAGCCAGATAGACTTGGTAATATACATACTATTGCTACCCTGTTACCCTTGAGAAAATTGATTATTTCAATTGTAGCTATTTCAGATGAAGTTGAATTTTGACACTGGTCACAGGACCATAAAGGGGTAAAACTATTATAATTCAACTCTCCTTTCACATGTATAGAGTAGACAGTCAATGTTTTCTTTGTGGAACATTGTACTGTATTTCCAAAAGACATCGATATATTCATTTATGAACCAAATATTTATCGGCACCTTATCAGGAATCTGATAAGCAAAGCATTTTCCTTTTTAAAATGGGATACCTAGTTGAACCCAGAATTGTTTGTTGTAATATAGGTTTACTAATAATTTTTACTAGGAAAAGATGTTTAAAAGTGACATGCTCAGAAAACATAGTTTGAATAAAATGAGAATTTATGGATATATTTGTTACACAATTTTCAAATTAGTCTTATTGAACTCTAAAATGATTTATACAGTTTATATGTAATCCAAATAGTTTTATATTAAGTAACCAATGGACATATCTTGTATTTTCCTTAGAGAAGTACTAGTTATAAAATTAATAAGCCAAGGGACGATCGAAGAATCCATGCTAAAAATTAACCAACAGAAATTGAAACTAGAACAAGATATGACCACAGTAGACGAAGGTAAGTTGTTTATAAGCAGAAACTTAAATATTTATTTATATGAAAAGGCGTCAAGTTAGCGGTAGCAAGGGGATAACAAAGATGGTCTGAGCCCTTAACTGGCGCACAGTTTAGGGTGGCCTGGGGGAAGCCAAGCATGCTCATCTCAGAAGTCCTGCAGTAACCAAGGTCATTTTGCCAGAATTGATATAAACACTTTGATTTTGGAAAATTCTGTCTCTTCCATGCCTTATCTCTGACACCAGAACATCCTGGGAATAAATTAAAATTGGATCTATAATTTTATCCACAGTTTTATGATTTACTTAATAGATAATATTTGTGAATCCGGAGATTTAAAATACATGGCATGATATTAACTTATTATCTAAAATTTACATTAATTTCATTTTGAATAGCAAATATTTATTACACGAGTGCAATAAAATGCATTTTTTCAAAAATTTGTTAATTTCAGATTGAAGTGGTTAGGTACCAGAGGGAACCCTCAAATAAGAAAACCTCCACTCCACCTTTTTGAAAAGAATAATTTTTGAAGTTTAAGATTATTTATATTTATATTTTATTTTTATTAAGATTTTATTTATTTATTTGTATATACATTTGAAAAGAGAATGCGTTCATGTAGTTCAAAATTCAAATGATACAAAAGGGCAAACCAAAGCCACCTTCCTGCCCTGTCACCAGCTTCCCTTTCATGAACGTGACACATTAGGGTTTTTAGTGCATGACCACTTATTTTATGCAGATATAAGTAAATAAGTGTATATGTTATTTTTCCCTTTTACACAAGTTAGCATGCAATCTTCTGCATCTTGCTTTTCTTATTTAATGTTAAATTTAATTGGAAACAAGCAATTATATCAGTATTCTGATAAATAAGGATATTCCTATTACTGATAATGGTTCATTTCCACTCAGCAGACTTCCATTGAATATTTACTATGTCCCAGTATCTTGTTAGGCACTCTGTACTATAAAGAGATCAATTCATTTTCATCTGTCATCAGAGAGGAAGACAGATGATGAAACTAGTACGTGGCCTTCCTGTATAGCCTTTGTTTTGGGGTGCTGTGCCAGCTTGGGGAGGTGGCCATTACAGAAAGTTTGAGTAAGAAGCAACTGAGTTAGACCTTTAAGGGTGAGGATGAGTAGGTAGATCATAACTTAAACAATTAACAGCAGTTTCTAGGCTTTGTGTGGAGATGGCAACTTGTAATTTCAGGTTATTCAGCCAAAGCAATATAGTGAACTCGCAAGGCAAGTTCCACTAGGCAACATGTTTTCCTGATTATTTTGTTTAGGGAACCGTTTCAAATTTAGTAAAGCAATTAAATACCTAGGTTAAATTCTCTTTTAGCAATGCTAGCAAACATCCAGATATATAAATTTTATCCTAACAGTACGTTTTTAAATAGAACCATCATAGTTACTTAATTTGGGGACTCAGCTGTTTGACTGTTGGACAGACTCCAAACTGTCTTGCACTGTCTTTAAGTATCTTTAACTATAGGTCATTTCTCATGGGCTAGTTTTTCCCCAGAAAGATGCTCTCCCCTCTCTTCGGAAGTGAGGACGGTGAGAGAGGTGCATAAGCCTGCTGGCTGCGTTCTTATAGCTGAGGGACGTGGGGGAGAGGAGGTAGTTGCCATATTCACATGGGTAGCTTTCCTGATCCAGTACAGCTTCGCTGTCCTCTGATGTCCCGGTGTCCAGCATTCCTGTGGTTCACATTTTCCAAAAAGTCAGGCTTTGCACATCTGGGGTAAATGGCTGCTCTGCGGGGCAGGCTTTAGGAGTCGCCCCTCTTTAACCTGCTTTTTAGCTCCATGTGTCCCCCACCTTTCAGAAGCACCCATGGCCTCCATGTCCTGAGCTTCAGTGGGGAGGGGATTCTGAGTATAAAGGAGCCTTCTTGCATTTCTCAGCTGCAGGCACCTAAGTTTTTGCTTTGCCTCTTCTACTAAAGTCAGTTTCCATTGTTCCATCTTCTTTTCATCTTCCAAATTTCTTGACCGCTTTCTCTCTCCACTGTTGTCTTTTTCTTCTGTTCTTTCTCATCAAGTGTCTGTTAAAACAGCAACTTACTTCAGCTCTGCTCTCAGGCCATTGGCTTTAAAATGTGTAGTTGGGAAGAATTTCCCCCCAGTTACCACTCTTCCCTTCTGCAGGAAATTTTCCTCCTTTGTCTTGTTAAAGCTATTTATATATATATCAGTTTTTCCCAGTATGTGTTTTATTTGGTAGACTAAGGATACAGAAATGCCTTTTATTTATTTAATCTCTTAACTATAGTGATTTTGTCTTTAGCTTTGCCCCTGGTTTCATTTAAATAATTTGACACCAACCTGGTGGGAGTCACGGATACCTTCCTTTGATGTCTCACAGTGCAGTCCTCTCCTCTGAACAGAGGGCATACCTGTCATTGAGCATGTATGTGCTTTATGTTAACAATCTGTATGACCGCCTTTCCATCAACCTGTGAGAGATTAGAGACCACGGTTCCTCTCAGATATGCTTGTCAGATTTTTGTTTCTACAGCTTGTCTTAGTGCTTCTCAAAGTGCAGTCTCTTGACCAGCGGCAGCAGCAGTACCACCTGGGACACTGCCAATTTGATATGCAAATTCCCAAGCCCATCTCCAACCCTGCTCAGTCAGAAACTGGGGATGGGACTCAGTCATCTGGTCGGTGTTTCTGATGCCTGCTAGTCAGAAACTGCTGCTTTGGAATAAGGTTGTGGGTTGGGTGTGAAGTGAGTGTTTTTGATGTCCCTTACTGGGATTACATTAATCAATTTTCTACCTTTTAAAACTTTTTTATTGTGGAAATTTTCATGCAAAAATGTTGAAAGCATATCGTGGATGAAAGTATAATGATCTAACAGTTGTAACATTTCAAGATGTTTGCTTCATCTACCTTTTTTTCCCAATGAACCGTTTCAAAGTCAGTTGTAGACATGACACTTCATTCTGAATATTTCAGCATATTCCTCTAAGTTGCCACAATACCATTATTACATCCAAGAAAATTGTCAGTAATTTCAAATATTATCATATATTATCCATATCCAGATTTTTTCCAATTATCCTCTTAATGTTTTTTATAGCTTTTTTTTAAAAAACAGGATCCAGTCAGAGTTCACACATTACATTTTATTGTACTGTATCTGTAGTATCTTTAGATTTAGAAGAGTGCCCTCACTGTTTCCTTCTTTTCTCCTCTCCCTGCCCTCCTCAGTAATAATGGATTTTGGAGAGTCTTATTGTCTTGTCGATTTGTATGCTTGTTGTCTTATTGTGTTCTGGATTTGTCCAGTTATTTACTCATGGTGTCAGTTAATTTAGGACAAGTTTCGCTTTAGATCTCATGGGCAGTTTTCAAGTCTGTGGATGAGCTTGGAGGCAAGGACGTCAGTGAGTTCCCTGAGAGTTCGTGCAGGAGTTTGTGTCCTGTACATACGTTTCTTCACTGCCAGGAGAAGAGCACGTAAAAGGACTCTCATAATTTTAGATTATAACTGAGGGGTGTGACAGAGAGGGAGAAAAGGAATTAGTTTTGCTGCTTTTTAGCCACATCTAATTTATAATATTATTCATGGCTATGAATGTACAAATATTTATGAATTGTCACCTATGCCATTATTATTGTAAACTAATACATCAGTTCAATTAAAAGCAATCTAAGTGATTAATTGACTTAAGGCTGACTACATTTTGTGCCACCTTGACACAGGATGTTTTCCACATCTTAGAATATCCTGAGTAATTCCTGGATAAATGTCTGGATACTGGGGCCCCATTTAATTGAAATATGGGGCAGACATTGGGAAAAGGCAATTTACAGTGGGTGCTTTAATCCTCGACTGGTGCGCTGTACTCAATATTGTGTAGACGTGCGGTTAAGTTCTAAGTCAGGATGTGTCTTTGGACTGAAAATAAGGGTGTAGATGAAATGATTTCTGTTCAGTTAGGATTTGAAAGCTTTACTGTCTTTGTTTTCACTATTCAGTTTGTTACATAAATGTTTTTGTTTAGGGAACCATATGTGCTATATGAGTAGGATATGATGCAAACTATATCTCTGTGTCTTTATAGATCTATATCTATATCTATATATCTCAAGTCAGAAACAGAAGCTGTCCATTGCGCTGCTGGCACTGCGACCACGAACACAGAGGCAGCACCCCTAATAGACGTAGGGATTTGGGGGGATTTTAACAGGGAGTGGCACTGAAGCACACGGAGCCTGGAAAGATAATTAGGAATTCACCAAAGGTAGAGAAAATTGGAGAGAGGATATATTTCATAAAATATGTTATTAAACTTTTAACTCCACTTTATGACCTGCAGGTGACGAAGGGAGTATGCCCGCAGATATAGCCACGTTACTAAAGACGTCAATGGGCCTGTGAGAGGAATTGTGAGTTCCTAACTGAAGAGGAAATATCAACTTGGTGCACTCAAGGACATTTACATTATGATGACCATGGGGTTTATGAACATTTATAACTTTTTATAATTTCCATATTACATTTCTCATAGTATGGACAACTTTTTTGCCACTAACTGAATTCTCCAGATGCTCACATGTGAAATTTCAAAAAAAGCCACAAATATGTAGTCCTAAAGATGTTGAATAATCATTTTACAAAACAGTTTTCTGAATGGGGATTAGTTGGTGATTGTTTGTAACAAATATGCTAATGCTTTAGAAATGTCAGTATTTTTGTAATTATTTCTACCTCTAAATATATATATATTGTCTTTCACTGGATAACGTGTGTAGATTTTTACATGTGCCTTATTTGACAATGCTTATGTCTTGTTCTTGCTTGTCTCATTTGAAGTTCTTTTTTATTATGTTAGTTTAAAGGATGCAGCTGTATAGATTCTATAGCTTTCATTTTATTGCTATTTGAAGCAGATGTTCACCACTGTCAACAAGAACTCAACCTGAATTTAAAGGTGGCATTCCATGTACTGACACCCCCAGGTCCTCCCGAGTACTTCTGTTCAAACAGGTTTGTTTGGCTAGGCACTAAGTTGTTTTCCAGTGAGTAGTAACTAAAGAAGCCCTTCCCTGGCTCCATGGGTTAACGCCTTCTGTTCATTTCCCGACTGCACTAACTGTGCTTGTTACTCTGCCTATTCTTGTGCATGTTTTCATTGATTTCCTTCTGGCTTTTGCTTCTCTTGAAACCGTTGCCCAGTCACTTCTGCTCCACTTCTCCTTCCTCTCGAAACAGTAGTTTATTCCTGCCACATCTCCACGTGTCAGCAAAATGTTGGTGACATTTTCTAGCCTGGCAGAACATATTAACAGGCTATTTCACTTCAAAGCAGACTGAAAGTGACTTCATGTTAAGGCAGCATTAGGTACTGCATGGAAATAGGTCATTAACTTTAAACTCTTACCAAAATATAGTTTACCAGTTTCCAGAATTTCCAGTACAGGACCTCCTGAAGAGAGAGCCATTGTTCAACTCCAATGCAGTGTGGGTGACAAAGTGAAATTTAGAAGTAAAGTTGTCTACTTGATATTTAACTCTTTATTAAATCTTTCTTTAAATTTTTGCCTGTCAGTCTATATTGCTGTTTTTATTATACATCAGTTTCTTTGTATGACTTGTGAGTTTCATGTGTTTTGTTTTTATTATGTAAATATCATTATAAATAAACTTATTTATAAATGAAGGATTTGTTGATTATTGGAGATTTTAGTTTCATGGCATCCTGACTTGCTGAGGTGCTAAGGGTAATAATCCTTTGAGCTTAGAAGGCTAATGAAGCCCTTGTAGTGCTTCAGATATTGTAGTCTGAAAACTCATGACTCAGTGGACTTCCAATCTTGAAGGTATACTGAACATATTCAATATATTTTAGCGTAATGGGGCTAAAAGGAATCTTCAAATATTATTACTATCTCCTCCTGCCTTGCAGTACCCAAATCACTTAGTCAAATTGTTGGGAATATTACCTTTTGAAATCTCATAATGGATTTCTCATAACTTTTCTGTATTAATGTATCTTCAGTGATAGGCCATTTCTTTTGTTGTTGTTAAATCCATAGTTTTATCTTTAATGAAGTGTAGTTGAGTTCTCCCTGTAATGCTCTATTATGTCTTGGGCTTAATAAAAATATTTGTGATCCTAAGTTGTATTTTCACACCCTTTTTAATAGTTTCTAACCCTCCCTCCCTTTACCCTTACAAAATATAATATTGAGCACAAATGAGATCATATTATGTGCTTAGTATTGTCTGTTTCTCAATAAACTGGAATTTGTTCCTTAGGATGTATTCTCATTAGTCCCTTCATTGGACTGTTGTCAGTAGACGTCATCATCCATTATCAGTAAAGAGAGCGCATGAAGCCATGGCTGTTGGAGTATTTTAATTCTTCCCAAAATGTATGGGTCGTTTTCTGATTATACATGTGATGTGAACTCCATTTCTGTTCTGATTCATCCATATCCACACTCTCATGCACTTGCTCACTTGCTCAGCAAGGAGACACTTAATTTGGGTACAGGATGGGGTAATAGAACATGTTGTCTTTCAGTGAAAAAAGATGACCTAAAGGTTATGATGATGCTCTGATTGAAATGAAATGTTTTCTTAGGAAACCTGGTGTACTTGCACTTTATATTTAAATTATGATTTAGGTAGGGGCCGGCCCCACAGTGTAGTGGTTAAGTTCATGCGCTCCACTTCAGCAGCCTGGGGTTCGTGGGTTCAGATCCTGGGTGCAGACCTACACACTATTCATCAAGCCATGCTGTGGTGGTGTCCCACATACAGAGGAAGATTGGCAACAGATGTTATCTCAGGATCAATCTTCCTCACCACAAAATAAGTTATGATTTGTGTAAACAAATGGAAGTGATTCATAATTTAGGTAAGCATTGTATTTCTAACTTTTACTAAATTCTCTTTTCATTAAAGCTTATCAAAATACATGGAGGAAAATGAACATGCATAAGAGAGAAGAAAAGTTACTACCTTCATTATCCAAAGTATGACTTGAATTTATTTTGTAAAAAAGTTTTTGCTTCAGACTGCATTGACGATGTGATAGAGTACCTTGCCGTGAGATTCACTCATAACCCATTATCATTTATTAACAGCCACTAACGATAAAAAAATGTAATCCAGAGAAGCCAGGTGCTTGGGAAATCACTTTGTTTTTGTGTGTAATCCTTAATAATGAATGAAATAGTTAACATTTTTTCCCCATTTCATAGAACGTTGCGAGGAAAGAAGCCCCTTAAACAAGAGCATCCTTAGCTGGGCTTTCCTTTTCTCCTTTTCTCTGTTCGTCTCCCACACTCTCTCCGTTTCATGTCCTCCTTCCTCTACCCTGCCTTTCGAGTATAAAGCCATCTGTTTCCATAATCTGTTTCCACATGTAACATGACATACTAAGATTCAGACAATCCAATATTAATAGTATGTTTGTAATTATTTCTACCTCTAAATATATGTATATTGTCTTTCACTGGATAACGTGTGTAGATTTTTGCATGTGCCTTATTTGACAATGCTCATGTCTTGTTTTTGCTTGTCTCATTTGAAGTTCTTTTTCATTATGTTAAAGGATGCAGCTGTATGGATTATGTAGCTTTCATTTTATTGCTATTTGAAGCAGATGTTCACCAGTGTCAGCAAGAACTCAGCCTAGAGTCTGGTTTGGGGCCTTCGTTGTATCCAGTCAGCGATGGCAGGAATGGCTTGGACTTTCTTCCGTACCGTCACCAGCCTGGGATGGACATCCAACAAGTCAGGTTTAAAGACCAAAAGTGTGGTACTGCAGATTTCCCAGTAGAAATCTGCCCAAGTCACCTAGTTTAAAGGAAACAAAAATTTCGACTTGAACATAAAAGGCGTTAACTACTTCATCGAAAAGTAGTTTCTTTTTAATTCAAAATAATCTGTTACTCCAAAAGTAGAATGTGTATATGATAGAAAATTATAGATTACCAGATTCCTAACACCCAGAGGTTACTAATATTAACACCTTGTGGATAAGGTATTTTTCTGTGTGTGTGTATGCATGTATTTTTGCTAAAATGAGATCTTACAGTACATACTGTTGTAACTTCATTCAGTCTCTACCTCTCTGTGACAATACATTTTCATCTTATCTAATAGTCAATATTTTTCCATCTATTGCAAAAGTGTTCTTTATAGGACAAGGCAGAATCCATTCTAGGACCATGCATTTCATCTGCTTATGTCATTTAACTCTCTTAATTCAGAACAGTACCCTTTTTTTCATGGCACTGAATTATTGAGTATTCCACATTAGTCATGCAGAATGTCCTGTCTTCAGGATTTATGCAATTATTTCATCTTGTTTACTTTGTTCCTTTATACTGTAGAATATAAAAGAATAGAATGCGGGCCAGCCCAGTGGTGCAGCAGTTAAGTTCGCCCGTTCCACTTATCGGCGACCCGGGGTTCCCCGGTTCGGATCCCGGGTGCAGTCATGGCACCACTTGGCACACCATGCTGTGGTAGGCTTCCCACATAGAAAGTAGAGAAAGATGGGCACGGATGTTAGCTCAGCACCAGTCTTCCTCGGAAAAAAGAGGAGGACTGGCAGTGGTTAGCTCAGGGCTAATCTTCCTCCAAAAAAAAAAAGAATAGAATGCAAGTTATCCCTAGAGAGTTCATAGTTTCGAGTTAAATATTTTTGGCTAACACATTATATTGCATCACATCAGAAGACACAATATATGGGTGTCTGACCATGGTGGAGCCCTAAGATTGACCACTATATTAGGGTGATGACAGCCTGGTCTTACCCTTGTACACTTGTTTGTTTTCCTTTGTACACTTTTTTTTTTCCCTTTGTGACTAGAAACTAATCTGGATGATGTTACTTTGGCTCTGTATGAATATCAATCAAAGAGTGAAGTTTAAATGTGGACTATTCTTAGTTTTCTTTTTGTATGGAATTTAATGATGCCAATTGTTAGTGTTTTATTAACTTGCTTACTAAACACCTGTCAACCAGGAGAGTCTATTGGTGAGAGGGCTCAGATTTCACTCAACAAATAGTGATGCAGTTCCTGCCTCCCATGTGCTGTGTACAGGTCTAGGTGCTGGCACTGACTGGGGAGCAAGATGTGGCGCAAGCCCCTTCTCTGATGCAGATTTGATTTTAGAAGCAGGAAGACAAACATGGAAACTGATTGATGAAGAAGAAGTGCCATGATGAGAGGGACTCTCAGGTGGTCAGCGGGGGACGACTTTCAAGAGATGACATTTAAGCCAAGGCTTGAGTGGTAAAATGGATCCAGACGTGCATTGATCTGGGAATTAAGCATTTCAGGCAGAGGAAACAGCAAGTGTAAAGGCTCTCAGGTGGGAGTGTGACTTGTGTCTGAGGAACAAACCAAACACCAGTGTGTTTGGGACACTGTGAGGAAGGGAGAGAGTTTACAAAGGAATCTTAATAGTAAGCAGAAGAAACACACACATTTTAAGTCCTTAGAAATTGTTCAAGCAAAAGGATAGGGAGAGGAACGTTTTGAGAAAGCCTACTGAGAAGTCAACGGGAAGAAATGAAGGGGCGAGTGGTGAGGATGAGAGTTGAGAATCAAGATGTGGCAAATTTGCTTCTGTATCACCCCAGGAGGACTCGGCAGACTGTTCAGAACAGGTCACAAGAGCACCACAAAAAGCAGTCTGTGTCTTGTCTCCGAGAAGGCAGGGACCCCGACCTTCCACAGCATCTAAATCGGATTTAGATTTGATCTTTTTGGCAAGACTACTTCAGAGGTAGGTGGTGGTGTCTCCTCTAACAGTAGGTGAGTAAAATCTGGTTGTCTCACTTTTTGTGATGTTAACAATTATTGGTAGTCAATGCCTAGGTCCGATAATTCATCAAGGGTTGGAAAATGATGATAGTTTATTTTCATCCCTCCTTCTTAATTATTAACTGGAATACTCATGAAGACAAACTTTGTCTATCAATTTTTGTTATCTTGAGGTACAACCAGCATAAGAAAGGCAAGATAAATGCTTTATTCAAACCCTCCAGTTTTGTTTATTTCTAAATTTTCAGAATAATAATTTGGTTCCATAGCATCTTCTAAAAGTAACCAAAGAAGTTGGGTTTGGTTTAGGGGTTTGTATGTGTGTGTGTTTGGTTGTGGTGGTGGTGATTGTCCTAAACTCATGGATTCACTCATTTTGATTTGTTTCGATCCACTGCAGTTAATATTCTTACTGAAGCGCTTTTGATACAACCCCAATTGTCTTTGATCATTTATTTGCTTCTGATATGACACCTCATCTTTTACATTTCCCATTCCAAATGGAGAATGAGCCATTTCTCCAAGAAGCCCTGCTTCCTTTTAGTATTTAGAGACCAGATTCCAGGTCCTAGGGGTGCCCAGGACAACTGGGTTGGTCACTGTTTCAAGAAAAAGAGATAAAAACTGCTTTTTTCTTTATCCTAAGGTAAAGAACATCCTGAGTTTAGATTGTTAGTTCTGGTTCACATTCAGGAATAGGATATTTGCTTAATCTCACTGATCTTACGTCTCCATCTAATTTCTCCCACACTGAGGATTCTGGTTCTCAATGACATCCACATAATTTCTTACTGCTTTACCCCACAATATAGACATTATAATATTAGGGGAAAAAAGATACCACTCTACCCAATACCACCAACAATAGTTACTCAAAATGGTATATGATTTTTATTTTTTGTCCCGAGAGAATATCTATAAAGAGACATATAGTGAAGTTACTGTGTTTTACAAATGATGAAGTTTCTTAAAACGGTCCTCAATTAATAGAGTACAGGGTCCTTCTCTACGTGCTCTGTGCGTCCATTTGTCACAGGCTCATTTGTCTCACTTTGCTTTTGCTTTGCAGTGATAGCTTTTTAAAATGTTTTTTGTTGTTATATAATTATATAAAATATTTTAGTTCATGGTTCCAAAGGTAAGTTCATCAAAAAAGGTTTATTCAAAGATGTTTAGCTTTTTATCCCTGCTCTCTAACCTATTCCCTCCCCATGGTAACATTTTTTTCTCAAGAAGTTTTTATAAGTTTTTGTTTTATCCTATTTTATATATATAAAGTATATATATACAGAGATATATATAATATACACATACTTCCTATATGTTATATGTTATATATATATTATTATATATACTTACAAACATATGTATTTGCATGCATTTTTTAAGATGTAAAACATACTCACAGAGTTACCAATCAACCACTCTTTTTCCCCTAAATATGTGTCCAAATCTTGCAGAAGATGAGGTGCATCATAGGTAAGTAGCTCATTAAACGTCTGATCCTAGGAGAGGCAGAAAAAAGATCACTTTAAGGTTAATAGGAATAAAAATAAATAATACGATTTGAAGAGGAAGTAGGTTTTTCCCTCTTTCTCCTCCCACATGAATTCAGAAAGGAAGGTAAGAAGCTATGTGTTGTTGGCTGTTTTTTGTTTCAAATGTATGACACTATAGAGATTCAGGTCTGATTCTCTAAAGGTCTTAGTCACCCCTGTATTACTCATGGATTAAAAAATAAATACTTTTGTCACCAGTTCTTAAAATTTTTTTGTATTTAATGACTAAATATTTCACCCATAAAATCTTTTCATGATTTTCATCTTAATTTTTGTTAATGAAAATGATTCCATTATGTTTTTACATTTGTAAAATTCTCCTTTTTCTTAGCCCCGCTCCCTTTAAAGTTTAATAATATAACTGAAGGCAAAGAAATTAATTCTATGTTGTAAGGCTAGATTCCTCCAGTTTGGCAGTCTTTCGTTTCACCATTGCACTTAATGGAAGTAACCCATAACGAACCATCATGCTCTCAGGTCTTTATGAATGTTCTCTCTTTGGTTTGACATTGTGCCTTAGTATGAGATTTGTCTGCCTTGAATATAATCTACAAACCCCATCATCTAGATGCCCCCTTTTGATATATTTGAAGGTAATATTGAAAACCAAATAATATCTTTACAAAAGAAAAATTAACAGATCTATCCATTTTTTTTAAATTGTGTTACTCTTTGAATCTCTGAAGACCAAGTAATTTATTCATTGTCTCTTTCTTGGTAAGAAGTATTTATATATGAAAATTTTGGCTGGTTTGTATTCTGAAGATGAAATGTAAGCCAAACTCAAAAATATTATAAAATACATATATATCATTTAGTAATATTCATAAATGACCTGTAACACAATCCAGCCTTTATTAAGGTAGGTCACATAGTGGATAATGACCTCACCAATTTGCTGATTAACTTCCTGTTATTATTACGACTTAGGTAATGTAGATAATTGTAATATCGTGCCTTACATTTGTAGAGTACAGTTTGGAAAAGCATCATTACTTAATTACGTACATTTGCCAGATTTTACAAACTGAAGCCTGGAGAGCTTGTCATTATTTTGACTTTATATTCTTTCCACTGTTCTAAACCACCTCTTGTACATACAGTTTTCTCTCCATGGTTAATACGTTCATCGTTTTAAATAAAACAGTGTGAGTTCTTCTGCCCCTTACACAGAATTTGTGAGCCGAGAGGCAATGAGCCCAGAGCCGAGTGGCACATCCCACAGCTCAGCTCTGCTCAGCGTCAGTGGGAAAGGTCATGGCCCACGTGGCTGTCCTGGAACAGCTAGAAACAGGAGGGAGTTGAGCAGAGCAGGCTGTAACTGCTAGACAGCTCTCCAATGACTGCTGTGTGCTCACCTGGGTGATTGCGTCACTTTTTGAATGTGCATTTCCACAACTGAGGTTGCACTGGTGCTTGTGTACATGCAGTGCCAAATAAAAATCTGGTCTCTGTGCTGCTGACTTTAGCCCAGAGTCTCTTTACATGTTTGGTGGATCGTCTCAGACTCGTGAAATGTAAAGTACTAAACAGCATAATCATCTGTATTTGAGTCATAGTAAAGAATACTCACCAAAATATCATAAAGAAGATGAAATTTGATTCTTCTTCCTTTTTGCAAATGTGTACTTTTTAAAATGCATTTCCTGATAAATTTTAGCCATTCTTATACCTGGTGGACTCAGAAATTTCCTACCTCCTCCCCCAGAGAGTTATAAGGAGGTTTTTTTCACCCTGAGAAGTCATTGCTATCATATTGCATCAAATGGCTTTTAGAGGCATTAGGGAGGGTTGTATATTTCTCCGAAGCATTATTTTTAAATCGACACTACCAAAATCATGTAGTATTGGAAATGGGCCCCTAACATTCCTCCAGTCCTGCTCATCCTCCACCCCGCCCCCTGTTCTTAGAGGAGGAAGCGGAAACAGATACACTGAATAACCAAAGAAACACCAGTGTTAAGTTCAAGGATTATCAGGGTGACCAATGTTCAGAGACATATTTTGCCTTTTAAATTTAAATCAAATTTTTAAAAGATTGGAAATGGAAGTTTCTAGTAATCAGTACAGAAACATTTATAATTGTGTATTTGATAGACTTTTGAAGCCCATATAATAAGAGGCCTGTTTTCACTTCTTTACTGCGTCCATCTTTACTGCATCAATATTCAACTTTTGACAATTTTACCTGACCACAAGGTGGCAGCAATGCAACTCACTACAAAGAGACTAGGCAACGAAGTACAAAAGAACTCTGTATTTTTCATGGTACCCTAGCCAGGTTCTGCTTGTTACTCAGAGAGTCTGTAGCCATCCGCAGTTACTCTGCAACATGTTCTCCCTTCACGTGATTGATTCATGAACTTGGATTACGTCCTGTGAGTTTTGCTTTGTTTGAGTAGGTGGTATATAAGAGCCTTGTTACTCTAATAAGGTAGAGTGTTACTCTTGTCATAAACGTTCAAAGAACATTTTCCTCTGGAAGGTTGCCTCTGTTATGGAGCCTCAGCCACAGAAGGGTACAAAATAGAGAAAGGCAAGCCTATCTCTTGATAAAGTGTCAATCGGTGGGGTCTTTGGCATGTAGAACAAAAAGCTTTAGATACTTTTTTCTAAGTTGGGGATATCTATCTACTTGTCTCTGTATTTATAAGGATATATAAAATATAGATGCCATGTCTGACAAAGAAAAGGAAAAACAATGAGCACTGAACTATATAATAACACTGTATTAATTACAATAGCTAATATTTATTGAACAGTTTCTACCTAGCCATCGGTACTTGTGCTACCATTTAATCCTGCCAACATATGTCAAAGTAGATTCTATGATATCTCTACTTTACAGGCAAAGAATGTGAACCATTGATAGAGAGCTAAGTGACAACTAGTAAGAAAGGAATCAGGATTCAGGGCTGGCAGTCTGACTCCAGAGCCCAAGTGTATTTCTATCATCAAAGCTGAGTTTTTATTTAAGACTTTGTCCTAGTTAGTCGTATATATGTAGATATAAGTGTGTGTGTGTGTGTCTGTCTGTCTCTGTCTGTCTCCTCACACACCTTGCGTTTATGTCAAGGAATCAGTAAATGTGAATAATTTTATGTTCCAAATATCTACTCAAATCAAGAGGTCCTAATTAAATAGTATTTAGAACAAATGTGCTCAAGTAAATTGATAAGGCTGCATTTGTTCTGTGCTGTAGCTTTTGGAAATAGGCCTTAAGCTGTAACATGTACGTAACAATTCATGCCCAGCTGCTGCCGCTGTGGCATTACACCCAGTGGTTAAGAACATGGAGTCCGAGCCAGAGTGATGGGATTTGAATTCTTTCTGCACCACTTACTAGCTAAATAATCTTAAGCAAGTTACTTAAACCACATGAACCTCAAGTTCTTCATCTGGAAAGTTAGAGTAAGAACAGTTTCTTCCTAAAGGAATGCTTTGGGAATTGGTCACTAATTTAAGAGAAAGTATGCATAGCTGATGAGGCTCTGGGTTCTACAGCCGGGCAGTCTTGATGTCTGACTTGGGCAACTCCACAGCCACTCTATTTCTCAGCTTCTTCATCTGCAAAGTGAGCATGTCAATAAAGAACACTTTCCTCATGGGGGCCTAGAGAGGAGCGACTGAGATAAAACACAGAAAAGGGTTTGAACAGCATCGGCATAGGTGAGCGAGTGATGAATTTAGCTCTCCCTATCACTCATTCAACAGGTATTTAGTGCCTGCTGCCTAAAGGCACTGTGGTAGGTGTGGAGGTACACCAGCGAATAAAACAGACATGATTCCTGCCCTCGTGGCACATTCTACTGGAGGAGACAAACAAGGAAGTTTATTTTAAATTATAGATTGTGATGAGCGCCCCAAAGGAAACCACGAGTGGGCTGTAATGGAGAATATCCAAGGAAGTCTACTTAGAATTCTGAATAAAGATGATGGATTTGACACACATATATAACTTTTTCATCCCAAAACCACAATAAATGCATATTTTTGAAAAGGTAGAGCCTGCAAGGAGGTGGAAAACAGGAGAGGAGACAAGAGCAGACACAATCTAAAGCTGTAAAACAGATAGATGAATGGTACATGCAAAAGGAAAGCTGAAAACCAACACTACCTACCCTCCAAACCCTCACGTGGTTCAGGAAGTGGCAGGGTAGATCTAGAAGGGGGTCAGGCGGGAAGGGGGGATAAAATGAGGATTGGAGGAAAGCTGTGACAGAAGTGGTTTTAGCATAAGATCTCCTCCTTCCTCGCACGCTGCTAGACACCTGCCCCTTGCATCCTTCACAGAGGCTGCAGACGGTGAAACAGACGGTCTCTGAGGTGGGAGGTGTCATATACAATGTGCTGAGTGAGTATATGCACCCTGATGCTAAATTCTGGACTCTCGGCCTTCTTTTTGCTACTTGCCTCCCAGAACACTGGCAGTCAGGCCTTTACTTCTGGGCAGGAGACTGTCTTCTCTAAGGAGATGCCTGAAGATAGTGATGTTGAGAAATAGCCCCAAAGGGCCTAGTGATGCTGAAAATCAACAAGCCCCATCCACATGCTGAGAGCTTTGAGTAATCTTTACTTTCTCTACCTTTACCGTGGACTATAAAGGATTCTCTGACTCCTAAAGAATGAAAGAGACCAAAACAAAGAGGAAAAATAGCAACTTTTAACAAACATACAATAGGCAGGGAGTTGATATTACATCCATTAAGTAAATATAAAATAATGTTTTTTAGAAAACAGAGAACATTACAGAAGAAGAGTCCTTATAAATTTAAAAACACAATTATCAGAAATTTTGAACCAAGGAGAAGGGTTGATGAGTAAAGTTGAAGAATTCTTCCTGAAAGTAATGCAAAGAAACAAAGAGATGGGAAGTAGAGAAAAGATCCAACATCTGAATAACAGGAATTCTAATATAATGGATCAAAGAAAAGAAAGGGGGAGGGAATTATCAATGAAATAATTAAAAGAAATTTCCTAGAATTAAAGGACACAAGTCCCAGATTTGAAAGGGCCCCAAAAGAAGAATGCACAATTTGGGCCAGCCCTAGTGGCCTATGGTTAAGTTCAGCACGCTCCACTTCGGCAGCCTGGGTTCAGTTCCCAGGCGTGGACCTGCATCACTCTGTTAGCAGCCACACTGTGCTGGCAGCCCACATGCTAAAAACTAGAGGAAGATTAGCACAGATGTGAGGTCAGGGTGAATCTTCCTCAGCAAAAAAAAAAATTTTTTAAAGACAGCACAATGGATGAAAAGAGGATCATACCAAGACTAATCATTATAAAACTTTAGAACTCTACAGCCAAGAGTATTCCCAGCTTTCAGAGAGAAAAAGAATAAGTCATGTCTGAAAGGTCAGAAATTAGATTGGATTCAGACTTCTCAACAGCTAGAAGACCACAGATAAATGCTTTCCAAATGCTAAAAAAAAAATTACTTTCAATATAGAAATCTATACCCAACCAAATTATGAAATAAGTATGAAGATGAAATCAGTATGAAGATGAAATAAAAATATTTTTAGATAAACATGGCCCCAAACTTTGTCCTATGCTCAGTAAGCTATTGGAGGATTGCTCCACAAAAACAAGGATGGAAAAGTGAAGAATTAACCCAAGAAAGGATCAAAAGAAACATCCAAGATGATAATAAAGATTCCAGGATGACAACTGTGCTCCAGGGCTCTAGGTCAACCAAACCAGACTGAAGCGGTGTGACACACAAGACAGACACCTCCACACTGTCTGTCAACATCATACCTCTTCTCATCAAGCCTTCATTTTAACTCCTGGAATACCAGAGGATGTGCCCCAAATAAACAAAGGAGTAAACGAAGACAAAGATGGAATCCAGGAAATCAAAAGAAAGACATCCCTGGGACAGCAGTGAAGGGCAGTCTGATGATGACAGCTGTGCAGAAGGCCCAGGCAGCTCTACAAAGGAGAATGGAAATCTCCAAGAAAATAATGGAAATAACAGATTATCTCATATCATTGACCTTGTGGAAAACAGTATTGGCAGGCCATTGGATAGTGTGGGAAGGTTCAGCAATAAAAGCAAAAAGAATTCAGCAGATGAAAAAAGGCAATTACTGATTTTGAGGAGGAAAAGTGAGAAAGGAAATCAAATCTAAGAGTACTACAATGCACAATTCTGTATAATATTTGCATAGGCATGCTAATGTGATGACTGAATAGGAGTTAACCAAAAAACTTTAATATCATTATTTTGGGAGTTTGGGGAAAGGGAAGCAGAGAGGATGACTATGTAAGACATAAATTCTTATTACTATAAAAGAAGTCAGTAGAAACTAAAATTAGCAAATGAAAGAGAGCCATATTACACATTCTCTAGGAATAATGCAGATGTGTAAATCCAAAAAAACAGCTAAAAGGGTTAAAAAGAGGGTGATATCTGAGGAGGGGTTAATGTGAGGAGGTAGGGCAGGGAATCACTGTACTTTGTTTTAAACTTTTTAATACAATATGGTATTTTAAAAGGAACTTTCTGAAGCACCTGACTAAAGTCTGGCAAGTGGATACGGTTAATGGCAGTAACAGCCAACTGATCACATTACTTTTATATCTTGTCTCTTCTCTGCCCAAGGAAAACGTGACATGAAATCATCCAACGTGTCCACAATTGCATCAACTTCACATTGTTCCAATTCTGTTTTTCCAGCCAAATCTATGGAATAGAGAGAAGCCATTTTATGCCCAAGAATATGCTTGATTTAATTTACTATATTAAGACGCTTTTTTTAAAATAGGCAATATATTCATATGGTTCAAAAATTCAAAGCAATTTAAAACAGTTTCCAGTGAAGACTAACTTCCCCCCTACCACCATGTGCCTCATTTTGCTCCCTTACCCACCTACCATATTGGTCACCACTTTTATTAGTTCTTTTGCGTTCTTCCATTGTTTCTTTTTGAAAATAAGAATATCTATGCCACTCAATAGGCACCTCCCCCATATATCCCAGAGATCTATCCTTGCAAGGCCCTCAAGGGCATCCTTGCTCTTTTTCAGCTACACAGGGTTCGTTTAAGCAGAAGTGCCACCATTTATTTAACTAGCCTCAACCGATTAGGTTTGTTTCCACTCTTTTGCTAATATAAGCAGTACTACAATAAATAACCTGTACCACGTACATTATCACTTGTTTTATAAAAAGAATTATTATTATTTTTTGGAGATAAGTTTTGTCAGGAGCATTTGTTTTCTTCCTGGAAACTATAAGTTTAAAATAATAAAGGATTTTTTTTTCTTTCCTGCCATTCGTTGATCATCATTTTGCTAAGAAATAATTGGTCTTCCTAAATATTTTCTCATTGGTGTCAATTTAAAATGCTTCAGTGTGGAATTGTATAAATTTACTAAAAATCAAGGAGCTGTATACCGACAATGGGTGAATTGTGTGTAAATCACACCTTAATAAAGCTGTTAAAAGTGAAGGAAAATGCTTTAGTGATTTAGAGTTCTTTTGTAAACTATGTTTTTTGTGTGTGATGTTCAAAGGTTGATTCTTCTTTCTGACCTTGAAAAGTCCCTCTGAATTTATCATAGGTTCTCTTCACTCATTTTCATCCCTACTTTGACTTCCATGCTCAAGGCTTCAGCTATCAGTTTTATGCAGATGACTCCTTATTCAACATGTTTGGTCCTTTCCCATATTCTCAGCCTCCTTTTAGACATTCTCTGTGTATCCTTTTGGCCCCTGAACTTCCTCAGCAAATCTCAGAATGGAGTCATCACGTCCTACCTCAAACCAGCTCTTCTTCCTTCATTCATTCAACAAATAATTACCAGGCTGCAACTGTGGGTTGGCCCCAACTGGAGGCTACAGCAGTGAACAAAAAAGAGAAATTCCTTACCTGCAAGGCACTTACGGCCAACTGGACATTGAAAGGGTATTGCAAGTGAAGGAATGTTTCCCTTTTTTTAAGAAGAGGAGGAGGAGAGGAGAAAGAGCTAAGAGAATGACAAACTGTCCACGCTGTTGCCTGCCAGCCCCTTACTCTCCTGGTCAAACAGATGCCCCCACATGCCAATATCTGTCTTCTAGCCCTATGCTGATGCTGTCATCACAAACTTCCTCATTTTTCCTCACTCCTTCTTTTCCGTTGCTGTCTGAACTATTTCCGATGCATCTAACTGTGCATCGCTGAGGTCACGCCAATCAAATACAAAGTATGCCAGAATAATCTCCCCCAGCTCATAGCTATAATCACGTTGCTTTTCTAGATGAAGACCTACAATTGAAGTAAGACAGAGAAAGATAAATATTGTATGATCTCGCTTATGTGTGGAATGCAAAAAAAAACAATACCAAACTCATAGATACAGAGAACAGATTTGTGGTTGCCAGAGGTGGGGGGATGGGTGAAAGTGGTCAAAAGGTAGAAACTTTCAGTTACAAGAGAAATAAGTTCTGGGGATGTAATGTACAGCATGGGGACTATAGTTAATAACACTGTAGTGTATATTTGAAAGTTACTAAGAGAGTAAATCTTAAAAGTGCTCATCACAAGAAGAAAAAATTTCTAACTGTGTGGTGATGGATGTTAACTAGACATTGTGGTCATCATTTAGCAATATATACATATATCAAATTGTTATGTTGTACACCTGAAGCTAATATAATGTTATATGTCGATTATATCTCAATTTTTAAAAACCCTACAATTGCTTAAGGAATGACATCCAGTCTCTGGACCTTTTTAACCAGGGCTCAATCTATTTTTCTATTGATTTCTCTTTCTACTTCTCCTCCACTTGGCAAATTTGAAGGTCTTTTCTTTTTCTCATGCCATTTTCTCTCTCCCTGGAATGTTCTAGCCCAGAGATGCTCAAGTGAGGTCCATGGACCAGCTGCATCAGCATCATTGGGAAGTTGTTAAGAAGGCAAATTCTTGGGCCCCACCCCGGGACTACTGAATCACGATCTCTGGAGTCAAGGCTGAGCAATCCGTGTTTTAATGACCCTCCAAGCCATCCTGATGCACAGACAGTTTGAGAAATCCTGCCCAAGTCCAGGTCTTCCTCTTGAAATTCTAGGCATCCTTTAAGGCTCAACTCAAATGTCATTTTCACTTCCAAGTCAAATTTCCATAGTCTGAAGTAATTGCCATCTCTTCTAAACTTCCAAAGAATTTTGTTTGTTGAAACATGTGTTAGTGAAAACCAAAATTTTTGTATTTTTAACACATACACATTACTTTAGACCAAAAATGAAGGTCTAGTAATTATGGCCCATTTTATTTGTGAGCTAACCACGTGTCCATGGCTTGGATCACAGTGGTTGTCAGGGGAGGGGAAGAGGAATAGGGTGGGGAGCGGGGCATGGTGATTCTGCAGACCGATTAGAAAGGCACTGTAAAAGAAACCAAACATAGCTTTTTCCTCAAAAAGAGTGTTGGGGGGGGGTCTATGGGGGACTGTATGAGGGTGGGAGAAAGGGCATCAGGCAAAGAGGAGAACCAACAGTTTCTGTATTTCTCCTTATCTCACCATGGTCGGGAGATGATCCAGAAGCCAGCTACCCACAGAGAGCCTCAGGTGGCCCTTGGTGGAGGCAGAGAAGACTCCCCTTCTGTTGTTTTCAGCGTGATTAGGAGGAAGGACCTCGAGAACATGATTTTAACAGTCTGCGTCATTTCAAGCTCTGTATACCATATGTCTTTCCTATTAATTAATCTTCTCTGATAACTTATGCTAGGCATGCTGGCCAAAGTTTGGATTCAGACATATCTGTCCAATTTTCTCAGTTAGGGATTGGGGCAAGGAGGTGTGGGGCAGGAGGGGCAGCAGGTGATAAAAATAAAATTATTGTCTGGGAAACTCATGGAAAATTAAACTGATACAGAGGGGACATTTACATTTCTCTAGCATTTAATTCCATTTTTCTTTGTTCAATAATAAAGTTATTTAAGAAATATTGAATATATGTCATGTATTTTTTTCAGTTATGAAAAATCTTAAACACAATAAACCTGTTACCTGTGTTTCTGGTCAAGTATCTTGCTATTGCGAGGCTCTGGTGAAGGTTAAGCCCATCGACTTCCAAAATGGGGATTTTGCCAAATGGAAGAGCTTAAAATGAAACAAGCAAAGAATCAACTTCCATAACGAAATCAAGTTGTGCTACTTCCATTTTTGCTGATAATTGTGGAAATAAAGCATGATTTTGAAGTTATGGAATTCTTGAATATTTATTCTAAAAGGGACATTAGGGACCCTCTAGTGGAATGTTTACATTTTACAAGTTTAAAAAAAAAAAGACCTGGTTAGAAGACCTGCTATAGCCAGTGACAGACCCGGGTCTGGGACCCAGGCTTACAGTGAAACTAGATATCATCTCGTGAACTTACTACTTAACTATTTGAAAACCTTTCTTTTAAAGCTTCATTAATTTTGTGGCCTTGATCAGGGATCACATGAAATATTTTTAAAACCATAGTCTGAAGAATATGGAGAGTTTGACTTACTTACTGAGTTATGGTAAGGAATTTAGCCAAATTCTTATTTCGATGAGGGACTATTTGAAGTGTATAGTGAGGCAGCAAGCATATTTGTACAAACATAGGATAGACACAGCAGATGTATTAAAATTTTATCTGTAAATTCTACTTTGTTTTCTTATCTAAACCTATTATATTTTTGTCAGAAAGTAATGCACATTTTAATAGAAAAATTCTAAGATGAAGATAAATAAAAATAATTCTACCACATAATTATAACCATTTTAATTGCCTTCCCATATATATTTTTTAAAAAATCATAATGTATATAATGTTTATAACCCACTTTTTTCATGTGACAATATCCTTTTAGAATTTTTCTAAATCAGTGAAACTATCTTTTTAATGACTTTTCTTTATACTTTGCCATATGAATTGATCACAGTCTTCCCAACCAGTGCCTCAGTTTTGGACATATAATTGTTTAGGAAAGAGGCAAAAGGATAAAGTTCCACTCTTACTCCCATGACGCTAACACAGCTCTTAGCCCCAGCCTTCAAGTGTCTTTCGTGCGCACACCGAATAAGTACAAGATGAACTGCGGATCTCCTCGGGAATGAAACATCGTGAGTACTCACCTGATGAGCGCGCCAGGTACTGTTCGAGTGCCTGAGAGACGGTAGCGAGCAAAACGAAGTCCCAAACAAGCTGACACGAATTGTGATGCCTTATTTAAGCAAGGTATGTGATCAAGAGGGAATTAACATGCCTAACATTAGGGGGGTGGGGCGGCGCTTCCTTTGTGCTAGGCATTGTTCTAAACATTTTACACGCCCATTAGGTCTTCTAGTCCTTACAACCACCGTATGAAGCAGGCGTTAATTACTATCTCATTTTATAACTGAAGAAATGAGGTGAAGAGAGGTTATGTAAATAGTCCAGGTCACACACCTGGTAGAGATGAGATTCCAACTGAGGTCAGTTGGAATCCTGGCTCAAGCTGTTTTGCTAGTTCTAAGAGCCATATTTTGAGAAAGACATTAAAAATCAGAGCAAGCTCAAAGGAGAGTATCCAAGTTAGAGGGGGTCTAAAATCACGTTTCATGAGGATTGGCTGAAGAACATGGCACTCTTCACAGGAGGAGACAAAACAAACAGAGTGGAACATAACAGCCATCTCCAGATACGGCCCAGCTATCAGATGGAAGAAAAAATTGACTTAGTCTGACTCTCTCTCAAATGCAGAACTAGAACTACAAGTAACAGAACAAAAGGGCAGATGTTAACTCAAGGTGAAGGATAATTTTGGTCACACTGGAACTACTGACAACAGAATGTGTTTTCTTATGAGATGGTGAGCTGTCACCTACTGGAACCATTTGAGCCAAGCTCGGGATAACTGCCAACAGTTGGAATATTGGGGTGCATCTAACAAGAAGAAATTTAAGAAGACAAATGCTAAGTCCTCCATTTGGTTCTAGAAAAAAATAATTTCAGAACTGTTGGAGGTAACAGGGTCACCTGTCCAAAAGCTTATGAGGAATTTAGTGATGCTTGAATATAAGGCGTCAGTGTGATACAGCTACCAAAATAACTACTGTGATCTTGGTAAGATGTATCAGAATAATAATCTAGACCTGTGCTAGAGCAATGGTCCCATTCTGCTTTGTGCCGCTCTTGCGACTGGAACGTTGTGTCTCCCCACAGGCACCACACATTAAATGGCAGACATACTTGCGTCGCGAGGAAACTCAAACCAGGGGATATAGATGGAAGACTCAAGGAAGAGAAAAGAGTCTTCCCTTGGGCCTAGATGTGATTGCAGATCTCAGATAGTCTGTGGGAAACAGCATCTAAATCAAGAAGCAGAGCCAGGGGTGCGAAGGTTGGACTGAAATTCACAACGCTGACAGGGAAACAATCAAGGAAGTTCCAAAAGTTGACATCTAAATAGACGTCCAGACACATGAGTTAGCTGGGGACGCAGGTCTGAATTCACTCGAAGACCTTTATCTTCACTCCAAGTATTTTCACTGAACTGGCTACCCAGCACTGGCTTTTTCTCTATGATGCCTTAAAGGTACTAAATTTCTTCAAATAACTTGATGTGAAAGAAGGAACAATCTGTTCTCCATGGATTACAGTGATAACCCAAGACCAATGTATGAAAGCCATCAGGAGATGGACTCCAATTGTGTATAAGATTCTTTTAAAAGTTCTCCTTCCTTCTATTGTCTGTTCTCTCCTAGAATTTCATTGAGAAGTTGAACCTCCTAAACAGATTGATTCTCAATTTTCCTTGTCTTTTTTCTCTTATCTTTCATTTCTTTTTCCTATTGTTGTACTTTCTGGGGGATTTCCTTATTTTTCATCATTTTATTGACTTGTTTGTATCAAATTTTTAAACTTTTCGTCCCTGATATTCCTTTCTAGAGCTATCATATTCAAGCTTGATTTCTTTGTCCTTGTGGGTCTTTGCCTTTTTTTGGAAAAAAAGTACCTTAATGTTATTAAAGGAGAGAAAAAAATGTAAACACCTGTGCACAATCTACCAGGTTGGACCAGGAAGAACTTTTTAGTAGAAAACCCAATGATATTCTAGGCCATAGCAGAGGAGATGCCATAGAAAGTTTCAAACACTAGAGAGTATTCCTCAATTGAATAGATGAGACCAGATAAAATTTGTAATAGAAACTGTTTTTCAACATCTGTTCTTTCCTTTTTTCTCAAAGTAATAAATCTTGGATTTTTAACTGGGCAAATGATTATCCACAATAAAGTCAACATTTTCCAACTTCCCTTGAAGTACAGTGACTACGTTCTAGCCAAAGGGATGTAAGCAGAAGCGATGTGTGAAACTCTCTGGTCAGGCTCTTAAAAGGAAGAGGTGTGTCCCCTTTCCTTTTTCACATGTATGAATGGAGTGTAGAAGGAGAATGAATTATCTTACACTGAGTAACTGAGACAACCCACTAGGGGTGACAGGTCAACAGAAAAGGAGGAGCCTAATTTTTGACAACTTCGTGGAACAGAATCATTACAGCAGCTTGGGCTTTTATGCAAAGGAAATAAATTTCTATCCTCTTTAAGCCATTTTTTGTGTTGGCTGTCTGTTAAAGCATTTGAAACTATATCCTAACCATCAGGAACTTTGAGATCTCTTTCAACTCTAAGAATCCATGAAAATATTAAGAAAATGCAGCAATTCCATTTCCAAAAACATAATGAAAAATCAAGGTAGAATAGGGTAAGAGGCACTCAAAGAACTTATATCTAAAAATTGAAAGGCAGAATTTGTTATATGTAACATCTCTGCAACTTGCTATCCATCTTAATTAGTAGATAAAATTAATTTTTACCTATTTTATGTCCACAGAATTAAACATCCCATGTACAAATTCTGGTATTAGAACACATTTGGATATTAATGGTAACGTTTTATGAGAACAGGAAATAAGATATCCTATCCCACTAGAGCAGAGTTCTCTGATAAGAAAAAGTGGCTATGGGGACAATGACTTCTAGGGAACTGATGCTTCCAAAAAGTGTGTGGCAATATTTATTGTTAATATACCAATTATCCTGGTATTATTGTTGTTGGCATTATCTAGCACAAATAACTTAGCCATATTATTAAATTGACCTGTGTTTGAAAATCAGCTCTACCTTGTTAGGGCTATGAACCTGGAAAAATTACCTAAACTCCGTGTGCTTCAGTCATCCCAACTATAAGACAGAAACAACAATATATCCCACATAGGCAGACTAGAGAAATGAAATGACATAGGGTCTGTAGGGAATCTACAAAAGGGGCCAGATCGTCTTCAAGGACGTGACAGTTGTTTTCCTCAACTTCATTTTTATGTGATTCTGTAATAATCCACTCATAAACGTGAATTTTAGACATGTAATTAATATCTAGTTCGTATTTCTAGGTAACATGGCAAGCATCTCAAGGATAATTTACAACTTACTGAGAACCACATACTGTTGTTTGTTTAGGTAACAATATTTCTAATTCTTTGCCATTGCCTGAGTGGTAAGTAGCATGTTTTCATTGGGTCACCCGCCCAATTTGCCAATTAGTTCTTTCCTCTGATCAAACAGATCCCAGCTTTGTTCACAGATCCACTCCTCTCTCATAAAGCCACATGCCTCATGAAAACTGATTCCATCCTCGAATTCAGAGGTGGATCAGACAGTTCTAAGGTTGTCCTCATCCCTTTTGCCAGTGACTGGCTCAGAAATGGACACGTGACCCAATGTGAGCCAGTGAGACACAAGAACTTTGCTGAGGTCTTCCAGAAAAGTTTTCCTTCATTCATCTGGGAACACTGAAGGAAACAAGGCTCTCTCTCTTTTTCTTTCTCTTTCTATCCTCTTGATGATGCTGTCCAAGGATGTGAGGCTGGAATTGCAGCAAACACATCGCTACTGGCCTCGTGATACAGCCAACACAGAGGAGAAAAAGCAGATAAAACCATCTTTTGAAACCTGTCCTACTTCGAAATTTTCAATTATGTAATGCAATTCATTTCCTTATTATTTAAGTCACTTTGAGCTTGCTTTTCTGTTAGAGCAACATATCTGATCCATTGTCAAAACATAGATATCTGTGGCAAGCCCACCAATTCCAATTGTCAAGAACATTGACTTCAGTATTCCCTCATTTCAGCTTTCCTGACAAAGCTTAATATTAGTTTATCTTTATATTCTCTGTGAGGTTTTTGTTTTCACCTCGAATAGGAAATTTCCCGAGTCACATAGCATTTACTTAACTTGGCTGAACTGCTGCTTCTCAATGTAAAGCTACGGCAGATTTAAAAACTTTTATTTTCTCATTTCCCTGAGGAAAGATGAAAGGTTCTAGAAACATATTTTTCCCACATTTCCACAAACTATTATTTGTGCTACTTACCTGATTTGATTTCAGGCCAATCAGCTTGTTCTATTCGGTGGTCTTCATACTTTATGTCTAAATATGCAAATATGTAACGGATAATTTCTGCCCTTCCCCTCATATTAAAATAAGTGAGTTTGTAGTTTGGCATGGTGTGATTCTGCAAAGAGAAAAATGGAAGGATTATGTTAACAGCCCCTTAGAGAAGTTTCAACATGTTTCTTTGGGGACTTTTTGAAAATTTTATGGCATCTTTTGAGATAACTGGAGATATTAGAGGATATTTCAAAACCAGAATAATTAATCATTATCCTAATAACATATGGGGAAGACTTGATAGAAATAAAATCAAATTCAAATTCTATTTATAAAAAGACTTGAGAGTGAAAGGTTATCTACACACCAGCATTCACAGGAGAGAGTCAAAAACTTTCCACTTTAAGATGTATTTGTCCTGCCTTTAGTCATGTGTCATGGGTGGTGTTTGACATTTGGTTTGTTGTTGCTTTGGTGACACAGCTGAGTTTGTGAGGACAGCTGAGTAAGGACGGCAAGGCAGGGTGCATGCAAGAGGAATGTGAGCCGGTGTGCCAACCTGCCATCCCCTCCCTCCCTCGCCCGAGGCCTTGCCATTTGAGAATCAAAGGCTTAGGGAAACATTGCTCTCTTTGCTCTCTTACTGCTGCCGGGTTTTACTGGGTTGCTTGCACCATACAAGCATACCCCATCTTGGGGACTTCTGGTAGGATGGGACAATGGTGAGCATATTCCTCCATTCCCTCTACGGAGGAGCAAGAAAGAAAGAAAGAAAATTAGTCTTACATTTCAGAACGTTTGCTATTACTGACCATATTGGTTAGATGGAGGTCATTATAATTTTGTGAGTTTTCTGTGATTTGTATCATCTCAATTCCATCGTTTATAAACAGTTGATTTTAAGCATTAATAATATGATGTATTATAATTTTATAATGATCAGGCAACTGAGAAAGAAACATTTTCATTTGAAATTCAATTCTTCCACTTAGTTGCTGTGTATCTTAGGGCTAGTCAACAAAATCTTTCTGAATTTCAAAGCCCTCTTTTTATAGAGACACTAATATGGATTTGGGGATTTAATAAGGTAATACACGTAAAGCATTTAGCATAATGCTAAACACAATAATTATTAGCTATTAACAGTAATAACTTTGAACTTGTTCTATAGTCAAGAAGAAACACTGTGAGTACAGCACACCAAAATAAATAATAGAGTAATTAAATAAAAATCATAAATAACAATTATTTATTTAAAGTGGCACGTTTAAATAGCTTATTCTCCACCGAGGAGGTCTTCCAAAGATACTAATGGAATATGAGATAAAAAGAAAAGTTGGGCTCAAGCCTCAAAATCAAGTTCCATTTGAAATCACATCAAATAAACGGTCAAACACAAATCACGAAAATCTAGATTGCCAAGTTCATATCTCAAGTTAATGCGTTCATGGTGTCTATCTGCAGAGAGGATTACCAGAAAACTATCTGGTTGCCTACCTAGACCCCCTCAGGATCCAGGAAATGATGGGGATGACGATTCCTAGTGAATCCATTTCTCTGGGCCCAGCTTCTCCATGTCCAGAGGTCATGGAGTGGAGGTGGTGCTCCTTGTTGGAAGCAGAGTCACCCTAATCATTTCATCTCCTGTCCACTCCCATTAGCCAGTCCAGCCCCTACCCAAGTGAAGTGTGGCACATGCCACACACATCAACATGGGAGGGAATGTCCTCTGCAGAGAAAAGGCCCTAAATTCATTTAGGGGAGAAATACGCATAAAGGGAGTTCAAATTTGGGGGACTAAATGAAGTGCCCATCAGAACAATGAGGCAGTTTTCCAAGTTTCTTAGAAACATTGAAGTTAAAAATAAATAGTGAGAAAAGTATGAGGTCACAAAAGTAGTAATAAAAAGTATAAAGTAATAAGGTTCCCTCTGAAAAAACAAAACATTTTACGTAATCATAATAAAGGGAACATTCTTACCGAGGAAATAAAAACATGTTGTTACAATTCCCTAACTTATTTGTTTTAAATCTGAAAAGGACAAAAAAAGCCTTCAGAATGGGAAAAGTACCGTTCTTAGTTGCCACTTTTATTTAAAAGGCATTTTATACCATTGCTTAAATTGATTTGTGCTGTTGTAGGTCAATTCTTCCATGGCAACAAAGAAATTATATATATTTTCCTTATAAACATTATATATGTGTATAGATTCATTTATGTCCATATGATCAACATTAAAAATGAAACATTTGGTCAAATATCACACAAATATCAGTGTCCACCTCCTGAATCCTGCATGAAAACAAAGCGTGGTTTGTGGTTGTTGTTAACTTGCAAAGCCGTGCTATTTTATATTGTATTTCACTCAAGTAAAGAAGACACTTAAAAATTCTTAGCATAGGTTGATAGCTAGCTGTATTTGTCTGAAAGCAGATCTTTAAATCTAAGATTTGGCACAACTCCATGAACATCTGACAAATGCTTATCATTCCTTCTAGAACATCCTGTCAACCGTCGTTAACTCAATGAAACTGTGCGTGCACATCACATTCCTGTAGTTACTTGCATATTACATTTTACACTGAGCAAAAGTCTGGTTTCTTGATTTCTACAGCTACAAAGTTCCAAAGTTGAAGACTTACTTTTAGGATATATGTGCACATTTTTATAACACGAAAAATAAGTAAAGGTAAATGCAGTTGGAAATATTTACTGATTCTAAAAATCCTTTCTATATTTTATAAAGCTTTTACATAAGAACTAACAGAAAAAATTCCAAGTAAATGTTTCTATGGCCTAGGAAAATATAAGGAAATTTACTATAAATGCTAAATATAAGTATAGAGGATACTCTCTGGAAGAATTTTTCTCCCTCGTATTGCATGTAGCAGTATATCTCTGTTACAATAATCTCACTTTGTTAAAGCCTTTGTTTCATAAGGATAATGGACTAAAAGGATGAAGGTAAAACATCCCCACCCGACTAAGGGGTGAAGCTCAAGGTTAGAGCAGGTGGATGGCGGAAGGGCGCTGTGACTTTGGAGCCACCCCACCACTCACGATCTGAACGGCCTTGGGCAAGTTATCTGTTTCTAGCTTTAGTTTCCACATCTATAAAAGGGTAGTGAAAATATAGTATAGTTTCCTCATCTGTAAAAGGGTAATGAAAATATTATGTGTAAAGTACCAACACAGTGCTTGGCGCACAGTGTGTGTTTAGAAAGAAAAGAACGAACGAAAAGGGAGACGGGGACGGAGAGAGCGAGAAAGGGGCAGTTCCTGCCCCGGGAGAGGTTAGAGTCAGCTTTGTGTGATTGACTGGACTCCAATCCTCAAGATTGTGACCTCTGATAAACTCATCCTGCTGCAAGCACACAAACAAGACAAATTAAATATAAAAGGAAAATTTATAGTGAGGATTAGAAGCAAGATCAACTTTGCCTGGACCAAGATGAACAGACAGAGGACCCAGCGAGCAGGCCCCTAGTGGGGAGGGAGGTGAGGCCAGGCAGGAGCTTAGCTCCTTCAGAATAAAGGAGAATGAGACCCTCCACACAGCTGGGAGCCTGGAGCGATGTGTGCTGGAAAAGAGCAACTGGCAGGCTGTTCCATGAAACTTTTAAAAGGTCAAATTGCAAACCTCTAGTAACACTGATAAAGAGGGAAAAAATGTAAGTCACAAATCATTAATATTACAAATAAAAAGGGCTCCTAATAGCAGATAAAATAGATATTTAAAAATCATCAGCTAACACTACAAATAACTTTGTCACTAAAGTTTGTCACTAAAAATTAAAATGGAAAAATTCTGAGAAATATATAAACTGACACACTCAAATCAAAAAGAAACTGAGAATCCGCATTTAACAATAACCAGTAAAGAAACTGAATTAGTAACTAGTTATCCCAAGAAAGACACCAGGTTCAGGTGATTTACAGGTAAATTTTACCTAATCTTCAAGGGCAAGGTAATCCTTATCTTCTACAAATAGTTTCAGACAATTGAAATATGAGAAATGTTCAAAGATATTAAAACACGAAGTTTGTAGGCTAATCTCACTATAAACATAGATATAAACATCCTAAGTAACTTATTAGCTGTTCAAATTTAGTAGTGTGTAAAGAGAAATAAAACATAATGACAAGATAGTGTTTGTCCCAGGAATGCAAGCTGTTTCAACATCAAAACATCCATTTGTATAATATACTACAATACTAGATTTAAAAGGGAAAAATCATAAACCATACTATCTTCTCAATAGATGCTAAAGAAATGCCTTAAAAAAAAATTTAGCAAACTGATAATAGAAGAAAACTTCCTTAACCTGATAAGTGTCTACAAAACACTTAGAGCAAACATCATACACAATGGGGAGCCAATAGAAGCATCTTCTCTAATGTTAGGAACAACAAGAACCCCACCATTACCCCTACTATTCAACATGGCCCTGGAAGGCCCAACCAATTCAGTAAGCTAAGACAACAGTAGATAAGGCAGGAAAGGAGTGAAAAGGAAGAGACAAAACTGTCCTTATTTGCAATCAAAATGACTGTGTTTAAAATCCAAGAGTCTACAGATAAACCCGATCCTAACTTTTGAATGGAAATGACCAGAATAGCCAAGACAAATCAAGAGGACAAGACAGGACCTGACCTACCAGATGGCAAGACTTATATAAAAAGCCTCGTAATTAAGGTATGTAATATTTGTTCAGGACTAGACATATGGAGATGCACAGAGTCTTGAAAAAGATGCTCAGATATAAGACGGCATGACCTTACAGTGGGGACATTAAGAGACTAGACAAAAATGGTTCTGAGACAAAAGAGGAAAAGTATACACAATTAGACCCCAACTTCCCATAATTCATAGAAATAACATCCAGGTGGATTAGAGACCTAAATATGATTTGACTGGCCTAGGCAAATTCCATTGCCGTGCTGATCTCTTCTGTCCTGTTAGCTTCATTTCTGAGCCCTTCCACTGTGATTCTGTGTTAAGAATCCCAAATAGGGAAAGTTGCATATATTTCCTGAAATGATACAGAAACAAGAAGTAAAAAGGTTGATTATGCTTACACTAAAACTAAACACGGGTGTCCTTCCACTCCATGTCAAGTCCCTGATTCAGCAGAGAAATAAAAAGCCCTTAGAATCCTGCTTGAAAAATAAGATATACAGTTTCTCAAAGAACATATGAATGATGACTAATAAACACCTTGGATACAAACTTCCACATGTGAACTCATATGAAATTAGCATTAAATGCAAAAGGAGATTTAGCTTGTAGTTATGTTAAACTTGTTGAGAAATTAAATCTTTTACATGGAAATGATAGTGTTTTTGACAAGTGCTGTCTTGGGTCCTTCCTTTCTTTCTCCTAAGTTTGTAGCTCTTTTTACTCTATATAACACTGATACATTTCAGCCGACTAACAACAACAAAATACAGGAGCATTCAATCCCAGAGGGAATTTTAATGCTGTCATTGATAAAATGCAAACTATCATAACATAACCATTTAATTTTAACTAAGGCGGCATTCTAGTCTGTATATTGCTGTAAGAGCAAAGAAAAACATAGTCTCAAAAATTCTAGTCTATGCCAGAAAGGTGACAACAATCCAAATTCAACTCTGGCAAAGGAAGTTAATATTCAATGACCACGTTATGCACCTTAAAGATTTCAGCAGATAACTGAAAAAAGGGATAGAATTTTGGGAGTAATTTTGATGGACAGAAAACTTACAAATAAGGAATTAACTATTAACCTTTTACAACTGAATTCCAAACATAAATGCTATTTATCTTAATTTATTTTATTCATGAAAGTGTTCGTCTCCAGGAGCTCTTACTCTGAAATAAACAGGACTTCAAACATACTTGGGAATTCCAGATACAGTTTTATATAGGCCTAGCGATGGAGCAAAACCTATGAGTTCGAAGTAGGAAAACAAAGATTAATTTGTGAATTTGCCAACAGTCTTCTTTACTACGTCTTAACTTGACCAGGAATAAACCTATTCATGTAGTGGCGTGGAGTATAATGTTTGTACTCCCCTTGTATAGGCTATTGTGTTTTGAAATGAAAAATTGGATTCAGACTGCAATCCCGTGAGATGCCATTATCTACACAGGAACTTCTTGTACATAATGACGTTAATTAAGAACACTGTATTACCTGCTAGCAGTTGGTGGTAAAGTATTTTGATTTCCCTTATTCACAATGTTCCTGAGCATTTCTAGCTCAGTTCTGGAAAAGTTGCCAGGTTCGAGTTAAATGTAGGACAATGGAGAAATATAAAAATGTTTGTTAACTGAGTAAGTTCTTGAATTCAATCAAACACTGGATATTTAATTTTGAATTGGCAAGCCGGGATCTCTAATTTCCCATCAAAGGCCAACTAAATACCATTTGCCTCACATTAAAGCCAAAGCAAGAAGAAGAACAGAAATATTTTCTGGGAGCTGTGAGTTCAAATTCCTAGATGGGGTAAATCCCTTAAACGACATTTGAAACCAAATTATAATAGAATGCAATGCTTGGCATAACATGAAGACACTTCAACCAAACGAGCCTTAAAGTGATAGAAAATATCACAAATAAAATCCCTGAATTTAAAAGAAAAAAGACAAGTGAAGAACCATGAAATGAAATTCTCTACTGCTTCACACATTGAAAACAGCACTTGGGAAAATTGTGGAAGAAGTCACCAACCCTGATGAGGACAGAATTTTTCCTCTGGTATTGACTGTATTTTCTGTGTTAAAATCCACTCGAAGGATCTTTCAAATTCTCTTAAAATCTTTTAAAAACTCTCGTACCTGTATTTCTCTTAGAAACTACCATTTGATTCCCACATGGTCACTAACATAGAGAGGCTCCAAATGAGACAAAGTCAGAGTAAGTGAAATGGCGAAAATAGGTGACAAGACAGTCACTCAGTCACACACAGACTATGATAGTAATAAAATTAAGCCCTAAAATGAAGAGTGAAGACTACCTCATTTCTAATCTTTGTAGAGTCCAGTCATATCACTTACTTGTGCTGCGTCTCTGTGGAGTCTCCAGTATCTTCTATGCCCTCGTACGTGACTGCAACTTGGGTTCATATGACAAGTAAGTGACAGTCACAAGCCAATGAAAGAGAAGAGGCAACTTACTTCCACCTAAGTCTCTTCTTCGTTTCTTAGATGGAACATGCCTGGTGTGCAGTGCGAGCCTGCAAAAACTGCTGGTTGTTCTTGTATCGGATTTCTGTGTATAAAGAACCTCGGATATTTGCATACAGCTGGTAAAGTCAAAGTTGTAGGTGCTGACATGAGCCAACTGCTACATGTTCATTTATTTTTAAAGTTTTGCACCACAAGCCCCTAGAGAATGAGAAAACGTGAGCACGAGTGGACCCTCCTGACAGGCACACAGGGCCTGCCTTCTCACTCCTTGAGGTCTCCTGGGAGCTGCCCTGGCTGACCACGCACCCACGGAACCCTGCGTCTGCAGTGTCGCACCTCGCCTGCTGTGTGCTTCTCCGCCACAGTGTCTGACCACAGTGTGTGCCCGTGGTTCTCAGCCTCCCCCAGGGGCATGCAAGCTCCAGAAGGGCAAGGACTTCATTGCTGAGGGTACTCTTGTGTCCTCAGTATGGAGAGGAGCGCCGGGCACGTTGTAGGCACTAATGTGTATTTGATGAATGAACGATCCCAATTTCTATTTCTCCACAAATCACCTTTTTACAAGGACTCTAAATTCTCATTGCCGCTTCACCTACACTATTTCCTCAAAAGGGTCACACTGTTTAAAGCACACCAGAGTAGAAGGTCCTGATACATCTCATTGATAATCTTTATACAGACTAGTAACAAACGTCTAAATGTTTTAGCAATTTATTTTTTCACTCCTGAGAGCAGGACTTAATTCCAGCTATCATATTAGGACAGCTCCGGGGGAAAGATGGAGTAAAATGCCTGCCTGTGCGTTATTGGGCCTGCAGACTATCCATGAAACATTGTAATGACAGGCTGGCTTCAACTTCCAGAAAACTGCATCCTAGGCAGCAACAGCAACCTATCAGTCAGGTAATATTTTCTATTTCTAAGCACTGTAAACTTTGAAAAATCTGTTTACATCCATTTATGGTAAACATAAGTGAAAATAAGGGGCTGGCCTGGTGGCATAGTGGTTAAGTTGGCGTGCTCCACTTGATGGCCCAGGTTCACAGGTTTGGACCTGGCATGGACCTAGCGGCATCGCACAGAAAACAGAGGAAGATTGGCACAGATGTTAGTTAGCTCAGCGACAATCTTCCTCAAAAGCAAAAAGAGGAAGACTGGCAACAGATGTTAGCTCAGGGCCAATCTTCCTCACAAAAAAAAGAAAAGAAAAGAAATATAAATATTAGTCTGTAAAAAGTTTAATTAAGAAGACACAAGGACAGCCCCTTACCTTCCAAAAAAGATATTATGTGAGTCAAAATCAAGTGAGAGTGAAATGAGAACTATACAAAATTAACACTGTGTTAATTATCTTTCACTGTGTTTCAACTTACACTTTTAAAAAATCTTTTTGTCCTCATCTCAATCATTTTTAATCCCCAGTTTACACAGGAGGAAACAGATACAGGGAAATTGGCCAGGAATTTGGGATGGGACAAGCTAGGAGTAAACCCTAGGCCTTCTGATGACACAGTTAATATTCTTTCCCTAGACAACGCTTCAGTAAAAAAAAAAAAAAAAGGAAAAAAAATCAGATATGCAAGAAAGAGCACTTTCCTCATTTTCTCTAACAATTTTCTGCTTTACAACCCATTCTGCTTGGCTGGAGAAAAACCGAAAACAAATCACGGATGAGGGGAGGGGCAGCTGTTTGATCCTGATCATGCGTCAACACAGGCTGTCCTGGAGGCCGCCACTGCCTGTGTGGGTGGCTTCTGCATGGTCCTCGTTCTGCCACTCTCCCGCCCACACGTGGCAGTGTAGTCACCGACAATGCTGCCTGAGGCTCCCGCTGCCCACCACCCACCACCACCATTTCCTCAATGTGGTCTTGCCACCTCCCCGGTGACTCAATAGGGCCCTCGCATCTCTCTGCTCTCCAGAACCACAGATTTCTCTTCCTCTCTCTTCTATCCCAGCCCAGGTGGGGACACTGCAAAATCCCCTCGTCTACGACCAGCTGTGGGACTTTGGGCACGTTATTAACCTCTCTGTGCCTCCCTGTTTATCTAAAGCAGTAAACAAAAACAGACACAAATCCTGACCCCTCTGGGGCATTCTAAGGATGCTCGTGATCACTCCCTCATAGGGTTTTAGAGCATTAAATGAATACAGAGATACGTGCTTACAAGGGTGCCTAACGCCTGGTTAGAGACCTGCGTGTTAGCCTGCTAACACTGTTGGCAATTCGTCTGAAAGGAGGCTCTTACCTTCGAGATGTGTGCTTGACGAATTCGTGCCCTCTCTGTGCTTGGGCTTTGCAACTAAAAGCCAGGAAGAGAGCAGTCGCCTAGCACTTTTATTTTTCACCCTGCCGTCACCCTCTCCTGAGGAAATGAGCACAGACAGACGACCTGCACGTGCAGGGGTTGAGGGACAGGCGGGGAAGAGCCTCCGACTCTCCCGCCTCTGGGCGCCGCCTGAGAGCAGCCCCGGGATCACGTGACCAGCTCGAGGCTGCCGTCTTCCCAGCTTGGAAGCATGTTCGAGTTCAGTCGAATACATCTGCGTTTTCTCCAGCGGCTCCCAGATTGGAAAACTCTTACCCCTGTGGTATTTAATTAGCAGGTTCCTAACTGCTGTTCGTTATCCAACGCTGACTCGGAGTCCAGTTTTGCTCTTGTTTTCCTTCTTTTCCGACCTGTGCAGTAACGTGGTCCTACGACGTCCCGATGAGGGCTTCCAGTCTGCACGACGACTGCTCACCCAGAAGTGGAATCTCCACCCCGCCGCCTTTCAGCTCTGGAACTTTCGGCAGATCCCTACCCTCTCTCAGCATCAGTGTCCTCATCTGTAAAGTGGTGATGACAAAGATCATCTGATTTCTCAGTTGAAAGGATTAAACGAGTTAATATGTTTAAATTACTCAGTGCATTGCTTGGCAAGTAGTTACCTTGTGACAAGTGCTAGTGGTTATTACATATTTCTCTAACAGAAAAATGAATATAATGTTTAAAAAATAGCCCACATGTTAGTTCCTCTCTCTTTCTTTATGTCAGTAAAGGGGAAGTGTACAGACAGATCTGTCTCCTTCCCTAGCTCTCTTTGGCAGACAAGGAGGAAGCGAGCTCCCTTTATTTGGCGGCAGGAGTTCCTTTGCACAGTCAGTGACTTGAGAAACTAAAAACATCTAAAACCAGAGTATTTAAACCCAGATGGAGAAGGCAGGAGATTAAGAATATGTTTCTCTGCTTCTGGCTATCTGGGTGATTGAAATGTGCTTGCAAATCTTAAGTGTCTGTGTTTTCCCACATTTCAGCCAGGATAACACGATTTTTCTTACTTGACTCTTCAGAGGCTGTGAAGACTGATAGAGTAACTATCTCGAAGGTTGTGCGTAGATGTTTTTCTGCCTAGCCTCATGGCTGAAAGATGATTCTCAGACAGAAGCAATTAATGGTAATATAAATAGCTAATATCTGCTAACTGCTTTCCGTGGGCCAGGCACTGAACAAAGTGTTTGCCATGTATTATCTCATTTGTCCGCAAAATGACCTAGCAATTGCTGTGCACATCCTGGAGTCCAGTTATGTAACTGACTAGGGCATGTCATGAAAGCATTTCTAGATGTAAAATTCTTCAAACATTTGAATCTTGTTCCTGAGATTTCACGTTGATTCATCTGTCAAGAATGGGGAAAACAAGCATTGAAATAGAGTAAGTTAACTTGTTTTTCAAGATTTTTCCACAACCAATTACTGTCCCCTTTGTATCATTACCCCATACATTGAAAGCATGCGTTAGACGCCCCCTGTCTTTTCCCTGGCCTTCTACCCAGAATCTCATCTTCTCTTGGAACCTCAGGGCTTGCAAAATAAAAGAGTTGCCCTCGTGACTGCTGAAGTCACTTTCTGCTCTATTATTCAGCAACATAATTCTCCTCCTGAAGACATTTCTCTGTCTTACACGATAACTTGAATGAAAACTAAGTCCAAAGGGATGTAGAGTTCATGGAATGAGGGCTCCAGGGGGACAAATTATCTTTGTCCCCAGTCTAGCAACAAAGACAAGATACTCAGACCACGGGAAGCCCACCCTGTCTGATAATCCAGGTTCCAGGGTGGGCCTACTATTTACAGATACTAAAATAACACAGACAAAAGTGTAATTTCGAGAGCATTTTCACTTTCCTGGAAGTTATCAAGAAGCAAGCAACCAAAATGTATCTATTAAAATGATTTGTGTATTTGGATTTTTTACATGTTTTAAAAATATATGAATCTGAAGAGGCATGTTTTCCTCATGAAATTAGAAAGAGGAGATTTTGGAGAATAAGAATGTGTCAAAAAATGTCCAGGACTACAGGGGACTAGTAATAGCAAGCATTGATGTTCGTGCTCATCATGTCCCTGGTACCCACTCAGTGTTTTAATTTGTGGAGGTCTCAAAGCCAGCCACCAGCAGATCCAACATCTGAGCCAGCCAGTGCGCCTTCAGAGTCCCCGCTGTTAGTCACTGCATTCGATCGTCCCATAGTGAAACATACATTTCTCACTCTATCAGGCTTCTATTATCTGCTGACACCACTTCTCAGGATTATTCAACTTTCTTTAGCCCGCCTCTACATATCAAGCAAATTTCTGATGTAAATTCGCTCTCCTAAGCTAGTTTCTTCACCATCCCATTCTAGAAATTCATCTGCCTTCACATCAAACACAGGATTTCTGGCAGAATTGTTTCACACCAGCCTGTAAGGCAGAGAGGAAATTGTTTAGAACAAAGGAAATCAGGAGATCTTGGTTCTGCTGACACAGCTAACATCTGCTGCCCTCTTCTATAAGCGAAACAGCTCCAGTGAAAAGTGAATTCTAAGAGATGGCTACAGAAATCAGATGAAGCTTCAATCCTTGGAGCACAGACTTAGACGAGACTATTAAAAGAACACAGTTTGTATAGGAAAGAAGAAGCAGTTTTCATTTATAGAAAAGTAAAACAAAAAAAAAACAAGATCCAGAAAACAGTGAACAAAGTTGTGGTGAGAAATATTTTTCTGGCCTCCAAGATACAATTTTGCTACGTGAGTACGTTGGTTCTTCATACGCCTGAGCCACGTGGAGAGGAAACAGCAGCTGTTTCCAAAATGCTGGGACCTAGGCCACAAAGACCGGAAGTGGTCTGTTTTCTGGCAGTATGTACATCTTGTTGATGAAACATTTTCAGTGGCTCCCGGGAAGCTGCAGGCCTCGAGTTGGATAAACCTCCGTGGCCTGGGGACAAGATCCAGCATTGTCGCTAGGCCTGGGGTTTGGAGGAATTTATATAAATGATTAAAATTTGTCATCTGTGGACACCAACTGAAAGAAGATGTGTAAATGTGATTCTGGAAAGAACTGAATGCTTCCTAAACATTAACATGGTCCCCACGGCCCATTTAACAGATGCCAGGCACAACAGTGCTGTGATCGCGACATCTTTGTTTAATTGGTTGCTAGGGTGGTTTTGACCATTTGGCTTCCTTCCTCAAAACCCATTTGATTTCTGCTCAAAGTTCTATATTCTTTCAAAGAGAGCAACCTGCCTCAATCAAATACTTCTGTTTAATCAAGGAATGAAAAGTAAACACAGAAATGAGTAATTAACATGAGATTATCACTCACTTAACATTCCTGCAACCAAAATGTATAAACACTGGTGCCAGCGCTGTGAGATGTCTCCTATAAAGATTTGATCTTATGACGTGCGCTTTTTGGCGTCTGGTAAGAATACTTGAAAAGAAAAACTTCGTAAGACAGTTTTCAGGTTTCCATCACTGTCTGAGATAAAAGATGCTTTAGTAGACAGGTGCAAGTGTTCTCTTTCCCTGAGATTGATCCCTCCATTGATTAAGCTCTTTGTTCAATGACCCAGTTCTCTATAATTCGATCTAACACTTGGAAAGGGGATTTGCTAAACAACAAGAATGTTGCGATTTATTTGGCAAATGCATTTCTTAGAATATTCTAATAAATTTATGTTTTGTTTTTTCAGTGATTCATGAAATCCTGAGTGACCTAATTCAGTTTCCAAAGAGGCCAAACTAGGGAGCGGATCTTGGATTAACAGAGACTTGCTAATTACAGGCATTTTGCTAGGCCCAACTTGAAAAGACAGACTTTCTTTTCTTCAAATAAATAGAAATTCATATGAAACTGTATATTATATTGATTAAACTGCATGCTAATATGCTACAATGTTTTTGTAAATGTTCGGAATTAAAGCTTTGTCCTTTATTTTATGTCTTCAGATGTAGTGGTAATCCTACATCAATTTTAAATTTCTACTTGGTTCCTGTTTCCAAACAGCAGATTCGAGATAAGAATGCTCTGGACTCCAGCAAAGTCTGCTCAGTTCCACAGCTCAAGCAGAATGGTGTGCTGATGCCTATGAGCTAGCAAGATTCAGTTGCTGTTCATGGTTCATTTTTCAATTTTACTAAATGCAAAGTATTGCATTGTTTAGAAAAAAATCAAAGGCATGTTTTATCAAAGTCAAGGGCAACTTTTAACACACTTTGAATTTCAAAATGTGAAGTTTGAATTTAAATCAATAGAGTTTAATTTTAGTTCTCATTCTTTGGATCCTATTTAAAAAGCCCCGTTTATAAATTCAAAGGACAAGGATAGCAAAATTCCTGAAGAATGTGCTTTTTAAAAAAATAAGTGTTCAAGCTTTTTTCTGCATTATCTTAACAGTTTTATTGATGGAAGTGTTCAAACTAAATGTATGGGATTGATCTCCAGAAACTGAAAAGTCACAATTCTTATACATCCTTTTCTTGAAGTTTTTAAAATTGCTTTCTCTTTTTTTACTATTTGTATCTAACTTAAATCCTATTGTTTAAATTTCCAAACTTGTTCTTCCCAAAGCAGCTGGTTAAGCATGCCATATTAACAACACATCTTAATATCCCTAAGCCCCACTAAAAAGACAGCAAAAGCATAAGAAAGGTGTGGTCAGCAAGGACAAAGAGAAAGGGGAGATCAAGAGTATAGGGAACATTTCCGAAAACATTTTGGCAGAAAGGAAGCAGGTGGAGGAGTGGCCCTGAGCAAACCATGCAGTCAAAGTTGTGACCCAAGTTTCCCCGAACGTGGGGAAGAGGATGCATACCGAGGAGATGCCACCCCAATACCCTTGAAGAACCCAGGAGCCACCAGGGCGCAAGACCCACAAAAGTGTACTTGAGATTCAGGACCAAAAACAAGAGGATTGGTTAAAAGCCAGCAGAGAAAGCATTGCACCCCTGGTTGCCCTACCTTTCCTCAACCCCTACTGCCCACCCTCTAGCCTCTTGGTCTTAAAAGAAAAAGTAGGGGGGAATCTTGGGGAAGCAGACGCCGTGCAACATATGAGATATAAGAGTATGTATTCTAATTACTGAAGAATTTTCTTAAAGATGTGTTGTTTTGGAAAATGATTTCCATAAAATTTAAGTAAAATGAGAAAATTGCAGCCCATTCAAATATTTGGTATGCTTATTTCATAATAATGATAGTTGTGGGGCTGTTTAAGGCACACAGCCAATCTGGAATGCAGATGTTAGACCCATTATACAGATGAGAAAATCAAGACTGGGAGTGATTAAGTAACTTGCCCTGGGTCATACAGCTGTTAGGCAGTGGTACTAGTACTCACACTCAGTCCTGTTGATAACAAGGCTATGCTCTTACAACTACCCCCAAATCCTTCACAAAGTTTTGGTTTACAACCACTCTGCACTAAAGGAAGATTCTTCGCCATAAAGAAAGATGTGTTGTGGGACATTCTCTACAAGTTTAGAACTTCTGATTACCTCATTGTTTAATAGATTGATGAACTTGAAATTAAAAGTCTGGTATCAATACTTTCAAATATTATTTTTTTGCCTACCGCTGCAAATACACAAAATTAAATTTAGAAGTACAAATTAAACTGAACAATGTGGGTCCATCTTACCAAGAGTTTCTTATCTTTTTTCCGTTAGTCATTTCCCCTGAGACTGTTTTCCTCTGTCCTAACGTGTTCTGGACTCACCGTTCCCTGATAAAAGTCTTGCTCTGGCTGATAGTTGGGACCAAAGTCCTTATATGAACTCTACTCATTTAAATATTACCTTAATATTTTTTGTACTCTTTACCAACCTTTGTCAGGTAGTCTAAATAGCAATTTGCATTTCACATATTGATTCTCAGTTCCTGTTTTCTCTGTATAAATAGTTACGAGAGCCATCCCTCAGGAGAGTTGGGCTGAGGTGGGGTGTGGAGAATTGGGTAGGATGGGTAGGGGCATAAATTTGCAGGAAGATCTAGAAGGAAAAAGCTTACATCATGACTTTTGTCAATCTGCCACACGCTCAAAATGGAGTTGCTTGTGTTAAGCCTCACGTCACTGAACTGAGACTTAAAGCTCTCCCAGAAATGGAATCTTAAACCAGTCAATCAGGAATCGCCCGATCAGCACCACTCAGGTAATCTGCCTGATGGACCCCTGCCATCCCCATAAAGAAGGTGACTTTGCAATAATCAGTCAGGTTTTGTGCCGGAACAACTTTCTTGTTCCTGCGCCCTTCTGCCTATAAGAGTCTTTCATTTTGTACAGCTCCTCAGAGCTCCTTTCTCTCTGCTAGGTTGATACTGCTCAATTCATGAATTGTTAAATAAAGCTACTAGGATCTTTATAATTTACTCAGTTGAATTTTGTTTTTTAACAACAGCAAAATGTTTTGTGAAGGTAGTATGCACATGCGGGAGGGGTAGTGTCACCCAGTACAACTCAGGTGACGCCTAAGGAGGGAGTGAAGTCCTTGAACGAGTTCCAGCCTCCATAGTTGATGGCGGTGTCGGGGAGGAAGGCATTTCCTCTCCCCAAATGTGGGTTCGTCTGGCTGGAGAACGAATTCAATTCACATGAGACAGAATAGCAAGAGAAAATTAAACAAAGCTTTATGAGGAACCATGGCCCGGGGCCTTTCTTCCCGAAGGAAGAAAGGGCACCGAAGAAGTGGGGTACACATAGTGGTTATACACCCCCAAACAGGGTGTTTCACATGTGACTGAAATGTCCCTCCCACAATAGTCACAAGATTGCCCTGTCAGCACAGCGCTTGATGGACACAGCAGGTAGTGGTCTGCTATCTCTGTGGGCGTAGCAGGAGGCAAGTCGATTGTCTGGAGCTGAGCAATCACAGGTGAGCTCAGCAATCAGTTCCTAGCCTAAGGAAAGATGCTTAATCCTTAAGAAATGCCAACGTTGGGAGGGGGAGGGAAGTCAGTTACAGGAGGTTACCAGACAAGCACAATAAAATGCAGATTTAAGTCCTTGCCTTTGGTATTGATTAAGAGTTTTTAGAGAGAAGGTCATGGCCTCTCTTCTTCCTGATACAGACAGGGAGGCACCTTTTACAGATAGAGATTTACCTTACAAACGTAAATGTGTCCTAACAAAGGGCAAGTTCCATTCCTCAGAGCCTCCTTGGCTGTCCCAGTTTATCAAAAGGAATCAGCCTCAAATAATCCTGATGCCAAAGAGACATATCTTGGGGTGGCCAACCTCAGGTCCCCACAGCGGCCACTGGAAGTGCTTCCTCCACCCACCACCATGTGCTCGCCCCGTAGGGAAGGCCCTCAAATGAGGAGCCTAGGCTGACCAGCCAGGTCCCTCTTTACTAGAAACTGCTTGAAAATGTTCCAAATCCGTCATGCTGCGCGTCCCTTCCAGCCATTCGGTCTCACAATATATGCTAAACCAATTCCTAACGAAGTGTGTTAGGTGCAAAGGGTTTCAATTTATATGTAAAATGCTGTTAAGCTCAACCTTTTTAAAGGCCCACAATGAAACCCAGAAAGCACGTTAAAATGAATTGCCTGATAACCTTTCTGTTTTCATTTTTTTTCTGCTTTCTCTTTCTTTTTCTCACATTTTCTCCTTCCTGTGGAGATATTTTTTAATGTTTCACAATAAAAGCACATTTTTAGTGCAGAAAAGAAATTCGTCATGTCGATGGTGGTAAATTACTTTACTGGTAAATTTAATCGACTAGGTCATTGTGCGAAATTTGTGATTATATGCCACAGACTAAATGGCTAATTTACCCGTGCCACGTAGATAGTGATAAGGTTCAAGCAAAAGCAAGAGAACAAAGAACTTTCTTCAATCCATTTGGCCGTCTTTTCCTTTTCCCCCATCATAAATCTTTGCACAGTCTTTTTTTTTGTAGAGTAAATTCCTAGAAGGGGAATTGTTGAGTAATTGGTTATGTGCATTTTGAATATTAATACCCATTGCCAGACTGACATCCAGAAAGGTTGCACAAATTTGTCCTCTATCTAATATGAGTTAATGTTAATTATCTTATTGTTTTCCAATCTCTTAGGTAAAAATTATCTCATAGTGTTCTTATTTTTTGAGGAAGATTAGCCCTGAGCTAACATCTGCCTCCAATCTTACCTCTTTTTGCTGAGGAAGACTGGCCCTGAGCTAACATACATGCCCATCTTCCTCTACTTTGTATGTGGGACGCCTGCCACAGCATGGCTTGTGTAGGTCTGCGACCGGGACCCAAACTGGTGAACCCTGGGCTGCCAAATCGGAATATGTGAACTTAATGGCTGCACCACCAGGCTGCCCCTCATGGTGTTTTAAATTAGCACGTCTTTGATTACAGATAAGGTTGAAGATCCTGTGTTTCTTTGTCATTTCTATTTCTTCTCTTGTGAATTTCCTGCAATTTTTTACTTTTGGGGTTTTCATCTTTTTTTGTGTTGATTTGCAAGAATCTTGTACATGTCACAGATATGCTGTGGAGTTATCCTTCCCCACCCTCGCTGTGGATTCACAGTAGACAGAGTGTAACTTCCCACCCTTTGACTTAGGACTTGGCCGTGGCTTCTTGTGCCCAGTGTAATCCAAGAGGTGTGATAGAGCTGGAGGCTTTAACTGTGCCTGCACAGGTGGGATTTCCCTTCTGGACCCCTGAGATGTGCCATAGGAAGCACACGCCCTGGGAGCACTGGCTCCAGAATGGGAGCACAGGACGCCTGAAGCAGAGCAACCCCAGCTGCTCAGTGGACCTGTGCATGAGGACACTACCTGTTTGTCGTTGTAAGCCACTGAGAATTTGTTATGCAGCATTACAGAAGCAATCAATGAGGAATACAGTGCTGTGAGGACTTTCGCTAACTATCAGTGTGGTGTTATCAGGTAATTGAAAGAAGGAGAGAAATTTTAAAATAAAAAATAAAATAACGTGTTGAAAATGTACTGCTCTTTTTCATGAAAAGAGGTATTGTAGGGACACTTTGCCCATAAATAGTTTCTGGGGTCGGCCGGAGAAGTAGTAGCTTCTAGCAAACCAGCTAATGTAGGAGAGTGCGCTGAAAAGCAAAGGCAGAACAATCAATATTTCTTCAAGAAATATCTAACAGTCATCACATTAGTCAGAGCTCTCCAGATGTGTGTGCGTGTCTGTGTCTGTGTGTCTAGTTTCTGGGGAGTAATTGGCTCGTGTGACCGTGGAGGCTGGCAAATCCAAAGTCTTCAGGGGGGGCTAGCAGGCTGGAGACCCGGGAGAGCCGATGCTGCAGTTCCAGTTCAAAGGCCGTCTGCTAGAGAATTCTTGCTTCTTCAGGGAAATTGAGTCTTTTGGTCTATTCAAACCTTCAGCTGATTGGATGAATGCAAACACGTGATGGAGGGTGATCTGCTTTACTCAATGTCCACTAACTTAAATGTTAACCTCTCCCAAAAACACCCACCCAGAAACCCTCAGAATAATATTTGACCAAGTATCTGGGCATCCTGTGGCTCAGTCAAGTTGACATATAAAATGAGCCATCACAGTCACTTTGGGACTAATAGTGACCATAAGGCTAAACATGGTATTTGAGGTCAACATGAATGCAGTGCAACCAGGATATGTAGCATGACAAGCCTGATGTAAAGGCATTGAAGTCACTGACATGACGGAGACTGGGTCAACTGGAGTCCAATCTGGAGACTATGCCCACACCAGTTATTTTAAGAGAGATTGTAAGAAAAAGAAAGGCAAAAAGGTTACTTTAAAATCCCATGGAGAAAGCACATGCAGAAACAGTTCCCACCTCTGGCAAAGGCATTGAAGTAATTTAAACTTAGAAGCTTGAAACAGATGCCCACGTCACGGAAACTCTGATCCAGAGGCCACGGGGCAGGGATGCAGGCCCCGGAGGGGGACTCCAGTCAACTATTGTTACTGCCCCCCATAGGGCAGGATGGGACTGGTCCTGTGAGTGTTGGAAAAACTGAGCCCTGGAGTCAGGAGCTGCTGCTGGAACGAACTGCCCCTTCCAGGATGAAGAAGTGTCGCTAGGTGACACTCAGAGGTATAGCAACAAACAGGAAGGAGCAAGTCCTTCCTTCCTCCTCGAGAAGCAAGTCTCTCTCTAGCGTCTTCTCTTGGCAGAGCGTAAAAGGTCGGTAGCTGGCCAGAGAGAAATGTGTTTTGCGGAGCACAGCTCAGTCCCAGCTGAGTAGAGAAGGGTGGATTTGTAGCTCGGAGACATTAGCTTAGTAAAGGGCACAGAGTCCCTTAGAGCTGTCATCTCCAAAGTGGGGTATATGTCCCCAGAGGGCACACAAGACAGTCACTAGGAATAGGAGAGAAACCTATCCATGTTTTTATCTAAAACATAGAAGGAAAGAAAGAAAGTTTTATTAATATTTAAAATACAGATGGATAGTAAAAGCTCTCTTTGGGAACATTAAGATGCAGGGAAATGAAAATAAAGAATGCAGCCAGGAGAAAAAAAGAGTCTAAACGGGGGGCTGGTCCCATGGCGTAGTGGTAAAGTTTGGCACATTGCACTTTGGTAGCCCAGGTTCACAAGTTTGGATCCTGGGCGTGGACCTACATGACTCATCTGCCATGCTGTGGCAGCAACCCACCTACAGAATAGAGGAGGACTGGCACAGATGCTAGCTCGGTGACAATCTTCCTCAAGTAACAAAAGAGGAAGATTGGCAATAGATGTTAGCTCAGGGTTAGTCTTCCTCAGGAAAAAAAAAAATCTAAACAAAACAGTAGGAGGGAAACTGGTCTCACTAAAATGCGATACTTACATGTGCTGTGGCAAGGAAAAGGAACTAATAGTAGCAGTTCAGAACTTTTTGTACAGGTAGGACATGTTTGTACTAGCGGACATGAAAGAAATTCAATCAGAGCCTTTGAATTATGTTTTGGATTTGAGAATCATAAAGCCTGCCCAGCTCAGATTTGCTAGTTTTTTCTCTAACCTGGTGTAGTGTCTGTAAGAGTAGCAGTTACTTAAAAATTAAAGGGTATCAGAGAGAATGACTGGCTGCTAAGGATGGAAAGAAGTCTTCCCTAAGAAAGACACCTTTGCGTTGCTAGTCTTGATCAGGGCCAGAGTCCTAGAGATGATCATCAGTAGATGAGCTTGAAGGAGCAGAGGCCAGATCATAAAAGGTCTCACATGGCTTGTGGGAAGAAAATAAAAAGGCCCATATACACTGCTTGTATCCCCTCCTCCTTGAGAGCTCTGTCAGGTGCTAACACCACGTTCAACCACTGTCTCTTGTGTGTGTCTATAGAATTAAGCCTTGATTTTACCTCTAAACACAAGTGCATGGACAAGAACATTGACATTGTAAGTCCATTAGTGGTTGTCAAGAGCAAATAAGAGACCCCTTTAGATTCTGTCTTTTAGAGTTTAGACATAATCCCAGCTGACAACACTTTATTGAGCACAACCAGCCAAACGTCCAGACGAGAAGGCACAGTGCAGGAGAACAGCACTCCAGGCAGAGGGAAAGTTGGAGCAAGGACACAGAAGGAAGGGTGAAGAAGACGTTCAATATGGAAAACACAGGAGCCTGGCGGGCTCAGGGGAGCAGGGGTCGTGAGGGGGGCATCTGTCCAAGAGGGCCTAACCCACAGGACTGAAATGCTAGGGAGTTTATGCCGCAACGCAGCAAGGAATCATTGAAGGATTTTAAGTAGGGAGGTGACGGGGGACATTTTTGTTTGTGAACAGTCACTCTGTCCAGTATGGGTTGGAGAAATAAGAGAACTAATTTGAGGAAACCAGTGAAATTGCAAAGGCTAAATAGAATTATGGAGCCTTTCCCAAAGTGCCATGTCTCTGTATGAATCTCCCTGGTCTATGCGAACAGCATAAGCAGAGTATTTGTTTGCCTGTTTTTTAAGTTTTTAATTAGGCAGTTTTGTTTCAAGGAGCACTCTCTTGAACAGAAACTCCACATTACGCGGGCTTATGAAAAAGGCATTGTAGGGGTCCGTGAGCAGTTAGGCTGCTTGATTCAGTGCTGACAACAGATCTGTCCCCTGCTCTGTTTCCTCCAGGTTAGCTCCATTCTCGGGCTCCCAGCTGCTCCCAGATTTCCCCTCCTCGTTGAAAATACCTGGGCAGCTGCGAGCCAAAAGTCTTTTGCCAGCAAATCCAGCAGAATAGAGGGCTTCTGTCCCCCAGAAGCCTGGCGGGCACCATCTAGACTCTCACTGGCTGGCTGCAGGGCCGACTCATCCTTTAGGCACAGGGCAGCCCAGTGCCTACAGCCCACAGCACTTTTAGGCACCCATGGAAATGTTTTCATTTCTCTTCAAATCAGATGAAAATAAAGTAAACTTCTAGTTCAAAAAATGTTTCATAGATAATATTAATATATTCATTTTTATACCAACACAGACATAAAATATAGTATTTAATATTTTTTATGAAAGAAGGAGATTTACCACCCAAGAGGAGCAGTCTGCTAGCTGCAAGACATGACGATAGTCAGGAGACAAGGTGGTAGGAGAGAAAGGACTTTATTACAGCTTGCTAGCAAGGGGGAAGACGGCTGACTGATGTCCCAAAGAACCATCTCACTGAACAAAGACTATAGGCCAGTTATATATGGGGCTATTCTCCAGGTATGGGGGTGGGGGGTCTCTGGGTGGGGCAGACATCTGGTCCCAGCTCCTGATAGTCCTTTGTTTTACTGCATCAGAGAAAGGAGCAATGCCCTATACCCTGATCTTTCAGTTGTCAGTGATGGTGGCCATCAGCATAGACTCTCTGCCCAGAGGGTCATCACATTCCTAGAGAACTCAAAAGAACAAAGTTATCATCTTAAAGCAGCTGGGAGGGGCCACAAAATCTACAGAGAATGTCTGGGCTAGTTAATCAAAGGTCATTTAAAGTTACAATATGGTTCCTTTTCTACAATATGGCTTCCCTATGTCAACCTTGTGTTGGGCTGGTATCAGGAGTATACAAAGGAAAAAGTACCCATGGCCCAAAAAAGTCATGAAGTGGTCCTGGCGAACTGTCTTTGTGCTCATCTCTGAACCAGCCACTAAGGTCAGAATGGTAGGATATGATGACTAGGGGAAACCGATAAAGGCTCCCTCTGGGGCTTTAGTTCAATTCTATTTCAACCACCTGACTAGAAAACCTTACTTGGGTAAGGTTTCAGGGTAATGTTTCCAGAAAGGGGAAGATGGTGCTGGACAGTAAATAACAGATGCCCAGCATAGCAGGGTGATGGATTTTGCCTCCTGCTGACACAATAATTTGTATAATTCTTTGCTACTGACTCTGAAAGCCCCAAGCAATGTCTGAGATACTTTCGGTTATAAACATTGATTATTTCATAGTTCTCTTGGCAAATCTAAGTTTTTAGTGTCAGGTCTTTGAGAAAAGAAATTTCCCAGGCACAGTTTCAGTGATATCTGATTTCACGCCTGTTAGATATGAAAGAAATGCCTTTCTGGTTTATCATAAAAATAATTTTAATTAAAGAAGATAATGGACCTTGCTATTTTTCATCTGTCTAGTACGTCCCTTTTCCCATTCCATGGGAGTCTAATGGGGCTTTCCATCGCATTGCTCCCCAACACGGAGGTGGATGTATGACTTGTGCAAGGTCAACCTGAATTGTAACTTTTTTTATGAATGATTATTCTTACTCATTTAATGAAAACAAATGGTTCTACAACTGTGATGGGATATCTCAGCCAAACTCAAGCTAGGAGTCAGAGTCTGGCTAGGTCATTGGATCATTGAGACAGGCCTTCATCTGAGATATTGATTTGAATTCTTTCATCGGCATGAGAGGAGAATGCTTTGGCATCAGTCCATTAGTGAGTGACAGTGGAAGGATGGAAAGATAGAAAATACAACTTTTTTTTTTATTCTCTGTGCCTGGCCCCAGGACTAGATCTACAGGACTGCAAGAAGCAGAGAAGGGAGCTCTTTTCTTAAAGGGTTTTTTGAGTACTGCTCTGGGTGCCTGGTGTCAGAGTGAGCTGGGGTAAAGAAAGGATTCTCCCTATCTCTTTGTGGAAAACAGCGTGGCTCCAGTGCCCAGACAACTGAAAGACACACTATGCCATTTGCCAGCCCAAGATTTTTCAGCCAGAGGAGCATCAGAACAAGCACTGCTGTCAAGGGCAGCCTCGTGCTCATGTTACCCCATAGATTAGCCACGGCAATGAGAATGAGAAGACACTCCCTCAAGTTGTTTGTGGGCCACAGGCTGGAGGAACCAGGAAGCTGGGTCAGGAGAACCACAACAGACTTGTTCTTACACAAGGGAGACACAATTGGGGGATGTCTACGAAACACTGCAGATTTGGGAAGAGGGAAGCTAATAACCATCAGTCAGTCAAGGGAGGCATTGAGCCTGTTAAATTTGGGTAATGAATGTTAACGTGATCTCATTTGTACCCTCAGTCTGGTGGAAACAAAGAATGGGGGTGCGTGTGGGGGGGGTGGATAGGGGTTTATTCTTTCATTCTAGAAATATTTCTTGAGTGCCTCCTGTATGCTTGGCACTATTCCAGTGGTATGGGGTGAACAAGATTGACAAGATCCCTTTCCTCAAGGGTTACACCCCTAAGGAGTCCCTATGAAGTAGCAATGACCTGGAACTTCATTTCCTTGACATTCTTGAGCTCTGTAGGTGTTACAGTTCATGTCATCTAAGGATTCTCAATCTCTACGACCCAGCTCCTAAATCAAGGTAATCTTCCAACTCTACAGCCAATTCAGTCAGACTGTAATGCCTGTCCCAAGTTAAATCCAAAGCACAAAGCATTCCTCCAAAGTCAAGAAGTCATTTAGTAACTCTATTAACGTCTTCTATACATAATATTCGGAGGCCAGCTGTCATCATGAAAGGAAAGATGTGGTTATCCAGCTTGGTTAGAGAGATGGAGACTGAATTCTTGACATCAAACCATGAGTGTTTTTCTTTTTCTCAGTTTCTTCAGATGTACCTTTAAAAAATAGAATCATTATGATATTAGATCCAGAAATTATTTGATGCAGTAGAATGCTGATCGCCCATGTGCATAACTGCCCTCAATATTTGTGAATTCTTACACTGTTTTACATTGGATGAAAATATAATCCAGGGTAACTTTCTGCTCATCGGGATTGTTTGTGTCTTATTCCCAGTAAAGCTATTTTCTCGTGCTCCCAAGCAGAGAATTAAAAAACAGAAATAGCAAAGCACGCATTTGAACAAATTGAACTCATATGGTGAACTCAGATACACATTCTTTTAAGGAACTGTGAAGTAATCAAAAGTTTCTTCAAAATGACATTTTTAGGGAATCAATTTGAAAGAAGCCAAACCTGTTTATATTCTAAAACTACTCATCCATTGGAATGATGAAAATTTTCTGGAGATGGATGGTAGTAATGGTTGCACAACAATGTGAACGTACTTATGCCACTGAGCTGTACACATGAAACTGGCTAAAATGGTAAATTTTACATGTATTTTATTATAATAAAAATATTTTTAAAAAACAGTTCATCCTGAATAAAACCGAATTTGAAAATGTTCTCCAAATTGAACTGAACCTTTCATCATATGTTATTTGGTTTGAGCCTTGAGTGACTACCATGGCCAGTGTTTCTTAAGTTCCTGCCAAAATCTTTCTGAGTATATTTGGCTTGGTTTTGAAGGATAACATTTACTGGATACATAAAATATAACTCATGTCCTTACAGATTCATTAAAATAAATAAACAAACATGCTGTCCAAATTAAGGCTAATTTTGAATTAAAAGTCATATCTCAAGCTCCAAGAAAATGCCTATTGCCTTTCTAGCATATGTCTTCAATACTTGTATCTGCCAATCCTTCCTCCAGAGATGCCATATGACTGCTTTTAATTGAAACGTGTTGGAATGCTTTATCTGATGTCTAAAGCTTATGAAAAATGTTTGTATGGAAAACTGCTCAATGGTTCAATGTCCAGCTTCAGGCCAAGGTATGTACGTGGCTCAAATGATGTTGGGTTCTGGTCCGTTGGGATCAACGCACAATACAGAGTTGATGATCGTATGATCCAGGAGATTCTTGTCAACTATCTCAAGTAAGACTCTTCAGCCAAGTGGATGTATGTTTTTAACGTAAAACTGACCGAGGTTTATATCTGTCACAGATTCAGGATGTTGTCTTCCAAGATTTTTTCATTACCAGGAGATAAGATATTCTGCAGGAAGTCTAGGTAGACATTATTGAAATTTTTGATCTTGTTTGTATTTGGACAATTTTCTGTTATGAATAATTTAATATAACTCCAGCTGGTTGTAGGTGTTTTTATTAATTTAAATGTGTGCTTAATTCTCATCATTCATAAAGTGATTACTATCCAATGAAATACAAAAGGCTTGTTGCAAAAGTAATATTTCAATTCCTGGTCAGTGATGTTTATGTTAAGGATTTTTTTCCCCAAAGAAAAATCCTAAATTCTTCTCCAGTGTATCTTACGGCATATATATAATTAGTGGCATACTATGCAGAATACTATCATTGATGATGATTCTAGTTAACATTTAAATCAAAAAAAAATTCAATCAGTTACTAACTAACCATCTGTGATCAAATGAATTAATTCTTTAGAATATCATGTTTGGCTTTTTGTTTTGAAATACAGTGGCTGCATTTTATACTTTGAATAAGTTATTGTCCTTTATTTCCTCTTAATAATACTCGTAGCTTCCAGAACTTATTGGCATCAGGCATTTTATAAGCACTTCATATTAATTAACTTATTTTATCCTCATTTAACTATGGGATATGTATTATTATTATTATGCCTATTTAATAAGTAAGGAAATTGAGGCTCAGAACTTGCCATGTTCACGCAACTAATAATTGAAAGAGTCAGGATTTGAACCCGGCAGTCTGTCTTCGAAAGCATTGCTCTTAATTGCTAGACCCTAATACAGGCACACCCTGATAAATTTCCTGTCTGTATCTAGCTTCCTCTCTTGGCTTTGCCTCTTTGTACCCTATGCCCATGTGTTATACAATGCTGGGCTGTTTTGTTTTGTTTTGCTTTTGGCCTTTACAATACTTATTTTAGTCAGTAAAACTTATGTGACAGAGGGCAGAAGAATGTCCCTGATTCAGTGGCCTTGCTCTGAGTTGCTGGGTCATGGTCTCCTTGTCAGTTGGGCCTAGCAGTCAATAAGGATTGCTAACGTGAGTTTCTCATATGGAAATCAGCTTTTGCAGAAATGCAATAGGATAAAAGATACCACAAATATATTTTAAAGTATTCCCTATGGGATTACTGATATTCCATGTAAAGATAATCTAGGCAAGCACTGTAATAAGGAAAATAAAAGCTGAGGTCCAGCATCATTCACAGTTTGTCTGTGGTGAGACAGAGAGTTGGCAAGAAAGCTGAGAGCAGAGGCTCCCTCTCCTGACTCCCAATTTAGTGCTCTTTCTGGTCTGTCCTCAAGAATTCATAGTCCAACAGTGGGTACGGAGAAGTAAAAAGACAGCTATAAAACTGGGAATGTGTTAGAGGTGAGCACAGAATGGAAAATGGAACTCAAACGGAGAGACTAGAAAGTGTTTCCCAAAGCGGATGATCCAAAACTTTAGAGTCGACAAGGTAGAGGCAAGAAAGAACGCTCCAACCAGTGAGAGCAGCATCTTCACAAATCCCAGATCTGTGAGAGCCAAGGGCCTGTTCAGACACTGCCACTCAGCCTGATGTCTGGGTGAGCTGGGGTGTGGGAAAGAGGAGGCTGGACACAGATAGGAGAAAAAACTAAGTGCCTATTATGCCATACTAAAGAATTCAAATTTGAGCAAACTTTTTGAGATGACACTGGAGGATTTTATACAAAGAAGTGCTGTGATTCGATTTGCATTTTAGAAAGACTGCTCTGCCAGAGAATGTACTGGACTCAAGAGCAGGGAGAGAGGGTTCTAAAGACTAAAGGCAGAGTGCAAAGATAAAGAGGAAACTGGCAATGCAGTGGAGAGAAAAAAGCAACTTCCAGAGACTGTAAGGAAAGAGTATTATGAAAACACATGCATAGGTGTCTATTCCATGACACCTAGTCAAAAATGCTGAACAAGGAGCACACTAAGGAGGGACATCCAAGTGGAGACCTCTAGTTGGTGTATGGTTCTGAGCCTCTGGTGCTCAGGAGAACAGTCAAAAGAGAGAGAGAATTGCGGTGATGGTCAATCATCCATTCAATAAACATCTAGTGAGCATTTACAAGGTGCCAGGTATTGTGATGGGCTCTGGAATTCAGAAGTGAATCAAATCAGAGCTCATCCTTGTCTCCCAGGAGGCAAGGCACGTGTGAAGAGTTAATGGAAGGAAAGAATCATAGGTTCTACTATGTAGTTGTGTCCAGAGTACAGTGGGGTAGTTGGTTCTCTCCGGAAAAAGCTAATTTGATGGAGTACCCTGCAGTTATATTCTCAGCGTCCTTGAAAAAAAATGATGTGGATAAACAGTAAAGTGATAAATTGCTCAGAAGTTTCCTTTTGGCATTTGGTCCTAATGAATAAGGTGCTCATTGGTCAGTTTATCTAAACCATTATTTTATGAATAATAGTGGTAGCTAACGTTTATTGACTGTCTCCTACTTGTCAGACAATCTTCTTAACATGTCGACTACTCCAGGAAGTTGTACTATTATAATCTCTATTTTACACATGAGCGAATCAAAGCACAGAAAGAATAGGCAATTTACCCAGGGTCACTTGGTAGAAAATGGCTGATTTAGAATTAAGGCATGCAGATTAACTACAGATCCTGTATCTCCTTATAGGAAAAATCAGAATAAGCCGCAATAGAAAAGACAATAAAATGCCCTGCCATCATCAGTTGTGTATTAATGTTGACTTTTGTTATTTTCCTCTTCTTAAAAATTATTATGAGTTGTTTATTTTCAGAAGATCATGATTGTTTTGGCTGAATAAGCACATCAGACCTCCTCCTTTCACGCACGTGAACTTGCCAGAATCAGGTAAGGTCCTTATGCTCCTCAGGTCTGCGTGGAGATCTTCCAGGATCTCTCTAACAAGAAAGACCTTCTACAAAGACACTTAGTTCTTTTATAAAGAGTTGGTTAGTAAAATATATTTACTGGATAATTATCTTGGCCAAGAGTAGTATTGTAACAAAGAAAGTTACAATCCATTCAAGGAAAATCATTGAGCACTTACCCCTGTGTTAGGCTCTAGAGATAAAAACATAAATAAGACATGATTTCTGCCAACATGTTAGAAAGAAATAATGATTAAAGCATTCATTTCTGTTTCCCAATAGAGAAAACCCACCCACAGAACATACAGAGGGCATAATTCTTAGTGGGTGAAATTGGAAAAAAATCAGATACATGCATTATATGTCATGCACTGCATAACAATGTTTTGGTCAATGACAGACCATATATTTGACAGTGGTGCCATGAGGTTAGTAGCATAGAACCTAGGAGTGTAGTAGGCTGTACCACCTAGGTTTGTGTAAGTACACTCTATGATGTTCACACAATGACAAAATCTCCAGACACATTTCTCAGAATGTATACCCCTCGTTAAGCAAAGCATGCCTGTACTATGCTTGGTTAATACATTAAGATACGATAACCACTTAGTTTGGTTTCCAAAGTGAGGGCCGTTATTAGACCCCTGGAGGTGTCCTTGTTCTTTCCTCATTGATTTTCAGGGTAGTCCAGAAAGCTTTACTTTATAGCTTCACTCTTTTGTTGATCAAACAACCATTATGCCCCAGATCTACACATTTGGGTGTATTTAATTGATTGAGAATCACTGACATCTTTTTGTGTGCAGAGAAGTAAATTACCCTCTTGATTTCTTTGATTATGTTTGCTTTTGTTGGTTTTTAGCCTTCCAAAACACTTAAAGACTAACCAAGAATGTGACCACCCCTGTCGTTGCCACAAGCTTAGTCAAGCAGAGGCCTCTTTCACTGGCCCATTTATCTTTTCTTTTTTAAAAAATCAATTCTGGAGGCATTTCCTTTTAGTATCTTTATTTTCTCTTATCTCTCCAACTCTAACTCTTCTATTAATTGTGGCTTTTGTTCCAGAGAAAAGACAAAGATCCTTAGCAACAAGCTCAGTCTCAGCACATGTGGTGATAAAAGCAATGTGGCCTCAGATCGCTCACAGGCGCTCTGAGGAAAGAGCAGTAGAGCGGGAAGAAGGCCCAGCAGTGAGATGTGAGCCTGTGTTTATTTACCTCCCTGCAACGCTGTGAGGACAGATACGGTAATGAATTAGATTGTCCCTAATCTCCTGACTTTAACGTCCTCGAAAGAAAGGCAGAGGAAGAGCAAACTATGTGAACGAATATGAAACACATCACACAGGAACAAACAAACAAAAATAACTAAATTTTCTTCTAGAAGTTTCATTCTCTCAGTCTGGAACCCAGTACGCTGGCTGCAGCAATTACAATCGTAAAGTGAAATTAATATTCAATTAATTAAACTGTGCTGTGTTCTGGGCCTGCTTAATAATGTTTTCTTTGGAAGTTATGTTTGAACCTTAAAACATTTGATCAATTGTTTTTGGTCATGATTATGAGGCAGAGTTAATTTTTTCAATATAAATTATTTTGGGTCCCGATTTAAAAAGTACAGTTAAGGAAGCCACCTCATCGGCCTACCGCAAGAAACGACAATTTCAATGTGACTGCCAGTTAGACTTTTCAGGTTTGATAGAAATTACCAGCAAGCTGTATTTGAGGACACAGAAAGAGGACGCTGTCCTGAACATTAAGCTACATCCTTCGAAACCGGTCTTCCTGCCTCCAGCCTCTCCTGCAGATTCTGCCTGAATCTTACAATTGGACTAACCTTCCTAAATAGCAATAGAACCATGTTACACTTGGGCTCAAAACCTTCAGTAGCTTTGTATTGTCTACAAAAAGGTAGGGCAGTTGATCACAGCAGTGGTCTCTAAGATGTTTTTACAATTAGCTACGCATAAACAGTAAAACAAAAATTGACATGCAAATATGCAATTCCTCCATATAAAATTATATGTGTATTACTATAATTATCCAATATCTTAAAGTATAATTATTTCTTAGCACACAGCTTATTGCTAAGCCTTGCGATGTAAACTCACGTCTGGAATGGCCTCCTTGATCATTTGACCGACTTTATTAGACTACTTCCTCCTTTCCTATCTGGTTAGATGATCATTTGCTTTTTATCTCCTAATGCAGTTGTCGAAGAAGGGCAGGAGAAAGTCAGCTTTGTCATTTCCTTTTGTCTGCCTGTGCCTGCATTTTAATATTTTCTATTTACAGTTCCTTTGCATGAATGTTTTCATGGATTTTCCATTTATAATTTCCATAATAATCCAGCAGCTCAAATAAGTAGGCGTACAATGTACAGTATGCAAAGACTTTAAGGTCTGGGCCCTGACAAGATAGCCCATCTTTACTTTCGTTTCTGGAAATACGGAAATCTGATATTCAGAGAAATCCTTCCTAGTAGGACACATCTAACAATATTGTATAAAATATTTTTCAAAAAGGATTACTTCACACCTGTCAGAATGGCTATAATCAAAAAGACAACAAATAAGTGTTGGTGAGGACATGGAGAAAAGGAACCCTTGTGCACTGCTGGTGGGAATGCAAATTGGTGCAGCCATTATGGAAAAGAGTATGGAGGTTCCTCAAAAAATTAAAAAGAGAACTACCACACGATCCTGCAATTCTACTTATGGGTATATATGCAAAGAAAAGAAAACACTAATTCAAAAAGGTATATGCACCCCTATAGTCATTGCAGCATTGTTTACAATAGCCAAGATATGGAAGCAACCGAAGTGTCCATCAAGAGATGAGTAGATAAAGAAGATGCGGTATACATATATATATATATATTGTGTATATATATATATATATATATATATATATATATATATATATACAGTGGAATATTAGCCATAAAAAAGAATGAAATTTTTCCGTTTGCAACAACATGGATGAAACTAGAGTGTATTTTGTTAAGTGAAATAAGTCAGACGGAAAAATACAAATACCATATGATTTCACTTATAGTGGAAACTGAAAAACAAAACAGAAATAGGCTCACAGATACAGAGAACAAACTGGTGGTTGCTAGAGGGAAAGAGGTGGGGGCGGGGTATGAATAACATAGATGAAGAAGATTAAGAAGTACGAATTTCCAGTCATAAAAAAATAAGTCACAGGGCTGTGATGTACAGCATAGAAAACATAGTCAATAATATTGTAATGACTTTGTATGGGGACAGATGGTAGCTAGACATATCGTGGTGATCATTTTGTAATGTATAAAAGTATTGAATCACTATGTTGTTGTCTGGCCACGTGCCCAGTTGGGTGAGCAGTGGGGGATAGGTTGTGGAGAGACCAAAGAAAAGACCCAGAGATGGCGAACGAGACATATGGGGTTAATTGCAAGTTACTTACAGGGAATCTCCAGTGGCGGCTGGCTGGACGGAAGTGGGTACCCGTAACCATGGGTGGGGGTTTCCTCGGTCTCCTGGCTGGCTCACCAATTGTCTGGCTGCACCCCTAGTTGGGTGAGCAGTGAGGATAGGTTGTGGGGAGTCCAAAGAAAAGACCCAGAGATGGCGAACAAGATATATGGGTTTATTGCAAGTTACTTACAGGGAATGTCCAGTGGCGGCCAGCTGGACAGAAGCGTGTACCTGCAACCGTGGGTGGGGAGAGGGTTGCTTATACAGGCAGGGAGCACAAAGACTATATGCTTACCAAGGGGGCTGTCCCTGTTACAGCCAGCATTCCTAGGAACAGTAGTTCACGTGGAGGGGCTCTGTGTTCCTTTAAGATGTGATGTTCTTTGAGTGAGATAAGATAAGATCCAGGCTAGCTAGGCCCTGGATGGTTACAAATCCCAGCAGCTGGAGGTCCTGCCCGGAAGAGGATCAGAAGGACACATGGCTATTAAAAGGGATGCAGGCTAGTGCCCCTAGAGATGTACATGTGAAATTAATATAATATTGTATGGCAATTATACTTCACTGAAAAAAATAAAAGAAGGAAAGTTTAAAAAAAGGATTACTGATTAATGCTGGCAGAGGAGTTAAGGAATCTTCAGAGGCCAAAAACAAGAAGAAAGGGGAAAGTGAGCACTGGGTTTAGTGGACTGCCCATGTGGTAAAGAGACAAAGCTGGGCCCTGACTAAGGTAGAAGTTTAGACTTAAGACCTTGGCATAAAGTCGGGACATCCAAAGGACAATATCCTTATTAGGTGAAATAAGAAAAAATTAACCATCCTCATAGAGAGAAATATCTACCATATTCTGTGAAGATTGAAAACAAAGAAAGTTTTAATAATTCCTACTCTCAAGCCCACACTCACACTATCTTGTACCCCCCTCCGCAAAACACAGATCAAAAATTTAACTTAAAGTAATTCCAGGTTGTTGTGCTATCTGGAGGAAAGCAAATTGAACTTCGTTGTCAAAGAAATCTCATAGATAAAATTCCAAAGAAAATCAGAGCACAATAAAAAATTAGTAATACACATGAAAACAAGATACCATGAGTGAGAGTCAACAGAAACAACAAAATACTCTATTCACATCTTAAAAACTACAGATATTAGAACTGATAACAAAGGAGAATTTGAAACGTGTGTCTAAAGATATAGAATAATTCTTGAAGTATGATGAAACTACAAATGGTTATCAAAACTGATTAAGCAATTTATAAAAAGTACCAAAATGAATTCAAAAAATGAAAAATATAGTATTGACATTAGAAACTCAATGTTTTGGCTGCATAGCAGATTGGAAATGGCTGAAAAGCTAATTAATAAACGAAGATAGTAGAGCTAAAGAAATTACAAAAATGTAAGTTAGAGACACAAGGATATGAAAGAAAAAGGTCAGGAACGTAGAAGATAGAGGGAGGAAACCCTACACAGATTTAATGGAAGTTCCACATAAAGTAAATATAGAGAATAGGAGAGAGAATTTAAAGAGATAATGGCCGAAAATTTTGCAGATACGATAAAAGATGTTAATCCTTGGGATTCAGAAGACCAATGAATCCAATGAAAAATAGACATAAAATTCACTCCTTTATCACACTGTAGTGAAATTTCAAAATACCAAAGGCAAGATCTTAAAAGTAGCCAGATAACCTTAAAATACAGATCAGCTGAGTTCTCAACGGCAATAATGGAAGCCAGTTGATAGTGGAATTAGATTTAAGTGTTCTCAACCGAGTTAGTACTCCATCCTTATGGAGCATTTGAAATACGGGGGATTGTTTTCATTGCCACGACTGAAGTGTGACTGGCAAGTTACTTAACTTCCCTGTGCCTAAGTTTTCTTATTGTTATAGGAATGATAATATATATCTCATAAGATTGTTGTGAAGATTCCATGAGTTAAATACATAGAAAGCATTCATAACAGTGCTTGGCATATAGTAAGTGCAATGGAAGTGTAACTATATCCCCAATGTTGGGAGCCAATGCCCTATAACGCAAAAGGGATTTAAGACAATGAAGGAGGGCCGGCCCAGTGGCACAGCGGTTAAGTGTACCCGTTCTACTTCTCTGCGGCCCGGGGTTCACTGATTCGGATCCCGGGTGCAGACATGGCACCGATTGTCAAGCCATGCTGTGGTAGGCGTCCCATTTTTGAAGTAGGGGAAGATGAGCACAAATGTTAGCTCAGGCTTCCTCAGCAAAAAAAAGAGGAGGACTGGCAGTAGTTAGCTCAGGGCTAATCTTCCTCAAAAAAAAAAAAAAAAAAAGACAATGAAGGATTGTCTCATCCAAATTTCTAAGAAAGTCCCTCATTGAAAAACACTGAAAACCTATCCAACTTCTTACACTGTTCCCACTATTTTCTCTATCTCCCCTCAACACACCCTATCCTCTGTCCCTCTCTGAACTCGCTTTTTCATATGACAAATAGTTACAGAAAGCAATATTAGGTGCCAGGAGCTATTCTTTGCATTGTCTTATGATTAGAGAGTGCCTGAGGGCATATATGGCAGACTGGCTAGTCTCTGGCAGTCTCATTTCCTCTTCCAGTTCATATGGGGATGACATTTCTCAGCCTCCCTTGCAATTGCAGTTGGTCACACAACTGGATTCTGGCTGGTGAAAAAGTAGACCACCTCCAGGCCTGAGCTTGAAACATCCATGTCATCCTCTTCTCCCTTGCTGTCTTTGCTTACGAGCCTGCAGCATGCGGAGTACGCAGGGGTGGATCGCAGGGAGACCAGGAGCTCTGAATCAGCACATCCAAAACACCTAGTCAGACTTTGACATAGCAAGAAATAAATCATTGTTGTGTTAAGCTATTGGAAATTTTGTCTTGACCAATGTAACGTGATTCTTTCCTTTTTAACTCTATAAACCTAGAAGAGAGCACAACGCCTAGTATGCAAAAGGTCTGTGTAAGTCTTTGCTAAGACAGGGAAGGAAGGAAAAAATCTTCAAACTAACTTAGCTCTTCCTTATTTTATCTGAAGCAATTATTCTACTCTATCTACAACTCTTTCAATTTTAATAGTCATGCTCTTTTTTTTTTCTTTTTTTTTTTTTTTGGTAAAGAAGACTCCCTTCTCTGTCTCTTAATTATTTTCTTTTACTTACTTACACTCTGTAAGCAAACACAAGACCACTTTAGTGGTAATGTTGGCCTTTCGGGTACTGTTCATCACGGATTGTAGTAAGATCATCTATATTTCAAGGGAAAACTCAAAAGTGTTCCTCAAACGTTTCCTTTTCCAGAAAGGAAACCATCCTAAATGTTTCCCCATCGGAGGCGGAATAAAGCTACACAGCAGGGCAGGATGGAGAGTCTGGAGGAGGCAAGAGATCTTGGACTAGTACTGGAGATCCTGCAGAGGAGATGAGCCCAGCAGCAGAACAGGGAGGAGGCCAGGAGGAGCGGTAGGAGAGTGGCTTCCCTTTTCGCTTTGCCTTCACCCGTCTCTTGCCATAGACCCTTCACTAAAGTAGTGCTGGGAGGATAGGCATGAAGAATCTGGGCGAGTGGAAGGGCAGGAGGCAGGATGGAGGGAGAGGAGGAAGAGAGGGCTCAAGATGAGCAGCTGGGAGGAAATGAGAAGCTCTGTCCCCAGCACTCTGTGGCGAGTTTTCCTGTAGAAGCACCAGTTGTAAATTAAGCTTAAATGCTTTGTAGACTGCCATACGTGTCTTAATGCTAATGCACGTGATTACATGTTCTTTATTTAATTTTTACAGTTAAAATTACTCTGAAGCTTTTAAGAAAGGGAGACTAAACCACACACTTCAATTTATGTTAAATATGTCTACATTTGAAAACCACACATGTATTTGTTTTATTTCCTGTTACTTTCCTTACATTTCTCCAAGTTTTCTTTGGACATAAGCACTGTTGTAAGTGCGCTGGTGTATCCAGGGAGAGAGTTAGAAGGCTAGTTTCAAACATATGGGAAAACAATGCGTAAAAGTATTTGAAAATGAATTTTTCCAATCACAAACTTTCTTACCAATGGTTGGGAAAGCACAAAAGAAACATTTATAGCTCTCTGGTGGTGCTTTGATTTAAGACAAGAAAATGCTGGTAGTCATTTTTCTCCTCAGTACTTTACTTATGATTTTTACCCCTTTCTATAAAGGAAAACATTTTTATGAGACTATTGCTTTAACTGAAGAAATAACTATTTTTATATATCACACCATTTAAACCAATTTATGTTCTGATTTTTTAAAGTGCCCTCAGTATCAGAGTAATCTTTATAATTTTCTTTTGAACTCTTCACAAAACGCTTTCTTACACAGGTCTTTAAACATTTGATAGAATTATATTTTCATAAATTTTATATAGTCTCTTTCTGAAATGAAAACTTCAGATCAAGTTTATAAGGAGCCCATGCGCTCGCTACCACATTTCAGGATACATAGAGATAGTTTCCGCGTAATTTGTTCTCCCAGGAACCCCATTTTTGGAATCACGAATACACATGACATACTTCAAGACTGACCACTGGGAATGAGGCCTCTTAGAAGCAAGATAATTCAAGAAGGTCGGAAGGAAATGAATTAGAGCAACGACTTTTCACCTCTAGCCCACATGATCAGAGGAGGTTTCGAAACTAAGGAAGGAGTCTTTATGCACATGAAAAGCTAACTGTATTCAGAATAAATAAAATGTATTGCAAACGTATGTATTAATAGTTCTCAGATTTATGTAGATGCTTTTAAAAGTAGCAAAATGTCAAAGTGTTGCTGAACTCACAGTGGCTGTTGCCACTATCTGTTCCCCACCAGTTACTTTCAAGCAGAATGTGCATTAAGAGCACAACCAGAGAAGAGTGGGCCTGGCTGAGAGCAGAGACATCCTGGGAGGTCCAGAAATCTCTATTTTAATAGAAGCAAATAGTCTTCACTGGATGTTCCCCATTTATCAGTGAGAGTTGTCATCCTTTCCTTCCACAGAACAGCATATCTTGGTAATAGCTGCAGAGCTAAGTTCTCAGTCAAGTTACAGATTGTTGGTTTTGTTGGCTGGAGGCTCACCTACCCATGGATAAGCTTCCCTGATGGCGATTGTCTGTATGACTCAGATTATAAATAGCCTTGCTGCAATCTCTGTCGTAGGCACTATCAACCTGCTGGGACATCCAGGTGATTCAGTTTATACTACTGCGCTGTGATGTTTGCTTGAACTGTATTTGAAGACTATTAAAACCCTTGGATATGCAGGCTTTTCTGCAAGGCTAAGTTTGTGTTGTCAACCACTATGGTGGGGCAGGTTTCCTCAGGTCTCTCCTGCTCTGGTGGATGGGTTTATTGCCATCCCTATATCTACTGTCTCAGCCAGTCAAGTGCCATAGAGTGTCATAAAAGTTCAACAATGGACACCAAATGGAAATATTCTCTAAAGGATAATACAGTTCTTCCTCTAGAAAAAGAATGCCCCTTCTTTTCTGGAGAGTTCCGAATTGTTTTTGTTTAATTTGCCCTCTGCTTTAATTGAACTAAACATTCATCTTGAGTATGTTGAGCTGCTATAGGGTTTTTTTCCAGACAAAATAGTAATGAACCAGATTGTTTTACATTTTCAACTATCCATATCAGTAGTCTGCAAACTAGGGCAAACAAAGACTTTTCACTGGGGACGTAAACGCGGAAAGTTTTAAGGGAATCAATTTCCTCATTCTCAACTTTCATATCTACTTTTCCTTAAAACTGATCTGCCTCAAGGAGTTATGTCAAGTTTCCTCTCCCACCTTCCCTATCACTGTATAGAAGTGAGGTGAATAGTTCACCCGTCCTGAATTTTCTTATTTACTTTATGCCAGGATGTAAAAATCCCCAAGAGCGCCAAGTATAGGAAAAACTCAAAATATCTCTGTCAGTGAAGCCTCGTTTAAGCAAAGCACCATAAGTGCACAGCAGGACTTTATATATTTCCCCATTTTATACATATTTCTGTGCATGCTGTCAGAAATGGGGTGTTTTTGCCCACTTTGGAATGTTCTGAATTTAGATATATTGTAGAGTAGGAGTAGTAAGAGTGATGACTATTTTAGTTTAATGATCATTTCTTTTCTCTCCCCTAATTACAGGCAATAAAAATAGATTTCATCTGAGGGAGAGTGCAGTGTGGGCAAAGAGAGCATCGGTAATGCCTACTTAAGGTGACATCACCTTATTTCATCCAGTCAGAAAATTCAGTTTTTTTAACTCTTCTCCTCCAATGATCTCGTGCTTTACCCTACCTCAGCCATTAACTTCCAGGATCACAGACTAGACTGTGTCATTTCCAATAACTGCAATACTTCCACAGTCTCCCACCACCACCGGCTGAGAAATGTAACCATACACTGTGCTTTCCCACCTGTCAGTAAGAGAACTGTCCTGCTGTGGTAGAAAGCCAGTTCCTCCACTCGGGCTCCCCATCCTCTCTCTCCCTGCTCAAGAACTGAGAACAGCAATTCCTCCCCTTCCTACATCGGCTTTTCACTCTGGATCAAATATTTCCTATCATATTCAAACACACTGTTATTTTTCCTATCTTAAAAATATCCTCTTTTAAACTGACTGACTCTCAAAACTACCATTCTTTTTTTGTTCTCATTTCTAATAAAACTCCTCAAAACAACTGTCTATACTTGATTTCCCTGATTACCTGATTCTCTTCTTAATCCATTAAGTGCTACAAAATTAGGCTTTCACCCACCATTACACCAAAAGTTCGTTATGAAGTTCGTTACTGGCTTTCACAGTTACTAAACCCAATGATCAATTCTGCTTCATCTTACTTGGTCTATCAGCATAGCAGGGTTTAATATAGTTGATTATCTTTCCTCCCTAACAGAAATTTTCATAGAAAAATGTTCACTCTTGGTGTTCCTCCTTTCTCACTGGTCTCTCTTTCTCAGTCACCTTTGTTTTTCCTTCCTCTTTACCCCGGCCTCAAAATGTTAGTCTACCACAGGGCTCAGCCCTTGATCCTCCACCATTCTCAACCCTCATTCTCTGTGATCTCATTCAACCCCGCGGCCTTAAATAACAGTCCATGTTGCCAATGACTCTCTCAAATGTGTATTTCCACCATAATCCATTCTCCTGACCTTCGGGCTTATCTATAGATTTTGTTTTACACATACATTTATTTACATCAAAAGTCCTAAGTCCTCCTTTTCTCCTTTCTTTCTCTCATGTTGCGCATCCAATGCATCTAGAAATCTTGTGACTTGCCTTTAAAAAAATCCATAATCAGACCACTTGTCACTAGCCTGTTCTGAGACATCATCATTTCTCTCTTGAATTATTCAATAGCCTCCTTAGAGGTCTTCCTGCTTTTACCCTTGCCTCTGGACAGTCTATTCTCAATAAAGCAACTAGAATGATGCTTTAAAAATGTAGTTCAGATCATGTTATTCCTCTACTTAAAACCCTCCAGTGCCCTCTCCCCACATCTTGCTCAGAGACAAAAACCAAGTTCCTTACAATGGCCACCAGATCCCCGCAGGATCTGGCCTCCCGTTGCCTCTCTGAATTCCTCTCCTACTAACCCCCCATCCTTTACCACACTCCAGAGACATTGGTATCTTGAACGTGCCTGGAAAGCTGCCCCGTTAGGGCCTTTGCATGGGCTGTTCCCTTTGTCTGGAATGGCCATCTTCTTCCCTCTTGTAAGGCATGGCTCAAATCTTATAAACACTGCAAACTGCCCAGTCCTTTCCTCCTGCCTTTGCATTCCTGATCTCCTTTTCCTCTTCAACGTTTTTGTTCATAGTACATATCACCTTCTAACATATTATTTTGGTTATTGTGCTTATTATCTGTTTCTAGACTGTAAGCTCCTTGAAGGAAGGATCTTGGTTTATTTTGTTTACTGATGTATCCAAAGAACTTAGAATAGCACTTATCCGTTGAAGGTGCTCAAAAAATATTTGTTGAATAAATGCATGAAAAATCCTTTAGGGGATATACAAGCAAACAATTTTGAAAACCACAGATATGAACGATTCCCCATTTCATAAGGGAATTAGAAGTTCAAATGAGACATGTCTAAATGAAAACCTAACTTCGAATTATGTTTTCAATTTTTTTAATTCAACAGTGTTGAATTTGGAAACTGTTTTAAGTCATTTTGTGGAAGGTGGTTCTGAACGAACAGATACAGACTGCTGTTCAGCTCAGAGCAATGAGCAACTACTACCTCATTCATGAACAACTTAAAATAGGACACTATCTGTACGTCTGCTTTCAGCAAAGAATGGAGAGCTACCTGGAAGGTTTCATACTGTGCGATTATATATTTTTTTAAAGACAAAATGAAGAATTGATTTATTGCTTTAGTGTTTTTAATGCCAAATTTTAGTATTTCTTTGTTAACTATAAATTCTCTCAGTAAGAGCCAACACAGGGCCTGTCTTTTTAAAAAAGAAAGGGGTTCTTTAGAAATTGTAGTTAATCGTTTAATGCCTCTTCCTTCCAAATGCCCCTTAGAAACTGTAGATTTAAAAGTTCAACAACTCTTCCTGCCAAAGAGCCAAATTTAATCATTAGAAAATCAATTGGCAAATACTTTGAGAACAACAGAATACCAAGCAGCGTGGCTTTGTGGAAAAAAATCCTATGGGACCAATCTAACTTTTTCGCAGACCAGAATGACAGAACTGGTTAGATAGGTATAATTTATCTGGATTTGAATGGGATCACTGTAGGAATGGACATCACGGCCCCAGAAAAATACGATCTGGCGGGAGTGTCAGCCTCTTCTTTCAGTCAATTTCTAGGCAGACTATAAGAGAGCTTTTTGCACATACTGCTTTTTGTGGTTATGGTAAAAATTTCATTGGAGACAGCTCATAGCCACGGTTTGGTGGCATACAAAAGCTGTCAGATGCTTCAACAAAACCGCACTGCAGAAGAGGCCAGCAGACGCTAGTGCCGATGGTACAAGCTCACGATAGGCCATTTCTGGTCTGTCTACAGAAGGTAAATGAAGTGCTGTTGAGAAAGGAACTCAGCACAGCAACAACGCAGATCAACACCCCAAACGGAATAGGCATGTGTGCTGTCCCTGAGACTGCCTGGCTAAGGCTAGTGTTCAATGGAAACATTTCCCCAGGAAAAAAAAATAGTCCTCAGAGGTAACATTGACCTGGAAGCCAAATATTATGTAGAGATTATGTTGAATCTAGTTTTTTTTAAATATTTTATTTGATGATCACATTAATGGAATATAGACCATATAAATTTAAATCATAGGTAATTTCAAATTAGAATAAAAAGATACTTACCACTATAATAAGATATTTTGTCCTAGTCAGAAAAAAATAGAATTCAGTTTAAAGATTCATGTTCAAAAAGTGACCCAAATACATTAGAAAAAATACACTAATTAAATTCTAGAATGTGTGGTGGAGCTTAAAAGAAGATAGTAATCACAAAGAACACAGATAATGATGTATTAGAAATGAATAATATTGTTTATAAGTGGATATGATACCACGTATGGACATAGATGTAGCAGGGAAAAGAAATACTCTCAACTCTGGTATAAATATTAAGGTATCTTGTACACAATTTATGGAAGACATGAAAAACTTTAAATTCACAGGCATGAATTAAAATGATTAAGTGTCTGCAAATAGGTGCTACAAGGACAGGTTAAATGAATGGGATCATTACCTAGTAGAAGAGAAGACTGCGGGATGACCTCAGACTTCTAATTTATAAAGGAATATTATGCAGGTGGTGACCAGCTGTTCTCCATTTCCACTGAGGGCTGAGGACTGAACCCAAGGAAACTTTGGCTTGTGGGATTTAGGTTAAATATGAAGAATAGTTTCCTGACAGCAAGGGTTGTAAAGTCCTGAACAAATTCCTGGGAGGCCTTATAGAATCTCTTTCCCTGGATATCTCTTAAGAACGGAAAGTGCTTTACCATCTGCCAGCAATGAGCACGCTGTAGAGTTGCAGAGAACAGGAGATAATTCAAAATCTTGCCTTTGTGAGTCAATTCAAGCAGATGTGATATTTCCACCCAAAATGATTTTCATGTACTTTTGTTTGGGGGGGCTTTTGTTTTTGTTTTGTTTTTGAGAAGTGTTGTCTTAATGGTTGAGAATTTTACTCACACCAATATGTCTTTCTATGGAAGGTAAAAACATGCCCTTCTACTTAATTTCATCATATGTGTTGCCCATTTTTACTGTTCTCTAAAAGTAGTTTAGTTTTGTAGGACTTCTAGACAATTAAATACTGCCTTATTTGTCGCTCAGGGGGGAGGTGTTATGAGAGCTGACAGTTTTTGTCCCAGTATTTTTTCACTCTGGGGCTAGAGCACTGTTTCTAAGAGAACCTAAATCAGTCTATTTTCATATTATGAAAATATTTCAACTGCCAATGAAAAAGAGGCTTGAGAATGACTCTCAGCATTGTAAGAACAATGGTGTTTTATCTCCACTTTACACATATTTAAACTTTTATTTCTCTTTTGAAAGGAGAGAAAATAAAACCTATTGTATGTGCCTGGGCATAAGAAATCAGCTCTGTGTATCCGCTCTTGCTGTCTGAGTAAGTCAGACAAGGTAAGTAAGTAGGAAGCTTATTATTCATGCATATGTATGTGGGAAAAATTAATAAACATTTAAAGTCCAATTCCAAATTTTCTAAGGAGGCAATATATATTGGCTATAGTTCTTACTGTTTTACAAGTGAGTTTTTATATAAAAACTTACGGCATTAATGGGGGACTTTTTTTGCCTGTACAAAAATGTCATGTTTAATATTGGCTCTAGGAACTTTCCATACCTATTACCTTATTAATGTCTTTGAGAATTTAATAAGTCTCTATTTTACAAAGTATATCCCAATGCAGTCAAATAATTTGCCCAAGGTCCCATGGTTAGTAATTGAATAATCAGAACTAGATCTCAGAAACTCTATGGGTGGAAGTTTATGGAGAACTCCTTGTCTCAGGGGATACTTTCTCTATCCATTAAACTTTACAAAACTAATGCTTGCCTCTTCCTCTTCTCTTGTGCTTCCTTTCTCTTCCAATCAGAAGACTATAGCATCACTTCTGTCATAATCCTGCCAAGGATACCTAAATTAATCATGAGGAAGCACTTTTTTTTTAAATGCAGGATATTTTGCAAAATAACTGGCCATAATATTCAAAAGTGTCAAGGTCATGAAAGTCAAGGAGGGAAATATTCAGGGTAGTTCCAGATTAAAAGAGACTAAAGAGACATAACAACCAATGGAACATATGATTCTGGGCTGCATTTTTTGCTTAATGACATTATTAACTTAAAGTGTTTCAATGTCTTAAGAGGGAAACAGGCTCTTGGTGGATATAGATATACCACTAGCACCCAAGTATACATTAGTAATACTTCCTCAGGGGGACTTGAACACCTATGTCATACACAAGAGGTAGGGATCAAAGCTTAACGCGGTGCCTCTAATCTCTGATGTTCATTCTTTTCAGGGATGTTTATATAGTGAACAGCCTTGGTCTCTTCCAGAGCAAAGGGAAGGCATGCTTTCTGCTCATTATAAAATATTCAGGTTCCTTTCCTGGAACAGAACTCATTGCATGAGCAGGTGTCATCTGGTCCTCTTTGAGTTGCCCTGTAGAAATTGAGGCTCAGGGTACCAGCATAAAAAATTGCTGATTCTCTGGCCACTGCTGTTGATGTGAGTGATGAACTGTCCCTCATATCTGACCCAAGAGTCTTGCGTCTTCTACCAGCACCTATGAAACTCTGGCTGGTTAACTTGCAAGTAGGGTAAATCTCATACCCTTTGCAGTTTTTGACAGCTCATCCCTCCACTGGTTTCATTCACAATCACATATTGATACCCTGTACCAAATTTGTAAAGTTAACCACTACTGACCATGCCATATAAAACTTCCTTCAGAGAGAAGGAAGAAAGGCAAAAAAAAGTAACTGATTTTATATATGCATAACATATACATGATAAGGCAAGACGAAATGTAAATAACTACCACACTCTTCATTTCTGCAATACATCAAAGGCCAAAATTTTTGTTTATAACTTGTTTTTCTAATATCCATTTTCCATTCTTCTTGCCCTTGGTTGCACTCAGTTGGTCTAAGTTCTTTATTAATCAAATGTGATAACTCAAAAATACATTATGGTATATTTGTACAGTGGAATACATATCTCAAAATGGATGGACCTCACAAATATAAGTGTTGATAAAGTAAATCACAGCAGAATGCACACAGTCTGGTATCAGTTACACTAAAACTCAACAATATATATTTAGCGGCAACATATACGTAGCAAAACTGCAGTGACAAGAAAGAAAATCACAAAAATTATAAACGTAAAAGTCAGAACAGAGCTACCTGTGGGAAAAGTGGGAAATTTGTTCACATAGCCTTCAAGAGGTAGATAATATTCTATCTGTTGGGATGGGTGGTATGCACAAGTGTCTGTTTTGTTTTGGTTTTTTTAAAATATTTTATTTTTCCTTTTTCTCCGCAAAGCCCCCCGGTACATAGCTGTATATATATATTTTTTAGTTGTGGGTCCTTCTAGTTGTGGCGTGTGGGATGCCACCTCAGCATGGCTTGATGAGCAGTGCCGTGTCCTTGCCCTGGATCCGAACCAGTGAAACCCAGGGCCCAGGAAGCGGAACATGGGAACTTAACCACTCGGCCACGGGGCTGACCCCACAAATGTCTGTTTTATTAATGTTTTACAATATATGTATTTGTTGGACATATGAGTGATATTCAAAGCATTTCTGCCCTAGCCCAAAAAATCAGTGTAGAACAATAGTTCCTTTTAATAAGAATTTGTAATTTTCTTCCTTCTTTGTCATCTTGGTTATATTAATAAAGAAAATAAAATTAAAACACAAAATTAAAAAAAAACAACAACACTTCTCATTTTAGAGAAGCTCCTTTGAAATCTCCTTGAAAGAACTGTTGATATATTTTAGTGTTTTACTCATTTGTTCCTTCATGGGTGTCCTTTTCTTCTCTGGATAGTAAACAGCTTTCAGGTGGTAACTATTAAGGTGTGAACAGAATAAGTAGCAATGCCAGGAACCTGGATCCAAATCTTAGATTTTGTACTTACAATTTGTATTTTTAAACTTCCCTTTTCTCTTTTTGACATAGGGCCACCTGCTGGCAGTAGGGTGTTAGTTAATCTTGAAAATATTTCAGAACACAATTAATTCAAGTGTTGAGGAAAAGTAAAGCTGATGAGGATGAACCTCAAAATGTTTTATAGATTTTACTGATAGTAAGACTGTTAATGATCCTGAAAATGTTAATGTTAAAATGTGCCATGTAGTTGAAGGAAGCATTTTTTTTAAGGTGAGAAAAATTAGATCAAATTGAAATGTTGATAGGAAAGCTCATTAAGAGCAGAGAGGTTGAAGGTAAAGTGTGGAGGAGGGAGAATCCATTCTGGAGAGTTCCTGAAAGGCAGGAGAAGAATTCCTGGACATAGATGGAAAACTAGTTATGACAAGAGATGACGACTCTCCTCAGACGCATCAGGCAAGAAGGGGAAGAGACAGGTGGGAGTTGGGGAGGTACCAAGGAGTTGATTGTTTTAATTTTATCTGGACTGAAAGGGAAGATGGGATAACAGTCCCAGAGCGTTTAAGAGAAAATGTGAAGTCGCTAAGCAAATAAGAAAGCAAGTTACCTAGGGAAACAAACTGGGATTTCAGCGCCACGTTGAGAGTCCAGCTGAAGCTGGTGAACATAAATTTCTGATGGTAATGATATGTCCTGTCTTGTGATTTTCACCCCCACAATTGTTCTGTTGTCCAGATAAAGAGATAGAAAAAGTAAAGTCTTGGGATCACAGTGGGAGGACTTTTGCCAGATAGAAGAGATAAGACAAAAAAAAAAGACAGTTTATGGCATTGATAAAACTGTTCTTAAAATTATAGACCTTGGAAAATTAACTGAATAGGAAGAAAATTAAGTATAGAAGAGAAGATATAGAAGTGGGGACTGGTCCCTTACTGGAGGACCCAAAGAGGTTTAATAATTGTCAAGGTGGAAGTAGTTGAAGAAGCAAGCAAGAAAGATGAGAGATAGTGGTGAGAGTGCTCAATGTCTAAGCCATTGATTTGGAAAATCAATAATTTTGTTGATTAAAAGATCCAGAGTATGACCGTGGTAAGAGGTAGCTGAGTTGGAGTAGAAAAGGCCATAGAGATGAGGAGGGTAAGGAAACAAGAAGCCAGAGTGTTGAAAGGACAGTGTGGATATTGAAGCCACCTATGATAATGTCAGGAATTGGAACAGAGAGAAGAACGTGAGTCTGGTGACAAAGTTTTTGATGAACAAAGAAAAGTGGTCAAGTGGTAGATGGCAATGACAAAGAAAATTAGCAGGTCATAGAAGCCAAATGGCATAATCCTCAAAGAAGTAGGATTACTTTCTATAAGGGATTGGGTGGATAATGATCTCAGAGACGTCATGAAGAGAAGAAAAGATTCCAATCTGGCCTCTAGAGAGTAAATTTTGAAAGGTTTGGAAGAATCACATACACCACCCCACTGGGCTGCTAGGGAGCGTCAGAGCTGCATTAAGACAGGTGGAGACAGTGGTTGGAGAAGAGGAGTTTGTGCCAATGATGGAGCAGCAGTTTCAGGGCTCCACAGTTGGAGAGGTCGGAAGTGGAGATAGAATCAGGGCAAATAACTTATCACCAAAGTCTGCTTAGTGTCTTCATCTTTCCTGAAGGAGTTTCTTAAATTGAAGAACTAAGTTGAGGCTATTTCTATCAAATATTTACTGTTATTGAAGCAAGAATAAGTTGGTTACTGAAATAAGAGGGTATTGCTGTCTAGAAACTAATTAGTTCATATGAAACATACAGCAAAGTCTAGACTTCAGTTTCCTTGTTTATAAAATGGGCATAATTAGTATCCCACAAATTTAGAATGATGAAATGGAATTTAATTGTATATGTGTGTATATACGTCTATGTACACACACATGCAATATCATTAAAGATAATTGACGCTTTGCAAAAATAAATGCATACAATGGAACATAAAATTACAGGGAAAGAAAAATTAGGATAGTAAGATGAAGGCCAGGATAAAGCTAATATACTGAAATCTTATGTTCTTACATAGATGCTGGGGTTAAGCCACAAATTCCTGATTTCCTAGGAGGAAGTATGATGATTCAAAATTCAGTGTCCATAAAATGAAAATAGTCTGGTTGATTAGGTCAAGTACAACTTTTCCTAGCACTGGGGGTTAAAATGTCTCTCACAGCATCTCATTAAATGGAATTCTCATGTAGTTACCATTTTCAACAAGATCCTGAAAATAAATGCCATAGCAGAAAAACTTTTGTGTATTGTATGACCATTATATGAGAATTTATGAATGAACATCAAGTGGCTGCCACCAGATAAGAGCAATACTTTGTTTATGAAATTCAAGCCTTTACATTGGCTTTTTACAGTTATGAGCAAATGAATTTTAGTTTTTCTATCAAAATAACTCTTTAACTTTGAGAAATAAAAATAAATAAATAAAATAATTGGGGGAGAGGTGGGAATGAAGGAGAGAGAAACCCACAACACAATAAGTGAGACAATTTCTCATACAGGATTTGAATTTTTTAAAAACATTGTTATTTGAAACTAGGAAGTATCCTTCTCAAATTGATCAATAGTTCCAACACTTTCAATCAAAATCTCAGCAGGCTTTTTTGTAGAAACTCACAAGGTGATTCTAAAATTTATATGAGAAAGCAGATTATCTAGAAGAGCCAAAACAGTTTTGAAAAAGAAGAAAATCAGAGAATTTACACTGCCTGCCTTAAAGATTCACTGTAAAGTAACAGTAATCAAGAAAATGTGGTTTTAGCATAAGGATAGACATATAAATCAATGTAACAGAGGACAGTCCAGAAATAGACTTATGTGGTCAATTGATTTTCCACAAAGATGCCAAGGCATTTCAATGGAAAAACAATAAGTCTTTTCAACAAATGTTAACAACTGGATATCAGTGTGGAAAAAAATTAATTTCAGCCTTTACCTAATAAAAATCAATTGAAAGTGGATCAAAAACTAAACCACAAACTTTTTAGGAAAAAACCCTTGTGAACTTGGGTTAGGCAAAGATTTCTTAAACAGAACACATACGTGCAAAACAGACCAAAAAGAGAACATTATACTTTATAAAATTTAAATAATTTTGGTCATTTAAAGACTGTTCAGAAAACAAAAAAGTAAACCACAGACTGAGAAAAAGTATTTGCAAAATATGTATCTTACAAAAGACTTGTATCCAGAGCATATGAACAACTTTTACAAATCAATAGTAAGACAAACTATTCAATATTTTTAAATGGACAATAAATGTGAACAGACATTTCACCAAAAAAGATACAAATGGCCAATAAGCATCAGAAAAGATGATTATTAGTCATCTCTTAATAATAAAAGCATGTTATTAGTCATTAAAAAATTCATAATTAAATGAGATGCCACTACACATTCACTACAATGCTTAAACTTAAAAAGACTATCAAGTATTGCCAAGGAAGTGGAACAGCTGGAGTCCTCATATATTGCTAGTGAGAGTGTAAAATGGTACAGTTGGCTTGGAAAACAGTTTGGCAGTTTCTTTAAAATTTAAACATAAATTTATCATAAAACTCAGCAATTCCACTCCTAGGCATCTACCCAAGAGAAATTAAAACATATGTCCACACAAAGATTTCTACATGAATGTTCACAGCAGCATTGTTCATAATAACCAAAAAAAGAAAAGCAACCTAAATATTCACCAACTGGCAAATGGATGAACAAATTACGGTATATCCATACAACAGAACAGTACCCAGCAATAAAAAGGCACAAACTACTGACACACACAACAACATAAATCACTCTCCAAAACGTTGTGTTTAGGAGAAGAACCCAGAAGTACATACTATACGATTCCATTATTATGATATTCTGGAAAAGGTAAAACTCTAGTGGACAGAAAGTTGATCCCTGTTTACCTGACTCTAAGGGTGGAGGTAAGGAACTTTTGAGGGTAATGGAAATGATCTAAATCTTATTGTGTTAGAAGTTACATGACTATTTGTCAAAACTCATCAAACTATTCTTAAAATAGATGTAAATTATGTAGCAATAAGGCTATTAAAAAAGTGGAAAGTATAGTGTAACAAGGCGTGGTGGGTTTTTTTGGTTTATAGTAATAATATGATATATAATAATTACCCTTATGTTGAGGCTTTTATTTCGCTTTGATTTAAATTTTGTACAAGGTATCTGAGAGTGATGTCAGCATCATGGCAGAATGAGTTGTTCCCTTAGTCTCTCCTCTCTAAGTTACAACTAAATGGACATTCATTGACCAACAGAAGATTCCTTACACAGCACAACACAACCATATATGTGAAAGTAGGTGGACTAGATCCCTGGAAAGTAATGGAACTAGGTGAGCGAACCCCTCTCCCTCCCTGGCAGCAGCAACCCAGGTCATGGATCCTCACATGGTGGCTAGCCCCATGTGACTGTAAGTGGAGGCAAGGGCAGCCTGGTCCATGAGCAAATGCTTTCGGAATGGTGGCCTGGCCTGCAGGAGCACCTACCAAGTCACTGCAGCCCTGCCTGTGGGAATCCTCCCCACTGAGTGGTGGCTGGTAGCTCAGCCCACAAGTAGGCGCCCCACCCACCAAGCATAGCATCTCAGCCAAATGGCCCACAAGCACAGCACCTGCTCATGCAAAAGAAAGCACCCTTCTCACCTAGCACAGCTCAGCCAGGCCCCTGCTAAGTGCAGCAGCCCCACCCACATGAGAGTGACCCACCTGTGTAGTGCAGAGGCCCTGCCTGCAATGTGCAACCCATCTGCCAAGTGCAGGACCATACCCACGTGAGCACAACCTGCCTGAGAGGCTGCAGCCAGCCCACATAAATGCAGAACAGCCCTACTTGTACAACTACCAACAGACAGAGCAGGATCAGAAAACACAGCTCCTGCCCTTCCCAAGTGGTGGCAAGTGGATCTGTGACCTGATACTACCACAAATGCACTAGCAGAGGGTCAATTCATCAAACATCATGAAGAACAACAGTAACACTTCAGAGCAGAAGGAAAACAACGTCTCCAGAAACCAATCCTGAAGTCACAGAAGTTTACAATCTAAATGACAGAGAACTCAAAATAGTTGTCATAAAGAAACTGAAGGAGTTGCAAGAAAACTCAGAAAGACAGTTTAATGAGCTCAGGAATAAAATTAATGAGGAGAAGGAATACTTCACCAAAGAGATTGAAGCTCTAAAAACAAACACACAGAAATTCTGGATATGAAAAATATAATTAATGAGATTTAAAAAATTATCTAGAAACCATAAAAAATAGAGCTGACATTATGGAGGACAGAATTAGTGAATTAGAGGATAGAAATGTAGAAATGCGTCAGGTGGAGGAGGAGAGAGAACTAAGATTTTTCAAAACTGAAGAAATTCTTTGGGAAGCACCTTACTCAATTAGGAAAAGCAATATAAGGATTATAGTTATTGCAGACGGAGAAGTGAGAGAGAAGAGAGCAGAGAACCTATTCAAAGAAATAATAGCTGAGAATTTTCCAAACCTGGGGAAAGAACTGGACTTACAAGTACATGAAACCCACAGAACTCCTAATTATATCAATGCAAAAAGATATTCTCCAAGGCATATTATAGTAAAACTGATAAAAGTAAATGACAAAGAAAAAAAATACTAAGGGCAGAAAGGCAGAAGAAAATAACTTACAAAGCAACCCCTATCAGACTTTCAGTGGATTTCTTAGCAGAAACCCTACAGGCTAGGAGAGAATAGAATGATATATTCAAAATACTGAAAGACAAAAACTTTCAGCCAAGAATACTCTATCCATTGAAACTACCCTTCAGATACAAGGGAGAAATAAAAGTTTTCCAAGGTAAATAAAAACTGAGGTAGTTGATTGCCACCAGACTTGCCTTATAAGAAATAATGAAGGAAGCCCTCATTACTGAAACAAAAAGGTAAAGGTTTAAAAAACTTTGAGCAAGGAGATAAATAGACAAACAAAAATCAGAAAATTGAAGCTGTCTATCAGAACAGGTTAGCAAACACAATTATAATATAAAAGATAAAGGGAAGGAAAGCAGCAAAAGTAACTATAAATATATCAATTTAGTCACAAACTCACAACATAAGAAAAGAATAATTTGTGACAACAATAGCTCAGAAGGGGAAGAGGCAATGGGTGGAACCTCCTTAGGCTAATGAAGATAAGAGGCTATCAGAAAATAGACTATTTCATCTATGAGATCTTTTATACAAACTTCATGGGAACCACTAAACAAAAAATCAGAGCAAAGCCACAAATCATAAATATAGAAAAAAGAGAAAACTATCACAGAAAACCACCAAATTGAAATGACAGTCAGAAATACAAAGGAAGAGAAATAATGGAAATATAGAACTGGAAAACAAGAGATAAAATGGCAGTATTAAGACTTCATATATCAATAATCACTCTAAACGTAAATGGATTAAATTCTCCAATCAAAAGACAGAGTGGCTAGATAGATTAAAAAACAAGACCCAACAATACGCTGCCTCCAGGAAACACATCTCAGCTCTAAAGACAAGCAGGCTCAGAGTGAAGGGATGGAAGTTGATATGTCGAGCAAATGGCAAACAAAAGAGAGCAGGTGTTGCTATACTTATATCAGACAAAATAAACTTCAAGATAAAAAGGACAATGAGAGACAAAGGGGCAGGATATAATGATAAAAGGGACATTCCACCAAGAGCACATAACACTTATGAATATATATGCACCTATCACAAGAGCAACAAAGTATAAAAAGCAACTATTAACAGACCTAAAAGGAGAAATTGACAGCAACACAATAATAGTAGGGTACCTCAAAACCCACTTACAACAATGGGTAGATCATCCAGAGAGAAAGTCAACAAGGAAACGGTGGCTTTAAATGAAACACTAGACCAGATGGACTTAACAGATACACATGGGACATTCTATACAAAAACAACAGAATACACATTCTCTTCAAGTCCACATGGAACATTCTCAAAGATAGACTGCATGTTGGGAAACAAGGCTAGCCTCAATAAATTTATGAAGATTGAAATCATATCAAGCATCTTTTCTGACCACAATGCTATGAAACTAGAAATCAACTACAAGAAAAAAGCTGGAAAAAACTCAAATATGTGGAAATTAAACAACATGCTACTGAACAACCATTATATCAATGAAGAAATCAAATGAGAAATAAAAAAATACCTAGAGACAAATGAAAATGAAAACACAACCTACCAACTTTTACAGGATGCAGCAAAAGTAGTACTAACAGGGAAATTTACAGCAATACAGGCCTACCTCAACAAACAAGAAAAATCTCAAGTAAGTAATATTAAACTACACCTAACAGAACTAGAAAAAGATGAACAAACAAAGCCCAAAGTTAGCAGGAGGAAAACAATAAAAATTAGAGCAGAAATAAATGAAATAGAGACCAAAAAAAATAATAGAAAGAATCAATGAAACTAAGAGCTAGTTCTTTGAGAAGATAAACAAAATTGACAAACCTTTAGACAGACTCACTAAGAAAAAAGAGAGAAGGTGCACATAAATAAAAATAAAAGAGTAGAAATTACAACAGATACCACAGAAATAGAAAGGATTATAAGAGAATACTATTAAAAACTACATGCCAACAAATGGGACAATCTAGAAATGGATAAATTCTTAGACTCATATGACCTCCCAAAACTGAATCAAGAAGAAATAGAGAACCTGAATAGACCAATCACAAGTAAAGAGATAGAAACAGCAATCAAAAACCTCCCAGAAGACAAAAGTCCAGGACCAGATGGCTTCTCTGGAGAATTCCACCAAACATCCAATGAAGACTTAATACGTATCCTTCTCAAACTACTCCAAAAAACTGAAGAAGACAGAATGCTTTCCTAACTCATTCTATGAGGCCAATATTACTCTGATACCAAAACCAGACAAGGACAGCACAAAGAAGGGAAATTACAGCCCAATATCACTGATGAACATAGATGCAAAAATCCTCAATAAAATATTGGTAAATCTAATACAACAAAATCTAATACAACAGTACATTAAAAGGATCATACACCACAAGCAAGTGAGATTTATACTAGGGACACAGGGATGGTTCGACATCTGCAAATCAATTAATGTGACACATCACATTAACAGAATCAGGAATAAAAATCACACAATCATCTCAATAGATGCAGAGAAAGCATTTGACAAGATCCAACAGCCATTTATGATAGTGACTCAATAAAATGGTATAGACGGAAAGTACCTCAACATAATAAAGGCTATATATGACAAATCCACAGCCAACATTATACTGAATGGTAAAAACTGAAAGCCATCCTCTGAGAACAGGGGCAAAATAAGGGTTCCCACTCTCACCACTCTTATTTAACATAGTACTGGAGGTTTGGGTCAGAGCAATTAGGCAGAAAAAAGAAATAAAAGGTATCCAAATTGGAAAGGAAGAAGTGAAACTCTTGCTGTTTGTGAACAATGTGGTTCTATATATAGAAAACCCTAAAGAATCCTCCAGAAAACTATTAAAGTAATCAACAACTACAGCAAAGTTGCAGAGTATATAATCAACCTACAAAAATCAGTTGCATTTCTGTACACTAATAATGAACTAGTAGAAAGAGAAGTCAAGATTACAATTGCAACAAAAAGAATAAAATATCTAGGAATACATTTAACCAAGGAAGCAAAAGACCTATACTCTGAAAAGTATAAGACATTACTGAAAGAAATCAAAGAAGACAAAGAAATGGGAAGATATTCCATGCTCATGGATTGGAAGAATAAACATAGTTAAAATGCCCATATTACGTAAAGCAATCTACAGATTCAATGTAATCCCAATCAGAATCCCAATGACATTCTTCATGGAAATAGAACAAAGAATCCTAAAATTTATATGGAACAACAAAAGAACCCAAATACCCAAAACAATCCTGAGAAAAAAAACAAAGCTGGAGGCATCACATCCCCTGACTTTAAAATATACTACAAAGCTATAGTAATCAAACAACATGGTACTGGCACAAAAACAGACACACAGATCAATGGAACAGAATAGAAAACCCGAAAATAAAACCACACATTTATGGACAGCTAATTTTAGACAAAGGCGTCAAGAGCATACAATGAGGAAAGGAAAGTCTCTTCAATAAACAGTGTTGGGAAAATTGGCCAGACAGTTGCAAAAGAATGAAAGTAGACCATTATCTTATGCTATACACAAAAATTAATGGATTAAAGACTTGAAAGTAAGACCTGAAACCATAAAACTCCTAGAAGACTACACTCTTTGACATCAGTCTTAGCGGCATCTTTTCAAATACCGTGTCTCCTCAGGCAAAGGCAGCAAAAGCAAAAATAAACAAATGGGACTACATTAAAATAAAAAATTTCTGCAAGGCAATGGAAACCATGAACAAAATGGACCACTGGGAGAAAATATTTGCAAATCAAATATCTGATGATGGGTTAATTTCCAAAAAATATAAAGAACTAATACATCTCAGCTACAAAAAAAACCAAACACCACAATCAAAAAATGGACAGAAGGGGGCTGGCCCCGTGGCCAAGTGGTTAAGTTTGCACACTCCACTGCAGGCGGCCCAGTGTTTCGTTGGTTCAAATCCTGGGCGCGGACATGGCACTGCTCATCAAACCATGCTGAGGCAGTGTCCCACATGCCACAACTAGAAGGACCCACAATGAAGAATATACAACTATGTACTGGGGGGGAGCCTTGGGGAGAAAAAGGGAAAAATAAAATCTTTAAAAAAAAAAAAAGAACAGAGGATGTGAACAGACATTTTTCCAAAGAAGATACATAGATGGCCAACAGGCACATGAAAAGATGTTCAACATCACTAACTATTAGGGACATGCAAATAAAAACTGTAGTAACCTTACACCTGTCAGAATGGCTACAATTAACAAGATAAAAAATAATAAATGTTGGAGAGGATGTGGAGAAAAGGGAACCCTCATACACTGCTGGAGGGAATGCACACTGGTGCAGCCACTATGGAAAACATTATGGAGATTTCTCAAAAAATTAAAGATGGGAATACCATATAACCCAGCTATCCCACTACTGGGTCTGGGTATTTATCCAAAGAACATGAGATCAACAATACAAAGAGATTTATGCACCCCTATGTTAACTGCAGCAGTATTCACAATAGCCAAGACATGGAAGAAACCCAAGTGCCCATCAAGTGAGGAATTGATAAAGAAGATGTGGTATATATACACAATGGAATACTACTCAGCCATAAAAAAGACAAAATTGTCCCATTTGCAACAAAATGGATGGACCTTGAGGGTATGTTGTTAAGCTAAATAAATCAGAGAAAGATAAAGACTGCACGTGGAAGATAAACACATGGATAAGGAGAATATGTTAGTGGTTACCAGATGGGAAGGAGGTGTGATGGTGGGGAAAAGCGGTAAAGGGGCACATATATATGATGATGGATAAAAACTAGATTAATGGTGGTGAGCAGAATGCAGTCTATACAGAAACTGATATATAATAATGTACACCTGAAATTACACAATGTTATAAACCAATATGACCTCAATAAAATAATGTTAAAAAACAAAAAATAAAAGGTATCTGAGCACCTATTTGCAAACTTTGATTGATCCACATATTTTCTTTTTGTTTGCTTATTTAGGAATTCTTGACAGATTTGACATAAGTTTAATTGCTTTGGACATCAAAATTTTTCACTATAACTGCTGAATTTATAGTCTCATCCCTGGACCACATTTGTTACTGCTATGAATAGCACTATAAAACTCCCAATCTATTTCTGTCCCTAGTCCCCACATGATTAAAATTCTTCATTTTGCCAAAAAGAAAACTGATGTGAAAGTGAGTTGACTTGCTCAGGTGACACAGGGTGAAGCTCCACTCTATTAACTGCTAACATTCTAATTGTAGCTCACACGCTACATCTTCCATGAAGCTTTTCCTGATCACTCCAGTCAAAAACGATCTCTTTGGACTTTGTTCATTTTTCATATCACTCTGAGGATATTTTCACGTCTTAACTTTTACTGTCATTATGTATGATGGGTCTTGTTTTCCCCCATTAAATTGGAAAGTACCGGACTAACATTTAATGAGTGCTTACAAAGTCAGACACTGTGCTGGGTGCATTACGTATATTATCTCATTTACTCCTCACTAGTGAATGCCCACGGGGGCCCATGTGAATATTGCCTATGCTGATTCTCCATCACCATGCTCTCCCTCACATCTGTCACTTCAGTTATCTGACACTGTTGACTGCCTGAGGAGAATTTATGGCACCACCGTTTTCTTACCCTGGTTCCTTTGATGCTCAGTTCCTCCAGTGCTCACATGACTGCCTCTTCCTGATGTGGTAACAGATCAGCTTCTGAAGTAAGAGAGCAGCAAAATTGTAGGATACATTTGTGTGTGTGTGTGTTGTGTGCACATGTCTACATTTAGTATACTGTCTAACACATAGGAAGGAGGAGCTCAATATAGTAAATAAGTGAATTTTTATTTTTAAAGAAATGACAATGGCTAAAGATGTTTTGTTCCTGGCTTAAGAAAACCCCTGCAAAATATCTCTGCTGTTTTCTAGTTACACATAAATTACTGCATATAAAAATCCACTGCTTTCATCCAAATTATACTTACTTATGGATATTTAGAAATATCTTATAGAAATACATAGAAATATCACCACAGTTGAATTTATAGAAATGCTGCCTTACATCGCTAGTAGAAAAAAAAATTGAGAGTCAGAAGACCTTGGTTCTAACGAAAGTATCTCTCTAGTTATGTAGGATTACTTAATATTTCTTTTTTTGGCTCCCTGAAGCCCCAGTGCATGGTTGTATATCCTAGTTGTAAGTCCTTCTCGGTCTTCTATGTGAGCCACCGCCACAGCATGGCTGCTGACAGACAAGTGGTGTGGTTCCGTGACTGGGAAGCAAACTGAGCTGCTGAAGTGGTGAAAGCACTGAATTTGAACTCCCAGGCCATATGGGCTGGCCCTCGCTTAATATTTCTGAATCTATCTTATTATCTGTAAAGCAGAACTTATATAACTTACTTGTATCAATAGAATTTTTGTTAAAGTCAAAGCACAAAAAATAATTTGCAAATTCTAACATGGAATATAAATATAAGGCATTAGGAGGAAAAGCAGTGCTCATACGCATTTTCAAAAACACTTATCTTTAGGACATTAAAAGCTGCTTCACTAGTAGAAAAAGATGAAATATAAATTTAATGTAATTAACTTAAAAGGGAAATGAAGAAAGAATTCAAGAAAAGAAAATATAAACAGACCTAAAATACTAGAAATTGTTTCAATTATCTCTATCTACCTATCCTTCTACATACTTAGGACTTTCACTTACTCAACAAATATTTATGGAACAGCTACTATTTGAAAATCCAGTGATTTGTAGCTTGTAGTTTGCCTGTCATACCCACTAACAGAAGTTTTGAATATATAGTTAGAGAAAATATTACAATCATGTGGCCACATGGGTCCAAAACTTAATCTTCATAAAACCATAAAATGCCTTCATTCAATGCATTACATTAGTTACACAGTCCTGTGGTTTGTGTTAAGTAACAAAGTAAATATGTATAATATTTATCAGACTCCTGCACTTTTGGCTTTTTGGACCATGTTGGGATGCGTGCAGTTGGCACCACGTGGAATTTCTTCAGTGTTACTTGTTCCAACTTATACTCCACTATGAGTCATTAAAACCTTCCATTCTTAAACTTAGGTTTTAAAAATTTCCCTTAAGATGTCTAAATATTCAAACATCTACCTATATGTTAACTAAGATTTAGTATGGAAAATATATTAAACAGTAATTGTATTTTGAATACAATGGATAAATAAATTTATTTTCTTTTCCCAAATATTATTTAGATTCATGCTTTGAACAAAGATTTTTGGCATTAAAACAGTAAAAATTTTGGCCTTACAATAGTATTTTACATCATTTAAAATCTACAATTTTCTTTTTTGATTTAGGCTACGGTTGGAAAGAAGAAATTATAAAAACAGAAAACCATTCGCTTTCTCATATTAGCAGGAAAACATGAGGCATTTAACTCTAATTCTGGTATATTATAGTCTACTTTCAGAATCTTGGCATTATTTTTATTGGTTGCATATCTCAGCGATGTATCATATATATGTTATATATATATATGTACACATATATGTATACACACACATGCACATAAGTGTGTCAACTCGGCAGCATTCACATTTTTTTATTCCACAATAACTTTCAAAGTAGCTGAATGATTTTGACTATATTTAGTTTACTTCTAAAGAATCTAAAAATAGGGCAAGCCCGGTGGTCGAGTGGTTAAAGTTTCATGCACCCTGCTTTGGCGGCCAGGAGTTCACGGGGTCAGATCCTGGGTGCAGACCTACGCCACTCACTAGCCATGCTGTGGAGGCATCCCAAAAGTGAAGAGCAGGAAGATGGGTACACATGGTAGCTCAGGGCTAATCCTCAAGCAAAAAAAGAGGATTGGCAATGGACATTAGCTCAGGGCGAATCTTCCTCACACACAAAAAAGAATATAAAAACAAATATAAAGTTTAATTTGTGTTTCTCTGCCATTTGAAGTAAACTCAGTCACAAAAATATTCAAGCAGCTATGTTTTCTATGATAGTGAAGATGGAGCTGACATCTGCTGACCCCTACCAGGCACATCCAGTATTACACGTAATGTTTTGGATAGAAGGTGCAGAAATAAAATTTCCTCATATTCCAGGCATTAACTTTTCCCTTGAACAAAGGTCTTCTGGTTTCCAAAAGCCCAGCATGATGAGGAGGTGTGCTGGCTTAGCTCTCTGGTCTGGAGCTTGCCGTTAGTTGTGTAGGTTTGCAACTCATTTCAGTCATAGAGCTTGATCTTGGCAAAGGGACATGATTACCCTTTGAATACATCAAGGCTTTATAGAGAATATTCTATGTCTAATCTGTCATTCTCTTGGAACTAAAGAAGATGCAGCTGTTTTGTGGGAAATATGCCTTTATGTAGATTTATTTTGTCAAGAAACTGAATTATATTTCTCTTTGGGAGTTTTCTTGCTAAATAAAAATCATGAGTCCTCTTTTTATTTTCAAAACAAGGTTTGCATTTCAATGAGGTAGTATTAATTAAAAACTTTTCATCTAAATTAAAGTAATAGCATATTTTTCTAATTATCTGTATCAAAGTTAACAGCTTGCTTTCTCCTTCAAAATCTAAACCTTTTGTAGAAAGCGTAGTCAAAGAGAAGTGGCGGCAAGAGTTTTGGAAGGACTTAGCAAAAGCAGGAAGGTGCTACAGACTCTATTTGGTGAGTTTGTTGTGGAATAAGATAAGCACGAATAAAAGACTAGAAAGGCAACATATAGCTTCATTAAATTATGCTGTGATAGTAATTTTTATATCTTTCTGCTCTATTTATAGGAAAAATCATTCATTATTCCTCACACATTTAAACTTCAAAATGTGGAAAATCTCTACTACAAGGATATTATTTAGTATCGTTAAGAAATTTATAGGTAAACAACAATACCTTAAAACTTAAAATCACATGAAAAATATTTGTTAAATGAAAACTCCTTGAAAATATATACTAAATTTAAACAAAAATGCTTATTGTTATTGAAATAGTATTTTAATATATATTGTTTTGCAAGAAATTATTATTTTCAAAACATCTATTCCTTCTGATTGTAAAATTAGTGCATATTTTTTGCAGAAAATTTAGCAAGAAAGAAAATGAAAACCTATCATAATATCCCACTCCCCCAGAGATAATCACAGAAATGTCTCTGAGAGATAATCAGAGTTAGTATTTTGGCATTTCCTCCTAGTCCTTTTTAGTATCTTCGTGTGCATGTACAAACTAAAAAGGAACATTTTGCATTTAGTTTTATTTCTTTATATTATATATAGTAAGAATTTTTCCATGACATTAAAGAGTTTCCAAAATATAGTGAATAAATGCTCAATACATCTCATGTTATTTTTGGTTACTGTATTTACCTGTAATAGCATTTTCAAGTTAGTTTTAAACCCTGGAAACCTTTGGTGAAATGAAATCTTAAATGGAAGAAAGCAAGGAGGCTGGAGGGGAGAGGTGGTGGGGAGTGGGCACACAAGACATGACGACATACTTTCACTCATCCTTCTCTCTGGGGCAACTTTCTCTGAAACACAGTTTGAAAAACATTTTGTATTCTATCCTTTCTCTAACAAACACAAATTAACCTTCTGAATCAACATAGCTGTGTTTAGACTGCTGTATAAATTACAGAAAATTAAGACCTCAGTGCAACCAGCAGAACCTCCAACAACATCAGAAATTGATGAGAAGCTAGCAAGTACCTAGAAATTAGAACTCAGTTAGTGTTTTTTTTAAACCTTTCATTTGTAAAGACTTTATTTCTTCTTCTTCTCCCCAAAGCTCCACAGCACATAGTTGTATATATTTTAGTTGTGGGTCCTTTTAGTTGTGGTACGTGGGATGCCACCTCAGCATGGCCTGATGAGCAGTGCTAGGTCTGTGCCCAGGATTCAAACCAGTGAAACCCTGGGCTGTCAAAGTAAAGTGTGCAAACTTAACCAGTCAGCCATGGGGCCAGCCCCTCAACTAGTGTTTTTAATGAGCATACTTATATCCATTCATTTAGCTTTAGTACTATTTAATATGCTATTTTAGTGCTAACATTATTGTTTCACAAGTTGAACGATCCATAGTACTAAAAATAAGTAGAGACAAAGGTATATAATCTTGAGAATAGTATCTTATTTGTTTGTAGTTTACAATACCCCTTAAATAATAATTTTCTTTTTAATTCTCTGATCTCAGTCTCACCTGTATCCATGGATTCTGTAACTAAAAGAATGTATAATTGAGCAGAGAAGGAAAATCTCTGATATTAACAACAACTTAAAATAAATGAGTATTGGATCCCAACACTGGGTGTTCATTAATTAATATCTCTGTCAAAGTGTTCGTATACTTTTAAGTAAAGTTTTGAAAGAGTATATTTGTAAAGATGATAAAATATGATAAAATTCTATTCAAGGAGTGACATCAGCAACATGGCGGCATAAGCTCACCCAGGACTCTCTCCCCTCCAAATTACAACCAAAAAGAGCAACTGCTTTCCAACCAAAAAAAAAAAATCCTAATAACAGAAATCATCGGAGACCCACAGCAGCCAAATGATGGAGGGCGGAGAGGCTGGAGCTGCCCTTGGAGGAGCTGGACGGGGTAGGAGAGAACTTCGCTCCCTCCCCTAGAGACTGGGTTTGCTGCTGCAGGTAAGGGAAGGAGCAGGGGAGGGGCCATGCATCCAGGGATTGTCCAGGACTCAAAACACCCATGCAGTGGAAACCCTCTAATGGGGAAAAGCTTTCACATGGGGGAACCCCAGCAAGCCAGGGCCCCAGGAGACCAGAGAGCAAGAGCAGATCCGAATCCAGGTCAGCACGCAAGAGAAAGTGCCCCTCCTCCCCCAACCCATGCTGCAGCCCCACCATCATAATTGAAGGCGGAGGGCTCAGAAAGCATGGCTCTTGACCTCGATCTAGTGGCGACAGGCTGTAACTGCAACTGAATAATAGCATCATATGCAAAAACCACTCTCTACCATCCAGCAATTTATAAAAGCTCCAGTCAAAAAGGAAAACAATAAAAATACAGAAGTATGTCCTGAGGAATTGGAAATAGGTAAACTAAGTGAAGATGAGTTCAAAATAGCTATCATCAAAATACTCAATGAGGTAAAGGGGAATATGGAGAAACAACTCAATGAGTTCGGGAGTTACTTCACAAAAGAGATTGAAACTATAAAGAAGAATCAATCAGAAATACTAGAGATGAAAAATACAATGGATAAGATAAAACAGAATACGGATTCCCTGAATGCCCAGGTAGACACCATAGAGGAGAAAATTAGCATAATCGAAGATAGACAGGCTGAATGGCTCCAGACAGAGGAAGAAAGAGAACTAAGAATTTAAAAAACTGAAGAAAATCTCTGAGAAAGAGCTGACTTAATGAGAAAATGCAACTTAAGAATAATCGAAATTCCTGAGGGCATGGAAAAGGAAAATGGAGCAGAAAGTGTGCTCAATGAAATAATAGAAGAGAATTTCCCAAATCTAGGGATTGAGAGAGAAATGTGTGTGGAGGAAGCTTTCAGATCTCTTAGATTTGTCAATGTAAAAAGACCTACTGCAAGGCATACAGTAGTAAAAATGGCAAAAATGAATGACAAAGAAAGAATACTGTGGACAGCAAGGCAGAAGAAAATAACGTACAAAGGAACCCCTATCAGACTTTCAGCAGATTTCTCTGCAGAAACTTTACAAGCTAGGAGAGATTGGAGTGACATATTCAAAACTTTAATAAAAATCTTCAGCCAAGAATACTCTATCCAGCAAAAATATCCTTCAGATATGAGGGAGAAATTAAATCTTTTCCAGACAAACAGAAGCTAAGGGACTTCGTAGTCACAAGACCTCCACTATAAGAAATCCTCAAGAAGGCCCTCACACCTGAAATAAGAAAAAAAGGGAGAAAGGATCACAAAACACAGAGTAGGGAGACAAATAGAATCGGAATAGGATAGCAAATATTCAACTATACCATTAGGATAAAGGGAAGTTAATCACCAAAGCAAAGACAATCTTATCACTCTAACTGCAAACTCACAACACAAGTTGGAATAAGAGATGAAAATAATAATTTAGGAGGGGAAGAGGAAAGGGACTGAAACAGCCTAGGCTAAGGAAGTAAGAGACCACCCGAAAATGGACTATGTTATACACGAGATTCTGAGTACAAACTTCAGTGTGGCCACTTAACTAAAAAACAGAAGAGAGACACAAAACATAAATAAGGAAAAATCTAAGAAACCCAGCATAAGAAATTGCAGAAGTCAATGGTGGGCTAAAACACACAGGACAAGAAACAAAGGAAACACAGGAAAACCAGAAAATGAGCAACAGAATGACAGCATCAAGCCCTCATGCATCAATACGCACCTCAATGTAAACGGATTGAACTCTCCAATAAAAAGACGCAAAGTGGCAAAATGGATTAAAGAACGAGATCCAACAATTCGTTGCCTCCAGGAAACACACCTCAGCTCCAAGGACAAACACAGGCTCAGAGTGAAGGGGTGGAAGACAATACTCCAAGCTAATAGCAAACAAAGGAAAGCAGGTGTTGCAATACTTATATCGGACAGAACAGACTTCAAGATAAGGCAGGTAAAGAGAGACATAGAGGGCCAATATATAACGATCAAAGGGGCATTTCATCAAGAAGAAATAATGCTTATAAATATCTATGCACCCAACACAGGAGCACCAAAGTTCATAAAGCAACTATTAACAAACGTAAAAGAAGATATCAAAAATAACACAATAATAGTAGGGGACCTCAACACCCTACTCACATCAAGGGACAGATCATCCAGACAGAAAATCAACAATGAAACAGTGGAGCTAAATGAAAAGCTAAAACAGTTGGACTCTATATATGTATATATATATACATATATAGAACACTCCATCCAAAAACAGCAGAATACATGTTCTTCTCAAGCGTGCATGGAACATTCTTAAGGATAGAGCATATGTTGGGAAACAAGGGAAGCCTCTCCAAATTTAAAAAAATTGAAATAATAACAAGCATCTTCTCTGATCATAAAGCTAGAAATTAATTACAGGAAAAAAGCTGAGAAAGGCACAAGGATGTGGAGACTAAACAATACGCTATTGAACAAGCAATGGATCATTGAAGAAATTAAAGAAGAAATCAAAAAATACCTGGAGACAAATGAAAATGATAACTTGCCATACCAACTCATATGGAATACAGCAAAAGCTGTATTAAGAGGAAAAGTCATCGCAATACAGATACATCTTAACAAACAAGAAAAATCCCAAATAAGCACTCTTAAACTACACCTAACTGAATTAGAGAAAGAAGAACAAACAAAGCCCAAAGTCAGCAGAAGGAGAGAAATAATAAAAATCAGAGCAGAAACAAATGCTATTGAAACAAAAAAGGCAGTAGAAAGGATCAATGAAACAAAGAGCTGGTTCTCTGAGACAATAAATAAAATTGACAAACCCCTAGCCAGACTTACAAAGAAAAAAAGAGAGAAATCTCAAATAAACAAAACCAAAAATGAAATAGGAGAAATAATAACAGACTCCACAAAAATACAACAGATTATAGGAGAATACTACAAAAAACTATATGCCAGCAAAATGGATAACCTAGAGGAAATGGATAAATTCTTGGACTCCTACAATCTCCCAAAGCTGAGTCAAGAAGAAGCAGACAATTTAAACAGACCAATTGCAAGGAAAGAGATTGAAATGGCAATCAAAAGCATCCCAAAGTATAAAACCCCAGGATCAGATGGCTTTCCTGGGGAATTCTACCAAACTTTCAGAGAAGATTTAATACCTATCCTTTTCAAGCTATTCCAACAAATTAGGGAGGGTGGAACACTTCCTAACACATTCTATGAGGCCAACATCACACTGGTACCAAAGTCAGACAAGGACAGCACAAAAAAGGAGAACTACAGGCCAATATCACTGATGAACATAGATCCAAAAATTCTCAACAAAATTTTGACAACCTGAATTCAGCAATTCATCAAAAGGATTATACATCATGATCAAGTGGGATTCATACCAGGGACAGAGGGATGGTTCAACATCTGCAAATCAACCAACATGATCCACCACATCAAGAAACTCAGGAATAAAAACCACATGATCATCTCAATAGATGCAGAGAAAGCATTTGACAAGATCCAACACCCACTTATGATAAAAACTCTGAACAAAATGGGCATAGAAGGGAGTTATCTCAACATAATAAAGGCCATATATGACAAACCCACAGCCAACATCATACTCAATGGGCAAAAACTGAGCACCATGCCCCTGAAAACAGGTACAAGACAAGGATGCCCTCTATCACCACTCTTATTTAACATAGTACTGGAGGTTTTGGCCAGAGCAGTTAGACAACAGAAAGGAGTAAAAGGAATCCAAATAGGGAGGGAAGAAGTAAAACTCTCACTGTTTGCAGACGACATGATCTTATATAGAGAAAACCCCAAAGAATCTATTGGAAAACTTTTGGAAGTAATCAACAACTACAGCTAAGTTGCAGGGTATAAAATCAATTTACATAAATCAGTAGTATTTCTATACTCTAGTAATGAACTAACAGAAAAAGAACTCAAGAACACAATACCATTCACAATTGCTACAAAAAGAATAAAATACCTCGGGGTGAATTTAACTAAGGAAGTGGAAGACTTATACAACGAAAATTACAAGGCTTTTCTGAAAGAAATGGATGACGACATAAAGAGATGGAAAGACAATCCATGTACATGGATTGGAAGAATAAACATAGTTAAAATGTCCATTCTACCTAAAGCAATCTACAGATTCAATGCCATCCCAATCAGAATCCCAATGACATTCTTTACAGAAATAGAACAAAGAATCCTAAAATTCATATGGGGCAACAAAAGACCCCGAATTGCTAAATCAATCCTGAGAAAAAAGAACACAGCTGAAGGCATCACTATCCCTGACTTCAAAACTTACTACAAAGCTACAGTAATCAAAACAGCATGGTTCTGGTACAAAAACAGGTGCACAGATCAATGGAACAGAATTGAAAGCCCAGAAATAAAACCACACATCTATGGACAGCTAGTCTTCAACAAAGGAGCTGATGGCCTACGATGGAGAAAGGAAAGTCTTTTCAACAAATGATGCTGGGAAAACTGGACAGCCACATGTAAAAGAATGAAAATTGACCATTTTTTTCACCATTCACCAAAATAAACTCAAAATGGATCAAAGACCTAAAGCTGAGACCTGAAACCATAAGGCTTCTAGAAGAAAATGTAGGCAGTACACTCTTTGACATCAGTATTAAAAGGTATTCAGTATTCAGACACCACGCCCTCTCAGAGAAGGGAAACAATAGAAAGAATAAACAAATGGGATTTCATCAGACTAAAGAGCTTCTTCAAGGCAAAGGAAAACAAGATTGAAACAAAAAAACAACTCACTAACTGGGAAAAAATATTTTCAAGTAATACATCTGACAAAGACTTAATATCCATAATATATAAAGAACTCACACAACTCAATGACAAAAAATCAAACAACCCAATCAAAAAATGGGCAGAAGACATGAACAGACATTTCCCCAAAGAAGATATACAGATGGTCAATAGGCACATGAAAAGATGTTTCATCATCGCTGTCTATCAGGGAAATGCAAATCAAAACTATACTAAGATATCACCTTACACCCATTAGAATGACAAAATAACTAAAAAAAAATAGTAACAAATGTTGGAGAGGTTGTAGAGAAAAAGGAACCCTCATAGACTGCTGGTGGGAATGCAAACTGGTGCAGCCACTATGGAAAACAGTATGGAGATTCCTCAAAAAATTAAAAATAGAACTACCACACGATCCAGCTATCCCACTACTGGGTATCTATCCAAAGAACCTGAAATCAGCAATTCCAAAAGTCCCACGCATCTCTATGTTCATTCCAACATTATTTACAATAGCCAAGATGTGGAAGCAACCTAAGTGCCCATGAACAGATGATTGGATAAAGAAGATGTGGTATATATATATATACAATGGAATACTACTCAGCCATAAAAAAGAACAAAATCATCCCATTTGCAACAACATGGATGGACATTGAGGGAATTATGTTAAGTGAAATAAGCCAGATAGAGAAGGACAATCTCTGTATGACTCCACTCATATGAGGAATCCAAACATGTGGACAAAGAGAACAGATTAGTGGCTACCAGGGGAATGGTGGGGTGGGGGTGGGCACAAAGGGTGAAGGGGTGCACCTACAACACGACTGACAGATAATAATGTACAACTGAAATTTCACAAGATTGTAACCTATCATTAAGTCAATAAAAAATAATAAAATTTAAAAAAAGATTCTATTCAAAGTAACTATTAAAGCAAAATACTAAGGACAACTTTGGAAAAACAACTCTAAGAATCTATCCATTTATACATCCACAAATCCATCTGATTTCTGCGATGCATTGCAAAGTAAATTGTGAACATCAGACTAATAATTTTTGGCAGTTTCTTTTTTTTCATTTATTTATATATTTTTAAAATAAAATTATATATAGTTAAGGTGTACAACATGATGATTTGATGTACAGATACATAGTGAAATGATTACTATAGTCTTGCTAGTTAACATATCATCTCACATGGTTACCACTTTTTGTGTGTCATGAGTTAACCTGAAATCTACTTTTTTAGTACATTTCCAGTGTTCAGTATAGTGTTATTATGTGTAGTCATCTGGCCTGTACATTAATCTCTCGACTTATTAATCCTACAGAACTACAACTTTGTACCCTTTCACCAACATCTCCCTATTTCTTCCACCCATCTCCAGTCCATGGTAAACACCAACCTACACTCTGCTTCTGTGAGTTCAACTTTTTTTACACTCCATATATAAATGAGATCATACAGATTCATACAGTATGAATTTTGGGATTTTTAAAAATTTCCATGAAAATTTCCATTGCAGTTTTGATAAAGATTGCCCCAAATCTGTAGATTGCTTTGTGTAGTATGGACATTTTCACAATATTAATTCTTCCAATCCATGAACACAGGATATCTTTCCATTTATTTGTGTCTTCTTCAATTTCTTTTATCAATGTTTTATAATTTTCAGTGTACAGATCTTTCACCTCCTTGGCTAAATTTATTCCTAGGTATTGTATTTTTTTGATGTTATTGTAAATGGATCATTCTCTTTATTTTTTTTCTGCTAGGTTGTTGTTAGTGTATTGAAACACAACTGCTTTCTTACGTTAATTTTGTATCCTGAAACCTTACTGAATTCACTTACCAGTTCTAATAGATTTTTGTGGAGTCTTCACAGTTTTCTATATATATCATGTCATCTGCAAATAGTGACAGTTTTGCTTCTTTTCCAATTTGGATGCCTTTTATTTTGTGTTCTTGACTAATTGCTCCGGCTAGGGCTTCCAGTTCTACATTGAATAGAAGCGGCAACAGTGAGTGAGCATCCTTGCCTTGCTCTGATCTTAAAGGAAAAGCTTTCAGCTTTTTACCATTGAGTACGATGTTAGCTGTGGGCGTGTCATACATAACTTTTCTTATGTTGAGGAACTTTCCTTGTATACCTAATTTGTTGAGAGTTTTTATCATGAAAGGGTGTTGAATTTTGTTAAATGCTTTTTCTGCATCTATTGAGAGGATCATATGATTTTTATCCTTCATTCTGTTAATGTGGCATATCACATTTATTGATTAATGTATGTTGAGCCATCCTTGCATCCCTGGAATAAACCTCATTTGATCATGCTGTATGATCATTTTAATGTATTGTTGAATTCAGTTGCTAGTATTTTAATGAAGATTTTTGTATCTATGTTCATCAGGGATATCGGCCTGTAATTTTCTTTTCTTGTAGTGTCCTAATTGGTTTTGGTATCACAGTAATGCTGGCCTTATAAAATGAGTTTGAAAGTGTTCCCTTCTCTTCAATTTTTTGGAAGAGTTTGAGAAGGATTGGTATTAATTCTTCTTTAAATGTTTGGTAGAATTCACCAGTGAAGCCATCTGGTCCTGGGCTTTTATTTCTTGGGAGATTTTTGATTACTGATTCACTTTCCTTACTCATTATTGGCCTGTTCAGACTTTCTATTTCTTCATGATTCAGTCTCAGAAGGCTGTACATTTTTAAGAATTTATTCGTTTCTTCCAGGTTATCTAATTTGTTGGCAGATAATTGTTCATAATAGTCTCATATGATCCAGGCGTATTTCTGTGGTGTCAATGGAATGTCTCCTCTTTCATTTATAATTTTATTTATTCGAGTCTTCTTTTTTCCTCTTAGTCTACCTAAAAATTTGTCAATTTTGTGTATATTTTTTAAAAAACTTAATTTCATTGGTCTTTTCTATTGTTTTTCTGGTCTCATTTCATTTACTTCTGCTCTGACCTTTACAGGCATACCTCAGTTTTTTGTGTTTCACTTTATCACATTTTGCAGATATTGCATTTCTTACAAATTGAAGGTTTGTGGCAACCCTGCATCAAGCAAGGTTGCTGCCGTTTTTCCAAAAGCATTTGCTTACTTCATGTTCTGTGTCACATTTTAATAGTTCTCACAATTTTCAAATGTTTTCATTATTATTATATTTGTTATGGTGATCTGTGATTAGTGATCACTGATGTTACTATTGTAATTGTTTTGGGATACCACAAGCCGTGGCCATCTAAGGCAGCAAACATAACTGATAAATGCTGTGTGTGTTCTGACATTCCACCGACTAGCCATTCTCCCCTCTTTGTCTTTCTCCTCAGGCCTCTCTGTTCCCTGAGACACAACAGTATTGAAATCAGGCCAATTAATAACCCTACAACGGCCTCTAAGTGTTCAAGTGAAAGGAGGAATCATGCATCTCTCACTAAATCAGAAGCTGGAAATGATTAAGTTTAGTGAGGAAGGTGTGTTAAAAGCCAAGATAGGCCAAAAGCTAGGCCTCTTGCGCCAAACAGTTAGCAAAGTTGTGAATGCCAAGGAAAAGTTTTTGAAGGAAATTAAAAATGTTACTCCAGTGAACACACAAATGGTAAGAAAGTAAATCAGCCTTACTGCTGATATGGAGAAAATTTTAGTGTCTGGATAGAAGATCAAACCAGCCACAACATTTCCTTAAGCCAAAGCCTAATCCAGAGCAAGGCTGTAACTCTCTTCAATTCTGTGAAGGCTGAGAGAGGTGAGGAAGCTGCAGAAAAGTTTGAAAGTAGCAGAGGTTGGCTCATGAGGTTTAAGAGATGAAGCCGTCTCTATAACATGAAAGTGCAAAGGAAAACAACAAGTGCTGATATAGAAGCTGCAGCAAGTTCTCCAGAAGATCTAGCTAAGATGATTAATGAAGGTGGCTACCCTAACAACAGATTTTCAATGTACACGAAACAACCTTATACTGGAAGAAGATGCCATCTGGCACCTTCATAGCTAGAAAGGAGAAGTCAGTGCCTGGCTTCAAAGCTTCAAACGACAGGCTGACTCTCTTGTTAAGGGTTAATGCAGCTGGTGACTTTAAGTTGAAGCCAAGGATCATTTATCATTCCAAAAATCCTAGGGCTGTTAAGGACAATGCTAAATCTACTGTGCCTGTGCTCTATAAATGGAACAACAAAGCCTGGGTGACAGCACATCTGTATACAACATGGTTTACTGAATATTTTAAGCCCACTGTTGAGAATTACTGCTCAGAAAAAGATTCCTTTCAAAATATGACTGCTCATTGACAATGCACCTGGTCACCCAAGAGCTCTGATGGAGATGCACAACAAGATTAACGTTGCTTTCATGCCTGCTAACACAACATCCATTCTACAGTCCACAGATCAAGGAGTTATTTTGACTTTCAATTCTTATCACTTAAGAAATACATTTTGTAAGGCTATACCTTCCATATATGGTGATTTCGTTCATAGATCTGGGCAAAGTAAATCGAAAACTTTCTGGAAAGAATTCATCACTCTAGGGGCCAGCCCCATGGCTGAGTGGTTAAGTTCACATGCTTCGCTTTGGTGGTCCAGGGTTGCGCAGGCTCAGATCCTAGGCACAGACATGGCACCATTCATCTAGCCATGCTGAGGCAGCATCCCACATGCCACAACTAGAAGGACCCACAACTAAAAAATATACAACTATTTACCAGGGGGCTTTAAAGAGAAAAAGGAAAAATAAAATCTTTAAAAAAAAAAAAAAGAATTCATTATTCTAGATGCCATTAAGAATATTCATGTTTCACGGGAAGAGGTCAAAATTATCAACATTAACAGGAGTTTGGAAGAAGTGGATTCCATCTCTCATGAAGGACTTTGAGGGGTTCAAGACTTCAGCAGAAGAAGTAACTGCAGATGTGGAAATAACAAGAGAACTAGAATTAGAAGTGGAGCCTGAAGATGTGACTGAATTTGCTGCAATCTCATGATAAAATTTTAAGAGATGAGAAGTTGTTTATTATGAATGAGCAAAGAAAGTAGTTTCTTGGGATGGAATCGGCTCCTGCTGACGATACTGACTGAAGATTGTTGAAGTAACAGCAAAGGATTTCAACTACCACATAAACTGAGTTGATAAAGCAGTGGCAGGGTTTGAGAGGATTGAATTCAATTTTGAAAGAAGTTCTACTGTGGGTAAAATGCTATCAAACACCATCGCATGCTACAGAGAAATCATTTGTGAAAGGACGAGTCAATCAATGCAGCAAACTTCACTGTTGTCTTATTTAAGAAATTGCCACAGCCACCACAACCTTCAGCAACCGCCACCCTGATCAGTCAGCAGCCATCAATATTGAGGCAAGACCCTCTACCAGCAAAAAGATTATGACTCCCCGAAGGCTCAAATGATGATTGGCATTTTTTAGCAGTAAAGTGTTTTTTAAATTAAAGTATGTACGTTGTTTTTTTTGGACATAATGCTATCGTACACTTAATAGACTATAGTATAGTGTAAACATAACTTTTATATGCACTGGGAAATGGAAAAATCTGGGCAACTCACTTTATTGCAATATTTGCTTTATTGCAGTGGTCTGAAAACGAACCTATCTTGGACATATGCCTGTATTATTTCCTTACTTATGCTAATTTTAGGTTTAGTTTCTTTTTCTTTTTCTAGTTCCTTGAGGTAATTTGTTTATCCAAGATCTTTCTTTTTTCTTAATGTAGGCATTTATTGCTATGAACTTCTCTCTCAGATATGCTTTTGCTTCATTCCATAAGTTTTGGTATGTTGTGTTTTCCCTTCGCATTTGTCTCAAGATTTTTTTTTCCTGAGGAATATTAGCCCTGAGCTAACATTTGTTGCCAATCTTCCTCTTTTTTTGCTTAAGGAAGATTAGCCCTGAGCTAACATCTGTGTCAATCTTTTTCTACTTTATATGTGGGTCACTGGCACAGCATGGCTGATGAGTGGTGTAGGTCTGTGCCCAGGATCTGAACCCGTGAACCCGGGGCACCAAAGCAGAGCTTACTGAACTTAACCTCCAGGCCATGGGACCAGCCCCTCAAGATAATTTTTTATTTCCCTTTTGATTTCTTTTTGACTCACTGGTTGTTCAAAAGCGTGTTGTCTAATTTCCGTATATTTAAAATTTTCCAATTTTCTTCCTGTTTTTGATTTCTAGTTTCATATCATTGTGGTCAGAAAACATACTTGATGTGATTTCAGTCTTCTTAAATTTAAGACTTGTTTTGTGGCCTAGCATATGACCTATCCTGGTGAATGTCCCATGTGCACTTGAAAAGAACATCTAATCTGTTGCTATTGGATGGAATGCTCTGTATATATCTGTTAGGTCCATTTGGTCTATAGTGTTGTTTGAGTCTGCTTTTCTCTCACTGATTTTCATGCTAATATTTTTGCAGTTTTTATGAAATATAATCACCAGAGCAAAAATTACCAGGTTATTTGATATTTACTTCAATTGGTTGTAATATGTTAATGAGGCCAATGATATTATTAAGAAGTAACTAATTAATGTATTAATCATTTTACAAGAATTATCACTGTTAAGTTTTACAAAAACACTTAAAGATACATATTGTTATTATCTCCAGTTGAAGAAACTGGAGCTTGAGAACTAAGATATTTATCCAATGCCACAGAGCTACTAAATGTGTAGCAATATATTCAAATCCACCTCTGTTTGAGTCCAAAATCTGAGTTCTAAATAATCAGCCTAATAATTCTATTGTTCCACAGAGGGTTTTTTCCTCCATTCCAGGACCAAATTGAACTCCTTTTTAACAGTTTAACATATATGCACCTATAATTACAATTTAAGATCTGGAAAGAGAGGGAAAATAGATTGCTTAAATTAAAATGATTATTACTATTGTTTGTTTGTTTTTTAAAAAAACTCACAATACACATATAGTGGTGACATCATTGAAATACTAACAGAATACATCTTTTTTTAGCATCTGATATTGCTTTTATGAGGTGGTCAAGTAGGTGGTCAAGAGATGATATTTCAAGGCTGGGAAGGCAATATATTCAAGGCGTGGTCCGTTAATAAGCATGAAGGTACTCTTTGGTGTTCATATTACTTAATCTCATATGATATTGACATTGATGACACTGGCTTCCCATTGACTTCCTCGGCACCATGAACCCTCAGCTTTCCTCATGTCTCTTTAGACATTCCATGCCAGTTTACTTTGTAGGTTTCTCTTGCTCAACTCATTTCTTTAATGTTGGTCTCCTTCATGTTTATGTTTCAGGTTTCCTCTTCATTTCACCTACACATACCCCAGATGGTTCCATGCATGCTCAGGGTTTTAATTACAGTCTATATGCTGATGACTTTCAAAATTCTTCTGGACCTGAATTTCTCTCTTGTGCTCCATATCCACATACATAACTATATATAACTCTTATATAACTATAATATCTCCACCATCCACCAGTTACCCTGGTAGGAATCGTGGGCATCATCTTTTATTCCCTCTTTCTCTCTCTTTTTCTATATCCAAAAAGTTACCAAGTCTTTTAGAGTCCACTTTTTAAATCTCTCCCAAATCTGTCAACTTCTCTCCATCTTTTGATTTAAATCTCCATCATTCTTGCTTGGATCATTGCAACAGCATCTTACCTGTATTCCTAACAGTACTTCCCTGCCGTGATCCATTTCCAAATACAGACAGAGTTATTTTTATATTGTCTGCCCCCACTTAAGAAAAATCTCCAGTGGCTACTCATGGCCTTCAGGGTGAAGCTCCAAATCCTAACAAGGATAGGAATTGTGTTCAATAGTTGACATCAGCAACTTCATGTCTTCTCACTCCACCCCAGTGTCTAGTCTCACATCACGCTGTCTCTAACCTTTGTGACCTTGTTCATGCTGATACTCCTCACTGAAAAGCTTCTCCATCTTTCCCTTGCCTCCTTCTTCCCACCTCCACTTCTGGTCTTTGGCTTCTTATTCTTACTTGTCCTTCAGTTCTTAGCTCAAATATTACTTTCTCTGGAAAATTTCCTGGTTCCAAAGGTTGAGTTATATGGCTCTACTATATCCTTTCATAGCACCTTGTACTTAATCTCGTCCTAGAACTTACATTTCTTTACAGGGCTGAATTATGATTGTCTACACACTTGGCTTTATCCTACATAAGATATCAAGCCCATAGGCGTGAGGACTGTGTCTCCTTTAAGTGCCTGGCACATGGCACATAATAAGTATTTGTTATACAAATGAATGAATGGCACAATCCAGAGACCAACTTGACCTTTCAAAAATTTAACCAATTGAGATTAATAGAACCCATATTGTTTCATTTAAATGATGGTATTAAGCCCAGTAAGATATGAATGAATTTAGACAGGATAATAGATTTCTTCTTTCTTCTTAAGTAAGTATAAAATATTAAAACTCAACAATTAATGATTCAACCAGCATGGGAGAAAAAAATCTCCCAGATAACAGATATAAGGATGCACTAAGCTTCATTTATTTAGAGGTTGACAGTTATTTAGAAGCTCTTGTTTAGTAGGTAAGAGAAGATAATTTGCCTTTGCCATTTCCTAAGTCTATAAATGGTTGATTAATAGTAAAGGATTAGCAGAGGAGAAGTTAATCAAGAGCCCATTCCTTGTTCTTGAAGTTTACAAACAAGCCTAAAGCTTAAGACTCTCACTTAAACCCTAACTAACATAAGCCCATCTGTCATTTCTGGTCATCACCTCTGTTCTATGAATAGACATACCTCATCACTTCCACCCGCTGACAGGATGGAGTGCTAAGGAATGGAGCGGAACCAGGAGCAGTTAAGTGTGTGGTGCCTGGGCTCACTTAGGAAGGGTAAAACGTGTTTTAAAATAACAAGTATTATGACCCAGTTATTTAATTTAAGCAAGAAAAAAATACAAAACATCAGATTTTTAAGCATTTGAAGAGAAACGTTTCCCCCCTCTATCCAGTTCAAGTTATAGGGTAAATAGTTTTCAAATCTAAATGGAAAACTTTTATTTACTTTTTTATTAGGCGAGCATTACCCTTTGTGTGCTTTGCATACTAACTCTTTGGTATTCTTTCTGGAGCTACGTGCTTTGGGCTTGTCTATGTTAAGAGAGTTCTCGCACAAGTGTGTTCTGATCCTGCTGTTGTTAACTGATGCTGAGCAACGGTCCTGGCTCTTGTAGAGCCGTTTGCCTTTGCACTTAGCATATTGCACAGATGGGGAAGGCACACGGAGATTTTATCTTATCTGTGACCATATTTCCCATCAGCAGTGAAAAGCTAGAACACTTTCAAAGAAAGTTCTGTTTCAACCAGAATTTTCTCTTTGATCTTTAACCAATTATTTTATTACTGGGCTGTGTATTTATCTCTTATCCCAAAATAGTGTCAATTGTGGGGAGGCTTAACATTTCTATCTTTGAATTCAATGCTTTTATTTAAGAATATCTGGGAAAACGGCCACTATTTTTTGACTGAGTCCAACCTATCATATGCATAAATTCACTCAATTTTTTTAACTGTACTTCTCACCAAACTCAATACTTTGAAAAATATGTTGAAATCAATGCCTAAAATGCTTGAAGTAAGTATCCATCCTCTTACAGCATTTGGAACTAAGCATTTGGAGTTCAATTTCAGATTGTTTTGCTTGTTTTAGTTGTATATTTTAATAAGATAGTGTCTTTAACATTCTGTAATTAAAGAATAAAATTCTTGCTGAAAAAAATGTCCTAAAATAGCAAATATTTTGTTAGTCTGTAACATTCCAGAGTTTTTCCAGAAAATGGTATTTTTTCTTATTTGTACACAGATATAATAGTAAAGATAAATTTTAACTGAAGTCACTATGCTAAATTCCTGAGGCTCCTATAGTTCAGTCTGCAGAGAAAAGTACACTGAACATTTAGGAAACCACTGAATGGTTTACATTTCAGTTCTGGGTCTCCTACCCAAAGAAAAAAATTGCAGGGCAGTCTCTCTCCTCTTTTGTCGTTCACTACTTGCAAAGTAAACAGCTCTCCACAGCAGTGAGACCGCTCTGAGAGTGGAAAAGGTCAGCGCTACACTATTTTTAGGAATAACGTTGGAAGTCGTTTGTTCTTACAACCGACCTGTAAATTTTGCGTATATTAGAAGATCTGGTAAGCCTAAGATTCCCAAGTTTATTTCTGGCAACTCAGTATACTGCATTCATCGAACACTTCCTGCTTTTCCCTCCCCCGTCCTTCCTTACAGGCTACATAACAAATGCCTCAGAATAATGAATGACAGCGGTGTTGGAGCGATTGGCAGTTCATTCTTAGCGTCCAACAGACCTTCCATTTCAAACAACTGACCTACATCTTTTATAAATTAAAATGTTTAAATTACTTGGTGAGTAGTGGTTCTTATCTCTTTTTCTTTCTTACTTTTTATTCTGAACAAAAATTCCAAGTATACCAAAAAGATACAAGAACAGTATAATAATTCCCTTTTGCCCTTCATCTAAAATTCACCAGGTTCTCAGCATTTTGCCATGTCCTGTTCTCTCTGTCTCTCTGTCTCTCGCTCCCCCACTCTTCCCCATCTCTCTATATACTTATTGGTAGTAAATTTTTACTACATAAATTATTAGTAGTAAATTTAACTAGTATTTTTGCTGACTCATTCTCATATAACCATAATATAATTATAAAATTTAGGAAATTATTTTTATTGAAGTATAGTTGACACACAATAGCCTATTCATTTCAGGTGTACCACGCAGTGATTCAACTTTTATGTACACTACAAAATGATCACTATGACAAGTCTAGTTACCATCTGTCACCATACAAAGTTACTACAATATTTTCTACTATATTCCCTATGATGTATGTTCCGTCCCTCTGACATTTATTTTATATCTGGAAGTTTGTACCTCTGAATCCCTTTCACCTGTTTCACCCAGTCCCCCAGCCTCTTCACCTCTGGCGACCACCAATTTGTTCTTTGTATCTATAGGTTTGTTTCTGTTTTGTGGTTTATTTTGTTTTTTAGATTCCACGTGTAAGTGAAATTATACAGTATTTGTCTCTCTCCATCCGACTTATTTCACTTAACATAATACCCTCTACGTCCATCCACGTTGTTGCAATTGGCAAAATTTCATTGTTTTTTATAGTTGAGTAACAGTCCATTATATATATATGTATATATACCACATCTTCTTTATCCATTCATCCATTAATGGACACTTAGGTTGCTTTCATATCTTGGATATTGTAAATAATGCTGCAATGAACATAGGCGTGCATATATCTTTTCAAATTAGTGTTTTCGTTTTCTTTAAATAAATATGCAGAAGTGAAATAGCTGGATCATCTGGTAATTCTATTTTTAATTTTTTGAGGAGCCTCCATACTGTTTTCCATAGTGGCTGCACAAATTTACGTTCCCAGTAACAGTGTACAAGGGTTCCCTTTTCTCCATATCCTCTCCAACGCTTGTCATTTGTTGTCTTTTTGATAATAACCATTCTAACAGGTGAGAGGTGCTGTCTCATTATGGTTTTGATTTGCAGTTCCCTGATGATTGGAAATTTTGGGCATCTTTCCAAGGGTGTGTTGGCCATCTGTGCGTCTTTGGAAAAACGTCTATTTGGATTCTCTGCTCATTTTTTAATTGGATTGTTTGTTTTTTTGATATTAGTTGCATGAATTCTTTACATATTTTGGATATTAACCCCTTATCAGATATATCATTTGCAAATATCTTCTCCCATTCAATAGGTGGCCTTTTGGTTTTGTTGACTGTCCTTTGCTGTACAAAAGCTTTGTAGTTTGATGTAGTCCCTTTGTTTGCTTTTTTTGCCTTTGCCTGAAAAGACAGATCCAAAAATTATTGCTATGACCAATGTCAAAGAGTTTACTGCCTACGTTTATTCTAGGGATTTTATGGTTTCAGGCCTTACATTTAAGTCTTTAATCCATTTTGAGTTTATTTTTATATATATTGTAATAAAGTGACCCAATTTCATTCTTTTGCATGTAGCTGTCCAGTTTTCCCAACACCCTTTTTTGAGGAGACTGTCTTTTCCTCATTGTATATTCTTGCCTTGTTTGTCACAGATTAATTGACCATAGGAGAACGGGTTTTATTTCTGGGGTCTCTATTCTGTTCCATTGACCTATGTGTCTGTTTTTTGGGTTTTTTTGAGGAAAATTAGCCCTGAACTAACTGCCACCATCCTCCTCTTTTTGCTGAGGAAGACTGACCCTGAGCTAACATCCATGCCCATCTTCCTCCACTTTATATGTAAGATGCCTACCACAGCATGGCTTGTCAAGTGTTACCATGTCCGCACCCAGGATCCGAACCAGCGAACCCCGGGCCGCCGAGAAGCAGAACATGCGCACTTAACTGCTGCGCCACCGGGCTGGCCCATATGTGTCTGTTTTTGTGTCGGGATCTTAGAGTTATGCTCATCTTCCCGGTGAGGATTTCCTGGGATGGGGAGCCCAGTGTGTGACTCTCACTCATCGGGAAGGCCCTCTGCCATCGTGATATCCCTCCCACTTGTGGATCACCACCACATAACCTAAGAAAAGCCATGGAACTGACAAAGAACGTGATAGGTATGGGATAGTGAAGGAACAAACTTACATTGAGTAGGTGGCCCACCAGAAATAGCAGAAAACAAAATTAAATAGGTAAAATCAGCATAAATTGTGAATGGGGGCATTTAAAGTTCAGCCGTAGTTCAGAATTGTTGTAGCTCCACGAAGTCAACTACATTTTAAGAAGAATCTTTTAGTAACAGCGTTAAAGTGGATGAGGTCAGGGTGAGCAGTAAAAATCAGCTACATATTTGTTACAATAATCCAGATTAAAATACTAATATTGAGAATAAAGAGACTGGGATAAATCCAGGAGACTTATTAAATGAGAAGAAAGAAAGGTGCAAATTTGCAACTTTGTTATCTAATTAATTTTTTACTGAGGTAACATCAGTTCATAACATGATATACATTTCAGGTGTACATCATTATATTTCAACTTCTGTGTAGACTACATCACGTTTACCACCCAAAGTCTAATTGCCATCCGTCACTGGGAGACATATTTTATATAGAAAACAGTGGAATTTTTGAAGTACAGATTTAGGTTCAATATCTGTTCCCTCTCGTCTTCCCTTTCCATCTACATCACAGGCTTACGTGTATTTGGAAGTGTCACTCCATCTTCAGTATTTTGCCCCAGTTTATTCAGTTGTTCTCCATAAGACTTCTAACATTTCCTGCTTGTGAATATTCTGATGTGCTGATACCATTAAACTCAGATACCCAGAATAGAGCATAGTATCTCACATGTGCCTGACCAGGACAGGGTGCAGAATTGATCTGAATATGATACTTACACTAATGCAGTTGACGTCGACATGAGACATTTTCCCTGCAACATCACATGATCAGTTCACATTTATCCTGTAAAATCAACTCAATTCCTTAGATTTTACATGAGGGTATTCAAAGTCAGGCTATCTTCTAAATCTTTTTTTCAAATATTTTTATAGGTTATGCTCCCAAAATACTTTTCACTTTTTAAAAAAATTTTTATGTCCATTAAAATGTAAAAGAGACATTCTAGGCATGGGCAAACTTTTAAAAATTTTTAGGGACATTTTTAAATCTGTAAGAGCACTTTTTTTTTTTTTTTTTGCTGAGGAAGATTCACCCTGAGCTAACATTTGTTGCCAATCTTCCTCTATTTTGTATGTGAGCTGATGCCACAGCACAGCCACTAAGTGGTGTAGGTCTGTATCTTGGAACTCAACCTGGGCCACAGAAGTGGAGAGCTCCAAACTTAACCAGTAGGTCACCAGGGCTGGCCCCAGAGCACCTTTTTTCGGTATTACCTGACTGCTATTACATAGACTTGTAATGTGTGGGTCCATAATCGAATGCAATATTTATATGCACAAATTATTTTCTTTTACTTACATGATAAGAATTTACTGAACATGGTTACAGAAAAAATTCTAAAACCTCTATTCCTGACTTTACCCCTAGAAAGCAAGGAATCTGAAGTCATGAGATATAAATTCGCCAAGAAGCCAGACATTTTCTGGACGCTCATGTATAAAGGCAATGTTCTCACTACCAAATATGGCACTATGATGACAATTAGTCCTATAATGTCCTTTTAATGACCTGGAAAAGGAGTGAAAACTATCAGTGATGACTTACCAGACTTTCATCTTCTTAGAAGGAAAGCAACAAGTAAATATGGCAGCTTAAGACCATCTCCCCGCCATATGCACTTATGCCAATCTTATGTGACATTGCAACTCCTCTAGCATTATCATTTTCTTCTTGAAAAAAATTTGCTAAACACTGAAAATCCTCTCATCTCAATGACTAGTGACTCAAGAATGGATGATCAAAGAGTTGTTTTTCTAGTAAATAAAACATTATTATTCTTTGGGCTTTATGGTAAAAAAAGTTTTACCATAAATTTCATGTTCGAACATATCCTCTCCTGCATTAAAAGTTTCTTCAGGAGTAAAAACACTCTTGCACTTCTTTTGTGAATAGTTGCATATAGGTGGTTTCACAATAGATATTCAACAAATATTTTTTGTTAAATGTAAAAATCTGTGATGGCAACAAAGAAAACCCATCAATATATAAAAATATATATGTGGATGCCTTTCAAAAAGGGAGATGAAACCTTTTGGCATATGAAGATGAGATTGGTGATAGAAGGCAAACTCTTTTTTCTTTCCAATGGTACTCTGAATAAATAAGAGGGAACTTCCCAGCAAAGTGTCTAAGTCACTCGGTGTGGGGAGGGCAGGAAGAGAGGAAGAGAGAGACAGGGAGAGAGAGAACCACTAGAGGGCGGTAGCCCCCTCACTGGCCACAATGAAGTTTCCTGTAAGCATAACTTCCTATGCCTACAGATGTTTAGTATTTCTTCCGGCTAATACTTGATAATTGTCTTCTTCTCACAGCAAATATCTGTTATGTAGTTTCACTAACTTTGAAATCCCAGTAATTTAGAGGTATAATACTTGGGAGCGTGAGACTGAATAAAACATTTAGAATTGTTGTATTTATTGTAAATTTGGTCCAAAAATTCAGAAATAAAGTAACACCTTGGATTTGGGTGAGAAATCATTTCTCGCACCAAGCACTTTCGTACAAGTAAAATTTAGTCTGTGACCTGTCAAATGCTGGTTAAGATAGCTTCGTCTCAAGGCACGCTTTGCCCTTTATCCTAGTGCATAGGCAGCTGCAACAAGAGAGCCAGTCCCTTTGCCCCAAATAGCTCTCCACCAGCCTGTCTCTCTACCTGAAATCTGTTAAGACAGTAGTTCCTCAAAGTGAGGGCTCCTTACAAGCAAAATTTCATAGACCCCCCTGTGATGACTCTTGAATTCTTAAGATGAGTAGATTTAAATATATACATACATATATAAACCATAAAAAAGATACTATAGAAAGATACTTTAGGAACATGCTTTAATGAATTAATATTGTATTAGCCACAATAGCATTCATTTAAAAGACAGCAGTATACATATACAAAATATATGATTTAGTCCATTGACAGTTAAGGCTCTTTGCCGAAGCAAGTTCATGAAATCCTTGAAGTAAACCCATAGTGTACCCTTTACCTACAGCATCAGGTCTGGGATCTGAAAGAAGAGAATCATCAGGGCTGGCCCTGTGCCTAGTGGTTAAGTCCAGCATGCTCCACTTTGGTGACCCAGATTCAGTTCCCCAGGTGCACACTTACACCACTCATCAGCGGCCATGCTATGGTGGCATCCCACATAGAAAATAGAGGAAGACTGGCACAGATGTTAGCTCAGGGCCAATCTTCCTCAAGCAAAATGAGGAAGAATGGCAACAGATGTTAGCTCAGGGTGAATCTTCCTCAGCAAAAAAAAAAGAGAAGAGAATCATTGAATTTACGTGTTATCTCACTATACCTCCACTTTTAAGGTGGAAACATTATATTTTCTGGTTAGATTTTTTTTTAAACCTTACCAACTCTTAGAAATGGAAAATGTATCTTTCTGGATCCAATTAAGAAATGCCACAGTTCTTGGCATTCATCAGTTAACACACCTGACATAAGTGTGTGTGTAGCTGCCTGCACGTGTTCTTCTTGTGCAGATTTACCAAGGTTAAAGTTTTTAAAATATCAACAGAAGTTTGATCTCTTAAAGACGTCAGTTCCAAATACAGTTTGTCTGTCTGACCTGAGCCACTTTCTTTGGTGTCCTCCTGAGTATGTAGCATGCATTCTTAGCTCAAATGTCCTGTGAGTTTTGACGTCATGGATGAAATTTGCCCGGCACCAGCAGCGCATCTGGCATCAGGTAGTTCTGCAGAGCCAAGATTCCAGCAGGCGTCAACGGGCAGTGAGACGCCACCACAGTCCTGGGAAAGTCAAACTGTATCTCTGGGGAAAGTCCTTTGTACACTCTGCTCCTGCTTCTTGTCGGAATTTATCAGCCAAAGGACAAGGTTTTAATTAAATCAAATATATACTCACACATCCACACTTTAATTAATATCAGGGAAAAGGTATCAAATATAGTAAAGATCTTATATGATACTAAACTAAAGAAAACAAACTTGCTCAAAAGATAGCATTAAGAAGCCATCATATCATAAGGAGGAAATTAATGGGCTATACTTTTCTATGCCACAAGCTTATTTTACTGTAAAATAGAAATGATTATTCTTACTCTCGTCAAATGTGGAAGAGGGGTCTTTGAGTCAAACGCTAACAGAGAGATTGAAGCTTGTCCATAACCCATGTCAGTGTTTCTCTCCCTTCTCAAAAGTCCTCTTTGGAACCTCATGACTCCACAGTCTTTCAACACGCAGTGGTGGGACTCCGTCAGACGATTCTGGGCTGCTTATGCATTTGTGGGCCCTTGGCAGCGGATAGGACCCTCTGGAACTTGAGGGCCAGAGGTTGGGAAATGCTGATCCCGGCTAACCTTCATTTTCTGAGGTCCAGAGAGATTAAGGAATTTGTACAAAATTACACATTCATTAGGGTGCGATAGAGCTAAAATACAAATCTCTTCAATCTTTGTCTCACACAATTTCCACTACCCTGGAATTACAGATGAAAGGACATAGAGTCATTGAAAGAAGATTCCTATGCTAATTCTGAGAACCGTGTTTTCAGGCAAATCCATCAGCTGAGTGCCAAAAGCACTGCTATGCTTTATCTCTGGAAACTCAGAAGAGTGTTCAGGAAACTTATAAATAGAATGGTTACAAATGGTTTGATGTCAATCTTAAGGCATAAATAATGTTTAGCAGGTGTCAAACCAAGGCCTGGTTGTGTTTGATATTTTCATCAGTGACCTAGATAAGATATTGGCAATCTAGAGAGCCAAAATCTCTCAAAAGAATTTGACCTTTTAGGAAGCGTTCTATTGTCTTCTGCCCACAAATTCCTGCTCCTGCTCCCGTAATAAGTTCCACTTCATTCCCACAGCTCAGTTGATCTCACCTAGGAGTTAGCATACTTGATTAATTAATTACCACTAAGCTGTGAGTGACTAATAGAACTCCTCTTCCAGATGTCTTAGAGACCTTTAATTTTCAAAAAATGAGTTTACTTATCCAAGAGAACACTATTTAGTGGGCAGGAATATGTATCTCTGTGCCGCTTAGTGACTAGAACATTTCTTCTTGCCAAATGTAACCATAATTCCTCTAAATTCCTTAACATTTTTGAAAAAATTCTTGAAGATTTCAAAATCACAACACTCTTTCTTGCTGAGCCTGAACTAAACCTCTGAACTCTTGTCAATATGATTCTCCAGGCAGCCACTAGCAATGGTTCAATGAGAACTCGCAGGCACACGCAGTAAACCCTATTTGCCATTTCTGACCCATATGATGTGAGTATATTCCTGCTTGGAGGCAGAGAATGCTATCCTATAACCTCTCAAAAACACCCCCTCCCACATAGTCCATTTTATAAAAAAGATAAGGTTATGTTTCTGTTTTGCTCTCCACTTCTTGTCACTTGTCAACGAGACGGAAGTTTGAAGAAAAAGAATATAGCAGCAGCTTTTGTCTGTCTCTAAGAGAAAGCAGATTCTTCTTCAGGATCACTCAGATCTTAAAGTTATTTCCTGAAGTAACCAAAATGCCTGCAGGGGCATGAAATTTTGTAGAGTGAAGTTTTGGCCATATGTAGTGCATTTTTAATGAATACACTACTTTTTTTTTTTTTTAATAAAAATGATGCCACAAGCGAGGGCTTACAAATGAGGCCACTTCGAAGCAGCCACAAGTATCTGACAGGTCAAGAAAGTAGACTGTCTCATACAGGCTTTGCTGTTAAAAATACTCCAGTGATGTATTTTTTATAGGCAGGCGAGGGAAAATGTCCATAAATAGCTCTGGGGAGTTTGGCCAAGAAGCTGTTGCCAATAAAAATATTAAATTGGCCATGATTAGAACTATTTCAAATGTAGTTAATACTCAAAAGGCAAAAATAAGAAGAAATTGAATTGTAGCAATATTTGTTTGTAGAATTATTTTGTCTATGTTGTGTATTTTTCTAAATTTTTCCATTGTTTCTCTTCCCGTTTTTGGATCCTATGATTTTCCCATCTGAAATTTTATTGTCATTCATCATCGATTTAAATGTTTTATTTCTTTTCTGTTCCAAAGTGTGGAATTTTTACCTTATCCCAGAAACTTTCCCTTCTGCATATCAAATCTTCACAGCAAGTCAATTTCTTTTTAAGGGAAAAACACTTAAATGGGTGTGGTGGGTTGGCAGGGAGACTTTCCGCTTTCAGACGCTGGCAATCCATGCCAATAAGACAGACACCCCTCATCCTGATCTAGGGTTCCCTAAGTGTCAGCTCTCGGCACTCGACCATGAACTATGACTTGACACCGGTGATCTCTAATCCTAACTCAGGTTTGTGACGTTTCACAATGTTCTCCCTTAAGAACAGCCAATGCTGAGCAGACACCAAGCACAGATCCTTGAAGAACACTCTCCTCAGTTCCACAGAAGGACCATGGTGCACAGTCACGGCAGCCTTCCAAATTCAGTATCAACTGTGACAGTGAGGACAAGGCTTTGTAACCTCTCTCTGATAGCATCTCCCTAAAGAGCTGGAGATAAACCAAGACTTGAGTTGATGACATTTCAGAATGACAGTCTGATTATGGTGACTCCTAACTTATTAAGAAAGATAAATATTTGTATACATGAATAGCCAATTAATTGGACAGACACTTAACTGGTTATAAATTTAAAAACTGAAAAGCTACTTGAATCAAAGTCTTAGGTGTGTCAGCTCCCTCCTCTGATGAATTTAGAAGAGTCTCTTTAACCCTTCATTGATGCCTGAGTTCATGAATGAAGCAAGGAGCAAGAAGAAAAGGAGGCCAGAGCACAGAAGCAGGACCAGGGCCAAGCTTGAATCATCTTTCCAGTCCTTTCGACTTTTGGAAGCTACCTTATTTGTATTTTCTTTGGACACAGACAGTATTCTCCCATGTCTTAAGTGTACATTCTTGTTCTCATGAATAGAATTTTTAGTCTATGAAACTTGAAAGTTCTCTCTTATATTTCAATTGTCTATGCCTCCTCTCTCACAGTTCTTTAGTAGATACTACAATAGACGTAATTTTGGCTAGCAATTTTAGAGAATACATTCAATTTTAATGTAAAAACATCCTTCTCAAAATGCTTCCAAGTGACTCATATCATTTCTTCGGATACTCTGCCACCAAAGGCTACAAAAGAGGTTAAGTGTCAACAAAAGTTCCCTTTTCCTGTTTTCCTCAGTTAATTTCAGTTTCAAGTTCTTCCTGGGGATTTCAATGTAAACAAGAAGGAGTTTGCAATGATTTTCATAACATGGTCCTTGAAACTCTGAGCCTGATAAACATCTCTAGGGCTAAGTAGAGGTATGCAGAGTAGTCACAGCTGGATTTAATTTATTTTCTCCGTTTTTCCATAGCCTAACTTAACAAGACTGAGGTTCAGAGACGCGGAAAATGGCCTTACCTCTTGGAAACACTGCTGAAGTGACACACACTCAACTCAACAGTTGAAGACAACCATGGCACCCCTCGCTGCCAGGTCTCTCAGGACACATTTGATAACTCAGAGTGAGCTGTGTTAGTCTTCAAAACAGGGTAAAGGAATGCTACTGGTTCGCTTTTGGCAAAACATATTCATTCTATACAGAGGAGAAGAGGACAAACGCCGAGGCTCTGCAGTGTGGCTTACGTTCTTCGCCTTTGACTCTGGCAAGTACATCAAAGATTAATAACGCTCTGTAGAATTTTAATTTCCAAAACGCTCTCACATATGAACTTCAACGCTCCAACAGTTAATTAGAAAACTGTACTGGCGGGTGTGAACACTGCTTGTTTCACACGCAAAATGTGTCCAGCAAACAATACTGGGAACTGAGCCAAGAAATGTCATTTCTCTCGCTTCATACTTCCATAATAAGTCTCCATCCCTGTACGCTTTCTCTGTTCCAACCTCTGACTAATCCGTCCACTCCAACTCTTTCCTGTTTACACTGTAAAAGAATGGTATTTAAAAAACCTTACCCCTTAGCAAAAGCACCCAAAAGAGAGCCTTGCTCAGAGCGACGTGTCATAAATGTCATTTTTGAAAATCTTTTAAGATAGATATCCCTTTATGAATTCCATAGATCACAAAAAGAAGTTAAGTTAAAGCTAAACCCAGCAACTGAGTCTCCTTATAGATGTGCCACTGTCAGAGAGCACTGAACATGAGCGCAAGATTTAAACGCTCAAAGATTTTACTTTATTTAACACACAGATTGCTCAGTCCTCTAATACACTGAATCAATATCAGTTTTTCAGGTAAGTTGGTCCTGGTTCAGCAGAACCTTCAATTTTTCTTAGTTTGTTAAATTGATCCTCTCCCGACCTAGATTATTGAACTTTGTGGGAGATGTTATTAGGCATAAGCAAAAGTGTATTTCTGAAATCTGAATAAAAAATAAACATTCACTCATATGGTAGGTGACGATCCATGGCCATTTCTCTTATATAAACAAATTGCTCTCAACTAAGAAGTCCAGAAACATTCTCAAGTGACAGTGCCTGCAAAAGGCCAACTTGGAGTTTATTTTACTTTGCTCCTATTGTGGAAATTTTAAAAACCATCATGCCATTTTTTTTTTTTTTTTTTTTTTTGCTGAGGAAGACTGTCCCTGAGCTAACATCTGTGGCCATCTTCCTCTACTTTATATGTGGGACGCCTACCACAGCATGGTGTGCCAAGCAGTGCCATGTCCGCACTGGGGATCCAAACTGGTGAGCCCCAGGCCACTGAGAAACGGAACGTGCACTTAACCACTGCACCACCGGGCGGGCCCCAATGTCATACCATTTTTTAAAACTCTTCGTGTAGCGCTGGTCTGGTGGCACCGCGGTTAAGTTCACGCGTTCCACTTCTGCAGCCCAGGGTTCGCTGGTTCAGATCCCAGGTGCCAACCTACACAGCATTTATCAAGCCATGCTGTGGCAGGCGTCCGCTGTATAAAATAGAGGAGGATGGGCACAGATGTTGGCTCAGGGCTAATCTTCCTCAGAAAAAAAAAAAAAGCTCTTTATGTAGCTCTTCATAAATTAAGAAATTGTTTGGATGTCTCCTTAGAGGCATTGCATTGATTCAGTTAAGTTGTTTTCACTCTCCCCCCACTGAGGGACTGATTCTCATCCTGTGTTTTTAGCAAACGTTTAGAAAGACATTCAAATAAATCTGCTTGTCTTGTTTTCTATCTCCAACACTACCCCCATCCTTCAAGATATCGCCGTCTTTGAGTCAAGCTGCCCTTGGCAAGCACAAACATTGTATCAGTTTTGGTCCCTACCAAATCTACCACTCTCTGCCGTCACATTTGACAGTTGGGTCAGTGTCCTGCCATTACTGGCTATAGAACCTCAAGGTCGCTGTTGACTGCCCCTAATTATATTTGGCCTCCCTTACCTTTGTAGTTACCAGAGCTTGCTGGTTCTCTTTATAGGCATCTCTCCGACAGGCACCAATTTCCATTCAGAGCAGTTCCTTTCACAAGCCTTTGTAATTCACCACCTGACTATTACCCTCTTTTGCCCTTCTGCCTCTCTCCCCTTTAATCATCCTAAATGCTATTTGTCTGATAGTAACACATAAGAAAACAATTGTAACTGTATGCCACACTTAACAATAAATGCATAGTATCATTATTGTATAATCTTATTAAGTAATTAACATCAAATAACTTTTGTTCTTACTCTCTAACATCCAATACATCTGGGGCAGAGCTTGGAAGGTGAGGTCTGGGCACTCAGCCATATCGGGAAGAGTATTTCTGGGGTCACATTAGAGATGATTCTCTCAACAAGACAGATGAGTGACAGCGCTGAGCCAGGAGGGAGTCCAGCCATGAGTCTGCTCAAAGAAACGAGAGTACTAACACAAGGAGAGCAAGCTGTCAAACCTGAGCTCAGCCCTCAGCAAAATCAAAGAGTAGGATGAAGAAGAGGTAAGCCATTGCAGGAAAAGATGGGGTGAAGTGTAAAGGAACCGAGTCAGCCTCCCCTATCAACACCCCACACTTTGTAGCTCTTCTCAACCTTTGTTTCACCTCCACCCATTCACCCTGGACTCTCAGCTCAAAGAATTTTGCTTCCTCCACCTCCTTTCTTTCTTGCTCTTACTCCTCCTTCTTATGTTGATCCACCAGCTTGTCTGGCCTTTTTGTTGTTTTTTAAGCTTTCTGTTTGCTTTACCCATTCTTCTGACAAAACCTAAAATATCCAGTTTTGCAAATCCATAGCTCTTCTTAGATGGAGAGGAGGGGAAAGACTGAGAATCCTTGGTCCTCTATAGCACAATGGGAGTTCTCATCCCCGTTGTACAATAAGAGTATCCTAAATTGTTTTCTAATTTTTTTCAAGTCCTGTATATTAATTTATTTCCTCAATTGGACTGAAGATTCCTTGAGAGAAAGGAACACGTCTTATCTTCTTACTTTTCTTTGTAGTCTCTTGATGGCAATTAATAGCCACTCAACGCTCATTGATCAACGTACATATAAGATATATGTTATGAATGTGTCAAGACGTTTTAGCAGAGTTTTATTATATGTGCTACTGAACACTTAGCAGGAAAAACTTTTGAAGCAAGTGAAAAATTATGCGCTTATGTATGAAACTTAAAAAGTCAAGTGTAAAAGACAGGAAAATACATAAAGCAATGACTTTTTAAAAGAATTTTATTTCAGTGAATATATTCGTGTAATACAATGCATCGGAGGGGGATTCCTACTATGCCCTAGTCATTCCTCTAGGTGCTATCCATGTAATAGCTCACTGGCTCTTCACAAGAATGATAAGAGTATGAAGCAGGGACTGTACTATCCCTAATTTAGTAATCAAGAATTGGAAGCACATAACAATACCTTGTCCAAGGTCACCCAGGGAATAAGTTATGCAGACAGGATTCTAACAGGATATTTTGACACTTAACCCATGTTATAACCTCCCTACTCTGCTACTGTTTCAATGCAGAGGACGCTTGAGTGGACAAAGTGTGACCAACGACTCTGGTCATCATACTCGTGATCGTTAATTTTACGTGTCAACTTGGCTGTGCCAAAGGGTGCCCATACATTCCTCTAGGTATTTCTGTGAGGGTATTTTTGGATGAGCTTAACTTTCAAATAAGTAAACTGAATAAAGCAGATTTCCCTCCCTAACGTGGATGGGCCTCATCCGATTAATTGAAGGCCTGAATAGAACAAAAAGGCTGACCCTCCCCCAGTCAGAGAGAATTCCTCCTGCCTGCGTGGGACATCAGCTCCTCCTGGGTCTCCTGCCTGCCAGCCTCTCAGCTGGAACTATACCATCTGCTCTTCTGGGTCTCTGCTTGCCGAATCACCCTACAGATCTTGGACTTAGTCTCCATAAATGTGTGAGCCATTTCCTGATAATAAATCCAAATAGATATAAACACACACATAGATATATACACACACATCATAGATATATACACACACATCCTATTGCTTCTGTTTCTCTGGAAAATCCTGACTAATACAGTACTTCATCTATGTGCTTCCATGGGGAGCTGAGTTTCTTTTTTGAGATCCTTGCATTTTCTCATGAGGAAACTATTTCAATGTAATTCCCTTAAAATGTAAAGACATGATTTACATTACCTTATGTTATAACTTAGTGCTTGAGATTAAAAGTCTTAGATGTTCACATGAATAATGACTTTGAACTTTAATTTTCAAGTGATCAACTTAAATCTTTAGGGGCTCGGCAACAAATACTCATATCTCAATTTAGTCATATAACAAACACTCTAGAAACCCAGTTTTAGTGCTGATCTGTTGCGACCGAAGTCTAGTAAAATGTGGAAATAATTTAGGATCGTTAGCTGTCCATTTATAGTAGTCCATTTTCAGAGAAAAAGTTCTTTTTTCATTCACTGTATTCTTCCTTTAAAATATTTAATCTATTCCCTGTACGTTGATTTTGCTCTTAGTCTCAACTGGAAATACTACACTCAGTTTTTCCTGCTTAAGCAAGTCTCAACTATTCCCACATACTTTGCAGTTTTTATTTGTAGGTTTGGTTGCCACATGAGCTTTTGTAGTTAATTTTTCAAATTAGAAATCTTACACTTGGGAGCCGTGCATTCATGCAGGTAATTGATCAAATATGTAATCTCATGTTGAAATAGCATCTCCAACTTCAACAACCTGTGATTTAGTTCCTTACATTGTTATTTCAAGACAATTGGTTCCTCCCACTGATCTGCAAGTTTTGACAGTGAATCTGTTTTTTCATGGTTAGCATTCTGAAGTCTAAATTAGATAAAAGACCAGTTATTTCCTTCACTTAGTGGCCTCTTAAAAATTGCTATTTGGGAGCCGGCCCGGTGGCATAATGGTTAAGTTCGCACGCTCCGCTTTGGCGGCCCAGGGTTCACCGGTTTGGATCCCAGGCGCAGACCTATGTACCGCTCATCAAGCCATGCTGTGGCTGGCGTCCCAAGTATAAAGTGGAGGAAGATGGGCACGGATGTTAGCTCAGGGCTAATCTTCTTCAGCAAAAAGAGGAGGATTGATGGCAGATGTTAACTCAGGGCTAATCTTCCTCAGCAAAAAGAGGAGGATTGGTGGCAGATGTTAGCTCAGAGTTAATCTTCCTCAAAAAAACTTGCTATTTGGAACATGAAGACTAGATAAATCCCAATCAAAAAATTAAATGCAACTCCTCAGGAATATAAACTGTTTATGGTTTCCCAAAGTTTTTATTTCTCTAGTACAATAATATTTATAAACTGGAAGCTTTATTCACTTTGATTACTCTCAGCTTTGTGTTTTTTAAATTAAATCAAATTAAAGCCTTCTCTTAGATTTTGAAATATTTAGATCCCATCTCCCCTCATAATAGAAGGAGTTCAAAGCAAAGGGATTGCTTGATGGTATACAATAGAGGTTAAAACATCTAGAGTCATGAGAATTGTGTTAGTCTTAATGTCTGAAAAGGGAGAAAGAAAACAATCCTGTTTCTATGAGACTACACAGCAGCATTCTGTACCGTTGGTTGGACCCAGTCTGGATGTGTGAGTTTTTTCGTCTTACACTCTCCTGTCTGAACTACCTTATAAAATTATAAACACATACAACTGATAGTTGAATATAGATCTAGTTTTTAAAAGTGTAATTATTAAAATTAAAAAGTCTCTTACTTAACTGGTGATTTCTTTAACGAGTCTCCAATTATTTTGGGGGAAGGATATCTACATAAATTAGGACAGACTCTTATTCAGCCTTGCTAATTATTGTGTACCATATAAAAGGAATCCAAATCACATAATTTTGTATTGTTACCGGTTGATTACTTTAGTAATTCTGTCTCTCCATGTGGGAGTTATAGGAAATTACTGTTCAACGTCCAGGATACAATCTGCAGCGTGCTGTTATTATCTTCCAGTCACAGGTTTTCAAGATGTGATTCCTTTATAACTCACTCATATTCTCCTTCTCCCTTTTTCCCTCCAACCTCCTCCTCCCTAAAAAAAAGCCAGTCACATCCTGAACTTTCTCTTTTCTTCAGAGCATATCTTTTCAAACCAGCATTTTCTTTCTGGTGTGATTTGTTTACTTTATAACCTATGCAACTAAGTTTTTTTCATTTGCAAGTCCTAAGTGATAGCTACATAACAACATTATAGCAACATTTAAAACACTTACGTGCCTGGGCGTGTATGTGTGTGCTAAGGATACAGTTGTAATTTTTCTTCTCCATTGTTCTGTGTGGTATTCAGTATAGATAAAAAAGTAGCTTAAATAATTACTCTAGTTCATTACCTTACAATTGGATGCCTCCTCACATCACAGAGGAATGGATCCAGTATTGGAAACGAAGCTAGCATTTTACTGTGTGACTAATACAAACAGAATGATATGCTTGACAACTTAAAAACACACCTTTTTTTACATGTAGGAATGGGGGCCTGGGCTCACAGTCACACAGAGCTCACTTGGAGAGAGAGTGGGGAAAAATATCAGGACAGTTTAACTATAATCTGGAGTTTTTAAACATTCCATAGTACTTTAGTCTTAAGAACTAGGCACTTTGGCAGACAGTTGGTGAGATAAGACCAATTAGTATTGTTATAACTTAAAGGTGAAGACACAGAAAATACTTCCTCACTCGGGTTATCGCTTCTCTGACAAGATTAGGTGGGCTTTGGGGAGCCTATATAATCCTCTCTGAACCACAAATCAGATTACAAACCACAGGGATGATGAATCCATCTGAACTTTCCTCTTTATTTTAAAATTGATAATACCTAGGGATTTGTGTTTGGAAAGGAGGATTTTATTTCTTTAGGAATGATTCATCTAAAATTAACTCTGTCATAATCTGTGTAGGAAATATTCTGGTGTATCTTCAGGAAGAAATGATTAATAAAAATTTAAAACTACAATTACTCTTCAGTGATGGCCCATCTGAGGAGTAATAGAACTCTTTTGAGACGATTAAATGGACTACATCACAAATACATAGGAGGGGGAATAATCGTACTTGCTACTATTCATTCTTACTGCGTCAGGCACTGAGCAAAGCACTGTCTATATAGTATTTTGTGTAAGCTTTATAAAAACCTCTAAGGTAAGAATTCATAGTCCAATTGTACACATAAGAAAACTATAACTTGCTCACATCGTTAGTGCGTGGTTGATCAGAGACTCAAACCAAAGTCTGACTGACTGCCAACTCTGTGCATGTAAGTTTACACTGTGCAGCCTTATCATGTTAAATGTTCCCAACATCAATCTTAGAAAGAAACATAAATAACAGAAAGAATACAAACCTTGGTGTTTTTGAAATATATCTCACTTGTGTGAGCAATTGGAAGGAACTAAGATTTGTGGGTGGGAAGAACAATGCATTAAGGTAGCACTGGCATAAGGGCCAGACAAATCTCCCCACATCAGTGGCTTTAACAGAATGGTTTTGTTTTTATTTTCTTGCTCACATGAAGTCAAAACAGGGATATCTGATAAGTGGACAGCTTTGCTGCAAGAGGTAACTCAGTTCCTTCCTTCTTATGGCTTTGCCATCTTCAATATGTGGCTTTCAAGGGCACCCAATAGATGGAAAAGCAGAGCAGGCTCTGAATTGGAAGTTTATATGATCCAGGCCTGGTAGCCGCACATAGTTCTTCCTCTCATTTTCCACTGGCAATAATTTAGCCGCATTGTTACACTTAACTCCAGGAAAGGCTGAGAGTAGTCTAGCTACGTGACCAGAAAAAAAAAAAAAAAGAGGCCAAGTTTGATGCTATGGCTTAGTGTTGTGGAGATGAGCACTACAGAAATATAAATATCTTTGGTAGTGGCAAAGAAACACTATTGACCATTTGCACAGTTAAGCCATCATTGTCTTTAATTTTCTTTGCTTGTTCTTGTTAATGCTCTCTTATTTTTCAGCATTTAATTTTTGCTTTTTAGGTATTGAGAGGGAGCCACAAACTAATTTCAAAATGACAAAATGCACAAGGGCCGTGTATACGTGCACATGATTGTGTATTTGATTTGTCAAAGTTGCATGAATGGTATAAAGATCTGTTTTGTGTTTTGATTATTGCAAGGTTTTGTCTTTTCCACATGGCTTATACATATATTAATAGTAACTGTATTGAATTATTATATAGCAATAAAAGGATTGATGGTAAAATACCTGGGAATAAATTTAACCAGGGAGGTGAAAGACCTGTACACTGAAAACTATAAGACATTGATTAAGGAAATTGAAGACAACACAAATAAATGGAAAGATATACCATGCTCATGGATTGGAAGAATTAATACTGTTAAAATGTCCATACTACTCAAAGCAATCTACAGATTCAGTGCAATCCCCATAAAAATACCAATAGTATTTTCCCCAGAACTAGAACAAAGAATCCTAAAATTTATATGGAACCACAAAAGACTGCGTAGCCAAAGAAATCTTGAGAAAGAAGAACAAAGCCAGAGGTATCACATGCCTTGATTTCAAACTGTACTACAAAGCTATAGTAATCAAAGCAGTATGGTACTGGCATGAAAACAGACACACAGATCAATGGGATAGAATAGAGAGCCCAAAAAAGCTCACTCACATATGGTCAACTAATCTATGACAAAGGAGAAAAGAATATACAACAGGGTAAAGACAGTCTCTTCAGTAAATGGTGCTGGGAAAATGGACAGCCACATGCAAAAGATATAAATACACACACACACACACATAAAAGGGGAATGAAATCTTGCCATTTGCAAGAACAAGGATGGATCTACAGGGTATTATGCTAAGTGAAATAAGCCAGACAAAGACAGACAAATTCTGCATGATTTCACTTATATGTAGAATCTAAAAAACAAAACAAATGAACAAACAAAATGAAACAGAAACAGACTCATAGATACAGGACACAAACTGGTGGTTACAGAGGGGGAGGGACTGGGGTGGTGGAGAAATTGGTGAAGGTGATTAAGAGGTACAAGCTCCCAGTTATAAAATGAATACATCATGGGAATGTAATGTACAGCATAGGGAATATAGTCAATATCATTGTAATAGCTTTGTATGGTGACAGATGGTAACTAGAATTATCACAGTGATTATTTTGCAATGTATGTAAATATTGCGTCACCACGATGTACACCTGAAACTAATAGGATACGTTATGCCAATTATACTTCAATTAAAAAATTATTTGAAAAGTGGAATTTATGCTTCTAGATATGATGGAGTAACAGGGACAACATTTGTTTTTCATCTTAACTAAAAACTGAATAATATGTATGAAACAATGCCTTTCAACACTGGGCAACTGGCAATGTAGCACTGTCACCCCTGATAGAAGAAAACAGACAAGGTGAGCCCTGTAATTGTCTCAGCTTACTGTCTGGAGGTATTTTCCAAGCCACAGAACAGGGAAGTAGAACCCAAAGAGAGCCCAGAGTTCTCAATGCACTGAGGAGACAGAGCTCAGAGTTCTGGGAGGCCAAGGCAGTTAACTTTGCGAGACAGCCGTCAGCTTCACAGAAGAGAGAGCTCAGGGCTCTGCAGAAGGCTTTCCTGAACTTTTTGGCTGAGTACTGATCTGCCCAAGTGTGAGAAGAAACTACTTATTCACGCTTGGGAAAGCACCACTAGAAAGCAGAAAACCAAACAATTCCTGGGATTCAGACAGAGCTGGGAAGTTTGTGCTCCCACCAGCCAGAGTGGAAAAAGCTTTTACTACACAGGCACTGGACAGAGTGCTCAGAAAGATACACCTTCATAGTGGAGCTGACTTAGAGCTGGACTAAAGGCTGCTCTGGACACATCCTAACAAAGCTAAACGCCAACTTGAAAGTATTAAACGAATCCCAAGTAATTTAGCTGTGTCTCAGAACAATTTCCTATAGCATTTAAAGGAATACAACAGGATATAGCACCCATCCATGTAAAATTCACAATGTTCAGCAGCCAATCAAAAATTACAGCATGCAAAGAAGCAGGAAAATACGACCCAGTATGAGGAGAAAATTCAGTCAATAAAAACAGACCCCAAAGTAGCAGAGATGATGGAATGAGGAGGTAAGAACATTAAAAGAGCCATTATAAATCTTTTCTATATGCTCGAGGTCAGCGAAAACATGAACATGATGCAGAGAGAAATGGAAGATATTAAAAAAGATACCCCTGAAACTTCTAGAGATTAGATATACAATATCTGAAATAAAATTATACTAGATGTGATTAAGAGCACGTTAGACACTGTGGAAAAGATCAGTGAACCTGAAAACACAGCAATAGAAACTATCCAAAATGAAGCACAGGGAGAAAAAAGATCAGAAGATAATGAACAGAGCAGGACATGATGGACAGTGTCGCTGTTCTAATGTACATGTGTGTGGAATCCCAGGATGGGAAGAGAAGCACAGAAAACTGTTTGAAGAAGCAATGGCTGAGAAATTTCCAAAGTTAATTAAAAATATAAACCCACGGGTCAAAGAACATCAACAAACCCCAAGCAAGATAAACATAAAGAAAACCACTCCACAGCACAGCATGGATGCATCGATGAGAAGTCCTGATGAAGACCAAAATCTTAAAGGCAGCTGGAGAGAGAGAAAAAAGAAAATACAGGGGAAAAAGATAGGAAGGACAACAAAAACTGGTTGTCAGAAACAATGCAAGCCAGAAGACATGGAACAACATCTGAAAGGACAAGGAAATAAGTAAACAAGAACTTGCCAACCTAGGAGTGATACTCGGTGAAAATCTCTTTAAAAAATAAAAGTGAAATAAAGACATTTTCAGAAAATAAAAGCCAAGAAAATTCATCACAAGCAGACCTACAATGCAAAAAATGTTAGAGGAAGGACAAAAGGTAAATGGTACCAGATGGAAATTTGGATCCATAGAAAAAATAAAGAGCCCCAGAAGTGGGTAAAAGATGGCAAATTGTAAAAGGCATTTTTCTTCTATTTTAAATCCCTTTAAAAGATTTTTGATTGTTGAAGGCAAAAGTAATAATGCGTTGCAGAGCGTATAACATATGTAGAAGTAAGGTATATGACAAAAACAGCAAAAAGGAGGAAGCGAAATGGGAGAATACTGTTGTAAGCTTCTTACGTGTGGAGTGGTATAATATTATTTGAATAAACACTGTGATAAGTTTAAAAACATGAATATTATAGATCCTTTGAGAAACCATGAAAAAAATAAAACAAAGAGCTGAAGCTAATAAACAAAGTGTGGAGACAAAGTGGAATACTAATAATAATTAATCCGAAAGAATGCAAGGAAAACAGAGAGCGGGAAAAAAGAGCAGGAAGGCAGTGCGACAAATAGAAAAGAAATAGTGAGATGGGCGATTTAAACCCAACTCTGCAATCCGACTTCTCGGGATTCAGTCCACTGAAATGAAACATATGTCCACACAAAAACTTGTGAGCAAGTTTTTAAACTTTTATATACGTTGATATAAGCTATAAACAACTCAAATATCCATAAACTGGTGAATGGATGAACAAAATATGGTCTACCCACACAATGAAATACTTTACAGCAATAAAAAAGAACAAACTACTTATACATGCAAAGACATGGCTGAATCTCAACGGTATTACGCACAGGGAAAGAAGCCATTCACAAAAACCTACATATTATATGATCCCATTTGTATGAAGTTCAGGAAAAGGCAAAACCACAGCAACAGAAAGCAGATGAGTGGTGGCCCGAACCTGGAGGGGCAGGAAGAGGGTTGATTACAAAGGGGCAAGGAGGGAAATTTGGCGACGCAATACAGTTGTTCTATATCTTGACTGTGATGGTAGTTACACAACTGTATACATTTGTTGACTCATTCAATTATTTATTTAAAATTATCCCTCAGTAAAGCTGACATTAAAACGAATTAATGATTTGACAATCACATCTTTAAAAATAGCAAGTTGACATTATAAGCGAGCTAGTGAACGCCCTTGAAATAAGACCCCAGAGTGGAGAGAAGAAGGGTAACTCACTGGAAGAATGCGAGGGGAAAAGATCAGTAGAACCTATGTTCCAGGAATGCCGGGACTGAGGGTATAAATAGAGACCCTAATCCCTTCTCTATAGGAGTCTGTTAAAATATCCCTGCGAGCTTTGGCTACTCTCTTATCTAAACAGAAAGAATGACTTCATGACAGCTAGTTCACTAACTGATTTCATGTCGAAGGCATCAGGTAATACGGCGAGTTGGAATACCCGTGTATTTGCTACCTAGCTCCAAAAAGCAAACAAACAGGCCTCATTTAGCTAATCGAGGCCAACTGGTTTCAGTCTTAAGCAGTCACTGGATTAAAACAGATGACAAATGCTTCTGAGATGGATGTGTATAAACCATTTTAGAGCCTGAGGCAGGGCATATCACACTACAAGCGGGCAGCATAAGGTGGAGCTGGAAAAGAAGGCACACTTTAAACTAAGGAACAAGCTGATGGCAATGCCACACGGAAAGTTAGAAGGGGGAGCAGAGGAGGCACCTGTCTGCTTCTCAGGCTCATTAAAGCGTTTAGAGGTTGGATAGTTTTAAAACCTCTCTAAGCAGGTAAATGCGGTTGACTTTTTACTCTATCTGCTTACTATGTAATCTCTTATTTAGCCATTGAATTCTCATTAAGTTATTGGTATATGAACATTTTTAAAAATAAAAGTAATAATAAACACGATTTTTTAAAAGCCTTGAACAAGTACAGAAATGTAGAAAAAAGGAACTTGAAAGTCTCTCTTCCCAGTCCTCATGCCTATTCCCTTCTAGAAACATAAGCAATGTTCAAGTCTCCTGACTCGTACAAATGTGATCTTTATACTGTAGCACTTAATATTTTGAGATTTCTTATTTTTAATTCTTATACATATTTGTATCACCGAGCATCACTCTGATTTCCCCTTAAAAACCTTTGCTCTCCCATTTGCCTTGAGCGCTCTCCACATGTCAGCAAGCAGCAAGCTCATTCATTCATCTGTTCAAGGCAAAAATGTTGGAATCATTCTTGATTCCTCTTTTCTTTTTTAATTACGCTCCATATTTAAGCCACCACCAAATATCTTCAGATCCACTCTCAAAATATTTGCAGTATTCCACACCTTCTTACCAGATCTGCTACTACCATGCCCAGATTTCAGCCACCATTCCTCTCCTCACTGGTCTCCCTGATTGTACCTTCACCTTCTAAAGTCTGTGTTTACGGAATTATGTCCTCGCCCTGTTAAAAACCCTCCCATGACTTTCTGACGCTGGAATGAAATACAGACTTCTTCATGGGCTCCAAAGCCTGACATCCAGCCTTTGGCTACTTCTCTCATCTCATATCAGACTTCTCTCCCTCTACTTCATTTTACTCCAGCAAACTTGCCTCTTTGCTGTTCTGAAAACAAATTCAATGCATTTCCTTCTCGAGACCTCTTGGTTTGTTTTTTGATTTTATTCTACCTGAAATGCTCCTCCTCATATATTTGTGTGGCTCACTCTTTTATATCACTCAGCAGTCTGCTAAATGTCACCTCCTCAAAAAGCTCTTGTCCTAAAATGTCACCCCATCCCGTCACACCATCACTCACATCCCCTTATCCCGCTTTATCAGTCTTGATAGCATTTATCACCACTTGCGAACAATGTATGTACCTGTTTCGTTGCCTGTCAGACACACTAAAACGTTAACTCCATGAGGGCACAGACTTAGTTTATTTGTCACAATAGTTACATGCCTAGACCAACGCCTGTCACAGAGCAAGCACTCGATAAATATTATTTGACTGAATAAATGAATCCTTCAGCACTTTTAGCTGTCTAGATGGTTTAATCAAGTGCTTCCTACTTCAATAAACTGGATGACTACTGGGATCAACAGGTACAGATCAACTGGAAATATCTGTTGTTTTCTCTATCAGAGATGCAAAGAAAGAGCCAACCAAAAATAACTGAACCACGTCTAGTACTGGTTTTTAATATCTCGTCAATAATCTAACACGCTAGACTGGGTGATTAATCACGTGTTAGAATCTTTGCCACAAAGTAGATAAAGAAAAAAAGAAAGAAAATAGTGTTAATGTTTGTGTATTTCAGAGACTATGTATTGGATCTATTCTTTTTGGAAACACAATCTCATTCCTAAGGAAATCTTGACAGATGTCTCCCAGTGGAAGTTTGGGCCCACCAGCATTAATCACACACTTGTTTGCTCCAGATACTACACTGGCCTTCCCAAGTCTTCAGGGCTGTGGTGTTCTATATTAAGCTGGATCACTCTGATCCAGCTGGTTCTGGAACACTGCCAAACCCAGGGACATCTTCAAAGGCCTTTGTAAATTGCCGGGTGGATCTGCATTCCCTGAGAATTTGTTTGTGTTCTTCACGATGGAGATGATACTCGTTCTTAACTTGGGACAACATTGTTCAATGGTTTTAATCTGTTTATATCTACAAGAACACGCTATATAAGTAAGAAAGGAGAACTTTATCACTTTTTACCGTCTCCGGTTTAAACAAATGAGATATGAGATTCAAAAGCACTCTCAAGATATCCCTGCCCCCTGCCCGGATATGTAACAATTTACTCCATTACTCTCATCCCATCCTTCATTTGGCAGGATGACATTTGGTAATCAAGTAAAACAGCCAATGAAGGGAAAACTTTTACTCTGTTCATGGTTTCCAGTGAAATATGGATTATGTTAAAATAAATTTAGGACTTTAGTCTAAAAAATCTCTCAGGCTGCATTAATGAAAAGATATCTTGATTTGGATATTGCCTGCAGGTTTTACACACTCAAGTGGTCCTCACTTAACAAGAAAAACAATATAAATCTCAAATATGCTAGTCATTTAGTAATCATATATCAACATATAATACCCAATATTTTGAAATTCTTGGCTATGAAGGAACTAGGACAGAAGAAAGGAACTTGCCAAAATCTGGGTTGTAAACCTTTTGTCTTGAGTTTAAAATATAATGAAATTTATCTAAAGTGGCATTCATAATGGAACTAGTAGGAAGCAAGGGTGTCACAGTTGAAAGTCCATGGGGATTACCAATAATGGGCCTAAAAGTCAATAAACAAAAATGCCAGACTATTTTCTGGATATGGTTGTTATATTTGTGGAATTATCAATTGATCCATGTCAGAATTCCAGTAATAATAGGCCTTGTTAGGGCTAAGTTCTATTGTACTTATTCAGTTCTCCCATTTGGAGTGAGGTCAGCTTGGGTGTCTTCTTTAATCTGTCTTCTCCTGGTAGTGGCCTATGTAGACTGTTCCTTAGCTGGAAAGTGTTCCGGGGTTTTGATGAAACTGTGCAACAAAACTGAGTGCTTCCCCCTGAGCTAAGCACACAGTGGGTACTCAGTAAGTCCTGTTTTCTCTCATTTATATGCCGTGTTTTCTAATTTCTGAAATGATGCTTACATTCAAGTTTGGATTCTATATTGTATTATCTCATAGTTTCTAGAAAATGCCATGAAATAAACAGAACATACAGAAAAGCTTTATCCTTGAGTATCTCTGTTGCTACATGTATAGCTTTCATTAAGAACTCATTTATAACTTTCAAAGGAAAGATTACTCAGTGAGCAGTGACGTGGTAGAATCACAGTTAAAAGATTCTTGGCAATGTTATTTTGAAGAATAGAAATCTTTCCATATGAAAAAACCATCAAGTATGGACAAACGAATAGCTACTTTCTAATATCTAGCACATTACATCTCTTTCAACAAGGTTCTACTGTTCTTCCTATCTCGAGGGATCTCACACTTTACGGAGATCAAATAGTGGGTTCCACTTGGAATTCTTTGTCAGGCCTCAAAAGAAGAAATCGGTCTGAAGCAAAAAGAATTTGGTTTAGTTGATCCATGGCTGTATTTTTTGCTTGCTTATTTAAGGACCTGTGGGCAAATATGTAAATGGCTTCTTCCTTTACATGAGTAAATGTAATTGCACTAAATACTAATTTTATAAACCAATCACCATTGAGCTTTGAAAAAAAAATTCACCACTTTAAATCATGATCCAATGTAAAGATTTTTAAATTAAATCAACACATATTTATTCAGCACCTACTATGTGGCAGATACCCTTCCAAGACCTGGGGATACAGCAGGAACAAATAACAGTCCTTGTCCTTGCGGAGAGGACATTCTTGTGAGAAGGTTTATCTCGAGCCCCACTCAAGAGGGCTTAGTTACTCAACCACCTAAAGAATTTCTATACGAATCTCATCAACCAAGCTTACTTTCTAGGAGAGACTGTGAAATGTAACATTGAGATTTCTACATAACATGCCGATATAGCAAATAATTAAAGTGATTCAATGATATGATACTTCGCTTAATGGTCTTCTCCCCTAAAACAGATTCCAGAACCAAAAAGGGCTGAATGATGTGAAAGTGACAGATTGTGCCGCAGACTGTGATGACAAAGGATCAAGAGTATGAGACCGGCCTCTCCGCAAAATGGATGTTTAGTGAGAGAGCAACTTTAAAAAGTTTGAGCCTCTCAGCCTATCAGATATTTATGGAAGACCCTTGGGTCCCCAACCAAACTGCTTTCAGATTAAAAAGAAATAATATTTTTAACACTGTTTTTTGAAAATGATATAGGAATCATCTTCCCGAGGGGAGTGTTGATGTTCCAAAGGAAGAGCAGAAATTACAGATTTTGGTACACTTTGGTATATTACTGTTAAAAAATACACAACACTTCCCGTGGTTCCTATCTGCCTTCTTGGCCCTCCCTATCACCTCATTCCCCATTCTTACTTCCTTCCCTGTTTTTCTTTGCATGCTTGGGAAAAACACAGCAAAAATATCATTTATCTTTTTGAACCCATAAAACTGCAGATGCTATTTTAAACAGCTGTGTAGGTAATACATGGACACGGGATGTAAAGTTTGAAATCTTTTCATTTAACCCACAGACATAAAAGCCACGTGGATCTGTGTATCTGTGAAACGGGAGTCAAAGTGGAAGACTGACTCTGAGTGATTATTAGGAAAAGTGGGGGTTTCCCTTTCCCATCTCTCCCCAGTGTCGGGATAACATGAATGAAAAAACAGGAGAGATTATTCTTTTAAAAAAAAGGCATAATATTTTCCTTGCATTTTTATTTCCAAAATTTCTATTTCAGCCAAACTTCGACCACTAGCTGTGTAACTTGGAACAAATTGCTTAATCTTTCTAAATGTCAATGTCCCCATCTGTAAGTGTCAATAAAAATTTTAGCTACCTCAAAGTGTTGCTGTGAGAATACTCAGGTAAAACACTTAACCTAGAGCATTGTAACAGTGGGCACACAACAAAGAGGGCCACTATTATCTGTTATTCCTCTTAGGCCAGATAAGCAAAAACGTATGTGGTTACACTGAGAAATATTAAACGAAAAATTAATGAATGCGTTCTATGTCCTATCACTGCAGCAGGTGCTGAGGGGTGCATTAGTACACAAGATGAATGAACTCTGCCCTCATGGTGCCTATGGTCTGGAAGGCAACGGTGACATTAAACAATAATTACTCAAATTACTAATGTATAATTACTATCATAACAAGAGAATATGAAGGAAAAGTCCAGGTGCTATAAAAGGGCAAATACAGGGTGTGGGGATGCATAACTTACCCTGGAGAGCCAGAGAAGGCTGCCCCAGGGAAGTGACATTTCAACTAAGATCTAGAGTCAACAAGACAGATTTATAGAGGTGGCACTGATGGAATACAGTGAAGTAATTCAAATGTATAAATAAAACCACAAAAAAGATCTCATTTCAGCTGAGGACGTTTTTATTTTAAAATAGAAATATTTGTCAGGGTCCTTACAGTTTGAAACTATTATTATAGGGTATTACCAGATTATTAGACTCAATATGAAAATTAAGAAAATTTTATTTAGTGAAATCCATTTAAATGGATCAATTTGTTACAAATTTAGGTCGTGTATATTCAAAAAGCTAGAATTTAAAAAGCTCAATCTTACTAAACTTAGGCTTCTAAGATGTAACTTACAAGATGAAAATGGATAAGGTTTTATTTGCTTTGGGGAGTTCTTTATTCATCTGTGTTTTTAGGCATCGTGGAGTGGAAAGAACATTGACTCTGACGTCAGGAGGTCTGGGTTCTATTTCTGACTGTCACTTGCTCACTGGGGAGCCATAGGCAGGACAATTAAACTACAGTTTCCTCTTTTGTAAAAGGGGATGCTATTTTCAGACACCCTGCACTACAGAAGCTTAGCAGAGGAGCGCTGTTAGCTCAGGAGACAACACAAGGGTATGATTGGGTTCAGAGGGTTCTGGAAACCTCATCCCTCTTTCACCTAAACTTGGTTTGCCTACTTTTCTGGCTTGATGACAGAAGAGGACCAGGAGTCTCGTTACCTTAAGATTGAAAGAAGAGAGAGAGAGAGAAAAGAAAAGATCAGCAGCTTTGGGTAACAGTGATGGAACAAATAACTAAGAGGGGCAAAAATTAACTTGAGAGTAAAGAGGACACGATTGGAACTAAATATTTATCACCACAGTTACATGGGAGTCTTTTATCTTCTGGGTGGTGCTTGGGGTCCTGTTGCCAGAAATAATCATACTACTATGAGAACCACTAAACTGCCTTCTCAGAATTTCTCCTGCATCTTTCTCTTCTTTCTAAGCAACTTTCTGCCTTGGCCATCCCATTCTCCTTTCTTTTTGTTTCCTTGTCTCTTCTCCTTTGTTTTCTCTTGCTATTCTTTTTCCTACTCCTTCTACATTCCCCTTTCTGTTGCTTCCTCCCACAAGAACGCAATCATTAATAAAAACCCTTACTAACCAAAGCAAAACTGTCTTTTAATAAAAGCCTTAAACATTACAATCAGTTATAACTATGTAGTACAATAGCAAATTTGTCAGCAAATAACATCCAAAGGTCATACTTCATGTCGCCCAGTACAACTTTCAAAGTTCATTTGTAAGAAAGCAGGATCCTACCACTCATATGTTGCCCCTTACAATTTTTTTAAGGGAAAAAATGTGAATAGTAAGCATTGTATTTATGCTCAATGTGTAGGCCACTCTGAGCTAAATATATCATGCTCTGATATTGTCATAATTTTATTGTCATTTTTCAGATGGGCTCTTCAAAGAAATTACTTATCAATCCATAATGGTTGTAATTATATAGATAAGAAACTAAACATAGATAAATAAATCTGAGGAAAAAAATAGAAGATTGCCTTAGACTTTGCAGAACTAATCAGGGAATTTTCCAACTTCAAAATTAAAAAGTGAATTATTTTGGTGAAACTATCTATACCCAACAATATATTTGCATAGAAGATAACCAAATGTCATTATTTCAGAGATATTACTGGTTTCAGAATGCTACAGCAAGGAAATTCCTCTGCATCCCCACCATTTTGTCACTAATGCTCTACTTGCCAACCTTCTGGGAACAGACTGGCAGAGGAGGAAGCTGCCCTTTACAGTGCCAGAATCAGACGGCGTTGACAATCGATGAAGCTACAATGAAATGTTCTCCGATATTATCCTTTCAGTTGGAACTGATTTTTAAGAATTCGTGTCAGTAGACAGGCCGTTTGATCAAGTCAAGTTCTTATGGATTGGCGAGGGTTGGGTTAGAAGGGAAGCCACTTAGAACAAATGAAGGAAGACATGAAACCTCTGGCTCTGCGGACTAAAGCATCTCATGTACTCCTCTGTTACTTAGTCTGAGAGAGTTAATGAAACAGAAGTTCTAATCCTGTAATCTGAGAACGCTTGAAATTGTTTCAATTCTCAAACCTTTGATAAAGAAAAGCTAATATAGTAATAATAAATTGGTGGCATATTCATGCACAAAGGAGAAACAAAGTGTCTGATTTATTCATCTCATAGAGAAACAAATATTAATAGAATCAACAAGCTTGCAAAAAGATGAAAAATATTTTTTCTGATGTTCAAGTTGAAAATCTGAAGTGAGAACTTTGATTCTTTGAGATTGGTTTATAGACTAGTCTTTCCTTAACAACCCGGAAAAAAAGTTAGAGCCCTTTGTCTGAAAGCTGGAAAAACAGGAAAAAAACCTGTATTTGTGTTTTGCCAGTATTCAAATCTAAATGACCTGAGGGATGGTAGATAGCACACCCAGGAGTCAATAGTTTCTAAGTTGATTGCCTCCTAGACTTCAGCAAGAGGCCTGGCAGTTTCCCTCTAAACAGAAGATATTAATTTAAAATGCTACTGAGGTAGGTAAGCTACAATCTTGGAAACTAGATATCTTCATGGTGAAGTATTTTAGTAATAGAAAAAAATGGAAATGAGGAAGTTTAATAAGGAAGAGAGTGAAAGTAAGCCGTGTTAGTGCTCTCCAACCCTGGCCTGGGGCAGGTGTGCTATGAGCATCACCCACTGAAGTAGTCATCCAACAAGGGAAGAGTCCATCTGGCTACCCCAACAGGATGAGGTTCTCCTAACTTCATTTACCCCTTCTTATTCTGATTCTATTCTTGATTAACAAACTTTAACCTAAATTTTATTTTTCAATTAAACTTTCCTGGAAGTAAAATGACCTGAGCATTCCAGATTGCTTCACAAGTATTCTATATTATAAATCAACAAGTTGAATTTCTGGGTTTTTCATTAGCTTCCAGTGAACTTTATTATTGGCAGGAATGAGTCCGCGAGAGTCTGTCTATTCCTTAGTTGAACTAATAAAGTGAATTTCTGAACATGCTCAGTTTTAATTGATGGAGACCTCACGAAGATTTATTTGCTCTGGGAGTTTCAATCTGGAAAAAAACCTGCCAAGTGTTTTCTTTTTTACCAACTCTTTAAGTGCAACATGGATGAACTAAAACCCACATTTCTTCATTTAACCTGAAAAATACTTTGTGAAATCTTGTCATGAATAAAACTTATCTTTGTTTAAAACTACATGTACAACTAAAATTATATTAATGATGGTTATTGTTGAGGCTAGGTAATGGATACATTGGGAGTTCATTATATTATTCTATTTTGTGTATGTTTGAAAATTCCATGATAAAAAGTAAAACAAACAAAAAGACATAGCAAGAGACTGAAAATCCATCTTCAAAGAACTTTCTAAAATTGAGGGAACGTGATTTGTTTGCTGCCTGGATTTTCAGTGTATTTGTCTCCACAACAAGCAAAAGCTGAGCTCAAGTTACTGAAGCTGCGCTATCAGGTGTCCCCCGCCCCGCCTCTGTTGGTGGGGCATCTTCGCCAGCAGGCACTATATTTGGATCTCTGTGTAACAGTTGATACTTTGGCTCAAGTTGTAATGGGACCAACTCATTTCTTTTCTAGGAGGAATTGATACTTATTTGGCCCTGCCGAGCATATTGAAATATCTGTGAAATAGACTGGATTTTGATTTTCCTAGAGGTGTTTCTGCCGTCTTGATAAAAGAAGTAGAACTCTTTGTGTTCCAAGGTCTCTGTCCTCTTGGGTGCCAACAGGGTCTGTTATTCAAAATTTATATGCGCTCCTGTCTTTGGGCCAGAAACACTTTAGTGTTACCAAGGCTAAATTCTGAAATGATAACACACTGATTTACTTATTATATAATTTATATATGATAGTATATATATAAATTTAATATTAAATTCTAAATATTATAAATTTAATAAATAATATAATTTATAAGTAATATAAAATTATATTAAGTATAACTACAAGAATTTTGTCAAGGAATCTGACCAGATAGGTATAAAGAAAACTAGAGATGCCCTCAGTTTTTTTCTCCTGAAGATTAAATCCTACATAGAAAGACTTATCAGCCTAATAAATTTCATTAAAGGAGATATTCAATTGATGTCAATTTGGAAAATGTGCCTCATTTACTTCACTGTAGTAATCATTTTGCTTATGTTTTTCACAGTACTTCTTGTCATATTACCTTAACTGGTGTATTGAACGTGTTTGTTTTAAAAAGTTATCAAAAAACTTATCTTTTACCATTTAACACATCTTTCATTGACTAATCTAGTAAGATTCTTTAGGGCTGGCCCCATAGCCAAGTGGTTGACTTTGTGTGCTCTGCTTTGGCGGCCTGGGGTTCACTGGTTCGGATCCTGGGCGCGTAACCATGCACCACTCATCAAGCCGTGCTGTGGCGGTATCCCACATATAAGAGTTAGAATGACCTACAACTAGGATATACAACTGTGTACCGGGGCTTTGGGGAGGGAAAAAAAAGAGGAAGACTGGCAACAAATGTCAGCTCAGCGCCAATCTTTCTCACCAAAAAGCAAAAAGAAAAAAAAAGATTGTTTAAGGTGTATTGATATCAAATACCCGGATTAAGTTAAAAAATTAAATTAAATTAAATATTTGAAAATATCTAATAGTTTGGTTTTATCTAAACCAAATTTGTGGATACTTTATTTTTCAGATTTAATTGGGATGTTTGATTTTGTATTGATGGAACAACCACATATAGGTTCTCAAATTTTCCTTTCTAGAAGAAATTCATAGAGAAAACCAAATACCCTGTGGAGATTTTAATTTAATTTTTTCATTCTTTTTCACATACTGAAAAATAAGTTCTTATTATCAAGAGGCCACTTTCTGTAGGGAAGGCTATAAATCTTAATTGAAATAATGGTTTCAGCTTAAAATATTTGAAGAAAGTATTTCTTTTTATCAGGTTTAGAGATTCATCACTTAATCCTGAAATGACTTTTATTATGATCAATCTTTTTACCTTATTGCAGCTTACTCATCTAACACTCCTTGTCAGTTCTAGGCAAAACCATAAAAATCTTCAAGGAAGTTGGCTTCCTGAATTAGAACCACATTGGGCTGAATCAGACTTGCTCGAAAAGAAAATTTCACATACAAACTTCCATAGTCTACTCTGTAAAAGCAACCACGTATTTCAGTAGAGTACATGTGCTCCACAGTCAAATTGTTTGGGTTCAAAATCTGTCTCTGCCTATACTAGTCAGCCAGACAACTGTGGGTTGTATTAACTCTGTCCCTTCATTTCCTTATCTGAAAATAATAGGACCTAGCTCCTGTGGTTGCTGTGAGGATGAGTAAGCCAACACTCAATATGTATAAAGGATTCAGGTGAGTATCCTATCCAGCTATTAGTGTGTTCAAAAGGAATGGTTATTATTCAAAATTTCAATTTATTTCAAAGATACTTGTTATATGTATATACCAATGTATATAGCAATATATATGTATATAACAATGTTATGTACAGTAACGTACTAAAAATGCTACTCCTAATTTTCAGTTTATTATAGAAGTAAAATGTTTTCATAGAAAACTTGAAAAGCACGAAAAGCAAAGAGAAGCAGAATAAAATTATACCCAGTTTCATTACCCAGAGGCAACCATGGATAACACTTATATCTAATTTTTCCATGAATTTTAAAATGTAAGTTTTAATGTCTAGTGTAATAATAGTTAAGTAAAAATGGATGGACTTTGTTATTTATACATCATGAAACTACAGTTTTTTTGTTAAAGCTTTTAAATTCTGAGAAGCAGGCATCAAACTTTGGCTAAAGTATAGTTTAAAAAATATGTTGTCATGTGAAATAATCAGATTATAAAAATATTTAAAGATTCCAGTTTCATATCTCATAGATTTAAAAAAATGTCTTGCTTACTTTCTTCATCAGTTAACTTTTTCACAGCTGGCAGAAAGTGGCTTTGATGAATTTCCCAGAGTTAATTTTATGAAATTAAATGCCAATAGGTATGTGCATATTACACACTGGCAGAATTTGATGTGATGTGTGAATTGGATATTTTCAGTGGAATTAAGTATATTTCTGGTTTATGTTATTGATCTATATTCATTCCTTCATATTATTCCTTATCTTAAATACAATTCTATGCTTGAATCAGATTTTTGATGAATTGATTCATCATTCTTAGTACTACATCTCTTACATTTTGGCTAGGAATGGCATGTCTTAATGCATTCCACCATGACTAAACATGTGGATACCTTCCAATGAAAATATTAGTTTCCTTGCTTTTCCCAGAGTATGTAAACGGATTTTAAAAACCCTTAGTAGAGGTACTGTTTTTTGGGTGGGGAAATTTTACTGTAAATAAAGCATGTTAAGATTAGATTTTCCCAAGGATCTTTCCAATCCAAAATACCACTTGTTTAAATGACCTTATTTGTACACTAGTCTTGTTAATAAGTATGTCCTCACAGCTCCACCATTGATGGAGACACGCATGGAAAAACATGAGAAATTCTAAACCCCGACAACGTGAAAAACTACCTAATGGATCAGTAGAGATTACATCGTAGTTTGGGACAAAACATACTTAAAAAATTAAGATTTAAAAACCAATTAATTTAAAATTAATTCGGGGCTAAGATAGGTTTATATTATCATGATGAATTTAGTCAATTCATGTGGTTTTTTAAAAAACAAATCTGTGTTGCTCTATTCTCATTATACATGTAATAAATATTCTCTAAAAATCAGAAATATAGACTTTACTTATATAAATATAGACTTTAATATAGACTTGACTTTATGAAGTAAAAAATTAATGACCTTCTAATCCCTTCTCCCAAAGATAACCAGGGTTAATACTTTATGTATACATAGAGAAATCTAGATTTAATAAGTATTTTATTTGTGATTCAGAATAATCACAATTGTTTCAAGCTCTTTTATTGATTAGAAAGTTGACAATGTGGAAAGATAACATTTACTTCTGGATTCTAAGTGATGGTAGGTTATACCACAACACTTTAATCTGATGGAAATGCTTCTAAAAACCCAAAAATGCCTGATGTAAAAAGTCATTGATTTTAAAAACCCAAAAAGCAAAAATCCAATATTTTTCCAAAAAATCAATTTGCCTTTAAAAACATATCGACGGAGTTTACGGCATGGGAGATGCTCAATAAATGTGCACATAACATTTTAATGATTTATGCCAAGGTGTCGATGCTAAAAAGAATCATCAATAACGTATCAGTCAGGGTCCTGTGAGAAAACAGATGGTACGTTCAAAAGTATTTAATTGAAGATAATTTAACAAAGGGACCCTGTATAGATGTGTGCACCCAGTGTATTTTCCAAAACGACCTGGGACCTGTTGTAAGTAAGGTCTATCAAAGGGAGCACTCTCACACTGAGCATTCCAAATCTTCCTTCTTCACTTTTTCCTAACTCATGTAGTGCAAATGTGCCATACGTTATGAGTACATGGAAAGCCGACAGTTTTTTAATTTATCTTTTTGGTTTCCTAGCCCAGTGCTTCTCAACTCTTTTTAAGTCAAGGCAAATGTGGAAACCGAGGAAAATGGATGACGCTTCTTCCCAGCCTGCTGGACCTCCCAGCCTGAGGACATTAATTTCTTGGCACAACCAACTCATCGGGAAGATGTGCCTCAGACTCATGTCTTCTTTCCTTGACTTTCTTCAAATAACATGTTTCTTCATACAACAAGCTTTTTCAATTGTTGACCTACATATTTTGTTTCTATCTCACCTCCAAAATCATGTCTTCTTTATCCTGTCAACCTCCCACTGGACTTCTCAAAGAAACGACGTAATCTGAGTACGACATCAGGCTGGCTAAACCTTGATCTTATCATGAGGAATACTCCTCGCCTTCTGAAATCTCAAACTTGAAGCTCCCCAGTGCTTTGTTCAGTGCCCTTAGTATCAACCCTTCTTATTCATACCCCTCACTTCCCAACTGGCTTTTTTTTCGCTTACTGGAGATTGCTGGTGAAATGCATAGTCCCTTCAAAACGTGCTCCTCTGCCTTCAATATCAGTTATTAATATCACCCCCCAAACCCAGACTTGAAAGCTTGAAGCTAGTTTTAAGAAGTTTAAACTTCTTTTTAACTTCTTCCTCAATCACACGTTTGCTCAGTGGCCCAGTCTTCATGGATTTGTTCGCGGAGTCGTTCTCATCCATTTATTCCTTTCCACGCTTTCTGTGCCTGCTGTGGTCCCGGCCCTCCTCCCAGGACTCCTTAGGAAGTTTTAGAATGACACTATGCCTTCTAGCTCTTTCTCCCTAGATTACCAGGTGTTTCTTTAGGTATGAGAATAGTTAATGCCTCCTCTCCATTAGATTTCAAACATGAAATACCTATGAGTGGTTTATTTCCCTTTCAGGATTTTAACTTAAAAGACAAATTGACTTAGAGTGATATAGGAACTTTTTAAAAGGCTGGCACTTTGTAGTTTATTGGGTGCAACTGTAAAACTCATCACAGCCATGCAATCTTGTAATTAAAGTTTCTGTTATTTTTGAAGTACAGCAAGAGGATTCTGAGTCATACATTGGATAATGTTAGAGCAAACATTCGCACACTTAGGTAAATACTATGTTTAGATGGAATATTCTTTAAAACTCTTCCCGCTAAATCACTTCATCTTTTGATCTAATTTTTTCCACTACTTTAGCTTTGTGTGCACTGGTTATGACAAAGTGAAGCTTTTAATACAGTTTCCTTTGTGGCGAGTGCCTCATTGCTTAGCCTATAGAGTTAATGAGGCTAAGACACTGGTCTGACTTCCCAATGTATCAGTTATCTTCCTGCTAGACTGTCTTTCAGACCATGGCCAACCATTTCATAAATGTTAGTCATGAGGGAGACGGAGAAGCGGAGTCAGAATGGTTCCGTGGCAAGTCATTCTAAAACAAGTTAAGGCAGATGCCTCGCCGGAAGTGGATCAGGAGTTTCATCCTCTTTCATAGACAAATAACTCAGTGTCTATTTAATTTCCATAATTTGCTGCAGGTTGCACCTCTATGGCCCTCAACAGTGTTAGTTGCTATAGCTTTTTATAGCTTTCTTTGGTCTTTAAGCTGGGCGGCTTATTGAATCTACATAGGAGAAGTGTGTTGAGATGAAAAGGACATGGTTTTGGAGGCAGACCCTCTGCTCTACTTATATTACTAATTAGTTGTGTGTCCTTGGTTATATTTCTTAATTTTCAAGTTTTTGTTTCATCCTCTGAAAAAATACCTACTCTATATGGTTGTAACAATTAAATAAGATAATGTACATAAATCACCAAGAACATAGTACATGCATAATGAAGGTAAGGTTTTCTACTTGTCTTTTATGACACATAAATAAATCTAATCAATTGGTTAGGAAAGTTTCATGTGGCCACCATTTATTTAACAATTACTCAGCGCCAGGCATGTTGCAAGGTGCTTTATATCTATTGTCTCTACTCCTCATGACAACCACAAAAGCTTATTTCTAATTATCAATTCTTTTAAGATGAAGAAACTGAGATAAGTTGCTGCTGTCTGAGATGCATGGTTCTCACCTAAGCACAATACACAGTAAATTGGGGATATAGAGGTATTTCTGGGGGATTGGTTTTTAAGCATTTCAGTTTAATAATTACCTGGAGGTGGGTAGGGAGTATTCGTTAAAAAGGCAGATTCCTGGGGCCCACTTGCAAAGATCCTGGATCTGGGGGAGGTCCGGGAAAATGCAATGTTAACCAGCCACAAATGTCATTCTGATGCAGTTGGTTCTTCGGGGGAAACGGATAGATATCAGTCTTCGCATCTTACCTTAATCTGGCTCATTCACCCTCTACCCTAGGCTTTCAGCTGGGGGAGGAGGAGGAGGACTGAGAGTAGGCCAGCATCTGTAGGCTAAAATTAAATTTCCAAAGGTAGGCAACACTGCCCCTGCTCAATTCTTCCTCATCACCTCGAGATGATATTTCCAAATGCTGCCTGTAGTTCTCCATGTCTTTAGTCAACCTTTGTTGATCCAGGCTCAATTTAACTGTAGCAGCAGCAGACAGATGAGGAGGAGCAGAGATGGGACCCTCACAGGGTAACTCCAGCCATGGTCTTGCGGAGCTGTCACAAGCTGTCGTCTCTTGCAACGTGAATTTACTTAACTGTAAATGGGGAAGACATTCGTCTTATAAAATTATTGTAAGGATTACCACATTGTCTAGCACATGGCAGTTATTTGAAAATGGCCACTATTATTATTATTTATTTAATTTTGAGGTGAGATGTCAAACATGATAAAATATATTAAAGAACTCTGTAAATGAACTCTCACACTAGGAAACCTTTTCCTCCAACATAATCTTTTGGAGAATGTGATGAAAGCTATGGAGAAGTGCCATCCAGTGAAGATATAATGCGAGTCACACAGGTAATTTAAAATTTTTTAGCATCAGATTAAAAAGGCAAAATTAATTTAACGTATTTTAGCCAAATATAAAAATCTTACCGTTTCAACATGTAATCAATATAAAAATTATTAATGAGGTATTTTATATCATATTTTTCATAATAAATCTTCAAAATCCAGTGTGCATTTTTACGCTTCCATCATATCTCACTTTGGGAACTAAATTTTCAATGGTAATGTGAAATGTAGTCCAAGCCAAGCAGTAAATTGTATTTAACGTTAATTTTTACTGTGCTTCAGTTTTAAAATGCAAATTAACTGGAATTGTATAAATCAAAAAATTCAGCGCTTCCGTCGCGGTAGCCACATTTCAGACGCGCAGTCGCCGCCCCAGCCGGTGCGTCGGCTTTGGCAGAGCAGTTCCGGCGCTGCTCCTCTAGAATCTTGTTTGCACTTGTAGGGGATTCAAGGACCCCACGAAGTTCATCCTTGCATTACATGTCCCTTAGTTAAGACTTGTGTTTTTCACATTTTATTAGCCAATTTACAGTTTATAACAGTCAACAAGATACTTTCCGTGTGTTTACTGAACATTATTCAAGTTTGCTTGTGAATAAATTCCTTGGGCTAAATCAAGCAACTTTGTGGAAACTGGAAAGTGGGCTATTGATTCGGACTTAGAAAATAAGCTGAGGTTGCATAGTGGTTGAATCACTTTTGGCCGCTACTCTATCACTGCCTTCTGGTGTGATCACAGGATTTAACTTCTAGCTATTAGGGTTACCGGTTTTCACCTTCCTGACCCACAGACTTCAGGGTCTGCACTTCTCAGGGCACGTAAATAAGCTCTCTCAAAGAACCAGGCAGTAGCCGCTGAACTTGCAGATAGGGATTGATCCCAAACCCCCTTCTATTTTTAGCTAGAGAAACTGCTTGCCAATTCAAAGTTTCTGGAGGGACAAATGCGTCCACTCCAAAGCAGACACGTGCAGCAAACCTTTGCCAGGTACTGCTCCAAATGCCCTAAGCCTACTCCCACCGAAACTCGGGAGCGCCCCTGTTTTCCGCGGCGCCTCGCCTTCAGCTCGCCCTAGCAGGCCCGCGCACCAGCTCCCCGGCAGCCGATTCCGCCCGCTCGGGGCAACCCTGCCAGGCTGGGGGCGTGGCCGGGAGCGGAGGGGGCGTGTCCGGCCGGGGGCGGGGCCGGAGGGCGCCAGGAGGCGGAAGTTCCCGCGGGCCGTGGGGACAGCGCACGCACCGCGAGTCACTTGTCAGCGCTCGTCTGAGGCGGAGGCAGCGCCGCGCCGCGCCGAGGTGAGTGGCTGGCGGCCGGGGATGCGCGTCGCCGGTCTCCCGCAGGGAGGAGGGAAGGAAGCGGGCGCCGGGCGCGTGGAGGGAAGCCGCGCTCGGGAGGCGGAGGGGCGCGCCTCGGGCGGAGCTGCGCTTCAGGTGCTTTCTGGGCGCCGAGCGGCGGAGGTGGGAGGGCGGCGCGCGAAGAGGAGCGCCCGGGGGCGGGCGAGCCCTGGAAGTCCCCGTCCCGGGCGGCCGGGCGCGCGCGGCGGAGTCAGCGACGCGGAGGGCTCCCGGGCACCCCCGCACGGCCCGCGGCCGGGCGCCCCCGCCGGGGCTCGGGTCCGCCGCGTCCTGCGCGCATCTCCCGGGGGTGTGGGGAGGCAGCGGGACCGAACGGGGGAGAAAGGCGTGTTATTTTTTGTTTACTTTCACGCTGAGAAGCGTCTATTTCCTCCCCGATATTTACGATTGTGTAACCTGTTTGGGGAAAACTTCTCCGTGTCCTGAAATAAAGCTGGTTTAAAAAAACAAATCTGTCGTGATCGCCAGATTTATTAATACTTGCGTACTTCTTGGGGCTTTTCTAAGACGGTGCCTTCAGTGCGTTTGACAATAAGTGGAAAAAGGAAGGGCGTATGGACCGGGCAGAGCTTGGAAAGAACATTCGTGGCTGCGCTGGCCAGGGCAGGTCTGGAGTGTGAGCGCCAGGTCCTTCCCCCGGGCCGCCTCCTGACCGTGCGGACGTCGGAGCCCGCCCGCCGCGGAAACAGCCCGCTCGGGAGCCTTATTTGGCAAACAGGGCGAGGCGTGAACCTCTGCTGGGAAACTGTCCCGGCGGCTGCTTTCATCCTGTGCCTCTGGCCTTTCGTTCTTCAGCCCTTCCTCCATCCTCTCTCAGTCTAGGGAAAAAGAGACTCTCCAGATAGTGCTTGTGAATTTCAAGCCCTTCTTGTCACTTTGAGTGGTCCTACTTTCCCCTTCCCACCCATTAAAGAAGTTGGGATAGAAGTGTGGGCGTTACCAAGCTTCCTTCCCAAGTCCTAGAGCAAAGACATTATTTAGACTTTCCCTGAAAGAAAATCCAGAGCTATACAGAAATTCCAACATTTTCCACGTGTTTGAAAGCAGAATAGGCTGCTCACTATTTCCTGCCTGCTTGGTATTTTAGGAGGAGTTTGGGCACTAATAACTAGATGGAGGAAACCTGGAAAAGGCTGATAATGTACTGTTGCTTAAGGATCGGAATATTTTAAGGCAAATGAAGCTAGCTGAGGGAGAATACTAGAAATAAAACCTCACTGACTAGGAATGAAATGATACTGGTTTTGTAGTGTGGCTGTGACCTTGCCAGTGCTAGAAAATTTAATAACCAATGGGAGAAGTCTGGAAGGGAACTCGCAAGTAAAGGGAAGTTGCATGTGCTGTGGGTTGATATATAAATTAAATACATTTTCTTGTAGGGAACAGTGGGGCCAGAGGAAGTTGAGCCTAACTTTCATAGTCTCCTCTTGACACAAGTTAAAGATTAAAAAAGGAGGGGCAGGCAGCCTGTGAAGTCTGTTGGCTGTACATGCTTCTGATTTGTATCCTGTGCCAATATCAAAACTGTCCTCCTGCACTGGGTCTATGAAAATCCTCCCTTATTATAGCAGGAAAGCAATTTAATTTTGTGGTTCCTCCTTGCCTCCCTACTACTGGTTTTTCATATGTGTCTAGCAGTTTGACTTCTGGCTTGGCCTTTGGGTCTTTTTAGTGCTTGGTGCCTGTTCCATCAGCCCTGAAGTAATGTTATTATTGCCCAGTAGCTCAGGGTACCTCCATGCCAGCGGAAAAGCTCATTTAGCTTCTAGGTAGATCTCGTGCAGATTTCTGCTGATTTAACTTTCTTTAAGAACTGGACTTATTTGAAAGTTTTGCCTCATTTTCCCCTTATGAGAAGATGGAATGTTTGCCTTTAATACACTGGTTTGAATAACTACACTGCCACTTTTAGTTTGGTAGGATGGGATAGAAATTTTGAAAAAAATGGAAAAATATTTTAAGACATAATAAAAGCTGATGATTTGGTTGAACAGTGCAGATTTTCCAAGGAAGTATATCTTAAACAGCTTTTTTAGAAAAAATGGTTTTAAACTTATTAAATTATACATCTGTTATATTTCAAATATTTTAAAGGAGGGAAATGGTATGTTTCTTAGTATTACATTTTAGAAAATCTCCATTCCTACCAATTTCTCCCATCCACATCTAGCCACCATAACAACCAATACCAAACTCTTGAGTCACACTTTTTTTCCTTTAGTTTTTTATTATATAAAAGTACTATTGTGAGAGTCATTATGAACACACTTACAGCAAAACACAGAAAAAGGACCACTGAAGTGTCGGTTCTTTTCTAAAGCTCCAGTTCCCTGTCATGTGTTAAGATTAACCCTGTGCTCCTACCATGGTTAGTCACTTTTGTTCACCGTGTGCTCACTACACACTCTCTCTCTTGCCTGATGTGTGTAGGCAGCAGAAAGCAGTTCTGACTGAAATCTCACCTTGCTGGAGTATTGCCTATCATTGCCTGACTGAAGGAAAAGTAAATATTACTTTCAGTGTGGAAAATGCCATGTCCATATAAGAGGAAAGACAAATTGTAATTTAGGATAGAGGGAATAGTTTTGTGCATTAAAAAACATCTCATTTTAAAGAATTTCGTGTTTGGAAAGTGTGAATGAGAGTCTATGAACGTGCAGTCCTTTTCATATGTTAGAGTAACTTAGAGGGTAAGTAAGTGACATTGAAGGACTCTTGCCAACTGCAGGCAAAAGAATGCATGAGGTAGAGGGAAGGGAAAATCATTTTCAGTTAAAACTGAAATAGAATCTTATTGTTTTTTATATATATAACGAAGTGTTGTAAAGTGCTTCGAGTTAAAGTTTGTATTGCAGGAAGCCACAGATTGGATCGCAGCAAGTTGCAAAACTGATCAAGTATCTAGAAATATAATTCTGATATGGAATTTTTAGACTCTGGAAATTGGCTTGAATTTAGAAATTGTATGTTAGCTCACAGATTCCTTTTCTTAGACTGAAATGAGAACTTAATATGTGTTTGTGCTGTATTTCCTCTTATACCCCCAAAACGAAATACTGAACATCATTTAGTTGGGTTTATATTAAATACGTTTCAATATGTAATAGAGTTTCAAATAAACATTTTTGTTAACCGTCTGATTTTCTTTCACAGTCTCTCATTTTCTGGGATTGGACTTTGAGCCATTAGAATCATGAGCAACTACAGCGTGTCCTTGGTTGGCCCAGCTCCTTGGGGTTTCCGGCTGCAAGGTGGCAAAGATTTCAACATGCCTCTGACAATCTCTAGTGTAAGCAAACTTTACAGATTTTGTTACAGATGTTCATTCACTGCTTAGTCCTGGAAACTTCAGGGCTGAGTTGTTGAATTCTCTGGACCTGTACTCTGCTTATTACAATTGCTTCTAGGATTTGATCTCAGCACACTTAGTTATCTGTAATAAACGATGGTGCTGGGAGGGAATTTAGCAAGGATAATTGATTTCAATTAAGTTTATTTTCAGTTTCCCTTCATCTTATTAATAATAAAGTGGACAGCATTTCACACTAGAGCAGACTCCAAATCTTTGAACTGCCACCAGTTTGTGGAATTCTCTGGGCCTTAGTTTCTTCCTACGTAATGTTAGAAGGTTGCACTAGGGGATTTTCATGGTCCCTTTCGGCTCAAAGCTGTTTATTAAACACTGTTGATCAATATGGAGTAAAATGACTGTTTGTGGTGTTATTTCCTCACCTCACTCTGGTGAAGGTGATAGCCAACAGTAAAATGGCCCAAAGCTACTTCCCTTTGAAGAGGAATTGAAGGGCTTGGATCTCCGGCTAGATAGGCAGCCTATGAATAATTGAGATTTGGCTGTTTACCTCAGTATGCATTTAGTTTGACTGTATTCTGTGTATATATTTTAAGGATCTGTTTTCATGAGATGATGATACCGATGAGGGGAGTAATTACAGCTTTTGTTTGTTGAGGCTTGACGATGTGTCAGGCACTGGTTCAGTTTCATCATCAGTGGGTAATTATTGCTATTAATTACTTGTAAACTTTTCAGAGGATTTTTTTAATATATTCGAATAAATATGAGTATCTACTCATTTTACTTATATGGTAGCATATCGTACGCACTGTTCCACACCTTACTTTTTTCTCAACAAGTGCCGTGGAGAACTTTCCCTATTAATATATAAAGAGTTTTATTTTATTTATTTTTTTAACAACTGTATAGAATTTTCTGGGGCCGGCCCCATGGCCTAGTGGTTAAGTTCACGCCCTCCGCTTTGGTGGCTCAGGGTTGGGATCCTGGGCGTGGACATAGCACTGCTCATTAGGCCATGTTGAGGTGGCGTCCCACATGCCACAACTAGAGGGACCCACAACTAAAATATACAACTATGTACTGGGGGTATTTGGGGAGGAAATAGAAAAAGCAGGAAAAAAAAAGAAGATTGGCAACAGTTGTTAGCTCAGGTGCCAATGTTTATTTTTTTATTTTTTTAAAGATTGGCACCTGAGCTAACAACTGTTGCCAATCTTTCTTTTTTCTGCTTTATCTCCCCAAACCCCGCCCCCCCTGCCCCCCCCCCCATACATAGTTGCATATCTTAGTTGTGGGTCCTTCTAGTTGTGGCACATGGGGCACTGCCTCAACGTGACCTGAGGAGCAGTGCCATGTCCGCGCCCAGGATCCGAACCCTGGGCCGCCACAGCGGAGCCCTCGAACGTAACCACTCGGTCACGGGGCCGGCCCCCAATGTTTAAAAAAAAAAAAAAAAAGAATTTTCTTGTAGAGAAGTTACATTTATTTAACCAATCCTCTATTGAAGGGCATTTATATTTGTTTCCAGTGTTGGTATTGCAAACAGTGCTGTAGTGGATACCATATATACATGATTTTCTGTGTATATATAAAATTTTGATACGTTGTGCTGATTTACACTTTTGTGCAATGCAGGAAAATATCAACCCCCAGGGCCCTACCCCACCTCTCCCACAGCCTTACCAGCAAACTTTTGGATTTTTGCCAGTACCTTGCACGTATCATCTCTTAGCTCTCCTGCCAACCTGCGAAATAGTGGTGTCATTCCTGTTGTCCGGACTATGCTGTGAGCTCACACGGCTGATGTGGAAGAGGTGGCTTTCAAGCCATGACGCTATGCTGCCTCCCTAATAATAAACTTCCTCCTAAATTTGGGTAGATTATTTCTCTAATCAGATATTTAGAAGGTTATGGTTTTGTTATAATTGTATATGTGTAAATACATATATATATATATATATATATATACATTGCTTCTTACACTGTATGTATCCAACTTGATTTTGAAAAATTAAAAATAAATTTGTAACACTTACATATCTCTATGAAAATACTGGAAATCCCAGTTTACTAGTGAAGTTTTCCTTGTTTCTTGGCTGTGGACTTTTAGTTATCTTTAATTTATTGCTAATTTCTGTCTTGATTCTGGTTAATCAGATTTTACAAGGAAATCCATATACATAATCCACCCTGCAACTTTTAGGACTTTTTGTGGTTGGATGAAATTTTAAATGTAAAGTATCCATGTGAAAATGTGCCTTGTGATTTATTATTGTTTGAGCAAGGCCGGGTTTTTTTTTCTCCTGCTGAAGAGCTATTATGAGGAAAGGAAAAATATTTGAATATTGTCTGTTTTTATGTTCTGTTAACATTATTTTATATTAAGTCTGAATATCCTACTTTATGATAATGGATTAAAGACAGTTATTGTTTAGTTTAAATTACTTCCACTTTTGCTTAAAAACAAAAAGCCCAGAAACAAATTGACACCTAAATGAAACAAACTTAATGGTCGCTTTGTTGTTTGGTAATCCAAATGCAAATGAAATATGTAAATTTTGTGGTGCCTTGCCTTTAAAAAAGTTTTCTGTGCTTCAGTTTCCTGGCAGACAGTTTGAGGCGCTCGCTCCATGTTGTGGTGCTGATACAACAGAACACTGTGTACATACATGTGTGCCCTCCCCTGGCACAGAAGAAATGCTTTCCTTGTGTAGACAGAGTGCTAATTAAAGGATTTTGAACATACTGATTAAAAGAGACTACGGTAACAAAGCTGCTGAGTTATTTCTGTTCTCTTACAAAAGTCTCGGCCCTCTCCTGTGACCTTTTTGGGCCTTGTGCAGTGGGGCATGCAATTCATTCTGGGCTGGAGAGGGTGGGAAGGGGAGGGGGAGGAGAGAAGGGAATGTTGGCCCAACTGTGCTGCTAGGCTGTTGGCCTTTCATTGTAGTTATTTTTAACCCCTTGTGTGGTTCAGTTTAAACATGCCTGGTAACGTTGCCTAATAAAGATGTGTGCTTAATAACTGATTTATATTGGTGTAGTAAGATTATTAATGTTATACCTCATCTTAATTAGTTCTCTGGTTGTATTTATTCTGCCTTAATTATGTAAAATTATTGGGATATTTCAGTAGTCACCAGATTATTTAATTAATAGTATCAAGAAGCAATTAAAACTTGAAAGCATGCCTTAAAACATGTAATTCAGTGATTCTCTTATTTTAATAATGTATATGAAATTCTTTGCAAGGTCTGGCACATAGTATTCTCTCAGTTGTTATCTTTTGCAATACTATTATTATAAAATTAAAAAAATGATTTAGAGACTTGAAACATGAAGTCCCTCATAATTGTAGGAAACGTAGCAGTTCTTTTTTTGCTTACTGTCTGTCTGAATTAGAAAAGAAAAGAAAAACACAAGTTTGTGCTTAGCTAGGAACCTGCATGTTTATATTTAAGAGTTCAAAAGTATTCAGTTTTTCCTCTGGTCAGGTATTATGTTGAATTCCAAAGGACTATTTATGTTCCTTTATAACATTGGAACTCTGCGATAGCAAATGTATTTGAGATAAATAAGTCATTGGCTGCGACTTGAACATTCTGTTTTCTTGAGATTTTGTTATTAGCATATGAATATGCGACTATGACTGCATCTTAAAGTAGACAAACTATAAAATTTTAACATTTCATTCCAATTTGTTCGTCACCTATATTGCATACTTTTTTAGAAGGTGGATTTCTAAGATAAGATTGGTAGTTCCTGCAAACTTTTAGAAAGATCCTCACATTGCTGTAACTGCCTGATCACATGTCATTGTCTGCAATTTCCGATCCTTAAAATGGACTGCTGGCTACAGGAGTTTGCAGACTGTCTTTTTATGACCCTGTATTTATGGAATTGCCTGGAAGCCATGGAATGTGGGGATGGGTTTCGTTGTAGCAGTGTGGGTTTGTTGATCTTTGCCAGTATATTTTATAAGAAGAAATAGGAGACTTGTTGCACAATACCAGGCCATATTTTGGCAAGTTGATGTTCCTCATGATGGAATTACAAGACGGATAATGTATTTGTGAATGACATCTTTCCTTTTTCTTGGTGAGGAAGATTGGCCCTGAGCTAATATCTATTGCCAGTCTTCCTCTTTTTGCTTGAGGAAGATTGTTGCTGAACTACCGTCTGTACCAATCTTCCTCTGTTTTCTATGTGGGATGCCGCCACAGCGTGGCTTGATGAGCGGTGTCTAGGTCTGTGCCCAGGATCTGAACTGGCAAATCCCAAGCCGCCGAAATGGAGTGCAAGAACTTAACCACTATGCCACTGGCGAGCCTCAGTTTGTGAATAACATCTTTTAAGTACATCATCCTAAAGTGAAATGTTCTGTGTCTTATTTTCTGATGTATGATGCTTGAGTTTTCTCTTAAATGTAAATATTTGGATTTCCTGAAGGTGATCTCCTAATTCTCCATAAACACATCTACGACCTTTCTTTTCAGGTAAGAATGAGGTCAGACGGTTTAATACTTAAATAATAATGACTTTGATTTTCAAGAGTTAGGGCATGGTCCATTGTTACTAGCTCAAACAAGGTTTTAGTTGGATTTGAAAAGCAGAAATTTACTATTTCCTGGAGTATAGAGCCCTGATTGGGAGTATAACATAGAACAGAGCAAGACAGAATCCTGAAACACTTTGCTGTAAATTCATTCATTCAGCAGTTAAAAGGGATACTTCCTAGAAGCCATTGAAGAAGTCATAAAGTATTGGAGAGTACAAAGGTTGGGGAGAAAGAATAAGTACAGTACCAGAGACAGTGTCATAAGACTTGTCACAAGAACATATTTGATGAAATGACAAAGATAGAGTAAGTGTTTCTCAGTTTCAGTGGGCAGAGATCTTTTGTATTTGTGGAGTTTGTCTTCCTACAGGAGAAATTAATTGAACTGGTCTTTGAAGGATGAAATTTGAACACCTCAAAGTCAAGATTTTTTCTGTGTTGGTTTTCAGTGCAAAGTGAAGATGAAGCCTCTTTTTGCCATTGCTTGACTGAGTAAAGCTGTGAATCCAGTTGAGAGATTCTCCAGACAGGCCAGCTGCAGAGTTTTCCTCCTAGAGGAGGAGAGAAAGAGGCTTTTAGTCAAGCTGAAATGGGAGAACCCTCCTACCTTGAATAAATGGGCCCATTGTTAATTTTAAGCTGTTGAGTATTTTCTTTTACATTCCCTCCCAACTACCCTGTCATAATGCCAAGTTAGAAAGTTGATAATTTCGTTTGTGTAACTATATAATGTATATTTCACTGTCTACTTTTAAAATATTAATTACCTTTTGTGTGGGGCTTAGGGACCTGCTTTTTCTACATGGCAGTTTTCTATCATTTGTGGTCACGAGGATCAAGAATCTCAAGATAATTCTGAAGATATTTTTCAGGTCTCTTATTTGTAAAGAAATGAAATCTTATCAGTATGTTTTATTGCAAATTAATAGTTTTAGAAAAAAGGGGCATGCTTATTTAGACTTTAATGAATGTTGGGCATTTTGGAAAGTTATTTGTTAAAATAAGAGGAATTTTACTGCTATGCAGGACATTTGTAGCTCATGGAGGAAACAATATCGTTGAGAGTGAGTGAAGTAAGAATAGCACTTTAGACCTAAGGAGATTTTCATCCAACCTGTTCACCTGCTCAGGAGTTAGATGTAATGCCGACCTACTTAAACTGAGATTACTGAAGCCCATGAACTTATTTTCAGTGATTTTTGAGAACCTTGAAGGTAAAGAGCTTGTCTTTATGAGGGTGTTGGTCAGGCTGCAGTGTGCAGATAGGGTGAGCCGGTTGTCTTTGTCCAAAGCATCCTGTTTATAAGAGTTCTTGCGCAGATTCCCATGGACCGCAGGACCAGTCATGGCCTTGTCCCACAGTTATGACTGCGTGGAGGAGAAATCTGTTAGGAGTTCATCTGGAAGCAGACATTGCTCTGGACAAAAAGAGAGGTCATATCTTTGGCGTCTTATAAGGGATAATGATGTTTCAGCTTTAGTAGGTGAGGCTCTAGGCCTTTAAGTAAGTTTTCGAGATGTAGAAACATTGAGTATATAATAAAAAACAGAACAAGACCCTAGCATGTGAAATATTAATATATGTATGCATTTGCAAATAAATGACATAGTAATGGGAATGAAAAGAGAAAACGTCAGTTTAAGCTACTGAAGAGCAGTGAGCACGGTGACTCCTGACGTGGGTATTCCAGGAGCAGAGCCACCGATAGCCCTGGGAATGCAGGGTTGGCTTTTTAATTACAGAGTGGAAAAATCGCTTTTCTAGCACAGATACTCTGTTTTTATTACGGTTTTTTTAAGGAAATAAAATATTTATGAATGGACGGAACAGACAGAATTGAATGAGTGTGTGAAGTTGGGTTTGGAAGAATTTTTCCTAATGTTAAAACTGAGTTTCTCAAATCTCATAATCACTTCCCCCATCTTCCCTCACCTTGTTTTTTTTCTTTCCTGTTGCATAAGTGGCGTTATCTGCCCTTCTGTAAATACTCAGATTTCTTTTACAGCTGATGTTGTTGCCCATTTTGTGTGACAATTACTGGAACAGAGTTCATCGACCTCTTGGCGGTTAGTACTCCCAGCAGGCAGAGCAGTTGCAGCCACTGTCCCTGAGAGACCAACGAGGGAGTGAAATGAACTGGGACAGTCAACAGGAGTGAATGAAAAAGAACAAGTTGGAGGGAAGGAGAAAAGAAAGAGGGAATTTTTAAAAGGCCACAGGAGGAACAGTTATTTACTGGGTCAAATTTGGCACTCAGGAAATTTTAACCTTTTAAAGTTTGGTTAATTTACGCTTTTCTTTAGGTAAGACATTCATATGGTTTGGAACTCAAAAGATGCTATAAGGTTTAGAGGAAAGAGTCTCCTATCGCCAGGCCATTCATTTCCTCTTCCTAGAAGCAACCTGTGTTAGCAGTTTCTTGTGTATACTTCCAAAGAAAATCTATACGGATATATGTAAATACAAAATATCCTTACCACCCCCCTTTTCAACACAAATAGTATCCTTAAAAGTATACTTTTTTCACTTAACCCCAAATCAGTAAATGTAGCCTTGTTCTTTTTGTACAGCTGTGTTGCGTTTGGATTTATCATAATTTATTTCACCAGTTCCTAATGATGGACAGTTAAGTTGTTTCTAGTCTTTTATTGACACTGCAGTGTAATTTTTGCACATACATGTATTTTGCCTATGGCGAGCCTGTCAGATAAATTCCTAGAAATGGAATTGCTGAGTCAGAGGGTTGTATGGGTTGTATGCATTTGTAATTTTGATTAATATTGCCAGAGTGTCTCTGTAGAGACACTCCTACCCACAGTGTGAGCATGCCAGTTTCCTCATTCCTGTGCTAGCATACGTTTCAACAGACTTTGGTCTTTTCCAATCAGATAGGCCTGTTTCCACCTTTCTCCTTTTTACGGGGTTTGCTCATAAGTATTCTGCTGAGGATTCTGCGTTCTTAAGTGGTTCATTGTTTTTCATTTTGCCTGAGAATATACACAAGAAAAATGTGCTGTCCTTATTCAAATGACACCATTAGTTTCTAGGGATGCTGTTCTTTGAATTTATCCATTCAGAGCTTTAATAGTTATCTCTATCATTTGTTTCCTATTTCTAAACGGATTTCCTCTCTGTGTTAACATATCACTTCCAATTATATGGCAGAAGATTTTTTATGGAACAGTGTTTGGCATAGTGTTCCCGTCATAGACTTTCTGACAAATTAAATCACATTTAATAGATGCAAGCTTGTTATCTTTGGAGTTTGTCCAGTAACCTGATGTATTGTGTGGTTTCGAATCCCACTCTTCTCCAGCTCCCTATAAACGATGTGACCAGGAGACTGACTATAATGAGGTGTTCCTAATGGTCCTGGGACATAGCAAAATTCTGTCTTAGGAGCCTCACTGTGTTTTTATCATCAACCTTTGTGAGCCAGTAAACTGAAGTCACAACGGGTTATGGAGTGTTCCACAGCACAGCGAGTCGAGTCAGGCATTGTAAAGGATTACTGATGTGTGTGTGGCACAATGTATTTATTCATTTTGCCTGGATGTAAGCAGTAGAGTGTATATATTGGTAACCTTGGTGACAAAAAGAGTAAGGATGACAGGGATGTTTGTATTTTTATGTGCTTAAAGATGGGGGAAGTAGGAATTTCCCTTTAATGTGTTGCTGTAATTTTTTAAATATCACGAGAAGAGCTTAGAGCTGGATAAGAATTTGCATCATTTGTGATTTGAATTCTGTGACTTGTTAAACATTTTTCCTAGGATCTAGAAATTGATCTAGCAATGACCACTGTTATTCGTGATAACTGTCTTGAGTAAATTTTGATTTACCAAAAGAGGTAGTGGTTATTTTAATGACATTAACAATTGAATGCCGTATACCATTGATTCCATCAGGAATTTAAATGTTGTGATTTGGTTCCAGTGAGGATCCAGTTATTAACTAGTATTTCTCAAATGATTTCTGAGATATTAACTTTTAGAGATGGTAAAATTAAAAAATTTTGTAGGGTTGTCTAATGCTAGCCAGAGGAGATTGTGGGTATGTTCTGAAAGTATTTTTCTTCTTGAAAAAAGGTACTGGAGAACAAATGTTCTTTAGAAAACAAATCCTTTGTCCTTTAACTAGGGACCCTTAGAGGTGTTCTGGAGAACAAGCATTGTTACACATGTAATTTTTATGATTTTGGACATTCTCTTGAAGTATCTCTGTGCTACTAACTTCCAAATATTCTACAAATGGTTCTTTTGATCTTTTAATACTAGGCATTTCTGTTTATATGTACCTCCAGCCATTCTGGAAGATTCTAGTTAGCTGGTAGCCAATTCTCAGAGTGATACTTTGATATTTTAGCAGATAAGGGTGTTTCCAAACTTCATCAGTGGCTTGTCTCTTCTTAGGTCGGTTCCTCATCCTCAGGCTGGCACCTTGCCCAAGCAGGAATTCTAAAATCCTACATTTAATACGTTACTGCCCTCTTTAAGAATTGTGAGGGCTTCCCATTGTCTGTTGAATTATTGCTTAACTTGCCTGTTTGCCGTTCAGGACTGGATGTAAATGGGCCCACTTAATACAATGGAGTTTATGGTCCACAATGCCTATTTTGAACCCTGAAGTCCTTGGTCCCTTTATTCTTTGTGCCCACTACTTTTGTTTCTTCTTATCCCCAAAGCCCTACCCATCCTTTAAGGCACATACATATGCCAGGTGCTCTTCAAACTGTTTGAGTGCTCCACCTGACTTCGGTCTTCTTTCTTTCCTGTATTAAATAATAATAATAATAATGAAAATCTGCTGACATTTATTGAGCCCTTGTTATTGTCTGGGCCCTCTTCTGGATGTTTTGCACATGTTCGATTATTGGATTCTCATAACAACCCTCTGAGGAAGTATGATTTTATATCTCTGATGTACAGATGAAGAAACTGAGGGACAGACAAGTTAAATAAGATGCCCGGTGTTACACAGCTAGTAATTGGTTGGGCTTAGGATTTGAAACTAGTCCAACTGCGTAGTAGTAATGCTTTTAACCAGGGTACTCTGTTTTCTGGGAAAAGATGGCAGCTTTCACTGCTGACAGCCAAGTTTGTGTGTGTGTGTCTTAGAGAGAAGACATGCTGTGGAATCAAAGACCTGTATAAATGGGACTAACTGAGATTATTAAGAAGAAATGTGACTGGTTTCCAAACTAATCATCAAAATCATCAATGAGATTTTAAAAATGTAGATTCTGAGACCTTGCCCCAGACTTTGAGTTCAGGAGGTTTAGGGATTCTCACATGCTTTCTGGATGTTTCTCACGTACCATTTCAGTTCTATTTTGTACACTAATGTTTGGGAACTGTATGTAGCTGTGCTATTTTAAAAAATATTTTTATTATGGAGCTTTTATTACTTAGATCATTTAAGCAAAAAGATTAAGGCAGAGGTACAATGGAACTGCTATTGACTAAACGTGTCAGATCTCCTTTTCTCCAGCAACTACTCTTCCTGTTTTTCAGAGTTCAGTCATCATCGGTCAAATCCTTTTTGGAAATAAATGGCAGTTTTAATAATATATGACATCAAGTTTTAGTTCTGTTTATGATGCTGTATCTTTGTGACAAAAGATGTAGAGGACTTTAAGATGGCATACTACTGATAGTGTTTTAATACTATAAAGTTTAATAATGAATGTTAAATTTACCGAAGACTTTGGCTATACTAGGTTTTGTTTTGCTCCTCATTATTAAGCTAAAGTGGCAATATTTAAATTAAAAAGAACCAGCTACGGTCCTGCTGAGGCCATGGACTAGAGATCAGTTAAAGTTTTGGTCTCCATATTAGATTTGACAGTTTAAGTACATATAAATAGGTCATATACTTTGTTAAATCAGGAACTTCTCTCACCAGGAAAAAAATCTACACTTTGGTCTTATTTTCTCTAGATCGTGTTAGAATTCCCAGTGTGTGTTCAGTAACTATTGACTGATGATCATAATGATAATAGACAAATGGGAAGCTGGGTTGCAATTAGAATCAAGTTTTTTCCAGATTTGTTTTGTTAATGTACATGATTGATGGTTAGAATTGGCTGATGAAACATTTTGGTTTTCTTTGTTTTTAGTCCTAGTCAGGGTTTAAGTTTCTAGGAAATGCCCCAGAAGTTACACCAGGTAATAGCCGCCTGCCTTCCAAGGTATGGAGTCTTCCTGTGTGTCAGCCGGAATTTATTTTCTGTATATTTGACCCAGCGGTTTTACTTCTGTGTTTTAGTGTCATACACAGCGAAGGATAACCCCTTCTCACGTTGCAGACAGTCACTTGGTGACTGAGGCCTAGTTCCCTTTGAGTATTATGGATCTTCTGTAGGAAGCCGTTTCTTCAAATGTTTCTCTCATGACAGTTTGCCTCTTTTTATACCCCTGAGCGTTTGCCTTTAAAAGTAGTTCAGCTTTTAAATGTCTTTTTATGTATAACTCCTAGAACTAAACCTTACACTTCAGATATGATAGGACTAGTGCAGAAGTATAGTTATTAAGTAAGGAGGCTGATTTTTGTGTGACTGGATAGTGCAGAGGTTAGGAGCTGCTCTGAGCAATGGGCTTGATGGTCCTTTCATGGTTCTCTGTACACTTTTGTCCTGGAGGTTAGGAGAGCCTCAGAGGGGCAGAGATTTGTGTGTGTGCACGTGTGTGTGTGCGTGTGTGCTATTTGCATGAAAGATCAAGGAACCTCGTGGGGAAGAAATTAGGAAACAGATAATTGAGTTATGTTCAAGCTTAGTTCTTGGAGATTTTTTTTACTATTCCTCATTTTCTTTTAGGAGAGATGGTAAATTCTTGGTCCAGCAGGGTACATCCTCTTGGTATCATCTTCTGGCCAGTGCCCTTCCCTTGATGACTCATGCTAAGCCTGAGAGGAGCAGGTGTTAGTCAGCTCATATTTAGGGATCCCTTACTGTGTTCTAGGCCTGGGATACAGAGGGTGGGTCTCTCTTACTGACAGAAAGGCACATGGAACCTGATATGGACTATAGGAAGGAGCTTGGACGTAGAGGACATATATGTAATCAGAGCCAGGAAAAGAGCACAGTAACATGTGTGTTGACCATGCAGCCTATGTCAGAATAGCAGGAAACTTCTAGACTGGGCTCCATAGAATACATGGAGGAGACACACAAGTAGCAGCAGCAGACAAAATTTGTTATACCTCCATCTGGGCATGGTCATTTATTCAGTATCATTATTGAGCACCTACTGTGTGCTCAGTACTGGTCTAGGCACTGAAAATACAAGGATAAGCAAAACAAAGTTCTTAGTGTTATGGACCTTCTATTCTAGGAAGAGAGACTGATAACTCACAAGTATATAAATAAATAAGCAGTGTGATTTAATAAGATGATGTGCTAGGGAATAATCAGGGGAAGAGGATGAGTGTCTGGGGTAAGGGTTTTACTTTAAATTGGGTGGCAAGACGGGCCCCTCTGACTGAGGAGGCAACAGTGACTGAAGAATAAGAAGCGTTCGTAGGAAGAGCAAGGAGAACAGCACTGGAGGCATAGAGAGCAGTAGGTGCAAGGCCTTGAGACAGGAAAGAGCCTGGTGTGTTCAAGGAATAGAGAGAGGCCACTCTGGTGGCGTGCACTGAGCAAGGAGGAAAGCAGAGTGAGACGAGGGAGGGGGTGGGGGGGGTCCATCCAGTGCCAGGAGGAGAGAGAAGGAGGTTCAGGGTGGGGAGGAGGATAACAGTGGGGCGTTGGGGGGACAGGGCGTGGGGACTTGAGAGGGAGTCTGATTCCTCTAGATCAGAGCTGAGCTTAGAGAGTGGGTTGCTGTTCTTGTGATCTTACCGTATCTGCAAGCGGGTGTGTTTTTAAATAGGTTTTGATAGAAATTTCAGGGGGTAATTCCAAACTTTTTTTTTTTTGAAGATTTTATTTTTTCCTTTTTCTCCCCAAAGCCCCCCAGTACATAGTTGTATATTCTTCGTTGTGGGTCCTTCTAGCTGTGGTATGTGGGACGCTGCCTCAGCGTGGTTTGATGAGCAGTGCCATGTCCGCGCCCAGGATTCGAACCAACGAAACACTGGGCCACCTGCAGCGGAGTGCGCGAACCTAACCACTTAGCCACGGGGCCAGCCCCCCAAACTTTTTTGAGCAAAGGAATAACCACATAGTTTCCTTGTTGGCTATTTGAAATTGAAATACTCATTTTAATATATGTTTGTTTTGAAAAGTTATTTATAGTTAGAACAAGTACATTATTATTATTTTTCATTGTTATTTGCACACTGATTAACACTGATTACATTTTTCTACTTTGTGTTCCTTTCAATGTTTTTATTATCACTGTAAGAGGCAGCTTGTTTCCCAGATGGCTTCTGTTTTCGTTTCCTTGTGATGTTACGACCTTTTCTACATCAGTAGAGCAATGTTGCATACACATTCAGGAGTTGTTTACAGATTGTGCTGGTAACGCTTTTGTTAGAGTCGGCCTCAAAGACAGAGTGAGTGTTAGGATGTTTATTCTAGGTCAGATATGTTGAGCTGAAAAAGGTTTTAAAATGTGGCTATTTTTAAAAAGAACGTTTTAGTCTATTGGTTGGTTAATGCACCCAATGCCAAAAGTTAGGTTTTGTGATCCTTTTATTATTTCAGCTGGAGGGAGTTGATAAGTTTAAAGTTTTTCATTTCTCAACCTTTCAGGGAGGTCACTTGAGTAGGGTTAACATCTAATAAGAGAAGGCCAACAGTTCACAATTCAGTAAATTCAGATTTTCTTGCCTTAAACATTGTTAATGGATAAAGGTGTCATCAATATCATATCGCTGTAGTTCCGCAGTAAAACTCATATTGCCTTAGCAAATGACGTAACTTCATACTTCGTATTTAAGGTCAACTTTTTATAAATTCAGTGAAAGAATGAGTTTTCCTGTGAATTTTGGGGTATATTTGCAAAATAATGCTTTACAACCAACTTATGATTATCTGTATTACATCAAGGATGATAAAATAATATACTAGTATAAAAGAAATATTGCTTTAGATATAGTTTTCTTAATGATTTTTATCTTAAGATTTAAAGTAATCTAATAATAATTAATTTCTAACCTTAAAAAATACTCTTCATACAATTGTGATTATGTAATGATGGATGGTCAAGCATCTGTGAATATTTTATTACCAAAGCTAATATATTAGTATTGTATTTCTTATTGATTTTTTTTTACAATGACTCTTTAGTGTTTCTATTTTCTCCAGACTACCATTTAAGATTATCTTTTTAGCAGACAATATTGTCCCTGCTCTTTACTGTAGTTGTTGCATGTGTAAGCTCTGGAGCACATGCCTGGGGCTGAATCCCAGCTTATAGTTTACCAGCTCTATAGATTTGGACAAATTACTTAACTGTGTCCCAGCTTCTTTAACTGTCAAGTGGGGGTAAAAATAATACTTACATCATAGGATTGTTGAATTGAATAAATTAACACATGCGAAGTGCCTGGCACATAGTGGGTACTCAGTGAAAGTTACCTAATAATAATAAAGGTTACCTTATAGTAATCAATATTTACTGGTAATATCTAGTTGGAGCAGTTTTGCCACTATGATTGAAATAATATTTCTAGATCCATCACTTGTTAGATACCGTCATCTTCCAAATCAGTTCTGGTTTTATTTTCTGTAGGTTTTTAGATAAGATTCTTTAGAAGCTCCCTTCTCAACACGTGTGCACACGGGCGCACACACACAGTTTGAATTATTTCATGAAGCATCTTCTTTTAGAGGAGGTACATAATAAATATTTGTTGAACGAATGAGCCATTTCCTCCTCCTTTCTGTCATGAGCTGGCATAAACTCTCGAAGAGATTTGAAAGGAGACTTGGCACCAGTGCTACCTCCAATGAGACATTCTTTCCACAGTGATTGCCGTTTACTATGGTTTTTTATCTTTTTAATTCTTTTAAAGTGACATGATAAGCTGTGCTGCTGGTGAGGCGGTTGCTCTAGGGAACAGTTTTCTTCTCCAGTGAAGAATAAATTCAATGGTAAGAGAGAATATGTAAGTGGAATGTAGACTAGACGAGTTAAGCAGTGTGTCTGCCATTTGTACTGTCTCATTCCGGGAGCTTTTGCAACATCAGCAGCCTTCGTGTGTAGGTCCCTGTGCTCCTTCCTTGCCATCCTTCTTCTCTGGCCATAGCCAGCTGGAGCTGGGATGGGGGCCTGACCGAAATGTAGTCATCTTTAGACAAAGTTAGGAGAGGTGGAGTGTGGTCATACTGTTCACAGCTCTATGAATTTTATGAAATATAAAATTTAACTGCTCTGAACTTTAGTCACACAAATAAATATAAATCATTGCTATTTATTCATTGATTTATTTACTTATTCTGCAAATATTTATTGAGCATCTGTTATATGCCAGGCACTGTCGTAGTAAACTAATAAAAACAAGTTGTTGATAAATATGTGGGGCAAAACAAAGGTGTATAGGGAAACGGATGGTGGTTGAATGGGGGTTACCGATTTATAGAAGGCGAGCAAATAAGGCCTTGTGGACAAGGTGACATCAAGCAGAGATTTCAGGGAAGTGCGGGAAGAGCATTTTGGGCAAGGGGTAAAGACCCTGAGATGAGCATTTGCTTGGCATGTTCGAGGTATGGCAAGACTCAGAGTGGCTGGAGGAGACTGAGGGGGAGAGTGTAGGAGCTGGTTTTGGAGAGTTGAGGGTAGTTACTTCCCAAGGTTAGTTGTATTAAAATCTGCAGCAGGTTAGTTGATAGGACAGAAGCATTTTGCTTTTAGATTAAAATAAGACTTTGTCAACATACTGAGTTTTTGTTTGTTTGTTTTTGGAACACAGTACACAGTACTGTGGTACACAGTAAATACTTTCTCTGAAGTGTGAAAAGTCTGTGGATTGCCATGTTATTTTATTCAGGACTGGTGTTAATTTTTAATAGTATTTATTTGAAGTTCAAAAGGTTGTAAATATTGGTATTTGTATTCATAGTACTGATTTTTATATGTAAGAGGAGTAACTGATTATAAATGAGAAGTGGGGTCAGATTAAATATATAGTTTAGTTATAATAACTTTATGGAGCGGTGACTACTCATTTAATTTCATTGCCATCACCCTTACAATAGCATTCGCTTCGAAAGGTAAGCCAAAACAGGATTATTTTTTTCTTTACTCCACGATTTTGGCTCTGCCCTTCTTCTTCGAGTTCATAATGGAGATTGAGAAGTTTTAGTATCTGTTGGGTAATCATAAAGTAACATGTTAATATGTAAAATGATTCAGTCTGTTTACAGATTTGTCAAATGATATTGGAAATTGCCTTTTAAGTTTCGCTTTCAGAAACATTTCATGGGAAGCTTTGGTCTCATTACAATGGATGATCATGAAAACATTTCGTTTACACCTGGCAGGAATGACCTTTTGAAATCAACTAACTGATCAGGTGAACTGGTAACCATAGGTGACCTGTCTTGGCTTCTGTTATAGTCACTAGACTGTGTTTCTGTTGAAATTTTAACTAAAAGTAACTAAATATTTTCTTGGGGTGGGGCAGTTTTTCCTAGGTGTATTTATTTTATCGTTATTAAACCTTCATTCTTCTTAAGACTTGTTTTATCACTAGACAATTATCTAGGTTATCCCAATTAAAAATTTCGTAATCAACTGTATTACCTTTTGCGTCAGTGAAACCCTGCCCTTTCATTTGCTTGAAGGAGGGGCAAGAAATGTTAATATTTTAGGATAGAGGTATATTTCAGATCATTTTGGGTATTTGGTCCAAGCATCCACACATACTCCTTCTCCAGTCCCCTCTCCCTTCAAAAGTTTGTGTGTGATACTGTTTTGTGTCTGTTGGGTGGAGGCAGGGTGAGGGGAGTGTGGTAGAAGAGAGGGTTTGGGTTTCAGAGACCTGGGCAGAACTCTGTTTCTGGCCATGTTACCTTTGGCGTATCTTGGGTGGCCTTTGACTAGAGCTGCTCTAAGTACAGCTAGCCTGCTGTATCCTGGAAACTAGAGAATAGTTCTAAAGGTTCTCAACCCTGGGCTAGGAAAAGGCGATTTAAGTTCAATACAAATTAATGAATTTTGGCATGTAGTCTACCTTGGAGATGCACTCTGTAACCTTCTTGAACATTGTCTTGATTTGTGTGTCTAAGCATTCTTCACGCATTAAAAGTGGCCTGTGTTATTTGAGAGAGACTTCCTATTTTGGAATTGACCTTTTTGACTTTTCCATGTTTATAGGTTTTTTTAAAACTTGAAATTTGGAGGAAAAGAGTAGAGTTGTGACTTTTAGTTTTTCATTTTAAACTGGGTTTTAAAAGTGGCCTGGAATAGAAGTAATGTAATAATACAGGAAAAATTTAAGAAAATTTGAACTGTGGTTACATATATTTGTAAAATTTTATTTTAGTAAAGTCTTCTATGAGCCTCCTTAAAATCAATGAAAAGTTATTAATCAAATGAACCTGTATTCTATTTGTCATTCATTTTTTGTAAGTGTACATATAAAATAATAGTTGATTTCTGACTACTAATTTTTATGTATCTTTCACTTTTGATAGCAAGTCAAACACACAAGAAGTTAAATGAAGTTTCTGTGACCAGTAGAATATGGTTTAGTGTAGTATTACTACTATACCAGGTCATAGTGAAGCTCACTCTGGCTGTAAGTGTTAGTGTATGAGCAGGAACATTAGGCCACTGGTTCAAATTTATAGTATCAGTGATTTCTAGAGACTGGTGTTTTTCATTTTGCAAAACACACTGAAACCACTATTTCGGTATGCTTTCTTTTTTTACTTTATTCTTAACTCATTGTCTTTCCCAATATTCATTAGTCAAAATGACGCTCTAAGGCAGTTTGTTGAGATCTTTGTATACCGGATTGTTTTCAAGGCAAACCATGATGAGAAGCTAAACCATTCTTAGATTATTCTCTCTTATATTAAGATATGGATAAGATATAGATAAAGTAGTCTTATCATATCTTGCATTATTTTTCACATACAACCTATTTATATGTCCTCACCCATATTGTCATCATTTTATGGTATTTGTCTTTGCTTTGATTCTGAGCTTTTAGTCCTGGCAGAAATATACTGGCAAAAGTTGTTCTAAGTCTAATTTTCAAGCTTCCGTATAAAACTTTCCACTGCCTTTCACCAGCTTTTGAGTTTTTCTTGCTCCTGGAGAAAATGTCACTAGGAGGATGGGAAGAAGGAAAAAGTTAAGAGTTTGAGAGGAAGCTCATTTTAATAGTGGGTTACTAAATTAGCAGCCGTCTTTTTATATAATTAATTCTTTAAACACTACTACTTTTATTCACCATGATGAGTTTATAGATAAATGTGGGCCACAGAGGATATACATAAGGATCATTCGTGTTAAGTGATTCTGGGTCATAGGTAATTTTTACATCTCAGTTTTCTGTGTTTTAATGTTTGTTATTTTGTCCCTAAAAAGTAAGATCCAGTAAGCATTACTTTGAATTACCTGCCTCTTCTATTGAAATCTCCCATTAAGTTTCTTGATTTTAGGAACTAAATGAGTCAGGGTCCAGTTAGGAAAATGGAAACACTCTAGATGTCCTAAACAGGAAATTTTAATACAAGGAATTGGTAAACAGGTTTTGGCAGAGCAGAGAAACCAAACAGAGTATGGTGGGCAATCTAGAGATGAGCAACAGTGGTAAACCATTGGCATCCTTAGGACCAAGAGAGACAGTGGAAAATAAGGTGTTACTAGAGCCTAGACTTGGGGGGCTATCTGTCAGGAGCTGAAACCACAGAGAGGGCATCAATCCAGAGCTGGGACCATGGAGCCAGGGGCTGACTGACTAGAGGTGGAACCATAGAGAAGATGGGGAAAGATGGGGGAGAAAGAACAAGGCTTTTCTCCTCCTTCTACCCTCTGCCATCGTTTCTCCTGCTGGGAGGACTTTTCCAAGAAGCCAGAGCAAGGGACCTGGGGAATGTAGTTCCTGCTGTTCAGGGAGTGGGCAAAGAACAGGAAATTGATTTGAGAGCAAATAGGCAAATGACCAGTACAGACAATAAAAAAAAGTGTTGATTTTTTTCCCCTGGAAACTGATATTATTATTGCTTTCATATTCTAAGACACTCCTCTTTTCCCATGGCTCAGGATCTCTTGTATAAGATGGAAATAATTATGATATATATAGTCTCAGTTTTCAGGAATCCTTTATATTTAATGGTATTATGCTGTTATTACATTTGCTGAATATATTTCTGCCAGTCTCTTCATTTTTATTGTTTGTACATTTTTGACACACAGAAGTTAATCATTTTCATTTGTTCAAATCTTTTCCTTTATTTTTTTGTATGTCTTCAACACTTAGAAAGTCAGTTCCCTTGAGATATTTAATAAATATTCCATCCTGTCATCTGCTTTTTTAGGTTTTAAACATTTTTAAACTCTGTGATCCGTCTGGAATTAATTTTCGTGTGGGGTTGATGCATTATTTTAAGCTCAATTAAGACAGTTTATTCATTTTTAAAGATTACCTATGCTTTCAGAATCTCAATCTTTTCTTTTTAAATTGCCTTGTCTGTATTGGATTTCTTTAATTTGATAGATACTTATCTATAGTAATATTCTGAATTTTTGCTTATAGTTCCAAATAATTCCTTATTGACTGTAAAGTGTAGTTCTATTTTTAATCATCTTTGAAGTGGCTATCCAAAAGCATTTTACCTCTTTTTTAGAAATGAAAATGTCACGATTTGCATTACTTTTAAGACCTTTGGATATTAACTAACAAATAGGTGTGAGTTCAGTATGGACGCGTGCATCTCTGTTTATTGCTTTTTATGTGCAAGTTCATAAAGGACTGTCATGGTTTTCATTTTTTTAACTTAGTTGCGGGAGACTAAAGTTACTGTGTTGAGTAGTGAGTGACTAATGTGTTTTGAACTTGGCCTTTTAAAATCAGTCGCTGTAGTCATATTCATCTGGTAATTGTGATATGGAACGTTGTCTACATTTAGTAGACAGGAAAATAAAAGTTAAAGTTTCAGAAGAAAGGAAGGGTAGATTACTTACTTAATTATTAACTCCTTACCCTTTTCCTTGATGAATTTCTTGACTTATGAGGATATTGGAACTCTCAAAGTATCTAAATAGAGAGGGCATGACTTTTATTTTATTTGCTCCTGAAATGTAGTGTATGATGAAGTGTTTGTACAGTGACAGAATAGTTAACATAGCATTGTAAAAAAACTGAGTTGTAAAGGAGGGTGAATGAGGAGAGAAGGTGTGTTTTAAAATGCATTATATATCAGAAAACATTCAGAAAAACTAACTTCTCGTATTTAGTTTTGAAGTAAGAGACTTTAGTTTTCAGTTCCTCTCTAGTCATAATTATAAATTTTGGTGTAATTGTTACTTATTAAATACTTCTTAATGTAAACCTAAAATATTTAATGTGGAAGAATTTGACATTATAAAAATAGAATAATGTAATGAACCCAATGTGTCCATCACTGAGGTTCAACACTGTAGCTAATTTCATTTTATCTCTATTCTCATTGACTTCTCCCTTCACTTCTGGATTCTTTTGAAGCAGATTCTAGCTATCGTATTTCATCCAAATATTTCAGTATGTAACTCAGATAATAACTCTTTTTAAAAAAATGTAGTCACAATACCTTTATCATATCTGAAAAGTTGACAGTAATTTCTCAGTCTCAGATATTCAGTGTTCTCATTTTCCCAGTTGTCATTAATAAGTATATATATCTGTGTATGTATAATAATTATTTTTTTTTTAAACAGTCTCTTTGACTCAGGATCCAGACAAGGTCGCTACTTTAGGATTGGTTTATAAATTTCTTAAATCTCTCTTAATCTGTAACTTCCTCTTCCATAGTTGTTTATTTCTGCTAAAAAAACCTGGATCATTTGTGTTATATAAAACATTTTATTTGATGGATAACTTTATTATAGAAAAATAAAGATGATTCATCATAAGTGTTTTCTAGACTTGTCATTTGTCTACTTTGTTAATGATTTTTGCCATATCCTAAAAATATTTGCTTACTGTTTTCATGATTACTGTCCTGCTTTTAAAATCAAAATTCATACTTTATTCTAATTCTAATCATTCACATTTATGGAATCATGGATTTGATATCTTTGTTATATTTTAAAATACGCGTTAAGATAAAATTCTTCACCCCTGTACCCTCTAGAATCATCGTGAGTACCACACATTAGGAAACACTGCGTTAATATCAGTGCCTCTTCTTAGTCTCGCCGCTCACCTCTTGTACTGAAATCTAATCAGTTACCCCAAGAGGGACCACTTTGAAACCTTAGATGTATTTCCTACATGTCTCCAGAAACAAGGTACATTCTGTGCAAAGTATGGTTTTACTAGCACCCTGCTAGTGAGGTGTTACCAATCTGAGATCATGGTATCTAGCCTGCTCAGCGCTTTTATCTTTCAGGTTCACATTCCATTCCGTGTGACATGTAATTTTATAGAGGAAGGGAAAAAAAACCAGGAACTTGCTTCTGGGTTGTCATTGAAATCTTCAGTTTATTGTTGGTAAATGGAGTTAAGTAATGGCTGAAAACATTTTTCTTTTTGTTGAATAGGAGTTAACTTTTAGGGAAAGTTAAATTTGAAGACTATAAATTGGGAAGAAGAAAACATAGTGACTTTTTTTAGTTTCTAAAAATTTGTGGAGAAGCCATTTCAGTAAAATAATTTGTTTGAAAATATGAACTTTATGGAAAAGAGAATTTATTAATTTACTTTGTGTGGATCAGTATATTTAACTATGTTTTATATCTGAAGATTAGACTTATTTATGTATCAACATAAATATGCTGTAAGTAATTTGCAAAGCTCTTTCATATACACTTTAGTTGTATCTCATGTTACTCTCTGAGGAGTTATCATCTTCATTTTACAAACTAGGAAGCTGAGGGAAGCGCAGAGATATCCTGTGTCTTGCCCATAGAAGCTCAGCTGGTCAGGAGATACTGAGAGTCATGATATGTCTTAGGTGTGAAAAGGCATTGGATTTGAAATCAGATGTTCTGGCCCTAGTGCTGTTTATTAGCTAAGCTATTTAAGCTTGGGCACTTTATTTCAAATCACCAAGCAACAGTCATTCTAACTGTAAATTGAGATAATTTGCTGCAGAACTTTCTTGAGAAGGAAATTAGATAATGTGTATGTGAAAGCAATCAATATAAAACTTTTAAAAATTTATAAAATGAATTCTCTTGTGAGTGCATATTATTGTCATTTTATCCATTTCAGTAATATAATCGTCAATAAATATTTAGAAATAAAGACTCATTGCCTTTTAAAGAAATTTTCATGGAAGTCTGAGTAATAAAACAGTAAAGGAAGACATTCCTGTATGTTTCTAACACAATTTGGTTTCTGTGGAGTTCTTATTTCTTTAATTGGGAAATTAAAAGTACATTTCATTCTTTTGGTGAATTTTGATGGTCTCTGGAGATAGAAAAATGAATCAGGTATGTTTCATTTCCTTGAAGAGATTACAGACTTAAAAAGTGAATTTTAGCAGAACGTGGAAATGCTTTATCAGAGGATGAAAGAGTGCAGCGAGAGTTTGAGGGAGAGATCGGTCATGATCATATGTGTGTACCGGACTAGGCTCATATGCCTAGTATTTGTCTAGACACAGGGAGGTTATGCCCGCATGGGGCTCTTGGACAATAAGTTGTCACGGGTGACTTTGTTGAAGCTTTACATGATTAGTCAAATGACTAGATAAAAGGATGGTTACCTGAGTTCAGGGGATCTTCCCCCACCAGGTGTGTCTCTGCTATTGAGAGGAAGGTGTGTTGTGAAGGAAAGGAGTGAAAGTGGAAAGAGAAGCTAATGTTTTGAGAACACAAGGTGAATACATGCCTCATGGGCATCTGTTACTTGACGAAGGACAGAAGAAAGTACAAATCACCTAGCTAAATTCTATTTCTGTCCTGTTCATCCATCTTTGCCAGTTTCCAAGGTTATTTCTCTTAGGCTTGTCCATTTAGTCCTGTTTGCACTCTAGGATTCTGATCGCAGTGTGTCTCCATTTGGTTATATATTATTGTTCATATCATGAAGTGATTGTGTGTATCATCAAGTGAAATGATATGATAAAATGTAAATAAAAGCGTTTGTTTCACACACTGCATGGCCAATGTAATATAAATGCTGTTGGGAAATTATGTGGTTGAAGTGAGTCAACAAGTGCATAAGCCTTAAGGAACATTATCACCTCCATTGGCTCTCCTGTCACTTACGAAACATAAATCATGTGATGTTTGTGTGGTGAAGGCCAATAGGTTATGCACCTGGGCTAACGATGGATAGAAGGTCTCAGAGTTCCTCCTCAAGGTCGGGAAGGCAGCACTGGGGAATCAGTGTGCTTCTCTGAGATCCCATAGATTCACCTCTCAGAAGACTCCTGTACATGTATGTACGTTTTGCCTCCATTATATTAGTTACTATTTCTCATGCTCCAACCACTCAGTACAGATCTGTAGGTTACTGCCTGTAAATATCTAGCTTAGTACTAGCATTTCTTTCCTTAAAATAGTCTTTGCATTTTTTATATTTGGAAACATAACCAAATAATAGAGAATACTGTCAAATAAGGATCCTTTAGCTTTTGGTAAACTAGATAAGCTTTTATGTGCAGTTTCTAGATAAAAATGCTATACTTATTTATAGGGCTAAAGCTCTAGGAGGTAAAAGAGAGGTCTTTTGTGAGTAGGATATATTGGTGTCTTAGACCATAAGTAAGCTTCTAGACCGAAATGCTGAGGTGACTTTTCTCACGATAACGTTGTGGGTGACAGACACTGCAGTTCGCCTGTCCAGTATGTTTCATCCCCTTTTCCTGACTACCAGTGCCCTCCTTTCTTTGGGGTGACAGTGGGCCTAGCTGAGAGGCTTCCCTTGGTAGACTCATTGCAGTGCAGTCTAAGTGGATGTTTCCTAGCGTATATTTCTGTTTCCCTGAGTCAGCTTCCCCTCATTCCCTGTTGATTTCCTTCTTTTCCTTCTCAGGAAAGTGGGCCTGGTGCTTGGGCTTTCTTGCTACCAACTGTGACAATTAGAAGTAGAAGAAATCTCTGTATGTGAGTGGCTGAGGAGAAAGAACGAAGGAGCCTGGGGCAGTAATGTCATTGTGGAGCTGCCTTGGACTGTCTACCTATGCCCTTCTCTTTACACAAAGAAAATACAATTTCTTTTATTTTTTTGCAGAGGATGATTCACCCTGAGCTAGCATCTGTGCCAGTCTTCTTCTGTTTTATATGTGGGTCGCCACCACAGTGTGGCCACCATTGAGTGGTGTAGGTCTGTGCTTAACCACTCTGCCACGGGGCTGGCCCAACAATTTCTTTTTAATTAAAACCACTGTAGGAGGCTGGCCCCTTAGCTGAGTGGTTAAGTTTGCGCACTCCACTTCAGGGGCCTGGGTTTCACTGGTTTGGATCCTGGGTGCGGACTTACACACCACTCATCAAGCCATGCTGTGGTGGCATCCCACATATAAGAGCTAGAATGACCCACAACTGGGATATACAGCTATGTACTGGGGCTTTGGGAAAAAAGAAAAAGAGGAAGATTGGCAACAGATGTTAGCTCAGGGCCAATCTTCCTCATCAAAAAGTATGAATAAAAAAAACCCACTGTAGAAGGATTTTCTGGTATGTGTAGCTGAATATAATCCTAACTTTGCTGCATAAGAAACATTTTTTTTTTATTTCACACCAGAGCCTTTGTTACTAAAAGCTATTAGTACTCCCAAGATAGAGATTTTGTCAGTGAACTTTAACTAGTGTGGAACTTGACCAGCTGAGATGAAGAGGTTATGAGAAGAAAACATAATTTCAGTGTAATTTTGAGCATAGTATATCATCAAGAATCATGCAATTCAAGACCGTTCTCCTCCTGAACAGTAATTTGAAGAAAATTTGGGATTCAGATGAGTTCTTGCAGTTTGGTTTGATTGTGGTGTTTGCAGCTTTCTTACCTCTTACAGCCTGGCCATTTCTTAAAAGGTATAGCCACTAAGATGGATGGCACATGGCTCGTATCCAAAGGAGCGCTGTGTTTCTCCTTGCTGATTTTAGCCTGCCTGTGCTCCCTTCAAAATATTCGTTATGAATGGAGACTCCATTGTGTTGACTGATCCTATGCTGCAAAAGTTCACAAATTACTTCATTGATTATGCATACCACGAGAGTTGTTCCTGCGGTGGGGTGGGAGTAATCAGGCCTGCTTCTGGGTGCTTGTGGATGGACTGTGTGTGTTTAAGAAACTTGAGAGGTGTCAGGGAGTCTCTGGAATGAGGTTTCTTGGCTTGCCAGTATCCAGAAATAGCTGGAGCTCTTAATAAAAATGCATGTCCCTGTGCCTCACTCAAGACTTAGTGAATTATAATCTCTGTGGATAGAGAGTGGGAATCTGTGTTTTTAACACACAGTGCAAGGATTCAAGGACACAAACATTTGAGAATTACTCTCTAAGTCTTTTAGATTTCCTCAACCTCTTACGCAAGTCCCTCAAGTTGGGTGTTTCTGTTAAGATGACGAATTAACCTCTTCCTTTTGGCAATTGCATCCTTCGCTGTAGGCATTCGTTGTTGACACTGCTGTGTTCTAGCTTGCCAAATGGTGGTTCTGTATGCAAAATCAACTTTTAGGTTTAATGTTTGAGGAAAGTACTTTGTCTTAGAGTAATTGACATTACGTTGAATTGAAACAGTGTTCTTCTAGTAATAGCCAGGGAGCTGTTTTGCCTTAAATGGTGCTTATCTGACTTGCAAGAGTCCTATTCACTCAGGTTTTCCAGAAATTCATATTTACCTTCATTTTATTGGGGAAATATTTTCTTCTTTCCTTTCATTTAATGAAGTGTTGATCAAAGTATCAATTTTTTAGTCACTCTTTCCCATACCCCTTTAGAAGTAAATGGAAATATAATTTTTTAAATAAAAAAAATTTATTGCCATCCTTAAAATAACTTGCCTCTCCCTTTGAATAGTTTTGAAAAATGTGGCGTCACTTCTAAATCATATCTTTGCCATTAAATGCATACTCTAAGTAGCCATTAAACAAACATCTCTTGTTATTTTTTTGGTACAAAAATTTTACTTCCCAGTAAAATATATAAGGAAGCAAACCTTTTTATGAACCTGAATCTATATATCTTTATTATAGAACACTTGCACATTTTATAGTGTTTGTGCTTTTTGAGTCATTTCTTCAGCAGTGCCAGTTTCTGTTTAGCTAGTAGGTATTTTTGAGGGCTTCTCATTGAGCATGTGTTTTGCATTCCCTCTCACCACCCCCTTATTTATTGGGCTGTTTTAGTCATTGTAAAATGCTTTGCCCTTTCTTAGAGCAAATACCATAAAGGATTTGCCTTAAGGGCTGTTATTTCTCCATGAGTTAAGGTGGAGTGAGAGGACTCAGGAAGTGAAGCAACCAGAGAGGACAGCTCATCTCCCTTTATGGAAAGTGATCTTGCAGGAAGCATTACTCTGCACGCCACCCATTGAGAGTCAGGCATTTCAGAAGATGTCCCTTTTGGAATGGTCGTAAAGGTGTGTTTTCTTCTGTTGATGAAATACAAGTAGCCCAAGAAGATTTGGCAGTCCTTCAGTCTTGGATAGAGTGTGGGCCCTCTGTAGTCATGGAGGAATAGAATGGACGGGTGAGACAAGTAATATCCTAGCAGCTGTGAACCAGGCACTGGTCAGTCTGGGACACTCTGTCCCTGGTCCTAGAACTTTACAGGCTGATTGGGAATGTTTGAGATCTTAGTTATGCGACATGCGGTTCCTATGAATGCATATGCGTATAATACATACTTTGGATAGACACTTGTATGTAAATGATAAATAGCACATGAATCATGAAGTCATTCTGCAGTTTGACTATCAGGTAGTTGAAATTTGTTGCTTTTATGGTTTTGGTCATAATATGATCCTTACTAATGAGGTGTAAAATATCAAGAATGTTGACTAATATCTGGTAAGATCTCTTTTAAAATATATATCTTTATCTAAAAATTAAAGTTTAATGATACTTGTAAAATATTCAAACAATATAAAAGTGTACAAACTGTTAAGTAAAATTTGCTCAGCCTCTTCCTGCCTCCCTCCTTTCCAGAAGTAATCTTTCCAGCTTTTTCCTCTTCATTTTTGTGCTCTAATGTGCACCACTCTCCCCAGCAAGTACATATTGTTTTGCAGCTTTCCTTTTGTTCTTTAATATCTGTGATGGATATGTTTCCAAGTCAGTATGTATAGGCATTTATCATTGATGTACGTAATTTATGTAGCAAAGTCTTTGACATTGTGAGTATTCTTTATATCCAAAGGCTTTTTAAAATAAATATTTGCTTGCTTGTTTATTTTTTTGCCCAATACGTATCTTTATGAGGCCGTAAATAACAGAGAAAAATCAGATATAAAGTGTGGGTAATCTTATTAATGAGTGTTATGATGCGTTATCTACAAATTTCAGTTAAAATTAATAAACAATTTGAAAATGACCTAAACATTTTTGTCAATGATGACTAAAATATTGTAAACTCTGCTTATGAATGTTTTTCTCTATACTCGATTCTGTGTAAAATAATATTCAGGTGATTTTAGATTGCATTTTAAATCTTTGAAACTTAAGCATCTGCAAATAAGCTATCCATTCAATTTTTCTTAAGATTAAAAATATGTAACTAATATCATGTCAGTTATACCTCAATAAAAAATTTTTATTTAAAGATTTATAAGTAAAATAGCTAGAAATACAGTCCCATAAATGCTGTGTATTATTTGTTTGTGAAAATTCCTATGTCCTTCCATATAATAATGGATAAAGAATTGGTGAGATGACCCAAAGGAGTAGATGGTCAAAATTAATTTATTTTGGATATTGCATTATTATCTTTCTAAAGTTTCTCTTTAGTTTGGTATTTATAATTCTATTTCATGTAGGCTGATAATAAAATAAGTCAGTGTTTCTGATAGTTATACAAATGGTAAATAACAGCAGAAGCCAATTTAGGATTTGAAAAAATGTTGTGGCTTGTCTGCTAATCATATAATCCAAATGTGAAAAATTGAGAGGTGATTCAAGAAGGTCAATGATTCTTTTAGACTACCATTTTAATAAATAGCAATCTTGCAGTAAATTCAGTAAACTAATTTGAGTTCTACCCAAAAGGTAGGAGTGGTTTCTTAGTATACCTTTCAGTTTCATGACTGATTCTTTTTGTGTACTATATGTGAATATGAATTTTGTACATAATATTAAATGACTCTGTACCATTGTTTCTTTTACATCTTTATTTGTTGGAAGCTCTTTATTTTCCATCTCTGTCACAAAGCAACATTTATCTATTTGAAGTGGAAATTTTTACATGCCAGTGTGAGCCTTGTTTGTGTTCACTAACAGAGATCCTTGATATATTGATTTAGGGATGTGGTCGCCTTTTCATTGTGCAAGAAAATGCAGTGATCATCACCTTATTCAGAACAAAAGCCAGAAACTGATTCTGCCTGCTAGTGGGATTGATTTAATTGGCATCTAGCATTTATACTTAAGACAGGAAACTTAACCCTCTCCCGAGTTTTTGAGCTATTCATGTGTTTGATTAAATCATTTTCCGTGCATAACTTCTTAACTCTGACACTGATTATCCTTGTCTGATATTTTAAAGTTAATATTGTCATATTATAGAACCTTTTACTGTTGCTAGTTCATACTTAAATTCCAGGAAAATTTCCTTTTCTTTTTGGACTGACAACAAATTGATTGATCTCATACAGAGAATGTATGTTCAGTGTCTAGCTAACTTGCTGAATACATCACTTGCATATTATATTGCTATTCCTTCATGTCTTTGGAAATTTTCAGGGACAACTAATGTTTATAACCTTTACAACTGAGACGTGTCCACTGTTATTTTTTCATAGCATCAGTAAGATGAATGTCCATTTCATCACCAATGAGATCATTGAAGTTAGAGGTTTCTTGTGCCAGAATCAGATAAAGGAAGGAATATCATTTTTCTAGTAAGATAGAAATCTTCAACCTACTTTAAAAATATGCTTTTAAAATAATTTCGTAATTGTCAATATTGATACAGTTTTTTCTGCTTTTAGATCTTGAACTAATTCCAAAGGACGTGTTTATTTTTAAGAATTGCTTTTTTCCCCACTATGCATTGGTAAGGAGATAATAGGACAAAATTAAATTTATGAAACAGGATCTATATGTGTTTTCTAGCTTGAAAGGCACTCCAGATTTTTAATCAGATAATTAACTGGTTTTTATGTCAAAGTATGCTTTTTTACCCAATAGAAGTTTATTTATTTATTTATTTACTTTTGAGGAACATCAGCCCTGAGCTCACATCCATGCCCATCTTCCTCTATTTTATATGTGGGACACCTGCCACAGCATGGCTTGATAAGCGGTGCATTGGTCTTCACCTGGGATCCGAACTGGCGAACCCCAGGCTGCTGAAGTAGAGCGCACAAACTTAACCATTACGCCAGTGGGCTGGCTCCAGTTTACTTTGTTTTTGATGAGTTATAAACAGCATTGAAATACATCTTTGAGTTTCCATGATGGAAATATAAAGGAAAACAGTACCTTGTAATCATAGTAGGAAATATATACTGCTGAGAAAATTATTTTCTGTGCATATAAATGTTGACTTTTAAAATACAGAAATGGAGTCATTATATATGTTTTGTAATCTAAATTTTTAGCAGCTTTACTGACATATAATTGGCATACAATATACTGATCATCTTTAAAGTGTATAATTTGGTAACTTTGGACATATCTATACACCCACAAAACTATCACTACAACCAAGAGAATTAACATAGCCATCCCCCCCAGAAGTTTTCTGGGAGCTCTTTGTAATCTCTTCCTCCCCCACCTCCCTCTTCTCATCCCTGGCAACCACTGATCTGCTTTCTGTCACTATAGATTAGTTTGCGTTTTTTAGAATTTTATATAAATGGAACCATACAGTATATACTCTTTTATTATTTTTTTGGTGTGTATTTTTTCACTCAGCATAATTATTTTGGGATTCATGTGTGTTGTAACTAACAGTAGTTAATTCCCTTTTATTACTAGGGGGATGCCTTTGTGTAGATATAGCAGAGTTTGTTTATTTGCCTGTTGATGGACATTTGGGTTGTTTCCTGTGCTTGGCTACTAATAACAAAGAAAGGTGCAGTGAACATTCATGTACAAGTCTTTGTAAGGGCATATGCTCTCATTTCTCTTGGTTAAATACCTAAGAGTAAAATGCTGAATTATATGGAAAGTATATTTTTAACTTTTAAGAAATTGCCAGTTTTCCAAAGTAGTTGTACCATTTTACGTTTCTGTTAGCAGTGTATGAGAGTTCCACTTCCTACAAATCCTCATCAACACAGTATGATCAGTGTTTTTTTTTATTATTTTTTTTTAATTTTTTTTTTAAAGATTTTAATTTTTTCCTTTTTCTCCCCAAAGCCCCCTGGTACATAGTTGTATATTCTGCGTTGTGGGTTCTTCCAGTTGTGGCATGTGGGACGCTGCCTCAGCGTGGTTTGATGAGCAGTGCCATGTCCGTGCCCAGGATTAGAACCAATGAAACACTGGGCCGCCTGCAGCAGAGTGCGCAAACTAAACTGCTCACCCATGGGGCCAGCCCCTGATCAGTGTTTTTAATTTTAGGCTTCCTAACAGGTATGCGTAGTATCTATTTTTTTTTAATCAAGATGAATCATTAGGGTCTTCAACATGTGATGCACTATTCGTTTGGTTTTTTTAATTGAAGTGAAATTCACGTAACAAAATGAAACATTTTATAGTGAACAATTCAGTGGCCATTTAGTATATTCGCAGTGTTGTGTAACTACCAGCTCTTTCTAGATTCAAAACATTTCATCACCCCAAGAGGAAACCCCATACCCATTGAACAGTGACTCCCCATTCCCCCTTCTCCCTAGCGCCTGGCAACTACCAGTCTGCTTTCTGTCTCTTGCATTTACCTATTCTGACTATTTCATGTGAATGGAATGATACAGTATGTGACCTTTTGTGTCTGGCTTCTTGAATTTACTGTAATGTTTCTGAGGTTTGTTCACATTGTAGCAGATATCAGTACTTCGTTCCTTTTTATTGCAGAATAATAATTCTGTTGTATGGATGTATCACAGATTGTATCCATTCATCAGGTGATGGACATTTAGGTTGTTTCCACTTTTTGCTATTGTAAATACTGCTACTGTGAACATTTATGTCCAGATTTGTATGTGGAAATGTATTTTCATTGGAATACTACGTCATATGGTAGTTCTATGTTTAACTGTTTGAGAAACTGTGAGACTGTTTTCCAACGGGGCTGCACCATTTTAATTCACATGAGCAGTGTTAGGAGGGTTCCACTTTCGTCTCATTCTTGTCAACGCTTGTTATTGTCTATAGTCATCTTAATGGGTATGAAATGGTGTCATTGTGGTTTTGGTTTGCATTTTCCTGATGGCTCATGATATTGAGCATCGTTTTATGTGTTTATGGACGTTTGTGTATCATCTTTGGAGAAACGTCTGCTCAGATCCTTTGCTCATTTTAAAAGTGGGATATTTATCTTTTTATTTTTGAGTAGTAAGAGGTTTTTTTTAAACATATATTCCAGAGACAAGTCCCTTATATATATGATTTGCAAATATTTTCTCTTATCTTTTCACTTATCCTTTGAAGTGTGAAAGTTTTTAATTTTGATGAAGTCCGATTTATCTATTTTTTCTTTTGTTGCTTGTGCTCTAGGTGTCTAGGCTTTGCCAAACCCAAGGTCTCGAAGATTTACTCCTACATTTTCTTCTAAGAGCTTTATAGTTTGGCTGTTACATTTAAGTCAGTGATCCATTTTGAGGTAATTTTTGTATATGATGTGAGGAAGAAGTCCAACTTTATTGTTTCACATGTGGATATCCAGTTGTCCATCTTTTGGTTTTAATTTATATTTCCCTAATGACTGATGATGTGTTGAGCATCTTTTCTTTTTTTTCTTTATTAGTTAAAATTTTTTTCAGCCTTATTGAGATATAATTGACATATAACATTGTGGGAATTTCAGGTGTACAACATATATTAAGGTATACATATATATATATAGTGAAGTGACCACAATAAGGTTAGTTAACACATCCGTCACCTCACATAATTAATATTTTTGTGGTGAGAACATTTAAAATGTATTGTCTTAGCAACTTTCGAGTATGTAATACAGTATTTTATTGTTACATATGACTTTCAAGCATGTAATATAGTATAAAGTTGTTAACTATAGTCACCGTGCTGTTGATTAGATCCCAAGAACCTATTCATCTTTTAACTGAATTGAGCATCTTTAATTTGCTTTTTTTCCATCTGTGTATTTTTTTTAGTGATGTGTCTTCTACTTTTTCGCTTAACAGTATGCCATGGACTAAAATTTAAATATATAGACCATATATTTATTGACATAGAGATCTAATTCCGTTATCCTTTCAATTACTGAAGAATATTTAATTGCATGAATGTGTTGTACCTTTTTAAATTCTATACCATAAAGATGGTCATTTGCTGTTATAAAAGCTGCTGCTCTAAACGTCCTGCACTCTTATTTGATAATTTCCTTAGAGTAATACTTAGAGGTATAATTGCTAGAGCCAAAAGTTTATGTATTTTTAAGCTTTTTGCTAATTAATGCCAAGTTGCCCTCAAGAAAGATTATACTCCATCCGTGGGAGCATGTGAGAGGGTCAGAAAAGCCTTTGGAAGCACGCACTGACCATAGGATATCATCGCCTGCCTTCTCATGCTGCACACTGCATCTCGACTAGATCACACTATTTCCTGATTGTGTACTTACATGTCTCCAGGTCCTTGTAGGTTTTGCTCCTTCTGATAGATGTTTCTCATGTGTTGTTGAGGCTTTTATAGCTATATTTCTTTGTACTTTTTACACTGTATACCTGGAAATGCAAGCACATCTTTTAAGATTGAAACCACTGTGGCCTTCCTCAGTTTTTTTCGGTTCCAACCCCAGAGTATAAGTTTATTCTAGCATGCACTGCATTTTATATGTTCATCTTTGAATTCCAGGGCCTACCACTATGCCTGGCATATATAAGTGGTTTTCCTCAATACTGGCTAGTTAAATTATGCTTGAATCAAATCAGATTTCTTACCCTTTTATATTCTACAGTATGTCTTTTATGTTATGCTATACAACTTGAAAAGCTTATTGATCTGATTATATTCCTAACTAGAAGCATTATACTAAAGATTCCACTTGTGTTTGTGAATGTAGATGACATCAATGCACATGTTAAAATAATTTTTTATTTCAGAATTTTTTAATCTCAAGTGACACCTCTAAGCATGGTCTTATTTTACTGTTTAGAATTGCAGAGTAAAATATTTTGTTAAACTTTAGCTTAAGACTTTTCTTAAGATTTTTCCATTAAGTTACAGTAACCTCTAAATATGGTTCGGTTAATTTGTGTTCTAAGTTGACCTTAACGACGTCTGCTATTAAGTAGCATGGCAAAAATTGAAATGGAGCTTAGTTATTTTTTAAAAAAGGTTTAGGGGCTGGCCTGGTGGCACAGTGGTTAAGTTTGCATGCTTTGCTTTGGTGGCCTGGGGTTCATGGGTTCCGATTCCAGGCGTGGACCTTCATACCACTCATCAAGCCATGATGCGGCGGCACCCTACAAACAAAATAGAGGAAGTTTGGCACAGATGTTAGCTCAAGGACAATCTTCCTCAAGCAAAAAGAGGAAGATTGGCAACAGATGTTAGCCCAGGGACAGTCTTCCTCACCAAAAAAAACGGTTTAGCATTCTAGTGTTTGTCCATCTCCTTGAGGCTTGTAGATTTGTCCATTAAGCAATGAGAACATAATTTTCATGTAACTATCTAGGAATTTTTTAAAAATTAGAATCTTTTGAATGTTAAATTGAAATTATTAAGTAAATGTGTTACTTGCTTTGTAGGTAAAAACAGGAGTGACTATTCTATTGCCAGTAATAGAATTCTTGTGGAAATCAAATTAAATTGATGAATATATAAAAGGACGTTTTTATGAGATCAGTACAAGCTGTCTTCCAAGTAAAGTCTGGAGAAGTGCTTTATTCTTGCAGCTTGAACAGCACTAATGCAGCAAGTTGAATTATTGTGGGGCTGGTTTGGCCTGAACACTGATGCCCAGAAAATGTCTGGGCTGATGGCTTGCCAGATGTACATTTGACCTAATAAAGGAGAAACCAACCGACCACTCACTGCCAATTTCAAGTTCCATTTGACCTAATCCTAAAAACTAGAGCATAAATAGATAACAGCCTACAAATTCACTTAGTTCCAGAAAAATCAGATTTATCTAAATTTGTATCTCTCATTATAGTATAGTTCCCCTGATTTCAAAAGATTTATGCCCAGCAGGTGTGACACTTTCAAGCTCACACCAAATGAGTGAAATGTAATTTCAGAATTGCTTAAGGCTACACGTTGGTTAGGTGTCTTTTTTCTGAAGGCTGCTTTAGATATTATTTTTTTGTCATGTGTATTACTTAAAGGAAGGCATTGTCAATGGATTTACTTGAATTAGCACTTTCCTGTGCTGTTTGTGTGTTCCTACTGATGTTGCTGAGCATTATGAGGGCGTGTCTTAACAACAATGTATTTCCTGTCAATAAAATCTTTCTGCTTAGTATTTTAAAGTGGAGAAGATAATTGATTTTTTATCCTACTAGTAATGACTGCCTTTTATTTAAAGAAGTGAAAATAATAATTCAGACACCTAATATCAGTATCCTAATAGAGGTAAAAAAGTAGAGGAACAGCTTATACCAAGTGAACTATATAAAACATGATAAGATATGATCATGATAGAAATATGGTTACCAATTTTACGATACAAAATTCTCTTTGGAAACATAAATTGACCGTGCTCATTTGTTAAGATAATCTTTTGGGGCTACTTTGACATTCCTATTAGAGAGAGAAAGGGGAAAAACATCTTAATGAATTATTCTGGAGTTCAGGGTTAAAGCTTGTTTGTAGCGTGGCTTGTCTACCTATCATCAAAAAGGTTTATGTGGAGATCATGAAACAGCTTCATGACCCATAAAATAGGAATTTGTTTTGTGTTAATTGTATATGTATTGCAACATAGAAGAATGTGTATCTAGCGTGTCATCCTCTAGTTCAAATCGTAGATTTTGGACCAGTTGGCTGCCAGCATTTTTCTCTTCAAAGCTGCCGGACCGATGTGTGTACCTACATGCTGTGAGGGAGTTGACTGAGAGGAGTAGCTACATTGTTATATCTGTTGTTGGAGAATCCTTGTTGGGGAACTAAAGGGGTTATTTTGACACTGCTTAGCTAAACCTAGATGTTCAGCCAGTAATCCAAATGAGGAGTGACCTGGGCTTTGAGGTCAGGGCTAAGCATTGAGAAGCCAAATGTGTGTGCTTTAAAAAGCAGGCTCATTTGGATTGTACCTGCAGAGAGATGTTAGAGTTATTTTTATTCCTCACTCAAATTCAGTGGCTAAATTTAAAATTTGGGCACCCCCAGGAGTGATTTCAGAAGTCTTTTGCTCATGGCTGAAAATAAAAATTAAGTATATTTAACAGAGGTGCTTTTGTGTTTTCATATATTTCATTGAGTTTTTATATATTTTGCTGTTGTCATGATGTATTCCCAGCTCAGGATCTTCACACATACTGATCTTCCTTTTGAAATTCCTTCTGCCTGGCTAACACTGGACTTCCTGAGTCACTGCTTGACGCCTACACTAATTGAGATGCCCATATTATTTACTCTCATGGTACCTTGCATTAAAAACGGGGAATACGTTTATGAGAATTATATTTAAGTACTATGATTTTACTAATTATTTAATTTGTCTACTTTCTATACTAACTTCACAAAGGCCATAGCCTGCATTTATTTGTTCACTGCTGTCTTGCCTTCTTCTCATTGCCTCCTTGGTGTTTGATGAATGTGTACAGAATGAATGGATACATGCACACATCCATTGTGAAATGGGGAAGGGAAACCAAAGCAGGAGGCGAGATCTCTGAATAATAAAGTTTTGAGGTTTTTCTCCTCTTACAGCTCTGTTTTGGATAAATTCTTTTTTTCTTTTTTTTTTTTTTTTTGAGGAAGATTAGCCCTGAGCTAACTACTGCCAGTCCTCCTCTTTTTGCTGAGGAAGACTGGCCCTGAGCTAACATCCGTGCCCGTCTTCCTCTACTTTATACGTGGGATGCCTACCACAGCATGGCTTGCCAAGCAGTGCCATTTCTGCACCCAGGATCCGAACTGGTGAACCCCGGGCCGCCGAAGCGGAACGTGCGCTCTTAACTACTGCGCCACCGGGCCGGCCCCTATGTTTTGGAAACAGGTTCTTCGATCCTTAATACATAACTCTTCACAAAGTAATTAAGTTTTTGATCAAAGCAGTTTTCACTTCATTATGTGACTTCATAATTATAACTGATATTTTATTCTCATTTAGCAGATAGCTCAAACAACAGGTGTAAAAGCTATTAATGGTATAAATAGAGGGAGACGAAACTTTGCCCGTGGGTTTTTATTGCGCATTATTTCATGGGGTTCTTTAGGTTGGTCTTTAGTTTGGTGGGTAAGTGGAGTAGTTCTCCTGTGAATGAAAGCATGAGCATTTACAAGTAATTTGAGATAAGATTGGTTAGACCAAATGTTTACCACAATATAGTTTGTGTTAATAGGTATTTCTGGAAAAAGCAAAGCCATCTCTGTAGAAGACTTTCTTATGGTTAAGAGGCATGTAATTTGTTATCTTTTTCAACTGCTATGAGTACAGTTCTTTATCCAGTTATAAGAGATGAAACAAAGTGGAGGAGAAAAGTAATTATCCATATCTTCTTTCCTCCTTTCTTGAGAATGAACTTAAAGTTTCCTTCTTTTATTTATTTATATATTTACTGAATGAGTAATACTTTTGTAAGGTTCAAATAAGAAACAGTGTAGCAAACATATATTGTAAAAAATCTCTGTCACCTCTGTCTGCTCTGCCAGTTCCAAATGTGTAACCTTTGACCTCTGTCTCCTCTGTGCCCAGCCTCCAAGTCAGTAACCGTGTTTAGTAATTTTTTGCGTATCCTTTCAGAAATTTTTTTATGCATATAGAAACAGGTGAATTTATGTTTATTTTCCCCTTTCTAATAGAAATGGCAGCATTTTGTGCACACTGTTCTATACCTTGCTTTTTTTTTTTTAACTTAACCTGTGCTATATAGAGATCTTGCCTTGTCATCACTTAAAAGCTTCCTCATTGTTTTTCAGCTTTGAGTATAATTGACAGATAATTCCTCATTCTTTTTGTGATTGCAAATAACTTCACTGTGTGAATGTCCCATAACTTATCAGTAAGAGACAGTGCTGCATGCAGTCAGTTTTGCTCTAATGTTTGTTTTGAATATGTGACTTTGTTCCAGCATGACTGATGTATCAGGGAACAATTTGAGCATAATGCGAATTTTGCATTTGTGAATGGCTCATTTAGTCTGGGAGAAACACTAGGTGAACATAGGAAACTGCACCCAGCTGAACCGAGCTGCTTAGGAATGAATAAACACACACACCTCAAACATCTGCTTAGTTCATGGAATGTATTATGAGCCCCCTCCATCCACATCTGGTGTTACAACTTCCTTTCAATTTCGGATAACCCTCCTTCCATCACGTCACAATATCCACCTCCCAAGCTACAGCCCGCTTCCACAGCAAACTTCCGGACTTTTTCAAGGTAAAGTCCCAGAGTGTTGTGTCTTTAACCCTCTTTTTCGCATAAGCCATATTTTCCCCATAAGCCATAGTTTCCCTATAAGGTTTTTGTTGCGTGCTTTTGCATAGCGCAATGACTTTTAGGAACACATATGTCGCATTGTAGCAGGACTGAGTGTACATTATTTTACCCATGGTGTGAAGAAATTTGTAGGATAAATTTCCAGAGGTAGCATTGCTGCATCAAAAATTATATATATGCATTTTTAACTTTAATATATTGCCAAATTGTCCACCAGTCCTGTGGGAGCGCCTGCTTCCCACACCCTGGCCATGTGCTGTTAGCACATTTGTACTTTAGCTCTCCGATAGGGGAAAGGTAATCTTAGTGTTTAGATACTTTTCATTTGTTTTAAGAACATACATTTCCTTTTGTGTGGAAAACTCTTTTAATATAAAAACCTGGTACATAGAGAATCTAGAAGTGATAGTACTTTGACAGTGGTGACTATTTGTACCTGACTAACTCAAAGTATAATTTTTTTCTTGAATAAGTTACCGTACCTGTCAGCAAAATGAGCTCCTTTCAGAGCATCTAAAACCTTATAAGAATATTTGCAAAGTTGTGATTTTATTAATGTCTGTGAGTTCTTTCATTAACTTTCAGCCAAAGGGACATGTGTAAACACACTTAACTTTTTAATAGACCTTCCAAACTAGGGGATCAATATCCATAATATCCAGCCTCAGGAAGTTTTACGTAAGTAATTCATACATTTTCTTTTTACAATGGGGAATTGAAGGCTGAGTAAAAAGAGGAAGAACACAAAAGAAGTATAAAAAGGGGCAGAAAAGATGTTTTGAGTATTCAGGCCTTCCTGTGTCATAAAATAAGCTACAGCAACTGAAATGATATTTATTTTTAACGTTTTATTTACTTAAAGTTTTTATTTACTCTTACTAGTTTTTAAAATATAGGATATAAAGAAGAACATTTTTAAGGTTGGCCGTAATCACATTGTCTCATCTCTCTGGTAATTCCCGTTGACACTTAGAAAAAAATGTTTTTCTAAATTTCTAAAAATTTTGTAGGTCTTTCAAATATCATGATGTTTAAGGCACGGAAAGTGGTCTTTGATGTTCTGATATAGTGTTATTGAGAGTGTTGTCCATAGCATGGTCAGTTTGTCATAACTTAAGTTCTGAAATTAAGAGTATTTGGAAATTTTATAGCAATTTGACCCAGTAGTTTTATGTCTGTTGAATCTAATAATAAAAATTAGGGGTTTCTATTTTATGTATTTTAAAAATTAATTTTTCTGGTAATTTTGTTTTTGTAGTTTTACTAAAGTATTGGTCTGAAACAGATAGGAGACTTGAAACAACTGGTTCACAGGCGCTCTGAGAAGCCGTGCTGTCTGTGACTGCCTCGCTCAGCCGTATGTGAGCTGCTCCATCCTCTTCCATCAAGGGCGAGCAGGGAAGATCCTCCACCGAAGTGAAAATGTGGGGCGGAAGTCGGGTGACAGCCGGGCTTGAAGGCAGGACTGGGCAGGCGGCTGCTCTCCTCCCCAGGGAGCCTGTGCCGGGGTTTGGAATAAGATTAGTTCCATAGAACTGCAGGGGTTTTGAATGGAGATAGGAGATTCCGGGCTCCGTCCTTTCCTGCCACTTTCCCTCTCTTCCTTTACTTCCTCTTTCCTATTTCCCCTTCCCCCTGCCCCTCTCTCTCTTCCTTTTTGGTTAAATGGTTAGAAAAATTTGACTGAGAGTTGGCTCAGAGTTTGACTGACTGGCAGTTTAGAGTTAAACTTTCAGGGCGAGAGATTTCCCTCCTGGTTATCAGCCTAGTTTATCTAAGTAGGAGGAACAGATCGATGGGGCTTAGGGAATAAACTGTTCAAGAATAAAACGTGTGCATTAGGCTGCAGGGTGCAGTGTTATCTCAGGAGGACGAGTGGCAGATGACGTGTGGTGGGAGGGCAGCCCAGCTGGTGGTCACGAGGCGGACCTTGGAATCATACTGCCTGGGTTCCAGCCCCAGTGCTGTGACCTTCCAGGTCTGTGACTTTAGACTGGTAGCTTAAGCTCTCTCTGCCTTCGTTTCCTCACTTATAAGTTGGGAATGCTGGCACTTCCTCTGCAGCGTTTTTGTGAGGTTAAATGAGTTAATACACGTAAGACATCTAACTCTCCACAATGTGGTTTTCCCTTTCCTCCTCCTCTTCTCCGTTATTAGCATCAAGCCTGTACCAGGTAGCATGTAGAAATAGATACCTTTGTGGGCGTTGCTGCTGGTGTCGGTACTAGCCAAATATTTTACAGGAGGGGCACATTGAAAGTTTTACTGTTGTTTTTTAAATCAGCAAACAGAAATTTGTGATATCTTTTTTCAAGATTGGAGATACTGGATGTTGGGTATTTCTTAAATTATTTACTGTATCCCCATGGAACCGACAATCACAAAACAGAGGCATAAAAAGATAAATTGTGAGAGTGGCAAGACATTTTAGATTATGTGGTTCAAACTGGTGCCCCCCCCCCCACTTTTTTTCTTAAACATCTGAACAAGTTCAGGACAGAAGATAACTTTGAAAATAACTATCTTGAATGTTAATTCAGTATTTAAATGATCACTACAGAGGATTCCTTAAACTCTTTAGCAAGTAGAATTTTTTTTTTTCTTGAGGAAGATTTCCCTTGAGCTAACATATGTTGCCAATCTTCTTTTTTGTATGTGAGCTGCCACCGCAGCATGGCCACTGGCAGACGAGTGGTGTAGGTCCCTGCCTGGGAACTGAACCTGGGCCACCGAAGCAGAGCATGTTGATCTTAACCACTAGGCCACCGGGGCTGGCCCTAGCTGGTAGAATTTTTAATTGAGTAATATGGATATTTTTCACTAATCTCTTCGAAACTAATATTGTTTTATTATAGCCTTTCACCATGTAGGAGGACAATGTTTTTGACGGTGTAACTTCACATTGGGACAAGAATAGCAGTATTATTGTCCAGGTCATGCGTGAATTTATTTTAGAGATCTGCCAAGCCTCTCCTCCTAGGTGTTTGTGTCTGCCACTTGGCCACCAGAAGGAATTCTTTTATTGCCAATTAAACCACCCAATCTCTGATGAGTGTCCGGTTTTAAAGGCCCAGACGTGTGATTGCCTGTACCAGCTCGCCACCTGAGACTTGCTTTGTATCTATCCAACGCACAGGAAAGGCCACTGGAACATCTAACCCCAGACCTCCCAGAGCTCTCCCCCTTTTATATCCTCACTCTCTTTTGCTTGTTTCTCACTCTATTTTTGCTGTGAGCTCCTAAAATGCAGGTCGTGATATTGGCTGTCTAATATTCTAACTTAACGTGAGAGTTCATATTTATTACATGCAAAATGATAGGAAAATTGTGTTTAGTTGCACAATCTTTTTATTCCTGTTTGGAATGATTGCTATTACATCTTTATGGGACAGTTTACATATCCTGTGTAGAGATAATTTTCAGTACCCTGAATAATCAGAATTCTGTCTGGCCTGGGAGACCTCCTGCTCTCTTGTCTCTTCCATTTACCAGTGTCATCGCAGTTTAGCAGAAAGTTATTTTAGTATTGTCTTTTGAACCTATGTTTATTATTTATTTTAATAATATAAATCCAGTTACTCTGAACTCTAGCTACACTGAAACTCATTTTTCATTTTACGGCATTTGCTACAGTAAAGCAAAAATGTTTGCAGTCTCATTGAAATGCCTGTGCTGTGTGATGAGGATCAGAACTTCGTGGTTGCATTACTCTCATGGAGAAAGACCATTTACTGTGTGTAACTGAAATTGTGTAATGGTTTTCTTGTGTCTGGTCGTTTACTGACCAGTAATTTGTTGGATACTTACTCTATTCCTCATTTTCAGATTCATATCATCTCCTGTACAGTACCCATGGCATGTGACTGTCTGCCTTCTGCTTAGACTTACCCAGGAATAGGAATCTCATTACTTTGCAAGGAAACTATTTAATTTCTGGAATGTTCTGAATGTTTTCAAGCCCTTAACTGAGCTGAGAATTGAAATCTTTCTTTCTGGAACTTGTACCCATGGACCTTAGTTCCTGCCTCGAGGATTATTAGACTCAGACTTTCTAAAGCGGAATCTCTTGTAATGAGTCTCCATAGTCTGTACTTTTAACAAGCGCCCTGAGAGATTTTGCTCAGCCAGCTGTGGGAATCACTGCTTTGTAAAACACAGTAATTCTAGTCCACTGTTATATTATACACTCAGTCTTTTCAACACTGTCCATTTTTAAGTAATTCCTGGTATGATATAACTTCTGGATCTTTTACTGTTCTGACTGTGGTTTTTGCTCTGGTACTGCATTACACATAATATTCCTCATATGGTCTAAACATACAGAATACAGTGGGACTAACACTTTCCCTAATGTGGATAGTACTTTTTTTTTTTTAATGCGATCTAAGACTATATTACTACTTAAAAATAATTTTTAAAAAAGCCCAACAAACTCTTACACTCTTGACTCATGGGGATAAGGTACATAGCTTTCTAAAATCTCCCTGATTTTATTTTTGTGGGCTCTTCATCAAGCCTTCCAAGTCCTATTGAATTAGAATTTCTCTTTGAGTAATTTGCTTTTGAATCTAAAAACTGGGTTGTAGATTTATTGCTGTATGTTGTGGATCTTCAAGTCAATAAAAAGCTTTTAAGTTTTTCTTCCATGGCCCAGCGTATCCTCTCTTTTCTACCCTGTTTTTTGACATCTACAAATTGATATACATACCTCCTAAGTCTATAAAAAGTTGTTGGAAATAAATACTGATCAGCTCCAACAAATGGAGCTTGTGTTACTGATTTCTTGTGATTGTGGAGTAATTATCAAGTGAAAATCAAGAAAGGAGATTTCATACATTTAATCAAATATCTAAAGATAGTTTTAGATTTGGGAGTGAAGAAAATAAATATGGTAAAAACTCCCTTTCAATTAGGGCTGGGTCATATCTGCCAGTTTTTTGCATTTGGGGTGTTTTACATAGCTTCAAGGAGAGAAGTTTTTGGTTTACAAATCACTTTGGTAGGGCAGAATGCCTCCCTCTCTCCTCCCTTGTGTCTTCCAAACAAAATAAAATATAATGAAACAAAAACAACACTTATATGAAAAAGTCTTTACTCTTGAAGCTTGCTATAATTCCTCAGAGAATTCTCAGTAAAATTTTATGTTTCTATTTCATTGGTTTTGTGCCAGAACAATTTTTAGTTCATGAAGTGTGCTGCATGTGATTGAAAAATGTGTTGCAAGGAGTGTATTTCTTCCCTGAGTGTTTCTGAGCAGGTGGACATCACCTGTGAGTGCCCTGGTCTCTAGTTTATGTCTATAATGTTGAACAGTGAGGTTGGAGAACTCACGGGCTAGTTAGGGGCTTTTACTCCTGGAATAAATTTTCTAATTCAAGTAATATTTTAATATTGTATATTATTTTGCACCTTGCTTGGAAGCTGAGAAAATGACTTGTAATAATTTCCAGCAGAGAATAATAACTAAGCTAAGTGGAGAGTTACTACATAGATTTTCTTGGAAATGTATTCTTAATGTTTAACTTTTTGAGCAGTTGTTTGCATATATCGAGGTAATGTTAAGGCAGAATGTTAATTCACCTGTGAGATAGAAGAGAAAATGTAGCATTTTTCATTTGTTATCTGGTCTTTGTCATTTTACATGTAGAAGTGGAAGGTTTTGTAAAAAGAGAGAGTAGAGAAGTGCCTAGCATAGTGCCTGGCATGTAGTGAGTACTCAATAAATGGTAGGTAGTCTTATAAATATTATCTGTTAATTACACATGCTTTGAACAATTAAAAAAATATGTAACTCTGTTACCTCCCCCTTTCTGCCCCACCACACACACTCCCACACACAGCCTATGAGTTCGTATGTATCATGTACTTATTAACCATTTACTGAAAGAATGGAACCCATGTCAACTACTTTAACGTAAGTCAAATTCTTAAGTAAAACGTTGTTCTCTTGTCAATCACTAATGATCAACACTTGGTAGTACTGATAATTTCTGACTTACGCAAGGAAAGCTCTGAATAAATCCTAGATTTATCTGTAACTTCTGCTAGTAAATTCTTGTTTTCTCGAAAAATAATGGCTTTAGTCTTATCCTTGTATTTGAGTGACTCTGAGCTATTACGCTGAAGGGAGGAGGTGGTTTGATCAAAGTGCTGATGTCCTGAGTGGGAAATACAGTGAAGGCGAAACAGGAGACAGTTTGCTTCAGATGTATTCTAGCAGGCAAACCAAAATCTTAGCGCCTCTGCTGCCTCACTCCCAGCCCTGTGTAGACTTTGCACAACCGGGAGCAGTGACATTGCTTAATAGACTTGCCCTAACTGCTGTCAGCACCCTGCCCCCTGCCAAATCTAGTGTTACCCAGAGCTCAGAAACATATGGTGCACCAACTGCACTGGAACAAGAATCATTCAGTGTTGCTCCAGTCTCTTTTAGTTTAAAAAAAGAAAAAAAATAGTGGCACTGACGTAAGAACATTTCCATTCCATTTCTAGCTGCTGTTTGCAATTGTGTGTTTGTTTTCTGTGGAGGGAGTGAAACATCTAGAGAAGATCAGTGTTTTGTGACTAGAGACCAGAGTGCTAGAAGTGATCTACCAACATTTGGTACTAATTTGATAAAAGCCAATTGTGCAGGCTAGATTCTTGGGCTGAGGAAATAAACCTGGGACTGCAAGAAAAGGTACAGGAGACCTTTAAGGATATTGACCTAAACAAAGAGAGCTGGAAGGAAAAGGATCCCTAGGATATTTTTTTGCTCAACAAATCCCAAGCAGGATAAATAAAATAATTCCATATCTGGAAACATTAATTCCTTGGGTCCAAGTGTTGGTGCGTCTTGGTTCTGAAAGGCTACAAATGTACCAAAAAAAGCCAAGGCCATGCTTCTTGGGACAGGAATGGAGTGAAGACTTAGGCATCCTCTTTAAGGGATGAGAGAAGTCCATGGTAGAAAAAGCCCTAAAAAGAATCAGGAGTTGACAAGCATGGATCTCCTTCTTGGAAACAGTATGGCATCTGAGAGTCATACTTATATAATGGAAGCAGTCTGTTCTAAGCAGTGACGTTTTTAAGGAGACCACTCTAGTTGATGTGGAAGCAGCTTGTAAACTTAGATTTTTCAGGAGTTGTTTATTGTCCCATCCTCTGCCCTCTGTTATATGGCTTTGGGCAAGCTGGCCAGCCTGGGCTCTCAGGTTCCCTGTCACTTTCTCCCTAATGTAGGCACCCTTAGCTACTTGCCATTCCCTGGAAATGGCAGTACTTTCATACCATCCTGTCTTTCACATGCTTTCTGTTTTTGCCTAGAGCACATGCATCTCTCCTGTTTTGTTTCTGCAAATTCCAACCCATATTTCAGCACTCAGGGCAATCATCGTTATCTCTGAGAACCTTCTTCATGCCACCTCGGTATATTAGTCACTCCAGTCTTGTGTTATTGATAACTTTTGTAAGTTTCCTTATTGCTCTGTAGTGTCCCAGAGTGTCCTTTACCCTTACTTGCCCCTCTGCCTGGAATGCTTTCCCTCCAGATAGTTGCATAGCTCTTTCTCTTACTTCATTTTGGTCTCTGTTTAAATGTCACCTCCCTGGGAAGTCTTCCCTGACTACTCTACTTTAAAAGACCGTCTCCTGACATTTTCTATCCCCTTTCTCTGTTATATTTTTCTTCTGTAATACTTACTACTTCCTGATATTTTACTATTTATCTGTATGTTTATTTGTTGATTGTCTTTTTCCTCCTGAGTGAATTTAAGTTCCGTGAGGGCAAGGGCCTCATTTTGTTCATTCTTGTATCACCATGCCTAGAACAGCCTGACACATAGTAGACACTTGGCAAGTATTTGTTAAATGATGGGATAAATGAATATTTGCTTTCCCCATTAGCGTAATAATTCATCCTTATAGTTAGCATCTGGTCTGTCCGTAATCGCTTGGTAAATGTATGATGAACGAATGAATGCATAATTCAGTATTAAGTACCAGAGGGCTCAACTGCTACCGATGGAAAGGAGATTCTCATCCTTTACACTACTACATCTGAAAAGAAAACATCATCTGGGGTCTGCAAAGTAGATAAGCTAGATTCTCTTCTTTTCTAGTTAGCTCTGAAACCCAGCCTTTTGGGTTTCTAATGCTGATATGGTTTTAGACTTTTGAAAAGCACCCATGTTTGCCATTTTAATGTTTTGTAATAGAGAAATAAGAATAATAAATATGAAGTAATTGGAGAATAATGCAAAATTTATTTTAGTGCCCAAGCGAGTAATGAATACTAATTGTAATGACTGTTTAGACTAATGAGAGATTGTGAAGTCTGTGTAAATATTTATTATGGTTTAGAGTTGAAAGCGACCCTAGAACATCTGATCCCGCTCTCTTGGACAGCTGAGCAGGCTGAGGCCAGAGATGTAAATGACCTCCCCAAGGTCACAGGATTTGTTAGTGGTAGAGCTAGAATTACCCTCAGGTTTCCTTTGTAATACTAAGGACTGCAAGGGTCTGGATAACAGACGCTTTCATACACAGTTTGCAGAATTACAAATGGCTACAAATATTCTTGTTGGCAGTCTAGTGTCATGGATCAAAAATGTAACGTGCATACCTTTTTAGAAACCTTTTCTAAAGAAAAAGTCAGATGAGTGTGCCAAAATAAATGTATACTATCATTCATCACTTTAACATAAGAGCAAAAAAAAATGGAAATGAGTTAAATTATTAAATAATAGCCTATTTATTAAATACCTTTAATTTCCAGTGTGGTAACTGATCAGATGTTTATTGTGTGTGATATTTAAGTCCGTGTATGATGGGCCTAAAGAGAAATAACATGTATGGTCATTGCCTAGATGTAGTCATTGCCTTGAAGGATCATCCTTGTTGGTCTGCAAACCAGCAAACTGGTGGTTACAGTTTGAGATGAAATAAGGACAGAAATGAAGAGTAAGTATCTAGAACCTTCTGTAGTTTGACAGAGTGATTTTATGTCTGTTTAATCTGATGATAAAAATTTGATCTTATATTTTGTATGGTTTCTTTAAATTTTGTTTTTCCAGTAATTTATCTTTATTATAGATTACAGAAGAATTGGTATATGGCCAGATAGGGAGAAAAAAACTTTCCCCACAGATGGTGTCTTTTGCTGTGTGGATAATTTGTGGAGCACTGCTTTGTGGAAGTTGCATGCACATGTGCAAAGTGAACTAGCATCAAACAGTAGGTGAGGGAGAGGTCCTGCCTGCTCTTGTCTGCGTGGTCTCAGAATTCCATGTTGAATTAGTGCCGTATTGGATAGACCCTTATTAAAAGCTAGTGATTTACAGTGCGAAGATTTTTAAAGTTTTTTAAAAGCAAGTCCTTGTTTTTTTAAGCTACACTTATGTCATTAGCATGTGAAATCGTGGTTTTGCACCACTTTGAATAAATGTTAATTCTGCTTTGAGTTCTTAAATTTTCTTAATGCTGATGGATTTTTTTGTTTTGAAATATCTTTAGCTTGTGGGTTTTGAAGGCCTTGTGGGTTTCTCCCCTGTCATAGAAGTATGCTGGCACTGGTGGTTTAAGAACCACACTTTGAGAAATACTGTTCTAAGGTTTCATTAAATCATTAGTTCTTAACATTTTTTTGGTCATAAATGCCTTTGAGAATTTGGGGAAAGCTATGGACTGACTCAATGGAAAATACATGCATACTTGCACATAATTTGCATATAATTTCAGGGAATTCTTCTCATCGGTGAACAGAACCTAGTGAGGAGGGAGGGTTGAAATGTGTGAATTTCAGTGTTAATGTGTTCCCAGGTAGACTAGGAATTGACTACTTCGTTTTTAACCTTTATAGCTATCTGTGACATTTACCATTTTCCTTATTATTGAGTGAACTACATAGAAACACTAATTTCTCTGTAATTAACAAATGTGTTACCTTTTGCGATGTTTCTAGATGTGCACTTTTTTCGCTAACCACCATACTTTTCATATTTCTGGTATAATCATATTCACACATTAACATTAACATTAACAACAAAGCACATTAAATCTCTGGGCTTAAACACATACAGCTTACTAGAAAATGAGTGTTGTGTGGCATCTTAATAGTGAATGCGAGTTTAAGATGGCATATTTCTATTTTTATTAGGATGCTGGTAGAGAAGAACAAAGATGTTATTTCAGTAGAGAAGGACTCATCCTGGGAAATACATTTAGGCTAATAAAACAAACAGTATGAGCAGAAGCCCTGTGTTTGAATGAGGCGGCTTGGTGACTACATAAGGAAAGAGGCATAATCGCCCTCTCACTTCCGGTTGGTTTTGTAAGGCATAATGACACATACTTTGAGGTATTCTCCTCATTGCTGCCATATAAGGTGTATTCCCAGACTTTTGGGGAAAATTGATTACAGTTTGACTCATAAGCCAAAAAGTGAGGCCCATAGTTAAAGTAACCAGTGCTCTCATGAGTCAGGATTTTACAGATTTCCTCACAGAGACACGTCAGTTATTGCTTATTTTATCCCCCCATTCTAACCTACAAAAAGCCAAATCCTTTTATTTCACAGAGAAGGGAATTAAAATGAATCCAAAGTGGGCTCAGATTTTAAAGGGGCATGTTGACATTAGACATCCAGGCCAGAGATGGCATTTTATAGGTAACTGGGTAGCGTTTACAGGCTGGTCAAGGCGCCAAAAGGCCGTAACAATAAATAGGACAAGACAGGACAACGTTAAGTACAGAGTGTGATATTGTAGGGCGGACTCATAAGCACTGGAGCGATAGTAAATAAATTGGGACTTGCAAAAAGCCTTACAGGTTATGTTTGAAAAAAAAATCACTTCTCAAATGTTCTTTAGTTCTGCTCACTTTAGTGGCTAAAAACTCCACCGCTTTTGTTTATTTGTGATATTTGGTGGTGATTGAGTTCACTCATCATTCATCAGGAAAACAAGTTCTGTGAGCTCTCTATTTTGGTGTAATGCTCATACATTCTTAGTGCTTTGGGTGGGTGGTGGTGCAAAAAGTCACATTCATGGTATTCTGGAAAGTATGTGGTAGATAAATACCTAAGAACTTGCAACCATAAGCTCATACGTCTGGATTCGAATTTTTTGTTTTACACTAGGTACTAGAAAATACATTTTAAAGCAAAATTAAGATTGCCCATTAATTGTTTCTTAAAATAAGACTTTTGTCAGTGCTTTCCTCTGCCTCAAGAAAATCCTGTTGGTTAAATTAATATTTTATTAGTATATTTCTCCAAATTTTGGTAATGGCACTGTTAGAAAAACAACAGCTTTTATTTTCCCATGGTTTAGTTCCCATGGTTTTTGGACTTGGGAAGTTTCTGTTAGTGTTTCTTCTGTCGCTGTCATATTTATATGTTCCTTTTCTGCATTTACTAAGTCTGGTGGCATTCCTGTCATACCCATGGTGTTAGGGTCACACATTTCCAAGCACTCCATATTTGTTAAAAATATGTAGAAGGCTGGAAACTTGCTCATTGCTAGTGGCTTGCTATGTAGCTACCTGTCTCCTACTTCTTACCTGTAGTGTATAGTTGGATAATTAACCAAAGTAAACGTCTTTTGAATCAACGTAAGTTGTTCGTAGTAAACATCTATTAGAATAGTGTTATCTATATTATAAAAAGATCTCTGTAATATACTTGGGCATATATATTTTCAATAAATCATTTCTATTGCTGACATCTGTTTTCTGAGGTTTGGCTGGCTTACTTCCAAGAGAAGGCAAATAGAGAATATGTGTGCATATTGAGAATTCCCTATGATTTGGAAGGGCACTTTTCATTAGAGAATTCTAACAGTACAGGAGTCACTATGGCTAAATATTTCCCCTCTTATGGAAAAGCTTAGGGCAACATAGTATCTGTATTAAACTATCATTTTAAGGAGAAATCTTAGGCAGTTAGACTTACTTAAAGTGAGATCTGCCATATTGGGTTCTAACTTTTAAAAGTGAAAGTTCCATAATGCTTTCATTGATTTTTGTTTGTTTTTTGCTATGAGTTCAATAATTGGTTTGTTTCTGGGATGTGCTCTTAAGAGGTTAACAACTAGTCTAACAGGTATATCTCTAACTCCTTATCAATCCCAAATAAGATAAATGGATAAGCTAAAATATGGATAAGATAAATTTTCTATTTAGTGCATTTTGAGATCTAAGTGTTATGCTATCTTGAGATCTAATATTTTATTTTCAGTGCAGTTTCATAAAAATGTAGGGCAACTTTTCTCTTTTGTTAAAAAGTTTTAAGAAGAAATGCTGCTGGAACCACGCATTTTTACAGAAGCTAAGCATTTGGAGGAAGTTCAGTTATAAATTTTATTTGAGTACAATAAAGTTAATGACAGGTTTAATGACACAAGTATTACTTTGAGTTAATTGGCTCTAAATCGTAGTTATTAATTGTAGTCATTTAGGTTCTTTTAGTTATTCAAAACAAAGTATAAAATCTTCTTCCTTCTACAATTAATTACTTTGATGTTTTGTTCAATTTAAACATTATTCTGTGCATGTGCTCGTGGATGTGCAACACACCCAGAGACAAGGTCTGGATCTAGCTTGCCACACCTGGCATAGATACCTCGTGACCTTTTCATCCCTCATGGTCTTGGTTCCCTATTCTGCCTTCTGTACCAGGACCCTCCTTTGTTCCCCTTGCTATGTGTGCTCTTGTTTTCTTTCCTTCCTGTCCTTCCCTGACCCCCAAATCAAGGCTTCTTCACCAACATCACTGTGTTGATTCTTATCCTTTGGCCTCTTGGTGCAGTGGCAACACCTGACTGTCCTGGGAAGTGGTGATGTGAGGTCCCTATCCTGTGGGAATGGAGTTTGGAGAATTCACACTTAGTGGGGAGCAACGAAGGAGGACGCGGTGAGCTGGAGTTGTGCTTCTGTGGCACAGTGAGCTGTACTGCTCAGGGAGGGGAAAGTTTATTAGGGAGGCAGAGGGAAGAGAATGAGTGAAGGAGAGGTGTTTAATTTTCGTTTAAGGAGAGAAGGGAAAAGCCAGAAGGTCTGACTGAAAAGCTGTCCATGAGGGCCCTGTAGGTCCCTCAAATAGGTGTCCCATGTGAATTGGTGGCATAGTATAATTATAGTAATAATAATAGTTAACATTTGCAGTGCCTTGTGTGCTATGTGCTGTGCTGGTGTTTTATGTGATATGCTTAACAGCTCTGTGAGGCACATGGAGTTGCTGTCCCCATTTTCAAGGAGAGCTAGCTGAAGCTTAGCGAGGCCTAGTATTCACGTCACACGATTAGTAGATGGCAGAGCATGACTATGAACTCGTGTTTGCCTAACGTCAAGGCCTCTGCCCAGCACTGTGTTCTTAGTTGCTGTGTGGATGTACGCAAATCGGTTAATCCCTTTGAAGCTTTTTTCCCCATCAGACTAAAACTACCTGATGGTGATAAAGAGCGATAAAGGGCCTTCCAAAGTCCCTGACTGACTGTTGATGCTCAGTAAATAGTCCTAATTACTGTTTCTCAGTTATTTCTTTCTGAGGGCAGAAAAAGACAATGTGAGAGGAGCTACCCCTCAAAAATGACTGGAGAAATTTTGCTTTTGGGAATTTCATAGTCAAAGTGAGATAGGGGAAGCCCAAGTCTATAATGCCCTTTTCCCTTAAATCCTCCCTGACACCACACACACACACACACACACACACACACACACACGTACACAGAGTCTACCCGTCTGCTTACTGAAGACTGGATTTCACACACACACACACACACACACACACACACACACACACACACACACACACACACACACACACACAGAGTCTACTGTCTGCTTACTGAAGACCAGACTTCCTTTTCAAGAGAAAACTTCTTGTAATCTGTGATTTTAGATAAAAGGGTTAAAATGCCTCCATAGGGGTTTTACTCCAAAGACAGGTGATTGATATTAGATCCTTTCTTATCTAAGTTAATGGAGAGGCTCAGTAAAGATACCATTCTTTTGAAGAGCATACACTTGTCCTACTTTACCTTCATTTCTGCAACAGTAAACAGAGGCTCAAAAGTAGTTCCAACATGTGCATCCATGTATGCTTGCAACTTACGTGAGACCACAAAGTGGTGTTTTTAAAGAAGCATGCAGCTGCTATTAAGTTTATGGAAAAGTGGACAACAGTACTGAAAAGCGTATTTAAAGATCAAAGGAGAAGCACTTGCTTGTGATTAATTTGATTTCTACTGACCTTGACCCAAGAGCCTCCCAAAACCGCTTCCTTCCTACACATTGTGCATTTGTGAAATACACACACACTTATGGCTGCCATATAATATGTCCAAGATTTGATGATGACAGAAAGTTATTACTGCTTCAAACAAATGCAAGCTATTTAGACTTGCAAAAACAAAGGAAAAAATGAACTATGCAAATAACGAATGACCTTGTAGTCTTTCCTTAGCTGCTCACAATTCATAATAATGCTACATCCTACCCAATTAAGGGGAAAAAGACGTTTCTCTTTCTCCTGAGAGGATGGCTTGAGGAAGTGGTTCTGGGGATAAAGGAAGCTCATAGGAGTGTTCAGTGAGACGCCACCTTTAACAAGTCTTCAATTTGTTTCTATGCGTTGGAACTTTCTCACTATACATACAAGATTAGTTCAGGCTCTTCATGCTCTTTAAATTGTGTGAGTAGAAAGCCTGAGTCTTGAATGATAAAGACGATTAGAGATTTAGAAAAGATCTTAATGTCAAAAACCCAAGACAGTTAATATTACTAAGCTCAAAAAACTGTAGACAAAAAGGAGTTTTGACAGTTTAAATAATATGAAAGATTGTTCAAATAATATGAAAGATGGCAATCCGCATTCATTTCCATTTCTGAGGATTGAGAAAGGGTTGAGATTAAATATAATTAAGCCCTTCATAACACTTGTTAGAGAAAGTTACCAAAGGGAGTAGTGACATCTTTTGGGGAATCCTAGGAAAAATATATTACTAACTATCCAAAATGGGTGTGCATATTCTATTGGAAATGTGGTTTGATTTTTGATGTTATTTAGGTCAGTTCAGCCTAATGATTAATTGAAGATTCTCATTTTCACATTAGAATCTATTTTTCTCTCTTTGGTGAATTAAGTGTATTTCTACTAGAATTTAGCATATTAAACTGATGTCCTGATTTGTTGATTTCTTATTTTCTGTGGTTTAATCAGATATTTTTCTAATACCTACAATATTCAAGGCTCTCGGAGAAGAGCAAATTATGAAACATGTTCCCTGACCTTATGGAGCTTGTTTTGAAATTGGAAACAGGTAGGTAACAAATTATAGCTAGTTTGTATCTCAGGTTTTAGTTTTATTCTACGTTGTAGGAAGCAGATGGTATTTGAAGTTTTTTCACCCTCATTTTATAAATAGTTGATATGATTGGAATTCTCCAGTGTGAAGTGGTAGTAGGGCCACCGTTATGGAAATGTGAAGATGGAGGAAAGACGGAGGACTATGGAGAGTTGAATATGGATGGTAGGGAGGTCTTTAGAAAACTCTTGCTGTAGGCAGTAGGCAAGATCAAGGTGACAGATGGTCATGGACTAGCATGGGGGAGGAAAGGAAAGACCGACAAAATTTAGTAATTTTCCTAGATGTGGTACCCAAGGAAGAGGCAAAATTCACAGAGGCTGTAAGATTTCTGTGCTCCACGATCTGAAAATAAGGTGGCAGTTAGAGTAAAAGCAGTCCTGAAAAGATAGGTCATTCTGAGAATTTGGTTTGAATATACTGAGATCATAGGAGCTCAGAGTCTAGTAAGCAGCTGGAACAAAGGAGTAACAACAGTTTAATCTCATTATGACATTGGATTTGATTAGATTATTTTCTTTCTACATTGTTCATTGCCTTGATATTACTGCTGGACTGGAAGTATTTAAATTGCTTTTGTTGGAACATGTAGACAAATGCCCACAGGTTTCAGTGTTGTGTGGTAAGGCTAATTTATGTGAGGAGTGGTGAGGTGATTTAGCTGTGTTCTATTCTATTTCTGTTTTTTTTTAATGCTTGCCCTTCTTGGCTAAAAGAAAATCTAGGATAAATTATGTTTATACTTTGTCTCATTATCAGGATTCAACTTTCACTTCATTTGCTCATTTTAGTAGGGAATGGATGACCCTTTGCCCTGCCAACAGTCTTTCAGACTGCTTCTTATTTTAGGTTTAGATCTGTACCTTTTTGCAGATAGCTCACAGATAGATAAACTTTTAAACTGGAGGGGACCTCAGAAGGCCTTTGAGATCATCTAATACAGCCCCCACATTGCTCAGATTAGGGATCTGAGGTCAAGGGAATAGTAATAACAGTGACCTTTATTGAGCTCATGTCTCACTTGATCATTCTAACAGCCCCATAAATAAGTCCCATAGGAGGTGGGGGCGTTGCTGGCTTACTAACTGTTTCCTTTGTAAATGTCCTTCACAATTTAAATAATTTAGTTCAGTGTAGAGAAGAACAATTATAATACTTCTGTTGTCAAATGATTTCTTTAATATTTAATAAAAAATAAATACTAATTATTAAAAGGCTGTTCACACCTATTATTTAATATAGTAAAACCATACAGTAGTTATCATTTTTGAAGACTTTTTTCTTACTCCCAAACACACGCATAAACGTTGCTTTTATATTTTAGTGAATATATCTGTCTATACAGTATTTTACAAATATACTTAACAAAGTTCTATCTTAATTATTTTCTTCTTGATCCTGTGATCCTGAAATCTGATTCATTTAATTTTCATTGAATTTTGGAACTACTTTGTCAACTGTTTAATGTATAATAAAAGTTGTGTGTATGTGTACATATATATATATATATGCATATATAATAGCTATGTTGATAAATTTGATATGAGTTAAATTTTGATCTGTTTTGTTACTCTGGAAATTTCTTTAGTGTCAACATTTCATTAATTTTTCTTACCTTTAAGTGTCTGGGGAGCTGAGAGGAATTGTTCTGTTATTTTGTTTCTATTAGTACAAAGATGAAAACAAAATCACTATATACTGTGTATGTGATAGAGAATATTTCACTTGAAAGGTGTGAAATCTTTTTTTATACTTTGTGTCTGTTAGACTTTACATTTCCTTGCTCAAATAGATACTTTTTCTTAGTACTAATTTCAAGAACTATGTCAATCACTTGATAGCTACATGTTAAAATGAACTGTTTCAATTTATGTTAATTTTAGTTTTTCGTAATTTCACAGTTTAAAACAAACCATAGATTTGCCCGTATTGAATAATAAATACACAGCATCCACTCATTCAGCTTGTATTTCGTGAAGGTCTGTAGTGTGTCAGGCACACGTCCAGCATTAGGGTGTGGTAGGCAGGAAACAGACATGGGCCCTGCCTCCACGGATCTAGCTGTCAATACTGTTTTATTGATTTTAGATCCAAATACTTGTTCTTGTGTACTAAGAATTTGACAACCGATAGTAATCAAAACCTAACTGCACTTACAATATCTATTGTATTTATTGCTTTGCTTCCAGATTATGAATTCCAGCACTCAGTACTTTTCAGTTTGCCGAGGGATATTTTTTTTTGATTAACAAGTGATTTTAATAAAATGTTCTCCAGGATATTTAGTTTTTTAAAAGTTGTAGTACAATATCCATATCATAAAAGTTAACCATTCTAACCATCTTTAAGTTTTCACTAAGTTGCTTTAAGTACATTTACAATGTTGTGCAATCATCACCACTATCCATTTTCAGAATTTTTCCGTCATCTCTAATAGAAACTCTGTATACAATCTTTAGTTTTAAGTATTAGAAGAATATTGGTTATTTTCTTCGTTTCTTTTTTTGGGCCTCATCTCACTGTCTTCCATCAACCCAATATTCAGTGTGATCTGCTTGTACTTGGTGAATTCTGAGCTTGTCATTTGAATTAGAACGGTTTCTTTTTATTTGTACTTTTCCATTTTTTTAGGTATCTCTTAAAATTGCATCATCTTTCATTTTACTGCAATTTTATATTTGCTTATTTTGGAGCAATGAAAAGATACATGTGGAGTTTGAGGGAGATCTAACTAAATAATGTAAACACATAGAACATTTTGTAGAGAAGGCAGGGAAGACTGGGGATTAAAGCCTGTGGTACACACAAAGTCTGACAGTCTCAGTTCCCTTCCCCTTCCGCTCAGTGCCTGGAGCAGGAGGCACATCCAGTGTAAAAGGTACTTTGACCTGTGATACAGAATCACTCAGTCCCCCAAACGCTGGATGTCAACAGGAAGAAGTGTTCAGTGGGTCCTCCATCTGTATTACTCTTTGTGTTCAAACAAAAGTAAAGCTGTTTAAAGAGTTTTAAAAATTATTTCTAAAGGAGTGTTAAATACCCTATTCAGATTACATTCCTTTTCTGCTGAAACGTTTCCTTGACTTCTTCATTCATGACAGTCACACACTACTGTTACACAGTAAAGAAATGGAGGAATTATCAGGGAACCTTTTTCAGAAAATTATTTTAGATTTTTAGAGAGCAAATAAGAATTTAAGAAAATAAACATGAAAGTCATTTGAATTTTAACTTTATAAGCAAGATAATTTTTATTACTTTGTCTAATGGTATATTTATATACTTTTCCTTCAAAATAAGGAAAAGTGTAATTTTCATTTATGTTTATTATTGTTTATTTTTTAAAGAGTGACACTTCTAAAGAAATCTCTTTATTACAGCTAAAGGATGGCGGCAAAGCATCCCAGGCGAACGTAAGAATAGGCGATGTGGTTCTCAGCATTGATGGAATAAGTGCTCAAGGAATGACTCATCTCGAAGCCCAGAACAAGATTAAGGGCTGTACAGGCTCTTTGAATATGACTCTGCAAAGGTAAATTGCTTTCTGTTTGGCTTTGAGAGAGAAAACAACACTGAGGAATGTGTTTTTGTGCGTCTGACTCATGGTGTTAACTAAGAAGCAGTTTCTGCTGCCATTATTTCAGGTAGATAAATAAAAAATAGAATGGCTCTTAAATTGGGTAATGAAGCAGAACGAGAATTGGTGAAAGCTTTTGGATTATGCATTGACATACTCATAAAAATTGTGTGTAGAGTTTTAGAGAATTTAAGAATTCCTGAAATTTCTCAGTGGAGCACAGACTAAGGATTCTTATTATAGGGTAAAACTCTTGACCTTAATATTCTGGGCAGTATATTAGATGGTATTCTTTTAAAGTATGGTTTGGCTTTTCTTTTCCTTTTTTTTCCCTGAGGAAGATTCACCCTGAGCTAACATCTGCTGCCAGTCTTCCTTTTTTTGTATGTGAGCTGCTGCCACAGCATGGCCACTGACAGACGAGTGGTGTAGGTCCGTGCCTGGGAACCAAACCTGGGCCACCAAAGTGGAGTGCACAGAACTTGACCACTAGACCATTGGTGCTGGCCCTGATTTCGCTTTTCTTAGTATGCCTTTTGCCCATTTTTTCCTAGATAGAAAAATAATTTTGTAATATACTTATTTGAAGTCCAGATTTTGTGAACTTACTGTTTTTTTAAAGTTACTCTGGCCTCAGTTATAAAATAGCTAATCATCTCATTGCTTATACTGCATCAGGGATTTTGAGCATCCCAACATTTGACCTGCATTGAAATCACTTGGATCCCTTGTTAAAAATACTGATAGGAGTCAGAACATCTGGAAGTAAGGATGAAGAAGTATATTTTAATATGGTCCCTGTGATTATTATGAATTATGAAGTGAGAACCTCTTCAGTATCTTGGTCTGAGGGGAAGGGAGGAGAAGGAGGGAATGGATGGAGGGTGCCTGAATGATAGCTCTGAACTTCAGGTTGTAAGGAAGGTTCATTCCCTGGGTGGTTATGGAGGGTTGTAAGGAAGTTTGTTTTTTGCTGATTACAAAAGTGTTCTCTGTTCTATAAAATTTGGAAAACACCATTTTTTCTTGCAAAATATCTCATGGTCTTGCGTAAGTTATCATGTGTGTTGTAAATCTTTAATAGGGGAATAACACATGGTACTTTCCAAATATATTTGGCTATTGAACCTTTTTTTTTGGAGTATTTCCTGGGACTATTTAAAGGATATATACATGGTAAATTATATGTACTTGTCTGCAGGACAAGTGGTCTTAAAAAAGTTTTTATGGGGCCTGGCCCTGTTGCCAAGTGGTTAAAGTTCCACATAGTCTGCTTCAGTGGCCCAGGTTCACTGGTCTGGATCCTGGGTGTGGATCTGTTCTGCTCATCAGCCATGCTGTGGAGCCATCCCACATACAAAAAAGTAGAGGAGGATTGGCATGGATGTTAGCTCAGGGCTAATCTTCCTCAGGAAAAAAACAAAAAAAATTTTATGAACTTAGACTTACTTTGATGTGTCATGACTTTCTTACCAGTTTCCTTTTTTGGGTATTTTTCTTTTTGTAGGAGAAATTACTTTCAGTAGGTCTGTTGTATTGAAGGTTATGTGTGTTTAAATTTTGATAGCTATTAGCTATACTTTTTAACGCGTATATGAGTAATCAGTGAAAAAAGTAACCATACTAAAAAGTTTTATTTCGATAGTATCCTTTCTGTTCTATATATTGAGACACATAACTAAAAATTAAGTGAAAGTAGTCATTTTTATTTATAGGCATTTTTACTAAGTATGAATTTTGAAAGGGAACCAAGTCAAGAAGCTTAACTTGTCTCAGATATTGACAAAACAAAACAAATACAGATGATTATGGGCAATTTCTCAAATTCTGAAGCTGAAAGTTTCTAGAGGGTCTAAGCTCTTTTCCTGGACCATATATTGTTTCTTTCACACCAGCCTACTTGTTTTTACATTGTGCGCCCTATTTTATGACCCAGGACCCAGTATCTTAGTTTCTATTGAAAACACTTCTGGGTCCCCTAAGAATAGATGAAAACCAAATGTTACCTTATTTGGATGCATTTCCTATTTAAGTAATCTGCTACTGACTCTAATAAAGATTCTTTAAAGCTGCTTAGAAAATCTAATAAACCAACTTGTTATAAACATTTGGGGATGCTACTTAATCTTGTCTTCATATTTCTGAATACAGATATTCAGGGACCCAACATGTGAGAGAATTTTAGAGTCCTGTTATTATTCATTGTAATTCTGCTCAAGTTTTTGAACACTTCTTGTGTTAAAAAATGTCAGCCTGAAAAGAGATTTGCGTTGAAGAGAATTCATGGTATACAGTTGACAATGCTACTGAAAAAAATACTTTTTTTTGCCTTTTAAGAAAAAATAATACTTTGAAGAGTTATCTTCATTTCTTTTCTATACTAAGGCCATTCTCTTCCTAAGTTCTGTTTCTTTCTCATATCAAAGCAAATATTTTTCTTTCACTTATTTCTGAATTCGAACCACGGTGTCCAACCAAACTGCTCTGCATTCTCCTTCCAAACTGAGTGAGTTACAACAGTACTTTCTCTGTGTTCTTTTCTTCATAACATGGACTTTTCTTCATGAATATGTAGTACTTTCCTTTACAGACTACAGACTTGTCTTAGTCGGGTTTGCCTAGAAGCAGAACCTGAGATGGGATTCATGGGCAAGTGATATATGCAGGGAGTTCTTTCAAATGTTTCTTACAAGGGAGTGAGTGAAGCAGGATTGGGAAGAAGAAACTGAGATGAGCAAAGATGTGGTTTCAGGGATGTCTAGCCTCAGCTTGATCCAGGAGGGAACTTGGGAACAAAATTGTACCACAGAGTCTATCTTGCCTTGAGGCAAAGGAACTGGGCTTTTGTCCTGGCTTCCCTGCATTTATTAGTCGTTGTCCACCAGCTGTCCTGAAAGAATGTGTGTGTGTGTGTGTGTGTGTGTGTGTGTGTTTATGCAGGGGAAGGCTAGGAGGTAGTTTCTGTTGCTTCCACAGAAGGTTGCTGTTGTGAACCATTAACAGCGATGCAGAGAGCACCTCGGGGATGGGTGTACCAAACGAGCAGAAGGGTTCTAGAGGACCCAGGCAGGGCACCACCTGCATGTGCTGTGTCATTCCATCCAGATTTGAGTCCTCTGCTTGGAGGATGAGGCTCTCTGTGACTTAGGCCCACTCAGATTGTCTTCTCCAGATCATCACACTCATCACTGAACGCCATGTATCCATTTAAGGCATGTTTCTTACCGTCCCACATGCCTTTATGTCCTCTCATGAAATTTGCTTCATCTGGAATGCCTACCCACCTCCCAGTACATGACTCCACATCGACAAACCTCATATCAAACCTCATCCTGCCCACAGTCTTTTCTTACTGTTGCAGCTCATTTATTTCTTTTCACCTCTGAACTCCATGACAGGTTTATACCATGCGATTCAGCGTTTAATTATACTCTGGGTATAACCGTGAATAACAATGCAGGTTCTGTGAGTCACATACAAATAAACCTAATTAGTTAATAATCATACCTAATACTGTCTATGTAATTAACTAATTACTCCATGTATATTAGTTCTCTTTTTCTAGCTAGACTCCTTGAAAGCAAAGATTATGTTTTTTGCGCTATTTGTATTTGACATCTTTTGTAGTTTTGTGTTTTTAGTATCTAATAAACATTTAATGGATACTAGCATTATTTCCCAAACTTGGAATCATTTATTTATTCCACAAATAATTTTTAGGCTCTCACTGTGTGCCAGGCACTGTCGTAGGTGCTGGGGACATAGGAGTGAACAGACAGACAGAAGCCCCTACCCTCATAGTGCTGGCCTTGTAGTAAGTGGAGACGGACAATGAACAAGTAAGGAAAAACCTGTAGGATATCACATGGCCGTAAGTGTTATGGGGAAAAATAAAGCATATAAGGGAGATAGGGAGTCCAGCGGTGGAAAATAGCAAATTAAAATGGAGTGGTCAGGGGCTGGCCCTGTTGCTTAATGGTTAAGTTTGGCGCGCTCTGCTTTGGTGACCTGGGTTTGGTTCCCGGGCACAGCCCTACACCACTTGTTGCCAGCCGTGCTGTGGTGGCAACCTAGATAGAAAATAGAGGAAGATTGGCACAGATGTTAGCTCAGGGCAAGTCTTCTCAGCAAAAAAATAAAAAATAAAAAATGAATAAAATGGAGTGATCAGGAAAGCCTTAGTGAGCAGGTTATTGGATTTGGGTCTTGAGTGTCCCAGGCAAACGGAAGAGCTGGTGCGGTGGTCTGTCAGGGAGGCCAGTGTGTCTGGAGCAGATGAGTAAGGGCAGAAGTGAGGTCAGAGGTAGATTTTTAGGGCCTTGTGGATCACTGTAAGAAATCAAATTGAGTTGTCCTGGACCTATAAGAAATTGTGAGAAAGGATTGGAGGGTTAGAACTGCTTGGCCGATGTACAGGAGGGTTTGGGAGAGAAGGGACTCCGTTATTGGGAAGAGGGGCTGGAGGATGGAGCAGACCCAGGCTCTCTCCAGTGTGGACAGGGCGGCGCTGCCCTTTCCTCTAGGCTGTAGACACCCTGGGTGACTACCGTGGCTGCTCGGTTCTGCTCCCTCCACACAGGAATCCCCAGGCACGAATGTGAAAGAGAAAACCCACATTTGTTTTTGAGATGAAAGTTACCAGCAGTTTTGCTTTGTGAACTTTTTTTGCATTAGGTATTATTGTTATGTATCTGTTAAAAAAAAAAAATATATATATATATATTTATATTTAATTGATCTCTCCTTTAGGTCCAACTGCAATATCCTAGAATAGGATTTAGATAAGAAAAAGTGGGATAAAGGTACTCACATGGTTAAGGTTATTTTGCAACTGTTTTTTCTAACTAGTCTAAGTTGGAGGTATATAGTAAAGCAGGTGTATTATCTCTCTGTGATATCCTAAAAAAGAAGACTTGACTCGCTCTATTCTGGGTATCCTAATGAATATAGAGTTGTGGAAGATTTCATTTTGATTTGTCTTTTATCCTTGGAACAGATTGGAAAATTGTTTTTTCTGCAGCTGGAACTGATTCTAAGAGTACTGCAAGTGGACAATGAAAATTTCTATTTAAAATTATTTTTCCTCTTGGGGAAATTAGGCAAATAGCAGTGTGCTTATTTTTAAATATCAAATGCATTTTGCCTATGCTTTTGATCCAAGTCAAAGTGGATCATTTTTTAAATTACATTATTCAGCTAATAAAAGGAAAATTACTTTCTACAGCTTTGATGTCTGTTAACTTTATTAATTGTATTAGAGTTGGATTCCGTGAATAAGATTTTTAACTATTTCATTTTCTTTCAGTAATTCAATTCTCTCCACAACATAGATAAACTTATTACTAACTTACTGTATGAATTGGGGCAAGTCACTAAACTTCTGGGTCCTAATTTTCTTGACGGTAAAATGAGGTCATGGGTGATTTCTAAGTTCCCTTAAATTCTGGTTCTTGTTCTGGTTTTTCAGCTTGAAATGGCTAAGTTCCCTTGAGCTTGTTGTTAGATCAAACTAACTTAAGCTTGCTTATTTTGGCTGAGAGAATCAGGAAATTGGACTTTCTTCTTTGGAGTTATCTTAAACTGTGCCAGCTTGGCTAAGTGACTTGTACTGCTCTGCTGACTTTAAGGTGAAAGGTAGGTCAGATGGATATTCAAACAGCATTTAATCATTAAAAGATATTTTATATGTTTGTCCTTATTTTATATTTTTGAATTAATCCTCTTGGAATCGCAGAGAATATCTATATAGCTTTTCTAATCTTGCTTGTTTTTTACCATTCAGGTAGTGGCACATCTGTGTTTTGTTTTGTTTGTTTTGTTCCTTAGACTTCATTTAGTGTATAACTTGTTATGATTGGAAGTGAAAGATCTAGAACGATTGAGTTTTGAAAAATATTGATGTACTCTCTTTTTGACTCCCTCCTCTTCCTCATCCTTCAAACAACAAAAAATTGTCGGAGATCCAGTAACTACTACTAGTGAATGACGGATTGGAATAATTTAAGTTACAAGAAAAAAGAAAAAGCGGCTTTTGTATCAGACTGAAGCTATTAGCTATCTTTTGTTTCATTTTAGCAGATTGCTTAACATCCGTTTACTGTTAGCTTTATGGGTTCAACTCTAGTCTTCTTTTCACTAATAGCATAGGAATAGGAAGTATTTTTTTTTAATCAAAGTTTCCAGTTTCCTGTCTGGGATATTTCAATTCATGTGAATTAAAAGACATTTAGTTCGATTATCTTTTCTTTTAATTGGAGTTGCATATTATCCCATTTCAGGTGACTTTTTTCCCCTTGGTATTTCACATGCTTTTCTAATGTCTGTTTTGCAATTTAGGCGTCCCTGTTTTTTGTTTGCTTGTTTGTTTGTGTTGGTTTTAGTTTTATTTTTTGATTCTTAGATTGAAGGATGACTATTTTCAGGACTGAATCTGATTGCATTTCCTGCATCATTAAAATAAGAAGCACCACTTAGGAAAGGGAAGGAGGACAAGCATGCGTTGACATCTCTTTCTGCAATCTTTTTTTATATATCTCCATCGAGAAAGGAATTAACATACCCATTTTTCAGATGAGTACATTATGGCTTCTAGAGTTTATCTGACTTGCCTAACAAACCTACGTCAGTTCAAAGCCTGTGCCCTCCCCACTTTCTTTGCTGTAGCAAGGGACTTCATGACTATAGTCTCCTCATAAAATTTGATACATCAGGACAGTAACACAATAGGAGTAACTCTGACTCTGAGTAACTTGTAAGCAACAGCATCTCTGTCCAAATGTACTTTTCATTTTCACTCTACCTCTCAGTATTCTATAATAAATATTGTACCTAAATTATTTTCTATGTGCTTCATAAACCTTATATATTAGAATGAAAGTAAAAAAAAAAAGGGGGCTAGGCTGGCCCCGTGGCCGAGTGGTTAAGTTCGTGAACTCCACTGCAGGTGGCCCAGTGTTTCGTTAGTTCGAATCCTGAGCACTGACATGGCACTGCTCATCAAACCACGCTGAGGCAGCGTCCCACGTGCCACAACTAGAAGGACCCACAACAAAGAATATACAACTATGTACTGGAGGGCTTTGGGGAGAAAAAGGAAAAAAATAAAATCTAAAAAAAAAAAGAAAAAAGGGGGCTAACTAGGTTAGTGGGCCTCTACATAGGAGAGTTCATTTGGATACTGACTTGTGTAAATTGTTGCCTGTCCTAAATCAGAATATCATCTTTTCTTTTTCCTTTCCAAGTTTGTAAGCCTGTTGACTATATTTGCTAATTTATTTCTCTACTAGAGTTTGAAGATTTAGTTCTTCAGCAGGCCTCTATCTTTGCGTCCCGAGAATAACTAAAGACTCGGGAATTTTTAAAAATATGTTTTTAGGAATATTTGCTCAATATGACACTGTCAATCACCAAATCAATCAGCAGACATAGAAGAGAAATACTTATCTCATAGCTCTTTTCCTTCAGTTCATTGGGGATAAAGATTGTTGAAAGTGAACTTGAAGGCTCAAGTTAGTTCATCTTTTTTGGTAGTCTGTAGCAATACGACAGTAGCAGATTTGGTAAATATGGGTTGGTCAGGGTATATTTTGCATTTTGAAATTCATCTCTTTGAACTTTACATCTTGAAAGTGTGTAGTTATTTTTTAACATAAAAATCTTATTTGTTCCTCCAAAGGAAAAGTTATTTCAATCTATAATCCTTTGGGAAAACAATTCTAGGAAATAATACATTTAAAAACCTGTTTAGGGGCCATCCTGGTGGCACAGCAGTTAAGTTTGCATATTCCACTTCAGTGGCCCGGGGTTCACCAGTTTGGATCCTGGGTGTGGACCTACACAGTGCTTGGCAAGCCATGCCATGGCAGACATCCCACATATAAAGTAGAGGAAGATGGGCATGGATGTTAGCTTAGGGCCAGTCTTCCTCAGCAAAAAGAGGAGGATTGGTGGTGGATGTTAGCTCAGGACTGATCTTCCTCCAAAAAAAAGCCTTAAAGCTTTATTGAAAATTTTAATATGTAGAATTTTTTGTATGTGCAGAATTTTAAAAGAAGGGGAATGATAATAACACTGGCTTTGAAATCACTGGCAAACTTGATAGAAACCTTGGTTCCACCACTTCCTAGTGTGTGACCTTGGGCAAGTTATATAACTGAGTTTCTGTTAGCCATTTGTAAATGGGCATGGTAACAACTGCCTTCCAGGGCTGTTAGAGAGATTAAATGAGATAGCACATGTCTAGAACCTAGGACATAAAGATAAGTTTCCTCTCCTTTCTTCTTACTTCTCCCCTTGTAGGTGAGTAATAGTATTGTATCCATTGTAAAGTTACTTCTAGGAGATCATATTTATTTTGTTTCTTAGCAACAAAATGGCTGTGACTGGAGGGAAATAGGGAGAAAATGAGAGGGCAGTCTGGTAGGTAGTTGTCTGAGTAAGCCAGGAGATGACGATGCACGTGTTAGAAGAAAGGATTGTTTAGTCAAGTGAATGATTTTGGATCATACAATTGAAATTAAAGCTTTTTAAAAGAGTGTGGTGGATACAAACATTGTGCTTTACTGCCAGCTAACTGCTGCTTTGGTTCAAAATTATTGTCTTAACCACTAATTTATGGCAGCAAACAGAAACCGGTACACACCTAGTCTTGTTTACTCTGCTAATTCCTCTTGTTTTTCTTAGAGGAACAATGCAGATATAGTTTCTCTCTTACTGTGGCTTAAGTCAGAAAGACAAAAAAATGAGTTTTTCTCTCACTCTCCCACCCAAATTTATGTGTATTCCCTTTAATTTCCTGAGTAGCATGTTAAAATCAAGCTAAATTACTAACTTTTGGACTGTGTTTTTATGATACATTTAGAAGTAATTTTCTCTTAAAACCCTTCATCAACACTAGTATGAATGACTTAAGTTTAGTGGGAAAAAAATCCCATAATGTTCCAAATTTTAAAAAATTGGACTTTCCCTCCAGATTTACCTTATGACTAGCAACCATAAGGGGTAGATATAAAAAGAGGCAGTTATGATTTCTGCCTTTAAGGAATTTATCATCTTTTCATTGGGATAAGAAGAGACAGAAAGTGTTACAGGAGTTCAGAGGGCAAAACCCCCTTGGAAGGTTTCCTGGAGGTGCTGAAACTTGGACCAGGCTTTGAAGAAAGAGGAGGAGATCTCAGAAGGAGGCATACCCTCTGAAGTCATGTGGAGGTCGCCTGTCCCCAGGTATATGTTGGGATGAGCATGTTGATCAATTGGAACTAGAGATAAGAATAAAAGGAAAATTAGATGAGAATACTGCTTTGCAAGGTCTTAGACACTGAGGTATTAAAAGTTTTCATCAGAAAAGTGCCATTTTCAGGGCAATATTTAGTGAGAGTGTTTGAAAGAAGGTGAAAAGACACCAGAGGCAAGGAGACTGGTCAGGCGAGTATTGCAGTAACTTGGCTACCTGAGGGCTTGAAATGGAAAACAGGAGAAACAGGAGAGAGGGGAACTTGTGAGCAGTATTCTAAGAGCCACAGGAATGCTGTGGATATGAGGAAAGAGGGAAGAGCCAAAGATGGCTCCGGTTCTTAGCCTGCTGGACCCGGCTCTGCTCTCTTTTCACCCTCCCCTGCTCTTCTGCTCACTGGAGTCTGGCTGCAGCTCCTGTCGTGATCCCAAAACTGCTTCTCACTGGAGGTCCCACAGATCCCTCAGACTCAACCTGGTCAGAGTGAGCTCCATCTACCCCTTGGCTCAGCAGTTTGCATCTCCTGCACTTATCTTGGTGAACAGCCCACCATGCACCCATTACCCAGATCAGAAAGACTCATTCCTTGCCTGAACCCCCCACATTCATCTGTAAGCATCTGTTCAGTAGCATTTGTATACATCTCAAAACACACTGTGAATAGAACAGAATAAATCAGTGTGGCCTTAGGGCGTGGTGGTGGTGGGGAGAGGCACAGCTCCTAGTCATAGTATCTTAAATGGAAACCTTTATGATCCATTTGTTCAGCGTATACATAGTACATCGCTTAACAGTTGGGATACACTCTGAGAAATGTGTCATTGTGCAAACATCACAGAGTGTACTTACACAAACCTAGATGGTATAGCGTACTACACACCTAGGCTATGTGGTACTATATACCATTGTATATGCGGTCTGTCATTGACCGGGAGGCCATTATGGGCACATGACTGTACTAAGTGAACACTTGCTGTGCTGATCACTGTGGATAGAAGGGAAGTCCTCACACCTGCCTTCGAGGAGCTCACAGTGTGGGGCACTGGTTTCTAACTTTAAATAAGAGCCTTTTTCTAACGTCAAATATTTCATGAGCAGCTCTTCCCCCACCACATTAATTGTAGTTTTAGTAACTGCAGATTTTATAAATACTGTATTACAGTTTTAAATGAAGAGGAAGACTTTTTACGTTTATATACAAGAATCTACGTTTATGTAAAAATCCAGTGTATACAAGATTTAAGCAGACTTTAAACAGTGATTAGTACACAGATGAATTCATGTGTCACTTATGAAAACTTGAAACTGTGTGCCAGTTACCTCCATCTGCTTCAGGTGTCGTTCAGAGGCTGGGAACCACTGGCTAACAACGTTTTAAGCCGTCTGAAGGTGGAGACAGGGAAGCAGAGACGTCTATCCACAGGCGAGACTGAGAGACAGCATGAGGGTGGGGAGGGAAAAGGAGACAGAAAGACGTAGGCAGCAGGGCTGTTGAAGGAGTAACATGAGAAGATTTTCCTGATCACTTCTCTTATCTGCAGATTAAAGGGACCATGATTCCACAGTATTGGATTCTACCAAATTACCCTTCATCATCATTTTAACAAAGAAAAAAAGCTTAATTTCATAGTTTTAAAATGAGAAGCATACAGTATTTCCTTGTATAGAAAGGAGTATCTGAGTAAGCACACTGAGTGGCAAGAAGGTCACACCCAGCTCTTGAGAGCAGAAATAATGTTCTATTTATTACATACTCCAGTGTCTACCACCATCGCTTGGACATAGAAGATACTCAAAAAGTATTTATTGGACTGGCCCAGTGGCGCAGTGGTTAAGTTCCCACATTCTGCTTCCGTGGCCTGAGGTTCACTGGTTCGGATCTCAGGTGCAGCCCTATGCACTGCTTGTCAAGCCATGCTGTGGCAGGTGTCCCACATAAAATAGAGGAAGATGGGCACAGATGTTAGCTCAGGGCCAGTCTTCCTCAGCAAAAAGAAAAGGATTGGCAGATGTTAGCTCAGGGCTAACCTTCCTCAAAAAAAAAAAAAAAAAAATTATTGCATTGAGTTGTAGAGAATGCTACTTCTAAAAGTGTAGTGATTTTTGAGCCAGCCCTGATGGCCTGGTGGTTAAAGTTTGGTGCTCTTACTGCTTTGGCTGCCTGGGTTCGGTTCCCAGGCCTGGAAGCACACCACTCATGTGTCAGTAGCCATGCTGTGGTGGCAGCTCCTACAGAAGAACTAGAAGGACTTACAACTAGAATACACAACTATGTACTGGGGCTTTGGGGAGGAAAAATAAAAAAAGGAAGATTGGCAATAGATGTTAGCTCAGGGTGAATCTTTGCTGGCAAAAAAAGAAAAAATACAGTAATTTTTGCTACTTTTGCCTGATAAATTTAGAATAATTCACAAAAAGTTATTAGTGAGATAGAATGACAAACTGGTCATTCTTCTGTATTTCATGGCAGCAGTCTCCTTGGAGTTCCAAATACACTTTTTTTTTTTTGAGGAAGATTAACCCTGAGCTAACATCTGCCGCCAGTCCTCCTCTTTTTGCTGAGGAGGACTGGCCCTGAGCTAACATCTGTGCTCATCTTTCTCTACTTTACATATGGGGCACCTACCACAGCATGGCTTGACAAGCAGTGCCATGTCTGCACCCGGGATCTGAACCAGCGAACCCCGGGCTGCCAAAGCGGAACATGCAAATGTAACCGCTGCACTACTGGGCTGGCCCCTCCAAATGAATGTTTTTGCCTATAGAATCAAGCTTTTGAAAGGATTGAAATTCAAGTCATTCCCAACTGTTTCCAGCGGCTGTTGTTGCTGTTAGGGTCTCAAAGACTGGAATAGCTTAGGCTTTATATGAGTTGAAGATTAAATGAGAGTGCGTGGCTGTGCAAAAGATATATGCGGCCCAGTATCTATACTGTCAAACTTTGTAGCTTACTTTTTCTTTAATATATTTTAAAGCCTGCATTTTCACAGTAAACCAGCTTTGTGAACAGGTGTCTAAATGTTACTAGTTCTGATAATTTCTTTTACCAGCCATGATCCCTATTAACAGTCTTTGAAATTTAAATGCATATAAAAATAGTCTTTCATTTATCTACTTTTGTGTGTGTGTGTGAGAATTTTAATTTCTTGGATAATACACCAAGAGTTCATGTCTGCCTTACAATAAAAATCCATAGATGATAATCTTAAATTCAGTGGCGGCGCCTCTTACAATTGAGTCTGCCTTTCTCTACTCTGTTTTGGCTGGAGTTTATAGCATTGTCTTCCTGTGTAATTCATCCTGTTAACAGTGAATCTGAGGGACTTTCCAGGTTCTTTTGTTTTACTGGAATTATGTTGTATAGTCTGTGCTTTGAAATAACGGATTATTTATTAGTCCAGAGTGTTTTTGTTATCCTGAGACTATGTTTGGTTACCAAATTATTCTTAAAACCAAGAAAAGTATCTTTGTATTTGAAAGACAAGCCAGTTAAATGCCTGTTTCAAAGTAGGAATTTAATCTCTTTGACACACTGAAATACAGGAAAATATCTCTTTTCCAGATTTCATAGGTTCTATAATGTTTGTGTAGATTTCATTTTCTAACGGGAAGCCTGTTTGCTCTGGGAGGCAAAGAATTATCTCCAAGGGATCAAAGTGAATTGTTCCTTTATTGAAAGTTTGCTGTGATGTTTTGGATTTTGCATGTAATTTCTATAGCTGTATAATATTTACAGTTGAAATTATTTTGGTATTATGCCAAAAAGAGTTCATTTTTTATTCTTCCTTTAAAGAAGCTTATATTGGTTAGAACAATATTCGTGTTTCAAAGAACTTTAGATAATAGTTTTTCTTCTGAGATATTTGATGGAAAAAGTGTTAAAGGTGCTAGGGAAGCGATTTCAGTCTTGTTTCTTAGTACACGGACAGAATTTAGTTAAGTAAAGCATATTAAAGAAAAAGAAACTGGGAGTTTTTGTTGTTGTTGAGGAAGCTTAGCCCTGAGCTAAAATCTCTTGCCAATCCTCCCCTTTTTTTGCTTGAGGAAGATTTAGCCTGAGCTAACATCTGTGCCAGTCTTCCTCTATTTTATTTGTGGGTCACCCACCACAGCAGGCTGACGAGTGGTGTAGGTCCATGCCAGGGATCCAAACTTGTGAACCCAGGCTGCTGAAGCAGAGCACGCCAAACTTAACCACTATGCTGTGGGGCCAGCCCCTTGTTTTGTTTTTGTTTTTTTGCTGAGGAAGATTTGCCCTGAGCTAAGGTCTGTTGCTTATCTTCCTCTTTTTGCTTGAGGAAGATATGCCCTGAGCTAACATCTGTGCCAGTCTTCCTCTATTTTGTATGTGGGTTGCTGACAAGTGGTGTAGGTCCGTGCTCAGGAACTGAACCCCAAGCCAACAAACCAGAGTGCACTGAATTTAACCACTAGGCCACAGGGCCATCCTCCAGAACTGGTGGTTTTAAATTCTTACTCTAACACGTTCCTGAGCTGGGAACTTCATATACGTGTCATTTAATCTTCATAGCAATTATTGTCACAGATATTCTCACCCCACTCTACAGAAAGGCTCAGTAAGTACTTCACAGTCACACAGCTTGTAAGTACATACATCCGAATTCAAGCTCAGTTCTGTTTCCCTCCAAAACAATGGTTCTACAACATCACACTGTCTCTGTAAATAAGGAATTTTAAAGAGTATTTTTATTGTACAGTCATCGTAATGCCTGTTGTCTGAAAGTTCATTTTGCTCTTCCAAATACACCACAGTAAGAATTTTTGCCATTAAATTTGTTCCATGGGAGGCAGAGAAAGAGGCAGTTATGGAGACATTTGTTTGAGATTCCAGTAATTTCCAATTCCGTGGAAAATATTAGCAAGGAGTCAATGCTCTTTGAAAAATTTGCTTTTTTAGAAGTTCACAGAATATTCTAGCGGTAATATTACCTCATTCATTCCTTTAACAACTCCAATGTATGCCTTCTCTGGATAAACTAAGCAGCTTTAATAATATCTTCATCTGTGAAACAGTTTTTCAGTTGAATTGCAATGCATAGCCAAGTTCAAGTGTAGAGGACAGACTTCATAGCTCCACAGCGTTTCAGACTGCGAAGCAACTCCAGTTATCAACCAGTGGAGCCTCTAGTCCACCGGCCGCGTTTGTCTCTAGCTATTCATCAAAACTTCTTTTTGATCTGTGTAAAGTAAACAGTACCAAAGTGACAGCTGTGTGACAGTGGTGACACGGGATCGGAGTTGTGCCGCAGGGAGGAAAGGAGGAACACACAGGTGTTAGCCTCTGAGCTTCACCTTCTCGCCCGGCCGGTTCCCCCTGCTCTGCTCTCGCCGTCTCTTTGTGGTCTGATGACAGTGTGTCTTTAGGTGTCTCGTCAGTGTCTCCTGCTGAGAATGGAAATATGCTGGATTTAGCTGTAAACTGGTTTATAGCAAATACCATAACTATTAAGGAAAACAACATGTTTTCTCTTTTCTCCTACTTTAAGTTGCTCATTTTGCTGCATTTCTTTCTTTCTTTAGAGCCTTAAAATTCGTCCACTTGCCTCTAAGGTGTCAAAATGTCCTCCCCAGATTACACATGTCTGGAGCTTGAATAAACCATATGTAACTGAAATACAGAAATAGGAAAAATGTTTCTGTTAGTTTCAGTGGACATAGAGACCTTAAAAATGCTAAAGTACAGCCCCCCCCCCCACAACACACACACAAACAGATGGGATGGTGGTGATGGCAGGAAGGAGCAGAGTAGCATTGTTCAGTCACCTGAAGTTTGCAGTTCTGAAAAGGAAGAATTTTTTAGACTAAGGGCAGTGAGAAAGTTTGCTGGAATCCTACAGAAGAGAGATCTTAGTTCAGAGTGATTCCAGTTCAGAGTGATTCCATGATTAAAATACAGGGCAAGTTATAAGTTAGCACAAAAAGTACTCAGTTTTCCCGGGAATCAAATGAGATGAGCTGAGCTGGAGGTTGGGATCAAGCATAAATTAAGAAGCTTGAAAGAACTGTAAAAACCTTAGCAGTATGTGAATGAGTAACAGGATGATCTGAGTTTTCTGTGACTTATACTTATGCGTGTGTATATACACGTAATATATGTATGCATAATGTACAACTCATCCCCCTGAATTCCTTTGTAGAGTAGAAAACTGTATATGTGCTTTAGGCTGCTGACTGCATTTTTCTGGCCTAAGAGGTCTTTTATGGGGAATGGAGAAATGTAGGGGAAGATTGGGGCCATGATGCGTGAGAGAGAAAGCACTCTCTTTTCCTCACTCCCTTTGTCCGTCTCTTTAACTACAGTGTCTTTAACTACAGTGGTGTGCCTGTGACTATGCTAGGATCATGGAATAGGTAGAGAAATAGATGCTTCTCTTAGTTCAGAAGCCTCTAATGAGAAGAAACAGATATTTTTATAATACAGGTCGACGATTGTCAGAATGTTTGTATATTCAAGTAGCTTCAGAGCAGAGAGGAAGGAGTCTGAGGAGGCAAAGCTGTCCCGTGAGATGACGCGCGGGTTGAAGCTTGAATATGGAATAGGGGCTTCCCAGGGGGTCACAAACAGGAGGAGGAAAGAAGGGATTCTAGGAGAGAGGACAGCCTAAGAAAGCCACACTCTGTTCTGAGTCAGAAGTTGTCAGTATGTTGTCACTAACACTACTAGTCAGTGGTTCATTATGGCTGAAAGGTAGTTTTTGATAGCACATGAAGACTGGGAGATGGTTAGAGGGTTAAGAGGGTTCAGATTCTTAGAAAAGATCTCAGCTGCCTTGAGTAAAATTTTGAATTTTGATTCTTAGTTAATGGGAAACTATCGAAGAGTTGTTTCGCAATACAATAACAACAGGTTTAATAATAATAGTTAACACATTGAGCAGGTACTATATGTCAGGCATTCTTTTAAATGCTTTACATATAACTCATCTCATCCTTTCAAGAACTCTGTGAGGCACAGGTGATATTATTTTCCTATTAAAGATGAGGAAATGGAGGGAAACCCTGCCTGAGGTCAGCCTCCAGGGTTACAAGCCCAGGTCTTCTGGCGGTGTGTGATATGTGGAGGGCCGAGAAAGGAGGAGACAGGTTAGGAGACTATTTCACAAGTGTAGGTGGGGCCTGCTGAAGGCCTGGGCTAGGAGAGGGTCTGGGCGGAGTGAGTTCTGGTGGTGAGGGTGAAGTTCCAGAGCTGGTTGAGTAACTTTCTGTTGAGCAGCTGTGCTGATCCGTGTCTTACTGCCTCCTTTCTATTGCTTATCTCCTGTTCTGTTGCTTTTGTTCTCTCTTCTCTTCTCCCATTAATAATGCTTATTAACTCATTCTTTTAACAAATATTTGTCAGGTTTTTAGTTGTTGTGAATCTACATTAATCCTTGTCCAGTGACAGAAAAAAGACAAAAAGTGGGATAAACACAGAACCTGTCATTCAAGTCAGTGTGAGAAAGGCCATCAGCATGAACAGGAAGAGCCAGGGTCATTTGACTGTGCCCTTCATAGGGCCATTGTGTATTCTATTTTTGGGAGTGTGAAATACTTTATGTCCGCTAACACGCACACTCCTTCCAAATTTCCCAACACTTTTGCCTTAAGAGAAAAAAACTCATTGATGTAAAACCTCGTTCACATCTGCTACTGGGCTGTCAGCTCCTAAGGACAAAGGCTGTGCGCATCTTGCTTTTAGCCTTGTATCCTGACCTTTCCTGTAGACTCGCCCCCTGGTGTGTGCTAAAATATTTGTTGAATTGAGTATTGCATCTGAGGGTGAAAATTTCCTAAAAGTGCCTTTACCACAAATTAGGAAGTGAAAGCACGCAAGAGTACAGAAATGAGTGAGGCTACTGAGCACATGTTTGTGACGCTAAATAAAACTATACTAAATTGTAGCCACAGATTGGCAAGAACAGTTTTATGGGGCAGCCCCATGCCACATCCCTCTCTGGGGACCCATAACTTTAATGTCTTCCTTTTTAGATCTTGTTTATATACTCAGCCCCTTTTTTCATCCATTACCAGCTGGGGAGTGAGGTAACTCATTCTCCTTTCTATTGCCTCTGCCCATTGTGAGAACAGTACTTCGTATACATCTCCTCTGCCCACCTGGAGAGGGGGCTGATGGAAGATTCCGCTTCTGGCCTTCAGGTTACCTCCTCCCCTGGGCGTCAGAGTCTGTGCCCGATTCCTCCTGACGTGATATTCTTCGGGCCACAGTTGTCAACGAGCAGAGTGAGCTGTGCCATAACAGATCGTAGTCTCCACGTTTTCCCTCTTCACCTTCTGTCCTCAGGTGTGGCAGGTGCCCTGGGCAGGGGAGAGGCCTGCTGTTGTCTCTTACTGCCTCTTTCTTTTTTCTTTTTTTCTTTTTAAGATTTTGTTTTTTCCTTTTTCTCCCCAAAGCCCCCCCGGTACATAGTTGTATGTTCTTAGTTGTGGGTCCTTCCAGTTGTGGTATGTGGGATGCTGCCTCAGCGTGGTTTGATGAGCAGTGCCATGTCCGCACCCAGGATTCGAACCAACGAAACACTGGGCCGCCTGCAGCGGAGTTTGCGAACTTAACCACTCGGCCACCGGGCCAGCCCCTGCCTGTTTCTTTTTATCTACTGTTTTGATAAGTGAATGGAGTCAGGGAGATGGAATTTAAAACAAGAGTCCCCCCTTTGCTCCAATACAAATCAGAAGCCCTGCATTTGGGCCTTACAGGGGCCTTGCACATGTAAAGGGTTTACTCTTAACCTCTCCTTTGCCTGCAGTCTTGGTAGGCCGTAGCCAGTAGCAAAGGAAGTTTCAGCGATGCATCTTGCCTTCTGGGTGAGAGAAGGTTTGGGGACCGTCTGTTCAGTACACTTCATGGCCTGCTTAAGTGGCTGCTATGTTTCTTTGGGTTAGAAGAAATCTTTGTGCTTCAATACCTATACACTGAAGCGATATTTCACTTATTGGCAATGAATCTTTTCCTTTTTCTTTTTTAAACCATTCACTCTGTTTTTACAAATTCAGCTGTTTCCAGTGATCTCAAATCCCTTTTATTTCATGTATTTAATATGTTAGGAGTGAATGGTATTCTTTCCAAGGCTACTGGTAAATTTAGCTTTAGCCTGAGTTGAAGAAATAAATAGGAAAATCATTAAAAGAGAAAATTATTTGTCTTTCCTGGAAACAAAGCTTAATGGTTATAGTTGCTGATTTTTAAAATATATTTACTGGGATACCAAGTACACTTTGGCAATTCATTTCACGGTGAGGAAAGACATATGTGACATTTTCCACCTTGGAAAAATGCAAAAACGGACATTTGCATGTAGAATGGCTGCCCCTGGGATATATGGACTCAGTCATAGTAATCGCTGATATTGATTGTATACTTACAGATCGAGGTGCTTTGAATACACTGTGTCATGAAATCTTTTCAACACTCTTTTTTAGTACCGTGTTAGTTTCCTGTGGGTGATGTAACCAGTTGCCACAAACTGGGTGTCTTAATACAGCATTCCTGTGGCTCCATCACTCCTGTCTCTGCCTTCCTGTCACTCTGTCTCCTTCTCTTGGTGTGTCTGCGTCCCTCCTCGTCTGTATCTTACAAGGAGATTTGTCATTGGATTCAGTCTATTCAGGTAAGCCAGGATGATCTCATCTCAAGATCTTTAGCTTAATTACATCTGCAAAGACTCCCTTTCCAAATAGGGAACATTCACGGGTCTGGGTATTAGGACGTGGACATAGCTTTTTGGGGACCACTATTCAACCCACTACAGGTACATACTCTTATTATCTGCATTCTCCAGGGAGACATTGAGTGAGTGGTGAATCTGTACGTCTCTCCACCGGCACGCTGGGATGCCATGGTACTTTATTCTGCTCTATTTGTAGACGATCTGTTTTGAGGCATTACTTCTATGAGATCGAGTCCTTTATTTAATTAGGAATGATTTCACACTTGGTAAGATTTTTCTGTTTGTTGCATAGTATCTGTTTTGGGAAGTATTTGCATAGGATCCATTGGTGAATTCTCTTGGTGCAAAGATTAGAGTTATCTTGCCAAGATTAACTCCAGCAAAAGAAAGACAGCTCGCTGCTTTGACAGCAGCATAGACTTGTTTTTCTGGGTTAGTGAGACCAGTCAGAAACATCAGAGTTCTAATCCTGACATTGCTAGCTCTAGGGCTAGGGGCGAGTTACTTCAATTCTTAGAACTTCTGTTTATTTATCTATAAATTAGGAGTCCTTATTTTGTAGAGTAGTTAGATTAGTTGGAAAAGTTAAACCTGAGAATTTAGTAAGAAGTTTGCCTAAATTAAGCGTATAAATATTTTTTAAAATATAATTTCAACGTTTATGAATCTCTTCAGGCTTATTTAGGCCTCTTTTTTTTTTTTTTTTTTTTTTTTGGTGAGGAACATTAACCCTGAGCTAACTGCTGCCAATCCTCTTCTTTTTGCTGAGGAAGACTGGCCCTGAGCTAACCTCCATGCCCATCTTCCTCTACTTTATGTGTGGGACGCGTACCACAGCATGGCTTGCCAAGCAGTGCCGTGTCTGTAGCCGGGATCCAAACCGGTGAACCCCGGGCTGCTGAAGTGGAACATGCGCACTTAACCGCTGTGCCACCGGGCTGGCCCCTAGGCCTCTTTAGCTAGTAATAAAAGTTATACTTTGGGGGCCGTCTCGGTTGGTGCAGTGGTTAAGTTCATGGGCTCTGCCTCAGTGGCCCAGAGTTCACGTTCAGGTCCTGGGTGCGGACCTACACACTGCTTGGCACGCCGTGCTGTGGCAGGCATCCCACGTATGAAGTAGAGGAAGATGGGCACAGATGTTAGCTCAGGGCTAATCTTCCTCAGCAAAGAGAGGAGGATCGGTGGCAGATGTTAGCTCAGGGCTAATCTTCCTCAAAAAAAAAAAGTTATACTTTTTAAACAATTCTATATGTCGTAAATGGTGGAACTTGCTCCTTTAAATTAAAAAAAAATGTTAATATGTCAGCATCTTTTATTATCCATGTACATATATGGTATCTTTTTAAAAGCCCAAATAATATTTGCTTTTGGCTGTTTGTGGTGTCTCCCTCGGCACACTTTGGTTTGTTGTTTGGTATGTTTTTGGTTTCTTTTAAAGGATCATTCCACCTACCTAGTGCCTGACACACAGGCCAAAAAGGGAAAAATTACGAGAAAGAACGTTGCTGATATCACGTTATCAGATTGTTGTGCTTCCAGCATTTTGTGAGTGATAGCCCCTTCCTACGGAGACATTCTTGTCAAGGTTGGAGGTCGCTGTTTCTGAGAGCTCTGTGTTCCAATTCTGAATAATATTTCCTGGACGAGAAACATGAGCGTCCTTCAGCTCATTGTCCTTTTCAGCAGATGCTTGTTGAGAACACTGGGCGCTGGATAAACAAACTGCCCCAGGCCCGGCGCTCTTGCTGCTGCTTGTTTGTCCTTCACAGTTGCCTAAGCCTGTGTGATAAGGTCATGGTGGTTGGATATAGTTTTCATCTATTTTGTGATGAAAAGAATTTTTTTCAACGTTGTCTTCTTATATCCTATTAAATAACTGACAACTGAGAATTTTTCAAAAATGTATGTTTTAGAAAAGTGTTTTTTTTTTTAAATTGTCTTATTTCTTGGCATCTTATAAAAACTCAGACTGTAGTCTTAATGTAATCTGCCCTAAATGGAACTGTTGGTTATATAATGTAAAAGCCTGTGAAGTTGTAAGCCCATTTGAGTTGTATTTGTAAATATTTGTTTTCCACTTTTGTGTAGCTAATACAAATGACAGGTGTAAAATTTGTTTCGACAATTAACATTTATGATGCTTGCTGCAGGAAGAGCATGTTGTCCCAGAACTGAGTGTAGTGATGAATTTTTAAAAATATTCTGAATCAAATGGTATTGTAGTGCTAATCCTGCCCCTGCTATTAATTTTCTCCTGCAGTAGAAAATGGTTTCTCCCCTCACAACCCATTTAAACATACTCTTCACCCCCACACACGTTCATGTGCACATACCTACATTTCTCTTCAAAGCAGAATAGTTTCAAAGTGGAGGTAACAATGTAGAAAAAGATGCACTTCACCTAGAGAAGTATATGTAAGTAGTATTTTTCCTCCTTATATTTACTTTTTTTATTGATATCAAACAAAAAGCTGTATTTGGAAACCTCTGGAATTTACTCTGAAGAGGTTCCAGACACATTTCTGTTTCCTGATAACGCTTACTCGTTAGGGAAGTACATCAATGTGTTTAATTATTTATCTGATATTAAAGATAAGTGAAATTTTCCACCAAGAGAAGATGTTTTGAAACGTATGTGGCATTTCTGATTTTTATAACATCCCATCTATAATTTGAAGTAACTTTTAAAGTGTAAAGCTAGGGCCGGCCCGGTGGTGCAGCGGTTAAGTGCACATGTTCTGCTTCGATGGCCTGGGGTTCGCTGGTTGGGATCCCAGGTGTGGACATGGCACCACTTGGCAAGCCATGCCGTGGTAGGCGTCCCACATATAAAGTAGAGCAAAATGGGCACGGATGTTAGCTCAGGGCCAGTCTTCCTCAGCAAAAAGAGGAGGATTGGCAGCAGTTAGCTCAGGGCTAATCTTCCTCAAAAAAAAAAAAAAATTTAAAAAAAATGTAAAGCTAAAATTAATCTATGGTACGAGGTATGAAAACATCAGGGATGTAAAATTTTTAAACATTAATGTTTAGTATATATCTTACTTATAGTTTTCACTTAATATATTCAACTCCAGTATTCCTTTGGCAATAGGCCCTTCCTTTTTCAAATCTAAATATTTAATGGATTTAAGATATTAGAAACTACATCTGGGTTATGTTGTGGTTATCTCAATTAGCATCGTAACATCTAAGTTTACAGTTAACTGTTAGTGATTTGAAGCTTAAGGAAAAAGAGCATTTCTCTAAAGTTGTGGTAAAACTTCAGTTTTACCCAAAACCTCAGAGCATGGCTAATTCTGAATAATTGAATTTTCTAGATAAGTTGACATTAAATACCTCAATTCTTTAAAATGTTTATTGTAACATTTTCACAAAAGCCTTTCGGAAGATGTTTCTTTGTGTGTTGGTTTCCTATGGCTGCTGTAACAAATTACCACAAAATTAGTGACAGATGCACCCCCACAAATGTATCATTTTACAGTGCTGGAGGTCAGGAGTCCGGAATGGGTCTCACTGAGATCCCATTAAGGTGTGGGCAGGGCTGTCTTCCCTTCTGGGGAATCCAGGGGACACCCCTTCTCTTGCCTTTGCCAGCTTCTGGAGCCGGCCTGCGCGCTTGGCCCTGTTCTTTCCATCTTCAGAGCGGTGGAGATGAGGGAGTCTCTGCCGTCACGCTCCCACACTCACTCTTCGGGCTTCCTCTTCCACAGTCGTTACGTTGGGCCCACTGGATCATCCAGGATAGCCTCCCTATTTTAAGGGCATCTGCTTAGCAGCTTTAATTCCACTTTAGGAGTACTTTACTTCCTCACTGCCATGTAATTTAACATTGTTTACAGGTTCTGGAGATGAGGACAGGGACATCTTTGGGAGGCCGTTATTCTGCCCACCACACTTTACCTTCTTAAAGTGTTATGTGTACTGAACTAGTGAGTTTTATGTAGCTACATATAACTCTGCAGATTGCATGAGATGGGAGCTCTGACTGATTTATTTTATCACCGTCTGTTGTCCAGGAGTGAAATTCAAAGTCCCTTCCCGGCTTTTCTCAGCTTGGTTGGCGGCCTGCTTTGCAGCTCGCTTGTCCTTTTGGTGGGTGACTGCACTTGTCCAAACACAGCAGAGGTTTTCTGTGCCGGTCATCGAGGGCTGCTGTGGGGATACAGATAGAGATGAGTGCCGGACACCCTCTCTCGCTCCTGGGAAGAACGGCACCATTAAGTACTCTTTCACTCGTTCACTCTCCCTGTTACTGCAGAAAGGCCAGCTCCCGTGCTTCTTCTGTCTCTCACCTTACACAGCTGCTGTGTCTGATTTCCAGTCACTTAGGGTGCAGTTTTTTGAGACATCTGATCTTGATCAGATTCTAGTTTTGCCCTGGTCTGTTTCCTGTCTGCTGCACCTTTTGTTCTTTCACTTCTTTTTTCTTTATGTATAAGAGTACTTTTATTTTTTTAAGATGGAGAAATGGAAGTTTGAGGAACTTGCACAAGATTACTCATTGATGGCTGGATTCAGGATTTGAACCCAGGTTACTTAATCCAGGAGAGCCCATGCTTACTGCTCTATTGAGTTGTCATCTAACTTTTATTCCAAACCCTGAGGCTTTTCTTTTGAAATCCATTTGTTATGACATTTTAATAAAGAAGTCTTTGCAACTGGAAGGGAGAACCTTACATTGAACGTAAATTTATCTACTGCAGGAAGTTGGGAGTAAGATGGAATGATGCTTTCTCTCTGCCTTACCCCTTTAGAGGGCTAAAACGGGGAATCTGAGGATAACGCCTACGTTTTAGTAGATTCAGTGGAAACAGTTCATATACATCTAATTTTCAGTTCACGAGGAGATAAGGAATTAGGCTGTTTTCATGACATTCTTCTGAGGGAAGATAAGAGAGGAAATAGAAGGGTGAACCAAGAGACATCAGATATAAAGTGCCTGTTTACTCCCTGTGAGTCACTCACATTATTCTGCTTTAAAAACATGTTAGGAATTCATCTAATCTTCTTCAGGGCACACCCGCTTCCCTCTAAGCCTAGAATGGTTCACAGATAAGTTGGTCTTTCTCAGCTCACCACTTTTGCTATGCAGTCACCTTGCCAACGGTGATTTGATGTTCTGGGCTGGCCAGGCTCTTCCTAGTCTGTCTGTTTCTTCCTTATATAACTGAGTTCCTGACTCACAAATATTTTACCTAATCCTAAACTTTCCATTGCCTTGGCAATATTTCTGTGAGCTGACAAAGCTGCTAAGGTGCTAGGTACATAATGATGGCCACTTTGTCCTTCAATTCATGTTTTGCTTTAATTGACTACTCTTCTTATATTCCTACATTCTTGGTTTCCACAAATGATTATTTGCAGAAAACATCCATTTTATGTGGATTTGCTCTCTGTCCTAAAGTTTAGGACTCTGTATGCAGAGTTCATTGACTTTCATTTGCATGCTAATACTCTGTTTGGGGCACTAGAACTGCTGCAAGCTTCATATTCTTGTGTAGAGTGAGGAGATTCTGTACAGAGTGTATGCTTAGTTTCTAAATGACTCTGTGCTCTTTTACCTCTGTCTTAATATATGCGTTCTCATTTTCCTGTTAGATCGACTATTTGTCTGTATTCTGAGAAAAGACCCTGATGGACATGAGTTCTGACAGTAGGAACTTACATTTTTATATATTTACATTTCTTTAGTTTTGAATTTTTCTTTTTGTAGAAGGGACTGCATCAAAAATATTCTCTGAATTGAAAACTGTACTAGAATTCAGGATTCATGATAACCATATGAATGACTGAAGTTACTTAAAGATATTTGACATCTGAATAGTCTAAAATATTCAAGTTATTACCCTCTAGCAAAAGTGTTTTGAAAATACATATGATAATTTGCAGCTGGGAAAATTCATTTGAAACCTGAGAATGTTTCTTGGGTATGGCAAATTATTACTATCTGAATCTCCTGGATAAATGAATTGTTCTCTTTAGCTGAAGGAGACGACATGGTACAATGGAAAGAACATGTTCAGTGTTAGAGCTGAAGTTATCTCCTGGTAACATTTACTTGATTTCTGTTTTAGAATGTGCATGATTTAACATTTCTGAGAGTTCAGAATCTATTTTTGTAAGTAGCATCTATCGTAAGGTGCTAAAGATGCAGTTGTAGGTGGCAGTGTGGTGTAATGAAAAAGTTTTTGATTTGGTGTTAGTCCAAGATTTAGATCTCTGTTCTGTCATTTACTAGCCATGGAGACTTAGAAAAATTTTGATTTCTTCTTTTTTTTTGAAAAACAGTTTTATTAATTAATTTTTGGAATGAGTAATATATTTATATTGTTCAAAATCCAAAAAGTACAAAGCTTTTGCAATGACAATTCTTTCTCCTCCCTACTGTCCCTCAGTCACCTAATTCTCCTGAGAGCAACCAGTAGGAGACGGTTAAATATATTTTGACACATCTGTGTATTGAAACACTGTGCAACTATATTTTTCCAGAGATGTTTTATACATGTAAGAGCAATACATATGTACATTTTCTTCTCTGTTCCTACAAATGGCAGATAATACACGTACTGTCTTATATCTTGCTTTTTTAACTTAACTTTTTGAACTTCAGCTTATCTTATGGATCTCTCTATATCAGTAATAAAAACTTGCTAATTTTTAAAATAGATGTATAATGTTCCATGGATGTGCCAAAATGTATTGAACCCATTTCCTACTGATGGACACTGAGTTTGCTCTTAACAGTGTGCTTTAATGGTTTATTTTAAATAGGCTTCATTTCACACATGTGTGAATCTATGGGATAAATTTCTGGAAATAGAGTTGGTAGGTCAGAGAGTGTATCTGTCTTCATCTTTAGAAGGGAGCAGACCTTACTGATGTCAGAATGCTGTTGGTGTGTGCTCAGGTAACATTGCTTCTCTTTCGTCCCTCCTGACGCACGTATGGACGTTGGGGGGCCTGGGTCAGTGGAATGCAGCTTGAGTCCAGCTTTTGTGAGACGTCCTGAATGTCAGCATTGTTGTTGTCACTTTTAGTTTGCCTCTGCCCATAAAGAGAGAATGAGCCCTGTGGGCATTGTTGTGTGGCTCCCTTCTCCAGAAGTCATTTGTGTTTCAGAGACAGAAGCAGACATTTCCAAAATATCTTCATCCTTCTTCAAAAGATCTGATTCTTCACAATTGCATCATGTCTTCGACGTGTCATCATATCATGCCAAGATTGAAAACGCTGTCCTTGATTTTTTTAAAAAAGCCACTAGCAGAGAGGAAAGCAGCACTTTCTTGTCACCTTCCCCTCTGTCTCACCTGCGGTGTGTTTCCGTGGAGTGTGAGAGGCAGTCCTTGATAAGTGTAAGAATGGAAGCTGAGCTTTATTATTTCAGTGTGTGCAAGTTTTCCTCAGGGTGCAGAAGATTCGGCTTCTTCTGCTTTTGACATATGACCATGTCACAAAAGTTTTGAGAATTTTTTTTTCTAGTTTGATCTGAATTCTGGGTTTTAGGCACATTAACATTTCATAATAGTCTGTGGGTTGTGTAGTTTGCCTGTACCATAGATCAGTTCTTGAATGAACTTTTCTAGTTGCGTTCATTGTCTGAGGTGCACCTTCTCCTGGGTACATAGGAAGATGGTGAAAATGAGGACAAGAGCCATGTGCTAGAACACCTGTCACGTAATTAACAAGAGCTAAATCATTATTCTGATTTATACATATTAACTCATATAATACTCATAGCATCTTCCCTGTGAAATAATTGGTGTTCTTATTCACCACTTTATATATGAACAAAGTAAAGCACAGAAAGATTAGGACACTTGCCTGAGGTCCCCCCTTTCTGAATGGCAGTGCCGAGCTTTGGCCCCAGCCTGGCTGTGAGTCCATGCTTTCCCTCTACAGTCCGTGGCCTTCAGTTTAACAGATGCATCTGTAGTGTGGTATTTTGGTATTCTTAGGGGCTGCTGAAATCTAAGTGACTAGCAGCTTAGCTTCCTCCTGTTGCCCATCCCTCGCTGCCCCTTGCTTCACACCTCACACACACATAGCCTGCACAAATGCTGTGTGGCTCAGGTGCTCTTGTGGTACTAAATTTCGATTGTGCTTTGATCCTTCTGTTTTCTGGTTCTTTTCTCATCTCTGAAGTCAGTGCCTGTTTTTGCGCCGTGCCCTGTCTCTTTTCTCACTTCTAATAGACCTTATTATCCTCCACTATTGTTCTCCTTCTTTCTGAAATCTTTTTCATCTTTGTCACCTATTACTTATCAGCATTGTGTGGAGGCTGTAAACCCATTAGAGAGCACCCCTCTCTTTGGCACAGTGAGCACCCCTCTTTGGCACAGTGAATTGAACAGCCACTTTGCTCAGCTGTGTTTCTTTGCTCTGGTTGTCAGAGGTGGCTTTTTCGTTATTGAAAAAGAAGTTTTTGTTAGCTACTTTACCCATTCATTCTTAAAGATCTGTTAAGCATGCCTGGGCCAAGTTCTTTACAACTGCTAGGAAAACTGAGATTGGTAAATTGTAGTATAATCAGAAGGCTTGGAGTCTAGAGAGGTCTTACACATACTATGATTCTAAAATTCTTCGGGAACATAAATCTTCAGTAAAATGATAATGATACCAATACCTCATGTTTGTATAATGCTTTGCAGAATATAAAACTTCTGTTTATATGCTTCCTTGCTGAAGTCAGTGGTAGAATATCCAGCATACACACAGATACACAGACACTAATTATATGGAAATTATAATATAATAGTATATAATTATACAATGATTCAATAGAATTGTCATCTGAATGTATTTTCTTAGTTTGCTTATTTTGCAAGGTTTGATTCAGGACATGTCTGTGGTCTTAAATATCATTCTTGCCCTAATCTACGTTTGCATAAGAATTATTTTTCTATATAAAATACATTTTATTCTCACTTTTTGGACTCAAAGTTAAGACATTTCAGAAAGATTAATGCATTGTCTATTTAGTAGAAACTTTTCAGTTATTTTCTGGAATCTGAAGACTAAATGAATCACAGAGGATGAGGAATTTAAAAGACTTGTTAGCAAGCATTTAACATGTGCTATTGTCCTTGTAAAATTATTTTAAACTCTATCTGTTGTCACACACTGAAAGATGCAAGGAAACAATGTGGCTTTGGCAAGAGCTTATCACTTCTCAGAATAACTTTGGTGTATTATCTTGAGCAGCCTTTTAGCTTATTTGGCCCACTTCACAATATCCCAGAGACACCATAGATTGACTAAAGCTTTGATGACTTGCAGTTCCACAGACATCTAATTTTGGAACTCTAAAGGATTGGAATTCTAAAACTCTAATTTTGAAATTCTACGTGCCCAACAGCCGTTCTTTATACTTGAAGGGCAAAGGGGAATAGTTCTGGTAGTTGTGATTAATGATGTTTTTAGTATTTCTCTTATTAAAATTTACCTGTCATAATATTTTGGCGTGTTATTTGCACAAGCATTACTAGAAAGAAATCCATGAAAATAGTGTGTAACCTTTCTTGGAAATACACTCTGCCTGCGCTATGAGGTGGCTGTCCTTCTCAGAATAAAATTAAATAGCTATAAAAAGAACTAAGAGAATGAGAAGTGCCAAAAAAACAAACAAAAAGCATAAAAGCCTGAACTTAACATGGCAATTTAAAAATTCAAATGGAAGAGCAAACACTCAAGAAGAGTTTAGAAAATTTTGAAGAACTAGGTAAGAGGATTACCTTACCATGTTTCACAATGTAAAGCTAAAGGCATGTGGAACTGGTGATAGGAGGCTGCAAAATCCTTTTAGTGCTTCAGCTAGAAAAGATCATTCCCATCTCAGAGTTTTCTAGTTAGTCTGTCTCTAGCTCAGTTAAATCCACATTTTTGTTTTCACTGAAGCTATTTAAATTATTAATTAACATTTATTTAGTAAACCTGTTGTGTACCTATTTTATGTCAACCATTCTGCCAAATGCTAAGGATAGAAAAATTAGTGATTTGAATGAAGACTGATGGATTTACTGTTTGCCACAGGCTCCACAATCTACTTGTGCTAAAGCTAGATCCTAATGAGTTTATGAGTGTGCAGTGAATCAAAGGGCATCCCTTAGATTCTCCAAAATCCAGGCCCCGAAACTTTATGGAACTTAAAAAGCTCGAAGCAGAGGGGCTGGCCCCGTAGCCAAGTGGTTGAGTTCACGTGCTCCGCTGCAGGTGGCCCACTGTTTCGTTGGTTCGAATCCTGGGCACGGACATGGCACTGCTCATCAAGCCACACTGAGGCAGCATCCCACATGCCACAACTAGAAGGACCCACAACGGAGAATATACAACTGTGGGCCAGGGGGCTTTGGGGAGAAAAAGGAAAAAATAAAATCTTAAAAAAAAAAAAAAAAAGCTCGAAGCAGATTGCTGGGTTCCATACCCAGAGATTTTGATTTAGAGTCAAATCTTTCTCTCTCCATAGCCCATATATTTCACCACTGGCCCTTGTTTATTTCATCTCCCGAAATAATGTTAAGATCCTTGAAGAAAGGATTCATTTCTTCTTCAACTACGTGGTATCTCCTACAATACCCATAACAAGTCTTAACACACAAGAGATGCTAAAACATGCGTGAACGTGAGGAATTAAATCCATGCAACATATGGTTACCTAACTAGCCACTATGTCCAGTACATGACCCGTAAATGAAAAAAGGGTAACAACTGATGTCAGCTCAGAAGGAAAAGTTTTCCTGTGTAAGAGGAAATGGAGGAGAGGAGGAAGTTTCCTGTCTCGTTGCTTTAGGAAATATGTTATTCATTCCCCACAGAAGGACTTTTTTCCTATATAGGGTCTGATGATTTTTTATGTTAAATAGGCAAAGATATTGCATAGTAAAATTTGTTTGATTAACGTAGGATTTTTGACTCTGCCTAGTGATTTTGAAGCTTGCTTACTCGCTGTTCTAGTAGGTGCCTACTGCCAAGGAGAGTGTGCTTCTCCAGCTGAGAGGGCTGGGAATATTATGTGTTTTACTGCGGTCATAAAACAAACACTTTGACGATTGTTTTTTATATATCATCGCAGTTAACTATTTTCAGAATTCGAGACGCTTCATCTCCTTTGTAAGTCATATATTCCATTTAGTGACAACTGTTTCTTGACAGTGTAATATATACTCTAGTAGACTTTTAAAATATCCACAAGTTGTCAGGTTGAGTGGCTGAGAGATTTGTTTAAAGAAATGTGGGCAACATTCTTGTGGTTGGAAAAAATAGGGAGAAAACGAAAGTATTGTTTGAAAGATGTTTTTAAAGGTTGTGTTATGAAATGGATTATATCTGAGATTTAGAGTTTGTTTTTAAAATAAAAATGAGGACAGACCATATTCTAACTCTGTAAATATTGTCATTTATAATAAATAGGAGTCACTTAGGATTAAGATTAACTTTTGATTATGCATTCCTTGACCTCAGTAGAGCGTTTGTTGACTAGTTGACTGAAAATAGATATAAAAACCTCTTAAATATAGCAAAATATAGCAAAGTTTACTCCAGGTAAAATCTTATTTTAATATATACTATTATATGAATATAAGTCTGTGAAATTTTGCATATGAAAAAATATAAAAAAGAATAGAATCTTAAAAAAGGAAAAGAACTTTTTCCCTTAGATTTTGCTTCATAAAATAGTGGTGTTTGATATTAGCTAAGGAAAGATTGATCTGGCTTCATGCAGTGGCAGTAGGGAAACAGGCACAGAGGGCAGCATCAAGACCATCTCTGACATGGCCGTGGAGCCTGGAAGGGCAGGGCAGGGGGGTGACTTCAGGTCGTCTGATTTGATTAGTGGATCTGGAGCAGGAGGGGAGCAGACAGACATGAGGGGAGGTGTGTGTATTGGCAGATATGAATGTTTTTGTGGGTTTCCTTTGTTTTGTTTTCCAGTAAATCTAATTTTCTTATGTGGTATTTGAGATTATTAGCCATAAATTCTCTTTTTATTTGTATGTATCACTAATGTTACTACCTTATTTCGTATTTTGAATCACCAAATATACTTCTTAAAGGTTACCTTTATTTTTATTGAAATATTTTATACAAATAATGTAAGAAATTGAAAGGCTTATGTACAAAAAACCACAGCAGTCCCTTTTTTTGCCCCTGCACTTACCTGGTCTCTTTCATCAGAGGCAGCCAGTTATTTCCCCTGGTACTTACCATTGTATTCCCGAATAATAATTATCTGCTTACTCTCGCATCATCAGATTCAGTTACTGTTCACTGACTTCCTGTTTTGGTGGGTGAGAATGTCACCTTCCTTCTAGCTCTACTTCTTTTGCCGTCTTGTCAATATCATCATTTTGGGAAGAATTATTTAACAGTACAGTTTTTAAATCCATATTCATTCTTCTCATTCTAATGGCAATATAAATATTCAGCGTCGAGCCAATGTTTGGGAGAATTCAGTGTATCAGAATTGAAGGAGAGAGCCTACAGAGTCCCACAGAGAGCACTCCCAGGCACTTTGGGCCCACGAGGAGTGTGAGCCACTGCCCCGCTCCTACTACATGGAATAGCTTAGCGTGCCATGCAGTGGTCCTGGAGCTCACCTCTCCTCGCCAAATGGCAGAGCTGCCCATGTGTTGTGTTTAGTATTCACATGTTTGAAATCCAGTTCTTACATATATTAAGAAATTCAGCATTTCACAGAAGGTATGTGTAGACATAGCACGGGAAGATGAATGGATTGGGTGAGCTTGTGGGGAATGTGAAAATATTTTCTGAATATACGTTTTGTACAAGAATCTCTTCTTTCACATTCTTCATATTTTATTTCTGTTGTTCCACAATTTTGTCTCCACATATAATGTCTTTGCAATCACTTTGTCATAAAAGTCTTTGCTGGAATGAGACATTCATCTTCCCTTTTGTTATTGTACTTCTCATCTTTCTATCGTCTTTATACAGTTCTCATCATTTTATTTAAAACTAGTTGATTGTTTTTCTTTCTGTCCCTTTTCCTGAGTGCATGCCATAATCCCTTTTAGAAGCCATTTCCCATCAAGAAATTACAAAATCCTTTGAGTGTAAGTGGCTTTCAAGTTAATGCTGTTGTTTTCCTTGTTCTCTATTTTTTGTTTCAAGCACTTTTAAAGAAAATATTTAGTTGCTACTTTCTGTTTGTAAAACAATTACACATGTATTGAAGAACATTTGGAAGATACAGAAAATAAAAAGCTCACTTGCTATCCAGAGAAAACAAACATATTTTGGTTTACGCTCTTCCAGTCTGACTATATGTCTACACACACGCACACAAGTTACGCATTCTTTCAACACATACTTCAGGAATACAGAGGTGAGCAAGATAGATCTGGTATCATGAAGCTGCTGCACTAGCTAATAAAGGAGGTAGTCAGCCTATAGTAACAGACTGATTTAGTTTTAATTTTGACAGATGCATGTGGTACAAGAGCACAGTTTTTCGGAAGGGGGTAGTATTATCAAATTCATGAGCAAGTTTTGTTATTAAAAAAATCTTCTGTCATAATATATAATAAAATGCGTCTGTAATATGCTCTCTATATAAAAACATAGTCTCCACTGTAAGTTTGTCAGATGTTATTTCCCCTAGGGAGATAGAGAATTGTGGCTAGTAGAATTGAATACTAGTGTGAAGTATTTTTCTGCTTTTAACTTTACCTTTAGTATATAAACTTTTTCATTTGAAGTTTTTACTTCAGCTGCTACTGAAGTGCCAGAGGAGTGAGATAGACTGCTCATAATGAATTTGCCCATAAAAGGACCATACGATGATTATAATGTTAAGAGATTCATTTTATAAATACATGGAAATGCTATGCAAATTATAGGCTATTTTATTTACGGACTACAAGTCATAGTTATAGCGCTAGATAATTTGCATATGTTAAATCATTTAATCCTCAGAATAACCCAGTGAGATAGGTGGTAACCTCTTTTACAGGTGAGAAAACTAATTCAGAGAAGTTAGTTAAATCGGACTAACTTACTGTTGTGAAGATAGTATTGAGATGTAAGTCTTGCTCGGCTCCAAATAAAATCGATGCTTTTAAATTTTTTGATATTATGCTCTCTCCTTGTAATGGTGAGGTAGACGAGTGGGAATTATTATATCCATTTCTCAAATGAGAAAACTGAGGCATAAAAAGGCTAAGATTTCGAGTGTAGTAGCAAGGCAATGAAATAGTCGTCATCCTCTTCTTTCTGAACTTGGTTCTCTTGAACCCCCTGTATATGAGAACTCATCTGTATCCACCTCTCCCTTGAAATGTCCTGTGGTGGGGTTGCCAGGAGGCCACTATAGTGCCCTGCTTATGCTTGTACTGCAACCAGGGAAGCGGTACTTTTATTTGTTTTATATGTTGGACCTGGAAATACTTTCAAGTATGAAAAGGATTATAATACTAACCTAATTTGGGAATAAAAGTTTGGGCTTTCAGGTTTGATTTACTACTTTACTTTTATTCTAGATGGGATCATAAATAAATCAGTTCTCTGTTATATTTTTCCATAAAATGAACTGTCAGGGTCTTTTTGTTTTGGTAATATAAAATTTAATGAAAATTAAGTATGTAAGTGGATATTGATCTTGATTTTTTTTTTTTGAGGAAGATTAGCGCTGAGCTAACTACTGCCAGTCCTTCTCTTTTTGCTGAGGAAACCTGGCCCTGAGCTAACATCGTGCTCATCTTCCTCTACTTTATACTTGGGACACCTACCACAGCATGGTGTACCAAGTGGTGCCATGTCCACACCCGGGATCCGAACTGGCGAACCCTGGGCCACCGAGAAGCGGAACGTGCGAACTTAACTGCTGTGCCACCGGGCTGGCCCTTTGATGAGTGTTTTAATACAGCCATGTGTGGTTTCCTCTGCAAGTAGTTATGATGAAGTTTTTTGTCTAGAGCATTTCAGCTGTAGCAGTGAGCTTTGAGTCTATGTGTAGGTATTCATGCTCGGCATTTTTGGTAAACTAAAGAAAAGAATTCATATTATAGAATGAAGGATTTTGATTAGACTAGTGGGAAATTGTGACCGTTTGACATAGACCAAGTTATTATTGTTTGCCTATCAGGAAATCTGAAAAAAATTTTAAAATTTTCATTATGATTTCGATGTTGATACTATGTAAAGTCGGTCTACATGACCTGTTAAGATCTGTGTGATTCTTTCATTTCTCAAAACTTTACTGAGGATTTTGTCAGATTTCAGAAACTGGCCCAGTTTTCTTAGTATCCAACTTTATCGAGCATACGCTACAGCAAATGTCTAGGTTACAGCAAATATTTTTGGTGACTCTGAAATGGAAAGTTGTAATTATCTGAACCGGACCTTCTATCTGGTGCTATTTTTACAAGGCTGCTCTATTCCTTCTAAATAACTGGTTTTTTAACGCCACACTCATCAATATTCCAGCACCTTTAACTGCTGGTCTCTTTCTTCAGAACTCACATAAGACACATAATTCGACAAGAAGAGCAGTGAGTCATGCCACATCTTGTTTTCAGAAGAACGCCAAAGCATAAGCATATGCCAGTGTTTGCTTTGGGGTAGGTTTCCCTAGAAAACAGGAGATCAGTGAGATGGTAAATTGCAATTTTATGTGACAGACAGCTGAAAACAAGGCCATGTGTGAAAGCAGCCAAACTCTTAGATGTTGTGCATGTCAAAACAGGAACAAAAATTATAATGCAAGTTTAATTTCCTTAAATATGGATCCCAACATTGAGGTATGTAGCTCACCCACAGCTTTGGGTGTGGCCCATGAAAACAGCTGCTAACTCTGACCTGTAATTATTATATTTTATTGCTATGGATGACTGGACCTTTGGGTTATAACCATTGATGCAAATGAGAGAGAAGGAGAACACGTTGCATGTACTGTAACATACAAATTTTTGGCTTTGGCTACTTGTGTCTTCATAAGTTGTTTTGTTCATAGAACTTCAGTACTTGGAAGCACTTTTGGAGAAAGTTTTAATATGCTGGGTTTCTTGATAGAGTTTGGGAACAGAGCTTCGTCTCCAGCCAGTTTGTGATAGCTTCTTATCTGTGTGGACTGTTGCCAGTCACTGTGATAGTTTCAGAGGCATCCAAGGTCAATGCTGTGCCCCAGCAGTGCATGTGACTGCATGCTGTGATGATCCTCCGTGTTGTCCGTGTACCTTGGATTCAGTGAAGCACCTCAGGGGAATTCAGAAAAGGAGAGGCAGAGGGCCGGCCCAGTGGCACAGCCGTTAAGTGCACATGTTCCGCTTCGACGGCCTGGGGTTCACTGATTCGGATCCCGGGTGCAGACATGGCACCACTTGGCACGCCATGCTGTGGCAGGCATTCCACATATGAAGTGGAGGAAGATGGGCACGAATTTAGCTCAGGGCTAATCTTCCTCAAAAAAAAAAAAAGAAAGAAAGAAAGAAAAGAAAAGGAGAGGCATTGACTTCACCTTGGGGATTCAACACATCATATTACTTTCTCCACCATCCAACTTTTCAGAAATGAATGTAGCCGTCACCAAGCCATGGACTGTTGTTAGTTGAAAGACCTGTTTAGAAGACAAGTAGTCTTAGTCTACTTTAGTTTAGACTTTAGTTTCACTCTGAGGATTTAGAGGTGATTCTCTCTGTTATGGCTGATTTGGAACTGGGTTCTCTCTCCCATTTTCCGTCACCCTCAATACTCCTCCATTATTATAGTAGCCAAGTGACATTTTCTAAAGTGAGACTGGTGAGGTGACTTTCACAAAAATATATTGAGTTTAATGTTAGATTCTTCCTCTCTCACTAAAGCCTGGAGCCTGAAAGAAGATTATAACCACCATTTATGTTTAGTTTTCAAGTCATGGAGGATGATAAATATCATAGCTGACACTATGATAGTGTCTGTTTATATGACAAACACAATTCTAAGCACCTTACAGACATTTTTTCATTCTCAGTTTTCACGATAACCTTCTAAGATAGGTAAGTATTGTTATTATTCTTATCTTACAGGTGAGGAAACTAAGAGAGAGAGCTTAAGTTAACCTAGGTTGAACAACTGGTAAATGGAAGAGTTAGGATTAGAATCTGCGTAATCTGCTTTTAACTCTGTGAGTTACTGGACATTCCAGAAGCTGTGTTACGCTGCTTATCAAAGTGACCAGGCTAAGACTTACGTGAATTTTTTAAATTTACCTGTGGTTTTCTTGTCTTTGAGGCCAATGTTAGTGTCGGGTTTATTTGCCAGTCTGTTCTGAGTCATAAGTAATGACATAAGTAATGACATAGGTAATAACTACCTTGTCATAAGTAATACATTCCTAAGAGAAATAAAAGAATTAGCTAATGTAGACAGATGTTCAGAATGAAGAACATTGTATGATACAGACCGTGTGATAGAGGTGTTCGTGTTCCCCTGAACTTGGAGGGACCTCGTGGGCCATTTGGTCCAGCCTTCTCTTACGAAAGATCCCTGAAACAGTGATACAGCTCCTGCGTGAACATCACCACTGGGCAGCCCATTCCAGATAGACAACTCTAATTAAGAGAAAGTCCTTTTAATTAAAATATCACTGTCAGTGTTCAGCAAGAACATTTGAGAAAAGCAGCCAAAAGAGTTAAAAATCAGAATAGTAATGGAAGAAAAGAATCATTGTTATCTTGAAAGGAATCAGGAACTTTGATGCCCAAGTTACATAAGTATTTTTTCATTTATTGTAAGTAGTTTTTTTAAGATCACAGTATAGAGCACACTGTGTGTTTTTCTTTGCACTGGTTCTTATCCTTTGTGAGCTCTCAGGTCCTTCTGTGAGTCTGTAAAAAGAGGAAGTAAATGTGGTAGGACTCTCCTATTCCCATTCTCTAGAGATCTCTCAGAGGCTGATTACTGCCAGCATCTTCAGATGTCAGGGAGGCGTCAGACTGGAGGATGTGTTTTTCTCTTACTAATGAATCTAATACGCATTTCAGATTATTTGTCTTAAGAGTTAGGTATTAGTGTTTGGCTTCTCTAAATTTTCACACATTATCAAATAGAGAAAATTTCTGTTGTCTAGTTCAGTTTAGTACTTGCTAGAGGATGTCAGTGTTGGAAAAGTACATACAGTAACCTGTGGTCAGCATTTCTGTTCTTCTCAGTTACTATAATTCTGTCGAAAGCAAATTTGGTGAGGTTAAGCTTTACAGACCTGTCCTGTCCAGAACCTTGTGTTAATTGTTGTTGCTAGGTCTCTATATTTTGTGCCTTTTAATGCAATGCTTTTCAAAAGTTAAAGCTAGTGTAATATTGTTTTATGCATGGCTATTTCAGTTTAGTGAGCATTTGTTGTGTCACCACTATTAGCCAGCCATCGTGTTTATTATATGACCTACCAAGCTTTCAGACCCTTCTGAGCTCCCGGCCTTTGAGTCAAGATTAGTGTTTATCAAACTGAGGCTTATTATGTGTTCAGTTTTTTGAATCAGGACCAGCGTGTCCCCTCGTCCCCTTTTTATTTTGTAAATGAAACAGACTAGAACAGAATGTATGTTAATGGTTGTGCATGAAAATATATGTTTCATTGGTTCATATTTGTACTAAATAGGTCATGATATAAAATATATTTCTGACTGTATATTGTGATAAAAAGTTTGAAAACAGTGGTCTGTGTCCACATTCCTCAAGTTTGTGGTCCCTGGACACTGGTGCAAGTCTGAATTGTTTATTCCTGGTCTACAATTGAGATAAGTACCGAAGCCGAGAATAAGCATTTAGAAATTTTCGTAGCAATTGGACATCGCTGCAGTTTTCCAGCTTTTGATCAGTGGATTTGTCCCATTGAACAGGTGTGGACTAGTCTGGTGTTGTTGAATTTTCATGTTGAGTCACGTATGTTGTAAGTTGTGTACTGTTAAGAAGAGCTATTCTAGGGTCATTTTCTAATGTGTTAAATTCAAACAGTGGTGGAGGAATGTTCATTAATCTCTCAGGATAATAAGCTTACCTTTTGGTAAAGTAGGCGGAATGTGTTGCTAACTTGCTACGCTGTCGGATTTTCTTCCTGTAACAACAGAGGTATCAGAGTAGGAAATGCAATTTATAACATTTTATTTCATCCCTTTGTCTTAAAAATAATAGTAATACTCTGTTAACATTGGAAAGCTTTAGAATTCTAATGTGGCTTAAATTTTACAACAAAATCCATTGTTATCAATCAGAAATATAAGCAATACTGTCTTATTATATAAAAAAATTTAGTCTCTATAAACAAAAATAAAGTTTCCTAATAAATATAAGAAACAATTGAATGTGTTCCAGTCCTTTCTACGTGATAGTATTAATGTGAAGTTAATAAAAAATAATATAAGAACTTGTTAAAATGAACAATTTGAACATTTCCTGGCTTTGAATTTTCCTTTTTTATATTTAGATATTATCATATTGAATACTTGAACTAATTTAATGAGATTTGGTGATGAGGCTATTGGACAAGATTCTATTTCTTAACTGATAATGTGAAATTAAGGGCTCATCTTAAAGTTATTAAACAAGGATAGATGTGGCTTATCTATGGCTAAAATAGCCACATGTGATCATTAATTTTTAAATTCCTTGACTCTGAGTAACTACCTCCAAATTTTTAAAAAACCTAATCCCACCCAAAATTATTCAAGTATTAAGTACATGGAAAAAACTAAGTTGAGACTATAAAGAATGAGTTTTCATTTCATGTGCTCTCCACCAGACAGTGGACTGACTTTGTTTTCCTAATAAGGCTGTGCTAAATGCTGGAATGCTTGTCCCCTTAAATTTTATTGAATACCTAAAAATACCCACTTTACAAAAAAAGTTTGCAATTTAATGTGTTTAGCCTAGACAAGAATAGGAAAGGAGATGTATCTGAAAAAAGTTAGTGGCAAAATTATGCCTCCAGTATTAGCATAGGACAGAGAACATATAAATGTGGACCTCAAAGAGCGTTATCTCACACTTTGGATGTCTGAAGAACAAATTAGGTATTTTGCTATTTTCCATTTGTATTTTGTCTTGCTATATTTAAGATTTGGGGCAAGTTTTAGTCCCCCTGTCTTCCCCTTCTTTTACTTAGTAAGTAGGCTTATACAGTTCAGACGTATACAGACTAATTTATTGCTCAGCATTGTATTTAGATTTAATCTTCTTTAATTGGATATTTGGGTTTAACTGCCTTACAAAATGGGGTACTGTGTTTAGGAATACTTTCCCATCTTACTTAGAGGAGTAAGAGACCAGGTCCTCCTCGTGGCCTAAAGTAGCATGTGGGTTCTGGCTCCCAGGTGTCTCTCTGGCTTCACCTCTCCCTGCCCTGCCAGCCGTTGCTCCCCTTCCAGCCCCAAGGGCACAGTCCTGCTTCGGAGACTTTGCACTTGCTGTTTGGTCTGGAATTCTTGACTGCAGGTCTCTGCTCAGATTTCTTCTTACCGCAGAGGACAGCTCTGACTCCTTTCTATAAAATAATGGATCCCTGCCCCATCTTACTTTATTAGACTCCGTTGCACTCAGTACCGTGTGACATACTTTTTGCTTGTTTGTTTTTAGTCTGCCTCTTCCAAGTAGAATGTCAGCACCATCAAAGTAGACATTTGTCTGTTTTATTCATTACTGTTGCCCCACCTCCTACAACAGAGCCTGTCTTGTTAGAGGATCAATAAATATTTGTGGAATTAATTAATAAATTAATGAAATAAATTATTTAAGGAAAAGATGTAGCACAGTTGTTACCCTTGAACTTGAAGTCACTTTGGGTATAATACATATTGGTCAGGAATGAGAAGGTGCTTAGTTAACATAGTTCATGGTAATATAAAAGCCATACTAATCATAACAAATCTGGTGGTTAACAGGAGCTTGATTCTGACTACAACCCAAGAGTGTGTGTGAGATTCAAAAAGAATGGAACACTATCAAAAGTGTTATTATTCAGTGACTAGGTATATATGTAGGTATATTTATGTAAGTACATACATATCCAATGACGAGGTATATATGCATATGTAGCCAAAACCAGATTGAAGAGGAACCATCATGGTTATTTCTGCAACCTTACGTGCTCAGTATACACCGCTGTATCACCGGGCATGTCAGAGCTGCAGTCAGATTCGTTCTGGATTATTAGTAGCATGTTGCCATTGATAGTTGTAAGTGGGGACTGTGATGCTAGTTCCTTTATTTTCTCAAGAGCGTGAGAAAGAGGACTTATAAACATGAGGTTCTTGACACATACCTACAAGAAGATTGAGTGATGTGGCATCTTGAGATCTGCATGGCCACTGACTTCAGAAGCTGGTTGTTATTTTGAACAGAACACCCCATTTAGCATCATAGATGATGTTCATTAAGGAACCTCTAGCCCCATCCTGCTGGAAAATGAAAATCATTAGAGAATTCCTATTGCTATGCTATTGCTATGGGGGAAAATACTCCTCTTCTCTGGAAAAATAAGGAATAATGAATTGAAGGCTCTTGTTTCTTTGTTTTTGCATGTTTAGTAAGCTTTAACTGAGAATTTTCTGAAATTCTTATTTATGTATGTATTTCTCAAGCTGTAAAATGTGCATTTTCTATAGATAGAGAAATAGACAGGTAGATCTACATATGTCATCTATCTCTATGTATCTATATATTAACTACTTATATATATGTGTGTGTGTGTGTGTGTGTGTGTATTACAATGAGAATCTCCTGTGTTTAGGTGAATTAAACCAAAGATGGCATTCTGTAAATAACATGATTAAAAACAAATAGTTATTAGTTAATAGAAAGTTAATAGTTATTCATTGTTTGAAACCATTTCTCTCTGAAGTTTCTTACCAGAGTTACTTTTGTGATTTTTATCTCGTTTGGTGTTATTCCTAAAAGGCAGAGTGTGAGTTGCTTATCTGCAGGATTTGAGTTCAAATCCTGGTTCTGCCATTTTCAAATTCTAAGTCGTGGATGAATTACTTAACCTATTTGACCTTCTGTTTCCTACATTTAAAAAGAGAACAATACTACTTTCTCAGGAAGAATAAATGAGATAATTTATGTAATGGACCGAATGAAGTTATTGGCATTTGGTAGGTACTCAATAAGTGATAGTGTTTCCTCCGTTTCTAGTTTGTTGTTGTCTTCTCTTGAAACTTATGCTGGTAGATAATTTGCTTTGATTATAACAGTATGCAATCAGAAACAGAGAATAATTTCCAGAACTCCAGGGTCTAATTTTCTATGTAAGGGAAAAGTAGTATCTTTCACCGCTTACTTCGTGCAGTCACTCTGCTCGGTGTGTTACATACATGACCTCATTCCATCCTGAAAACCATTCTGCAAGGAAAGGATTACTGTCCTTGTTGTACCAACAAAGAAACTGTAGAGTGGCTAATTAATTTTGTTGGTAACCTTCATTTAGCTATTTCTCCTGTTTCTCAAAAAACTTCTCTATCAGGGAAGAGCTTGATAAGAGAAAGCCTGAATATGAAAAGAAGGATCTCTCTGTCTCGTTAGGGTTCTAGCTTTTCCTAGATGGAAGAAAAAAGTAACCTCAGGTTATGAATTGTGCCTGCCTATACTATGTTCACCGTGCTCTTTAGCATCTGACCCTTATCCAGGCTTTCCTGCAGCAGTTCATTTCATATGCGTCGCTAGAAGTCTGTGAAAATCCAATTATGCATATGGTTTGTTATTGATGTCTACTCTCTTAATTTTAACCATATTTGTTCAAACGTATTTTAATAGTGTCAAAAAAGAGCTATAAAAATGTAGATGTATAAATGGAACTCTTAATTTTTCACATGCAGATTATTTACTTTGCAAATCCTATTATTTTCATATTAGTAATGAAGTACTGTGTTGATAAAAATGTTTTTTCTCTGCCTGTTTGGAGCTGGGAGAGAAGATATACTAAGTAGAAGTCATTACCATTGTGCACAAAGGAAGATATAAACTTAGTAGGTTTTCAGAGAATGCAGCTCTGTTATAGATTGCTTATTTCTATCAGTCTGAAAAGTATTACAACCCATGCCTGATATGAAATAAGTAGAGTTTTGGTGGAAAACAATGGGAAAGAAGGAAATTGTACTTTTCACCTTCTCTTACAAAATGCATGGTGTATCCTTTTTAGTTGTTCTTTTCGAATTTTTTAAAAAACAATTACATTACTAATGATTCCATTTGTAATACGTAGAAGCAGAAGATGAGCGGTTTTTAGTAGCCTTTATCATGTATTAGCAAGTGAACTGAGGTGCTGAGTAGCAGAGTTTAAAATAGTGCTTAAAATGTCATCCTTAATCCAATAATCTTAAACTTGTCCCTTCACCAAGCTTCATTATCAGTACTGTGTGGTGTGAATTTCATTTGAATGGGTGGTTTGGGAAGGTTAGGTGGGTTGTTCAGTTGCAAGTCGTATGAAGGTTTGAGGCAGAGGAGTTAAGAGGAATTGCAAGGTAGTGTCCTACAACCACAGAAAGAATAATGAGAAGCTAAACTCTTGATTCTTGTACCTGTCAGGGTCTAAACAAATTGTAATTAGGGGTTTTTCGTTATGTGGAATGATTATGAAGCTTAGCGTCCAAAAAAGCCATGGTGATGTCAGACTCTTTCCTAGAAGGTTTGTTATAATCGAAACTGTAAAATGATCTAAACCAAGGGTTGGCAAACTGTGACCTACAGGTCAAAGCTAGCACAACCCCCTCTGTCCCCCGCACCCCACCTGTTTTTATAGATGAAGTGTTATTGGAACACAACCATTCTCACTCATTTACATTTTGTCTGTGTCATCTTATTTGCTATAATGGCAGACCTGAGTAGCTGAATCGAGATTCTGTGACCTACAAAACCTAAAATATTGACTGTTTGGCCCTTTACAGTAAAGTTTGCCATTTCTTAACAGTGGGTGGGGTATATAAAATAGATTTCTTATATATAATCTTTTATTGAAATAATACTTTCATTTTAAAAGAGTTTTACCCATAATAAAGATGAATCATCCTGATTAACCTTGAACACATCTAAATTATTATACAATTTCTTCAATATTCTTTTTGATAGAAATTGTTTTATAAATACTAGTTAGAAAAATGCATTTTTTTAACTTAAATGATTCTGAGGTTATTTTGAGTGTAGACTTGAAGCACAATGGACAGATGAAACTTTCTTCTCTGATAAAGATTTTCTTGTGAAAATAAATATTACGTAAAAACATAAATTCCTTCCATCTAAAATCATGTAGAATAATGTGAAATTTTGCGTTTATCACTATATGAAACTGTCTTATTTGTTGACTTGTTTATTATCTGCCACCTCCATTAGGATGTAGATTCCAGGCAGGACCTTCTTTGGCTAGTTTACCACTGTGTTCTCAAACTCCAGAACAGTGCCTGCGGCTCAGTAAATCCTGATGGCTGGACAGGTGAAAGGATGATCTCAAGTGATGGATGTCAAATAATATATAAAACTGTCACCAAAACTAGGTGACGGTATTTAAGTTGATCAGTATTAGTTTGCATTTCTGAAGATCTTAATAACATTGAATTGGTGAGCTTCAATCATAGAAAATAAAGCAGCATATCATGAGAGGAAGAAATCTTTGTTAATTTCTTGGCTCCTGTGGAGTGAGATGGATGTATTAGAGGGAGGATAATGTGGAGATTGGCATTAAACTCTTTAGTGGTCCAAGTTATTTAACATTTCTAGGCTTTATTTCTGAAACTTAAGCAATACATTGTATATAAACCTTTAATTCAGTGTTGAACTCCTAGTAAGACCCCAATAAGTGGTAGCTGTAAGGCTGATGCTCTCATTATTTGTATAATGGGAAATATTTTATCATTTTAAATTTAGCCTAATGCTCCCTTCTCTACCCCGCTGTCCCCCAGTTTTTTCTCCTCGAAAATAGTGTAACCGTGCAGGTCAGGGAAACTCAGTAGAAGTCCCTCTCTCCCTCCCTCCCTTCTTCTCTCCCTGCCTGTCTCCCCTCTAGCTTGATTTAGAACTGGTTGATGAAAATTTCTCCTCAAAGCCCATCAGCTGCTGTGACCACCTGAAAAGGATCTTTACAACAAAAGCCCTCACCCTTACCTAGGGAAGTAATTGTCAAGTGGGGACTGCCTGTTTGGATTTCTCAGAGCCATACCCTATTTCAAGCCAAGCCCAAGCAGAAGGGGTCCCATGTACCCAGATAGGCTGGAGCAGTTCCCTTGCTTCTGTCTCCCATTCTTCAAAGTCTGTGCAGATTTGGGTTATTTCTTTCTCTCTAGAGGGAAAAAATGTATTTCATTAGTTCTCATAGTAGGATAGAGAAGATACAAAGAGTGAGAAAGAGAAAGTGAGACTGTGTGTGAGTGCATGTGTTTGTGGTGAGTACCATCTTTTTATAAGCTACTGGGTTTTATAACATGCTGATATAGAACTATTTTGTACTTTTGTTTATAGAAAATATAATCTTTATAAATTCTCATATCATTTAGAAAAAACCACTGATACATTGCCGTAAGTGATTTAAATGTTTGAGGTTTGAGTTGTTAGGAAAGTAGACTGACTGGAAGTACAATAAAATATGGGGAAATTGTTTAAAGAGACATCCCTCTGCACACTTGAGTGCTCACTTTTTCCCCTCTGGAGTGGCTTTGTTATTGCAAATTGACAACTTTGCAATTAAAGTGATTAATGACATACCCTAGTGTTTATGGGTCCTGAGGTCAGTGAGCCCAAAGATGGCCATGCTGTGGGAAACTTAGATGGGGCTCATCTCACAGAAGATGAACTAAAAATCCTCCTCTTTTCTGTGTAATTGTTTATGAGTTAAGTATATGAGGAATGGTTGAAGGAGTCACCAAGACATAATGAGTGATGCGAATAATCCTTATCAGTCTAGTTCTGTTGCCTGAGTCCTCATTCTTAAATGCTAATGTGAACATTCATTGGCTACTTTATTAACTAAAAACATGTTATCTTATAAAGCAGTATTAGAAAAATGCGTTAAACTAGTTAAAAATATAACTTAAATATAACACCATTCATTAGGTGTTCATCAGATGCAGTTTTACTTGATTCCTTTGAATCTGGTTCTCGTTAGTGTTACTGCTTGTTGATGGCATTATTTTTCCTATCCATTATGCTAACCAGGGCCTCACAATTCTAGTTTCTAATACAATGCATTATAGCTTAGAACTCCTTTCAACTGTTTAGCTAGAAGTTCAGAAACTGGTTGTAATGCATCAGGGATTTTTATTTTGGATACTGCTCTTAGCAAAAATCAATCAACTTTCAAAATAGATGGTTCCAGCCACACTGACGGCTTTGTTCTTTGAATTCCGTGAGTTGAGGATAGTACTGGGCCAAGGCACTAGTCTCTCACCATCATAGCTTACTCCTGTACAGTGACTTTGCACTCGGGGAGGAGAGAACAATAGGCAAATTGTTGAGCCCATGGCACTAAGCCATTTCCAGGATCTCTGCTGGTTTGAAACACACACTACACAAAAGTGACTTGTGATGATCACTGTGTTTGAAAGGGAGAGATTTTATCCCGTTGCGTATTTCCCAGGATTGAAGAGAAAAATGTAGGAATAACTTTTAATAATTATACCTTAGTTTTTAAAACTATTTAAAAATCTTTACAAAATTATTTACTTTTAAGTAATCCATGACATTTCTAAAGTAAAGGAGCAGATGGTTAATCTAGTAATTTTCTAAAACAAAAAGAAAAAGAAAAACAAAAGAAACTGTAAAAACTTTAATTTTGAGAAATAGTTTTCCTCATTCGTATATTAGGATTTTCTCCTCAGAGAATATAGGAAATATATATTTCACTTTGCTGAAGGAAATGAGATTTTCCTGCATAAACATTGATTAAATTATGCTCCTAGTCTTTGAGTATCTTATTAAACAAAGTTCAAGAAAGCACTAGTTCAATAAGAAATATGCTGTATAACAAAAGATTCTGAGGATTTTATGGATTGTACTATTTCTTTCCCTTAATTTTAGCTGCTTGTAAGAGACTTAAGTAAACATTTCAGACTTACAGAGGTTTACTTTCTTTGTTTCTTTAAAATAGCATTTCCCAGAGGGTTTTCCCCTTCCTAACTCCAGTCTTAAAAAGGGCTCCTAAATAAATGAGTAACTAAATAAATGAGTATTCCATATTTCAAATGGGTATGGACAACAATTCACAGTATTTTCTTCTTTAGGCGTTTAAAGGCTCTGAGAAGTCTTGTGGCTAAGATGCTTATGTAACTTCAAGTTTTCCAGATATCTTTGATAACAACACCTTATTCTTTTCTTTTGTGTTTTGGAAAGTAGTTTTCTAGGAGGCATGCTTTGAGACATAGTCTTACTTATTATAAAAAGTAACACATATGCATTGTATAAAAACACACAGAAGAGAAAAAACAAATATCATCCACAGAGAGCCTCTACTAAATTGTTGGTGTGTGTTTCCATCTACTTTTTCCGTGTACCGATATGCTATATATGCTATTTTATATCTTCCTTTTTTCACTTACCATCACAAAGTAAGCGTGCTCTCACGCAGTTGTGAGAGTGACTTTAATCTCTGCACAGTGTTCCGTCGTGTGGTTATATTACAGTGAACCACTGCCTCATTGTTGTGAATTTGATCAGTTGTTCCCAATTTTTCACTAGTGTAAGTTATACTGTAGGCAACAAGTATGTTTATACATAAAGTCTTTTCTATATTTCAGATTATTTCCTTATAATAGATTCTCAGAAGTTGATTATTATGTCACAGGGCATGAGCTTTTTCAAAGCTTCTTATAAATAAATGCTAAATTATTTTCCAGAAAAGCCGTAATAATATACAACTCTTCCAGCAACATATAGAGTATTCTCATAAGCATTATGTATTAATATTTTTTAAAAATCTTTACACATTTGAAAGCAAAAGGTGGTGTATCTTTTTGTTATTCTGTGATAATCAGTAAAGTTTTATTCTTTTGAGCTAGTGTTATTACTATTCAGTAATTTTGCAGATTTCATTTGTCATGTATTCTAAATATTCTGAACCACAATAGTTTTAGTGTCATAAGAGTATGTGATTACATTTAAATAGATTTATCTAGCCTCCTGATCTTTTAAAGTGTAACTAATGCACGTTATAGATTTTATGTACATATACGGTGTGTTAAAAATGTTTTTCCAAATATTTTTAGTGTGGACAGATTGATTACTTCTGTTTACTCCAAAAAACGAACACGCTAAAATGAAGACCATTTTAAACAGGATTCAAAAATTACATGGTTTAAATTGTGACCTGCTGTAATTATTCAAACAGAAGTCGGACGAGTACCTGATTGGCTTGTGATAAAGTAACTCTGAGGGACCTTCTAAGTTTCAATGATTCTATGACTCACTGTGTTGTTATTTAAATATTTAAACCAACAGAACTAATTTTTATTGCATCTAGTGTCAGCTGTGTTATTTGATGTTTAATTATAAGCCATCTATTTTTTTCCTTCCAAATGATTGTGTTTTTAATGTGCAGTGGACTCAATCCTGGGATCCTGAGGGCGTGTAGCCCCTCTTTTCTCTGACTGCTTGTCTTAGTTCATGCTGTTGCATGTGTGAGATTTTATCAGAAGGCAAACAGGGCAAACAGATTTGAGTTTCAGATTTTAAAATTTTTTGTGAGTTCAAGATTTCAAGCAGTTTTTTTGTAGAACTTTCACTCTATAAAGTACGTTAGGACTCATTATTATTCTCTGCTTTCTCCACAAAATAAGAAGTTAGACTTCAGAATTAATGAAAACTAACCATTGTGGTTTTGTTGTTGCTAACACTGTTTAAGTAGGAACTAACACCTAGAAAAAAACTAAGGGGTTTGTTTTCATGGACATAGAATATATGCATTTTATTCCATTTGGAAACCTAATGACTGTTAAACATCTTGTTCTTTTTTAGAGATTGTTTTTATATTGCTAGATGAGCTCCATGCACCTTTTAAGTGTCCAGATACATAAGGATACCATCCTCTCTCTTATGGCAAACTTTCAACAATGCCTTGGGTGGTTTTAATAAGTAGATCCTTTGTGATTACATCTTATTGTGAAATTTCAATGAAAGGAAGATTCCACTGTTGTGTACTTGAACTTGTTTCCTTTGCTTGTAATCATAATCCTGTAAGGTAAAAGAGAAATTGTCCATTTGAGAGTACACATGGTTGTGCAACTGCACACAGTCTAATTCTGTTCTCCAGTAACTGAATGTTAGCATCCTTTGTGGCCTCTCATTAGGTTAGCCAATTATTCAGTCAGTGCTTGCCCTAGCTAACGAAATTAGTTGTTATTGGAAAATTCAATTGCTGCCAAAAATGTTGATTGGAGTTCATTGCTAGGTTATGCTCGTAGAGACCAAATATCCTTTACAAGCGTTTTCTATTGGTGATCTGTTATCACTATAAGTAAAATGATCTCATGGTTTGTATCTTAAAATTATTATCACTTATAATTTACCTACTACGGTTGCATTTCTTGAATTCTGCACTTGATGTCTTATCAGGTTTGTGTAAGAGGAGTGAAATTGCTTCTGGCCTAAGTAAACATAACATATACCTTAATACTAGGTAAATCATTAGAAGTTTTCCCAAACATTTTGTTACTGTCCTTGACTACAGCCAGGGCCTTGTAATATAAAAGAACTGTTGGCCTTAGCCCCATCCTAGTGATTTACTTTCTCTAGCTTTGAAGTTCCTCATCTGGAAAATGAGGATACTGATAGTTGCTGCTTTGCTTATTTGTCATGAGATAATTGCTCCAAATCAGTTATTGTTACTATTAGTCCATGATAACCAAAGAGACGGTAATAATACAAAAAAGCATATATTAAAAATAATCTGAACTTGCAAATAGTCAAATTCTGTGCATGGATTTTTGTGCTTTCCTTGTTCTCTGCTTTCCACGCTTATTACTGATGACCTCTATGACATGTCAGGCACAGTGCTGATACAGAGACACAAATGGGACATGGTCATCACCCACTGAAATTATAGCCTAGAGGAGGAACTTACAGTTTAGTTTTAGTATAACAAATGTATTAACTTGCATAAGGACTTACAAGTATGAGTACGAAATAAATACTCATTCGGTGACCCAATTCAACCAGAATTTACTCACTATCTTCACAGAGGAACCCAGTAGCCTATGGACATATTCATGGACGTCAGGAGAAAAGGCACATACTGTTGGAGACAGAGATTCGGCTTAGATGAGGAACCCCTCAAGGATCAGAAAGTCACGCTTATCCTACTTTGCCTTTTGGATGGGGAATAGCCTTAATTTAAAGCTTAAACATGGGTGCATCAGCTAACAGGATTGGTGTTTGTCTTCCCTCGTTTGAGTATGTAGAGAACTAATGATTATCTAGGATGAAAGGGTATTGGATCTTGCAGCATTTGACTTACATGAACTAATTAGTAGTTTGTAAATAGTCAAAATCATGAATTAGGAAACTATAAATTCTGATGGTTTAGTATACTAAGGTATATAATAAAAATTCCATTAATAAGATTTCGAGTTTGCAAAAGTCATTTTTTTCTCTTTTTCTTTTTTCCCCCCTCAGAGCATCTGCTACATCCAAGCCTGAGCTGGTTCCTGTTCAAAAGGTGCGTTTCTATCCTAGTATCACTAGGGTACCATTTGATAGCCCCTCTTGAACCCCTGCAATTTCATTCCTGTCTTAGGCCATACTCACAATTTGTAGTTTCAATACAGTTTTCTTCACAGTTCTTTTCCTTTAAAGATAACAGGGGAAAATGGAAATTAACGTATACAGGATTACCATCTATAATTATACCTGGATGATTAAAACATTATTTCCAATGTCATATGTTATCAATAACTTATGTCTCAGTTTCTTACATTCACTTTTAATTTGCCTATCTTTATTCACATTTTCTAAAGAGAATAAGCGGTTACTGAAAATGAATATTACAATAAGTCTTTAATAACATTTTGTTTAATAATAAGTTTTTAATTATGTTTTCAGAGTATTCTTAGATTAGGTTATTGGCAAGTACCCTTTTCTCTCGTATATATCCTCATTTTGTCCCAAACCATTATTCATATACATCTGGTTTATGCTTTTTGGAGTTTTCTCCTTAATTCTCCTTGTGCCTTTCCATTGAATTACTTATTATATTGATTTGCTGAGGCATTAAGCTATTTCCCCCTCTCAGCTAGCTTTATTGTTTCTGTAAGATTAATTTAGATCACCTTTGTTTTTCTTCTTAAAATTAAATTTAATAGAACCACCATTATATGCTTTAAAAAAAATTTCATTGTTTTTCTTTGGAGATGGTAGGGTGAGTAGAGATTTATTCTTAAACATCATAGAAACTTAACCTGTTTTTTTCTCTTAAAGTTTATACTTGCTTTGGAATAGGGATTTGCACACACAAATTCTGTTAATTTTAGGAGAAATTGATCTTTCTTACTAGCTTTTCTTTTTTTTTATTTTTTTGCTCATGGTAGTGAAGAAACATCTAAGATCATTTTTTTCCTTCTATAACTATTAAATATTTATTTTGGAAAAAGGAAAGAATTTTATTCCATCTCTGAATGATATCTCAGAACATTCCAGAAAGAGAAACAGGTGGATTGCAGGAAAGGGAAAGGATTGATTTTTTTTGTTCATTTGTTTGTTTTTTTGTTGTTTTTGTGAAAGCAACTTCGTGATTCAAAATAATTAATTAGAATGTGCACATTTCTGAGTTAGATGAAAATCATCTTACTCTTTTTTTTTTTAATTGAAGAGTTAGAAATGTGCTCTTCTTTCTGCATGAATCAAATAATTGTGCTCTGGAGAGTAATTAAACCTGTTTGAAAGATGGAATTATAATTGAGACTCTGGATATTTTAAAATAAACATTTCAGTTAGAGATATTTTGTTTATTATGGGGTATTTTAAAAATGTTCCTTTGGAATATGTCTCACTTGACACTTATGATGACCTTTAGGCTTTATGATAGCTTTCCTGCTCTATTTCCCAAATGTTTTGAAACTCCTTTCGTTTTTATTAAAAAAATATATTCACTGTGTGCATCTGTATTATGCATGTTGGGACCCATTAGCATGCATGTTATGCTATATCAGCTCATTGTTTTTATCTGGAAACATGTAAAGTTTGGGCTGCTAACATGATTGTGTTTGTCTTTTAGAAACTAGCTGTGTGTTCTTTTCAGTGAATCCATTTTGCATGTGTTTGGTGTGTTTTGTGTATGTTTATTTTTATTTTACATAGGGAGAACCTAAAGAAGTAGTTAAACCTGTGCCCATTACATCTCCTGCTGTGTCCAAAGTCACTTCCACCACCAACATGACCTACAATAAGGCACCCCGGCCCTTTGGCTCTGTGTCTTCACCAAAAGTCACATCCATCCCATCACCATCGTCCGCCTTCACCCCAGCCCATGCGACCACTTCATCACATGCTTCCCCTCCACCCGTGGCTGCTGTCACACCTCCCCCATTTGCTGCGTCTGGACTGCATGCTAATGCCAATCTTAGTGCTGACCAGCGTCCATCTGCACTGAGCGCTGGTAAACCTGCAGTTACTGTCCCACGGCAGCCCACAGTCACCAGCGTGTGTGCCGAGACTGCTCAGGAGCTAGCAGAGGGACAGAGAAGAGGATCCCAGGGTGACAGTAAACAGCAAAATGGGTAGGTGGCCAAGGGTGCTTTCTGCTTTTATCAAAACTCTTTTTTCAGGCAATTTCCAGGAAACAATCTACATTCCCCCAAATCAGCTGTTCTTTGAAGGAAGGAAGGTGAAGTTTTATTTGCTTCATTAACATGTAGCTTTATGTTATATACATACAGCACTTTCTGCGAGGCAATTATAGGTTAATCGAAACCTAATTATGCATTTTGACGTGTCATGAACCATGTAACCTACTCCATAACTCTTTTTCTCCAAGTCCTAGCACAGCATTGAGCAGCTGGCACTTATAATGCAGGGCGAATCTTGAATCTTTCTTCCTCAGTTTTTCCATCCTTTGATTAGCCACCTAAAGTTTAAACAGTGTTACAGTTGTGTCAGCTTATGTCTCTCACTCTGAGGAGAGAGGAATGAGGAGTTGGTGAGAAGCTTTCTTTCTAGGAAATAATCTTAAGAAGACAGAAAGCAAATTGAGTTTTAACTCATGTCTATGCATCCTGCATTAGTTTAGGTCAGATAGCTTGCAACACGCTTTTCAGATAACCTTAAGCTAGAATTTAGTCTTTAAAAGCAAATAATAATGGCAGAACAGTAACATTAAGGGGTACGTAAAAAACATCAGAAGCAAATTAGAAAATATTTTCATTGTAAAGATTTTTCTAAAATGAACAGGTTTAAAGCAGTGGACAGCAAATATGTAATGTCAGCAGAAGTGTTTGAAAATCTATTCCTTATGATTTTTCCCTTTTTGTGGTATATTTTTTGAAAAATTGGTTGAAGTGTATTTTCAGTGGCCTCCATTTATAAGTGGTCATTTTATTCTTTTTGGAATTCAGTGACCATACTCTAAGCCGAAGTCATTTTTGTAAAATCATTTTGATCAGATTTATTGTGACAAAAATGTACTTTAAAAGGAAAACAAAGGGAAATAATCTGCATGCGTGAGGCTTTTTACCGATGCCAGTTCCCAGGAAAATATAATTAAACTAATTGTGTGGATAGGTCTTTTCTGAGATAATCCCTTCCGAATGTTAATTCATGTAATGAAGGGGCTGTGCTTTCTGTAGCGCTGCTGCCATGGCGACTCTGGGGCCCTGACAGCGAAGGTGGCAGGGCTCCAGGCTGCCGCTGAGAGGGAGAGCAGGTCTGGAGGAGCAGCTCCCAGGCCCACAGAGGGTTTTGTGGTTGTGGGTGGCTTTTTACAGTTCTGCTGTGTTTATTGAGAAAAACTAGAATCCCTCAAACAGTGTTATTTCTTCTTTCATGTGAGGAAGAGAATAACATAGTGTTGAGGTGTGTTTGGTTGTATTTTTTTGTATGTCTATGTTAAGACGGTAGATTTTAGAGTAATTGAAGTAGATATCCTGAAAAGACAGATGCTGCCCCTCAGGTGCTAGCCCCACAGAAAACTAAAAGCAGAAGTTTACTCTGTTTATTAAATTTCAGGTTTGGTAGAAGAAAGTTCGTTGAAAGAAGTGTTTGGCTAAAATCTTTTCTCCTTACTAACACTTCTTGAAATTTTGTAAGAAAGTCTTTTTTCTGGAAAATCATGGAAGTATAAGCAAGTCGAGGTTATGAAAAAGTACGACATTTAAAACACGTGAAAATACCAAGCTTAAATTTTGTGTTTTATAAGCACAGCTTTGGTGATTAAATTTGAAACACTTTAAAGCTTATTATTTTCAAACTATAACTGTAGGCAGTGGTATGGTTATAGGGCCGCTATGGTGGCTTCTTAATCAGTCGACGTGGGATTATGGAGCATGTGCCTGGTGTCCAGCACTGGGCAAGACTCAGGAGAAAAGGGATTATTACATATTTTGCATCATCAGCAAGCAAGTTACTGCTTTGCATTTAGAAACTGGGTGTATTTGAAAAGAGCTTGACTTCAAATGTTGTCCAGCTGTTAGGACAAGAACTGGATTTCTGTGAAAACAACGTGTGGTGTCTGAAATTCTAAGACAAGTTTGCAGTGCCCTTTCTCTTACTGTGTTTAGATTAGTGAAATCAAAAATAGATCACACCCTTTACTAGGCAGTCATGTGTCATTTTGAATAGTAGGTGTTTTGTGACATTGACGAATGCATTTCCTACATCAGACGTCAGATGGTTTTTCTGAAATCATTGTCAGATTTTTTACTAATTATGTGATAATTAAATTTCCCATATTTTTATAATGTTACAAAAGGTCTGCAACAAAGCTCTTTCAAAGTTGAGAGTGGTTACTTTTTATTAATTAATTTTTATTTTATAAATAATATATTGCCAGTAACCAAAACTTTAAGAGTTCAGAAGAATTAAAGTTAAACGCATAGTTATCTTTTTCCTCAAAGTAGGAGGACTGTTAGTTTCTATGTGATTTAAAGTAATAGCTAATGTGCCTGTTTGAGAGACATCCCACACAAATTTCTATAGGATTAATAAATAGAAGACACAAGTGCTTATTAATTAAGTTCTATGTGATTTAAAGTAATAGCTAATGTGCCTGTTTGAGAGACATCCCACACAAATTTCTATAGGATTAATAAATAGAAGACACAAGTGCTTATTAATTAAGCATCATTACTGAGAAATAGTTATTCATCCTGATAGTATGAAATCTATAATTATGTTGATATTTTTAGAATGTTTCTTAATAATACCACATAAGCATTCCTGTTCTTTCTTATAAATAATAATGAACAAGGCACTTTAAGAAAGTTTTAATCTTTCTTCTGCGTACACAGATAGTTGGTCTCGGCTTGCTGTTTTCTTTACTACTCTCCTTCCTCTCCTTAGAGGAAAATGGGCTTTATATTCCAGACTGGAGGGGAGCTCTTTGCGTCAGGTAGCTGAAGTGATTACCTTTTTCCGTTTCCAAAGGCCTTTGCATTATAATGTGCCACTGCTTTCAAGAGGTAAGTCTTTCATAGAGCCTTCCTAAATGTCAGTTTTGTTGGACTGCAGTCTCTTCTAACAGTTCCTATGTGGTATTTTGAAGAATCTGGCCTTGGAACGTACAAAATAAAAAAACAATATGGTAGTAATATTTTTAAATGCTTTTCTTTTTGCAGAAAACACAAGTGACAAAGTTAGTATCTACATTACTGGAGAGGAAATATGGTGATTTATATATGAGTAAACAGCATGAATGCCTGATTTTTGCAAAATTAAGTTAAATTTTGCAAAACAGCTGTAACTTAGAATAACCACATTTAGTGTTTTCAGTAGGTTTGGTTTGCATTGCTATGTTGTGGTGAATTGCTTTATAGTAATAAATGGTAGTGTTTAACTTTTGTCATAAAATATATGTGGGGTTTGCTGTGTAATGGTTTAAAAGAGGTAATGCTTGTGGGAATGTAATTTGTATCAGTTGAGACAGAAGACAACGATAAAGATAGATAGAGAAGAATAAAGATACGTACCTCTAGTGAATAGCATATATAAAACTAAGTTGATTTCCAAATTCATATCAAAAACCAGTGTTTTCCCAGGAAAGTCTCTAAAAGCTTTATGAGTTTTCAAACAATATTACTGGAAGGTTTAGATCTCTGTATGTGCAGTTGTGTGTTACTGGATGATAGAAAGTTATACACCTTTGAAATTAGTTGAGAGAGATAATTACGAACTTATTAATGTCACAGTTAGTTGGCATAGGCATTGGGAATCACTGTGATCTAATTTTAAAACCTTGCTTTTATGTCTGTTAGTATTAACAGTAAACAGGCTGGTGATTACTAGCTTTAAAAATTGATAAAAATCACATTAGATGAGAACTTAAAGTAATTTTGTTTTAATGGAGTTATGATTATTCTGAGCATGTGGAGAAATTTCTTATCACACGGTAGAGCAGCATTGGAAATAGGGAATATCAGTCTTAGACACACCCACAAGAATTCACTTTGAATTATGAGAGCAGCTTCCTTCTGGTGTGGCTGTGGTCTCACTGACAGGATGGTTTCATGTTGTACACACCTAGGAATACTATGCACCAGTGTACTGGTCAGACATCCCCAAACCCTCATTTCCTGTTGTCTAGTTAAAGTGAGATTCTTATACACAAAGATTTTAACTAGTTACTAGATTCCAACATAACAGTTTGACTTGTAAAGGAGGAAAAATAAGACTTGGAAAAATAAATTTAGCTTTTAGGTTAATTATAATCATTTTTTAATTCCAGATTCAGATTCATTAATTTATTAGGTGTTATTGTGCATTGTGCTAGGTCTTCCTAAATGCATTATCTGATTTAATTCTCTTTTAGACTTTGAACAATGAGAGGTTATGTAATTTTTCAAGTCATGTAGCTTGTAAGTGATAAAGATTCGAGATTAGGTCTTTGGAAGCCAAATTTTGGTATGCCTTCCTCTGCATCACCTGCTTGTGACCCGGGCTTATTTCTGTTACTTGAAATTAGTGTTTGTTTTTAGTGATTATGGACTTGAGGAAAATTGAGTGAATTGAGGCTATATGAGTGAATAATGTGCATAAACTACAGCCAGGTTTGATAGCACTTTCCTTGTTTTGAGCAGTTGGGGAATCGATACTAACAGCAAACCTGTACTTATACAGTTTTTTTTCTTGAGGAAGATTAGCCCTGAGCTAACATCTGCCAATCCTCCTCTTTTTGCTGAGGAAGACTGGCCCTAAGATAACATCCATGTCCATCTTCCTCTACTTTATATGTGGGACGGCTGCCACAACATGGCTTGATGAGCAGTGCCACGTCCCCACACGGGATCTGAACCTGCGAACCCCGAGCCGCCAAAGCGGAAGGTGCGCACTTAACCGCTGCACCACCAGGCTGGCCCCCTATATAGTTTTTAAAGTGCTTTCAAATATGTTAAACACATGACCTTACCAGAGGTCTGAAAGACAGAGAAATTGTAACCCATTTCACTGTTGAGGAAAATGAGGGTTCTGTGACTTGCAGCTTGCCCAGGGCACAGGCGAAGTGGGCAGCACAGCTACGGTGAGAAACCAGGACATCTGACTGTCACCTTGGCACAGATGCCACTGCCGTGTATGGTTGCTATTTCATTAGGGTACATTTTCTAAAATACGTGAAAATATTTGTTTGGCATATTCAAGTTGACATCTTCCAGTTAAAACCAATCAACCCCCCACTTGCTGCCCCCACCACGCCATAGAACATTTACCCCCAACTTCATGTTGACATAAAGATTTTCCTAAACTTTCAAATGTTTAAATAGATGTCTAAAATTCTACTCTGTTCAGGAGAAGGTAATTTGGAAAATATCCCTGCTATTTAAAATAGCAGTGCAGAGGAGAGAATGCTTTGCATTGTGGCTACAGAAGAATAAATACCTGTAAACTATTGAGATCGACTTAGTCCTGCGTGTCACTCCCATTCAGCAAAACTCAGCCCTCTGCTGAGTTAATGAAACTGACTTGAGTGTGTGGAAATATAGCGTAGCTACACTGCACGGTCTTAGTGTTCAGACTGCGGGGCAGTGTTTCTTACTACATTTATAATGAATTAGTAGTTACTCTAACTAAACTTCATTGCAGAAGGATTGATTCAACAGTGTGTTGACACACTTTATAGAGTTTAGTCTTCGCTATCCATGATGGAATATGAATATATTTGTTTTTAATGATTCTACGCTTCATCAGCTATGTGAATGAATTATGTTTTGAGGTTTCCCTCTTCCGGTGTTACTAACCTCGTTCCTTAACTGTATGATATCAGACGTGCCCTTCTGGGCAGTAATGAGGTCTCTGCTGTTACAGAATGGTGGAGTTCCCACAAATCAGTTCTAAACTTACTGGGATATGCTTGCGAATGAGGGCAGTGTAATGCCAGACAGGAGAGTATGAAAATTGAGTGATAGTTCATTATTTATGACCCAGTGTGTTTCTTATATTTTTTCATCATAATCATTACATTGCAAAAAATTAGAGAATATTTTCAAATAGCTTATCATTCCTTTTTAATATATGATTTAGGATAGTTTATGTGAGGAGATTACACTTGCTATTAATATATACTTGTATTATGTGACAGTGAAAGATTTTCTCTTATTCTGATCGGTTTTTAAAAGTGGTTTCTAAAATGATCTGTTTCTACATCTTACCATCTAGTAATTATTTTATTGTCTGCCTTTTGTTAGGAACATGGTAGGAACTTAGATTCGTGATAAAATGGATTTTATAGAAACTTAGAACTTTTTTTTTACATAGTGGATCTCTCTCCCTTGGTATTAGTAACTTGAGACTTGAACTAGCATTAATATATAAAATTTTTCTCAGTGTTTTGGGAAACAGAAAAACATTTATAAAACTGTTGTCCAAATAATAACAGTGTAACAGAATTTTGACTAACATTTGTTCATTTTTGTTTTTGTGTGTTTACATGATTATTTTGAAGCATGATGTTTGTGTAACATCTTCACATAAATTTGTTTCTAATTTCGTTATTTCATTTTGTTTCTTTTCTTCTTCTTCTTCTTTTTGGCCTCGTCTTTGTCTGTTTTCCATCATCCTGGGAACATCAATGTCTTCTCTGCTCTATAACGTCTTTTTGTGTGTATTACTCCTCCAGTAACCCTGGCACTGTGTAAGTACCTAATCACTGGTTCCTTTTGTAATTTTCATCGTTGTCTCTCTGTAACTTTCCATCTTGCTTTCAACTTAACACCACCAGTGGATTTTTAGTGTCTTCTCATTGCAAGAATTTTCAGATCTGTTAAGGAGCCTAGGAAACATGTTTAACATGCTAGAGAACTTCATTTGAATCAGTGAGTATATTCAGAACAACCATACTTCTGTAGTGGAACAACCTAGTAGGCTGATAAGTAAGTATACAGACGGTGTGCACTAGAGTTAGACGTGTAGTTTGGGCCTCCTTGGTTTAGTATTTCTTAAAAATTTGAATGAACTTGCTAATTTTGAATGTCTCTATTTTGAAATAAAGTATTTGCTCTTGATAATTAAATTTATGTTCTATCCCAAATACATTTTTAGAAATAAAATCACTGAGATTATTCTCTTCTTTAATCATAGAGTATCAGAGTCTAGAGTTTCGAAGCCAGAAAACACTAAGTAAATGTTTAGAAACTTCTATCACTTAACACAAGACCTTGAGCTGTGGTGAATGTCACAGAGTGTAAGGTGTACTGTACTTTTTGCAAGGGTGTCATGGGTAAAAAATATTTTTCAGTGGCGTCATTTTATTATTCTTAGTATCATAGCTTGACACTGCTGTTTTGTATTTTTATAGACCAAACCTATAGTGGCACTAAAATTGGCACCACTATAAGAGTCAGCTACACTCACTCACTATATAGAAATGTAGAACTATAATAAGTAGCTAAATAAAAGGTTTTTCAAATTGCATAAGATAAAGTGTCGTCTGTTTTGGAATTTATATCTGTTAAAGGAAGTGTATTTATAAGGTAATCTGTGCCTATTATTTCCTAATTTTTAAAAATTTTGTCTTTTAAAAAGCATTAGGTTTTCAATATTAGTAAAAGGTATTTCAGATATTTCACTCTGAAATCTTGAAATAGTACCATAAATTATAATAATAAGTATAATGAGTATTACTAATTTTGTGTGTAAATACTATTGATTCTGTTATGTATGCAGATGACCCATAGTCTTAGAACACGCATCACAAATACATTTTCTAGTAGTCATAGACGAACACATTATGTGATCATTACTGTACTAGTATGGGTTAGTTACCGTGGAAAACACTACATACATTAGCTATCTTACATATTCCTCAAAATAACCCTTTAAGGTGGATGCAATCTCCATTTGTCAGATGAAAGTTACTTGACTTATCTACAGCACACACTGAGTGGAGGATGTGGTACTTGAAACCATTGTGTCTGACTCTAAAGCCAATGTTAACTTGAATTCTGTCATGTTCTTCACTGGACACAAACTCTTCTTGTGTACCGAGACGGTTTTGATAGTGTGACTGTTAAAATGACAGCAGTCCTTTGGCAGGCTTAGAGTACTGTGATTTTCTCAGGAGTTCTACCCAGCAGGTGTTGCCACCCACACCTGACACTCTTAGAGTGGTTTCTCTCCTTGGGTCTGTGCCAGTCATCTGCTAGTCCAGAGTCAGACTCTTCTGATGTTAAATTCATAGCCTCGGAAAGTTTGCATTTCTCCTGTTTTTGGGGGAGGGAGGAGAGAGGGGACGAGTATGTATTATGTTCAGTAGATCTTAGGTTAAAGTGTAAAAACAGTATACATTGTAAATTCCTTAATATTTATGGTTTGTTAATAGAAAAAATGAATGTTCTTAGCAAACTCAAAGTTCTTAAACTCTGTAGTTTACAAATCCCTTTCACATATATTATCTCATTTAATCCTCAGAACAATGCTACTTTGTGATAATCTTGTTTTATAAATGAAAAACTGAGGCTCAGTGAGATCGACTTGTCCAAAATCAAGCATCTGGCAAGTCACAGAGCCAAGATTTACCTCTTGGTCTTTTGATAGGTGTTTCGTTGGTTTCTGATCCACCACAGCTCTTCTTCATTCCGCTGGTTCTGCACTCACTCTATTTAGAATGAGGGATATCTGTACAAGTGAATGAGAAAACTATAGAAAATGGTGGTCTGGGCCTTTTCAAAATTGTGTTTGGAATTGCTGGTTTAGCCTGTATGAAACCATTTTTTGGTTCCTGGGCCTAGGGAAGATATGATCATTTAATTTTGTGAAAGTCAGTACCTTTTAGCAGCATATCGATATTTAACAGTGGTTGTAGTCCGTATCTGTGATTTATTAGGCATACAATACAAGTAATTTCTAAATATTTGACTTTAACTACTGTGGACTTTTTAATTTCTTATTTTCCTTCTTTTCTTATTCTTTTCTTTTCTTGTTCTTCATGTTGGAAATCTTTCTTCTGCTGCCTTCTTCTGTCAATTAAAAGGAAAATCCCGCCTAAACGGTAACCTTTCTGTTGAATAGATACTTATACTATCATTTTATATTAGTGTTTAAGTACCTTTTGTTTTTTTACTAATTCTTTAAAAACCTAGTCTACTCTATTTTAGAACAATGTCTTTTTTTAAAAAAAACTGAGGCTTAGTAGCAAAATGTATAAGAGGAACATTGAGGATTAAATGTATAAATGATGAATAATTTGCTGGTGGATATTTTTGTCCTTAATATAATTAAAAATATTGTAATTCTTTTTTTCTTAACCCTAGCCCACCAAGAAAACACATTGTGGAGCGCAACACAGAGTTTTATCACATACCCACTCACAGTGATGCCAGCAAGAAGAGGCTGATTCAGGATACTGAAGACTGGCATCCAAGGACCGGAACAACCCAGTCTCGCTCTTTCCGAATCCTCGCCCAGATCACTGGGACCGAGCATCGTGAGTGCATATTTAGGGGTTCTAATGGATGCTTGTTCTTTGTCATAGAGAATAGCATTTAGATTGATAGACGGTTATTGGAAAACAATAATTTTCCTGAGACAGTTTGCTTTTAAATTATGCCATGCATAATATGGGTACTGTAAATAAGAAACTAGCCCAGGAGTCTTACACTGAAAACTGTAGTAGTGGTAGTAGTGGTAGTAGTAGTAGTTAGTAGTGGTAGCAGTAGTCATACTGACTATAGTATATAGCCAATGACAACATATTATGGAATTTTTTTAGTGGCACTCTGCAACTTGACCATTTGGTATTGATTCATATAGGTAATTGCTTAAGTGACTTTAAAGTTAAAAAAAGCTTACTAATACTGAATATTGCTTGTTGTGTTTCAGTGAAAGAATCTGAAACTGATAATACAAAGAAGGCAAAGTAAGTTGTCCGTCTTTTTGTAAGTTGAATGCTTTCCTTTCATGAATGGTCTCAATTTGTTTTTTCACGTTTTCAAGTGTAATGATATGGCATATTGTCTTTGCAAGTAGAAGCTAAGCATTTAACTTTGGTGCCTTTTGTGGGACTTAAATGTACAACTTAGAGATTTTTAAATTAGTAGAATTGTGTGGATTTTCTCTCTATGCTTCCTTTCTTTTGTATTGCAGTAAGTGAGCAGCAGGTGTATTTGGGGGTGCTTTGCTAACACTACAGATCTCTGTGTATGAGTTCAATGTGTTGTCTTGCAGTCACTTTATTTTGGGCATAAAAATTGATGTTTCCCAGAGGGCTCTATGAATTAATTTCTGTATTTCTAAAAATGCTCTCCCCTTAAAATCTTTGCTATTAAATAAAACAGCTATGTGAAATTAAGCTTTATAAGGCATGTTTTCTGCATGATGAACTTAGAAACTTTTCTTTCTCTTTCTTATGACTCTTCTATCACTTTTCTTTTCTTTTCTTTTCTTTTTTTTATTTCCACAGGGAAAAGATACCCCTTCACGTCTTTAGTCCCAAATACACAAAATTACGTGACTGGCACCATGAAGTTTCAGCACGTGCTCTTAACGTACAGTGATTTATGAGCCTTGCCCCCCCAAGCAGCCAGCACACACCTTTTCATTCACTTTGTTTTCCGTCTTCGTAGCAAAATCTGTATTAAATTTGCCTTATGAAAAAAATAGAACTTTTTCTATACTCTTCTAACCATTTCCTGCTGTTGTGAAAATGGGAGGATGAACATGTTTTGTGCTAGTAGGTAGCTCATAGATGTTAAACTAAGAGAGCAAATTAAAGGACTAGATCTCTTCAGTGGATTTACATCTTTTTCCATTGTTATTAGGATAGTGACCTTGGAAAAGGAATTCTTTTCGTAAGTTGAATTTGGTTGGTCGTTTGAAGCAGAGATGGATGAGCAAATAATGTCCTTGTCTAATTTGGAAAATACTTCCTTTATGTTACTACATTTTCCAGGATTACTTTTAAGTTTATTATTATATAATGTTCTAAGTGGGTTGTAAATTATTCTAAATAAACAAATATGAGGAGGCAAGACAAAACAGAGAAGAATTTATTAGAATAGAGTTCATTATAGGTTTGAATATCTTTTAAAGCAGGAACTATTCAGGATGGCTGTATGAAAAGGAGGAGGCTCAGATTTGGCTCCTAAAAACGGAAAAAAGAGAATGCTGCCCCTATTTTCAATGGGGAAATGCAGTGTTCTTTTGGTTGGTTAGTTTCAAAAATCCTATTTTCTACCAAAGGAAATATTTCTAAGCCGGTGGATGTTTTTAGGGTATAGACAACTTCTAGACACTAACTAGTAAGATATAGAAAAGATAAGTTTGCTTTGTTTCTAAATTAGAGAAAATGAACATAAAATGCAATACGAATGATTCTTTATGTGACATCAGAGAAATATTTTACTTAGTGATATAAACTATTGTGCATTGCTACTGTTCGTAGGAAGCTCTGTTTTGGGCAAAACATGCAAGCTAAATATCTGACTAGAAATGCTTTCTGTCTTGTAATATAATGTATTATATATTAGATCTAAATTCAATAATACATGCATTTTGAAGTTTGGAAAAGTATTGTAATAAAGTTGCATTTAACTTAGCTTTGTACTTGTTTTCTGTTTCCTTGAAGCTAGTAACAGTACCATCCAAGACTGTTAGAATATTACTTGGGTAAAATAAATAATTCTCTTGACCTTTCATTGGGAAAACATTTTTAATGTTCCTAAAATGTGAGTATGGAATATGACAAAGGCCCATATTCGATTTTTTTCCTGCATTGTTATATTATTTAACATAACATCTTATATGAGTAGCATAAGATCAGTTAGACTATGCCACAAAATAGAGTTAGTCTTTGTTTGAAGATGATTACTGAAGAATCTTGCCTGCATTCAAGGTTCCATTTTTCACTTTTCCAGGTTTTCTTCACTTTAATGTCACCATAGACTAGGACAACTACCTGATAATTTGGAGAAACTAACGTTAATTTCAGTTAGTGATTGATTACTATTTGAAATTTGGCATGTCAAATTCATTTAAAAATAGTTCTAGGATGTATCTGTTCATTTTCTACTACATAATATATTAACATGTCTTTCTTTTATTGCATCAGCTGTTCTTCACATACTGCTTGTGATTTTATGACTCGGCCGTCAGTTCCGGTTATTACTGTGTCTCTGGCCTCTATAAGAAAATCTACTTTCTTAGGCCAGGCTTTCCTATACCTAGTAATTCTTCATTGATTTCAAAAGATGATGTTTGAAAGAAGACAGAATCAAATTCTCATGAAAATCAATGGTGTGGGTATAGTAAACATGATATTTTCCACCAAGAATCAAATTTCTAGAATAACTACAGAGTTGAGAGAAAGAACTACTAGAAAGAGACTTTGAGGTAAATAAAAGAATTTTTCCCTAATAGAGACAAGAGAACCTGTATAGAAATTTATAACTTGAAGTAGGTACAGATGAAAATAAGAATTTCATACCTTGCCTAGTTAAAAATAAAGTATTTAATGTCTCATGAAAGCAGAGACTTACTTAAATGGAACGATTCATATTTGAGTATGAGGGTGAATATTCAGCCAGCATCACAAAGGACATTCCATTTGACCCTGTCAGAGGTTGAATTCCTGTGCTCAATTAATCTCCTGGGACATCTTATATTCCTAGCTTAAAGGCTAGCCAAAAATTATAAAAGCTTCTTGCAAAAATATTATTGCAAGTCTAGTGACCTGATTTATAGCTTGTTTTTGTTTGTCTCTCTTATACAGACTTTCTTTATCATAGGCTTGTTTTTAAAGTAAAATTGGAAAGTTGCTCTTAACAACAATTTTCAACATTTTTTTTCTTAAACTGTTTTACCAGTCAGAAGATGGAATATCTCCCACACAGTCAATAGTTTTGTTACCTCAAAAAAGTTATTATTTGTGGAAACAGAAGCCTACTCATTTTGTACATTATTATACCCTTAGGAAGTCTCAGATAAAAATCTCTTAGTTTGTTAAATAGCAGAACCTTCTTTTATTCAAATTTATTCAGAACTATAGAATGAAGTGATCTTCCCCAGACAAATAATTTTGCAATTGTTGTGTTTCTGATGTGTATTTAAAGTCACATAAGTCATTAATATTCCTTCATTGCCTGCATTCATTCCTTGACGTGAATAATTACTGAATAGTGCTTGAATGCCAGGTGCTAGGGATTCAGTAGTGAGTAACAGGTGAATATGTAAACATGATGACCTGAGATGATTGTGTTACCAAGATAATCAAATAAGTTAATATAAAGGAAATTTGGCATAGGCAGGGGGGGTTACTTAGATGATGTGGGCCTCTGAGGAGATGACCTTAATGTGGTCACCCAAGGGAAGAAAAGGGGTCCATCACATGATCTCTTGGGATCAGAATGGAAATGAGTGTGGAAACCCTGAGGTGGAAAGGAGCGTGGCAAGCATTGACCTGAAAGGACAGTGTGGCCAACATGTGGTGTATGAGGGGAAGCATGATACAGAAATAGAATGTTTATGCATATAGGCAGATGACACATATTCTCAATACTATTCACAGCATTTTACCTGAGAAGTTGTCTTCTTATTGTATTTAACGACTTCCAAGTAAAATTAAAACATGAAGAACCAGGGAGGTTATTTTGCTAAATAAAGTCCATTCCCCTAGTTAGTGCCAGCCCTGGGCATAGTTATCACTTTAATGCTTTTCCCGTTGAGACCCGTTGAAGACCTAAAAGAAGGAGGCATTAATACAGTGCTTGTTGGTGATGCATGTAGAGACTAGAATGCCCTGTAAAGCATACATAAAGACGTTCAAAATCAGAACTTTCATGTATAGAAATCTGACAGATAATGCTCTATTTGTACTTTAGTGATGAATTCGACAATTTAATCCTCTCTATATAAACCTGTCTAGAATTGTTTGGACCCATTCCTTTCACTTATCCCATTCAAGAAAATTCCTTAAACCAAGTAAATATTTCCTTGTTCATTCTTTCCAAAATAGACATCAGCATTTTTTTGTGGTTATCATATTAAGAAACACAGAATGATAAATTCTTGGTCTTAGATTCAGATTTGTGGCTGACTGCTCTCTGCCCCTGAGTTTCCACTCCTTCAAAATCTGCAGTGAGAATCGTTGGTGGACGCTGCTGCCCGCCCAGGCACTCTGTCAGTAGAGCACTTGGTACCCTGCTGCTGGCTGTGCCGGGGTCAGCGCCTTCTCATACCACTTCCGTGGCAGCACTGCCCCCTCCAAGACCACAGCCTTCCTGGGGCTGTCCACGCGCAGTGAACTGACGGGGAGGGGGGGTGCAGTGAGAAGCCTGGCCGTTTCAGCCCAGCTGGGGACAATTGGGAAGGGCCCTTCCAGCTCCAGAGCTGCTGTGCGGTCAGCTGACTGCCATAAGTCCTGTATGACAATTCAGCGCCTCCTTCTGCGCGCTCCTGCTTCCTGGCTTCCCTCTTTCACAGGTGTTGGTCCTAGCGGCCCTTGTTAATAAGCACCCTCCATTCTGAACTCTGTCTTGGAGTCTGCTTTCTGGAGAACCTGATCTGCCACAGAATCATCGTCTTTTCCATCCCAGTTTGGACCACAGTTGCACAGGTTCTCAAACAGTGTGGGCCTTGTCTTCATCTTCTCATCACCTCTGTCTTTGTCACTTCTCATCCCTTCTCCTTAAATCTTCAACCCAGACCACAAACACTGTTTAGGGAAATCATTAAAGTGAAAGATCAGGTAAGTGCAGCCTGAAAGGTGTATGGAAGTTAAAGGAAGATACATTTACTTTTCTTTGGCTCAAGTAAAGGATGTTTATTTATTGATTGTATCAGAAGCATCCCGGGAGTAGGTGAAGGTATTGGGAAATCAAATATAGTCAGGGCGAAATGAATGAATCAGGGAATGAGAAGCTTCAAAATAGAAAATTAGCATTAGCTGAGTAAATGTAATGAACACTTGTAACTGGTAAGCAGCACTCAATAAAATATTATGATTTTGTATAATTTTCCATATGCAACATTTAGAATCAAATGTGTTAGCCATTTAATCAGTCACTAAATAAATTTTATTTGAACACCTCTGCCGTTTTCTTCACATCCTTAAAAATTTACCCCTAGTTCTCCTGGGGGAGATGCTGCTCTGAGTAGCCTTTGGGAATGTGTAGGAGGATAATACTGTATTATTACAGATCTTATGAGGTCAGGAGGTGCTGCAGGAGGCTAGGGATGCTCAAAGTAATACTCTGAATAATCCCACAGATTGAAGCGTCTTCCTGCCCAAAATGCCAGTGGTGTGCCAGAGAATGACTGGGCTGCGTGCAAATGCTCCCTCTTCAAAGGGTTTCTTGTTTCTTCCTAAAACTCTGACCATACAGCCTCACCCATAGTGTACTGGCCCACCCTCCCTGGGACGAATGATCCTCTCCCTTCTGGAATAACATCCTATAGTATTTTACCCCTCTTTGGGCACCTCCATTTCTAATCTGTGTTATGCGCATTTGTCTGCATGTCCCAAACCTCCAACTGCAGTATGTGCTCTTGGAAGACAAGACTCTTAGTATGATCATACTAATTGGAAGGAAAAGGCATTCTTTTTTTTTTTTTGAGGAAGATTAGCCCTGAGCTAACATCTGCTGCCAATCCTCCTCTTTTTGCTGAGGAAGACTGGCCCTGAGCTAACATCCGTGCCCATCTTCCTCCACTTTATGTGTGGGATGTCTGCCACAGCCTGGCTTGCCAAGTGGTGCCATGTCTGCACCCGGGATCCGGACTGGCGAACCCCAGGCCACTGAAGCAGAACATGTGCACTTAACCGCTGCACCACCGGGCCGGCCCCAGAAAAGGCATTCTAATAGACATGGTGTTTCTTCCTGGATGAGACTGTAGCTGTATAAGTAAAGATCTATACATTTAGTATATAAATCCGTATATATAAAGGGTCATTTGTGTAGAAATATATTTATAAATGTGATATAAATATACAAATTTGATTTGCAAGTGGGTGTTAGGATTTTAAGACTCTTCTCTGGTAAACTACGTCTTAGATTAGAAGTACATTATATTAGCTCAGGCTGCCATAACAAGTTGCCACAGACTTGATGGCTTAATAACAGGTATTTATTTTCTTACAGTTTTAGGAGGTAGAAGTCCGAGATTAAGATCCTAGCAGAGTTAGTTTCGGTGAGGCCTGTCTGCATGGCTTGCAGATCGCCACCTTCCCCCGTGTCCTCGTGTCGCCTTTCCTCTGTGCACACGCAGAGAGAGCAGGCGAGCTCCGGTGGCTCTGCCTCTTCGGAGGACGCCAGTCTTAGCAGGATTAGGGGCCCACTGGCAGGACCTCATTCAGCCTTAATTACCTCTTTATAAGCCCTGTCTCAAAATCCTGTCACATTGGGAGTTAAGGCTTCAACATATGAATTTGGCGGTGGGGGCAGGAGCGCACAATTCAGTCCATAACAAACACAGCTGCCTTTCTGTAGTAATACTCAATTTGACAGATTAGCATCCCAGAAAAAGTTATTCCTCAGTAGTCACTGACATGGACCCATTTGAAAGTGTTGCAGTTACGTTGTGGTGCCTCCTTTTTCACTTTGGATGACATGTATTTGTCTCCACCTCCTGTATCCCTAACTAGAGTATAGACTCTGTGAAACAAGGGTTTTAGTATCCTCACCATATTTGGCACTAACTAATGGTTACTAATTGTATATAATTGCATATTTGTCAACTCCCTCGTTGTTGAGTTTTAGAGAAATTGTTTACAGCATAGTATACATAACTTTTAATTGAATATAAATTCAGTATAAGGTCAAATTTTCATGAAAATATCAAGACATTAATGTCTTTACTGAAGATAAAGTGGAATCATACCTAAGTTGTTTGAAAGGAGAATTGTTGTGCTTTTGGTAATCTAATTGGCAGTGGGTGACACTTTACCCCTGATATCATCTGTTTCTTAAATAGTTGTGGAAGATTTTTTTTTTAATTAAATGAAAATTTATTTCTTAATTCATTTTACTTTGTGTTTTTGGTCTGTCTTAACATGAATAGTCCAGTGGCGCCTGTGACAAGATGATACCTGACTAATTGTAGAAACAGGTGTATGAGATGCTTAGTGCTCTGATGGGAAGAACCAGTAGACGTAGTTTTATCGTTGCTAAGGACATGCTTGAAGTTGAGTCTAATCTACAACATTGATTAAAAAGAAGCAACCGCCATATTATCAGTAATATATTAATAATGGAAAGCTAGTAATAATATGTGGCTTACCAGGATAGAGAATTATGGGAGACCATAGAAGATTTCATTGAAAGATAATTCTTTTAGAAACATACACCTAAAATATATCATGTGTCAAGCAGTATATAATTTAAGTTAAAAGGTGATTTTCTTGATCTCACTATTTTCTCTGTTTCTATTATATGGTAAAATATTTATCTAATAAACAATTTTAAATTTTTCATGCTTATATAGGTCTATATAAATGAGCATAAAGTAGCAGTTTAGTAAAAAGATATATGAAATTACCATGATCAAAACGTACTTTTAACGGTCTTTTATCTCTCCTTCTCAAAGAGTAGTGGGTTCTGATTTTCTCATATATTATGATGAAGAATTGATAATGTATGATATGGATTTCCAGTTTTCAAAGATATAAAATACTCTTTAAGTGAGAAGTGACTGCCTCTCTTCTTAGAAGGAAAACAGTTCAAATTCCAGTCACCAGTTATATTACACAAAAATGAAACAGTTATGGGGGAAAAATCCTCGTATAGGCTATCCCATAGCAGTAAGTCCTGTCCACATGATTTCCAGCTGAAGGCCCTCAGGACAGATCCTAAGTTACTTCTTGAACAGAGACCTATCACCTTTGTACATTCATTGAAAATTTAGGAGGCAGAAACTACATAAATATTTCCAAATATACTCTTTTTACAGCAAGTTTTTAAAAAATGTTAGCTTGTTCACATATTCATATGACCAGCGTAAGGTGGATTAATGAAGAAGCACAGTTTGCTGACTTGTGCCATGTCTTCATTATTGCTCTGTTTCACAGATATACAGGACTCTGTTGCAGATCCTTATTAAGACACTTGTCATTTGAGTAAATCACCTAAAACTACTATCCTTTATATGCTAGGCAAAGAAATCAGGAATCATTCCCTAGTTTCGTATTCTCACATATTTTCATAGGTAAGAATTAACAATCAGATTTTCCCAAAAACACACAACACAAGGCATAGTCTAATTTTTAAAAATAAAATAAAACAATAACAGCCAGATAGAATCTCTTAGCTGATGCCATCGTATACATTCCTGCAAAGTATGTTTGCCAACCTGGAAAAAACCCACAGGGTATATAACCAAGCAATAATTTTTTTCTGTTGCAAAATATGAAATATTTGTAATTTATCTCCTTTCATTTTCTTCCGGTAGATTATACTGTCCTATGCAAATACTGGTTTGGTAACTAATGTAAAGATCGCCATCTGTTGAACATAAGTAATTATTACACTTTTGTTCCTGTGATAATATTACTTTAAAATTATTAAAGCAGGAAAAGTAGTTCCTATCTACCTTATGTATTTTCACACACAAATTGTTTAATTATCGAAATACTTGTGTACTTTTACCAAATTAAACTAGGGAGACTACCATTCATGAAAAATTTTTTTCATGAAAATCAGTAATATGCAAAAATTGACTTTCATTGCCCAGAATATGCACTAAGTTCCTTAGAAGTTTTATTGGACCAGCGATGCTTCTCTTATGATGCTGTTTGGATAAATTCTTTTTGTTTGCTTTTAGAGAGGCAAATTACACAACAAAATTATTTTATTGAATTTAAACGAGAAAATAAAAGGAACATGTCTTCTTGACTAAAACTCAGTATTGAAGACACGTTCAGTATTAAAGACACATTTACATTTCTTTTAACTTCAAAGGAAATCAAAACTTAATAAACTTACTGAGGAGCATTGACAGTTGACAATCTTCGCCATGATGGAAGCCTTAATTTTCTATCTTTTGCGCCTATTCAGTTTTACATACTTCAGTCACTTTGAAAGTTTCAGAAGCCCAAGTTTTTCTACCTTTATGTTATGTGAAGGTATGTTGAAGGTATTGTGATGGTCGAATTTTATAAAATAAAGTTGAAATAAGATATTGCATTATACAGTATAAACTATATGACAGGTATGGATATATAGACATCTTAATTTTTCTCTTCTTAGTCAAATTAAAGAATTCTATTTTCAAGTTACATTAATCTTAAAAGCAGTCTCAGCTGTCCGTGTGTCCTATTTTGTATTTCTCTATTTTTATACCTCTTAACAGGTATATGTTGAGTGCTGCTTTCATGTCCAACTTTGTGATAGGTGTTCCTCTCCCACATGCACCTAATTAATTACCCTCAAGAATCTGTATTCACTTCTGCAACAGAAGGATGTGTTAAAACTAGGATGACACCTCTGCAGTGTCTGAGTTAATGGTCCACTTTTATTTTGTCTTTTCACATGCTTTATTCTTTATCCTTATATACTAGTAATTCATAAGAAGAAAAAAATGAGAATAAATTTCTGAGAGATTTTAATGGTATCAGGTAGTTGTATATCACTGGTTAGATAATGGGTAAATTTGATTTTTTAATACAGAGAAGCAACATTTTTAAGCAAACTTTGTGGACTCACACTTTCCTTTTGCTTACAGCGATGGAATCAAGTATCTCTTGTTAAAATCAGTGAATCTCTTGGCAGATATTAGCAGGGATATTGAAGCGGTACCACATGCATGTTGAGAAAATGTACCTCCACACACACGAAAGTCATTTAAGTGTGAAAGATAATGAGGCAATATTAATTCAGGAGATGAAAATGTGAAGTGATATTGTCAAGGGTTATTATGAAATTAATAAATGCTCATTGTTGAAAGGTATAAACAAGAAAAGAGAATCACCCAAACCCAGAGGTAGATACTGAAGTGATTTTGGTTTGTTTACATTCAGGAGGGGCTTGAAGCCCCAGGTGGAAAGTGGTTCTAAATGAGCTCTGTGTAGTTTCTTTTTCTCAGTGGTTTATAGTGCAAGTGTTTAGAGAACCTACAAGTGAGACTTGCTAGGTAATGCTATGTGAATTTTATTTAAAAATTCTGGAGAATTGGAAAGAAAATATAGAACTGGGAACAGGTAAATATAGTGCTGATTTTCAAAAAAGAAAAACGTTAACTTCTAAACTATAAACTAGTTTGAACTGGAGGTCACCTAGAGAAAAGTCCAGAAGGCTTTCTTAGAAGCTCAGCTAGTGAGCACTGGGAAGAGGAAGGCAGGATTGCCAAGACCAGAATTAAGTTCTCAAGAAACAGATCACTCCCAGATTAATACATTTGGGATAGACTGGGTGAAATGTTAATTTTAACCAGTCAGTCATCAAAGAAAGGCTCTTAAGATCCACTTGAATTTAATAATGAAATGAGGCTAATGATCATCAGGTTTTTAGATACATAACATATTGAAGGAGTTTAACCAAAGGATATTGTTTACAGGATCAGTCAGTGACTTGGATGAGGACCCCTTTAGCTTGCTGCCTAAATCTGTGGGTGTCATGAAGAGGGGAGATGTAGCATACATGCTCCATCACTGGATCATCCTTCAGAAATAGTTGGGAGTCTAGGAAAATGGGCCAAATCTAGCTAAAAAAGAGAAATTTAATGTGGTTATGTGCAATTTGGATCAGATCATTTTGCTCTTCTGGGACATATTTGGTGGGGTGGGAGATAAGATTAGCAAAAACAAATTAAAAAATTTAAGAATTTTAGAAGAAAATAAACCCAACATGACTTTGTCATGTTGTGTGGCTCCCAAAATTACAAGGCAAGCAATAGTTCTATTCTGCACTAGTAAAATCTCCTGGCGTATTATGTTTAATCATTGGTGTTAATCTCTAACAGTTAAATAGATAATCCCAAGAAAATCAACTGAAAAATCTGGGACAATTAAGCTGTCTTTCGGTCAGAGGCAGTCATTATTTTAGCTAATAATTTGGGCTAGTTCCTTGACCTGAGAAATCCACAGCTGTGTCTTCTTCTTCTTCCCCAAACATTCTGCCTTGGTCATAGGCCTCATAGATTAGCCGTAGTCCCAGCTCATGTTTATGATGTGTTGTATTTAATAAATAAGTCCTACAAATGCTTATGAAGTACTTATTGTGTGCCACTCCTGTTCTAGGTGTTTGGTTTATAGTATAGTAGAGGCAAGGTGCTGTCATGGACTTAGAGTCCAGTGGAGCAGACATGCAATAAAAAAGTAAATAAAATAGTTTTATGTTATTATGTATTCTATAAAGAGATAACATAGGGCAATATGATGAGTATAATGGGGAGAGGGCAGGAGAGGAGTAAAGTCATTAGACACTAGTTAGGGAAAAAAAGATATTTGAGCTGAAACGTGGATAACCTGAAGTTAAGCAATCAGATATGCAGGAGATAGGCTCTCCAGGCAGAGCGAATAGCAAGTGCAAAGGCCCTGAGACAGGAATCAGCTTGTTGTGTTTAAGGAACTGAAAGAAGGCAGCTATGACTGCAGCACAGTAAATAAACGAGAGAGTGATGAGGGAGAGATTGAAGAAGTAGTTAGGGGTCACATCATTTATTACCTTATTGGTTCTGTTAAGGGATTTAAATTTTTATCCCAATAAAATAAGAAGCCAAATAATAGCATTTTAATCATGAGCATAACATTTGGTGTATGTTTTTAAAGGTTCACTCTGAATACTGTGGAAAATTGATTATAAGGGAGAGTTAATGAAAGCAGGAGGCTAGTCATGTGTATTCCCTTAGTTCAGGCAAGAGATGATAGTGGCTTAGGTCGTGGAGGTATTAATGGAGACGTAGAGAATTGGGTGAGTTTATATTTTAGAGGAAGACTGAAAGGTGTGTGGAAATATTGGGGACCGTGAGTGAGGGATAATGGAAAATTGCTGAGTCGTGAATTTGGTGAGACTTCAGTTGCTAAGAGTCGGTGAAATTGGTAAGAGTCAATTCAGTACAATAAAAATACTAATAGAATCAAGAGGTAGAGGGGTAAGTGAGTTAGAAATAAATGTGCTTAAAATCCAGATTTTAGATATGTTATGCTTGTTGAAGAAAAAAATAGAGGTTATGAATTCTGGAGTGCATGGCTGAGGTATTCCAGGCCTAGGAGTTGACCTTGGAGGAATTATCACTGAAGAGAAGTCAAAGGATTTAGCACACAGATTATTCAGTGATTCCGCATGATCACATTGAAGTCGTCAAGAAAGACCATTGGAACAGGGCAAAGAGGAAGGCAGTGAGCCAGGGGCTAAAGTAGGCAGTTGGCAAGGTGGAGGAAAGACAGTGAATGGGTAGATAGTGAGTGGTCATTGTCTGGGATTTTGGAGGACTGAAGATGACTTGATGCTAGAAACAGTAACAGGCGGGCACTTGCTCATCTCCAGGTTTATAAACATACAGGGTTTGAGAGAAAAGGAACCTCTCGTTTTGAGGGACTGCAAGGAGGGTGCAGAGTGATGAGGGTACAGTAGAATGACAGAGGGCTGAGAGGGGTGGGCACTTGATAGATCAGAAGATACGTAAAACAGTCATCAGTCCAGGAGGTGATGGATGACCCACGCAGTTTGCCCTTCTGCTTGTGGCAGGTAAACAGGGACGGAAAGTAGGATGGGATTGATCTTCATGGTCTGTTAGAGGAAAGTGGGCTCTAGAGTGAAGATCTGTGAGGGCAGGAAATTGAAGTGGGCAAGGATGCCTGCAGCAAGTGGGAATTCAAATGGTATTTTGTTGTTGAATGAATGAGTGAATGCAGTGAGTGAGTGAATGGCAAAGCTCAGGACATCTGATCCAGAATATTTAGCAAGAGTGTGTGTGGCCTGGCTTTTGTTCTCTAGTGCTGGCAGAACACTCACCGGAACGTGAGGTGCTGTGGTAGTGTTCTGAAGACACCGGTTCTCCAAGGACTCACGGTGGGTGGCTATTGAATAGTAGGCATTCAGACAGATTCATTTACATTTTCAAATAGGTAACAGATTGACTCATCACAATTTGTTGAACAATGCATCCTCTTATCCTGAATCTGGAAAAATATTTTTATCATATGTACATTATTTTTATAATATGGGGGTTATGTTAATAACCCCAAAACAGCAGATTTTTGCCCCATAGAAGAAGCTGTTCCTAGCTAGTAGAAATTGCTGCACTCCCTAATGGGAATGGTCCAGTGGAGAAATTGATAACGCAGGGTGAGAAGGGCTGAGGTGAATGGTAAGTGCCCTGCAGTTACTGAGAGAGTCAGGCTTCTATCAAGGGATTGTTCCAAGTGATTTTTAAGTTGATGTTACCCCTTAAAATCCTTATATTACAGTCTTGTGCTGTGTAGCGATGCATTGGATCGGTGATGAACCACTTATACGATGGTGGTCCCATGAGATTAGTGCCATATAGCCTAGGTGTGTAGGAGGCTGTACCATCTGGGTTTGTGTGAGTACACTCCATGGTGTTCGCACAGTGATGAAGTCTCCTAAGGCATTTCTCAGAACATATCCCCAGTGTTAAGTGCAACATGATTGTATATAGGCATTCTTTTATAGACATAATATAATATGTACTCATTCTTTACCTATCTTATCTTTAGACCCATTGTTACATTTTCTCTAAAGAGATCAAGGAATAATGTAGATAACCAAAGAGTTCACATAATATTAAGACAGGACATGTAATAATCGTGAAATCCATTAGGGAAGGCAACAGCAGAGAGATAGATGAGAGTTACGGCAGAGTTTGAAAGGTGTGAAGAACATGAGATGTATCAACAAAGAGCAGATTTGTCCTCCAACACAAATAATAAGTTCCAGTTCCTTCAGAGATGTCTCTTTTTGTTTCCCTCTTTTCCTTGCTTCAGTAAACTGGGAACCTCAGGAAAACTTCTTTCTTTGAGTCAGTTCATTTTCTTTGCTCTCTCAAAAAGTGAACCTCGTTTTTGGTGGTATTTTCATGTTTTATAATTTACTTCATAATCTTTTAACCTCTAACAGTCCTCTCTGCTTCCCCATGTGTAAAGGAATGATGATTTTTAAATTCTCTTCAAGATTCCATCTATAATAAATGTAGAATTCACAGGCTCAAATAATGTTTTTAGGCTGCTGCAGACACAAAGGCTATTGAAATCAATTAATAAATTCAGCTTGTGATTAAGAGTACCAGAAATTTCCAGCTGAGGTTTAGTTGATTTAATTTTCCAGAAGGGAGATGATAGTTAGAAGTGCACATACTCACCATATGTATTGTCACGAAGCCAGTGGAAGATACTCATTTTTCCAGACGACTAGCAATTTCCCTGACTGAAATGAATAGCTTTGCTATGCTAATAGCAGAGTACTCCAAAAGTACAGATGCAGCTGTGATCCTGGTATATTCCACTGTCTGCTTAACAGTATTATTGTGTGAATGTTTGCTTTTTGGAAGAGTGAAAATGCCAAGGACAATTTATTGTCATTTTTCTCCTTTACCAGCTGTAAAATACATACTTTAAGGTTTTCAAATTTTTCCTGTTATTGAAAACTTGCCATGTGGGGATGTAATATATCATTCTATTTGATTATTTTATGATATTTATATGGAGAGTGAGGAGGCATTGAAGTTTTTAGTTGGAGACTTGAGGTTTTTATGCTGCAAAAGAAAGTTTCTGCATTCCTTTTAGAGGTTAGCCTTTGTGAAGAATTTTTTTCTTATATATTTTGCATATCATCCCATCAAAATATGGATGAGCCAAATTAACATTTTGAAATTTCGTTATTGGTGGAGAGCTTTAACCTCATGCAACCAGGAATAGCCAGTGAAATAACACTAAAAACAGGCACATGTGTAGGGTCAAGGCACAGAAGACAGGAGACTAGAAGGAGTGGTCAATTGGGTCAGATACTGAGGCTAAAAAAAAAATGAGGAATGCGAACAAAAAGACACAACTGTATGATTCCACCTATGTGAGATATCTAAAGTAGTCAAATTTATAGAAACAGAAAGTAGAATGGTGGTTACCAGGGTCTGTGGAAAAGGGGAGTAGTTGTTTGGTGGGTAAGAGTTTCAGGTTTGCAAAATGAAGAAGTTCTGGAGATCTGTTTCAAACAGTGAATGTACTTAACACTACTGAGTTGTACACTTAAAATTGGTTAAGATGGTCAATTTTATGTTGTGTTCTTTCCCACAGTCAAAAGAAAATGAGGTATATAAATTGTCAATTGAATTTAGCCACAAAAGGTCATTAGTGACCTTGGCAAGAATATGGTTTTATGAGGTTGGGGAATGAAGCCCACTTGAGGGGTTGAAGAGTGACAGGCAGGTGAGGAAATGAAGGTGACATGAGTTAACTGTCATTTCACAGAGTTTGGCTGTTAAGGGGACTAGGAAAATAGAAAGTGAAGGTAGTTTTGTTTTTGTTGTTTCTTTTAAGAGAAACTATAGCATTTTTGAATGGGGACTCAAAGCATGCAGTGGGGAAGGAGGAATGGAAAATGCAAGGCATTCGAGGTAGATCAGATGAGGCCCCTGAGAAACAGGGAGGAGCTGGAGTACATAGCATACGGGTGTTGCTGTTTGACAGTTGTCATGACTGGAGCGTAGAGAGAGAGTTCCTCTCGCTGGTCCTGCAGGATGGTCAGGAGCCAAGTTAGTGACATGGGCAACCTAATGCCTGCCTTGCCTGGACACCTTGCTAACATGGGTCCCCAGTGAAAAGCATAGAAAGACACAGTGCAGAGATTGTGCAAAGAAAGACAATTGCAGAGAAAAAGAATGCACAAATAGCTCTCTGTTCATTTTTCCTGAGAAAAGCAGGCCAAAAGGCTGCAAGCCCAGCCCTCCAGACATATCTGGGAAGGAGAAAGTCTTCATACCTCTCTCTGGTGAGAAATGAAAACTCACTTAAGTAACAGACAGAGCAGAAAGTTTGGCTGCTACAGAGGCACTATTAATCAGAGCTCTTCCAACCCTAAAAGGAATAAATATTAGCAAACGACAGAATGAGAATAGATATTGATGTCTCTTCCATATTAAATAAGATAGTTTAAGATTTTGTGAAGTCTGCTATTTTTAGAGGTTGGCCAAACAAAGGACTAGGTAATCAGTGTGTGTAACACATGGGAAACCGCCCAACTGCATTTGTTTGGAAACTTGGAAATCTGGCAATAGAAGGTATTTCATGAGTTATATGAACTTTGTTCTCAAGTGGCAATCATTGTTCCAGTCAACAGAGTTCTCATTCCCTTTTCTTACCTGTCCTTATTAGATATTAATATGTAGACATTGATAATTTTAACTATATATTTTTTTAGAATATTGATAATTCTTCATATTATAAAGGACATTTTTAAAGATATTTTTGGAGTCCTAGCCATTTCTTTCAGGTTGATGATATGTCTTTTCTTACTAAGACAGTAATAACCTGTTTAACCTGAATTGTGATACAGTCTCTAGAAGGTAAAAATATGATCTCAGAAATATAGTTGTGCCTCCATATCTGTGGGGGATTGGTTCCAGGAACCCTCTCGGCACCAAAATCTGCAGATGCTCACATCCCATGTATAAAATGGCTTACTACAGTGAACACAGTCAGCCCTCCATTTCTGTGGGTCTCCATATACGTACACAGAGGTCTGACTGTATGTTTCAGCGAGTTCTGTATTTGAAAACAATAAATTTCATTCATGCATTTATTCAACAAACACTTATTTGTTGTTTACTTTGTGGTAAGCACTTTGTTGCACTTCATTTATACCAGGAAACATAGTGGTCCGTAATCTCAGGGAACTTCTAATCTAGTGAGGGAGTCCAGATTTAAACAAATAATCACACAAATTGTACAATTACAGTAGTAACAAATTCTGTGAAGAAAAGGTACAGAGTCATGTGAAAGCATATGATGTGGGCAACCTAAGGTGATTTAGGGAATCTGAGAGGCGTCCCTGAGGAGGCGGCATTTAAACTGAGGCCAGAAGGACACTTAGGAATTAGTCCAGTGAAGGTGTGAGAGAGGAAGTGGGTATAGAAAACGAGAAATAGACGACTCTGCAGAGGCCTTGTGGTGGGAAGAAGCTTGGCCTGTTTCAAAGAGAGATGGATGACCAGTTGGACTGGGGCAAGCCTGAGGAGAGGAAGAGCTCCCTAAGATAAGGCTGGGAGTAGGCAGCCAAGGATGACAGTAGTCCTTAGAGCAGTGCTGGGAGGTCCAGGCACAGCTGGGATCCCGTTGATGTCGTTCACTTTGCTCTGGTAGCTGTGTGGAGATGGTATTGTCTGGGACAGGGAGCAGCAAACCTGTTCTGTGAAGAGCCAGATAGGAAATGTATGAGGCTTTCTGAGCCATATGGTCTGTGGCAACTGCTCACCTCTGCGTGTGGTGTGAAAGTACCGTAGACGTATGCAAATGAATGAACCTGGCTGGGTTCCATAAAAGTTTATTTACGGATGCTGAAATTTGAATTTCATATAATTTTCATGTGTCATGAAATATTACTATTCTTTTCATTTTTTAAAAGACATTTAAAAATATGAAAACCACTCTTCATTCACAGACAGGTGGTGGGAGCACTGTGGCCTCAGAGCCACGGTTTGCTGACCCCTGTTGGAGGACGTACATTGCTTGTTCTTTCCACTGTGTCTGCTTTGCCCCTGAAGTGCTATTTTAGTTCTACCATGACGTTTTTCTTAAGTTGTCTGCATTTCTTTTCAACACTCTGGTAAAAGGTATGACCGATACTAAATGAAAAATGGGAAGATAGCATCTCCTTTTCTGTTTCTTTATCCTAGCCTTACGTTTTGCACTTGAAAATCAGTATAGCATGACTGTCCCATTCTATTTTTTATCCATAGGCCCTTTTTTAAAAAAAATAGTGGGTAATTTTTTATTTTTCCTTTTAATTTTTTTTTCCCAAAGTGTTATTCTCGGTGCTTTCTTCTTTCAAACCTCACACTGAGTTTTTCATCTTTTCTTTACCTGGTAGTAGTTCTAAAATTGAATTCTGGCATTAAAAAGAAAAAAGGGTACAGACATCAGAAAAACGAAGTAAAAAATACTCAAAGCGACACAATTGCATGCAAACGTTTGTTGTGTGACTAGATGGAAGACGTTGTTTACATCAAGATAAACAACATCCATGTAATTTCGGATATGCAAACAGCGTTCTGAGCTGAAAGGAAATGCCTAGTTCCTTTCTTGTTGTGCGCTATTCAGGCAGCTGCCCCACAAGGAGCTGGAAAGCAGGATGTGGTGGAAATAATACGAACAGACCTGCCTCAAATTGCGCTGACCCTTACTAGGTATATGATATTGGGCAACTTAATTTCTTGAAGCCTAAGTTTTTCTGAAGCATGCAAAATATGTAGTATATGGAAATTTCCACCCACCTTTCTTCCCCTGTAAGCATAATCTTTTCCCACGTGGAAGCAGCCATGTTAAAAAATTGGGGGGAAAACAGCCTGTATTTGGTGGTGTTGAGGGTGTTGGTTTTGGTTTTAACCTAATGCAGATAGGAAGTTAAAAAGAACCTAGCAGTATTCCCAAAATGAAACCAATGTACACTGAAAAGGTAGTGAAGATGATAAATTTCAGTACTTTTCATTAATCCTTCCTTTGCCTTGTTTATTTTACTTCTGAAAACCTAGGTTTGACAGTTCTCTCGAAGACCTCCCTCAGAGTGGACCTCACCCACCTGCAGCTTCTCAGGTTTTACATATTGGTGGCCAAGTAGCCACACTTTCTAAAGTAACTACGTATTCTAGGTAGAGTTTTTCAAACTTCTTGGGGTGTCTAAATTTTAATGCTGGTGGTGAAATTAAACACTAAAACTGACTAAAAAGGAAAAAGTGATCATAGATTACAGAACTGACATGATTAACATATAGGCAAGAGAGCTTGGCACTCAGCCCTGGCACACTGCTTTACACCACGTCTATATTTTACATTTTTTGGTTTAGATTCTAAGTTCTAATGTAGAGTCGAGAAATCTGTGCATTTTATTTATTCACTGTGATTTGGAAAGTCAGCTTTCTTGAGTTTGTCCTAATCTCCTTTCCTGAATTAGAGTGTTCACCTCTAAAAGAGGAGCGATAGAGGTCATAGGTTCCAGGTACCCAGACATATTCTAAAGATATTTAGGTTAATTCTTCTTAGAAGATTTTGCTGGACTCTGCTGGTACTAAGTCCTTTTATATTATTGTTTGTGATACAATATGATGAAAGAAACTCATTACAGTTTCCTTTTCTTCTTACAGGAGAAGGATGATTTAGCTGATTTATTTTTTTAGTTGATTTTTTTATAGACTTAAGTTTTTTGTTATATTCACCATTACTTCCCCCAAATAGTAGCCGTTGCCTCAAAGATGCAGAGTAATTGAGAAACTCAGAGTTGAATCACTTGCTAAACTTAGTTCTTCCCCTTTGCATGACACTCACATTACCCTCTCCTGCCACTGACAGCATCTTTGTTTTTTCTCTTTCCAGCCCCCATTCTTTCTTTTCTAGCCATTCCCAACAGTTTCTAAAACATAGTCATACAATTCAATTAAATTATAGATTCACAAAAAAGTTATACTTAATTCTGTATAATTTTTTAAAAATCGCTTGCCACTGTGTTTATTTTGCCTTCTAATGGTTTGTACAGTTATAGGCAGTGGAACTAGGAATAATGGATTATTAGATTCTTCTGACAGGGAGAGGAAACCTCTGTGAACCCCCACGGTGTTAGATGTCTCAGCGCTCATTAACTTGGGTTGAGTTTGGCACATCATTACTTTATGTTGGAGGTGGCCACTGTTACGAATTTTGAAAAAGTGATCATAGTATAGTGAGTTATTCATTAATAACTTGCACCTATAAATGAAGAAGACTACAGGTTTCACACTATGTATTTTAGACTTTCTTTTTACTTTACTTAATAAAAAAGAAATTTTCAATTCAAATTTGATAACCAATTTGGAAATCATTAAAGTCCTAATGATGGAGTGTTACTTCCTCTCCAGGTGTTTGACCTTTTCTAAAAGACCAAGGGAAAATTATTATTATTTTAAGTAATAAAAGTTCTGAAGATAAAATTTTGTACCAGCATTTTTTAATCTTTACAGAGCTAACTGAAAATAGAAATATAGAGCATCAGCAGAGGTGGTGTTTTAGTCACATTCCCTGTAACTACTGTTTATTTTACAAAGGTGCTTGCCCCTGCCCCAATAGCTTTACTCTCAATATTTTAAACAGTAATTTCTGTTCATATTAAGCTGTATTGCTGCTGCTTACTAGGCAGCCGGTTGTACCCACTTCTCCCCAAAACACTAGTCTCATAAAATGTCAGGCCCTGGGTGTGGATCACCCCTAAGGTAAAACACTTTTTCTAGAGACTTTTTTGAAAAATCAACATAACCTTCCTTCTTTCTCTGCTTATAGAAATTCAAACTTCATGTTTAGATTTATTTTCTACTTAGTTGTTGACAAATCAATCTTCAGATGTGTTTGATTTAATTTTAAATAGGATTGGAGACGTGAACTTAAATACATTCAAAAGTGTTTGTGTCTCAAAAATCAGTTTTATGGAGGATTATATGTCAAATTTTAATTTCTCAGAGAAATAAGCAACAGTGAATAAATGACTGAACTCCTCTCACACTTCTGACATGTCCCACTTTTAGAATGTCGGAATATTAATGCGGGATGGTTGCTATCTTATCCTCATTATGCTGCCTCTTCTCACTTTCCTTTTTGTTCCTCCTCTGTCCTTCTTTCCCTACCTGTCAATTTAAGCAGCTCCCTGAGAAATGTGGCGGCAGGTTCTGTGGAAGGTTTTCGAGACTTTTCTGCCTTCTCTTCTCCTGCTAGATATAGCGCTGCAGTTCTGAGCGGTGCAGCCGCTACCGTGTCTGCTGCTCTTGCTGCGAAAACCAGGTAGAACTCACGTGCAGTGCCTGTCTGGTGTGACCCCAGCGCTTGCCACTGTCCCGCAGTCACCTCAGAGAAAACATGCCTGTTTGAAACACTCACAGCTCTATTACGAGATCTTAATTGTACTGGGGACGTTTTCTCTAGGTTGTGGATCTGTACATCCCACCATGTGTATTACTGATTTTTCTTTAAATTCTCCTTTTATCTCTTTCCGTTGCTACCATTTATATATAACACTTCTCAGTTGTGTGGATTGTTGCATGTTGTGTGCCTGTTGACTTTTGGGTTTTTATAATTTTTGGTTTTGATGTCTGGAACAGAATCAAGCATAAATAGGTATTTTAAGTTTCTATTGGTTTTATCTTTTCCCACAAACTGATTACATTTGAGGGTGATCTAAAGCCTAACTATTCTCTACAATACCCCTTCCTCCCAAAAAGGAACAAAACCTTTTTACTTTTGTGGAGTTTGGTTTTTACGTAATTTCTGGTAGTCTTTACTGTTTTAAATGCTTTCTAGAAGATGGCCTTGATCAGTCTTGGTGAAAAATTAATCAAGTCTATGCTAATGAGTAAAATAATGTGATAGACTCTTAGCCCTTCTTTGCTTCCAATCATAGACTGTGAAAACTTCTTTCTGCTGTTAGTAGTGTGATTATTCCGCTTAAATCTCTTTCTAAATGCTCACCAGGCTCTCCAGTCCTGAAAAATATCACTCCCTCCTGGATGCACTTTGCATCGGCCCTGTGTCCAAGCCTCTAGCTTTTTCTTATCTCCAGGCCTCGAGGAAGTCAACTGGCTCTATCCATGTTAGGAGAACAAGGTACCGTGGGAGGGGATGTCACAAGCGGTGGTTTGCTGTCAGAGACGCTGCTTTCTGTAACACTTAACCACCATATTAACAGGCCAGATGAGAAAATCCTAGAGCTGATTTGTGTCCAGTTTTAAATTAACTGTAATTTCACTGCAATGCAAATGCACAAGCACATTATTTTGTATGATTATTAACTAGCCTTTTAACCCTTTGTGACATCTTTTATTAGCACACTTGATGTTTGGTGTGAAATTATGAGTGAACCCTGTTTTTTATTGCATGGATGTAGCTGTACTAGAATAGTCACATGTTCAGTAAGATATACCTTTATACCTTTTGAAAAAATGAAGAAGAGTAAAATAATTGTGGCTGCTATCTTACAGTTTTTAAATATGAAGATTTTACTTGGGCAAACAACTTAATTTTCACTGTTTCTGGGAGATACTGAAACATAAATTGTTTTTTCTCCTAAATTTAACAATTATGCCAAAAATTATAGACATAATTAGAAAACTAAAATATCCAAAGTGTTTACTAAAGGTATAACCTGAATGAAATAACGGTATAGCATCATTTCTGACAGAACATAAAATTAATGGCAGAGGACAACCATGACTACAGTGAGTAAAAGCCTAGCATGACACAGGCTGCCAGTGATCACATGTTTGTATCCTATCCACTGTTACCGAGGTTTTCAATACAGTTCATTATAATGGTGGGTAACTTCTAAGGGAGGTATTTAAACAGGAAGAGAGATCATCGTACATTTTTCTCGAAGAAAAAAATACCTGAAATTATATTGTATTTGTGGGGTTGTGATTGTTTTGTTTTGTTTTTTTGAGGAAGATTAGCCCTGAGCTAACTACTGCCAATCCTCCTCTTTTTGCTGAGGAAGACTGGCCCTGTGCTAACATCCATGCCCATCTTCCTCTGCTTTATATGTGGATGCCTACCACAGCATGGCTTTTGCCATGTCTGCACCTGGGATCCGAACCAGTGATCCCCAGCCTACTGAGAAGCAGAACGTGCGAACTTAACCAGTGTGCCACCAGGCTGGCCCCAGTGATTGTTAAATGAACAGAAATCTGTCCTTGTCAGGGCTAAGTCTGCACAGAGACAGGTTACTGACCACGCTTGGAATTAAAGTTCCCTTTGAGAACCTAATGGAATCCTCTACATCCTCTCCCCAGAAAAGCACCTATTGCATTTTTTTTTAACTAAATGGCCAATGGTGTATTTTGATTGACATCAAATGGAAATGGGACAGGGAAAAATACTGGTTCTGTGAAAAAACCCCTTTCTCCATTCGTGGCATGCTCATTCAGCTCTTATCTTTTATTCTAGTAAATTATTTTGCTCTCACTATTTAAGAGAAAAAGAACAACATAAAAACCCTTGCATGTCTTATTTGATTGGGGAATTTTATTGTTTTTCATTTATCATTGTAAAACCAAGGGTAATTTTATAACTTTTTTGTACATAGCTATTACACGTAGGGCAATCTGTCTTTAGGAAGGGATAGATTACTCTAAAAGAAATGAATCCGAGATAGTTTTCCCTTCAATTCAGGCATGTTGTTGTTTAAATAAACCCTTGTTTAAAAAAAAAAAAGGTGAGCTTGCAGTTATGGACTAACTGAAGCTATCCATGGACCCACTCCTAGAGCAAGTCTTCGTAGTCATTATCAGTACTCTTTATTTATAGCAATAGGCACACACTAAACACATTTTGATATGTGGGAAAGGGAAATGGTCTTGACAAGGTAAGCCAGTGGCGTTCTGGAAGGCGGGAACGCAGGGTTTCCTGAGGAGACCTTGCTGACTCAATGAGAAGGGTTCCAGAAAGAGCTGTCGGGATGGTGTCAGAGATATTATATCTGATCTTTTGCCTTTATGTGATGATAATCTCTAAAGTTATAATAAAGTATAGTATAACAACAAACTTGTTTGTTTCTATTGTAGTATATTTAGCATTTTGAATTTTGGTACAAAAAGTCTAAGTTAAAGAATTTTGCTTAGGAAGATACAAAAAATTTTCTTATAAATACAGAATCCTGGAAGGAAGGAGACTCATGACTCCTCTATATGTCTAGGTCCTTTTTAGAATTCTGACAGAAGAATTCTATTAAAATAAAAAGATGCTTACAATTATACCTTTTGAGAAATATCCCTTCCCTACTACGTCAGAGTCTGTGTATTAGTATATCAATCTTTTGTAAGCCTTTAGCTAAAAACTGTTTCATTTAAACTTTGATAATTAAACCTACAATGTACAGTTGGCTTTTAAAAAATTTAAACAGGTAATTAGGATAAAACTTCTAACAAAAGTTTTTCCTTTGAAAGTAGGTTTAAAATTTCCAACTGCTCCTAATCTGCAGCTGAAGTTTACTTGTTGAAATAGTTAAACAAATGTGGGAAAGGAATGTAAACTCAAGATAAATCAGGTTACTGACACTGAAAGTTAACTTTTCTTCCTTTTTCTCTTTTCCTCATTAGTTCAGTTTTGAAAAGAAACCTTTGATACTTTAGTATATTTTTCTCCATTTTCAGTTTTTGAAATTTGAAACAAAAACTTTGGTATTCTTGAGATGAAAGTCGTAGTAACTTAAAATTTCGCTTCAGTTGCTTATCCATGTGGCAGACTGATGACAGTGACTATATTTGATTCTTAGCTTCTGTGGTATTAGCCAAGTGCATTTATGGATTTACTCTGGTTTCCTCATTAAAATCTTGTAGAAAGCATTTTAATTTTGTTTAGAATTTAGGTATACCTTAAACAAATTAAATTTAGAAAAAATATATATGCGTCATATTTCAGAAATAAGATACCAATCTCATTTAAGTAATCATGCCATACTATACTATATTAATGTTAGTCATTAATTTAAAATATTTTGCTCTTCGTGATTATTAATAATATTTTATTCCAAAATATAAAATAATGTGTCCAATGACTTTATTAATTCTTTAATCTTTAGTATATGATACCTAATGTTTCTGTATTTTCTTTAAATAGTAGCTAATAACTATAAATTAGAAAAAAAGTCAATAGATTTTTAGAGACCTAGACATCGTATATTCGGATATGTGATTGTCTAGATAAAACCTAGTGTTCTTCTATTACTACGTTAAATGTTTTAAGTAAATAGAGATCAGTTTCCCTGGAGAATATTGAACTCCGCTGATCCATACTGAATTTAAATATAAATGGAACAACTTTCTTGCTCATAACTTAGATTTTTACAAGTTCTTTATAGTATACTGCACACCCTTTGTATCTAAAGAGTACTGTTTAAGATTTAAACGTCTTAGGACTTTTGGGAGAGAATGTATACAAGACTGTGCAAAGGATACAATAAAAAATGAAAATATTTTTTGACTTATGAGATATTTATTGCATGGGAATTTTAAGAAATATTGTGTGTTATTTAAAATTGAGTTGAGGAAGCAAGATTGTGTCTGATCCCAAAATTCTGGATCAAAACTATCCACAAGCTACATTTAGAAGCAAAATTATTAGTAAGATTAGAGGTGTTTATTAGTAAATGTACATATCGCTAGATATCTGAGCTAGATGTCACAGGATGTATCATTTCTTGAGCATCAGCTCTGTGCTCAGCACTGTGCTAAGTACTTTACATGTGTCATCTCATTGTATTTTGTATAATCCTAACAATAACCTTGGAACAAAGGTAGTATTTTTATCTCATTTTACAGATGAGGAAACTTACCAAGTTTAAGTAACCTACCCAAGGTCATAGCAAATGCCCCAAACTCAGATAGTTTATAATGTAGAGGTAGAGATGAGATATATAAAGTGGTAGAGTGTGGACGAGATACATAAAGAAGTTACTAGTAATTTTTTTAAATCCTCTCTATTATGAATCGAAACATAACTGTATGCCTCACAGTTAATATGTGCCATGAATTGAAAGAAGGAGTGTCTGTACTTCAAGAAGATTGAATGATTAAATAAAATAATATATGTTAATTGCTTAGCATGGTCCACAGTGCATGATGGATGTTTTTGTTACTGCTACTACTATTAATTATGGATAGGATTTGGACCGGTGCGGAGGGGGAGTGGGAGGCACGCCGTCTATGTAGAGCCTGGAGAAAATGTAGAATGGCAGACAGAGGAGAGGGAAGGTCAGAATATCGTTTGTATAGCAGAGTGGGAAGAGATAGGATTGGAAGGTTGGTTGTAACTACATCTTAGAAAGCTTTAGGTGTCATGCTGAAGTGTAACTTGGCCCTCCACCCTCTACGATATCTCCATCCTCTGCTTGAGTACCTTCTGGAGAGAGGCCTTTCACAAAAGGGGTTGTTAGGAAACAGATTTTTTCCTTTGGAGGATTTTTCATATTGGAAACTACTTCCTTTCGTTGAACCAAACTGTCTCATGGCAGATTGGATTCGACGTTAGCAAACAGAATATAGCCACACTGAGTGGATCCACATGTCACGTGTGTGAGAACTGTTCTTAAACGTCTCCTGAGTTTTCTTCATACGCTGGGTCAGTATTACCAGTTCCCTCAACCCGACTTCACTAGGCTTGGCGCTAATTTCCTGTCATCCTGCTCACTTTTGTCTAAGTAAGGTTGTCTGGCAACTCTCCTGGAATACCTTTTAATTCTCTCAGGTTATTAAACATTAAATGATGATTTGGGTTTTGTTATTATTTCCAGACTATATTTTTGTTTTGTCTGTAACTTATAATATTGGTCATAAATTTTTCTTCTTAGAACTGTGACTATATGGATTATTAGTTATTTTTTTCAAATCTACATGAGTAATTAACCCTAGAATTAAAATAACCTGTATTTCTCTGTTACTTTCAGAAGTCATTTATTTGTAATGTATAAAAATATTGAAAATGTCTTTTATTATTTGAATACATTAATTATCCTTTTCACATGTTAAGCTCGTATTCTGTGCCTTAGACTGTGCTAAGTACTTTGTACATAATTCTCTTTTTTAAGCCTCATGGAACTCTTATGAGCAAAGTATTAGCACCATTTAAAGTTTAGGTAATTGAAGCTTAGAGAAGTAAAATAATTTGTCCATCACAAAGCTTTTTATTAAAAGGCACTATGCCATAATGCTTAAACTCTGTCTCATTAATGTTATTTATTGTGTCATCTTTATTGATTCTTGTGTCATCTTTATTGATAATTTTGTTCATCATTGCCATTAAGTAAGCAATTTTTCACTTTTTATTTATGATAAAAATTATTAAAGTGCTTAAATTTTTCATTTTATAGTATGTTGACATCAACTAAGTTTTAGTTTTTCATTAAACTGATTAGAAATAGTAAAAGAATTTGATAGCTCTATTACACTTGAATTTGAGAGAACGATAATGGGGAACAATGTTTCAAGAAAGTTAAAATAGCTCCAGTATGATTTTTCAAAACTGTTTAGTGTCAGAGTTGCCCCAAGACCACCTCCAGGTTTGCTGATTGACTAGGGGACTTAAAGAATTCAGTATATAGTTGTACTCATGGCGAAGATTTATCATAGCGGAAGAATACAAAGCAAAGTCAGCAGGGAGAAAAGGTACCTGGGGTCAGGTCCAGAAGAAAAGAGGCCGAAGTTTCCAGAAGTCCGCTCCCAGTGAAGTCACACAGGATGTGCTTGATTCCTGCAGCAGAGTTACGACAAAATATGCAAAGTGTTGTCTACCAGAGAAGCTCATTGAAACCAAATACTTCAGGCAAGGTTTTTACTGGCACTTGTCACACAGGCACTGTGTCTACTTCATACCAAAATTCCAGGCTCTCAGAAGACAGCAGGTGTTTAGCATAAACCACGTTGTTTATATAGTTTAGGCACAGTGAGCCTCTCTTATCTTTTTTAGAAAACTCTATGTGCCTATAGGGAGCTGTTTACAAGCCAAGTTCCCAAATGCCAGTCAGAGGCCAACCTTGTACGCAGGCCTTCCTGAGCATGGGCAGCCTCGGCCTTCTTTGTTAGGTCTCATCCGAGATGCGGGAGGCACTGGGGAAGTTAGATGTTCTTGTTCATTTGGGAGTGTAGTGGACTTGAGTGAACTGGAAATTCTCTTGGTAGAAATAATCTCAATCTAGACAGTATAATTAAGCTTATTTATTTTAGTGAAGTTATTAATATAATATCCTATCTTTGTCAAGCTGTTCTTCTGGCTGTCAGTTTCAGCTGTTGAATGAATTGAGTTTCTCTGCATGGAATTATTTAAGTAGTCAGTACCTCAATTTCTATTAAAAAGTTAGTAGGATGTATTATTATCGTTATAGCAACATTATTATTAGTATTATTTTATTATATATTATAATAGTAACAATATTATTAGTGGTATTAGCATTATAATACTTCACTTGAGAGAAACTGCTATGGTATTGTATCATTCCGAAGTGCATATTTTATAATGTGAGCTACCTAAAATTGTTTTTTCGGGAAATGATGATTTATAATTATACATAACAAATGACTGGGTAATAAAAGCCATATGATCGGGGCCAGCCCCATGGTTGAGTGGTTGGGTTCATGCGCTCCGCTTCGGCAGCCCAGGGTTTCACCAGTTCGAATCCTGGGCGCAGACGTGGCACTGCTCGTCAGGCCATGCTGAGGCGGCATCCCATGTACCACAATTAGAAGGACCCACAAGTAAATGTACAACTGTGTACCAGGGGGCTTTGAGGAGAAAAAGGGAAAATAAAATCTTTAAAAAAAAAAAGCCATATGATCTTAGAAATCAAACTAGAACCAGCACAGATAAGGCCTCCTATTAAGCTAATAACTCTGATTGAGAGAGGACAGTGGCAGTCTCGTCTCTCGTCTTCCTGTTGTATGAACACAGAACACTGGATGTTCTGTTGGGCTGGGGATGTTGTCTCTCGTTTACTGCTGTGTGGCCCGTGCATGGCACAATGTTTGGCGTATAGTAAGTGCTTAAATATTTACTGAATGAATAAGTGACTGAGTGAGAATGTGAGTGAAAAGAGTGACTTGTGAGATGTCAGGGAAACTGAGTTCATAAAATCTTAGAAAAATGTGGAAAGGGGAAAAGAAACACCTGTGCCATTTCATAGAGGTTATCAGGGATTCTCCAATAATTGATTGTTTTAATCTAGATGACTCTTCTGAAATGTTGCAATCAAGAGGAATAGGAAGAGGAAATTAGCTTATTATTTAAAAGGATTGACTGTATAAGTTTTTCAATAGCCTAATTTCTCATGGTAGACCTTTTGAAGAGAATTTCCAAAATATTGAACAAATGCAATCTGACTCTTTTCCTTCTTTTTTTCTTTTCTGTTTTAAAGAGGCAGTCCCTCAGTCATGGTTTTAGTGTTTTTCTTTTTTAAAATATCAGTTAATGAATGTTTTTGTTTTCCTTAGAGATTTCATAGATTGAGGAAAGAAGGTGTAATATTACTAAGTCAGATTGCTACCATTTCACCAAAACGTTTCCTTATTTTCTTTCCAGCAATACCCAGGAGCCTTCTCAGCAGCTGCCTGTGTCCGTGGCTTCGGCACGGAGCATGCCCGAGAGGCCGGCGAGCCCAGCCTCCGCCAGGGCAGGGGTGGCCAGCCTCACCACCGCTGCCGCCTTCAAGCCTCTGGGATCCAGCAGCGCTGTCAAGTCTCCGGGCTGGCAGCGGCCGCACCAAGCAGGTGCGCCAAAGACATCTCTCGCCTTAACTGTAATTATGAAAATGTGTTCTGGGATATATGATAGAATTCACTGATGAAACCTATTTTCAACCATCTAAGATTTTAAAAGGACTGCAATGAATTGCTATGTGTTTTTCTCTCTGAAGTGTCTCATAAGTCTCTGTGTGTGTTTCATAGAATTGTCATTTGCTTTTCATCATTATAGAGTTGAGTGTTTCCTTATTTCCTAGATTACTCAGGGAGCACATGTTAAATTGTAAATTTGGGGTCTTCTTAACAAACAATATTGTTGGAAGGTAGCCTTGGTAATACAGTGTTTTAGTTTTGATGATACATACAAAATAACAGCAGAAGCATTTATTGCCATCAAATAGTTACTGAAGCAAGGATCTTTTACTACTTGTCCTCTGCAGATTTACAAGGCAGATGCAGAAGGAGGACATGTTACTAGACAGAGAACGTTTGAATGATAGGATGGAACAATTTGGGCTCAATCTGGAAACCTGAGTCTTCATTCACTTCTACAGATAAATAGCTTTAAACAAAGTCACTTAACCTCTTTGACCCTCTGCAAAATGAGGGGAGACTGAATGATCTCCTGTTTCTCCCAACATGAAGAAAATTTATGGTAAAGGACTGTAGTGCCTCCCTTAGCAGGAAGATGGGACTGTGTGTAAATGCTGCAAATCCCGCCTCGGCCTTCGTCCCTGCCCACTCTTAACATTCTCCCTGGATGGTCTGTCCTCCCGATTCCTTCTACTGCCTAACCACTGATAATTGACAGTCCTCTCTCTCCTGAACTCCGTATCTGCAAACTTGTTGACCTGCTTGCTGTTTCCAGGTGGCACCTCAAATGCAGCATGTCCAAAAATATCATGACCCCTCTCTGGGAGTGGTCCAGCCACCCCGTCACCGGAGCTAGAATGTAAGCCTGTGACCCCCCTCCACCCCCTCGTCTCACAGTAACTGACACCTCATGATTCCACTTCTTAGTATTTCTCAAATTATTTTCTCCTCTCTGTGGGCAGAGCCATTACCTTGGTTCAGGCCCTTGTCATTGCAAACAACTTCTAACTAATTTGCTGTCTCCTCTCACCCCACCAGCCTGTCCTCTGCTCAGCCAGTGGTCTTTATAAAGCTCTGATCTGCCCACGTCACCCTCCCGCTGCAGATGCTTTCCTGTATCTCCCATTCCTTAATTTACCACTTAAGACCTTTTTCGCTCCAGCCTCTGCTAACCTCTCAGTCTCGTCCCCTGCTTCTCCCAGTTTATAATCTGTGCGGTGGTCTTACGAGACATGCCACCTCACCTAGCTTTGAGAGTTCTGTCTCTGCAGAGAACACACCTTTTTACCTCGTCTCCTGTATAATTCTAGTCTTTCCTCATCAGCTGTGGGATGAGATTGATTGAATACACAAGGGGCTGCTTTTAAAAATATAATAGTTTTAAGAATTGGTCATTATTATTAAGAATATTTTTTACAGTTGCAAGTGTGGATTTTTAGTTAATTTAATGAGGAATCCACCTTTGTTTTGTATTTTCCATAGTGTTTAAATATATTAGATACTAAAAACTTCATTTATTATAAATAAGTTATCTTTAGAAAAAATGCCAACTATTTATATAGTTAAAATTTATTTTCTAGTGTGATTTTGTATAGTTTTGAATTACATTACAAGTTACTAATTTTGCAAAGAAGCTTGAAGTTTTGTGCTGTGGGGGTAGGAGGGTAGGGCGCTGCATGCCATCTAGACTATTGTAAAGAAAAGACTAGTTTATTACTTTTGAAAACTTAAAATATTTAGACTAGTATCACTAGCTTTTGAAATTTCTGGACTATTAATTAACTTAGCAAGACTTATTCTCATGGGAAAAAATGCTGACAGCTCAGCCTCATACATTTTTAGTTGTTTCCATCCACTTAAAGCTTATCTATGATGCTGGAGATTTGCTGTAATTATTTTGTATGTGCATTAGTATACAGAAAGTAACTTTCAGAACAATTCCTTTGGCATGGTAATTGGAAGGGAACAGGAGAATGTGTCCTAAAAAAGCAGGGAAAAAACTAAATTTCTGAGATGGAAACTGAAGAGAAAGGCACAAAGTACTGTGGAGGGCAGAAAGTCTATGTACTGCTTTGGGAAATTCAGAAACTAAGGTCAAAATACCACTGCCTATTAAAATGAAAAGATTCCAATCGATGTGGAACTCCTGGAGAATACACTGCAGCAAAACTACCACAAGAGGGCGACAGAATTCTTTCTTCTCTGAGTCTAACTTGTTACAGTCATCAAAGCAGGCAAATAACACAACTATGATCGTGATTCACATGGTTAGTATTTAAAATATACTTTTTACAGAAAATTAAGTCAATTTAATTTGAACAGCTATAATAGTATAAAACATATACATTATATAACGTTATAAAGCAATATTATAAAAAGAAAATGAGTTGCCACTGTGAAGTCATAGCTGAATTACATCATGATGCTTAGCTCAAATCAGAAAATATTTGCAGAACTCCTGCTGTTTATCTTGCTGTAGGTGCTTCAAACTGGCCTTTAATGAGTCATCATGTTATAGAAAAGTTACTCATTTTACACTATTTCGTCTAAGTTCTAAAATAAATATGAAATTCCCAGCCGCTCAAATTCTTTCATTCTGCTCTACCATAGTAGAATATATCATAGCAGTATACCATATTTGAAAATGGAAGGAAAACACCTCAGGATCTCCCCTTAGTCTTTGACAAATAGTTTCAGGAGCTTCCTACTGCAGATGAAAAAGGTCTTTGGTTTAGGAGGTGATGGCTGTCTCATCGTGGGTTCTTATGTTCTTCACACTCCTGTGAAAACTGCAGTGCCAGCCAGAGGGCTGCGGAAGCTGGGAAGGTGAGTTGCTGGCCTCTGTGGCCTGAGATGCAGCACTAACACTGCTGGCACTGCTGCTGCCACGCTGGGCACTTCAGGCTTCTTTCTCTAGAGAATTCCTCGCTGTGCTCTAGTCTGGGTGAAGAAAAAGATTTTTTACCCCTCTACCCAACCTACACCAAAGAGTGCCTGTTACCAGCGATGTCATTTTAAAATAATTCTGCAGTCCAGTGGGAAGCATGGGCTCGAAATCCCTGAAGTGCAGTCTGTGGCCCACTTAGGTGATTATGAAATCAGTTTAATGGATCATGGCCAGTATTTTTATAAGCAGTGAAATAGAAAATATAAGAATGTTTTAACTTATTAAGTATTTTAGCTTAGTATTGTATAGTAATGAGGATAGGTATTAAGCTATGAAAATGTGGTTTTAGTTTATGTATATGTAAATATACATGTATACACACATACAAACATATATTTTGGGTCAGGAGGTAAAGTGTATTTCTTACTGTGTTTTATAGTTAAGAAAAAGTTTAAAAGTCACTTATTTAAATAAGTATTTTAGTCATACTTTTATCTATTGGGTAACAACTAATGTAGTTTTGAAACGATAGCCAAAAAAAAGACTGCATTGAAAGGGCTAATTGAAATTTTAAGACCTACTAGCATATTCTGAACCTGTCATGGGTTTCTCTTACCTCCACTGAAGTTCTGACTTTCAACCTCAGGTCATTTCACTTGTGGTGTTGTATAGCCTGTGTTACGCAGAAGTCTTAGAAGAATGCAGGAATGCTGTCATAGGAACTAGGTGTTTATGTGCAGCATGATAGTTTAGATTGGATCATCTTCCTTTCTTTAGGCATATAGTTCAACATACAATGACTGATAAAGAGCTGAATATTCAGGATGCAACATGTTCAAAAGTTCCTAGTCGGCATGAAAGTATCAAGATACAAAAGAAGTAAGACTCCAAGCTTGAGTTGTAGATAAGTCAGCAGTGCTACCTCCTGCTTGCCCCGTGTCTTTGGTAATACTTCCGTAATTCAGGTGCAGTCATCCCTTTAGAAACATTGACTTGATCTAGAAAAATACATAAAAGGTGAGATTTTTCTTGTTATTTTTCAGAATTGGGGCTTTGTACTTTTTTTTTTTTTTTGAGGAAGATTAGCCCTGAGCTAACATCCGTGCCCATCTTCCTCTACTTTATATGTGGGACGCCTGCCATAGCATGGCTTTGATGAGCGGTGCCATGTCCGCACCCAGGATCCGAACCAGCGGACCCTGGGCTGCAGAGGCGGAGCCTGCGAACTTAACCACTACGCCACATGCCAGCCCCTGTACTTTTTTAAACTTATATTTTAATTCACTATGTTTGTATGTCTAGTAGATTTTTTTAATGTTTGAAACCTTCATATTGTTTGTAAGTAGATAGAGATTTTCAAAACCTTTCTAAATATACTGGTATAAGTTTAAAAATACGTTCCTGTGTTTATGTAGGTGACCTAATTTGCTATGTAATGTTTTCTCTAGATTCTGATTAGGTTATGGATACCAGATTAGGTAATTTTTGTTCATTTGATGCAAATATACATATAAAATATTGCTATCTTATCAAATACAATCAGATGTTTTTCACGTATCCAGTCTTAAAGTCCTGCAGAGCTGTTATATGTTGGAAGCACATCAGTTTTCTAACTTTAGTTTCATTATGCACACAATGAGAGTGACTAATTCATTAGAACATAAACAGTGTTTTGCTAGGTCAGGCTTATTGTTCGTTGCACCCAGTTTGCAGACAGTGGTGGCCCTGAAGGATAGCAATGCCTGTCCTGTGGGGTGCGAATTTCAGAAGGCCAGGGATGTTCCCCGAATGGAGTATTTTGAGCCTTCAACTTCTTTATGTCTTAAAGTAAGGATCTAAAAAAGTCACCTGTGGCACTGTTGTGTAGCTTAAATGATGTAACATGTTGAAGTGCTTGGTACATAAAGGGTACTCAAGAAAGCTTAAGTTTTTACCCCTATAGAAGGTATAACCTTGTAGTGACAGCATTCATAACTTACAGTGTTACCATCCAACAGAACAGTTCTCCTCATGTAACTTCCCTCCTTGAGAATGTTTTGGGCTCTCTGCTGCCCACATATTGAATGTTTGGCTTGTGGTCCTTTACAGCTCCACGCCAGCCTTCCTCTGCAGCCTCATTTTGTAATATTGTTCCTCAGTTCCAAGTGGTCGAGTTGCACTAAAGTTCACGAGTTCATACCATTCCTTGGGCATGTACCTCTGTGCTGTGGACAGGCTGCTCCTGTTATTTGAAAGGCTTTTCCACCCCTCTGGCCCTGGTAAATTTCTATTCCTCCTTTAAGACCAGATATCATCTCCTTTGTGAACCTTTCTTGAGCCCTCTAAATGGGTGCCTATTCTTTCTCTATGTTCCTACAAAGTTTTGATGATGGCTTTTGATAGCATTCATCATATTCATTTTAATTGTTTACATAGGTATTTTTTACCACTGTTTTTAGATCCCCTTGAGGACAGGGATCATGTCCCACTAATCCTTGTTTATAGCCCCTAAACCGCCCCTGGCACAGTTGATAGGCCCTCAGCAAATGTCAGCCAGACAGCCAGTGAGTGAGTGGATGGGTCAGTCTGTCTGATTTTGGACATCGTCTTCATATGATTTGAGGGATTCAGAAGGCGTTGTTCTTTCCTCCTACCAGACTTGAAATTCCCACAGCAGTCGCTGATCAAAGGTGCACGTGCTGTCTGCCAAAGGCTGCCATTAAAAACCGCACATACGCTTAAGGAGAAGAGGACTGCGCTCTCCTTGAAGCATTAAAGTCCCGTAAGACTTAAAAGTTGTGAACATAAGCAGTACCATAACTAGTACAGTGTTATTTATTTCCAGTAAGTAAAAAAACTAATAATCAATCTGCAGCCCTGTCATAAGAATTTTTTTCTCAAAAAATATGGGAATTTATGACATATGAGGAACCCAGCATTGCAGTGCAGAGGAAATATTAGGGATATTCACCTGTTTTGTCACTGTGGGCAAATTAACTTGGATGCAAGGCACCAGTAAATAACAGAAACCAGCAAAAAGGTGCAAAGAGTTAAATCAGGTTACATGGTCCAGGTCAGAAGGTGTGGCAATCTGGATCAGTGGAAAGGAAGAAAGACCGATAAAGTGCCAGTGATAGAATGCTGAGGTAGAATATATATATTTGTTTATAGTGGAGTCATGATGCAGGAATAAAGTGTTAATGTTTGTGCCTAAAGTAAAATCACATGTAGCTGATGCTCCCTGAGTATTGTTAGGAAGAGGCCAACCTGGAGCAGGAACAACATACGCAAAGGCTCTCAGAGAACTTGGCTTCCAAGAGGAAGGGCAAGGAGTCCAGTGTGTGCAGGACTGTGCAGTGGCCAGAAAGTTGGATGGGTTCATAGGGGCCGGTAAGAAAGGGCTTTGAAAGTAAGAGTGTGGATTGATGCAGAAAGGAAGCTATTAAAGGATTTGTAAGCTGGAAAGTGACACAATCAGATTTGCGTTATTAAAAAATCATTATACTGTTAAAGTGTTTAAAAGATCATTATGACCTCAGCGTAAAGATGAAGAGTGGAGTCCTGGAGACTATTTCAGAGATTGTTGAGGTAATCTGGAATAGAGATGATGATGGTAGATATTACCCTGGGCAATGGTGAGAGGAATGGAGAGAATTCCAAGAGCAGAGAATGCAGAGTACTTACACACCTGACTGGGTGCAAGTTCTGAGCGTTGCTCTCCCAGGGAGCTTGGTTCCCTGTAGAGTATTTGTCCTTCGTTAAAACATTGGTAGAGAGAGCCGGCCTGGTGGCACAGCAGTTAAATGCGCATGTTCCACTTTGGTGGCCCAGGGTTCGCCAGTTCAGATCCTGGGTGCGGACGTGGCACCACTTGACAAGCCATGCTATGGCAGGCATCCCACATATAAAGTATTGGAAGGTGGGCACGGATGTGAGCTCAGGGCCAGTCTTCTTCAGCACAAAGAGGAGGATTGGTGGCGGATGTTAGCTCAGGGCTAATATTCCTCAAAAAAAAAAAAAGAAAAGAAAAACACCTGTAGAGGATTGTATTTGGCTTGGAGAAACTGTGCTTGGTTCTGAGTAAGTCAGACTATGGTACAGAAAATTGGTTGAATATATCTTTAGGTTTTTTTATGTAATGTGTCTAGTTAAAAAATATAAACCTGAGTGGATGGCATCTTGTACTTGACAAATACAGTTTAGTTTTATAACATAACTAGTCTATTTTTGCAGCATTTCCTCAGACGAGTGCATTTATTTCCCCTAAATCAGCATTTTCTACATGTTGACTCTTTAAATTCTTTACGGTTGCAAATAATGAGATTGGTAGCTTTGGCATAACCCTCAGTGCCTTGCTTGCCTTTGCAGGGAGCACTTGTACTACATATTGTTATGGAAGTAAACATTATGAGATGGAAAAGGGGCTTCTTCCAAGACAAAAGAAGAAAAATTCTATAGATCCCCGTTGGTCAAAAATTAAACACTCATCTTGTTATTTGTATGTAGTTCACAAAGCTTTCAAGGACATAGATAGGCTTTAAAATTTTTTTTTATTACAGTTTTTTTTTCTTTCCCACTTTCAAAATATGTTGATTTTGAGAGCATTTGTAACACTACTTATATGTATTGACATTATCATAAGTATTTAATAAGTAACTTATAATTTCTTACTCAAAAAATCATTGAGCTATACAATATTGGCTAATACTCTAATCACTGTTTTCTATAGAAAACAGTGTGTCTTTATTTCACAGAGCCGTTGAAAATGAAAGCTTTGTTGTGTTTTCTTTCACAGTCATTAGCGTTGTCTAGCTGTGCTGAAATGTCTGCTTTGCTGTTTTCATGAGCAGTTCTTACAGCGTGTGAGAATAAGGCCACCTTCATGCTGTCTTTATTGTATGTGCGCACAACTCACTGTTTGTTCTTATGTCCCCTGATATTGGCAAGAAGTTGCTGGAGTTCTTTTTTTTTTTTTTTTTACTTTTATTGTTAAGTGTGTCTTTGGAGACAGACATTCAACCAAGGAAAGTAAAGACATTTTGTTGATATTATAGTGACGTACTCAATACACTAGTAGTATTAGACATTCTTAACCTGATACTTCACATTGAACACTATTAATTTTGCTATATTCTACTTATGACATCGTTCTCTTTATATATATCAGGTAGTATGTATATAAGCTTTTTATTAGTGAATTTCTTTTTTCTTTGTGAAACAGTTTTAATATATGCAGTAAAGGCAAGGGCTCCTAATTGACAATGAGATTTGTACAAATTGGTGATTCTTTTTTAAAATGTCAACTGTATTTTGAAGAAGCACATGCAAGTAAAGTGTAAATAGAAAAGTTGGGATCATTTGAAAGTCTTTTAAGAACAGTAAATTTCTTTTGGTCAATGAAAAAGGGAAAAAGGCACAAACTTACTTTTCAGAATGAATATTTGGTTAATTTTAGCTCCTGTTGCTTCCTGTCCTGGGGCATACTCACCATTCCCCTTTTGCCTTTTGGAACTCAGGAATAGAGTGAGTAGTCTTGAAGGGGTCAGACAACCTCATCTAACAGTAAAATGGTGGGTATCATTGATTAGTGGTAATAATTATGGTTTTATAATACTTTTAACTTTTAAAAGTATCATTTTATTGAGAGTGTACAATAAGATAATGTCATTAAGATTTTAAATGGGCATCATTTTACCAATGAGGTGACAGAGTCTGAGAGAAGTCAAAAGAATTGTCCAGAGTCCTATGGTGATTTGAACCTAGCTATTTAACTAGATAGTGCATTTTCCTGTATCACCAGTTAACATCAGTGAATATGTTTTGGGAGACTAAATCTCTTAGGGATAGTGTTGAAAGTATTCCTGCCTTGCATAGGAAGGATAAACTAGGTGACTAGCAACTGCTAAGATCTGTTTCAAGTAACATTTTTTTTGCATCCAAACTCTATTTTTAAAATTTAGTTAAGATTCTAGTTAATTTGACCCTCTATCATACTCTGCCTCTGGTGTGTGCTACATTTTAGCAATAAAGAAAAGCTTATTTATTCATTATGGACAGAGCTGGAGAGATCTGATGTATTCTTACTGGTTTTTTTTCAAGGAAGACTCAGATATATTTGTGAGATCTGATTAGATCAAAGACTGAATGATGTGCATCTCGGTTATAAGTGCATATAAATTCTATCTTTTATTTGAAGTCTAAAGGAGATAGGGGTGAGAAAGGAAATTACTGTTTCTACAGCCATCCCAAATTTCATTGTAGGCTTTACGCTACAGTAATAAATCGAGATAACTAGATTTGTTTAGCTAAGATGGATAGATTTATTGGTTCCATTTTAAAATTTTTATATGAATAAGTAAACTGCTACCAGTTGCGTATGTTTCATCTCTTCTAATAATGTTTTATTGCCATCTGCTCCCCTGCATTTTGACATCATTAAACTAAACAGTCCGCTTGCCATGAAGACCGGACTGGAGCTGTCCATTGTCAAAACCACGGTGTGAAGCATGTAAATATGCTCTGTCTCTTTACACAAGAAGTTTTTATTTAGAATCATGACTCTCAGATAAGAAAAAATAAAAGTAACAACCATTAACTGTCTTATTTTTCTTTCTTTTCTTTCTAAATGTCCTCTTACTGAAAGTTATTTCCATGTTGGAAGCTTTCCAGTGGTCTTGTGAAAGTTCTTTCTCCCAATTTTCCTTTTATCCTGAGATTAAAATTTTCTCTTATATAAGGGGAGATACCTGGATTTATTCATATATGCTTTTCATAAAGAATTATTCCTTCTTATTCATGCATATGCTTTAAACCAGGAGTTGGCAAACTGTGGTCCTTGGTCACATCTGGCCCACCACCTGTTTCTGTAAATAAAGTTTTATTGGAGTACAGCCATGCTTATTTGTTTACATGTGTTCTGTGTCTCCTTTCATGCTGCAGTGGCAGAGTTGAGTGGTTGCAATGTAAATAATATGGTCCACAAAACCTGAAATACTTACTCTGGCCATTTACAGAAGAAGAATGGCCAACCCTAGGTTTAAACCATAGGAATAAGAAAAATTATGCTTGACAATTCTGCACAGTCAATGCAAACTTTATTGAAAGTTATGATCACCCTTGGCAGCATTAATCCTAAGGCACTCTGTTGTGTGTTTACTTGTGAGCATCACCTGTAAGAAGAAAACCTCTGGGAGCAGGTAGCTTTCATACCAAAAGAGTTCCTACATCTAAAACATTGAATGTATTTTCTGAGCAGTTGCTGAATGAGTGGATACTTTATTTTTCTTAACCATGTAAGATCCTATGTCAGAGTTTAAGAATAATTGACATTGATGAAGCATTTCTTAAACATTCAAGGGACTGTAAGTAAACACTTATGATACCTCATTTAAGCCTGGCACACTTTGAGGTGGTTATTATTGTTGCTGTCTTACAGATCAGGAGACTGAGACCCAGCATGATGACATTTCTGAGTTCACAATGCCAGAAATTAGAACTAGGAGCCCAAGTGTATCTTAACATTAATCTTTATGCTAGATGTACTGCTTCAGCATAAAATAGCTGACCAGTGTTCTCTGCTTTTAAAAGATGTGAAATTCAAGCATAGCTTTGGAAAATGATAACAAAGTTTCATTTATTTTGGAGATCTAATGACTTTCCTTGAGAGAGAAGTCTTAGAGAATTAGTAGTAGTAATAGAAATGGAAGGAGTATCCCAGGTTTTAAGTTTTCTGGTAGCCTGTAATCATCATTAGAGATATTGTTGATTTTGTTTGACATGGAGAAATCTCCTTAAATTTTCTTTTCCTTTCTGTTTCAGTATTTTTGCCTACATTAAAAGAATTCTATTTATATGAGCAACTCAAACCTGAGATACATTTCTCCCTTATTTGTGAGATGAGCCTGCTTTCTCACTTATAGAAAAAGATGAAAATTGGTGGGAAAATGGTAAAAGCCAAGCCCATTTGGGTTTCATGTTACTTGGGAAATGAGATAAGGATTTTAGATATAATGTGAGTATAAATAATTTTAATATAGGTCTTTATGGTTTTCTCATCTGAATATGAGCAAAATTCTACAAATTTAATATTTTCAATAAATTCTTACCTTCTAGAATCTGTATGAGTTCGCTAGTGATCTGCTTTGGTATCCTTGAGGTCGTGAGTCACTACCCAGATTGTTTTTCTGTGAATATTTTATCTGTGTTTTTCTTTTTTGTTACTTTTTCTTTATTCTCCCCCCCTTTTTTTTTTTAACCTAGAGTCTGGACTTGTCTTTCCATTATAAAATCAGTAATTGAGACAGTGATATGGAGATTATTTGGGAAATCACATAAGATATATATAACTAACTGATAAATGAAAAATTTGTTGATTTTTAGTAGAATCATGGCAAAACCAGTCATTTTAAGATCTCATATCTTTGTCTGCAAGGTATAGACTGTGTTTTTTTTACTTGTAACTCTGACCAAATGGAAGTTTTCTGTGTAAGGTCAGTTAGTAGGGAGAAAAAGGCAACTCTGTGTATCCTGAATTTTGATGATGTGTGATGCAAGAAATTATGAAAGAAGAGGATGGAACCTAATCCAAGTCCCCACACTCACTTTAATTAAGACACTCTAGATCCAGTTTAATCTGGGTTCTTAGAGTTGAAAGGCTGGTTGCTAATGGAAGAAACTAACCTCCTGAAGTTGTGGAAATATTTGATACTCAGCCTTGGGCGCACCTGTTCCAATTCTTTATGGCATACATACCAGCATTCTCCACTGCTTAGAGAAACGATAATAGTTTAATCTGTCCAATTTTGCTTTTAATCATTGAATAAAAAAATCCTTGATTCCATTTAATAAAATTTGCACAAACCTCTCTAGAATGTACTTTCCTCTGATCCTAGATCTTGGCTTAACTTTAAACCTTTTCTGTTTCTACTGGATATGATTTCATGCCTGGATTATGAAGAGTAGACTGTTGTTTATGCTTCCATCATAAGCAGCTTGACAGATAGAATGCACAGATTCTGTGCTGCTCTTGGCCACCATCTGTTTGAGATGGCTGGGGAAGGGCAGAGAAGAAGGCACTTGCTGTGCACGATAATAAGCAAGTGTGTTGCCATCACTGCCACCCAATTTAGTATGTGTAAAATTTCTACCATACCTTTGTGAACATACTCTCTGAGATGTTGAATTATAATATTTTATCTCCCCGAGTGCCCGCATGTCACTTTGATGTAGGGTAGTTATTTATATGAGTACAGCATTAGCCTGAGCGTTTATAACAGGAATACCCCTCCCAGTTGAGCCAGTTGTTTTTCACACCATAAAACCTCACATCTGACTTCTGTCCTTTTGAGACTGTAGACATTTGTCTCTTTTTCTTTGGCGAGGGTACATTAGTATTTTTTATATCAGTCTTATTTATGATTTAATGAGAATGAAATATTCCAGGAATTAAAAAAATATTTTATGGTTATCCTAGATTTACTGCCAAAACTTTCTCTGCTGCTTTATCTTAATTCAAATGTAGTAGTTGAAATATTTATACCAATATAGAGTTTGTACAGCAGAATGGATTCAACATTCTAATGCTACAAGTCTGTTTATCCTTAGAAAAAATCTTGGCTCTCTAATTCTATTTCCCTTTCTGAAGCAGAATACATAAATCCTCCTAAATGTTCCTCAAAACATGAAGACTCTAGCCTTATATCTGTATGTTTTATTTCAAGAATTTTGAAGCCATTAATTATAATGGCTGAAAAGTATGGGCAGCCAGGTTTAGGGAAAGAAAGTTAGATGTCTGTAGGAAACTCATCTTTTATGGAATACATGAAGGGCTTAAAAGTGAGAATCTAAGCCATTAGGCACCCCAGGGCAAATAAAAAATAATGCTTTCGTACATCATTCCTAAATTTATCCTAGCAGACTCGTTGAGGAAATTAAAATAGCAGAAATTACTCTTCTCAGTTATCACTATCACCTCCTGCTGAAATGGTCCAGAAGTTAGTACTCAGGTTCAGATCACATTTGGGGAGATCTCCCTTCGTGTTTTCATGAGTTAAAGCCATGACTAGAAAGAGCTTGGCACACAGTAGGCACATGATAGCTTGAAGGATGAATGCGTAGGCACACAGGCTTTGGAGGCAGACAGAAATGGTTTTAGATCTCAAATTCTCCACTCTCCTGGAAATGCACCCTCCTGGTTTTTCCCCTCCCTCTCTCTGTCCCCAAGGTATTTATGTCATTTGCCTTCTGCCTTAAGAGTTCTTCTCTTTTTATGCTACTCTTTCCCTGAACAATCTCATTAACTCTCACAGCCTCAAATATCATCCTCATACTGAAGACTCTTGACTCAATTCTTCTAGCTCAGATCTTTTTCCTGGGTTCATACATTCAATAGTCTGTACTTAGACGAACCACAAGCACTACCAACTCAAAAAAACCCAACTATGAGCTCTAGGAGGGAAGGGACCGCACATGTTTTGTCCTCTGGTGCACCCGTGCACAGCAGAGTGCCTGCCGCATTGTGGGCTTTCAGTATATCCTAAGTGAATGAATATCTGTAATTAAACTCATCATCTTTCCATCATTCTAGCACTTATCCCATTATGACATAATTGGCTGTTTCTGTTCTCTTACCATCTTTAAACTCCATGAGAGCGTAAATCATGTCTGTCTTATTCTTAGTGGTAAAGCCTAACACGTTATTTGGTACAAAGTGGCTGTTCAAAACACATTTGCTTTATATTATTGTTCTACATGTCTGTGGGAAAGTCATTTATCCTTTCTAAGCTTTGTATTCTTGATACATTAAATAGTAATAGTAATACCTTATATGTTGTTGTAAAGATGAAACAATTTAGTATGTATAAAATTTCTTTTTTTAAAACTTTGTACTATAGAAAAAAGTTCAGATGTAAATGTGTGTATATATGTGTATACACACACATATATATAAGTAGAGACTTGGTTTCTTCTACATGTATATTGCAAGGAGTGGGGAGATAAAGTGAATTACAGATGAGAAGAGCTTGAAGAGACGAACAACCAAATGTAATGTATGGACCTTATTTGGATCCTGATTAAATTGTGTTGGGATGTGTGTGGTAGGCAGAATAATGCGCACTTCCTGCAACAAAGACATCCGTATTGTAATACCCAGAACCTGTGAATATGTTAATATTACATGGCAAAGGGGAATTAAGGATGCAGATGGAATTACCATTGCTTATCAGCTGATCTTAAAATATGTAGATTATCCAGGTGGGTTCAATGTAATCACAAGCGTCTTTAAAAGTAAAAGAGGGTGGCCAGCCCTGGTGGTGCAGCAGTTAAGTGTGCACATTCCGCATCGGCAGCCCGGGGTTCGCTAGTTTGGATCCCAGGGGCAGACATGCCACTGCTTGGCAAGCCATGCTGTGGTAGGCATCCCACATATAAACTAGAGGAAGATGGGCACAGATCTTAGCTCAGGGCCAGTCTTCCTCAGCAAAAAGAAGAGGATTGGCAGCAGATGTTAGGTCAGGGCTAATCTTCCTCAAAAAAAAAAAAAAAAAGAGGGAGGCAGAAGGGAGGGTGAGAGTGATGCAATGTAAGGACTCAACCTGCTGTTGCTGGCTTCGAAGGTGGTGGAAGGGGGCCATGACCCATGGAATTTGGGCAGCCTCTGGAAGCTGGAAAAAGCAAGGAAACAATTTTCCCTGGAGCCTTCAGAACACAGCCCTGCCAACACCTTGATTTTGGCCCAGTAATATCCATGTAGAACAGTAAAATACTACACTTGGGTTGTTTTTAAGCCAGTAAGTTTTTAGTAATTGTTAAAACAACAATAGAAAACTAATAAGGGGATAATCAGAAGAAAATTGAAAATTGGCTGGTTATATGATGATGTTAAAAATTATTTTATTTTAGGTGTAATAATGGTATTATGGTTAGGTTTTTAAAAAAGAGTACTGTTTTAAAGATCATACTGAAATATTATGTATTAAATGACAGACCTTGAATTTGCTTCAGAATAGTTCAGAGATGGCAAGGGAATGAGTGGGATATAAATGCAATATCACTTATGAGGTGAGAAATTATGAAAGCTTGATTCCTCCCCTTTATTAAATTTTACTGGTTTTTAAAATAATGAATTGGTTCCTTAGCATCTTCTAAAGAAGATCAATGCAGTTTTTTTAAATTCTGGAGTTATTGTGAGCTCGTGGGTTTAAACATATTTCCAGCGTTTCAGTCCTTTGTGGTTCTTATTCTTGTTAGTGCTCAAACTGCCCCACGTGCTTCTTGGAGTACATTTGAGACAACTCTCGTAGTCTTGGAGAGCTGCTCTGCTGTTTTAAGTTGACAAGATATTCTAGACTTCCCATGTTCATTTTTTGCCCCAATCCTAGAATCAGCAGTTTCTCTAAGGAGTCTGGCTCCTTTTAGTGGGAAGACAATAGTTTTGGTGCTGGGGTTATTCATTCTCTAAACAAAGATTTATTAAGCAATATGCCAGGGACTGTTCCAGGTGTTAGAGCAACGAATTAAATAGACAGCAGCCCTGGTCTCAAGGTGTGGAGAGAGAGATTTTTTAAAAAGAAATAAAAAAAGTGTATGTAAGATGGAGATGAGCACTATGGAGAGAGGTAAAACAGTTAAGGAGTATAGAGAATGCTGGTTTGTAGGGGAAGGGGTTGCTGTTTTCATATAGGATGGTCAGAGAAAGCCATGTTGATAAAATGGCCTTTGAGCACAGAACCTGAAGGAAGTGAGGGAGCAAGCCGTACAAACGGCTGGAGAAAAGATTTCCAGGCAGAAGGAATAGAAAGTACAAAGACCCTGAGTCAGAAGCATATTGGCCATTTAGAGAAACAGCAAGGAAGCCAGTGTGCCTCATATATAGTGGGCATAGGGGTAATGGCAGATCAGATCAGAGAAAGAGCAGGACTAGATTCTGTAGGACCTTTGGTTTCAGTTCTGAGTTAGAAGGAAGCTATTGGAGGGTTTTGAGCAGAAGAGTATCATTATCTGACCTAGTTTTTACTGACCTCTTGTTGGCAAGGGTGAAGCAAGATCTATAGGCAGTCACTGCAATAAGTCAAGCAAGAGACGGTGGTGCTTAGACCAGGGTGTACCGTGGAGGTGTAAGAAGTCATCAGGTTATGTGTAGCTCATATTGTCCTGAGCAGTTCATCTTCCAACACCAGACTTGCTCACCTACTGAGTGGTGTGTTCAGCAATTCAAAAATCTAGTAGGAGTAACCTGCCTTAGAAGATACTAGCAACATCGCTTTTCACTTAAGTTTACTTTTTGGGATATCATCCCCCAGCCCCATTGACTTACATTACGTTTCCAAGTAAAGTTTGACATAATGTAGTATTTTTTTACCTAGCATGTATCAGTACTAAGAATATTTTACTGGGAGTTGAATAATTTGACTTGAACCGAGAGAGTTAACTGATGAATTTCATGCCTGTGTGAGTACGTTCTGGTGAGATGATTAACATGTACACTATAATCCTCACTACTTGGTTTTTTTGAGTGTATTGGTTTAGAGTTAACAGCCTTGTTTGAACAGGGATAGAAAACAAAAATGTCAAATAACTCACCTTATTCTTAGTGCAGTTAGAAAACATCTATTTTCAGAGAATTCACACTTTGTACTATCAGGAATTCTGTTCATCTTAATCTGTTTTTTCTCTCTGGAAACTATATAAACAAATGCCTTTTAGTGAGTTCAGCTATTTTTGAAGCATATAGTAAGTAATTAGATAGTTTCCAATTCCTTATATATTACATATTATTTTATGATGTTATATATTACGCATGTAATATATGTATACATAACACATAATATAATATTATACAAATCCCCAATAGTATACTTATGTGGCCCATTAATGAAGTTACTTGGATAAACTTGATAGTCACTTGGTTAGGGCCTTTCAGTAATTAGAAGAGAAAATTAAATCTCAGGATAAGATTGCTTAAAACTTGTGTTAACTAATTTGCTAAATAATGCAAACCTCAGTCTGCTTGAGGAAAAATGAAATTAAGATCTTTCTAGGGTAAAGAATATTCACTGTATCTTTCCAAATGATGTATCACAAAGATTTACCCAATAACAGGAGGTAGGTATTCTACTAAATTAAGGAATATTATATGGTCCATTTTTTTAAAATTCCTTGTCTCCAATTTATAGTCCATAGTCCAAAAGAGATGTTTATTTGTTTGTAGTAAATTAAATTTCACGTTTAATAAGTCAGGAGTCTGTTTGCTTTTTTAGAAAGTATTACCCCTTAGAATTCTCAGTATATCACTATGACAAATATTTTAGGAACTAGCAACTCAGCATATTCTGGGTTGAATATATTTTACTTGATTAAACTGACAACTTTATGTATTATATACTGAGAAAGTATTCTAGTATGCTGCTAGGTTTCCCACTAATTTATGTTTACTTATTTAATGATAATCTTTGTAATCTTGGGTTTGACTATCATGGTGCTGAAAAACAGAAGCATAGAATAAGTACGAATGTATGTCATTCTAAACCTGTAGAAGACTTGTCAGTGACAATTCTAAAGTTAATCAAAGATATTCTCACCAACACTAGTTGTTTGAAGAGTAGCTGGTGACTTTACATTTTGGGTAAGTTTTGTGGTGCTGAAATGTATTTGATACAAAAGAAAAAAAATTAATTTTCAAACATGGTCCCAGTGGGGTAGAGATTAGCCACAAAAGAAGCCAAATTTAATAGAAGTTGCTCAAAATTAAGGTTAACAAGGAAAATGCGTCAAGAACTGACTTCCTTCTAACGTTCTCATGACACTTTACTGACTCACTCATTATTCAGTTTGAATAAGTCACTTAAATTTTTTGTGACTTAGATTCCTAGGTTATGAAATGGGGCTAATTCAGTGCTCCTATTCAATAATTCTACTAGAACTTAAAAGAAAAAACTATTTTTTCTTACAAATAAGTAGATTATCATCTGCAAACTGCCATCTCTAAAGAGATGTATGTTTTTTTCTACGGAAGTGATTTTTATGCTGAGTTCTGTAAATTTGGAGCATTTGGTCTCTGTACTGCCCAGGCAAGACTGTTTTTCTCCGTCTGGGAGTGCACTTCTCCACAGAATTATGAAGGAAGCAGGGCTCAAAGTGTGATGCTTCCTCTCTCCCCAGACCTCACCTTCTCACACCTCCCTTTCCCAGTAAGCCAGGCCGAGCAGAGGCCCAGGCTTGGCACCTGACGGCTCAAAAGTCACCCGTTGCTGTGCTCGAGTAGTGAGAAATTCAGTCTGAAGAAGTGAAGCGTCACTGTGTTCATTCGGGAAGTAACTGTGCCTTGGCAGCGTCCCGGGCCTGGTAATTAGCAGGGCTTGTGTAGCGTTGTGTGCGGGCCAACGTGCTAGCAACACAGCAACAAAACGGAGGTGTGAGAATTTCTGTCTTATCCAAAGTGGTTAAAATGGGGCCGTAACAGAAAGCAAGGTTTTTCTTCCCAAGAAAGGAACAGCAGCAAGTTTAGAGTCTTTTTCTATGTGTTTAAGACACAGTCACATGTTTCGTGGTTAAGAATGGCTTCTCATGTTAAATAAGTTCATTCCCCAGGTACCTTCTCCTTGAGGCACGGACCAGATGGATTATGTCCCATTTTACAATGACTGATGGAGAATTACTATGCTCTTTTATTGCTAAAAATGTCTCAGTGACTCAGTACTTTAGGGCTTATGCATAGATAATGTGATAAAATAAAGGCATATGGTAGATGAAAGGGTTTGACTCTCTTTGAGGTCTGATTTTCAGATTTTTCAATTGCTAACTTTCCCACTGTTTGAAATCCTGAAGCTAATCCACATTTTTAAAATATCTGTCTTAACAGTGTTCTTTAAAAATGCAAAATGAAAGTGATTTGGAACATTGTCTTTCATTTATTTGATTAAATATTAATTTTTTGCTTTCTATTTGTAAAGGCAGTTTTCTGGTAGTGGGTAGAAAGAAGTATGTAGTCTGTCCTCATTTTTTAAGAGTTTATCATTGACTTAGGAAGGAAAAGATACTACAGGATATTGATAAATACCAAGTAAATTATACAGGCGGACTTGTTACAGATGTTAAAAGGAGCGAGAGAACACTTCTGGCTGGGATGCTCAGGGATGCTGGGGAAAAAATGGACCTCCCGTGAGCCTTGCAGAATGGGAAAACTATGACTGGTAGTGGAGAAAGGGACGTTTCATTGGCTGAGGGTCATGGAAGTAGGGTCTGGCATGGCATGTCCAAGAGACAGTGAGTAGACTATGGCATAGCGTTTAGGAGCACAGACTCTGGAGCCAGACTGCCTGGGTTAAGGATTGCCCTTTATTTGCTGTGTGTCGTTGGGCTGATTTCTTAACCTCTCTTTGCCTCAGATAGACTAAAAAATGGTGCTAATCGTGCCTAAATCATAGAGCTGTTATAAGGATCTGAGAATAGTGCCTTCAGATAGTGATGCCCAAATTAAATATTAAATAAGTACAATCGAGTATGTTGATGAGGACAGGGATGTAGGTGAGCATCAAAGACAAGGCTTTAGTGAAGATTAGGGTGCACTCACTGAGGAACCGGACTGTCAGGACTGCGTCTAGTTTGCAGTGGGGAGTTACGGAAGCTTTACAAGCAAGTAAATAGGACCAGAGTAGTGTATTTGGAAAAGGAATCTAGCAGAATAGGTTGAAAAAGAGACAGGCAGCAGAGAGGCTGGTTTGGAGACTTGTAACTGTCCAGGCTTGAGGGATTCAAGACCAGGACTCAAAGGATAGAGCGTGGGTTTGGATTAAAAAGAAGGGACAGACCTTGGAAACATTTACAGTGAAACAGGTGTTAGCATCTGGGGACTAACTGTCAGGGCTGTAGGAGGCAGAGGGCTGCGCCTGAGTACGTGTGAGAATCCAAACCTATAGGAATTCTTAGGAGGAGCTGGTAGTGTGTGCAAGAAGGTGAAATCCGTTTTGCATGTCTTGAATTTAAAGACAGGAACAGGTTTTGGCATTGAAAAATGCATATCAGGCGCTCCGAGGGAACTCAGGCCTGGAGATAGAAATTGAAGGCTCACAGAGGAGGCAGTTGTGCTGTGCTGAGGTAACAAGGAAGAGAATGTGCAAAGTGAATATTACAGTGATTTTCTTTCCCATTTCTATAAGGGAAAATGTGAGTCCAAGAGAATGAAACCATGTTCCTAGTCCAGTTGACTCACTGGAAGCATGGGCAATAGTAGGCTCCCTGGCCTGTGAAGTGCTGTTTGACAGCTCAAGTGCCGGGCGGAGCACTGTAGGAGATGTGCTGTGTTTATAAACGGGGTTTCTGGATCTGTAATTGCACATCATTACAAACAGGCTTTCTTCCGGTGAGGGAGAGTTATCCTTTCAGTTTTCCTAATTAATCCTATCCAGTTCTAACCACAACTTTAATATGTATCCTGTCAATATGCACACAGACAGACAGACACTGTGTTTATTTATTTATATGCTTTTCTTAAAAGTTGTTCCTTTTAAACCTTTTCAATGTCTTTTTCTTCCCTTGCATTTTAATTGCCTATGGGTAAGGAGCAGGCCTTCCATTGGTTTCCATCCCTCACAGTTTTCACATTCATTCATTAATGTGTTGATTCCAGTTTATTTATTCATTTCAGATACTGTATTAGTTCTAGGGTAATGAATAAGACATAGTTCCTGCCCTCAGGGAGCTTTCTATCTAGTTGGAGAGGAAAAGATACATATATGTTGTAAAAGCAATAATAAAGTCATGCAGAGAAAATTATGAGAACGTGGAGGAGAAACATTTAATGTGGATTATGTGGAGGGTACAGTGGGGAAAGGTGGTTTAGGGAGGATTTTTGGAGCAGTGGACTTCTGGGCTGAATCATAAACAATAAGTAGTGGTTACTAGGTAAATAGGAAGAAGGGTAGAGAAATGACAGTGATGACAGCCTGCGCCTAGACAGGCGTAGTCACAGGAAAAAGTGAGGCAGTCTGGTATTGCTGTCACATACAGAGAGAGGCCGAGAGCGGTGCAAGAGGAAGCTGGGGCCAGGCAGAGACCACGGGACGGACCCGGATGCAGCACTCAGAAGCGTGGACTGCATTCTATGGTTAAAGAAGAGGGAGATCCTTGAAATGGTTTATGCAGAGTTGTGGTTGGCTAAGATTTCAGTCCTAGGTGGCAGCTGGGAGGATGAATTTAAGGAGGACTAGACGTTTGGCAGTTAGTCCAGGTGGAAGATATTGAGGATCTAAACCAGGACAGTAGTGCGGGAATGGAGGTGGGGGACGCAATCAGGAACTCTGATGTAAAATCAGCAGGATCCGTTGTACCATCCGATGGGGGACGGGAGGCCCTAAGGTAATTCTCAGGGAGCTCTTGTCATGACTGGTGACTGATTTCAGTCTACTGAGAGAATACGGAAGAGAAAGAAGGACAGTGAGTTCGTTTTTGGTTTTGTTATCTTCAACACACTGAGATTTCTAATGTGCCTGTGAAGTATTTGGAGTTAAATCTAGTTAATGGTTAGCCGAGGTGTCTGGATGACTGGAAGGGCCTCACTGTCGATGTTCGCCGTAACCACACCTCCTCTTGGAAGCAGAGGTGACTCTGCTTTTCCTACAACCCTGTGCAGTCGGCTGTCGTGTCTCTTTCACTGTGTGGTAATCCTGGATTTTCTTTTCTAATTATTTCTGTAGTCACAGTCCAGTGTTTGGTACATAACCTCTCTATAAATGTGAGTGAGTGAGTATATAAGCAAGTGAATAGATTATTTTTTTAAGTAGTATTATCATTTGATTATTAGAAAAAGTTTATATTTGGCTTATTCTCGTTCTGATCCTTCTGTATTTTAACCCCAGCACCTTCCACTGGAAGAATCTCAAACAGTGCGACTTCCTCAGGAGCAGGGGCACCAGCCAGCTCAGCAGGGGGGCAGCCCCAGCCAGGCGACCAGGATACTCTAGTGCAGAGAGCCGAGCACATTCCAGCTGGGAAGCGGACCCCAATGTGCGCCCACTGCAACCAGGTCATCAGGTTGGTTGTTTGTTTTTGAAATTTTCTTGAAAGTACTTAATACCAGTATGGATTTCTTTTTAATATTCTGAAAGATTTGAAATTTTCTTAGTGAAAATATTCTTGGCCATATTTCTATGTAATAGTTATTACTGAAATAGATAAATATGAATATATATATTTGTTAGAATCTATTTTAATGAAAAGTAATTCTGAGCTCTGTGAAAATAAAACTAAAAATGCCCATTTTGTCAGTTATTAATTCCTATCAGAACTAAGGAAAAATAATGATTAATGTGGCCCTTCAGAGAATAAAATTTTAAGACTTGAAGGGACCCTTAGGATCATTTATCTGAACTTCATTATTTTACAAATTATAAAAGTGAGGACTTTCATTCAGATGAAAAATGACTAGTGACATAAAATAAAGAACTTTGAGCCCTAGAGAAAAGAAATTGGATTTTCAAATACCTAAGCACTGAGAGATATAATTACCTTCAGATCTATTCATTAATGCTTTAAATATTAGATCGGTCATAACCTGCTTCTTTAAAATGTTTTTTATCCAAATCTATTTTATTGTCTCTTAAATTCCAAGAAAGAAAAAAGGCCCAGAGATCTTAAATGAGTGTACTATCCTGGCACTTACTAAATCTCTGAGCATTTCTTAATAAGTGGCTTTTAAACCGTTAGGAGGTAGAGGTGTGGGTGTTGGCTCCAGGGAGCCCCCCAGCAGGACCTTGTTCCCTCTTGGTGAGTGGCTTTGTTGGCAGTGACAAATGATCGGTTGAAATGACTGCTCAAGCTCTCTCCTCATTTTTAATTTATCCTGTTTTGAAATGGTTGAAACAATGGCTTCCCTAAAGTTGAATGAGGTTGAGACTTGCTTGCATTTTCCCTGCCTCTGTTACATAATTATTGTCTAGGATAATGTTTCTAGTTAATACTCAAAATGGAGACAAGCCTCACTACCTTATTTAAGAACCAGACATAAATACTCTCCTCCTTAACCATTAAATAATAAATGTGTCAAGAATACAGCACACAGTACGTGATTACAAATAAAATAGCTTTTGTATTTTAAAGGTAGTCCATGTTCATTGTGACGTTTCAAAAATATAGAAAAACAGAAAGCAAAAATAAAAGTTCATTCATAATTTCACCTCCCCAGATAACTGCTGTTAATATTTTAGTTCACACTTGAAAACACACACACAGAAGGACAGATGTTTTACAGAAATGGAATCGTGATATCGTATTTTGCAAGCTGTTGTTTTTCACTTCTGTTGTGTTTTCCTCAGTGAGTACCTGCTTGGTAAGAGCTAGCCAGTGGCGCTGGGGCTAGTGATGGTGGTTATGGGGAGAAGGAGAGAGTCAGTAGAGGTTTCAGAGTCGAGTGCAGTGTCCAGCACCCAGAAGGCGCTCAGTGAGCGTGTGACTTGAAGAGATCACACGTGACTCCGGACTTGCCATCGTTCAGGCCATAGTGTCGATTTGGCTAGAGTCATTTTCTGGACAGTACTACTTTAGGGTTACTGCCTCACAGAAATATTTAAACTGTTAGAAAATCTAGTGTAGTATTGCTTTGTCCCCAAAGCGAAACAATGTTTTTAGTTACTAACTGTATTTTTTAAGTTTAATATTAATAAAGTAAAAGCTCTGACTTGTAACATGTTTCTGTAAGTTAGGGCACTTTGGTTACCTAGACTGGTATTTAGGGATAAAATATTCTGGATAAAAACGCCGTTATGAAGACAGGATTCACGGCTGCTATTTGTGTGCTGTTGTAAGCAAGTAATTACTGGATGGGTTAACAAAGCGTCAAACTGTATAAGTTGCTGATTTCTTCTTGTTGTGTGATTATCAAATTCTGTAACATCCTGTAATCACTACAGCACATCTGAAAAACTTAGTATGAAGAAAATATGAAGATCAAAACAGAAATTACATTCCCCACCCATACCTTCCTTGGTTTCAGTTTTAATGCTAGACCAGGATGTAATTTTAATGCATCATCTTCCTGCCATGTGAAATAAATATATATTATGTTAACAACATGAATGGCCACCACTTACTGCCCCCTCATCTGTTAAATTTTATATTGTCTGGATTATACCAGCACTTGTTATCAGTTAAGCGTTAAAGCTTCATCTCCTAGGGAAGTTAATAGGACCAGGTATTAGTTCATGTCAAGCTCATATAACAGTAATTAACGTGCGCATTTGCTTGGTGCTCAAGTGCTACCGCAGCTTGAATAGATTGTGGTCAGTTCACAGACCTCATCAAAGTATAATTCTAGTTCTTGGCCTCGGTTTTCAGTATCACTTACCAGAGCAGGGAGCCTTAGATCAAGTGACATTCTCTTGGACACCTGTTTTAAAAACAAGCTGCAGTTGCAGGCTTGATAGTTTGAATATAGAATACTGCAACCTGGCAAACTCTGAGAAGTTTAAGATTCCTTTATAATTTATATTATTTGTTTGTAATTTATATTGTTTTATTTTGTATTTATTTTCTAAATATTTAAAATTTTCAAAAACATTTCTAAAGAAAATATATTAAAAAGGGAAATCCATTTTGGTGGATTTTGTTTGTTTTAACAAAGTTAATTGTTTTTGGAAAACCTCGGAAACCTAAATCACTCAACATTAATACTGAACTAGATATCTCTTATAGAACATATTTAGCTTAAAATTATACACATCATTTTATTTGGATCTAATGTTTAAAATTTTTTGGTTTATTTGAACCTCGAAAAGATTATACGTGTTTTGCCTAAATTGTATTGTTTAGGCATTACTTGGATTAGTTGCTTTTACATATGGATAGGGTGTTAAATTTTAGGAAATTTTACTGAAGCCTTGACTAAGGTTGCTTTGGAACATTTCCAGTCTGTTTATGATGGAAGTACCATGCCTTTGACCTTTATATTCATGAATGGACTGACTGTTGGAGTGCTGGTATAAAGGGAAATAGAAAATCAGGCTAATTTGGCCAAAACCACATTTTAGTGTCCCTTATAGAATGGGCTTATCAAAACTCTACCTTATTTCTTGAGTGTTACATCTAGTGGCATTAAAATCTATTGACCACTTGTATTACTTGGAGTTAAATGCGCCATTCACATTTAGCTTCTTATCATCTTTGTGAAAGACAGAAAGAATTTATGGTGCTCGAATTTCTTCTTAGATATAGACTGCTTTAAAAAAATAGCCACAATCCTATTGTTCCGTCTTTGCCTGCAGCACAGCATCAGAACAATTGCAGTCAACCCATTGTTTAATCCAGTGAGAGGGAATTTTAACATTATTGATTTGTTTCTTGCTCAGTGATTTTCAAACTTTGCTTATAAGCAGAGCCATCCCCGTTACCCCAAGGAGAGGCCTCAGAGTTTTTTGTCTGTCTCACCATCCATTTCAATCTCTGACCGCTCTTTTATTAATAGGTTTTATTTTCCCTTCTGGTTAAGATTTTACTCGAAAACAAAAGCTTTCTTGGCTTAATATGTTAGCTCCTGAATTTAAGGAAACAACCAAAGACACAGACCAAGATTTATGAGCAAGACGTAGACCAAGGTTTCAGATTTACTGTAGTGAAAAATGCGAATGAACATAAATCTTCAGCATCTATGTGATGTAATATTATAGTGCCATTAAGATCCTGTTTTCAGATAATAACAATAATTGTTTAATGTGTTCTTAGCATATGCCGAATGTTACCCTAAGAATTTTTCCTGAATTCTCATAATAACTCTGTGAGACCATTGCTGTTATTGCCTTAATTGCACAGATGAGAAAACTTAGGACAGAGAAGTTACGTATTTGCCAGAAGTCACATAGATAGTAAATGAGAGAACCTGAATTTGAGCCCAGATCTAACTTTAAATTTTATTCATGCTTTGAACTATAACTATTTAAGAAAATGTTTATAGTATTATATTAAGATAAAAAAAAGAAGTACAGAACTCTAAATAAAGTATGGTTCTAATTTTGTGTAAAGAAAATAGACACCAAGATATATTAATATGTGTACTATACATAACTATTATGAAGATGTATACATATAATCATATATGCTACTGTATTAAATCAGGGAGAAAAAACAGCTTAAGGAGACCTGCCTTAACTTAAGAGTGTAGCAGTGTACTTTTCTTCATAATGTTTGAATATATATAAGTGAGAAAGACGAGAGTAAATAATAGATAGATTGAACAATTAAAGGTTCTTACCTCCCCGCCAAAATGACTTTGTACCACATGCACGCATTCTTACACTCATATAGATAGCCTGGGGTTCACTTTTCCGGTTTCTTATCTAATGTAGAAATATAGTCATTTTATAAGCAACATTCATTGGGTAGTTTGTGTGCCACCACTTTTAGGCACCACTGATATAGAACTCACAAACATGTTCCTTTGGCTTAGTCCATATTATGGACTGAATTGTGGCCTCTGCCGAAATTCATATTGAATTTGATAGGGTTCAAGACGTAACCCCCAGAACCTCAGAATGTGACTATATTTAGAGATAGGGTCTTTAAAGAGGTAAAGTGAAGTCATTAGGGTAGACCCTAACCCAATATGATTGATGTCCTTATAAGAAGGAGGAGATTAGGACACAGACGCCCATAGATGGCCAGCTCTAAGCCAAGGGGAGAGGCTTTAGAAGTTAACCCTGCCGACACCTTGATCTTAGACGTCTAACCTCCAAAATTGTGAAAAAACTAATTCCTGTTGTTTAAGCCACCCCTGCTGTGGTACCTTGTGAAGGCAGCCCAACAAACTAATACAATTAAACACTCCAGTAAAAAATACAAACAGGCAAATCAACGACCATGTCAACGTGGTAAATCTGATAAGATAGATCCAGAATCCTATTGGTGCGAAGGGGAGAGGGGATTATCCAGCTTCAACAACCAGTTTCTTTTGTTTGAAAGGAATGGCTAACAATTAAGGTTCAATAGTCTACTTATAAAACAACACTTTTATACAACAAAAGAGACAGTAGTCATATTGCGATATATAAACGTATCAAACCAACAAATTGTACACCTTAAACTTATGCAATGTTATATGTCAATTATATCTCAATAAACAAAATAAATAGTAAAGAAAAAAGAAAACTTATGTGCAAGTTGTCATACCTGTTTTCATGTGTATTTTGTCATCTGATAGAGAAGTTAAAGCCCTGGCACAGATAACCCTAACACAATAATGTCAGTACCTGAGCGGTACATACTACCCTTATAGCAATATAAGAAATATATATGTACGACCCTTATGTCCCTAGTAAGGAGTCCTGAATCATGGTACTTAGGAAAAGTATCTATATCTATAGGGTTCTAAATTGTCACAGTTGTAAAGTTGAAAAATCAGTCTTGCCTCAGGAAAATATGTTAATAATGGAAATCCATTTTGGTGATCTATATATATTATTCTTTTAGTAGCCAGGTCTCTTAATTTCCTGACATCTTCTACTTTAGCGATCCCTCTAGCCGACTTCAGCCACCGAATTTCAGTCATACCCTAGATCTTATCTTTACCGTTAACTAGAGTTCCTCCATAATCTCATTTTAAGCATCCCACTTACTTCAAGAACTATCACCTGTATTTTCGCTCTTTCTCTATTACCTCAAGTCCAGCAATCCTTTGACCACCCCCCACCTCCCACCTCCCACCTCCCAGCAACTTCTAATTCATTGATCCAAATACCTTTTCACTGTCTCTCAGGTCCTAGTATCCTCCCTTCCCTTTTTATCCAGTCTGAATTCCATAGTCAGTCATTATAATTAATACTCACTCCTTTGTATACATCCTCAATTCCTTTGCCCATCTCTCATTTCACCGTATTCACTTAACTAAATCACTAGCCTGGATAACATCAACTGTTGGTCTACTCTGCCCACACCTGAACTGAAGAATGTGCTGGAGGGAACCCACAACCATACTAATCAGTGTCACTTTAAATTCTTGACTGTTAATCTCAGGTGTGTTCTTAATAGTGACAAAAGTTCTCTAGTACGTTTACTTTCCCACTCTCCCAGAAAGCCATTTCATATCTTCTCCTTTCTCCTTAAACTTCCAATACCTCCTTTCCTGTCCTCACTGTCAGCCGATGACCTTGATTCCTCTTTCATTCTTTCATGTAGGAAAGGGAACAAAAAAGACATACGACATAAGGGTCAGCCTGGTTGCGCAGTGGTTAAGTTCACACATTCTGCTTTGGTGGCCCGGGGTTCACCAGTTCAGATTCCAGGTGCAGACCTACACACTGCTTATCAAGCCACACTGTGGCAGGCGTCCCACATATAAAATAGAGGAAGATGGGCACAGATGTTAGCTCAGGGCCAGTCTTCCTCAGCAAAAAGAGGAGGATTGGGGGCAGATGTTCGCTCAGGGCTAAGCTTCCTCAAAAAAAAAAAGGCACAACATAGAGAAAACAAAAAACAAAATGGCACTTGTAAATCCTACCTTATCAGTAATTACATTAAATGTAAATAGATTAAACACTCTAATTAAAAGACAGTGGGTGGCAAAGTAGATAAAATCATCTGACTATATGCTGCCTATAACAGACCACACTTTTAAATTAAAATATACAAATAGTAAAAGTATAGAAGAAGATTTATCATACAAATAGTAACCACAAGAGAGCTGGAGTGACTGTACTAATCAGATAAAATAGGTGTTAAGAAAAGGCTTGTTACTAGAGACAAAGAAGGACGTTTTATAGTGATAAAAAATTCAACCCATCAAGAAGGTATAACAATTATAAACATACATTCATCTAACAACAGAGCCTCAAAATACATGAAGCAAAAACTGGCAGAATAGAAGGGAACAACATAGACAATTCAATAATAATAGTTGGAAACTTGAGTACACCATTTTCAGTAATGGATGTAAGGCCTACACAGAAAGTCAACAAGAATTAGAAGCCTTGAACAACACTATATACTAAATAGACTTGACAGACATCAATAGAACATCCTATCTAACAAGAGGAGAATATATATTCTTCTTAAATGCGCCTGGAACATTCTCTCCAGGATAGACCATATATTAAGCCATAAAGCAAGATTCAATAAATGTAAAAGGACTGAAGTCATACAAAGTATGTTCTCTGACAAGAATGGAATGACATTAGAAATTGATAACAGAAGAAAATGTGAGAAATTCACAAATAAGTAGAAATTAAACAACACACTCCTAAATAACCAATGGGTCAGAGAAGACATCACAAGGGAAATCAGAAAATACTTCCAGATGAATGAAAATGAAAACATACAGCAAAACATTCAGTGCAGCTAAAGCAGTGCTTAGAGGGAAATTTATAGCTGCAACTGTCTGTATTAAAGAAGAAAATTATCTCAAATCAATACATAACCTTCCATTTTAAGACACCAGAAAAAGAAGAGCAAACTAAACCTAAAGCAAGCAGAAGGAAGGCGATAATAAAGATTACAGAGGAAATCAATGAAATAGAGAATTTTTTTTAAATAAAAAACTCAATGAAATCAAAAGTTGGTTTTTTTTTAGAAGATCAACAAAGTTAAACAATCTGTAGCTAAAGTAAAGAAAAGAAGAAGACTCAGATGACTAAAAACAACACAAGTTATTCTCTCACAGTTTCTGTGGGTCACAAGTCTGGGCATGGCTTAGCTGAATCCTTTGCTCAGCATCTGCCCAGGTGAAATCCAGTGTCAGCTGAGCTGCAGTTCTCGTCTAGAGGTCAGGGTCCCCTCTTCCAAGCTCATTTAGGTTGTTGGCCAAATTCAGTTCCTTACAGCTGTAGGTCTGAGGCCCTCAGCTTCCAGAGTCCACCCCACCTTAGGGAGTTCACAACATGACTGCTTTGTTCCTCGGCCAGCAGGGGAGCGTCTGCTGTTGCTTTTTAGCTGTCTTAGGGCTCACCTGGTAAAGCCAGGGCCCATCTAGGATAATCTCTCTTTGATACTGAGCAGCAGCTCACTCTGCTCACTGTGATCTGAGCCAATTAATCACAATAAGTTGGAGATTGAGAAAGGAAGTTTAATTAGATTAGCCAGCTAATTGGAAGACAGATGACTAATGACTTATAACCCACCTTCAAGGTTTACAGAATCTTGAGGCAGTTATAGGGAAGATGGGCAATGAAGAGGGGCTTCAGGGATGTTGGGCTCCAGGCATCACGGGCTCCAGGAATCACATTGTTCTATTCTTCTGTCAGCTGTGATGGATACCTTGTAGGTGTGTTTCCCACCTGTGGTCAGCCTGTTCCTGGAGAGAAACTCATAGAACAAAGTTTTAATTTATCCAGGTATCAGGGAGTACATACGTAAGTGGAGGCCATAAATCAGGAGAGCATGTGAATTTTTTAAAGTACGTGCAGAGCAGTGAGTTGTCACACAGGGCTGGGGCCATGTAGCAAAACAAGATGGCCTCACTTTTGCTAACTTACATCTTGATTAACTCAGTGTCAGCTGATTAGGGAACTCAGTTACATCTGCATAGCCCTTTTTGCCACGTGAAGTAATCTAATCACAGAGTGATATCCCATCATATTCACAGGTCCCACCCAGGTTCAAGGGGAGGGAATTACACAGCCCATGTACACAGAGGGCAGGAATCTTGGGGGCCGTATTAGAACTCTACTTACCAAACCTTCTCTTCTCCCTGTCTTCCCCTTCTCGGTTAGTGGTAGCTCTATTTTCTCAATTGCTCAGAACTCATGTGATCTATCAACACATCCTTTTGGCTCTAAACTTGTAGATACATCCAGAATTTGAACACTTCTCACTGTTTCTAAGACTGCCACCCCAATCCAAGCCACTGTCATTTCTCACCTGGGATAATGGAGTAGTTTCCTAACTAATTTATCTGCTTCTGCCTTTGCCCTCTCCCTGTCTATTATCAACACAGTAGCTAGAGTAATCCCAATAAAACATAAATCAGATCATGTTACTCTTTTGCTTGAAATGCTGTAACGGCTTCGCTTTTGGTAGAAGCCAGAATCCTCACAATGGCCTAAAGGCCCTGACAGTTCCCCTCCCCCCACCTCCTTATTTCTCTATTCTTATTGCTGGCTCATTTCTCCCTTGTTCCCTCTACTCCAGACACACTGGCCTTCTTGCTGGTTCTTGAATACCCCGGTCCCCTTCATCAGGCCCCTTCACTTGCTGTTCCCTTTTCCCGGATTCTCTTCCCCTAGGTTTACGCAGAGCTCACCTTCACCTCCTTCAGATCCTTACTCAAATATCAAGGGGGCCCTGGCCACCCTATTTAAATCCTCCCACCCCTCCCCCTGCAGTCGCCCCATCTCCCCTGTCTGCTTCATTTTTCTCCCCAGCACTTGACCTCTAACATACCAGATACTTTATTCATTTCTCTTATTGGTTGTTTCTCTCCCGCATACTAGAATGTAAGTTCCACGTGTGCACGGCTTTTTCTGCCTTTGTTTCTTGCCACGTTCTCTGCTCCTAGAACAGTGCCTGGCACATATCACTGCATTTAGTAAATATTTGTCCAGTTGATGAGTGAACTTTTTAAAAATATTTGGAGGAATGTGTGATGTTAGTCTTGCCAAGGTGAAATTATATCCCACTTGTCTTATTATATAGAATCGCATTTCTCCTGCTTTTCTGATTTTATAATAAACTCAATATAAAGAACTGACTGTAATTGTCTCTAATAAGCTTTTTTTAAAATTATCAATTAATGTTACCTTTTTTAGAACTTGTTCTTTTTGTTGACTATTGTTTGGGCTCATTTCACCTGTGCATTTATTCTTGAGGAGCAAGTCATTTGTGCCTTTAAATAAAAAGCTATAGTTGGCCTCACAACCTTTTAAATGCAGTGTTTTAAGAAGCTAGGAATTAAAGATGATACTCAGTGAAAGGAGAACTATATTTTTTAATGTTCCAAATTGGAAAGTTTGGGCATAATCCACTAGAAGTGAAAAATTAAGGGTGTCAAAAATATGGTGTTTCTAAATTTTAGGAAGGATTCTTAATATTTCTAATTTCAAATATTGTAAATCTTGAAAGATAGTCACTGTGTGTTACTCTCCTCTCTTCCTCACGTGTCTTTGTGTATATTTGTGACTGTGTGTGCAATTTCTCCCAGTAGTCTTTTCTATTTCACTCCATTCTTGAACTGTTCGCTCATGCCAGGCCCTTCCTACAAGTTGACTATCATAAAACTGGCTTATACGTGTTTGTTATTTATTATATCTAGTTAAGTAGAATATCAGATTCCATATTTGTTTTTGAGCAGGTGAGTTCTTTCCTACATGGCTTTGTTTTTAACTTTTGTTGATTAACTTCTTTTGATCTTGTAACTTCTTTTTTTGTTTTTAACTTGTATTGATGCAGTGGCTTTTGGTTGAATAATATTTTAATCTGTAGTGGCTGGGCCCTGGAGGATTCCAGCCTTACAGTTGGTCATCCACATGATCTAGGAAAGTTGGCTAACTTCTCCTGTGTTTTCTTCATCTATTTATAGAGTTAATTTCCATCACTGAGGATTGTGGTGAGAATTAACTAACAAAGGGAAGCGAAGAGTCAGCATTTGATTCTGAAGCTGAATCCCTGTTAGATTGGGCCTGTGGAAATTTGCAGTGCCTTTCACTTCCTGACTGCTTGTAAGCTTTTCTTCTCCTCTTAACTCTTCCTTGGCATCCTTCCTTACCTTTCTTCTTTTTGCTTTTTGGCATAAGTCTCACAGAAGATAAGCAGGGTAAATGTTTCATGCCACAGCTCCTCTCTCTCAGCCAATCAGTGCCTTTACTCTCTCCCTCTCTTCTCTTGTCAGTCAACGAGTATTTAGTGAGGGCTCATAGGGCGCACGGTGCTCTAAGAGGGAGCTGAATGCTTAATTCCACTTCGCAGTTATCCAAGCCTGTCCCACTTCACAAATGGAAACCCAAGCCTGCCTGGAACAAGAAGAACTTCTTCAGTGTTAATCCTGTGTTAATGAATTTGTTAAATTAGTCTCTGCTGACACACAGAAGACAGTACTTTGTTATATGTAAGAGATTTTATTGTCTAATCTGCACAGAACTTCGAGGGCATTGATGAGGAAAGATGTTCTCAGCGCAGCCAAGGAGTGTCAAGTTAAGCCAGTATCAGCACTGAGCGTGTGTGTTTGAGAAAGATCTGGCCGGAGCAAGGGTCATTTTCAACTCCCCTTTGAAAGGTGCAGAGGGAGTTTCTTCACTATCGTTAAGACCTTTCACTATTCAAATCTGATAAAGAAATTAAGGAAATATCTTAAAGTTATCCTTTCAGTGGATGATCGTTTTTATTTTCAGTGGACTCTATTCTAGAAAGCTTTTAAAAACACTTAAGAATACATGAAATGTAAGAAAATCTAAATTACAAAAGGGAGCACAAGAAGAATGAAAATCGTGGATGGAACCATTAAAAATGAAGACTGGACAAAAATTTGTCATTGAGACTGGACAAAACCTGCAGTGACGTGCATATTTGCCTTTGGTTAGACTAAATTTGTCTTTAGGCCTTCTAATGATCAACAAAAAAGGAAAGTTAATTTTCCAATTTACTATACAATGAGATAAAAATAAACGCATTGCTCAAAAGAAGCAAAACTATTCTGGTTACAAAAACCTGCAAGGAATTTCTCCAAGGAGTCCATGTGAAACTGACCCTGAGTTGCAGGCAGGGCGGGGGGACTGTTGTAGAGCTGTTTCCTGTGACAAGTGGCCCTGCAGACTCATGTGTCACACCGAGTGCTGGGCACTACAGGAATACTCTGTGGACTGGGGCAGCCCAATATGTGTGATCGCAGAACCTGGTTCTCTGTGGGTCTGACTTGCGCTAAACACATATTTTAGGAAATCTGGAAAATGGATTGTGTGTCATTGTTTTTAAATGTCTTTTTTTTCTCAGATGAACTTTGTTAAATGTTTGCTAACAGTGATAGACATGTTCCAGGAGTGAAGCTCTTTACTCCAAGTGCGTACCAATACTTAACGCTTTAACAGAATGTGAAGTTTGAGGTTGCATTGACTTAATTTGCAAACTGAAAAGCTAAATAAGGGGGCCGGCCCTGTGGCCGAGTGATTAAGTTTGCTTACTCTGCTTCGGCAGTCCAGGGTTTCGCTGGTTCGGATCCTGGGTGCATGCCTAGCGCCGCTCATCAAGCCATGCTGAAGCAGCATCCCACATACCATAACTAGAAGGACCTACAACTAAAATATACAGCTATGTACCGGGGGGCTTTGGAGAGAAGAAGGAGAAAAAAAAAAGCTAAATAAGGACACTGCCTCAAGGGGCCATCTAACCTTATGGATGGCTGAAGATAGGCCCTAATAAAAAATTCACCCAGTAAATTGTTTTGAATCTACCCTAATGTCCAAGACAAATGGCAGCATAAAATCCCCGAGTTCTACCACACTCTTTGTTACAGTCACAGTAAAGTTAGCCTGGCAGATTTTTCAAGCCTGTATAACCAGATACCCACCTGGTGGAAGAGCTCAGAGCACTCTTTAAAAGTTGTCTATCTTTGAGCATTGTGACTCCTTAGTTTATCTCTGAAGGTAGAGTACTTGCCAGATATATACTGAGGAAATGAAATGAAGGCACTTGTTAAGTAGGACTGTTATTTATAAACCAGTTAAAAATTGAGGGACAACCTGCCGAATGGAACATACTTGGTTACAGAACAGGTGACCTGTCGCCATTTTTTTTTCCTGGCAGGAATTGGTTAACAAAGGCATTCCTTGTTAGTGATAATAAAACTATAGCACCCTGACATTTAAAAAGTAATAATAAACTACTTGTCTTAAATGCTTAGAGAGCTGCATGCACTAGCTCATACAAAATGACATCATATTATTAATAAGAAACAAGTTAACAAAAACAGGGGCTAGCAAACACCGTCTTGGACCACACAGAACACGTTTTCATCATTCGTCAAGAGCCTTTCTGCCTTCTTGACTCTTGCAGAATTAGGTGCTGGTTCTGAGTAAATATCAATGTATTTGCAAGGAATTTCCCAGTGGGAAATAGGTGCTGAATACCAAAGACTGTTTATTGTCAAAGACTAAAAAATGCTTTGACTTTGTGATGCTCATTACTGTGACTTTTCCTGTTAACATCTGCCTAGAAGTCAGGCATCCAAGGCTTACGAACACTTAGCCTGTGGTCACTCAGTGAGGATCAGTGGTGGTCATGAGGTCAGAGACAGTGCCGGTTGACTAGAGCAGCATGCTAGAATCAGGAAAGTCAGCTTCTGGCCTTCACTCACTCAGGGGTTTGATGATACGTGTCATATCTTTTGAACGTTCCGTATCTCAGCTTCTCCGTCTGTTAAACGGAGTTCATAAAAACTGCCCTGGTCTGTCTCACAGGAGTGCTGCAGGGACAAATTAGATAAGTGTAAAAGTACCTTGGAGGTAAAGCCACTCTGTGAATAACAATTAATGAGATGTAGCTACTGAAAAGTATGTTGCCGAGGCTACACTCTTCATCTCCGCAGGCTGCCTGACTAGATAAGGCTTCGTAATGGATTCCTGTCAAGCAAACCAAACCCATCTTATCAGTTCCTGACTGTATAGTATTTAATGGAAAAAAATCTCTTAACAAATGCGTTACCTTGATACAAATGTACATTAAGAGTCAGTCATGTTTGAATTCAATAAAACCTTTCTAAGTAGCTTCAGACGATCTCTAATATCCAGTTTACAGTTTCTGTAGTCATTTTGGAGGGTGAGGATTTGACGGGTTTAATGAAGTTGAGAAATAAGTATATGAAACCTTGTGTGGGGAAGAGAAGTTAACTAGGATTTTTTCTCAGGTAATAATTATTACTGTTTTTAAGCCTCTGACATTACCAAATTGAAATTTTTCCTTTGTTTATTTTATAAAAATGTTAAATTCTGGTCTCCATAAGCCATATATTTTTTTCTGGTGACTTCATTTTCTGTCCAAGTTAACATCCTCATTCGCAGTCATACTCATGACACAGACAGAATCACTCACTGCAGCTCAAAAAACGTAACCACCAGCTCTTTGAAGACAGAAAGAAGTGGAGGCGCTGACCTTTCTTGAAGGAATCCCTTAGGCGCTCTGACTCCTCTGCCCTTTCTCTTCACATAAACGCACAGAGAGTTCCTGTGTGAATTGACTGCACCCATGTGTTCACTCCTCGAGAAGGAGAATTGAGCAAGTATGTAATTGTTTGGACATTCATAAAAGAAGTCCTATGCAGGCTCACTTTACAAACTTTTGTTCCTGAGCCAACTTGATCTCTTTCTTCGGCAGGGGACCATACCTGGTGGCACTGGGGAAATCTTGGCACCCGGAAGAATTTAACTGTGCGCACTGCAAAAATACGATGGCCTACATTGGATTTGTGGAGGAGAAGGGAGCCCTGTATTGTGAGCTCTGCTATGAGAAGTTCTTTGCTCCTGAATGTGGTCGATGCCAAAGGAAGATCCTTGGAGTAAGTATTGGAAACCTTTTTATTCTGAGTGAGTTTTCATGCAGGATAATTTTTTGTTATGAAACCCTTCCATCATTTTTACTTTTTATTTTCTTCTTGCTTGATTCCCTCTCTGCTTTCATCACTGTTTATTATTGTAAAGCAAAACTAAATAGACCTCTGTCGAAGTATATCGGACTCCTGGGGTTAAGTTGTCTTTGGTTTTGTCTTACTGAGGGCTGGTTTGTCTAGTGAAAGTCTAACCACTGTGGGGAAAAAATAATTTACTGCGGGTGTGCCACCTCAACAGGACCCTGTTTGCTCAGGAATGAGGAGGTCGCACAGGACCACACACATCAGAGTTCTCAGAACTGACACCTCCACTGTTTTAAATTAAATTCCATAGCTTTTATAAGAGCAGCGTTCCCCCATTTGTCAGAGTTCAGGCACAGGGCACAGATCTCATGAAATACATAAAACATGAGGCTTATAAGTGATATTTTTCTTGAATGCATATAATGTTTAAAAATATAACCTCAGTTTTATGAGAGTGTACATGTGATAGAAAAATAATCAAACCACACCTTTTTTTTTTTTTTTGCAAGAAGGAAGTCATTTAGGAGTCAGAATCATAATAAATAATGATGAATGAATGAATTTCCTGCTCTGGAATACCCAGTTTGCATCTACAAAGTAAGGGTTAGGCATTTCCTATGGGTGACCAGGAGTTGGAATTTTTTTTTTTAGAAGCAGCCAAAAATGCATGGTCTCATACAAAACTCATACAGAAGTTGAAAATGGTATTGCTGAATTGTAATATTCTCAATATGAAAATATAATAATGAAACTCTAATTCATATCAGTTGAGAGAAAAGTTAGTATGAATTATTGAGTAGTCTTAATTTTAGAAATTAGGACCCATCTTTAAATGGGTCCAAAACTTTGAGGACACTTAAATTATAAATACACCACATGAAATATTTCTGTATTATTAATTTGTACAACATGTTGGTAACAAAAGAGTAGAATAATTCAGGCTGTTCCTTCCCAAATGACAAATAATTCATAAGTAGAATATATATTAATACTGTTTTAGTATATAAAAGTTTTCTGTGGATTCTAGAGTAATTAGTAAAACAAAGTCAGGTAAACCTCTTAGAAGCAAATGAGGGTCTAGGAAGTGGGCCTTAGCTCATTGCTTTAGAGATAGACCAGAACTTCACTGAAGGGACAGATTCTCTGGATTGTGTTCTGGTGGTTTGCTTGCCTACTGAAGAAGGCATGGTAATCTTCTCGAGGATAGAAAGGAAGTGCATTCTGGAAGCCTTGGGAAATGATTGGACTCACTGTACGTTTGTTGTACATGTTCATGGTGATCTTTTCGGATCTGCACAACTGTCATTTCTTCCTCTTGTCCTTTAGTAGTGAACTATGGCATTTTCTTTAGCTAATGACTTATTGCATATCACTTTATTTTCTTTTGATGATTTTTTTATTATAAAAGAAAATATTTCACTCTACAACAATTAGAAAATACAAAAAATGTAAAGAATAAAATTAAAATGACCTATACATTTACCAATCCCAGATAATTCCTGTTAACCTTAGGATGTATTTTCTTCCAGTTTGCTCTTTGTAAGTAATTCATTTAGAAAATTGTAACCATACTTTATGTATAGCATCCTCTTTTTTTGTAATAAATGTTATGGAAATAATTTATTAACTATTCTTCAAAATGATTTTTAATGGCTCCATCTCTCTCAACCTAAAGAAATGATTCCTTGCAAAATCAACTTCCCAAAACTTCTTTTCCTAATTAAAATCTGGCCCAAGTCTTTGAAGCTTGGTCTGTTTACCCATAGGGCCGTTGTTGACTGGAATCCATGCGTTATGGTTCAAATTTTAGACACTCATTTGAGCGTGTGCTTAGTGCAGTCACAGCTGGTTTCCCAAATCTAAACACGTGTTAAGCTGATTGGATTACACTGATTATGTTATTGCTTCCATAATGCACCAAAGTATAGGTTTGTTTTAGTTTTTAAATGTTTTGCCCTTCCTCCATGACATTTTCAAGATATAACTATGAAACCTTTATAAGTTAATGTTTCCTGACACCCTTTTGAGAGAAAGCAGAATGTGTTGCAGCTTACTTTATTTACCACATGTATAATGTTTAAATACCACAGTAATCATTCTTTAAATAAGTTTACTATTATATAGTGCATCAGTTTAGATGATTGGTGAGTCTCTCGTTAAGTATCTCCTGTTACTTAGATGAAAAGCTCAAGGCAAAGACACAGCCTGTGTGTCTACTTTGGGTCCCTTTAAAAGGGTATATTGGTCCCATTAGTAGAATAAGCACTGGTGTATTGTCTTCTTTCTTTACATCCAATTACCTTTCTGTAACAGGAAGTCATCAATGCCTTGAAACAAACTTGGCATGTTTCCTGTTTCGTGTGTGTGGCCTGTGGAAAACCCATCCGTAACAATGTTTTCCACTTGGAGGATGGCGAACCCTACTGTGAGACTGGTAAGGTCCTGAAGCCGTTCGTTTCTTACATTTTGAATAAAGATAAAACATTAACCCTTATATTGCTATAAAGTTCAAAGGAAATACTAGGCAAAATAGTTTCCCTAATTATCTTAGGAGCATTTAATGTTAGTCTAAATATATAGCAAAAAACTATGTAAAATTTTTATGTGACTTTGTCAAAACATGTTCCCAACGTCATTAAGAGAAGTGAGCATGTAAGCATTACTTAGAAAAATATGTTGCTTGAATTCCAATAATTTATGGATATAAATTCTACCAAATCGTGCAGGTTGAAGCCATCTCTTACACTCCATTAGTGAATTTTCAGTGGTTATAAACATGAGAAATGTTCAACTTTTGAACAGGATATTGATTTCTCTTTAGAGCAACTGTCTTGACAATAAATTGGAAATCCTTTGTTACTGTTCCTGAATGAGAGGGTAATTCTGGCATGGATTGCTTCTTGGTGAAATTGTTTTTAATAAACTAGGCTCTAAGGACCAGACTACTACATTTGTCTTATTACCTAACCTCTGAACATTTCCTTTTCCTTCCCAAAGGCTGTAAGTGACCTTTCATAACACTTATTTGTTAATATTACCCTTACTTAGATATTACTACCATGCAGATCTAGTTCAAAAAATAAAATATTTTTCCTTTATCATGCCCCACCTCGCTACCGCTGCTTTCCCACTGTGGAGTTTTATTGTTGTTCTACCTTGAGATTCAAAATTGAAAATTAGGGGCTGGCTCAGTGGCACCACAGTTAAGTTCACGCACTCTGCTTCAGTGGCCCAGGGTTCATAGGTTCAGCTCCTGGGCGCAGACCTACACACATGCTCATTGAGCCATGCTGTGGCGGCATCCCTTATACGAAATAGAGGAAGATTGGCACCAATGTTAGCTCAGGGCCACTCTTCCTCACCAAAAAAAAAAAAAAAAAAAAAAAAAATTGAAAATCCCTCAACCCCTCTTTGCCCATTCAATATTTTCTTATTTTCACGTTTCTTTTAGCTCCTTAGTTAGGGCCAGTCTAGATCTATGCCATACCAGATCCCAGGAAACCCTATGGAAATTCCAGTGAACTATCCCATGGGCCATTTTGGGACAGGCTGGCTACAAGTTACCTACCCTGATTCAACCAGAATATTTCACATTTTGTAATTCACTTAATTCTTTTAAGAAAGAGCTGTTTGTTTTAGAAGCTTTGCAAGACCTTTTGGCTAACTGGCAGATAGCCTCTATCTAGCCAAAACACATATAACCTATCTAGCCTTAGTATCACATTTAATGTAGCCTAAGAAGTCATATTTTTTAAAACTGAAAATTGAAACCAGCCTGATGGCACAGTGGTTAAGTTCGCATGTTCCACTTTGGCGGCCCATGAGTAACACAAGTAGTGAGAGTAGCCACAAAAAAGAAAATAAAAATGCTGATGAGTTCTAATTGAGTAATAGTAAAGAAACGTCCTGTCAAAACTGCTTTCTTCAGAAGGAAATCCTATTAGTATTTTATAAACCTGTGATCTGTGTCTAGTAAGTGGTGTTCTCTGGTTAAGGATTTTCAGCATAAAGTCATAAAATTGAAAAGAAAATACAGCAAACAAAAAAAGTGGCTAATACTGTTGTGTTACAGTCCAGCTAGAAACTCAGTCATGGCACTTATTCATGGAAGTTTCCTGTGACTTTTTTTTCCCCTTACCAGGTCAGATTCACTGTGAAATTTGCTAAAATCAGATATTTCTTCTTGACTTAAGTTCATTAACCTTATTGTTGCTAGTTATTGGAAGTTCTCTTGTATTTTGTTGAAACAGTCATATCTGTTGTTAACTTATCGAAGAGTGTTGTTCTTCATATGTATTTGGGTGTTTAAGTAGTTGGAGAGAAATGAGAAAAATGGAAAAATATAATAAAAGATGTTAAGTTGTGTAAATAACGCTTACCGGGGTAACCTGAAATATGCTGTACATATATCTCAAACCAAATATTACGCCATCTGAAAGTTTTCCAGTTACTACTAACTTTACCCTCATCACCTCCCTTAATTCTAAGTTGTGGCTGCTTTCTAGGAACTATCATTCTAAAGCTTTGCCGTGTTTACATTATGTCTCCCACACCCCTGCCCCCATTGCAGATTACTACGCCCTCTTTGGTACCATATGCCGTGGGTGTGAGTTTCCCATAGAAGCTGGCGACATGTTTCTGGAAGCTCTGGGCTCTACCTGGCATGACACTTGCTTCGTGTGCTCAGTAAGTAAACTCCTATTTCCAGATTAAAGTGGCTTAGTGTGGCCCGTTCTAGCCTAACCATGAAGTGGCAATAACAGTATCTTTCAGTCCTTCAAACCTAAAAATATTTCTACAGTGATTGTGAAAGTTGTTTATGAGAATTTTTGGCGCCTTTTGAAATTATTTGGTGCAGAATAAGATGCCTACCCCTTTAGAGAAAATCCTATTTTTAATACATTTTTGTTTATAAGGAGAAGCTATATATTTCTTAAAACAGAAAAGTCCTTTACTTTTTTTAAAACTGTTTTATTGGAATGTTTTAGTAATTTTTGGAAACATATGTAATTCTTGAAATAGAGATAAACAATTATAAAAATCTATTATTGAATAAACACTGGAAGTAAATTGTATGTTGATCCATTTCCTTCCTTAGCAATAGTCCATGAATATTCTTTTCTTTTTGAGACTATAATAAATATATAGTAATATATTTACCTACTTCATTTGATACTTTAATATTTTTGGTTTTATTTTTAATATAATGATAGATTCAGAGATTAACATTAACCTAAGATGTGTATTTTTTAATTTAGAAAGTAAATATCCAGTAAAGTTACTCTGTTTAGATGTTTTATTTTTTTATTAGAGTTAATCTAATATTTTTCAATACTCATTGTATGACAGGAAAAAAGTCATGTTAATTGAAGTTGAATGATTTCCCCAAACGTTACCATTATTTATCTCATCCATCTCTTGGACTTTGTAAAATCCATAAAAAGTAACAGCTTTTAGTGGATTTGCCTTCTTTCTCTGGTAGAGCTGCTCACGAGCATTATAATTAACAAAGGCAGTAGGAGAGACAAGAAGACATAAAAGTGGATAGTTAACTGACTGTGTAATCATCCGGCAACCAGATGTTGACCAGGGTTTTCACTCTAAGAAACAAAGAAATTAATTAAAAAGAAATCTCAGGTATCCTGTACCTGTGTATTTGGGGGCTTGGGAACATTTGGCAAAGCCACATTGTGTTTTCTTTTTGAATGCTTTGGCTCTCTACAACAGGAGGCAGATTTAAAGCATTGATTAGAATTTGGGAACAGAAATTATATTTAATGTGACCTCTTTATGTGTTAATTTTTTCATTAGGGCTAAGTGCTTCACTCCCAGTAAAGAAAAATAATGATCAGTGACTTAAATAAATTAGAGTGCATTCCAGGAAAAAGTCATTCATTCTTGCTTTTGAAGGGTTACATGAAATATCGTAGTAACTGTGAAATGCTTAGGTGTCTAATACAGCCAACTGAAGTGATTTGTCATATTGTCTGTTGGGTGAAAAATCATTTTCCCCTTCTTGTGTATAAGTGATAAAATAATGATATTCCCTTGAATAATGCTTCTTTTTCAGGTATGTTGTGAAAGTTTGGAAGGTCAGACCTTTTTCTCCAAGAAGGACAAGCCACTTTGCAAGAAACATGCTCATTCTGTGAATTTTTGAAAGTCAACAGTTCAGGAGATGAGAAGAAATTTAAAGAGAAAGAGGAGAATTAAAATTACAAATTAGTTTTTAGATTTAATATTTATATGGAATTTTGAAAAATAATAGTGGCCCTGAAGGGATGAATTCCAGCTTTAAAAACCAAGTCTATGAGGAAGTATTTGGCTTTGTAAAGTAAAGAGACAGTTTGGCTTTTATTATTACTTTTTTCTGTATTTTCTGCCCATAAAATAACTTTTATAAAAATCAACTTCCTGGTTGACTATTAAATTCATCTTAGAATTAATTAATGAAGAATTAAATTTTAGAATAAAAACCTCCAACCTCTATGCTGAAATAATTATACTTTCTTTCCTTGTTAGGTAGTGATGAGCAAATCTGTAAAAGGCAATGAAGATGCCTTACACTTTATCAATAAGTGAAACGTAGTATTTTTTTTTAAATGGTGTTTATCTTTATAGCAGTAAATAGGAATTTAAACAGAGAATTTTACCAGTGGTAGGTGTCAGTTTTTTAAACATTGTGTGTACATTTTGTTTTTGTTTTACAGTTGATCATTCCAGTAGGAAAGGACAATGAGATTTTTGATCAAAATGTGTCATGTTAATAAGAGATGTTATATTTTTCTCTCATCCCCCTCCCCTAAAAAGCCACCATATAGCTTATAAATCTCAAATTTTTGCTTTTTACTAAAATACGGATGTTTCTATTCATTGTGTATGTTTTATCACCTGTATTAGTCGAACTCCATTTAAATGTTTTCCCTTCCCTCATGTTGCGATAAAGAGCTAATTGAATGACTTTGGACTCTGACAGTTTTCTCTCTCTTTAAAGAGAATAAGTAGAAAAGAATGTGGTTGGGAATTATGGTCAATCAGAGGATTGGATCCAGAAGTTTTAAAAATTCCCCCTTTTTGGACAGTGAATCCGTTAGATGAGTTTCAGAGTTATGTACTGACCGATGAAGGTTTGAGAGCTCTCTTTGCAGAATAATTCTTTTTCTTTGATTCTACATTAGAAAAATAAAAGATGGGCTTGGGGATATGATAAAATCTAGATTTTGTTTTTGGTCCTTCTCTCTCAGTAATAAGTGAACCACTTCCTGAATGTGATCACCGAGTTTGGAAAGTTTTCTTCACAGGGGTTTGGTCGTCTGAGAGGGGAATATGATTAATAACTCAGACTGGCCCATTATTTCTTTTCTTCATTGGAGGAGAAAAGTTATGTAGATAACCACATGAAGACAGAAAAACAATTATGGCAAAATCACGGATCCTGTTTGCCCAGTGAGAAAAGAGATGGTGGCATTTGATAGTTTTCTCTTTGTTTCCAGAATGGATGAAAGCCCAGGATCGCACTGAGTTATAATTTAAATCTGTTTGGGGCAAGGTGCTTTTAAAGTTGAGACAGAGCCCCAGGTCCTTCCTGCCCCATCCTCAGTGACCTTTCACCTCCATTGTGTGCGTGTTTGTTGTGGAGGGAGGGCTTAGCTAAGCTATTTGTTTAACCTCCCTAAGAACTTCCCAAGGCATCTATCCTGAAAGCTGTTAATTTATGGTCTAGCAGATTAATATTATATGCAGATAATAGTTAACTGGGGATAAAGGAATGAGAAGGTGTCCCCCTTCTCAAAGTGGCAAAGTGAATGCGTCACCAGTGGCAATCCCAGCTCCCGCCTCCCCTCCGTTGTGGAGGGAGGCAGGACGGTGTTTTTGAAGTGCTGGGACTGAATCGTGCGTTATTTCTCATTGCTGCTGAAAGCACCCTGGGAAGACGTGCTGGCTGACGTGGACTGTCACGTGTCTCAGTGTCAGTCTGTTGCTTATACAATAATAAAAGAAGTTGGGGGTTTTGTTTTGGTGTGGTAGAGATTTTTTTTTTGTTATTTAGTTTTGCCTTTATAGATTATATGCCAAGATAGTATTTGATAAGTCAATGGCATTTGGGTATTTCCTTCAAAGAATTTTATTTGACCTGGATTTCTTACAAAATTATCTTACATTAAGGATATCATTTTTATTAGACTTTTCTATGTATTATTTGTGGAGCGTAATGTTGCATTTCTCTAAATTTTATCCCTAAAAGGGTAACGTTGCTTCCTAATTTATCATTTTGTCTTTGCGCTTTGTCCTCCTCTTCTGTGGCAAAGCTTTATCTGCTCCAAACCAGTTAATCCTGTGAAACACATACTGATTATAACCCAGAAGAATCTCTGTATTTTCCAGTGGGGAACACCATATTCAATACACCAGCATTAATCTTTTAATAACTGGCAGAGCACTTTATTCTTCTGGTGAGCTCCCTGAGTATTTATTTTTCTTATTATAAATATTCCATGTCAGTAGTATTTTTCTAATTATTACCTCTTTGCTATAGAGCATTTACTTTTAGTCTCTCTGGATGTATATTTTGGAGTGCTGTACTCAGTATGATATGGATTAAAATCACAGTACGTGACTCTTAAACACCCCCTACCTGGATTTCTCAATTTCCAAATTCAGTGATAGGTTGAGATTTAGAACATTTCTCTAGACTTGCAAGGACTGAATGTTGCCCGCTAAGGTAGCAGCCTAAGAGTGATGCTCCCTGCTTATGCTTGCAGCAGCATACATGTTTCCTACTGATTCACGTTACATTTAGAGTCAAAAACTAAAACCTAATCATTTGATCACAGTATTACGATAAATAAAAATAAGAGTTTAAATCTTGAAAATATTAGTGCAGCGTTATATTTAAAAATTATCTACAACAGAAATGTGTTCTTGGTACCATTTTCAAGGGGACTATATGAGAACCAGTTTTATAGACAATAATTCCCGCCTCCCCCTGCTCAAGTGTGAATCTTGTGTTCTGGTAATTTTTGTGATGTTTGGAGTTTGGTCATCCCTATTGGAAGGAGAGGCTTTTCAGACATCAGGGAAGGGAAAATGTACTGACTCGTGTTACGCAAATCTAATGTGGCTTCAGTTTGTGCCCCTCCATCCCCCAGATGTAGGGTATTGGGTTTGGATTCTCAATGTATCATTAATATTAATCTCTGTCTTCTGTTTCTTTAAGTTTTTAGGTTTGTATCTGTCTGTGCTGTATTGCTTTTGGATACATTTTCTAATTAAAAACCACATGAGAAATATAATCAGTATAGTAACGCCTTGATGTACACATAATAAATAAACGGCTGCAGTGATGTACCCGAGCTCTCCTGGGGTGTTTTTGGGGGGCAGGGGATTGGTAGCCGGTAGTTTCCATGAAGTCATCATGGGAAGAAGTCATGTTCACAGAATAGGATGAGAGGAATTATTCTTAGAAGACTCCGTCTTCTATGACCTTTGCTTATCAAAATGTCTCAGAAAAAACACATTTGAAAATACTGCCACATTTATTCTACTTTAATTCATTTTTATGTTCTTCATGTAATAGGTACACAATAAATCTTTGTGAATTAATAGATAAATAAGCTCTATTGTCTTTTAAAAAATATTTGTTGCTGAAATTATTCATTGGAATAACCTGTTATATCAAGCAATATATTGTATATCGTATTCAAACAACCTAAGTCCCCGTCTACATTTTTCGTTGGCCACAGTATGTTACTTCCTGCTTAACTCATCCTGATCTCATTAGCTCACTTTTCTGTAACTAGGTCGGCCCACCTATTCCTCGTTTGTTTATTGACTTGAGTAAGATTTTTTCCCAACTGTATAAAGTTAAGAGGAAATGTTTCTGTTGCAGACTATATATTGGAAATAAAACAAAAATTCAAGTCTATTTGCTCACAGTATATTAAACTCCAGAAGCCAAACTTATAAGAGCATCAAGTCGGCATCTGACATTTTAATAGCTGCTGTTTGGTTTCTATCAATCACGTCATTGCACATTAAAATGCACCGACAAAATAAGAGATCTGTCATTCCTTCGTTAAGAAACAGTAATCCAGGACAAGATTTATAGGCGTAAGACTCAACAGCGTGTGTTCACAGTAAACCCCCATTCAGTGCTCAGACCTGAACAAGCCTCGCTGTCATTCAATGCTTTCTGCTCAAAACCTCCCCAGTATAAGATTATCAAAGGTTTTCTTACAGAACTATATATAAAATCCTTTTTGCCAGCAAAAGCTTAATTTAGGTTGGCGGTTTCCCTCTTGGAGTACTCTCAGACAAGATCTTGGTTATATCAGAAACACGTAGAGACTGATGTATTATTAGCGGGCCTGGTGTTAATTAGGGAGAATTACCAGAAATAGTTTGCTTCGTGGGAATTTATTACAGAATCACACTTGACTGATGGCAGAATAGGAGTTGCTGAGAGAGAGCAGCTCCCACTCATAACTGCTAATTAATAGGGTGCCAAAATTCCGCAGAGGAGGTTTCATCCCAAGTGTGGGAGCCTCACAGGGAAAATGGTTCCTTTGCAGTATTTAAAATTTAACAGAGGAAAGGGGCCGGGACCCATGGCTGCCCAAGAGAAGTCGCAGACTGATGCAGTTCTGTGTTGTTCTTATGAATGAGAGCATTTAAGTCAAGAAGCACGAAGCCCAAACGTTTGTGAAAGAATCCCTTTCCCCCCAAAAGTCAAAAGTCGCCTGTGTGTTTATCATACTTAGGAGACATGCATAGTGTTTTCAATGTGGCAAGTGTCTGATTCGTTCAACTGTTCGCTTTATGAAGAGAATTTAGAACAACTCAGTCGTCTATGGTATTATATTACTGACCTTTTGCTCTTTAGTCAGTGATTTAGGAGCTGTCTGAGTAGGTGGCAAGATTACATCAATGATTAATAAGAAAGGTGTGGCCTCCACACCTTGAACACAGAGTTGGGGAAAAGCATGGCGTGCTTAGTGCTTGGTGATTGGCACTAATGGCAGAGCACTGAGGGAGCCCTATTAAAGGCAAGTTTGCCAAGAAGGAAATTTTTCTCCTATGTCTGTGACTGCGTGTAATCACATACAATGAAACTTGGAGCCGTTGCTTAGTGTAGAAGAATAAAACATTTCCATGTCAGAAAACCACTGATCACTGACCTCAGGGAGAAAAATTAAACAATTTAGAATTCACAGAGAGTATAATTTTTCACTTTCTCTTCAGGCAAATATAGTTCCCAAGGAAAACGACTTCTGTGCCAGCTCCGTGAACTGATTGACGTGGTCCCTAATGCATCCATGTTTCAAAGGACAAAGTTTTCTGTTTAATGATTGGGTTCCAAATTAGTTTTTCATCTTCATGTTCTAAATTGTCATATTTGCTCTCTAGTTCAAATATACTTAGGTTTGTTTTTTCTTTCCTTTTTTCTTTTTTTCTTTTGCTTGTAAAGCACACACAGCTGGTGCTATTCTCTAAGCACTTACTCAAAAGTACCATTGTTTGTGTAAAGTATTTTAGTAGACTATAATATCTTCAGAGGTGTCTTTTGATTTTTTTTTCATGTAGTGTATTGCTGATATGCCAAATTGCTCCCTTGGTAAATAGGAAAGTAAATTGAACTTCAGTGACTTATCATACCAATATTAGTTTTTGTGTAAATAAAAATCTTTGCTTAGGTGACCCTATATTGATGTCATCTGACCCTGGAGCTTTCTCTGTCCCTTGAGTCTCAAGCCTCCTTAGTTGAATGAAATGGACAGCAAAAGAATCCATGAGCTTTTCAGGGATGAACTTTGAAATAGAAGTTAAATTAATCCTGGCTTCATCAACTGAAACTTACCATTCATTCTGCTCTGTTAAATTATTATGCTACTGTTTAATAATTTTTCTGGTACCATTATAAATGCTTGAAATAAAAATGAATTTAATAAGCAAGCTGAGAAGCACTGAAGCGAAGCCTGTGCTTGTGCCCCGAGGAGAGAGAGAAATCAACGATGTGAATCCATTATAGATTTCTCCTGCCTGAATAGTCAGGAAGTTCTAGCTGATCTCTAACGTCAACATAGAGTAGAGGTTGAGAGTATGAATTAGAGCTTAGGGGGAAAAATGTGTTTGATTACTCCTGGTGGGTCAGACTGGGTCCCATCATGAGACAGAAATCACACAGTAACTTAACAGGAGAAGTTTAGTATAAAGAATTGTTAAGCTGTGAGAGGAGAGCAACCATGAAAATATAAAGAGAACTCTAAAGGGTAACCTAGGGCCAAGGGAGAGGACCCGAGGAAGGACAGCCTTCGAAGGAGGCCCCCTCCCCGTGGCTGAGGGTCAGACCTTGTTGGCAAAACCATGTTTGCAGCCCCCAGGGACAAGTTCTCTGGGTTGCTGAGGCCAGAGTTGGTCCTCAGTTGCTTCGACAGGGAAACCACCCTCTGGAATACAGGTAAGCTAAGGTTGGTGTGTGGGTGTGCAAGGGAGTTGGGGTCCTGCTGTGGGCGTGAGGCCTGGAATACACAGTATCCACTTTGAGAAGGCTGTGGCACCAGGTGGTCACCCGGCCTAGGCCAGGGAATAAAGTCACCAAGGGACCATGCACTCTGGATGCACAGCTGGGGCCGAGCTCCACCAGATGTCTCCAAACACGGGCACCGCAGACGGACCATCCAGCTGGAGCGAGGGAAAGCAAACGCGGCACCTGGAACCAGGAAGAGCAGCCGTTTATTTCTGCACCATTCCTTTGGCTTCCTTGGCTGACGGTCAACAAAGCTTGACACTGTGCTCCCTATAGGAGAAACGCTTCAAGAGTCCAGTCCACTCTCACAGAGCAGGTGCTCAGGGGGACGTTTGGAACCAAAAATCAGTCAGTTGATAATTGGCACATCTGAGTACAAAACAAAACCTTTAGAGTCCTAACTAAATTGAAACCTCCATTATCCAGACCACCAATGCATATTGATGGTGAATTGGAAAGTCAAACATGAAATTCTCCTAACTTCATTCTTTGTTGTCCAAATCCTCTGATAATTATTACACCTTCAGTATGCAAAGTAAACACAATGCTGCATTGATTGTGTTTTTCAAGGTCTGCGCTCTAAACTTCCAGTATAATTGAACAGTTCTGAATATTTCAGAAATTTAGTTGGATCTATCGTAAGACATAACCAAAGAGTTTTTGTAGTGAGTTCATTTTATTATACTGTAATGCTTTTCCTACAGTTAAAATGAGTAAAACATTCTTAACTGAAGGTTTGTGTTACTTAATAGAAGTTTTTCTGTATAAACCTGAACTCCTATCATGTAGAAAAGTAGATTTTTTTCATATTCAGTAATAGAAAGCAAAGAGATTAGCAATTTCCCCTTCACAATAAACTAAACCATGAAGAATCAAGCCCAGTGGATCTATAATAATAATTTATATTTGTTGTATAGTCATTGTAATTTGTGTGGTGTATTATCTCATCTGGTACACCAGAGTACACTAAACCCTGTAAGCTTCCATTAATGGGAGCAAGTCTGAGAGTCAAGTATTTTAAACCCACATATTAGAGAAGAGAAGATGAAAACTCAGAGAGATGATTCTCTAAAAGCATGGTCAGTTACTGGCAAATCTGAGACTTAGACTTCTAATAGAAACAAAATTTACTATTTCATCCACATTGTCCTAGAGTCCCTTTTATTAATAAGGGACAATTCCTATATATTCAGTTAGTAAAATGCAGATTTATGAATTACTTTTGATAGAATATATAAAACTTAAAAGCTGCGTCTATCTGACTTGTACACTTGCATGCCACACAGATGTCAATATTTGGGAGGTTTGCAATTGGACCATCTGTTCTGCATGGGTATATGTGACGTGGTTGAGCCCTCTCTGCAATGCACCATTTGCTGTTCTTTGTGTTTTTGCTGTTTTAAAGATGTGCAGGAATAATGGGAGTAAGTTGGTTTGAAGTGTAGATAATACCAAATATGATACCAAACAAATGAGAAAGCTACAGGAAATGCAATTGAAATTACTTCCGGACACAGAGGTCAAGAATACCTATTTAAAAGATGTTGGAAAACAGGTCAGGATGGTTGACACCTAGTTCATTGTTACCGTGCAGTGTGATGAAGTTAGGTCCAGTCCGAGAGTCTGAAGAGTGGAAGGTGGAAAAGGTGAGACCTGAGGGAGAAACTGCATATACGGCCAATTATACTGACAAGGTTGCCTAAGATTCTTTTTTTACTCAGTTGAAATAAAATCTCTCTGCTGTTTGGCAATGGCAGGCACTGCTGCTAAGTCCACTGAAGCATAGCTGGAAAATCCAGCTGCCCTCACATCTGTTTTGCATGACCTTTCAATCATCAGCAAATGCTTCTGCCGCTAGGAATGGAAGCCTGGGTAGGATATGGCTGTGTGACTTTCTAAGCTATCGCTATGGAAAACATATTGAAAGAAAATTCACGCATGCCATGCCCTGTGCCCAGAAATTATAGACTTGTCTGGGCAGTGTTAAGGTTTTGACCCATCAAGAGTGCTCACACCTGCTTCTTACATTCAAGTTGTTAATCCTTTGTTCAGAAAATGAGACATATTATGAAATATGTGAATGAACTGCTATGGCTTAAGTCTTAAGTGTGTAGGCTCTTAAACTGGTTCAAACTGAAATAATGTTGATGAAATAATGTCTTTTAGACTTCTAACGATTACATTTAATAGACGTCAGAAAGCTGTATGACTTGACTTGACTCTGAGATTATTTAAGAGCCATGACTTGGTTACAGTGCTTGCTTGAGTTCCACGTTGTAAAGAAATGATCTGAAAATAAAAAAGAGGGGAAAAAAATCACTAAAGAATCGGGGCTGCCCCAGTGACATAGTGGTTAAGTTTGCATGTTCCACTTCAGTGGCCCGGGGTTCACAGGTTCGGGTCCCGTGTGTGGACTTAGCACCGATGGTCAATCTATGCTGTGGTGGCATCCCACATAAAATAAAGGAAGACTGGCACACATGTTAGCTCAGGGCCAATCTTTCTCTCACACACACGAAAATCACTAAAGAATCTCTTGAAAGGATTGTAATAAAGGTCACTGTCACGCTAGTAGATTTCATTCTCACACTGATATGGTGGGAAGCCCTTGGAAAATGTTCAAGAACACAGTTCAGTCTATCTTAGGACCAACTTAAGCTGTTGTCACAGTAGAGCATCATCAGTTATATAGTAATTATAGTTAAATATTTGAGCCACGAGCTTGGGAAGAGAAGACTTGGCTTAGGAGCAACACAGGCACTGGAATGTGATAGACCTGAGTATGAATCTTGATTACTCCCAGGTTGAACTTATATTTAGGGTTGCCACAGGCAGGCTAATAATTGGGATTGCCTCCAAATCAGTGGCGTTGCTTTTTTGTTTTTATTCGACATTTATGTAGAGGGAGGGCTGAGCACTTTGTCAGGAGAAAGCAGGAGGTGGAGGGTCCCTGGAAGCAGAGGTCAACCTCCAGTTAGCTCTGCCCCACGCTTGTCCACCCGCCTCGGCAGAGCAGCCCTCAGCAGGGGGTTCGCTGGTCTTGCTCCAGAATGTCCCTTCAGAGTCTCACTTCCGGACTCTGAGCTGTTCCTCCAAGAATCCCGTCCAACCCCATGGAGTTCTCTCCCCAAGAATCACCCTCATAAATTACGATTTTCTCCATCTCATCACGTTTCCAGGGGTGCTTTAGAGCTCCTTGTGGACTGCCACCCTAGGGAGGTGACCAGAAGACCAGCTTCTTTAACTAGCATTCCCTCACTTAGCAACCTTCTGACCTTGGAAAAGCCACAGAACTTGGTTGAGCCTTGTTTTCTTTCACTAGTGTGTCCCTTCACTATCTTGGAGGATAATTCTCAAATGTCTCAGAGAGTTGTTGCTACACTTAGATAGTGTAGTGAACACACCAGAGCTACAAACAACCTATTCAGCCTTTTTCTAGGAGACAGTAAGAGAGATTGCTCAAAAAGCAAATTCAAGTTGTTAGCCCTTTGTTCAGAAAATGAGACATATTATATAATACTTGAATGGACTGCCAAATCTTAAGCATTCCCAAATAAATTTGGAAATTGCCATCACCTATCTCAGAGATTCACAATGCACCTTTAAGCTGAGTAGTCGTGCCATGAAAAAAACAAAAAGTTTTAACTATGTATTTCCCAAAATGTATTTGGGAAATACTGGCTTACCCTTTCGTCTTTTTTTTTTTCCTTAGGGTAAATGCCCCTAGTCATGCCTGTCTTCACTTTTTGTTTTTTTTTTGGGGGGGTGAGGCAGATTTGGCCCCGAGCTAACATCTGTGCTGATCTTCCTCTTTTTCTCTCAAGGAAGATTGTCACTGAGCTAACGTCTGCACAATCTTCCTCACTTTCGCATGTGAGACACGTCCACAGCATGGCTTGAGGATCAGTGCGTAGGTCCATGCCCAGGATTGTCTTCATATTTTAAACCAGGGGTTCTCAATTTTGGTGTGTGTCAGAATCTTCTAGAGAGCTTGTTAAAACTAGACCGTTGAACCCCACCCCTACATTTCTGATTTAGCAGGCCTGGAGCAGGGTAAAAATCTGCATTTCTACCAAGTTCCCAGGTGAAGATGATCCTGCTGGTCCAGAGACCACTAGGGGAAGCCCCTGCTCTCCAGCTAGACCACTGCTTCTCACTTACTATGCAACTGACCTGAGGCTCTTGTTAAAGGCGATCCTGGGCCCACCCTCTGAGGCTGATTCAGCAGGACTGGGATGCAGCCAGTAAGTTTGCATTTCTGACCAGCTGCTGCTGGTCCACAGCCCACACTTGGAGGATGGGTTCTCCTGCTTGGCTGTCCTGAAACGAAACGGTGAGGAGACTTCAGATAGAAGCCAACATTGTCTCTCTCCCACTTGGGTCTAAAACCAGAGACTCATGCTTCAAGTGCTGAAAAGTAGATGAATAGGAAAATATGATCTGCTTTGGGAATTTTGCAAGTTTCTTTCGCCTTTTTTTCCTTCTAGGATATCTATGGGCCTCGTGGAAAGCAGAGCAGACACCACAGATCTGGCCGTTGCCTGAGCTGGAGCACTAAGTGCCAGCAGTGGGTGTGCAGCCCTGCAAGGGAGTGAGGAATTAAATGAAATCCTTCACGGTTTTCAACATTCCAGATGAGGAGTGTCAATTTTCCTAACCTTTAAAGATAAACCTCGAGGTGGGGGTGTGCTCACAGTAAGTCGTAGAGGAGCAGGCACTGAGCCAGGAGCGATGGTCTGGGCGTTGGGTGCAGTGGATCACTAATTCCTTCCGACCCTGGGAAAAGTGGCACTTCACCAGTCCTGACCGGATCCTCCTTCTCTATAAAAATTAACTAGATCCACCGTTACCACACTGTTTGTTTTACTCTCTTTTGAAACATCTTCAGAACCCAACACAGAAAACAGGCAAGAGGTAATAACATTTGGCACTTGTATTTCTTAATTTTTTAGCAGAAGATAGTTCTAATTTGTGAAACCGCTGAAGCAGCTCTGGCCTCCTCAGGTTCTCAGGAGCGAGATGTGCAATCGCTTGACAGGAAGGCCCCCACATTTCTTCTGCTGAAACGCTGAAGCCCCTGCGGGCATCGTAGATCTGCGCTCAGACACACCCATTCGCTTTCCCTGCAATGACCTCGGCTTCTCCTAAAGAACAGTCTTTTTTTAAAAAAAATCATAATCCATTTTTTCAATGTTTTCCCTCCTAAAACTCACAAGTAGGGTTTTGGTTTTTTTTTTTTCTTTTCGAACGATTGCAAACGACTTCAGTGTGGGAGGAGGAGGTAAGAGGAACGGTGCCTGCAGCCACACAGGGAGGTCTGGGAGTCGCTTTGTTTTCTTAGCTGTGCTGTGCAAATGAACTGAAGGTTTAACACTTAGGTGCTGTTTGAAGATATAATACAGCAGAGCCCAGAGTCGGGAGTCCAGGAACACGGGCCGGCCTTGCCCACGGCCCCCGGCACAGCTGTTCTGAGGGCTGCGGAGCTAAAATTTGTTGCCATGGCTTAGACCTAAACAAACCCGTGCCTGTTCTGGTCTGCGGATCATGTTCTTCGAGGGCAGCGCCGCTCGCTCGCTCCGCGGCCATCTGCGGGACACCGGTTGCCGTCCTGCCTCGCGTCCCCCGCTCGAAAGCGCGCTTTGTTCCGTGATGGAGTGCCTTGTCACCTGGCGGCAGACGCCACGCTGCTGGAATCGGCCTGTTCCTCCGGCCTTTCTCCAGCTATACTGGAGCCTCTGTCCTCAGGGACTTTGCTGTGGGACCACCTTGCAGGCGTTAATACTTTTCCCACTAAACCTGCTTGGACAGAGGCCAGCGTGAATGCGGTACTCAGAGTAATGGAGATTCCAGAAGACCTTTAGGTTGGCGTGGAGGCAGCAGAGCACAGCATTCCCCCTTTTCCAACAGGGTCTCCTCTTTTACTTTCCCATTCCTCTCTTTCTCGCTCTGCCTGCCCACGCTCTGGGAAATGAGTCTCCTGTTGGTTTATTCTAGTATAATGATCTTTGGCCATACTTTTGAGTTCCCTCCATCTCAAAGGATTCAGAATCAATTTTAAGGACCAGGAGGTCTCCCAGGAAACAGTAAAATAACGTTACTTCTAATTCCATCCAGCATAGTAGGGAGCTAGAAAATACATATACATTCTAGTATCATTATAAAGCATAACCAGCAAGAGAAAACCACAAAATTTACAGACAATTCTAATTAGAACAGCCGCTTACGTGTGCACACACACACATTTTGCATGTATTAGTAACGGTGGTATTAAGTTATTTTCCTGGCAGCTGTGAGAAAGGTGTTATGTGGGTCTGCACAGTCAGATTCTAAAGATGCAAATAAGTGTCACCCTGGGAAAGCCTCCTGGCCCCGGATTCTTGAAGGAATTTATTGTGGTTATCCTTGTGTGAGATCCTTGGGTACCAGATGGCCCATGTTTTCAAATTCTAAATGGGTGGAAAACACCATCATTTGTATAAAATCATGTTTTATATCAGCTCTAAAAGCAAAGTATTAAATCTCTTCCCAAAAAACATTTCTGCAAGGGAGTTGAAAAAATATGGCCCACATATGTTGGTGGCTCATCCACTCTTTCACACATTTATTGAACAAATATGTGTTGGAGCACCTAGAGTTTACCGTGCACCGTTTCGGTTCCTGGGGATTCAGTATGAGTCTCTTCCCTCCAAAAGCTTGCAATTCCAGTCAGGAGAGACACAATCAACACTGCAGCAACTGAATATGCAGAATCAGATGCTACATGAAGTGAAATAAGGGTGAGGGAAAAAAAGTGTAGGTGTGGGTGAACCAGACAGGAAGGGAGGGAGAGAGCCACGTGGATTTTTGGAAGAAGGCTGTTCCAGGCAAAGGAAAAATCTTGGCATTTTCAAAGAACAGCAAAGAGCCAGTGTGGCTGGAGCAAGTGGGAGAGAGAAAGAGGAGATTGGGGAGGGGGAGAAGGGGCTCCGGAAGGCCTCACGGGCCTGGTGGGCCATTTTTAGGACTCTCTCTGGCTTTTGCTTTAATGATAAATAGTTAACAAGTCCTTTCGGTTGGTGTCCGTTATCCTCTCTCTCAGTCCCCGCTTCTCAGGCCGGTCTTTGGCAACTGGTGGACCACATTCCAATGTCTGAATGAATGAAGGCCCGAGTGTCTGTAGCGTTACTAACAACCTTTGACTTTACTGTGATTTGCTCACAGGGCAGGGCTTCCTGAACACTATTTTTGGCTTGTAAGAGAAATTATGTAGCTCTCATCTTGATGAAATTTCACAAGTCTGGACTCCCTTTAATTTCCATAATACAAAATTTAGTAGTCTCCAGTTTTCCTTTTCTTGTTTCTCGCTGTTTCTGGGCCTGGAGGAAGCTTGTTCTCACTGGGACGCTGCCCTATAAGATGAGCCTTTGACGACCCCTTGCTCAGATCAGCTCATCAGCACTTGGACGGGGCTCCCCAGAGGATTCTTGAGGCTGGAATGAGTGGGAAGTAGGTGAAATGACCAGATGTTAAGTAAATTGCTGAAGGCCCAGGAGGCTCTGTGGATGTCCCTGCATCCGCAGGCGAGGGGGATAACCTCTGCCTTCTTCCCACGAGCCCCCGGAAGAGGTGTTGTGGAATTCACTTGAAATTAAAAATGAAACACTTGCATTTTGTTTTGTTGTCTTAAGGGGGTTCTAACCGCTGTTCAAGAGACCTGCAAAGCTTTTGGGAAATCACATTTGGAATCCCCACCCCAAACATTTTTACCGGGGAAAAATAACTGTCAGGAGCAGTTTAAAGGTAAAAAGGAGTCCCCAAAACATTATGAATGTGTGCATGTCAAGAGAATGTGAAGACGTGAAGCCTCCGTCTTGGTGTGGGGGATTGCCTGGTGGTGGTGGAGGATGGGAAGCGCCCGCGTGGCCGGGCCCCTCAGAGCTCGTTTAGCACCATCAACACAATGGCTTTCTTGGCTGTGTCCTCCTCCTTCCTGCCCTTCGCTTGTCTTCTTGAGTTACTGTCCAGCTGGACAACATTCACCTTGTTCTTCAGACTGCTTTCTGGCCACGTAAAGTTTTCAAAGCTTTATAGACAGTTCCCTTTAAGCACACACAAGAAAGTTTTATACGCATGACAGTATTTGTTCCTTCTAGACTCCAGGTACATTGTGTGCATTTGCCAACTTGCGTGGCTAGTTTTTATGAACTTCAGAAGGTTATGAACAGTTGACAGCGATCATTTGTTGCAAGTAAGAAAGGCTCATGGGTGTTGTGTCCTCCATTACCACCCACCTTGACCATTCATCAGAATAATTCCCCCAAACACTTCTCTCTAATTCTGTCTCCAGATCACCACCTCTATGTGACATCATGGGAACTTAGTGCAAATAAATCTCCAGAGAAACCTATGCTGGACGGATATTGAAATGGATTGCTGCAGGAGGGCATTGCTTATCTCCTCAGAGAGCAGTGTTTATCACCAGAGTGAGGCTTTGACAAAGAACATTCACGGGGCTTCCGTGTGCCTCGGTGTATCCAGAGCGTTTCACCGTCAAGTCTGGACGTAGCCTGAAGCAAAATTAGAGCAGGATCTTATTAGCAGCTCAGAACAAGGGCCATGTTTTAGAGTACAAGAGGAAGCAGCTGTGACAATACATTCTTGTTATTATTATTGATATTGTTGTTTAACCAGCAGATGGAAGAGGCTCCTGGTTGTGACTATTGAAATTGGTGCCTGGTGATATTGAAAAAGCAACCATCAAAAAGATACCTCTTCCCCAAGTCTCTGAATCATCCTGCATGGAAGTTTTACGTCACTGCAGGGGGATTGTCCGGCTGTATGTATGCGACGATGCTTGGGATTAAGCAAATTTGAAACCTATACAATTTCTGAGAGTATCCTCTTTTCAAATAATTTCACTCTTTCTAACTGAGGTTAGAATTTGACAATGGGAGTTGATCATTTTCAACACATTCTCTGAATCCAGAATGAGACAAAGGGACAGCAGACAAAATACTTTAGGGGATGGCAAAAACAAATGCTTATGTAGGATTTTACTAGATGGCAAGCGGTGGGATCAGAACTCGTATCAAGATGTCTGTCTTCATGCCCGTGTTCTCTGCCCTCATCTGTCAATCAGGAGTGTTGGACTCAGTTGCTGACTTCAAGAACAGAGTAAAAAGAAAATAATGTGTTTGGGGCCCTAAAATAAGTCAGGGCTACATGACAGTCTATCAGAATTTTTATCCTTTATCTCAGAAATTGGAGACAAGCAATGTGTCTACCCGCCAGTAGTGATCTTTATATGGCTATCAAGTTTAACAATTTTTACACATAGTTCAACTATAAAAATTCTATAGAGTTTACACTCAAAAAGTCAGATTTCTATCTTGTCTCAAAAATGAGAGAGATTTGGCAGCTCGTGGCCTTCCTGGTTGGCCCGGAGGTGCTGGAGCCAAGTGGCTGCCGTCCCTTTTCCAGGCTGGGTGGTTGGTTTGCTCCCGGACCACTGCAGGGCTTCACTCTTCTCCATCACCTGCCGGGCCGCCGAACCCTTGAGTGCGGGGCTCCTCACTGAACGGTGAAGAGCCGTGGAGCCCTCTCAGGAGGAGAGAACATGATTAAAGAAGAGTTTTAAGAAGCGAGAAAAAGAACAAGGTGATGCATGAAAAGAGATCTTTAAATTTGCTGCGTGTGGCCCTTTACGCGATCGCTAGCCATCTTTAGAAGTCACTAACCTCCATTCAAATCTGCCCACTGAGCCAGCTCCTCTAGGGAGCGCAGTATGATTTGTAAGTTCAAGGAGCCAACAAGTGTGGGATGTTCGTGTGGGGAGGTGCTCTAGCAACTGAGTCCAACTCTTGTTTTACAGTTAGGAGAGAAAGGCCCATCTAGGAAAAGCGAATGTACCCAAGGAGGCCTGGCAGGAGAGCTGCTCTCTGTTGAATATGCGTGAGAAGGTTCATTCATTCGTAAGGCGTAAAATGATGCGCAAAGGATCAGGTTTTGAGTGAAGGCCCTAAGGGAAGTATACATTATGCCCAATGAGCCTGATTTTTTTTTAATTCCTTTTTTCCCTCTTTTTTTTCTTTTTCATATTTCTTGAACAGGAAAAAATCCTTTTTTTTTCCTTAAAGATTGGCACCTGAGGGGCTGGCCCCGTGGCCGAGCGGTTAAGTTCGCGCGCTCCACTGCCGGCGGCCCAGTGTTTCGTTGGTTCGAATCCTGGGCGCGGACATGACACTGCTCATCAAACCACGCTGAGGCAGCGTCCCGCATGCCACAACTAGATGGACACACAACGAAGAATATACAACTATGTACCAGGGGGCTTTGGGGAAAAAAAAAGGAAAAAATAAAATCTTTAAAAAAAAAAAAAGATTGGCACCTGAGCTAACAACTGTTGCCAATCTTTTTGTTTTTCCTGCTTTATCTCCCCAAATCCCCCCAGTACATAGTTGTATATCTTAGTTGCACCTCCTTCTAGTTGTGGCATGTGGGACGCCACCTCAGTGAGGCCCGCCGAGCAGTGCCGTGTCCCCACTCAAGATCCAAACTGGGGAAACCCTGGGCTGCAGCAGTGGAGCATGAGAACTTAACCGCTTGGCCATGGGGCCGGCCCCAGGAAAAAAATCTTCTGCCCCTCCCAGGGTAATTCTCCCTGGTGGGCTGTTCTTCTCCACGCACACCTGAATGTGTCGAAGGTCTTGGCCCCCTCTCCCCCACTTTTTTGACAGAGGATAATTCAGCCTAGTCTATGAGAGAAAACCAGTGGCCTGGAAAATAGAAAATACAGTCAACTTTTGGTTCTGAGGCTTTTGGATTCTATGTAGCATTAACATTTCCAAAAAAACAAAATACAAGGGCTGTCAATTTTTAAATTTTCCACAGATTGACAACTCTCATTTTCTGTGGAAATCATTACATAAAGAAAGACCATTTTAACAGCAAGCAAGCTGAAAGGACATAATCTCAGAATAACTGACAATTTTTCCTGATTAGAGATTGCTGGCAGTCTAGCCCTGACATACACATATATATTTGTTTTTATGTATATAAATGTTACCTGTATAAATATATCTGATTTTGCTCTGAATGAGTGGACATTTTAACATAGCCTTGGATTTGAGAACATTTGTTCTAAACAGCCTCCAACTACAAACTGAAATGTTTATTGTCACTATGATTAAATTTTCATTATTGCTTAGTTTTCACATCAAGCCATGTCCCTAGTTTCTTCAAAATCTGAAAGCCCCTTCGCAAGCTATCCTCAAGCATATTTCTGTGCTTGTAGACATCCACTTGTAGATGTTTACAGTCCGAACTCTGGGTCACTTCTGGGTGCGCTCCTAAGACCTTGCAGACAAGGAGCCGTCTGCCCTGTGCTCCCGAACTCACAGTTCTGTCTGTGGTTGTAGTTTGATTGCGTTTAGTATAAACTGTGCCGTGGAGGTGAATTTTGCCTGCTGGTGGTCACGGGTAAGGCAATTACGAAGTCTGACATTTTTCTTGGAATGATTTTAAGCAAAATATCATAGTTCCTCAAAACCTGTCTGCAAAACGCCAACAAGTTAATAGTCATTTATGTACAGAAGGAAAAAGTTATGGCTGCCAGACCACCTTCATGTGGGAGATTTGGCCATAAATTTTAAATATCCATTGTGAGAATTATATTATGTGCAAGGAAATCAGCATCCTGCAGTTTTACAAGTGGGCCTGGAAGGGCATAATGCACAAAGAAAGGTTTAACAAGAAGTGCAAGCAGAACAGGCGAGTCAGAAGCCCTCTCTGAAACTTCTGGCACCTCCTCCAAGGCTTTTGGGAATCAGCACAGTTCCTAAGGCATACTCAAAAAAAAAAAAGAAAAGACAAAATGGTGGCATGGGGTCTTGAATGTCTTAAACACAATAGCTACCGGTGTTGAGCACTTCCTATGTGCTTAGTTTCTTAGTGGATGGTCTAACGGAAGCTTCGGAAGAGCCCTGGGGTTATAGGTAGTGATGCAGCTGAGATTTACTGAGAGAGTGGTCACTTGCTTGAGTTCTTACCCTGGTAGGCTGGCCTGCATCTGGCATCTGTATCAAATCAAAAAAGGCGCTATATAGAGGTAGACAAATTACAAAAGGGGGCTCCACTGGGCAAAGGCGTTACGTCCATATAGCTCCCCAAGGGGGATTCAGCTGAGACATCCTGCAGTATAGGTGTCATCTTTGTAACAGGAGAGAGGTGCCCCTTATTTGGAGCAGACACAGCCCTGCACCGGGTCATAAGGCTTGGTGAGCAGAGGGCTGAGTTTAAACTCCAGTTCTTACCTAACTCCCCCTGCACCTTGATGTTTTACACCGACTGCCCTAGGCTGGCCGCCTGGCAGGTAGAGGGCCTGGGAGTCAAACCCAGGCAGTGTGACCCTGGAGGTCATGCATAGGTGCGATTCTCCATCACCTCTCTTATTCATCCTCAATACCCAGTTCAGCTCACTGGGCGGGTATCTTTATCATCCGTGCAGAGGACCAATGTTTCCTCTTTCCTTTTCCTTCCCACCACCATTCCATCAACCTAGGCCACATAAGCATTCCCATCCCCAGTGAATGAGACAACATGAATCCTGCCTTCACAGCATTCATGTTGATACTCATGGTGGTGAGTGCTAGTAAAGGGAACACAAAAGAAGCTACAAGTGCACGGGGAGGGGCAACTGACCCACACTCTGGCATCAGAGAAGACTTCTGGGTGCTGCCTTGGCTAAGCTGATAACTTCGGAAGGAAGAACAGAAGGTAACCAAGAGAAGGGTGGGGGCAGGGGCCTGTGATAGAGGCAGAGGGGTGGGCTATGGAGGCAAGCAGGGAGCAGATCATGAGGGACCTGTGGGACACTCAAGGAGTCTGGACGTTATCCTAGGGCTCAGGGAAACCGTTGAATGGTTTTAAGCAGAAACGCGGCTCTCAGGTTTGCCTTTCAGAAACTTTATGTCTTCCGAAATAACAAGCCTGTTTGCCCGTGCAGCCACGTGTTCATGTGCCCTTGGGACTTGGCCTTCGCTTTATAGTCACCTTGTATAACAAGATCTTATCTGGTTTCGAATAATTTCAAATAATTTTCGAAAACATTATCAAATCTTCCCCCAAAGGTTAAGTGACTTACCCTGGGTCTCCTGACTAGATTTGGTCCACCACTGTCCTCCACCATTACAGAGTTTAGCAAAATTCCGTTGACATACTTCTGCAATGCCTTGTTTATTTGCTGGTTCCCAATCTGAATATAAGCTCTACGAGAACAGGGACCTTGTCTGTCTTGTTCATTCACATAGTAAATGTTCAGTAAATCTTTGCTGAATGAATGAATGAATGTCCCATGGCGAGTGGCCATGCTACTCCCTGTTATCTAACGGCTCCCAGCAGGTAGTCCGTGGGAGCTGACACCAAGGCATGAGTTGTGAATTTCCTGCCACTGAGTGAGAGTTGAGAACAGGCTTTCAGGTTGCACACAGTTAAAACTGTGTTTCATGCAGGCTTCCCTGGGGTTGACATTACGCCGTCACTGTATTTCCTCTTAGGGAGTCTGTGCCCGTTCATGGCCTCGCGCTGAATAAAGTAGAAATTATTGGAGATACTCACCAGCCACTGGAAATTAGGGCTTTTGTTGCTTCGAAAGAGGGATGCCCAACATCGTCTAAGTCTGGGAAGAACCTAGAACTGAGACGTCTTCACAAACCCATAATGTTTTAACGTTTCTCTTTACATCTCATATTTTGGGTTTCAAACTGGATTACACATTGGACCCTGTCAATTCAAGTACTTGTATTTCTAGATGGTGAATCAGGTTCTAAATTAGTCGGGAGCAGATGGTCATTCTTTGGCCGCTGTATTAGTTTCCAATTTTTGCTATAACAAATTGTCACAAACTTAGTGTCTTAACACAATTTACTTATCTTACAGTTCTGGAGGTCAGAAGTTGTTATATTCTGATTTACAATAAAAAATATATATTTAGTCTTTGTCCCCATCCCTGGCACAGGGCTCCTAAAACCCTTGGAATTTCCTAAGTGATGAAAGCAATAAAGGTGTCTTTTGTTACCTTGATGAGGTGACTTTTGGAAAGCACCTAAGGAAGGGCACTGGTCATCAGAGGAACCAACCATGTGGTTGGAGGATTAGAACTTTCAGTCCCATCCCCCTGGCCTCCTGAGAGAGAGGGACCGGAGATTGAGTTCGATCACCAATGGCCAATGATTTAGTCAAGCGTGCCTATGTAATGAAGCCTCCATAAAAACCCGAAAGGATGGGATTTGAAGAGCATCTGTCGGTGAACAAGTGGAGACCGGGGTAGAGTGGTGTACCCAGAGAGGGCATGGACGCTCCAGGCCTTTCTCCATGCCTTGCCTTATGCATCTCTTTCATGTGGCTGTTCCTGAGTTACATTCTTTTATAATTAACCTGTAATCTAGTAAGTAAGCTGCTTATATGAGTCTGTGAGCTGCTCTGGCAAATTAATCAAATCTAAGGAGGGGATCGTTGGAACCCCTGATCTGTAGCCGGTTGATCAGAAGCACAGGTGACAACCTGGCCTTGGGATTGGCTCCAGAAGTCGGGGAGGGGAGCAGTCGTGCAGGACTGAGCTACCTCCAGCTGGTGTGGGGGAGTTGCTTGGTGGTGTGGGGCAAAAAACATGTAGGAATTGGAATTGGCACCACAATCGTAGTGGTAAAAATTGGATCTTAGAGGGCTAAAAATAAGGGTTTGGCAGGGCTGTGTTACATTCCTGGAGGCTGTAGGGAAGAATTTATTCCTTGCCTTTTCTAGCTTCTGGAGGCTGCCTGTATTCCTTGGCTCTTGGCCTCTTCCAACAATTGCATCACTGTGACCTCTGCTTCCATCATCACATCTCCTTCTCTGACTCTCCCTCTTTCCTGTATAAGAACCCTTCTGATTACATGGGGCCCACCTTCATAATCCAGGATAATCTCACCTTCTCAAGATCCTTAATTAATCGCATCTTCAAAGTCCCTTTTGCCATGTAGATACTATGTTCCTAGGTTCTGAGGATTAGGATGCCGGACATCTCTTGGGGACCATTATCTGCCTACCTCAGCTCCTATGTGGTGGTTATAATCAATTGGTTTAGAAAAAATGGTGTGGGTTTTGGACTTGAATTAGACCTAATTCCAGTTCATCTCCACCATTTACTAGAAATACAAGCTTAGGTATGTTACTTAATTTGTTTAAGCCTCAGTTTCCCCATCTGTCCAATTGGAAGAATATTACCTTACCTCATTGAGTCATGATCTTTATAGACAATAGTACATGCCACTGCCTGCACCTAGTAAACACTTTAAATGTTAGATATTAGCATTGTTAATTTCTTTTCCTTGAGCGGGCATCCCTGATAGCTCATGATTCTCTTTCAGTTGGGGAGATTTTTCAGAGGTTTACCATGGTATTTCACCATTTTCCTAACAAAGATTTTTGTTAACTTGGAGTTTCATAGTTTTCATAAAAGGAAGTTATAAAATACTCCATAAAAGTAAGTTCAGAAATAGTCACTGAGAGCAATACAAATTTTCAAAAACTGCTTTTAATTCAAACAAGAATTTTATTTAATTTGGGGCCTGGGTGTACCCCCAGAAATATTTTTAAAGTACATCGCTCCAATTTCAATGGGTCCAAGGGTCCCATCAGCTTCGGGTGCTGTGGTCTTCATCAGAATCTGCTTTCCCCTGTCTTTGAGCCTTGGCAGAAATTGCTTCTAGACTCATACTAGAAATCATCATCATGACGTATTTAGGACTCACATTGTAAAGTAGACTGTGCGTCGCCTAGTCTCCTCTCAAAGGCTAAATTCCCATAGAATAAGACTCATTTCCTGCTGCTTTTTTCCCAACTGACTTTTGGATAATCAATTCCCTATAAATTCAAAATGAGATGCCAATTTGTCATAAAAAAATTTTAAGAGATCCTCAACAGCTGCCTGAACTTGCCTTAAGGCAAAGTTCTATTCTATCCTTTCATTTCCTCTCTCCTTATTGGAGAGCAGGTCCGCCTGCAGCAGTGAGAGCTCTGTTCTTTGCTGACAACTGGCCCAGAGTCTCAGCACAAGCACTTAGGTCTTTGTGCGTGTTTTGAAAAACTTGAACAGGAAAACAATTTAAGAATGATAAATGCAACCCCCCTTTTCCCCACTCCTCCAGCGCGCACATGTTCACACATACACACAAACGCACACACAAGAATGTATGAAGAAGGATCCCTTGAAGCCCAGAGCAGAAATGAATTGCCAGGACAAAAGGAATAAAGCATTTTGAGGCCATTTCTAGAAGTTCTGAGCTTTGGACAAGGACAATTCGTGGCTTAAACACCTTTGCTGTAAGCGTTACCAATCTAAAGTACGATTATTGAGTAATGAAACTTGGTTTCTAACAACATGCCAGAAATTCTCCATCCAATGATTGTCAATTATCCATCCACTCATTCATTGCACTTATAGATATTCAGTTCAATAGATATTGTTAAATGACCAGAGGTTTTACCCGTGAGAAGTAAATGTTAAACCCTCTGATCATACAGTAAATATAGCTTATTGCTTTTACAGAGTAGATGGTTCCTGAAATATTATGTGAGTTACAGTTTTAAGTTATCGTTAATGCCTTAGAAGACTTAGTCATTTTAAGCTTCCTTGCAGTAAATCTTTCTGTATAACTGATATGTTTCAAAAGTAGTTGGGGAAGTATTGACACCAGGATAGACAAACAGATCAATGAAAACAGATGATCCAGATTCAAATCCACGAACACATGAAAATTTGATCCATATCAGAGGTGGCTTTTGCAGATCAGCCATGGAAGGTCATCTTTCAATAAATGGTGCTGCTATTATTGATTGCCCATATGGGGGAAAATTGGATTTATACTTTAATTATACACAAAAGTGTATTTCAACGTATAAAGATAGAAATGTAAAAGTAAACTTTCAAAAGCGCTAGAATAAAATATAGGACATTTTTTATTACTTTGAGATAGCGTAAGTTTTAAAATATCAGGCCCCCCCAAAAAACATTGATAAATTCTTCATTAAAATATAAAACCTAGGTTCATCAAAGATCATTTTGAAAACTTCTGACATTTAAAAATGACATTTTTAAAAAAGTCAATTTTTTAAAGAATGAACAATATAATTTTGAAAATATTGATACGCAGATTTTAGTTGTTATTTATGACATAAGATGACTTTTCCCTGTCACAAAGAGCCAGGACAAAACCTATTTAACAGCACAAAAAAGCATAAGCTTTGGGGACAGCCTACCAGCTCTGGACTCCAGCAGCAGTTGACGTTCTCTGCAATCAGCAAGAAATCCGCTGTATATGTTCTGGGTGGCCATTTGTGAACCCATCCCGCTTTCCTGCACTGGGCCTCAGGTGCAAATTACCTGAGGACATTGGAGCCTCTCAAGATACCCAGTTTTCAGTCCCAGAAAGAGTCCTGGTGCTATTAGTAAGGCATTCTGCTTGAGCTCCAAGGAATGAGCCCCTCTCCTGCACTTATTGGGTCTAGGAGTGGGTATATGGAGGCAGGCACTGATGCTGCAGGTATTTCTCACCTCTTACCTTCCCATACTCTTGTATCTGTGTTTGGTCAATACCCAAGTCAATACAACCCAATCTATGAACATAGTTCACCTCTCCATTTATTTAAGTCCCTTTAAAACTTTCTCAATAAAGCTTTACAGATGTCTACCTGAAGTCCCTATATAGCTTATGTTACATTTATTTCTAGGACTTAAAATTTTTATCACTATTTTATATGATGTTTTAAAAATTACGTTTTCTTACTGTTTTTTGCTGGTGAAAAATGGTGATAAAACGACTTGGGGAATTTTCTCCCTTTTTTTGTTCTCAGAATGGTTTGTGTAAGATAGCGTGACTTCTTCATTAAATTTTTTGTAGATGTTTCTGGTACAGCCATCCGGGTCTAGAGGATTGGTTGGTTGATTGATTGACTGATGGATTGAATGATTTGAAACACAACTTTTAATTTGATTTCTTTAGCATTATAGGATGTTCCAGTTAACTTATTTCTTGAGTAAATTTTGGTAGGTTACATTTTTCTGTAAATGCATTCATTTTATCTATATTTTTAGATTATTGGCATAAAGTTGTTTTTAATATTCTTCAATTTTTAAGTTTGCAGCATATGTGGTAATATTCCTTTTTCATTTCTGATAGTCTGTAAGTTGTATCTTTTTGCTTTGATTGATCAAAATCTCATCAAAGGTCTATTGTCATTATCACTCTTTAAAGAACAAACTTTTGTCTTTGTTGAATCTACTGTATACTTGTTTCTAGTTAATTGATTTCTGCTCTTGTTTTTATTTTTTCTGTGATCTTTTTAATTCTTTTACCTACTCTAACTTCTTGGGATACCTATTTTGCTCATTAATTTTTAGCTCTTGTTTTTTCTACTGTACGGATTTGAAGCCCCATATTCCTTATTTTATCTATCTATATCCTTAAAATTGGAAAGTTAGTGTTTTAATGATTATTCCATTCAAGATGCTTTCTGATTTGACCCTTGAATCATTTATAAGTAAATTTCATAATTTCCAAACACTGTAGAATTCCAGTTATCATTTTGTTATCTATTTCTAGCTTAATTGCTAGAATTTATGGTTTGAGAGCCCACTCTATATGATTTCATTCATTGAATTTGTTGAGACTTGCTTTATGGCCAAGATATGTTTAATATTTGTAAATATGACATGTATTTTTGAAAAATATGTACATTCTACATTGTTCTTACTGTTATATATATGCCCACTAGGTCACATTTATTAATCAGGTGGTATCTTCTCTTTACTCTTATTGCACTTTTGTTCATTTGTTCTATCAAGTTACTCAGAACTCTTGTTTTAAGTATTTCTCCTTTTAATTCTGTCATTTTGCTTTATACATGTTTTACTGAGATATAATTTATTGAGATGTTATGTTAGTGTAAGGTGTACAACATGATTCAATATATGTATATATTGTGAAATGATCAGCACAATTATAACAAAAACTTTTAAGATGTACTCTCTTAGCAACTTTCAAATATACAATACAGTATTATTAACTGTAGTCACCATGCTGTAAGTTACACCTCCAGGGCTCACTCATTTTATAACTGGAAGTTTGTACTTTTTAACGCCTTCACCCATTTCACACACTCCTCAACCTCCCCACCCCCCACCTCTGGCAACCATCAATCTGTTCTCTCTATCTATGAGTCATTTTTTGTTTTTTAGATTCCACATATCAGTGAGATCATAAAGTATTTGTCTTTCTCTGTCTTACCTCAACTGTAGGTTTTCATCTAGAAAAGCAACATGACTATAGCTATGAGCTTGGGGAGATTATTCTGGCATACTTTGTCTTTGATTGGCGTGACTGCAGCGATGCACATTTAGATGCCATTGAAATAGTTCAGACAGCAACAGAAAAGAAGGAGTCAGGAAAAAAATGAGGAAGTTTGTGATGACAGCATCAGCATAGGGCTAGAAGACAGATGTTGGCATGTGGGGGCATCTGTCTGACCAGGAGAGTAAGGGGCTGGCAGATGACAGCGTGGACACAGTTTGTCATTCTCTTAGCTCTTTCTCCTCTCCTCCTCCTTTTCTTAAAAAAAGGGAAACATTCCTTCACTTGCAATACCCCTTTCAATGTCCAGTTGGCCGTAAGTGCCTTGCAGGTAAGGAATTTATCTCTTTTGTTCACTGCTGTAGCCTCCAGTTGGGGCCAACCCACAGTTGGAGCCCGGTAATTATTTGTTGAATGAATGAAGGAAGAAGAGCTGGTTTGAGGTAGGACGTGATGACTCCATTCTGAGATTTGCTGAGGAAGTTCAGGGGCCAAAAGGATACACAGAGAAATGTCTAAAAGGAGGCTGAGAATATGGGCCTGGAATTTAGGACCAAAAGTGTTGAATAAGGAGTCATCTGCATAAAACTGATAGCTGAAGCCTTGAGCGTGGAAGTCAAAGTAGGGATGAAAATGAGCGACGAGAACCTATGATAAATTCAAAGGGACTTTTCAAGGATACAATACAGTACTATTAACTACAGTTACCAAGCTGTAGATCACATCTCCAGGACTTACTTATTTTATAACTGAAAGTCTGGACCTTTTGACCACTTCACACGTTTCACCCACGCCCCACCCCCTGCCTCTGGCAACCACCAATCTGTTCTCTGTATCTATGAGTTAAATTTTGTTTGTTTGTTTTGTTAAGATTCCACATGTAAGTGAGATCATACGGTATTTGTCTTTCTCTGCCTGACTTATTTGGTTTAGTATTTGCCCTCAAGGTTTATCCACGTTGTTGCAAATGGAAGGATTTCCTCCTTTTTATGGTTTAAAATATTATTTATATATATATCACATCTTCTTTATTCATCCATCAATGGACACTTAGGTTGTTTATTGGCTATTGGAAATAATGCTGCAGTGAACATAGGGGTGCACATATCTTTTCAAGTTAGTTTTTTTGTTTCCTTTGGATAAATACCCAGAAGTGTAATTGTTGAATCATGTGGTAGTTGTATTTTTTTTTTGAGGAAACTCCATACTGTGTCCCATGGTGGCTGTAGCAGTTTACATTCCCACTAACAGTGCACAAAGGTTCCCTTGCCAACACTCTCTTCTTGTCTCTTTGATAGTAGCCATTCCAACAGATGTGAGGTGATATCTCATTGTGGTTTTGATTTCTATTTTCCTAATAATTAGTGATGTCGAACACCTTTTCATGTACTTCTTGGCCATCTTGTGTGTCTTCTTTGGGAAAATGTCTATTCAGATCCTCTGCCCATTTTTCTAATTGAATTCTTTGGTTTTTTTGCTATTGAGTTGTATGAATTCTTTATATATTTTGGATATTACCCCTTATCAGATATATATGATTTGCAAATATTTTCCCCTATTCCAAAAATTGGTTTTTATTTTGTTGATGATTTCCTTTGCTGTGCAGAGGTTTTTACTCTGACGTAGTCCCGCTGGTTCATTTTTGCTCTGTTGCCTTTGCTCTTGGTGTCAGATCCAAAAAATCATCGCCGAGACTGATGTCTAGGAGCTCACTGCCTGTGTTTTCTTCTAGGAGTTTTATTGTTTCAGGCCTTACATTCAGGTCTTTAATCCATTTTGAGTTAGTTTTTGTGTGTAGCATAAGATAGTGGTCCAGTTTCACTCTTTTGCATGTGGCTTGTCCAGTTTTCCCAACACCATTTTTTGAAGAGACTGTCCTTTCTCCATTGTGTATTCTTGGCTCCTTCATCATAAAGTAAGTGGCCATATATGCACAGATTTATTCCTGGGCTCACTATTCTGTTCCATTGCTCTATGTGTCTGTTTTTATGCCAATACCACACTGTTTTGATTACTATAGCTTTGTAATATAGTTTGAAATCAGGGAGCATGATGCTTCCAGCTGTGTTCTTCTTTCTCAAAGTTTCTTTGGTTATTCAGGGTCTTTTGTGATTCCATACAAATTTCAGGATTGTTTGTTCCAGTTCTGTGAAACGTCATTGGAATTTTGATAGGGATTGCATTGAGTCTGTAGATTGCTTTGAGTAGTATGGACATTTTAACAATATTCTTCCAATCCATGAGTATGGAATATCTTTCCATGTATTTATTTATGTCTTGAGTTTCTTTCATCAATGTCTTACAGTTTTCAGTGTACAGGTCTTTCACCTCCTTGGTTAAATTTATTCCTAGGTATATTATTGTTTTTGATGGAGTTGTAAATTGTATTGTTTTCTTAATTTCTCTTCTGATAATACATTATTAGTGTATGGAACTCCACAGATTTTTGGATATTGTTTTTCTAATCCTGCAACTTTATTGAGTTTGCTTATTCTAACAGATTTTTTGTGAAGTCTTTAGGGTTTTCTATTTATAATGTCATCTCATCTGCAAATAGTGACAGTTTTACTGCTTCATTTCTGATTTGGATGCCTTTTCTTTCTTTTTTTCTTTCTTTTTTTGGGGGAGGAGGCCTAATTGCTCTGGCGAGGATTTCTAATACTGTATTGAAAAGAAGTGGTGAGAATGGGCATGCTTGTCTTATTCCTGATCTTAGAGGAAGAGCTTTCAGCTTTGCACTGTTGAGTGTGATGGTAGCTTAGGCTTATTGTATATGGTCTTTTTTATGTTGAGGTATGGTCCCTTGCTTTATGCATTTTGAGGCCATATTCTGAAGTGCATACAAGTTTAAAATTGTTCTATTTTTCTAGCGAATTAAACATTTTGTCTTTATTAAATTACTATTTTTACTTCAAATTATGCGTTTTTTTGCCTTGATGTGTAATAAGTTCCCCATCCTGGGGACGTTGCTGAGACAGAGCCAGCTTCCTCATACAGCACAGGTGCTGTGAACTTGGACTGCGAATCCAGGCAAGGGCTGGCTTACCCCTGCCTCTCAACTGTAGCCTGAGGATGTGCCCGTTTGTACCCCAGCTTGTTGTGGAGAGGATTTCTTATATATGATCTTTTATCTTGTATGGATCCAGGTCTCTGGCTTCTTTTCCTTTTGACTGCAAGGATCTTAAGGAAACGTTTGCAGACATGAAATTCTCGGAGGAAGAGGCATCAGCCATAGTATTAAAACTATATAGATGAGGAATTTAAACACGTGGACAAAGAGAACAGATTAGTGGCTACCAGGGGAAAGGGGGGTGGGGAGGGCACAAAGGGTGAAGGGGTGCACCTACAACACGACTGACACACAATAATGTACAACTGAAATTTCACAAGGATGTAAACTATCATAAACAATAAAAAAACTATATAGATGTTGAAGGGCTTTTTGTTCTTGTATACTATTTAAATAAATTATGCATTTTATTTGGAAGTAGTTAGAAGGATGGCAGACAAACGCACTGAATATACTAAGTGCTGTTTTCCAGTTTCAGCTACAAAATAGTCTTTAATAAAAATATTATTACGTGACTAGCATGTGGTGAGCTCAGTATTCAAGTCCAGACAGCCTGACTCCAGAGCTTACTTAAGTTAAGTGGACACAGAGAAAAGTTAAAGTTAATCAAAGTAAGAGCCCCCCTCCTGATGGTAGAACGTCCCTGTATTTCTGTATACCATGTGCCCTCTGAGAGCACCTGTTAGAAAACCGAGTCCACATCAAGCCTAATAAAGGCCTCTCAACTGAGTTCGCTTCTTTGAAATTCAGCAAAGCTGACTAAAACAATTCACACATATTGCTAGAGAAATTTTTCATATTGTCAGTAAATATTTCAACAAAACATTGTGTTCTGTTTAACATTACACAAATATATCACATAAATCAACATTGTTTTTTGATTCACAAGGTACATTCATATTCTCTACAGCAGGCTGTATTTAAACATGACTTCATTTTCTTTGCCTCACTAAGAACACAATATGTGTTCCCTTTCCAACTTTGTTTAAAGCAAATAAACTGTGCATCACATTCTTAGGTTTATATATTATTCTTAAGTGTCTGTTAAGGAATTGGAAGATTTTCCCAGTCCTTAATTTTATGCTGGACTAAAACACCTATCTCCAGGCCCCGTCTTCTTGAAACGATTCTTTTGCCTCCGGCGCACTTAGCGCGAGTAGGTATGATGTTTAGAACATTAAATACATTTATTTTCTCATCCACAATGAAGCCATTTTTATAAGTTTTTAGTAAGTCTGTCCTTTAGAATTTTGTCTTTTTTTTTAATTGTGGGAACTTTGATCCTATTTGCTCTTGATCTGATGCTTACAAGAGAATATTTAATGGGTTGGTGGCATTTTTATTGCCCTTTAAACATTTAATAGGTTTTCTGCATAATTTCTCAATGTGTTCTTGTTTGTTTATTTTTTTATATTTTTGGTATAAAATTGAAGACTTATGGTATTGAATTTTATGACACTGGCACAATTCCTCCTCCACAGTTGTAGTATATGCTCCTACTATACTCATATTTCTAGGGGCTAAAATATGAACGTAACAGTGCAACATGGCCTTGATCCGTAAAGTTTATATTTGGATCACTATTTCAAATTGAAAACTTTTTCTTTATTAAACTAATAAGATTATAGTTTTCTTTTATTTTAATTGTCACTTACTATAAATATACTGGCAAAATCTGGGACTACATTTTTAAATAATTTTTTAAGTTCAACATCAGTTTCGTCAACTTTGTTTTAATTGCCCAACTATGTTCTAATGGAAATGGCACCAGGGTGGAAGTCAGGAAAGTCAGATACTAGTCCTAACACTGGGTTTCATTTAGGTGCTCTGTGATCCTAAGCCTCAGTTCGGACTAGGTCAGAGATTTCCAAATGTTTTAAGACAAAGACTTTATGTTTACAAAAAACATCTTACAATATGGAAATCAGAACACAACATCTGAAAAAGAGTGGAATGTATCATTGTAGTTGTTACTTTACAGTTCTGAAATAGTACAGTTTACTTGATAAAGCAAATTAATCCTTGTAAGAGACTGGAGAGAGCTTTCTCAGTTGTTTGGAATGGCTTTTGCTCTTCGTGGCTAATTTGCAAGCACACAAAATTATAAGCTTAGGAAGTAACTTTGCTAACAACTCTTGCAGATCAACTTATAAAAAATTCCTATCAGTCTGTGCACCGATATCATTTCTATTGATATTGACATTAGGAATTCAGTAAAAATAAAAGAAATTTAAAGATGCAGTTTTCAAAAGTTTGTACTTTAAATGAGAATAATCCTGAATGAAGATACTATAAGAGAGCTTTTATTTGGATTTAGACTTTGTATAAAGTGAAGAAACACAAATAGTTTTGTTCTTAATTCTGTACATGAGAAAGTTCGTTGCCATGTCTTCTTTTGTCCTTTGGGAAATGCTCCGAAAGAACCTGACCGCGTATCACAGTTGATTTCAGACAAGCCGTTTCATGCATAATTCAGAACCCACTGTCAGGAGACAGAATGACATTCTGTTGTGTTACGGAAAAGCTGAGAGTGAATGTCCACTTTATCTTTTGTTCTCACTCTCTGAAGTCTAGTTGTGAGCAGCACCCACTCATGTCTTCGGGCACTTCCCTTCTGGTGACCTAACCCAACCTCCGTCTGCCCCACAGCCATTCCCAGGAGGCCCGGCTGCCCTTCCCGGGGGAACAGCTCCCTGCACCTAATGAGGTTGCCTGGGGCATCTAACAGGGCTCTCACCCATAAACCTCCTTACTCCCCTCCTCTGCTCTCAGTTTTGTAGCAAAACTTGGAAGTTCGGGTGCCCACTCCTTCACACTGGTTGTTTCAGGCCACTCCTTGCTCCTGTTTGTCCTGAGTGGCACCCCACAGCCCAGGCCTGAGCCCAGCCTCGCCTCACCCAGGCCTCCCGACGCCTAGGGAGTCCCCATGGAAGTCCAGAGTCCCACTAAGTCAGGACCAATGATAATTATGACATCGCTCTTTTAAGTTGAGTGAATTCTAAATGGAAGATGAGTTTATATTTTAAGTCATTTTATGGCGATTTAGGCTGTAACTCTTTCAGTCCAAAGAAAGACAGAAGACACCCCCGAAATTATCTTTTTTCTCCCCTACCAGTCTGTAAATAAACTAAAATCCTTTAAAAGCTTGCTTTTCCATGAGCATTTATACAAGTCTTCTTGGGAAAAACTTGGCCAAAGCCCAGGTAACAGTTTTGAACTCTATTTTGTATGGATACTAAGTTAATTAGTGCTTAATATTTTTATTCTTGATGCCTTAATGAATAATTCATACACAGTTGTAGGATTGAAAGGATCTTTGATTCATGTAGGTGGGCAAACATCTGAAAATACTAGAGTAACTCTTCTTTTATTTATTCTTTCATTGTTTGACAAAACGACATTTATAAGGCATTTACACTCTATAAGATTCCATAAGGGAAAAGCTTACGATCTAATGAATAGGTCAAAATAATAAAAGCTCATACAAATATGTATTTTTCCCTCCTTACATGGTTATCATATGTATTTATTTATCTTCTTGCAGTAAGGACAAAAATCCCTTTTAAATATACTGTTTTCACTAAATCATGAAAAGTGTTTTATGGTGTAATTCCATGTAAAAACTTCAGTTCTTAGACTGTAAAATATAGTATTATACCTTGAATCTTAAACATTCTTGCTTGTGAGCTGAAAATTAGGAATCAGGATCCAGCCAAGCCCTTCCAATTGCTTTTGGAACAGGTGCTGGGGCAAAGCTGTGAAAACAGAAGGCCGAGCGCCAAGAATTCCCATGGCCGTCAGGAACAGAACAGACAAAACCAAAGGGTGGTCCAGCCTTCACTGCCAAATGACATAGCTCACTCTAATCACTGTATATTTTGAGAGCAAATGCACTGGAATAACTAAGCTTTTTTCCTTTATTTTTACATTTTTAAAAATAGGAACTATGACACTTGTGAGAATTTTCTGTATTCGAAAGAGAAATTATGGGGAGGGCTCTGAAGCTGCGATTTTTCATTAGGAGAGGAAAGAAAGACATAGGTCCCTGCCCCTCAGGGTACCGAGTCTCCCAGGACTCCAAGGGTCATCCCAGCTGGAAGAGCTCAGGGAGGGGCATCTCTCCAGGCTCCTACACAGCACTCCTGCAGCTGTCACCACACTGGGGACTGTGGCCCTTTCTGGTGCCAAAACCCTCTGGTTACTTTCCCGAGTGCTGCTGCAGGTGCTCAGCACTCAGGAGCCTCTAATCTCATTTTGCTCCTTTGACCAGTCAGTTAGCATCTCTGGGGCTCAATTTCCTTATCTGAACATAGGATAAATAGCAACAAGCTCACCTACTTCACAAGATCAGATAAAAGTATGTATACAAATGGACTTTTATCTTGCACTTTCTTTTTTTTAGTTTTGTTTGTTTGTTTTGAGGAAGGTTAGCCCTGAGCTAACATCTGTTGCTAATCCTCTTCTTTCTTTTTTTTTCCTGAGGAAGACTGGCCCTGAGCTAACATCTGTGCCCATCCTCCTCTACTTTGTTTGTGGGACGCCTGCCACAGCATGGCTTGACATTCGGTGCATAGGTCCACACCTAGGATCGGAAGCTGTGAACCCCAGGCTGCCAAAGTAGAACGTGTGAACTTAACCACTGTGCCACTGGGCCAGCCCACAAATGCACTTTTAAAAGCAGAAACCTAAGATGTGAAGGTAAGTATTTTAATTTGCACTGTGAACTGCCAGTTGATATAATAAGATGTGCTTAGAAGTTTGAGAGAGAGTTAGAGAGAGAGATATCATGAGCACAAGAAAGATGTTGGTTAGGAAAGAAGAACTATATTGGGGCTGGCCCCATGGCCTAGTGGTTAAGTTTGGCATGCTCTACTTTGGTGGCCCGGATTTGGTTCCTGGGCGCAGATGTATACCACTCATCAGCAGCCCTGCTGTGGAGGCATCCCACATACAAAATAGAGGACGATTGGCGTGGATGTTAGCTGAGGGCAAGTCTTCCTCAGCAAAAAAAAAAAAGAGAACTATATGCAAGGTAAGACCAAAAATAAAATAAAAATAAGAGGAAATTAAGGGGAAAAATAGACGACAAGTCAGAAATGTGAGACGAGCTCTGACACTGTCTGTGTACAGGTTATCTGGTTAGAAACAACAAAAACAAACTCCAGATGGCTGTGCTGGGGTGAGGAAAGCAGACAACAGTGAGGGACTGAGAGGGTGATGACAGGAGCAAGAGGTGAGAACTTACAACTGATATGGGGACAGCAACCACATTGTAAACTCCTAAAACAGAAGTATCTATTTAGTTCATCTTGTATGGACAGGTACCTAAGTGGGTGTAAGAATAACTTTTAAATATTTAAATAAGCTCAGATTTCACAAAGTAAAAAGAAATACACCTCTGACAATCATAAGAAAATGAAAAGAAAATAAATCGTTTATTGGAAACGTATTGACCAGTGCATAAAAATCTAAGGAAAAACTGAAGGATCAGATCTGACTGCAGGAATGGCTGGAGAGTCTCTTCAGGGCACAACTAGTGACAATCGAGGTGCAGGGTGCTGGCCAAGTCCTTTTATTCCCTCCTGCCCAGAAGAGGAGAAACAGCCCAGAGATCTTATATGTTGGAATTTCATGACTTCTTTTAACTTTCATTTTGACACAATTTAGACTTACGGAAGAGTTGCACAGATAGTACAGAGGGTTCCGGTGTACCCTTCACCCAGCTTCCCCTAAAGTGAGCATCTTGTATACCAGAGTACAGGGGTTAGAACCTGGAAATTACGTTGGTACGATACCGTTAACTAAACTGGAGACCTTATTTGGGTTTCACCAGTTCTCTCGTGAACGTGTTTCACCTGTACAGAATGCAAGCCAGGATTCCGCATTGCATTAATTGTCATGTCCCCTTAGTCTCCTGCCGTCTGTCTGTGGCAGTTCCCCAGCCCCTCCTTGTCTTTCGTGACTTTGACCCTTTTGAAGAGCATTGGTCAATTGTTTTGTAGAATGTTACCCAATTTGGATTTATCTGATATTTTCTAGTATTAGCTTGAGGTTTATGCATTTTTGGCAAAAACACCACAGAAGTGATGTTGTGCCCTTCTAGTGATGTTGTGCATCATATCAGACTTTGTGTAATGTCAATTTGTCATCTTACTGGTGATCTTAACTTTGCTCATTTGGTTAATGCGGTGTCTGCCAGGCTTCTCTACATAACGTTGCTATTTTTCTCTTAGCTATTAAAAAATGTCTTGTGAGGAAATACTTTCAGAGGATGCAAGTATGCTGTTTCTCATTGTACCTTGCTCACTAAATTTGACATCCATCGATGGTTCTTGCCTTAAAACAATGTTTGCTTAATGGTGATTTTTCTGTTTTTCTCATTCCTTCTCCATTTATTGAGAATTCCATGATTTTTAAATCAATACTTGATTCGGGGGTGAAATGATACCCATATTCGGGAAAACAATATTTTTACTAAAAACAACAAAATTTGGTTATTGAAATCCAGGTTGAATTACTGAGGCTTCCTATAGTTAATTACTCCTAATTAGTGCCTAACCTACTAATTTACTGAATGCCTCCAACTATTTTAGCCTTATGAGGTTCCATTAAAAAAATCATACAGAAGCTGGGAAATTGGAAAGATACTTTGTGACAACTAAAAGACTTATATAGCTGGGGTAATTTGGTATGACGAGATAAAGACCACAAAATTAGAAAACCGTTATGACTGAAGGAATCCTGATTGAATCAAATGATGCTTATTTACATCAATTAATTATTCAGACTTGGTTGGCATGATATGGGAGGAAATATGTTTAAAATAGATGTAAAAAGGATGTAGTCCCTTCAGAAACCGGAGTGCCCACTGTAGGAATTGTTCCAGGCGGACCCGGCTCTCAGTAAGGGTGAGGAGAGCCTTGCAAAATGATTTGCCACCATTTTGATAAAAGTAGAAAGTGCACAGAGGCTCTGAGCTCCAGCCTCTAAGTCAGGAACAGTCCTGGGGGAGAAAAATTAAGAGCCTAGAGTAACCAGAAGGTGTTAAGGAGGCAATAAAACCTTTTCCTCTATATGGCAGCCAGGAACTGGCTGGAGGGGAAGGTGCCAGGGGCCATGAAAAGGTCCAATAACTTGAACCTGTGGCATTATTTCAGATCACAAAGTTGAGTTGGTGTAACTGATAAACACGCTGCGTAACATGAGGAAAATATTCCTACTTTATGGGGTCGTGGGGAAAATGAAATAAAATAAAACATGCTTAGTGGCGGCTGGTATTCAGTAAACAGTGAATAGATAGTATTCATTTTCACAACAAACATCCTTTCATGTAGTTTTACACGTAACCATTTTGGGCCTTAGTCTTTTATAGTCTTAAAGCAATTATACTAATGACTTCTAAAGTGCCTTTAACTCTGAAAGGCTATGGCTGCACTGCCATACGTGGGGAATGTAAAACAAAAAACTGCAATTGGACTTTTATCAAGACTGACCCAACTGCCTTCGTTATTTATTCATTAAACACTGGCTGCGTAACAGGCACCATGCTGAAGACTAGAAAATTCTAAACTAAATAAATAGCTCTCATGCCCTGACTTACTTCAGCCTCACATTCTGTTTTGACAGAGGACCTTGCAGACGAACTATTAACATGGCATTTGGTAGAGAAGTGGAAGAAAGGGGTGGTCCCCCCCGCGTGAGTAAAGGCTGGCCTCCGAGGAGTGAAGATACGAGATCTGCTCCACGAGGAGTCGGGAGAAGTCTACCAAGCGGAGAATAGCACCGACCACGTAGAAGAGGGTGTTTGAACAAAGGCACAAAGGCATGGGAGTGTGGAAGTGGGCGGTGGCTTAGGGAAGAGTGTTATACTTTGGTGTGTGGGGAAGAAAGTTTAGAGTCAAGTTAAGTTGGGACCAGACTAGAGTTTGACCTCTAAAGGCAGCAAGGATCCATTGAATATTTTTACGTAAAAGAGTCACACGATAGGTCAGTAGTTTACAAAGAATCTGTCAGCAAGGTAGAAAATGAAATTAATGGGGCGTGGCTGGAGGCTGAGAAAACAGTTTAAAAGACTGTTTCAACAATTCAGGAGGAAGCAATGACTGGAACTAGGGCAGGAGCCACAGGAAAGGAGAGTGGGGGAGGGGTGCTATGAATATTTGGGGACTGTGGCATCCTCTATGAGTTTCACATCTATAGTATGACTATAGGAGTATTTATACTAACGTTTTTACCGAAAAGAAATACAAATGCTGTGTGTGTGTGTGTGTTTTAAGCATCAAAATGCTGAAAAATTAGTAAGGAAATATCAGGCCACAATCGCTGTAAAAGGCAGTAACCAGAAAGGTAGGCAGAGTTGTTTTGCTGAAGCTAGCTTAATGTCTCAGGGCCTCGTGGAGCGGGAAGGGCAGAGCCCTCCTAATGTAAAACCGGTTCTGACAAGGAAATCCCTAATCTACGTGGGACCTCAAGGGGTTAATGCCACATGTGTAAGGATGTAAGAGTGAACCAATAATCAAATCTCTCTGCACCTTCCTCTCCCCCAACCTCAGAGAATCGGAAGAATTGCAAGGAAAGTTATTGGGCAAAGCAAGTTACGGAAAAAAAAGTAATAAAGCAATCCCTGAGAAGATGCAACCACAAGCCTGTCCTAAAGAATTTCATGGGCAAAATTCACATCTTCTGGGAGGCCTCCAAATGTTCATGCCTTGAATTTATCCTAAAGTGTTCCTGAACTCGTAGTCCCCCTGCATACCAGGCCGAAGTAAATACAAATCCCCTTGGGAGAAACCCACCTACATCCTAGGCCTCAAAAATTTCCTACATAGAATTTTTCAAGGGAAAAGATAGTTCACAAAGATAATCAAGTGCACCAGGGAATAAGGTACCGTGGGGGAGAAACACCAGAAACAACAATCAACAAAACAAACGTGTATATATTTCAAATGTTGGTATAATGAAACATAGATTTTCGTGTAAATGTGAGTATAAATTTATATGTCTAAAACAAATCATACTTAAAAGGAAGAGAAAACAAAGCTTAAAAATACCTTCAAGAAACAGAAAACAGGGGCTGGCCTGGTGGCGCAGTGGTTAAGTGCTCAGGTTCCACTTCAGCGGCCCGGGGTTCACCGGGTCGGATCCTGGGTGCGGACATGGCACTGCTTGCACTCCATGCTGTGGTAGGCGTCCCACATATAAAGTAGAGGAAGATGGGCACGAATGTTAGCTCAGGGCCAGTCTTCCTCAGCAAAAAGAGGAGGATTGGCAGCAGTTAGCTCAGGGCTAATCTTCCTTGGAAAAAACAAAAAAAAAAACATTTTTTCCCTTGAGTTCATAGTAGTTTACATCATTGTGAGATTTCAGTTGTACATCATTTCTTGTCTGTCACCACAGAGGTGCTCCCCTTCACGCCCTGTGCCCACCCCCCTCCCCTCTTCCCCTGATAACCACTGAACTGTTTTCTTCGTCCATGTGTTTGTTTATATTCCACATATGAGTGAAAGCATCTGGTGTTTGTCTTTCTCAGTCTGGATTATTTTGCTTAGCATAATTCCCTCCAGGTCCTTCCACATTATTGCAAATGGCATGAATTTGTCTTTTTTTCCGGCTGAGTAGTATTCCATTGTATATATATACCATATCTTCTTTATCCAATCACCAGTCAATGGGCACTTGGATTGTTTCCATGTCTTGGCTATTGTGAATAGTGCTGCAAGGAACATAGGGGTGCATATGCTACTTTGGATTGTTGATTTCAAGTTGTTTGGATAGATGCCCAGTAGTGGGATAGCTGGGTGTATGGTAGTTCTATTTTTAGTTTTTTGAGGAATCTCCATACTGTTTTCCATAATAGCCACACCGGTTTGCATTCCCACCAGCAGTGTATGAGGGTTCCCTTTTCTCCACACCCTCTCCAACATTCGTTATTTTTAGTCTCAGTGATTATAGCCATTTTAACAGGCATAAGTGATATCTCAGTGTAGTTTTGATTTGCATTTCCCTGATGATTAGTGATGTTTAACATCTTTTCATGTGTTTATTGGCCATCTGTATATCTTCTTTGGAAAAATGTTCATATCCTCTGCTCATTTTTTGATAAGGTTGTTTGTTTTTTTACTGTGCAGTTGTGTGAGTTCCTTATATATTATGGAGATTAACCCCTTGTCAGATATATGATTTGCAAATATTTTCTCCCAATTGGTGGATTGCCCCTTTGTTTTGATTCTAGTTTCTTTTGCCTTGCAGAATCTCTTTAGTCTGATGAACTCCCACTTGTTTGTTTTTTCTTTTGTTTCCCTTCTCTGAGAAGACATGGTATTCAAAATATCCTTTTTAGTTCAATGTCAAAAAGTGTACTACCTATATTATCTTCCAGGAGTTTTATGGTTTCTGTCTTCAAGTCTTTGATCCATGTTGAGTTTATTTTTGTGTATGGCGTGAGATAATGGTCTACCTTCATTCTTTAGCATGTGGCTGTCCAGTTTTCTCAACACCATTTATTGAACAGACTGTCTTTTTCTCCATTGTATGTTCTTGGCACCTTAGTTGAAGATTAGCTGTCCATAGATGTGCAGTTTTATTTCTGGGCTTTCAGTTCTGTTCCATTGATCTGTGTGAGTGTTTCTGTACCAGTACCATGCCATTTTGATCACTGTGGCTTTGCAGTACATTTTGAAGTCAGGGATTGTGATTCCTCCAGCTTTGTTCTTTTTTCTCAGGATTGCTTTAGCAATTCTGGGTCTTTGGTTGCTCCATATGAAATTTAGGATTCTTTGCTCCATTTCCGTGAAGACTGTCATTGGGATTCTGATTGAGATTGCACTAAATCTGTAGATTGCTTTGGGTAGTATGGACATTTTAACTACGTTTATTCTTCCTATCCATGAGCATGGTATCTCTTTCCATCTCTTTATGTCATTATCAATTTCTTTCAGTAATGTCTTATAGTTTTCATTGTATAAATCCTTCACCTCCTTGGTTAAGTTTATTCCTAGGTACTTTATTCTTTTCATTGTGATTGCAAATGTAATTGTATTCTTGAGTTCTCTTTCTGTAAGTTCGTTATTGGAGTATAGACAAGCAACTGATTTTTGTAAGTTGATTTTGTACCCTGCAACTTTACTGTAGTTGTTAATTATTTCTATTAGTTTTCCAATGGATTCTTTGGGGTTTTCTATATATAGGGGCATGTCATCTGCAAACAGCAAGTTTCACTTCTCCACTCCCTATTTGGATTCCTTTTATTCCTTTCTCTTGCCTAACTACTCTGGCCAAAACATCCAGTACTCTGTTGAATAAGAGTGGTGATAGTGGGCATCCTTGTCTTGTTCCTGTTCTCAGGGGGATGGCACTCAGTTTTTGCCCATTGAGTATGATGTTGGCTGTGAGTTTGTCATATATGGCCTTTATTATGTTGAGGTAATTTCCTTCTATCACGATTTTGTCAAGAGTTTTTGTCATAAATGGCTGTTGGATCTTGTCAAATGCTTTCTCTGCATCTATTGAGATGATCATGTTTTTATTCCTCAGTTTGTTGATGTGGTGTATCAGGTTGATTGATTTGTGGATGTTGAACCATCCCTGTGTCCCTGGTATGAATCCCACCTGATCATGATGTATGATCCTTTTGATATATTGCTGAATTTGGGTTGCCAAAGTTTTGTTGAGGATTTTTGCATCTATGTTCATCAGCAATATTGGCCTATAGTTTTCCTTTTTTGTGCTGTCCTTGTCAGGCTTTGGTATCAGAATGATGTTGGCCTCGTAGAACATCATGTGTTCATGTGTTAGTAAATGTTCCACTTTCCCTAATTTTTTGGAATAGCTTGAGAAGGATAGGTAGTAAATCCTCTCTGAATGTTTGGTAAAATTCCCCAGGAAAGCCGTCTGGTCCTGGGGTTTTATTCTTTGGGATGCTTTTGATTGCTGTTTCAATCTCCTTCCTTGTGATTGGTCTGTTCAGATTGTCTGTTTCTTCTTGATTCAGCTTTGGGAAGTTGTAAGAGTCTAAGAATTTATCCATTTCCTCTAGATTATCCATTTTGCTGGCATATAGTTTTTCATAGTATTCTCTTATAATCCGTTGTATTTCTGTGGAGTCTGTTGCTATTTCTCCTTTTTCATTTCTGATTTTGTTTATCTGGGCTTTCTCTCTTTTTTTGTTTGTAAGTCTGGCTAGGGGTTTGTCAATTTTATTTATCTTCTCAAAGAACCGGCTCTTGTTTCATTGATCCTTTCTACTGCCTTTTTTGTTTCAATAGCATTTATTTCTGCTCTGATTTTTATTATTTCTCTCTTTTTGCTGACTTGGACTTTGTTTGTTCTTCTTTTTACAGTTAGGTGCAGTTTGAGATTGCTTATGAGCCTCTAATTGTGATGACTTTCCCTCTTCATACAGCTTTTGCTTCATCCCACATGACTTGGGATGGCATGTTATCATTTTCATTTGTCTCCAGATATTTTTTGATTTCTCCTTTAATTTCTTCAATGATCCATTGCTTGTTCAATAGCATGTTGTTTGGTCTCCACATCTTTGTCCCTTTCTCGGCTTTTTTCTTGTAATTAATTTCTAGCTTTATAGCATTATGATTGGAAAAGATGCTTGCTATTATTTTAATTTTCTTAAATTTATTGAGGCTCGCCTTGTTTCCCAACCTATGGTCTTTCCTTGAGAATGTTCTGTGCGCACTTGAGCAGAATGTGTATTCTGCTGTTTTTGGATGGAGTGCTCTATATATGTCTATCAAGTCCAGCTATTTTAGCTTTTCATTTAATTCCACTGTTTCCTTGTTGATTTTCTGTCTGGATGATCTATCCCTTGATGTGAGTGGAGTGTTGAGGTCCCCTACTATTATTGTGTTATTATTAATATCTTCTTTTAGGTTTGTTAATAGTTGCTTTATGAACTTTGGTGCTCCTGTGTTGGGTGCATAGATATTTATAAGCATTATTTCTTCTTGATGGAGTGTCCCTTTGATCTTTATATACCGCCCCTCATTGTCTCTCTTTACCCGTCTTATCTTGAAGTCTACTTTGTCTGATATAAGTATTGTGACACTTGCTTTCTTTTGTTGGCCATTAGCTTAGAGTATCGTCTTCCACCCCTTCACTCTGAGCCTGTGCTTGTCATTGGAGCTGAGATGTGTTTCCTAGAGGCAACAAATTGTTGGGTCTTGTTCTTTAATCCATCTCACCACTCTGTCTTCTTATTGGAGAACTCAATCCATTTATCAGAAAACCATTTTTTAAAAGCCTTAGCAGGTTTTAAAAAGAACCAATCAGAACTAGACAAATGATAATTGAAATTTAAAATCCAATAGCATTAACCACAGCCACAGCCGAAAGCAGAATTAGTGAAGTTAACTAGGGATCTGGAAAGGCCTTATTGAAAACAAGAATTTGCAGAGATCTAGGGCAAGAATATTTCAGGCAGAGGGAATAGAATAGCAAAGAACTTGAGAAGCAAGGAAGCTTATATGTTAGAAGACAGACAGTATGGTGAATGAGAGAGATAGCAGCAGAAGTTGAGGTTAAAGAACGAAGTAGAGGCCATATCACATAGGACTTCGTGTGTTCATAGAGATTCTTGCTGTGTGGAGTGGGATATTATAAAAATTGTGCTGGAAGCCACCCACACTTTTAAGACAAAGTGTGATTACATTTTAAGACTAGCACTCTGACTATTCTGTGTGTAGAATGGATTGTAAGGGGGTGATAGTGGAAAGAGGCCCTTTAGAATCCTATTGCATTGGTCTCCATGAGAGGTAATGGTAGTACTGATGAAGGTAGAAGAAAAGATAAATACTTGAACATGTGATTTATGGAGGGGCTATTGGGAGGCAATTCTCTGTAGGTCTTGTATTTCTGTGTGTCTTTCAAGAAGAGGCACTGATGGTTTTTGTTCTGGACTGTCTCTTCTGGACAATATCTCTCTCTATAGGAAACAGTCTTGGAGAACAGAAATATAATGCCTTCCCCTGGAGCAAATGGCAGGCATACTTACTGGCCATTATAAAAAAATTGAGTTCTCCAAGTTCAAGTTTCTCCTCCAGGAAAGTGATCCACTGTGTATACAAGTGTTACCTGGCCCTCTTTGCAATGACCTGTGGGAACTGGAGCTTGAGGAAGTGGTGCAAGAAAATGCTAATATTCTAGCTATAGCTAATGAGTAATAAACTCCTTTGTCTCTAACTCAAAATTTGTATGTCTACTGGTAGCATCCATAAAACTGAGGCAGGCTAACTCGGTAGCTTGCAAGCAGGGCAAAATATCAGATCCTTCACAGTTCTTGACAAGAGGTTTAGACTTACCAATGAACTGTACAGTGACTAGAGATCCAATAAGAAATGAGATCTTATGAGAGGCGAATGCCCAGTAATGGAGAACCCAAGAGAGGGGATCCTTGGAAGTTTATATAAGAGGCAGCCAGCCATGAAAAGGAGAAGTCAGACCCTCGTCAGGGGTATAAGAACAGAATTTTATCCTAGGAAGATGATTGATGAGATCAAGAGAGAATTTCAGTACCAGAAGTATGTTGGAATACCAAATAGGGTATCAAAAATTATTTAAAAAGAAATCCCATGGGAAAACACCCAGGTATATGAACTAAGGCATGCAGAGGAAGGAAAATTCGGACAAGGAAACCCATGAGAAGTTGAACAATGTGATAAAATATTAGACTAAGAGCTTAACATTTGTAATGTTATTTGGCAAAGAGTAACGGAAGTGGAGAGTCAGAGGAGTATAACTGGCACACTGTAGAAAGAATGTGGGGACAGAGCCCTGACCTAGGGGCATTGACTCCTCATAAACAAGGGAAGTACCTCGATATTCAGCTTTACCAGAGAGGGAGGCAGGTTATGGTTATATTTAAGTACTCACCGTCTGCTTTAAACCTGGATTGATCTTAGAATTAAGGGTGTGAAATGGGCAGCCCATCTGCGGAGGCTTGAAGAGCCAGAAGTATCGGAAGAGAAAGCAAGAGTGAGAGAAGTCCTTCTTTGATGACTCCATTCTCTTGCATAAATGCCTTCATGATTCTTAACATTGCATCCCAGAAATATTCCAAATTTGCTTCTCATCTCTACCTTTTGCATGTTGTAAACATTTGAGATGTACAAAGACTATGTCCTGAGCCCTTTTGACTATTTCTAGGATGTATTTCCCTTTTAAAACCGATTTCTTAAGTAAGTTAACAGTTCTGTTAGGAATACTTCCAACAAGAAGTAAGAGAGTCCCCGACTAGCTGTGGCTTAAGCAATAAAGACATTCGATGATTTCACACAAAGGAAAAGCGAAGGTAGGCAGTTGCAGGTTTCATGAAGAAACAGCAATATCACCAAGAACTGCCGTTCTTTCTCCTTTTCTATTTACCATCTTTCATCATGGTAACAATTTGACTGTCATTGTCCTCACTCAGCTGGTTGAAAGCAGGAAGAAAGGGTGGCAGTAGGTCTTTCCCTCATGAGGCTCAGTCTTTTCACCTGGGAGGAAAACCAGTTTTCCAGAAGCAATGAGCTATCTCTAACATCCCTTTGGCTAGAACTGGGTCCATACACATTAGCCCAAACGGGGTCCCATGCCTACCCCAATCACTAGCAACAGGAAAGGGATTACCATGACTGACGTAGGCCAACATGTCTCAGATTTTGCTGCATATTGAAATCATCTTTGGAGCCTTAAAAAATACTGATGCTTGAGCCTCACCTCCAGAGATCCTGATGAAATTGTTGTGGGGTGGGGCCCAGTCATCAGATTTACTTAAGTTTCCCCAGTGATTCCAATGTGCAGCCGAGGTTGACAACTATTACCTAAAACACCAATCATGATCCCTCAGGGCTGAAAGAAGGGCCTGACTTTACAATTTCAAGAGCTCTCAACTGCCATCTGAAAACTGAGGTAGAAAAAATGGCTGCTGGTGGCCTCAGGTTCACATTTTTTCAACCTAGCCAACCCAGTGGAGAAAAGGTACTCTTTGCCAATATTGTCCGTAAAAGTCCAGGATTGAGTCCCGTGGGCCTGTCTTTGGGTCTGTGCCATCCTTGAGCCAATCATTATGGCCAAAGGGATAGAAAATACTAATGGACCGATCCTGGGTCCTGTGCCAGGAAAGGAAATTACACCAGTGGAACAAAATAGATGGCAAGTGGGAAAGGACAACAGATTATTCCCCAAAGGAACGTGTAGGTGCTGTTATTAGAAAAAGAGGAGAGGAAAAAAACCAGAGGCTCACTAATGCTCAATATATACTTATTGACTGAATGAGTGGAAGAATGATATTATTGCTCACCTTTTCCACTCCCACACTAGCAAAGGGAATAATTAGCACACTTCACTCTCATTTAATCTGAGTTCCATTCTTCAGAGCGACCCTGCTGAGTCTCAGGACACGGATCTTTGAAATACAATTTCGTTTCTCTTCATGTGTTTAGGATGATTATTTCTAGTCTCAGGCAGCGAAGTAACTTCCCCTGTACAGATAATGAGGACACTTGTATGAAGAAGGACATACCTTTAGTATGAAATAAAATTGAGTATTTTTGTTCAAGTTTAGCCCTCTGGCCATGACAATACCAATTGCAAGTCTGTAATTGTCAAATATTTAGTATCAGAGTATACCATACCACCTGATTATCAACCCTTAGTAAGCAAACGTATTTCCATCTGAAAATAAATTGTTAATAGCTTCACAATGGAATCAAAGTATGACTTTATTGCTGACAGGTCTTTGTAAAAACCAAGGAAGTCCTATTGTGGTTCATTATCTGTCTTCGTGGCCCCTTTGAGCATCAGCGTAGCTCCGTGTTACAAACTCTGCAGGCCCTGCAGGAAGCTCAGGACACGTGATAAATAGTCAAGAGGAAGTCAATGTTAGGAAGCCAGAAGCATTTCACTGAATCTATATCCTGACTCTGTGATGTACTCACTACGGACTAACCAGTAACTTCAAGGTAGTGGCTCTGCCTGCTGAGTTTTTTCAAGAGTGCTCCAAAAGATATAAAAACAACCATTTTCATAGCACAGCAGCACCTTACATGAGGGGGCAGTGAGGTGCTTCTTACAGATCTCCAGGAAGGTAGAATGGAGGAAAAAACGTAATTCTCTCAAGACCACTGGTGACTCTCAACCCAAGGCAAGCTGGGAAAGGAGAAATGCTGATGAGTCTTGTGGTTTTTTATTTGTTTTTTGGTTTATTTATGTGTTTGGTTTTAACATAATAGATGAAACATGTTCTTGTTAGTTTGCATTGGTCTGTTGACTCAGAGCAAAGAGCAAACGAATGGAGGGTTTCATTGTCTTATTTCATCGCAGTACCTTGAAGGGAGGGATCCCCTAGGGTCAACATTTCTGTACTTTCACAGGAGCCGTGGAGGGGCAGGAGGAGAAGCAGGCGATCACGTGAGGGTTAACAATGCAAAAGACACGGAACACAGGGGTTGAATTCGGTCTTCGTCCCTGACATTCTAAACATAGTCAATTCCAACCAAGTCAATTGTACACGTAATCCCTGATTTTTGTATGTACATGAGAGCATCTCAATCCTACTTACATTCTACTTCCTTTTTTAACTTTTCACTGGAAATTTAAGAAAGATAAATACATACAAAGAAGGATACATGTTTCATATTTCTACCACTGAGGGTTAACCAATCTTAACATATTTCCTTCTTTCTTCCATTCTTATTTTCCTTTCTTCAACTTAAAGTTTTTTTAAAACTTTCTTGTTTTTTTAAAAATATTATACATGTTGATTGTAAAGAATTCAAACAATGCAGAAAAATACAAAAATGAAGGGAAAACCCCTCCAAATCCCATACCCAGAGATAACCCTCATTAACATCAGGTGAGCATCAGTCGCAATATTTTTCTACGCATGTAGATGTGTAGAAATCCTTTTCTAAAACTGGAATCATCCTATAGATGCTGCTTTTAATATAAACATAAAAGTGTTTAATTTTACTTGAATGTTAAGAAAAAGGAGAAACTGAAATGGAAGAGGACGAATAGTTGTACACATACATACACATACGCACATACGTACACTTAGGAGATATTATTTCCTAAAAAACTATGCTAAAGCTAAAAAATAATTTGCAAATAACTTTTAAAGTTGGCATTGTAATGATTTTTTTAAATTGTTTTTAAACAGTAGAAATTGATCCTTGGTTGTGAAAGCTAGATCGTAGTACCTCTTTTTCCCTCCTTCACATCCTGATTTTTGTTGTTTATATTATTGTTTTTCTTTGCCCAGGTTTATCATGTTAACATTCTGTTCTGTGGAACACGTGCCTGTTCTTAATTAATTCCATGTTTAAATTTACTTAGTGCTACCATCAGCGCTTATCACAGCTTTCTTATTTCTGTGTATTGTGATTCAGCTCTTAAAGGCTGGATTTCGTTGTTGTGATTTTTTTCAGAAGAGCTCATAGGGCTGTAATCTTAAGTTCCCTTCTTTATCTCTGAGAATTCTGCCTGTCACATTTATATTTGAACATCTTGGCTGGCTATAATAATTACGAGTCATGTTTTCTTTTCCTCAGAACTTGGCGAACTTGCTTCACTGACTTCTAGAAGTGAACTTCACTGTGAATTAGATTAAGAGTCAACACTGATTTTCTCTCTGAGTAGATTTTTTTTTTTGGTCTGTAACCTGAAGCTCAATAACCTAACTGGGGTGTGTGCATCAGGCTTAAGATTTCTGTACTGAACTTTCCTGACATACAGTCTGTATCTACAAATAGCATTTTCCCCTTCATTTTAGAGAAATTTTCTTGTATTATATTTTCTTTGAATGTATCTTCTATTCTTTTCATAGGCTCTTTGCTTCTGATCTCAATTGTCCTTATTTTGGAATTGACCTCGTTTTCCCAAGCTGTTATCTGTGTTTCTTTTCACTGCTGTAGTTCTTTTTCTCTCCCTTTGCTGTATAATCACGGCTTTACGCTCTTGTTTATTATTGTTGTTTTGATATTCTTATTCAGGTGAACAATGCCAAGCACTGAAGAGGAATCTCCTTCTGTGTTTTGGATTTTATTTTTTTCTGGCTTGAGGGTTGGGGGTGTGTGTGTGTGTGTGTCTTCTGGACGATTTGTTCCTACTCCTTTGGTTCATTTTGTTGGTGGCTTTTGTCGCGTCTTGCTCTTTGGATGTTTGCGGGTGGCAGAGTTGCTGTGCTGTTTCCTTTTGCATCCTTCCTGCCTGGGAGACTCTCCACTCTCTTTGCTCTCAGCATGGTGAGTGATAGCTGAACTCTGTCTACAATATCTGAGGGTTTGTGTTGTTTCACTTCCCACCTGCACCTTGAGATTCTAGACGTTCTTACCTGCGTTTTCTGTACCCTCAAGGAGTAACGGGGAATGGGAGTGGTGTGCAGGTGTGTTACATGACCTGGGTCCTGCACATTTTTTCCGCGATTTTATTACATAGCCTATACAAGAGTTCACGCCAATTAATTAGGACTTCATACCATCCACCCTGGGGAGGACTCTTGGGCTTTGAGTTGTTTTCTGTTTCACCCATTGCTCCCCTTCAGCCCTTTTCCACTATTCCTCAGTCAGAAGAGGAATTAAATAGTAAAACCAACTCGGTTTCCTTTCCTCCATGCTTGGAAGTTTTTGTGGGAATTCTCGGATTTTTGTGAACCCACCATCATGGTTTCCGGAAAGCTGAGGGCTGGCTTCTGAGCCAAGCTATGTCTTTTACCATTGCTTCATTCCAGAATCAGCTGCTTCTTATTGCAATAGATTCTGCCTCTTTCCTTATTTGGTGGTTTGACAGATCTTTTTGTTGTTGGTTTTTACATTTTCCTGAATTATAAAAGGCAGCTTTAGTAGAGTGGATGGAGGCATGCGCTCGGGAGCCGCACCGCCTGCCTCAAGTCTCTGCCACTTGCTCCTTTTGAGACTCGGGTCAGATATTTAGCGTCCATGGTGTTAGTTTCCCAGACTGTCAAGTGCCTTTCCCAGAGGATTGTTATTAAATCAGTTAATACATGTAAAGCTTTTGGAACAGTCTCTGGCATATGATTACTTTATGAATATTAGATAATCTTTTTATTGTTATTACGGCTAACTTTGTTAAGGATTCAGCAGTGGAAAATTCTTTTCAGTCTGCTACCTTAAACTAGAAGTCTTTGATTCTATTCTTTAGGTCGACATTTGCTCATCTTTTTGAGTCTATGACACACGTGTGGCCTGACTGAATCACACAATGAGGTTACTCAGAGATTGTACCCGTTGGTCTAAACTTTCTATTTACCAATTCAAGTCATATAAACATGTGCATTTTTTCCCTTCTTCTTCATCTTATCCTTTTCTCAAAAGGATTATGTCAAATGTTGAGAGTGAAGAAATTTATGACTTTTGGGATTTTATTAAGCACATAACAGTATCTAGCGTATATCAGGCACCAATCGATGTTTACTGAATATCGGTACCTAGAATTGCTTCCCACTTGGGTTTCTTATGCCCCTCGAGGGGTCCTTTGAGAGTCCATGCCATTGTTTTATGTAATTGTGCATCCTGAAAAGAACTAACCTAACTAGTTACCTAGACATCATCTTTTATTGTTGTGTAAGTTTAACATGGTGTATTTTCAAATATTTATTTTGGGGCCGGCCCGGTGGTGTAGTGGTTAAGTTCACACCCTCTTTGCAATCTTGATTTCATTTCCTTTGGACGTATACCCAGAAGTGGGATTGCTGGATCACATAGTAATTCTATTTTAAAATTTTTGAGGAACCTCCCTACTTTTTTCCATAGTGGCTGCACCAATTTACACTCCCACCAACAATACACAAATGTTCCCTTTTCTCCACACCTTCCCCAACACTTATTTCTTGTCTTTTTGATGATAGCCATTCTAACAGATGTGAGGTGATATCTCATTCTGGGTTTGATTTGCGTTTCCCTGATGATTAGGAATGTTGAGCACCTTTTTATGTGTCTGTTGGCCATTTGTATGTTTTCTTTAGAAAAATGTATATTCCGTTCCTCTGCCCATTTTTTAATCTAATTGTTTAGGGTTTTTTGCTATTGAGTTGTATGAGTTCTTTATATATTTTAGATATTAACCTCTTATCAGATATATGATTTGCAAATATTTTCTCCCATTCCATAAGTTGCCTTTTTATTTTGTTGATGGTTTTCTTCACTGTGCCGAAGCTTTTTAGTTTGATGTAGTCCCACTTGTTTATTTTTGCTTCTGTTGCCTTTGCTTTTGGTGTCAATCCAAAAAATCATTGCCAAGACTGATATCAAGGAGCTTACTCCTATGTTTTCTTCTAGACGTTTTATGGTTTCAGGTCTTACATTCAGGTCTTTAACCCATTTTGAGTTGACTTTTTCTGTGTGGCATCAGAGGTCCAGTTTCATTCTTTTGCATGTGGCTGTCTAGTTTTCCCAACACCATTTATTGAAGAGTCATCTGAAGTCTTGCCAGAGGCTGAAGGCTTGAGTTTCGTGACTCACTCTCATGGCCAGCAAGTCAATGTGGGTTTTTGGCAGGAGACCTCAGTTCCTCCCCATATGGGCCCCTCTACAGGCTGCTTGAGTGTTCTTCCAGCATGGCAGCTGGCTTCCTGCCCCCGAGCGATTGATCTGAGAGAGAGAAAGCCAGACTGAAGCTGTTCTTTTTACGATTTATCCTTAGAATTCATATAGCAGCCTTTGTGCCATGTTGTGTCTGTTACAAGTGAATCTTCACTAAATCTGATCCGTATCCAAGAGGAGAAGAAGTAGCCTCCATCTTTTGAAGGAAGGAGTGTTAAAAATTTTTGTGGGCACATTCTAAAAACCATCACAACTAACGTTAAAATAAATTTCTAAAGATAGGACTTGAAGGACCAAAGGATATGGAACATGTTAAGGCTTATACATATTTCTGAATTGCCCTTCAGACAACTTGTACTAATTTTACTCCTATAGCTGTATATGCGTTTCTATTTTCCTGAGCCCCGGAAAACAGTGAGCATTCTCTTTAAAGCCGGGCCTCTGCTCATCCAAAGGGTGCCTTTCTAAGAATGAGAAAAAGATATCCCTTCTCTGGGCAGACACAGGCCCCCACCAGGGTGTGTGGCTTGGCAAGAGGGGTGCCAGCTGATTTCGGCTCCCCTGGCCTCCTGGGCTTGGTGCCCTTATGCAGGCCACAAGCCGCACACTCATGCTCAGCGGCTTTGTTGAAAGTTTTGTTTTTTTCTGAACTAAACTACAGATTTGTCTTTTTTCTACTCATTAAGGCAGATTTGATTTTTCTTCTCATCCTGATCATTAATGAATGAGACTGTCTAATTTGTAGTCTAAATTTATTATTATGCATACCTGAGATTAATACAAGTTTACTTCCTTAACAAATTATCGTATCCACATTTTATTAAACTGGGCTGGGTTTCTTATCCCTGCTGGCCCCATCTCTTGCCACCCTCCTAAATAAGGACAGGACTGTGTCACCATATTATGACCAAACCGTCTGCAGAAGAGATTTTTCATTTTCTTATGACACAGGGAAGATTGTCAAATGCTAGCCAGGAAAGTTAAGTATGCACTTATAAACATCAATTGCCCTTGACCGTATTCACAGCTTCTGCTTTTTTTCCTCTCTACTTTCATTTCCTGTAAGGGGAGACGTGATAAACCACAAAACTGGCCGCGAATCCTACACCTGCTACTTCTTGCCATTTGGATCCTAGCATTTATCTTTCACAAAATATACGAGCATATTTATGCCACTTGACGTAAAAACACAACAGCCTATTCACGTTTTCTATTATAAAAAAATATTTAAATTACGATTTTTATGCTGACTAAACCAGGCTGAAATTACCATCCATTATAATGTGATCCACTGTGACCTTGTACAATATCAAGCATCAGTTTGTCAGTAGTTTTTTACTGTTACTTTCAATCATCACTCATTCCACGTCCTTTTGAGGTTGGAAAATTTCTTCGTTAACTGTTAAAAGAAAGATTTTATAATTAAAATTTTGGGAACCTTGACTAGTATAAATGTGGATGATATTGCTAAGCAGTTTGACTGTTTGAACTGATCTAACCACAGCGGTGGTTTTTTGTAGTAAATTGACCATTCAGTTTAATTATAAATAGTGAAACTGTTTATGTGGTTAGCATAGTGGAAGCCAGAAACATAGCTGCTGTTTTCACCTCCAGTATTTGGGTATGATATTATCATATTCAGTTCTTCATTAAATCTACACATGGCAGTAGGTGTCAAAAAGCAACAAGAACTCAGATTTACTTCCACAAGACTCATGGGAAGTATAATTGAAACACTACTTAAAATGTAATTGCTTTTCCATCAGAAAATTTAAAACTGAATGATCACTTTTCCAGGTGTCAAATAAGCATTGCATTAAAAAAAGGAGCGGCAGAGTCACTAACGCTTATTAGAATATGTTCTTTACATCAAACAAATAAAAATGAGTTCCGCTATCCCGAAAGCACACAACCTCACTCGTAAAAGAAATAGGAATGGTTACCTCTAAACAGACATAGGAGTTCAATAATTTTCATGAAGGTGAGCATATTCTAATATGACTAAGGCAAAGCTACTCATGACTTAGACTCCGTTCTGAAATAGTCCCATCTGATCATTAGATCAAGCAAAACTATTTTAATTTTGATGGAAATCTCAATTCTCAATATCATCTTTATTATGTTGTAAGAAATATTTTTCCCTCTAAAATGTTACTGTCTTTGCTTAGTTGTCAACCTGGACTTTACATCAGTGGAGCGAATGGTGTGAGAAAAGCTGTAACCGGGCCAAGAGTTTTGCTTAAATCAATTTCTGTTAAAGTGCTTTCTCATTTATCACCTCGGAAAGGGCATTTAACAAAGGTCCTCTGATGTCACTTTTGTCAGAGGACCAGGTACACTGCTGCTTAAACATTAGCCTCGCCTGCAGACTGAGGCCTGTGGAGGGGGCCGTCCTCAAACCTTGATCTATGTGAGGAAATGAATTTATTTTGGGAAGTAGTGAGCTTCTTTTTCTAAAATAAAAATCTATCACTTGGAGCTTAACAGTTTCATTGCAGGGTGAGAACTTCAGCGTGAAGCATGAACCAGGGGATTAAGATACTCAAAGGTTAAAACAAATAGGTGGGTGGATGACTGGAAATATCCTTTCCAATGCAACAGTATAAAAGGTTTTATGTGTACTGTGAACCTGGAATATTTGGATCTTGTGGGGGAAAGTTGACTTTGCTGGCAGAGTTTCCCGACGTTTTTTCTTCTTGTTTTTATGTTGTATTGGTTTGAAACTGGACTTCAAAGTAAAGTGAAGGTTTTTATATATGTGGAGAGTAAATCATTTCTAGGAACCATTTTCGTGAGTTTAGTCATATTCATGAAAGTGAGCGAAGTCCAAGGAGAAAGTAAGAGCGTTCAAGGGGAGATGCCACCCGTAGTAAATGATCTGAAGACTTAGGGTAAAGTTGTTTTGAGGGCAAAATGCATCTGAATTAGTCCCTCCATTCTCAATATCACCTTTTTGGTAGTGACATTCTGTGGATACACCAAATTAGAGGCAGGCAATAAATTGGAAAACACAAGGAAAGAGTAGAGTATGCCTCCACCAAACCCAGCCACACCACCAATGTTTATTGGAACTTTCTTTTTTAATACCACTTGGAATCTGGAAGGAAAGAGAGAAAATCTTTTCTGTTTTATCACTTATGCTGGATGTAGTCAGGAAAAAAGGAGCACCCATGGGGATTTTAGTATTTACTTCTGTTTAAATGAGAATATGAATAGAGCAAGAAAAACGTGAATATGTGTACGTGTGTGTGTGCTCACGTGTGTGTGTGTACACCCCCACCCCCACCCCAAGAAGTGGCTGTTGTTCAGAATGAGGGAAGCAGCGGTGAGATGCTGCATGGAGGGAAATCTGTGACTACAGACCAAACCTCCAGGGTGAAACGCATTGACTTTTTATTTGTTTCTTGAAAATGCTCTTTGAAAAATATACAGCACAATACTCTGGCACATTAGGTACCCAAATGTTTGTTTAAAAAGTATAACCCAAGTTCCTCTAGGCCCCCGACCATTACACCATCAGCAACAACTCTAGTTCTGAACTCAAGCTGCAAGAGTTTCAGGCCCCTTCATGTCTCACCCAGCGATTTCTGGGACTTTGAAAGGCATATCGTATTTGAGCTGAAAAGCCGTGTGTCATGCTCTCTGCTCCAGCCCCCTTCGTGATTTCCGCAGATCAGAAATTGCTTAAGGGGTTCAAATCGCAATGCTAATATCCTTACTAAACTGTAGTCTTCTGATGTTCTGAACAGGGCTGCCAGCATGACTGTGTAGGACCATAAGGGTTTTGCCCTGCACAACCTCAGGGAGCACTATTTCCGTACACTGTAATGTGAATGACACTCCCTAGAATTGTGCTACAAGGTGGCTTTGCTTGCACATCCTTGGGCATCAAAAACTGACCCTGTATTCCCTGGACCCCATGATATGTTGATGGCATGTGTGTTGATACAGAAATGGGGAAACTGCTTTTTCCCTCTGTGCCATGACACAGTTGGACACCTGAGCACTGAGGTAGCACTGCTTGCATCCTGTGCCTTCCAAAAACAGCAGCTTCAACCTCTGGACACAGCCTCTGGATGCACAAGGTCCAGTCAAGTGCAATGGGACCAAGATTCGAGAAGGGCAGATTGCTGACCCCTTCTCCTAGTTTTAACTCCATGTACACATGAAATACTTTCTCTCAACTATTAGAGACCTTAACACATCTATTTATGAGGCATACTTGTCGTGTTGACTTCTTGTTTGAGATCAAGCTTGGACCCTTACCAGAATTTGAGTAAATGAATAAATGAATGAGTGACTGGATTTTGGTATCCACATATATGTTTATATGTGTGTGTGTATTAAATAATTATATTTATTATATTTATTAAATACATTAAATATATATTGTATTTATTAAACTTGGTTTGTGAAGGAAAAAAAATGAAACCCGTATGTGGTAATAGTTGCCATAGTGGAGTTTGAACCTGAGATCTCTCATTAATGTCTGTTGGAAAGGTAAGTTAATTATTTTAATTATTCCTGTTTTCTATTTATTTAGACCTTCTCTCTGTATGATTGAATGGAAAAAGCTTTCAGTTTGATACAGAAACCTCACAAAAGTTCCTAATAAACAGGCCATTAAATGGACAATAGGAGACAGCCCAACATATTCTCTAGAGGAATTCTAATAATTTCAAGGTTCTGTTTGGTTTGCTTTAAATGGTGGATACCTAATGGTTCCCAGGGCATTTTTAATGTAATTTACTTTTAATTTTAAAACAAAACCTTGGCTACTCTTAAGCCACAGGGAGAACTGTGGTTTTCTGTTTGAGGGTGAATTAACAGTGCAAACACCCTGTCGTTTCCAGAGCTGTAACTCCCTGCTGGGAAGGTCAGAGCCTCTAGGCAGAAGGCAGGAATCTGCATTCACACACCTATTCAGCCCATGGTCCTGCATCCAGGAAGTCTGTGGATGCAAGTTAGTGTGGATACAAAGCCGTTTTGCTCTTCGCGTAGTTTTTTTTAAGCGTGTTGGTTCTGCCCAGTCTCTACGACTTCTTTAACGTCTCCCGGTTTACCATTGGATACACTCATTGGATTGATAGAAAGCTTTTGAAAAGTACTCTCTAAAATAATATAGTATAATATAATATAATATAAAATAATATAATATTGATTTTATATAATAATATAATAATAATATAAAATAATAATAATATAATATAAAATAAAATAATAGAGGTAGATAGATAAAAGCCTAAACTCCTCAACCTGCTAACAAGGCCCTTAATAATGTGGACCCAAACTACCTTTTTCCCTGTTTTCTAACATCTCTTGCTGTATAGCCTGTGTTCCAGCCAACACGAAACTTAACGTCATTGCCCATAAACATCATACAGCATCCTTCTGACATTGTGCCCGCCGTTCCTTCTGTCAAGAATGACCTGCCTTCTCTTCTCCATGTAGGATTGTCTTACTCATCCCTCGCTTGCAATCTTTAGAGCTGTTCACAGATGGTCAGTTTCCCCTGCTTTCAGGCAATTGGTAGGATTGCTCTTCCCCACCCTATTTAACTTAGACACGGTCACGTGACTTGCTTTTCCCAGTATGTTGTCAGGTAGAAATTTCTTGGCAGAAATTTTGAGAGGAATGAGAGTTCCTGAGTTCCCTCCCCCTTTGCAGCTATCAAGAAGGCACGTGCTAAGATGAAATCTGTCCCCTGATCGCCAAGAGTCTATGCTGAGCAGCAGTTCCCCAATAACCAGAACTGGCTGTGTAATGTGAATGAGATAGAAACTCCTGAGCCTGTGTTAAATCACAGAAGTTTTGGGGTGTTTGTTACCATGGCTTACCCTCACCTCCCCCGACCGATACAATAACTGAACCCAGTTCAAACGTGAGTCTATCTCAGAGGCCTGCTCAACACCTCCCCTCAAAGGCACATTGACCCCAACCTTCCCAGGGCTTTCGTAAGGCTTGGTACGTAACTTCCTTGTTACACTTGCCACATGCTCGGTGATGTTTGTTTACGTGACTGTTTCCCCTGTCATACTTTGAACAGCCCAGGAAAGGACCATATCCTAGTCACCATGGCTATTTCCCCTGCCGTCTGTCCTCTCTCCTTTTCTGGCACACTGCTTGGCACATGGTTGCTATTTAATAACTGTCTTTAAATAAATGAGAAAAGGGCAACAGGAAACCCACTTTTCTCTTGTGATTTGAAGAGGGTTTTTAAACATTGCCTTCATTCAAACAGGGAAAATAAACTCATGAAGTTATCAGGCCAAGCTTTTTTTGTTGTTCATTTAAAGTCAAGAATTATTGATTTTATTTAAATAACTATTTTGTCCTAAGAGAATTCCAAAGGATAATAGTCAATCATTTTATTGATAATATTTAAGATCAGCGCCAAAATCTGCAGCTGATATAATCAAATTCTCTCTTACTTCACTCACATTAAGTTAATCATCAATACTGTGGTTGCTTATGAATGTTTCATTCATTCAGTAAATATTTATTGACTGTCTATGTTGTGTCCGGCACTGTGCTAAGCAGTGTGCTAACAGAGATGAATAAAACACAATCCCTAACACCAGGGAGCTTACAGCTTAGTGGGATGTAAACAGATAATCATAATACAGGGTAGTAGAGGCCAGGATTGAGACACCCACAGGGCATTATTGATGAACACAGAAGCATTAGTCCAGCCTGAAGAGTCTCACCAGGAGAGTGACAAGATCCCTTTCACAATCCTGCTACTTCACTCTGGTTGCAAGACCGCTGTTTTTATATGATGAGGGTCTGACCTTGTGCAAGGAGGGTAGAATGGAGAGAGGAGGTGAAATCAGAAGGGGGTTGGGTCGAGGGGAGAATAAGGAAAGGCAGGAGCCAAAGATGACATCTGGGTGCTACCTTGCAAGATTGGATATATGATAGTGCGTAGATTAAGACCACAGCAATAGAAGCACATTTAGATATAAGTTAACAGAATGATCTGGACATGTTGAGTCTGAGGTATGGGTGGGACATTCAGGCTCTACATACTGCAGAAAATTGAAGATACAAGTCTAAACTTAAAAGATATCTCTGCTGGAGAGGCAGATTTAGAGTTACCAGCAGTCAGCTGGTACCCTGAGAAGCCAGCATGTAAAGAGCAGCAGAGGAAACTGGAGAAGTTCACACATGTAGTAGACTCATGGTTCTCATCAAGGGAGAAGGGAAATAATGTCTCAAAGGGGGACATTTTTGGTCATCACAATGATTAGAAGTGTGCTATTGGCATTTAGTGTCTATAATGAAGGGACAGTTGTACATAGTAAAGAATTATCTTATATTGCCTATGACTTTTGAATATCCTGCTGGACACTGATGCAGGTAAAAATTGGTCTAAGTCTATTTTCTTTGTAAACAGGGCTTTTTCCCCATGGTTTCAATATACATTGATTTTTTTTTTCCAGGTATATAACCACCTGATAAATAATTGCACTTTTTTATGTTTAGAACTTTACCAAGATTTGCTTACCATTTTAGAAAATCATAAAGTTAAAGGCAAGATCATTCATGATATTTGAGTGACGACTGTATCAATGTACATTGTAATTGTCATAACTGGTAATTAAAGATACAGTTTCAAGAATCTGATTACTTAATTATGGCTTATAGAATAGCAGAATCAAAGTATTTACATATTGAAATACGTACTAATTTATTATAAATTACTCCCTTTTCATTTATAATGGAATATTTTACTGATTATTTTTAATTGTATGTGTTGTGAAGATATTCTATCAATTAGCTTAACTTCAGGATCCTAAATGGGGTACCACATAATGTATATTGTGAAGCAGCAGCCTTGGGGCTGAGAGAGTTGGTGAGCTATCTCCAATCTGAGAAGGCCTACAAAGCACTGTGCTTCTTTCTCAGTGGTGCCGGATATGAAATAAAACAATTTGTCCTTTATTTTTGATGGTATTTCCTTGCCTGCCCTTAAGAATGTCACTGGTGCTGTGGGCTCCTGAGCCTTCATAGGGATTGTCTCCTGTGCTCTGTAATGTGTATATCATGCAAGACAGAGGCTTCTGCATCATCTTTAAGGAAAGTTAGGAGTGCTAGCCTTCAACAGAGAGAAATGGGCCACTTCTACAGGCCCAAGGGTTCGGTAGGATCTGAGATTTCAAATTTTTTTTTTTTTAAGATTTTATTTTTCCTTTTTTTCCCTAAAGCCTGCTGGTACATAGTTGCATATTTTTAGTTGTGGGTCCTTCTAGTTGTGGTATGTGGGATGGCGCCTCAGCATGGCCTGATGAGCAGTGCCATGTCCACACCCAGGATCCGAACCAGTGAAACCCCGGGCCACTGAAGCAGAGCGCACGAACCCAACCTCTCCACCACGGGGCCGGCCCCTCAAATTTCGTGAGTGCACTGACTGAGATGTTCTTACGCCAAGTCTCAGGTCCTTCCCAATCATGGTGCTGTAATCAAGCTGACTTGTCAGATTAGAGAACACAAGCTTCTGAACTTCAATCTCTTTCCAATTAAGTTCAAAGCCTGATCTTCTGCTTTTTCTGCCCTCCAGCTGCAGGAGATGAACCTCGTTGTCAAGGAAGGTCTCCTACTTGCACTTTTTAAATGGTGATCAATCACCGTTGTCGTCATTGTCTTTTTCTAATACATCAATAACGCCCAGCAGCAGCCATCTAATTCCATGGTCCTGATAACCACTATTTCCCCCACACTTCTCGTAATGCCTGAGATAATAGCACCCTTCAGTGCATTCCCTTCCACCAGCGTCCCATACTCCTTCACTGCTGGTGAACAATTGCATTGCTACATATGCCAGCATACTATATTTGACCTCTGATTCCCCCTCCAAAACTATAGAACTGTTCCTAGGACCACTTCCAGTTCCAAGTGCTAGGTTGGGTTTCCTGGAAACAGACTCTGAGATGGAGATTTGCACGTATCAGGTTTATTGGGAATGTTCCTGGAGCAGCGCCTGTGAGGAAGGGACGACTGGGGGCAGAAATCAGTTGTAAAGGAGGCCTCGGTTGACCCCACAGGGAGCTCTGCAAGTGGGGTGGTCCTCCAGAGTTGTCCCAAATGGAAGCAAGGGGGCCCAGGGACATTAAAACACCACAGGAACCGGTGATTAAATGTAAGCAATCCCTGAGGATAAGACAGAGCTTGGGCGAGGCAGCTACCTTTGGCCAAAAGTAATTCCCAGAGAGGGATGCAGTTATGACCCATAAGCAGCCAAATTATTATTAAATTATTAACTCTAGAATTAGGGGGCGGGGTGGGGAGGGAGAGGTGCCTTGGTCCTAGGGGGTGACCTGGGTGGTGCACCGCAGCATCATGACAGTTAGGAATCACTACTTCAAAGGTACTAGGAGGGGAAAGGGACAAGAGGATTTCAAGGAAAAGGGAGAGATGAACCGATTCATGTCCCTCCCTGCCCCCTATTCATTGCCACTTTCTAATTCAACCAAGATGCTGTGAAAAGAGCATGGGCTCTGGAGTCAGACAGAACTGTTTTCAAATTACCTCCTGAAGCTTGCTAGCTGTGTGACCCTAGACAAGATATTTAAACTTAGACTTCAGTTCTTTTTTCTGTAAAATGAGGCTAAAATAATTTCACACGGGGCTGTCATAAAGATCAAAATTTATGGGGGGGCTGGCCTCGTGGCCTAGTGGTTAAGTTAGTGCACTCCATTGCAGGCTGCCGAGTGTTTCATTGGTTCAAATCCTGGGCGGGGACATGGCACTGCTCATCAAACCACGCTGAGGCAGCATCCCACATGCAACAACTAGAAGGACCCACAACTAAGAATATACAACTATGTACCGGGGGGCTTTGGGGAGAAAAATGAAAAAAATAAAATCTTTTTAAAAAAAATTTATGGGGGGGATCTCTCAAGATGGTGGTGTAGGCAGACTCTGAACTCACCTCCTCCCATGAACACAACCAGGTTACAATTATTTTTGGAAAAATTACCTTGGAGAGAAAACTGAAAACTGGATAAAAAGAACCCTCACAATAAGGGACAGTCCTGATTGAGGCGGAAGAGGCAGAAATTCTTTCTGGAGAGAAAAAAAGCCAGTTTTGTGAGCAGCAGAGATTCACAGCCAGCCAGGCATGAGCCACCCTAAGGTACGCAGCCCTCCCTGGAGAAGTGGGGACTTTAGTGGGGGTCCATTACCACTATATGCTTCTTTCAGACTCAGCACAACTCAGACAAGTGTCCTACTACCTGGCTTCACTAGCTACTAACTGCAGTGTGGGATACCCCCAGAAAAGCTATGGGACAGAAGCCAGAAAAACCTGGCTCTTAAAGGACCCAACCACAAATTCACCCATCTCAATGAGCAACCTGAAATCACCAGAAAGAAGGATATACAGTCCTTTGGTGAAAAGAGACTCACCTGGAAGGCTCTGGGTACATCTCAGTGAGAGGTGAGACCTCTCCAGAGACTGAGACACTGGTGACAGCCATTGTTGTGACGTAGTACAGGTATGCTGATACAGTTGTTCTCAGACGCCATGGAAGCTCTTCCCCTTGTCTGCTAGCCCAGGGGTCTGCCACACCCACTAGAGCACAGATTTAATCCAGCTCAGCCAGGGAAGGCAGCCTCCCCTAGGAACCAGCCCCACCAAACAGAAAGCGCTCAGGCTACTTGTCAGCCTGCATAGACTAGGTGCCTTGATCCTCTACAGGGAAGCAAGAGGGTCTGCCTCTGTGGGGCAGGGCCTGTGTGAGGACCAGGTGAACTGTGGGGTGCATTGGTGGAGAGATAGGGGCCTCTGCAGTGGGGCAACTGGATACACTTGAGGAGGTCAGGAAGTGTGCACCAGCCAGGACTGTGTTGACAGTGTATTTGGACCTGTGAGGGGGTGGGGCTTATCAGTGGCAGAAGACCTGTGCTTCACCAACAGCCACAAAGAGAATTGGCCCCACTTTCCAGAGCCTGAAACAATTGGGTGCTCTCGGGCCTAGGGCCAGCCCCACTCAGCTGCAATCCTAAGAGAGCTGACAACAGCCTTGCAGGCCTGAGGCCTACAGCAACTGTAAGGCCCTGAGCCTAGCAACCCACTACACTGGGTACCTACCCAATTAACAGGAAAACTGCAACAGGAGTGTGCTATTAGACCTGGTAGTCAATGGTGCTGGGGCTCCCCAAACCCAATTTACAAACGGCTGGCCAGGGAGGGAAAGCCTAGACTCCCTGAGTAGCTGCAGTAAGAGCAACCTGCCACAGCAAAAAGACACAAGTAGCCCACACAGGGGTCACTTCTGGATCATTTGGACTGGTGACAAGAGGGAAGCACACTGCCAGGCCTGAAAAGGCATCTCTTACATAAGGCCACTTCTCCAAGATCAAGAGACATAACTAACTCAGCTAAAACATAGATATAAGCACAGAGAAAGAAGCATAATGAGGAGGCAAAGGAATACATTCCAAGCAAGGGAACAGGACAAAACCCAAGAAAAAGAACTAAATGAAACAGAAATAAGCAATCTACCTGACAAAGAGTTCAAACAGAAACTCATAAGGATGCTGACAGATATTGGGAGAAGACTGGATGAACACAGTGAGAACATCAACAAAGAATTGGAAAATATAAAAAAGAACCAATCGGAAATGAAGAATACAATACTGGAACTGAAAAATTCACTAGAGGGTCTCAATAGCATAGTAGATGATACAGAAGAACGGATCAGCGAGCTGGAAGAAAAACTAGAGGAAATCACTCAAGCTGAATGATAAAAAAGAATTAAACAGATTGAGAACAGTCTAAGGGAACTCTGGGACAATATCAAGTGCACTAACATTTGTATTATAGGTGTCCCAGAAGGAGAAGAGAGAGACAAAGGGGCAGATTATCTATTTGAAGAAATAATAGCTGAAAACTTTCCTAACCTAAGGAAGGAAACAGACACCCAAGCACAGGAAGCACAGAGAGCACCAAACAAGATAAGTCCAAAGAGGCCCACACCAAGACACATAATAATTAAAACGTCAAGTTAAAGATAAAGACAGAATCCTAAAAGTGGCAAGAGAAAGGCAACAAATTACATGCAAAGGAAAGCCCATAAGGCTATCGGTGGACATCTCAGCTAAAACCCTACAGGCTAGAACAGAGGGGCATGACATATTTAAAGTGCTGAAAGGAAAAAACCTACAGCCAAGAACACTCTATCCAGCAAGATTATCATTCAGAATGGAATGAGAGATAAAGAGCTTCCCAGACAAGCAAAACTTAAAGGAGTGTATCACCAAGAAACCAGTTCTACAAGAAATTCTGAAGGGACTTATTTAAGTGGGAAAGAGAAGACCACAAATAGAGATAAGAAAATTACCAAAAAAAAAAAAAAAACCCACCAGGCAATAAAATCTCTGGTAAAGGCAAAGATATAGTAAAGGTAGCAGATCAACCACTTATGAAGATAATATGAAGGTTAAAAGACAAAAGTATTAAAATTACCCATTTTAATGATAAGAGGGTAATAGATAGACACACACAAAACAGGAGAGTAGGTATGATTTCGAAAACAAAATGTGGGAGGAGGGGAGTAAAAGAGTAGAGCTTTTAGAAAGAGGTCAAGCTAAAGAGACTATTAACTCAATATAGATTGCTATATAAGTAAAATACTATATAGGAACCACATGGTAATCACAAACAAGAAACCTGTGATAAGTAAACAAATAAGAGGAAAGAAATCAAACATATTACTAAAGAAAGCCATCAAACTACAAGGGAGGAGAGCAAGAGAAGAAGAAAGGAACAGAGAACTACTAAAACACCCAGAAAAGAAAAAGTAACAAAATGGCAATAAATACATATTTATCAATAGCTACTTTAAATGTCAATTGACTAAATGCTCCAATCAAAAGGCAGATGGTGGCCAATTGGATAAAAAACAAGACCCATATATATGCTACATACAAGAGACACACTTCAGACTTAAAGACACTCACAAACTGAAAGTGAAAGGATGAAAAAAGATACTCCATGCAAATAGCAAAGAAAACAAAGCAGGGCTAGCCATACTTATATCAGACAAAATAGACTTTAAAACAAAAACTATAACAAGAGACAAAGAAGGGCACTATGTAATGACAAAGGAAACAATCCAACAAGAAGATATAACACTTGTACATATCTATGCACCCAACATAGGAGCACCTAAATATATAAAGCAATTATTAACAGACATAAAAGGAGAAATAGACAGTAACACAATAATAGTAGGGGACTTTAACACTCCACATACACCAGTGGATAGATCATCCAAACAGAAGATCAATAACAAAACACTGGTCTTTTTTTTTTTTGAGATTAAAAAAAAATTTTTTTCCTTTTTTCTCCCCAAAGCTCACTGGTACATAGTTTTGTATTTTCAGTTGTGGGTCCTTCCAGTTGTGGCATGTGGGACGCCACCCCAGCATGGCCTGATAGGTGGTGCCATGTCTGCACCCAGGATCCAAACCAACAAAACCCTGGGCTGCTGAAGCAGGGCACTTGAACTTAACCACTCAGCTACTGGGCCAGCCCCCAAGGAAACACTGGTCTTAAGTGACACATTAGACCAGATGGACTTAGTAGAAAAATATAGAATATTCCATCCAAAAACCACAGAATACATATTCTTTTCAAATGCACAGGGAACATTCTCCAGGAATGATCACATATTGCACCACAAAACAAGTCTCAATAAATTTAAGATCGAAATAATACCATAAATCTTTTCTAACCACAAAGGTATGAAGCTAGAAGTCAACCTCAGGAAGAAAATCAGAAAAGCCGCAAAGATGTGAGATTAAACAAAATGCTACTGAACAACGATTGGGTCAATGAAGAAATCAAAGGAGAAATCAAAAAATACCTTGAGACAAATAAAAATGAAAATAAAACATACCAAAATCTACGGGATACAACAGAAGTGGTTCTAAGAGGGAAGTTTATAACAATTCAGGCCTACCTCAACAAACAAGAAAAATCCCAAATAAACAATCTAAGAGCACACCTAAATGAACTGGAAAAAGAAGAACAAACAAAGCCCAAAATCAGCAGAAGGAAGGAAATAAAAATCAGAACAGAAATAAATTAAATAGAGACTAAAAAAAAAAAACCATGGAAAAAATTAATGAAACCAGAGCTAGTTCTTTGAAAAGATAAACAAAGTTGACAAAGTTTTAGCTAGACTCACCAAGAAAAAAATGAGAGAAGCCTCAAATAAATAAAATCAGAAATGAAAGAGGAGAAATTACAACTTACACCTGAGAAAAACAAAAGATTATAAAAGAATACTAGGAAAAGCTATATGCCAACAAATTGGATAATCTAGAAGAAATGGATAAACTCTTAGAATCGTACAACCTTGCATAACTGGATCAAGAAGAAGCAGAGAATTTGAATAGACCGATCACCAGTAAGGAGATCAGAACAGCAATCAAAAACCTCCCGAAAAGTAAAAGTGCAGGACCAGACGGCTTCCCTGGTGAATTCTACCAAACATTCAAAGAAGACTTCATACCTATCCTTCTCAAACTCTTCCAAAAAATTGAAGAGGAGGGGTGGCTTCCTAACTCAATCTACAAAGCCAACATTTTCCTGATACCAAAACCAGACAAGGACAACACAAAAAAAGAGAATTACAGGTCAATATCACTGATGAACATCGATGCAAAAATCCTCAAGAAAATACTAGCAAATCAAATACAACAATACATTAAAAAGATCATACATCATGATCAAGTGGGTTTCATTCCAGGGATGCAGGGATAGTTCAACATCCACAAATCTATCAATGTGATACACCACAATAACAAAATGAAGAATAAAAATCACATGATTATCTCAATAGATGCAGAGACAGCATTTGATAAGATACAGTATCCATTTATGATAAAAACTCTAAATAAAATCGGTATAGAGGGAAAATACCTCAACATAATAAAGGCCATATATGACAAATCCACAGCTAAGATCATTCTCAGTGGAGAAAAACTGAAAGCTACTCCTCTAAGAACAGGAACCTGACAAGGATGCCCACTTTCACCACTCTTATATAACCTAGTATTGGAAGTCCTAGCCAGAGCGATCAGGCAAGAAAAAGAAATAAAAGGGATCCAAATTGGAAAAGAAGTGAAACTGTCACTATTCGCAGGTGACATGATTTTATATACAGAAAACCCTAGAGAATCCACTAAAAACCTTTTAGAAATAATAAATGAATACAGTCAAGTTGCAGGATACAAAATCAACGTACAAAAATTGGTTGCATTTTTATACACTAACAAGGAAGTAGCAGAAAAAGAAATTAAGACTACAATCCCATTTACAATTGTGGCAAAATGTATAAAATACCTAGTAATAAACTTAACCAAAGAGGTGAAAGATCTGTATACTGAAAACTATAAAACATTGTTGAAAGAAATCGAAGAAGACACAAAGAAATGAAAGGATATTCCATGCTCTGGGATTGGAAGAATTAACGTAGTTAAAATGTCTATACTTCCTAAAGCAATCTACAGATTCAGTGCAATCCCCATCAAAGTTCCAACTTTTATCACAGAAATAGAACAAAGATTCCTAAAATTTACATGGAACAACAACAGACCCCAAATAGCCAAGGAATCCTGAGGAAAAAGAACAAAACTGGAGGTATCACACTCCCTGACTTCAAAATATACTACAAAACTATAGCAACCAAAACAGTGTGGCACTGGCACAAAAACAGACACACAGATCAATGGAATAGAACTGAAACCCCAGAAATAAACCCACACATCTATGGACAGCTAATTTTCAACAAGGGAGCCAAGAACATACAGTGGAGAAAGGAGAGTCTTCAATAAATGGTGTTGGGAAAACTGGACAGTCACATGCAAAAGAATGAAAGTAGACCATTATTTTATACCATGCACAAAAACGAACTTAAAATGGATTAAAGACTTGAATATAAGACCTGAAACCGTGAAACTTCTAGAAGAAAACATAGGCAGTATACTCTTTAACTTTGGTCTGAGCGGCATATTTTCAAGTACCATGTCTGATCGGGTAAGGGAAACAGAAGATGAAATGAACAAATGGGACTATATCAAACTAAAAATCTTCTGCACGGCAAAGGAAACCATCAACAAAACGAAAAGACAATCTAACAATTGGGAGAAGATAGTTGCAAACCATATATCAGATAAGGGGTTAATATCCAAAATATACAAAGAACTCATACGTCTCAACAACAAAAAAACCAACAATCCAATTAAAAAATGGTCAAAAGACCTGAAGAGAGGTTTCGCCAGAGAAGATACACGAATGGCCAACAAGCACATGAACCGATGTTCAACATCATTAGCTATCAGGGAAATGCACATCAAAACTACAATGAGGTATCACCTCACTCCGGTCAGAATGGCTATAATTAACAAGACAGGAAACAACAAATGTTGGAGAGGGTGTGGAGAGAAGGGGACCCTCGTACACTGCTGGTGGGAGTGCAAACTGGTGCAGCCACTATGGAAAACAGTATGGTGTTTCCTCAGAAAATTAAAAATAGATCTACCATATGATCCAGCTATTCCACCACTGGGTATTTATCCAAGGAACTTGAAAACACAAATGCATAAAGATACATGCACCCCTATGTTCATTGCAGCATTATACACAATAGCCAAGACTTGGAAGCAACCTAGGTGCCCCTCAAGGGACAAATGGATAAAGAAGATGTGGTATTTATACACAATGGAATACTATTTAGCCATAAGAAATGATGAAATCCGGCCATTTGTGACAACATGGATGGACCTTGAGGATATTATGCTAAGTGAAATAAATCAGAAGGAGAAAGTCAAATACCGTATGATCTCACTCATAAGTAGAAGATAAAAACAATGACAAACAAACACATAGCAACAGAGACTGGAGTGGTGGTTACCATATGGGAAGGGGGGAGGGAGGAGGGCAAAAGGGGTGATTAGGCACATGTGTGTGGGGATGGATTGTGATTACTCTTTGGGTGGTGAACATGATGTAATCTACACAGAATTTGAAATATATTACAATGTACACCTGAAAGTTATGTAATGTTATAATCCAATATTATTGCAATAAAAAAAAATAAATCTGAAAAAAAAGATTCACATTTACTGAATTCTTACTATAGATACAAGGTGCTCTTCTCAGTGCTTCACATTCACTCACACGTACTAACCCTGTCAGAGAGAGATTATTGCTACTCGTTTCACAGATCAGGAAACTGAAGTACAAAGATGTTCAATACCTCACCTAAGATTTCAAAACCAGTAAGCGTTTTTTGGGGGATTTGAACCCACATAGTTGTCTTTGCAACCTTGTCCTTTTACTATTATTGTGTACTGCCTTGCTTTCTTTAAGTAAAATATTTTATTGAAAGAACTCATGAACGTAGCGTGCCTGCCACAAATGCACTCAATAAATGTTAACTTCCTTCCAGTTTCCTCCTGGATGGATTTCTGGAATTGTCTAGGTTGGTCTTCTGGCCCCGTGCTCAGAGGCCTTGTGTGATAGTGTTCCATGAGCACTCGAGACCAGAGCCTGTGTATTTTATTCATGCAATGTGTTCATATATTGAAGTGTTGCTGCAAAATAGATGCGCAAAACATTTATTAAATAGATAAAAGAATAAAGGTAATGGATAATTTTAAAAGGTATTTTCTGAAAGTATTCTATAACATGATTGTGGTGGTGGTTCCCCTACTGTATACATCTGTCAAAACTTGCATTGTATGCTTAAATGGGTAAATTTTATTGTTTGTAAATTATTCTTCAATAAAGCTGATTAAAAAATAGTTTAAACTCTTAGAGAAATGAAAAAGCACCTCCCTGTAATACGTTTAATCACTATGGGATGCTGAGCAGACTTTTCTGTCGCTAGAAAGGGAAGCTACTAGCACAATTAGGTCATCCATTGCGAAAAGATTAAGTTTCTGGTTCAAGCAAGATAATGTAACAACTTGGGCTCAATGTTTCTCTAATTGATTTACTGTTTCCTCTCTGCTGCGTCTGTTATCCTGAGAATACTTTGAGTAAGTTTTAATTTTAATTTTAAACATGACTTACTAAATTTTCTAGGAAATTGAACTTCAGTGGCACTGTCACATATTGGCCACATCCATAAAGCCCGACGGACAGGAAACAGCATATTGTTTTACAGCCCCAAAGAGTCACATAGAGCAGTCTCAATCAGCCGTGTTAACATGGGAAGAAATTCCCCATTAACGACAGGAAGTCTGCAGTAAGAAGACTCCTTCAGATGTTTTTATCTTTTATTTTCTGAGGGTTGGAGGAGGAGTGATTTCAATAAGTAAATTTGTCTGTTTATTTATTTATTTATTTATTTATTTATTTATTTATTTATTTATTGGTGAGAAAGATTAGACCTGAGCTAATATGTGCTGCCAATCCTCCTCTTTTCTTTTGCTTGAGGAAGATTAGCCCTGATCTAACATCTAAGACAAAGCTTCACTGATGAGTGGTCTAGATCTGTGCGTGGGATGCAAACCCGTGAACCTGGGCAGCCGAAGCGGAGCATGCCGATCTTAACCACTAAGCCATGGGGCTGGCCTCCGTATGTTTATTTACTTAAGGTGTCAAACTCTAAGAATTAATTTTATGTTATGGCTATGAATAATATCATTTATAACCGTGTCATTTGACGTGGAAATACAAAAAGATGTAGTTTCAAAATAATCAATGCTGAGAATAAATCTTGAAAGTTTTTATTGTACAGAAGCAACTTAACTTGGTTTTCTAGAATATTAATTCATTCTGGTATTTGATCTCATGCTAACAAGAAAAAATGCGATACTGGGTCTTTCAAAAATTTTTCGTAACAGGATTATAGATATAACTTTATCAAAATTATATTGGGCAAAATATGATGGATCATGTTGTACAGAATTCCTGGTTTGTTGTTGTCTCTCATATTTTCATTTGTTCGTTTTTAAGCAACAGAATTATATATTTTTCGTTTTTGTTTTCCTAGCCTTATCAATCAGTTAATGCCTGCTCACTGACTAAGTGTGAACAAAATAAACTGTCAGGTGATTTCAAGCATAGCCATGGGGCACACTGAAGGCCACTTAGGCAGCTCTTCCCAGTGGAGAGGGAAGGTTATTGCTGGAAGAGGCTCTAGAAATCTCAGTCCAACGAGTACAGTTAATAGAAAATGAAACTGAAGTCCAGAGACGTTGTGGTGATTTGTTCAATGTTATCTAGCAGAACTAGACCTGGAATTTAGGACCCTTGCATTCCAGTTCATTTCTCTTTTAAATAGCTGATACTGGTCGTATGGATTTTTAAAATCATCAGATAAGCACTCACTCATTCAATAGTAACAAATATTTACTGCACTCCCATATGTCAGGTACTGTCTTAAACATTGGAGACAAAATAGTGAACCATACATATGTCCTACTCTTGTGAAAGAAACTTAGAGTTGAATAGATGTGAATATGTAAATGAAGTAATTACTAAACTTTGCATTATTAAAGTAATTATTCTAGCAAACATTTTTTGCTACTTATTCAGTTAATTACTTCACATGACAGGCACTATGGTGGTGTTCATATAACCTCATTTAGTCCTCACCAAAACTGTCTAAATGGTTGCTATAACCCTCACTTTAAGGGTGAGAGAGAGCAGCTTCCTGAGGATGAGTAAATTGCAAAGGGCGCTTGGCTCTCTCAGCGTCCAGACCTCAGGGCCAGCGCTAGGAGCCTGAGTGGAGAAGAGGCCTGGGGGTCTCAGCCTCCAGGGCAAACCTTCATTTGAGGAACATTGGTTTGAGACACCAACTGTTCTGTGCTCCTATCCAGAGACTGTGCGTTTTTGCCCCTTTCTGCAGAGGAAACTTCGTTTCTGTTTTTATTTCTTTGCAAGGGCCAGGAAAGGATAGTCACATAGATAAGCGATGTACGGGATGGAAATGGGAGTCAGACTGGTTCTTCAACAGCCTCTCAACCAGTCTTATTACCGAGGTCCTCCTCCCTCCACCCCACTGCCAGAGACAGTAGTATGTATGCCATAAATCGTGATCATTGCCTGCAAATATTTGGATATGTCTAATTTTTATGATTACTGCAAATTAATAATATATATATTATACTATTATATTAATCGAAATAGAATTGCTGTGCTAAAAAGGCATACAATTTTTCAAGATATTGGTATGGTTTGTACTTTCTGTATTTTCTTTTTTTTGAGGAAGACCAGCCCTGAGCTAACGTCTGCTGCCGATCCTCCTCTTTTTCTGAAGAACGCTGGCCCTGAGCTAACGTTCGTGCCCATCTTCTTCCACTTTATATATGGGACACCTGCTACAGCACGGCTTGCCAGGTGGTGCCATGTCCGCACCCGGGATCCAAGCTGGCGACCCCGGGCCGCTGAAGCAGAAGGTGCCCACTTAACCGCTGCGCCACCAGGCTGGCCCCTTTTTCTATTTTCTTAAAGGCGTTATTACCTATCCTGGGGTCATGAAGATATCCTCCTTTTTGTCTTTGCTTCACATTTAAGTTTTAGTCTATCTGGATTTTTGTGGTTGAGCTAATTTCTTATTTCTTTCTTTCCCCTACCTCCCTCCTTCCCTTTTCTCTCTTTCTCTCTCTCTCTCTTTCTCTCTCTTTCCTTCTTTCTTTCATTTCATGTGTCTAATCTATGATTTTACCAGCATTTACTGTAAAGTCCATCTTTTCCCTACTGTTTTCAATGCAAGTTCAATTAAAAATCAAGTTTCCACACATGTATAGGTTTGTTTCTTGATTCTTTCATTCTGTTCCATAGGTCAATTTATCTATATTTGCACCAATACCAGGTGGTATTAGTTCCTGGAATTCTATAATAATACTAATTATCTGGTGGACCAATCCCTGCCCCTACTCCTCTGCTTGGTCTTTCTTCTCTTTTTTTTAGCCCTGAGCTAACTGCTGCCAATCCTCCTCTTTTTGCTGAGGAAGACTGGCCCTGAGCTAACATCCGTGCCTATTTTCCTCTACTTTATATGTGAGACACCTACCACAGCATGGCTTGCCAGGTGGTGCCATGTCCACCCCTGGGATCCAAACCAGTGAACCCCAGGCCACTGAAACAGAACGTGTGCACTTAACTGCTGCGCCACCGGGCCGGCCCCTTGGTCTTTCTTTTTTGTAAGGACGTGGCCTTTTTCACCTCCATATAAATTTAGAAATGGCATGTCAAATTCCATATACCGTTGTAATATTTTGATTAGATTTATATTTAATGTATAGATCAGTTTGGGAGAAATTAGCATCTTTATGATATTGAAGCAATCCATGATCATGATAATTTTCTCCATCTTCTTTAATATTATCCCAGAAAACTCTATAGTATTCTTTGTAAAGACCTTTTAAAGATTTATTTCTAGGTGCTTTACATATTTTTTTTATAGTATTGTAAATGGCACCTTTTAAAAACTACATTTCTATTTGCTTGTTGCCGGCATATAGATATATCTGGTATGCATTGCTTAACGATGGGCATATGTTCTGAGAAGTGCATTATTAGGTAATTTTGTTGTTATGTAGACATCATAGAGTGTACTTACACACACCGGGGTGGTACAGCCTACTACACTCGTAGGCTACTAACCTGTACAGCATGTTACTGTACTAAATAGTGTAGGTACTTGTAACACAATGTCCAGTATTCGTGTTAACGTGTCTAAACATAGAAAAGTTCCAGTAAAAATATGGTATAAAAGATTAAAAATGACACACCTGAATAGGGCACTTACCATGAATGGAGCTTGCAGGACTGGGAGTTTCTCTGGGTGAGTCAGTGAGTGAGTGGTGAGTGAATGAGAAGGCCCGGGACATTACTGGACACTCCTGTAGACTTCACAAACACTGGACACTTAGGCTACACTAAATTCACTTTAAAAATTTGTCTTTCTTCAATAATAAATTAACCGTAGCTTACTGTAACTTTTTTACTTTATAAAGTTTAATTTTTTTAACTTTTTGGCTTTTTTGTAATAACAGCTTAAAACAAAAACACATTGCATAGCTGTACAAAAATACTGTCTTTCTTTATATATTTATTCTATAAGCTTTTTAAATTTTTTTTATTTGGAAACATTTTTGTTAAAAACTAAGACACATACTCATTAGCCTGGGCCTATACAGGGTCAGGACCATCAATGTCACTGTCCTGCACTTTCACCTCCTGTCACTCTGGCAGGTCTTCAGGGGCAGTAACACGCATGGAGCCGTCATCTCCTATGATAACAATGCCTTCTTCCGGAACACCTCCTGAGGGACCTGCCTGAGGCTCTTCCTGAGGAGGTGTCACTCTTCAGAAATATGTCCATAGTGGTTTGCTTGGTTTGTTTCTTTTTTTCTTGTAGATTTGCTTGTAAACAGATAGCACATCATAAACATTCCTCTCTATTAAGGAAAATCTTTTGGTGTTGTGGTCCAGGTTTTCAAACTTTTTAAGGAGCTTGTTGAGGTCTGCAAATACTTTTGCTAAACCCTTTACTGTGCATTTTCTTGGGAATTCTTCTTCTTTTTCTTCTCCTACCATTTCCTTTTCTCCTGCCTCTTCTTCAGCTACGCATCCCTCTTCCAGTTCTAACCACTCCTCATTGGTCAATTCCTCAGGAACCACCTCTAGGAGCTCCTCAATACCATCCTCATCCACATCCTGATTAAAGTTGTTTGCCATCTCAACCACAGCCTTGTTGATTTTTGCAACCTCCTCATCCTTGAGAAATCCTTTGAAGCTGTGGACAAACTTCCTGAGTGTCTTCTTCCAGATGCCGTTCATACACTCCTTGGTGACACTATCTCGAGCCCAAGCAAAGTTCTTGATGAGGTCGTGGATGTTGTGATCTTTCCAGAATTGCATCAGTGTCTTCTTTAGTTGCAGCAATAGCCTGGGCAAATGTCCTCCTCAGGTAGTAGGCCTTAAAAGCCGCTATAAGTCCTTGATCCATCGGTTGTATCTAAGAGCTGGTGTTTGGAGGGAGAAACACCACTTTGATATTGGGATGAAGATCATCAATAAAAGGAAGGATGTCCAGGAGCATTATTAACAATAAGCAAAATCTTGAAAATTATGCTATTCTCCAAACAGTACTTCTCCATTTTGCTGGCAAAGAAATTCAGGAGGGCATCTTGGAAGAGGAACTGGGTCATCCATGACTTCGTATTGCTCCTGCAGTGCACTGACAAGCTTATTGATATGCTTGAAGGCCGTGGGTTCTCACTGCGCCAGATCACAAAGGGTTTCAATTTATAGCCTGCAACTTGCTCAGAAGCAAGACTGTTATTCTGTCCTTAAAAGCCTTGAAACCTGGCATTAACTTGCCCTCCTTATGGATGAAAGTCCTTTCAGGCATCCATTTCCAGAATAGGGAGGTTTCATCCATATTGAACATTTGCTCTGGCAAGTAATTTCCCTCCACAATCAGCTTATCTAGAGTTTCCAAAAATTATTGAACTGCCTTCACATCAGCACTCAAAGACTCACTACTCATTTTCGCATTAAGTAATGAATAATGATTGTTGAATTGTTTACCCAGAGCTAGCAGTAAATTCAGCATTGTAGTGGGGTCCAGCCTTTGAACATTGCAAACAAACTTTTTCCCTTGACTGTGATTGTCATGGTGCTGAGAGGGATATGCTTCTGTATCTGGTCTTCAATCCAGGTGATTAGAAGTTTCTCCATGTCTGACATAGGCCCTTCTTGAATGTTAGTCTCATTGCCTTCAATGAAGCAGATCCTTTAACAGCTTCCATCAATTTGTTCTTGTTCTTCAAGATCATGGGTGTGGTAAAATGGGACATGCCTGACTGGCAAACAGTAGCCATCACTGACTTTCCACCTTCGTAGTCCTTCATCACTTTTAATTTCATTTCCAGATCAATCACTCAATCTAGCCTCTTAGGGAAATATTAACAGTGGATTTTTTACACTTAGGGACTGCAATGAATGAGATTAAATCAAGCACAAGAGAAAATGATGCAATCAAGAAACACAGTAAACACAAGATGTATGAAGCTGCTGCTGGCGTAACTAGGCAAAGAGTTTTGCAGTAAACTTTTTTTGTAAGTAAAAAAAATTACACTCTAAAGTAACGATAAAAGTCCCAGCATTAGGAAACTAGAAACTCCACCCTCAGATCATGGTAATACCGCCATTTTGTGAACATGCATCCTATGAAGAGCCATGATGATTGATTACCATTGCATAGATCATCAGTTACCTCACTTCTCTTCCCCTCCAATCATCTATTCCCACACTTCAGACCACCTCATCCCCTTACTGAATAAATATCCCTAATCCCCAGTTTCTGAGGAGGTGGATTGAGATTGGTTCTCCCACCCCCTTGTTTGGCTGCCTTGTGATTAAATCCTTTCTCTTTGCTAACTTGTTGTCTCGGTGATTGGCATAATCCTATGGTGTGCAAAATTAACCTGGTTCGATAACAATAGGATTATAAAAGTTGGAATGTTTAAAGTAATATTGTATGAGGAAGTTATATCAACTTTGCCTGAGTGCTTTTTGAAATGGAAGTTGTGTCTAGCTGGGAATACTTCCCCTGCCCAATATTATATGACCAAAACTTATTGATAAAGCCCTAATGGAAGTTATGATTAGAGGTATAAGAATTGATGGAATTAAGATGAAATTTTGTAGGAAAATTGGTATATTTAAGTGGGTTTTACATGAAATGATTGTATCTCTTTTGCCTGATTGTATTATAGATTACATTGTGTGGATAGACATTGTGTCTCACTGGGAAACCTTTCCCCTGCCTGATATTGTAAAGCAGAGCACAAAATCTGCCCTCTTGGCAATGTTAGTTAAACATACTAAAGGAAGTCAATAAAGTTGACTGAGCCCACACAGTGTGGGATTAAAAACTAGAGGCTGATATTCAAGGAGGAGTTAATAGAAAAGACAATAACCACTCCCTACCCCAGGGTAGGTTGGTCTAGGGTTGAATTGTACACTTAAAAAGAAAACCTTTGTTAAATGCTTTGTACACACTGTAAAGGTATGACACATTGCCCTAAAGTCTTAAAGCATAAAAATCTTTTGATTTACCTCTTAAGTTAAAAACCTCCCTGATATAAAGAAGCAATTGGAAACATGTAGCTAGAAAGGTGGGTCACCCTCTTCTATCATTCAGACTGTAATCCAGTTCCAGTTCTTTGGGGAACTGAAAAAAACCCAACCATCTCTGTCTTATAAATCTCTGCTGGACTCAAGATGTGACTCTAGAAAGCAGTTCAAAGTTCACTGGTCCTTTTCCAATCCCCAAAACTCCCCTATTCCTCTCAAAATGCTCACAGATGTTGGGATGTTGGAGACTGATAAGGTAAATATGCCCTAGAAACTCCATCTTGGAAAAAACTTAAATATTTCTCTGTGCCTTTGTGATGTAGATTTTCTACTCCAATCTTCTCTAGGACCTGAGAACCATTCTTGAAGTACAAATGTTTCTCATCAGAGGAAAAAAAAACCTTTAACCATTCAAGCAGGTAAACTTAATCTTTCCAACTGCTGAAACAAAATTTGGATCCAACTATTCTATAAAGTAGTGAGTTTTGTGTTGTACCTGATTCGTAGCAAAAATTTAACAGAAGCTATAAAGTCTGTGTCTCTGTCTGTGTCTTCATGTAGGTCTGTATGCATATGATGTAAATGTGAGATATTTTTCCACCTCCCAATGGTATGGCCAAAATTAAGAGCTCTATTTAATTGTCTTAAAGTAAGCACTTATATAAATTATTCCTAAATGTAATAGAAACTAACCCAAAAGTTTTCCAACCTAACATGGTGTAAATTAATCTTTGTTGAATTAAAGTTTATTTAAGTTTGCTGGTTTGATTGAAATAGGCATGTCTTCATAGTTATCAGCATTGGATATGATGCAGATATGCAAGTTTTTATTCTACCTGGGTTTATTAGTCAAATAAGCTCATGTTATCTCCATTAGAAAATTTGTCAGCAAAAACAATAACTTAAAATGATAGCTAATTTTGCCTAATGTCTCATGAAGTTTTTGTGGGTAATCTAAAAATAGTTGTTGGGAGCAAATGATTTGATTGTAAGTGAGATAAGAGTTTATAGATAAAATTTTAACAATAATTACATTTTATGACATATATATTTACTTCCAAGATCTCTTTGGTAACTTAAAACTTTAAAGTTTTGCTAGATGAAATTAAGTGATGGGAAATGCACTGAATCTCTAGATAATTTCCAAATAAAATAAAATATCAGATGTTAATTACTAAATGTAGGTTTATCTACTTTTGGTTTCTTATTACAGAGAAACTAAAAGATGTTTGGATCTATTAATAAACATGTCTTGTATTTTACTAAAAGATTTTACTATGAAGTAACATGTTTCTAAAAGTTATGAAAAATATTTGTAAACTCACTAAGCCACAGAACGTTAATGTAAAAGACAGTTCGTAATTGCTTACTTCTTAGTTTTCACTAAAAACTAAGGTTTCTAAGGGTTAAAACTTCTAATTAATATATGTGACTAAAGCTACTAAAAATTAATAAGGAGAACATCTTTATATTCAAGGAAAGTAAGATGTATGTTTTTGGTAAAGTATGTATGTATGTTTTCAGTAAAGGTGTAAGAAATAAAGATATTTGTGTTTGTTAAAAGGGTTATAGAAGGTTTGTAAAAAAAAAGACAACTCTGAGAAAAGAGTTTTGTTCATGGTCAGAGCGGCTAAGATTGAAATATATGTAATTAAGCAAATGAGTTTTAATATCAAAAGCAAGATGGTGCAAAATCAGAATTTGTTTTTTTCTCCTCTCATAAAAGGATAATTTTCTTATAGTCTGTTCTTGACAAAGAAATTATAAAAAAATTTTTTTTTTATTTTGGAGTAAGTCTACCTAAAAGACATAAAAATCTATGTTTTGTCAAAATATAACACTTTCTGTGTTCAAAAAGGCTGAGGTCTCTCTATTAAGGTTTTTAAAAACTGTTTAACTTTCTCTGTTTGCCTTTAACATCTTCTGTTGTCAGCTTGGTTAAATAGATAACTAAGCATTGTTTCCTATTTGACAAAGTGTTTTAAAACATTTTGATATTTTTGACAAAGTTCCCCAAAATTCAAACTTTCAGAATTTCCAATGGGCCCCTGGGACTTCTTAAAGAATTTGTTCTCTCTTTCTGTAAAGAAGGAGATAGTAAACTAATTAGGCTTATTTGGTATGTTAAATTATGTGGGAAACAATTTCAAATAAATGATAAATTTCCTTAGGTGATATTGCGTGGGTAAATGTTACTAATAGAAATATTTTTAAAAATTATATAACATTCCCAAAATTCTGATCTGCTGTAGTTATCAGTCATAATTCTAATTATTATCTCAAAATGTTATATGTCACAGAAATGGTCAAGTTCCTTTGTCAATTGCCATTTTTAAGTATTCTGTCATTTACAAACAGTTATTGTTTTACTCTGATGTTTTTGCAAATATCTTTCATCTTCAGAGAGATTCATGGAAAAGACTCTGACACTTACTCCAGAATACAGGTTTCTGATAAACTTTCAGACCATAAAACTGAACTAGGTAAGAAATTATAAAACACTAATTGAGAAACTGATGACTTCATGAAACTGCTAACAAACAATCAAGATCAAGAGATGATCACATGGGCCATCCAGGTGGAGTAGTGGTTCAGTTTGCACAGTCTGCTTTGGCAACCCAGGGTTCACAGGTTCAGATCCTGAGTGTGGACCTATACATCACTCATCAAGCCATGCTGTGATGGTGTCCCATATACAAAATAGAGGAATATTGGCACAAATGCTAGCTCAGGGACAATCTTCCTCACATACACACAAAAAAGTGTTGATTATATGGGACTAAATGAACTAATGAGGATGACTGTAATTTTTATGACTTTCAAAAAATATATGGCCGATTTTTTAAAATGTTTTGTTTTTCCAGATTTAAGGAAAACTTTTTCTCTTAAGCTAATTATGACATAAAAATTTGGTAAATTATACTTTTCTGAGCAAAATTAAAACGTTTATTTTTTTCTCCCTACATGGTCCCTCCAGAAACTCTTAATGAGTGAATATTCTTAATTTCATGGCCATATAGTTATTTGCATAAGTTCAGTAAGAATCTGTTCTCCTTAGAACACAACTGGAAACATTTGTTATATTACCAAGGCTTTGACTGGAATGTCATATTTGAGACATACATAGACCCAGATATAACCAGATAGCTTTAAGGAACAAAGATTAACTTCGTGAAACAAAGCCACTTGAAAATATTGGCCTGGTACCCTACTTACAGGGTTCCTATCAGCCTTATCAAGTAGGTAAAGAAGGTTATTTCCTGGCAGATGCAAAGACTTATTTGACAAATTGGTTAGTCTTAATTTGGCTATCTTTGGTAAAAATGAGGGTGATTTTAGAGAGAAAAATTGTATTTTACTAGAAAATTATAATACACATTCTAGTTCTGTTAATTGTCTTTGAGGTTTTTGTTTTCTACCTGTAAACTGGGCTGGACCCTGAATTCTTCTAGTCTCCTAGAGTATCTGGCTACAAATCTCCAAACTAACATTTTCAGCTTTTTCCATTCTTTGAATTTGGAATCACTGAGAACTAAAACTACTTTTTCCTGAGACCCTGCAAACTGAGGCTGAACAATTTGACATAGACTTGAGAGAGATCACCATGATAGCCCACGATTAGACAATCTTCATGTCTGTTGTTGTATAAGCCACTCAAAAAGATACCTGAAAACTTGATGACATCATCAGAGACATTTCAAACTGGAAAAGATGCTTCAACCATGACATCTAGAAATCTTCTTGACTGGTTATCCCCTGGCCTCAGAAACTGGTTTATAATTTGCTCCAAACATTAACCTTATTTTTCTTTTTGTTTCCATAGAAATGTTTCTTAAAATACCTGATTGCTTGCTTACACAAAACAGGCTTAACCTTAGAAGCCCACTTGCATCACCAGCACCTGAAATGAATTTAACTGGACTGACTGATTATCAGGACCAAGAGACACATTCAGTGAGATGGAGCAGTCTATCAATTCAGCTTCTGGACTATGAAACTTCTTGAAGCTTCAAAGGTGGGACTGTGGGGGATCAGAATTTGCCACTCAAAAATGTGTCTCTTTGGCTTGACTATTTTTAAAAACAAAAGACTGAAAAAGAAACTTTGATCTTTCCCTTAGCTGCCTAAAAGAATTTAAGAGAGAAGGCCTGTCCCAGGAAGGAACTATCACCATAGATAACTCTAGGTGCTGTAGACTGGGAGGAACCTTGCTAAGCCCATTTTTATCAAAGTTCTCTCTCAGGTCACATTGTCTATAGATGGCCCAGCAAATATTAGTTTATCAAACATTTGCTTTTCCATCTCCATGTAAATTAAAAATTCCTCCCCTCTGAATTCCCAAACCACTACCCTCAACATCCTCTTTGTTCTTAACTAAAGATGGTATTTAAGGTGGTGGCTTCAGTCATTTAGGTGAGTTACTCAGATTTTCTGGGTTTCTCTCATGTATACATGTTATAAAGCTTTGTTGGATTTTCTCCTGTTATTCTGTCTCATGTCAATTTAATTCTTAGACCAGTTAGAAGAAACTAGAGGGTAGAGGAATAATTCTTCATCCTGTATACAGTGCATGAATGTAATAGATTTTTATACATTTATTTTGTATCCATCAGCCTTACTAATCTGTGATTTCTAATAATTAATCTGAAGATACTTTTGCATTTTTCTACATAGACAATCATAGCATCTGTGAATAATCACATATTCCTTTCTTTCCAATACTTATCCTTTTATTTTTTTCTCTTGTCTAATTCTGCTGGCTTGAACCTTTTATGAGTATCAAAAAAATTTTTAAATTAAAAAAAATTTACCTTTCATATAAATATCTAGAATATAGGGTATAATTATGTGAAATCGCTGCACTGACTACCACCTGATTGATTCAGAGTTATCTATCATATTAATTTGGTGGTCCCCACCTGAAGAGAAAATCGTAAATCAAGTCAGACATAGCTCAGAAAAAAAATACAAACTCTTACCTTTTCTGAATTTAGAAAGTGATATTATAATTTTTAAATTCACCCTTCTAAGGAAATTTACTTGACTAAAACATATCTTTATTTAATATATTTTTTAAATGAATATGTCCTTTGAATTATCCTGTCCTTTCCTACTTCTGGGATTTTTCAATTGCTCCCTCTTCTAAGAAGACTCTTCTCCCTTGCTTTCCATATCGTGCCCATCACCTGTGCATTTAGAACTTTTGTATCCCAGAGGTAGGTGTCTACTTAACTCTCACTCCACTAGAGAAACCTTCACTGGGCCCCAGAATATATGCAGTAATGGAGATCTATTCTTCAGAATGTACTCAAATCTTTACTGAGGAATTACTGTGTGCCAGGTGCTGTTCTAGGCACCTGTATTTTGCTTAAGTAAGCATCTGTTTGTGTAATTCTTTAATGATTGGCTTTCCCAGTAAATCATAGGCACCATGAGGGGTGGGGACTCTGTTGTGGCCATCATTGTCTTCTCCAGAGTCTAGCTTACATCTGGCATATAAACCTCTAATAAATATTCACTAAATAGATAATATATTCAAGAAGTCATTTTGAGGCTGATAATTAGACTTTTGGCTTCAGGGCCTACAGTAAGGCCATAAATTTATTCCACACCGATTGTCTTTATCTGTGCTTTTCAAAATGATGTCCCTGGCAGGCAGTATCAACACCGTCTTGGAGCTGGTTAGAAATGCAGAATCTCAAGCCCCAGCCCAGAACTACTGAATCTGCATTTTAACAAGATCCCCAGGTGATTTGTATGCACATTAGCATGGGAAGCCTTGCTTTGCAAGTTGCCTGCTGGATTACCTGATCTAGGATCCTTCCAGGAGTTTAATCTTTTTAGGCTGTGCCTGACTCTTTCTAAAAAAGCTGAAAATCCTCCCACATCCAGTTACTCGGCTGTCTCTAAAACATGCTAAACGTCCTGGGAATTAAGTACAGGCTGTTGTTTTTCTGGTCAAAGGACAAGGATTTCCTTCAGGAGCACAGTCAATTCAGGATGTAGGTGATCTTTTTAGAGAGGCCTGAAAACTTCTTCCTTTTTTCACCAAGAAAGTGCTGGGAATATTTGGGAGACAGTATGTTCAAACCCATCATGGTCTGTGTGATACCAATCCTCTGAAATGCAATAATATTTGCCTTAAGTGGTAGAATGCTGGCAATCTTTTCTGTGTGCTTGAAAATAGTGTATACACCACATTTGTTGAGTGCAAATTTCCATATATGTTTTTAGATCATACTTTCAAGATGTCACATATGCATTCCAGGCAGCAGTGACCAGGAAGGCAAAAAAAAGGGCTTCTCTAAACCTAGCTGCTTTTAGGAAGACTTGGCAGAAGCCCCATACAACGTTTTCCTTATATGTCAGTGGCCAGGAATTAGTCACATAACAATACCCAGGTACATTGGAGGCTGGGCAACATAGGATTTATTCGAGTGGCAGTATGCCCAGTTAGGAATTGGGGTTATGTTTCCAAGGAAGAAAGGGAGGATAGATATTTGTAGGCAACTAATAGTACTTGTTACATGTAGTACAGACATTTCCTCGCCTCATTAACATAATATTTACATTTCTATTACTTGCTAGCTGAAACCTGGCTCTTTTTCTCCCAAATACCACCCACTGAGGGAGCGGAGGTCTGACCCAAATTGCTCTCATTTCCCAAAACTATTTCAAGACCACTCATTAATTCCTTTTCTTTAAAAGCCCCTTGTCCACTTGAGCCATGTGTCATTCAGCTACATCGTACTTTCTCTCTGTCACTGTCAACATCCCAATCACAGTCCTTTATTCACTGAAGACTTGAGTTTCTGGGTCTTCCTCTCCACTCCCATCCCTAGCATCATCCCTTTTAACTTAACATTCACGAAGAACAGTGGTTTTCAAAGTATGGTTCAGGGATCCTGGAGTTCTCTGAGACCTTTTCAGGGAGTCTGTGAAGTCAAAACTATTTTCATAGTAATTCTAAGACGTTATTTCCCCTTTTCACTATTATTCTCTCACAAATGTATAGTAGAGCTTTCCAGAGACTACCTGATGTGTGATTCATAAAAGGTAAAGCAATGTTACTTTTACCTCTAATTTTTAATTTTAGAAAATAGTTATTTTTCATAAAGATATGTTATTTGTGTTAAGATGTAATAATCTATTATTTTGAAATGAATATAATTTTTTAATTTAAGTTTTCAGAGTTTAAATTTCTTATACAGTAAATATACATGAACAAAATCTTTTTGGGGTCCTCAAAGTTTAAGAGTGTAAAGGTTTCCTGAACCAAAAAGTTTTAGAAATACTGAGGTAGACCAAAAAAAATCCAATATCTCAGCCTGCCAGTTCCGTGCCTTTATTGAAAGCATACTTACCCCGTGAGTATAATGGAAGAATAAGGAGCAACAATTTGTGTCTGATCTCCACACTCAACTGTCCAGCATAAGCAACTTCCTTCTTAATGTCTTCAATTAGATGTCTCATGGATCCTCAGGCTCATCATGTCAAAGGTAAATTTCATCACTTCCTCACCAAACAAGTTCTTCTTCACTTTTACTGTTTCAGAAAAATGGCATCATGATCCACCCAATGTCTTTTTAAACTAGAAGCCTCAAAGTAATCCTTCATGCTCTCTTTCCTCTATTTCCATATCTGATAGTTTACCAACTTCTGTCATTTCTCGTATTGTTTTCTTTGGTGTTCGTCTTTTTTACTTTTTACTTTTTATTTATTTTAATTGAAATATATTTGACATAAAACTGTGTAAGTTTAAGGTACAGCATGTTGATTTGATACATTTCTATATTACAATATGATTGTCCTTGCGGCATTAGCTAACGCCTCTATCATGTCACATAATGATTTCTTTTTTTGCGGCGGGAATAATTAAGATTAGAATCTTAGCAAGTTTGAAGTTTATAATATAGTATCGTATTCTATAATCTCCATGCTGTGCCTTCATTCTCCAGGACTTCTTTATCTACACGTTGCAAGTTTGTACCCTTAAACAACATCTCTCCTATTCCCCAAATGGTCCTAGCCCTGGTAACCACCATTTTATTCTCTATTTTTATAGGTTCAGCTTTCTTTAGATTCCACTTAATACAGACAATATCATACAGTTGAAATCCTGACATTTGTGACATCCTGGATGGACCTTGAGGACATTATGCTAATGAGATAAGTCGAGAAAGACATTTCTAGTTTAATGGCTCTTGACTCTGTCCTCTGATCTTCAATCCCAGTGTCACTACCTTAGTTAAGACCACCAACATCTCAAATTCTGATTACTGTGACAGACTTCCAAGTGTCTCTTTGTTCCCCTCAAAACTATATTCCACGTCTCACTCAGATTGATTGTGCTGAAACAAATCTGACCATGTCATTTCCTCACCAAAAATCTTTTATTGACTCCTTACTCATTTCAAGGTAAAGTATAAATTCCTTAAGATAGCTATTGTTTAGTGAGCCTACATTATTTCCTGAAGACAACCCTATAAAACAGATACTATTATAACCTTTATCATCCTCTTTTGAGATCATGAAACTGAGGCATAGAGAGGTTATGTAACATGTCCAATGTATCAGTCAGGGCAACAATCCATTGTGAGTTACAGGATAAGGAATTTGTTATAGTATGAGTATATACAGTATTATGAGATGTTGCAAAGCATCTGAGGGGTCACCAGCTAATCAATAAGAAAAACCAAGCACCATCCAGCCACCCAAGTGGGACTGTGAGGGTGCTGACAGAAAAGTCTGTGGGTCTGCAGTCAAGCATCCAGTCATGGTCCTAGGGCTGCTCCTGGTCAGAGGAGCCAGAGTTGAGAAGAGCTGGAACTGGACCAAAGGAGAGTGAGGATGAGCTGGAACCCTCCAGGAACTTCTGCATCTGTCCATCACTATATCCAACTATGATGATCTTCAGAGGGTAATGCTGCTGCTTCTCTTCCATTTCCTAAATCTTGCACAAGTTCCTTATCTGGCCAATGCTAACAGAGAACCATCCAGGGAAAGAGAACGTGAAATACGATTCTCAAGTTAACCAAGCTGATAGAATGATCCAGCACACCTAAAGTCATCAAGACACAGCTTGTAAGTGTCTGAACCAGGATTTGAGCATAAGCAGCCTGTCTCAGATTCTATAACGGTCCATCTTATTGTGATCTGGTTCCTCATTACGTTGCTTACCTCTGCTTTCACAGATTCCTACTTCATGTCCATCCTCTACTTTAGCCATACTGAACTGTCCCTAGCGCCCTGACTGTGGATGATCTCTCTGACTTTTGGGAGACAAGCACCAGAACACTTTGCCTTTCCTCGCTCTTTGTCTGGTTAAGTATTTTCCTTTTGGGCTGCAGCTAGGCTGTCACTGCCTCCGGAATGACTTTCTTATCCCCTAAAGACTGGTGTAAGTATCCCCGTGTGATACAATCTGATGCTTGATGCTAACTTAGGACTTAAAATGTACTCTCTACTAGAGCAGAGGCCTGTCTTGCTCACTGCTGTATACCTAACACCTAGCACAGTGGCTAATAAATCATGAATAAATAACTATACTGCTTAGTAATTTCTTATTTATTTAACTCCTTCTCTGGACTACAAACTCAACTGAGACAAGGATTTCTGTCTTGCCTAATGTATCCTCAGCATCCAGCATAATGTCTATTTGTGTAATATATGTTGAATTAATGAGGCAAAAAACCACTGAGAAAAGCTTAAAATTCAGATAATCAATTGAATGTGTTCTCCACCTGGTAAATTAGGTAAACAAAGACCTTGTGAAAATTAGCTTGGAATTGAATATTCTTAAGTCTAGATTATTAGACTCATTAATCAATCTTCTCTGTTCATCTTTTCAGGCAAAGCTACTAAGGTAAATTTATACCTTAAAATCCCAGGCTATTCTGGTTTTAGTGACACAGCAGTCAAAATGTGACTTCTTAAAAATATTCAGATGTAGCCAACAATAAGGATAAATAAGCTATCGTTATTAGAGAATGAGAAAAACACTCTGACTTCCTCTGAAAATTCTTGCTGATTATCCTGTTTGACTTATTGCTGGGAGGGCTGCACTTAACAGTTCTGCTTGCTCATGAATTCTGATAAAGTCCAGGGAATGAAGTAATTATGGTGCCCGCTCAGAAGGAGGCTGCAATCCAGATGTAGGACATAGAAAGGTAGAGTTACTAATGTGTTTTCTATGAAAATACATGGTTTCAATAGGAAAACCAAAGTCAAAGAATATGCTGTACATTAAAGCGAATCCTAAATCTTAGAAATCCCTCTATGAGAAAAAAAACATGGAGGAGGCGATTACATGGACTAGAATACGATCTAGGAAAAGAGATGTAATGTATACTTCATGGCTATATTGGAATGCCACAGGTGAGGAATACAAACATTTGTTAAAGGCAAAATCAATAGTATCAGCCACCCAGGGCAAACACTAGGAGAAGATAAGCCTTTGAGAGATAAGGGAGAAAGTTTTAAATAAATGATTAGCATGTCATAAAGTTTTACTTATTTTAAGATTAAACAAAAATGTTGGTTAATAATTGCAACTGGAAGTGTTAATGAGTGTTTATGAATCAGGGTTCTGTTTCTATTCTCTTATGAAGGATAATTATTTGTTTATAAGACTTTATTCCTTGATGATGAATGTCAACAAATGCGAGTGTTGGCTGAGCCTGCGTGAAAGAGGAGATGTTTATAATATGCAGACGATTGTGGACATTCAAATGCAGAACTTTTTTGTTTGAACACATGAGTACGGTTAAAGTAGAAGTGTAACCAGGGCCATAATCCATGACACATCAATTCTTTTTCCCGCTGTAGTCATTAGTTTTTCTCCTTCACAGTAACACCCATATGACTGCAACAAAACAGACTATGACTCAAGCATTTGGTAAGACCTTGCTTCACAAGAAAACAAAAACAAAAACAGACAAGATATTATGAAAAAGTCCTGTGAATTGCAGTTTAATGAATTCCCTATACTTATAGAACTACATAGCCAGGCTATGGGGGATTCAACTGTCTGAATCTTCTTTCATTTCCATATTGGTTATATTTATATTGACATATTATAAATATACATTATATAAATTAGTCAGACCTAGGACCTAAATCATTTCCTGAGAGTTAGTTTTAAAGAAATGGAAATCTAGGGGGCCGGCCGGGTGGCACAGCAGTTAAGTTCACACATTCAGCTTCTCAGAGGCCTGGGGTTCGCTGGTTCGGATCCCAGGTGCGGACATGGCACCGCTTGGCACGCCATGCTGTGGTAGGCGTTCCACATAGAAAGTAGAGGAAGACGGGCACGGATGTTAGCTCAGGGCCAGGCTTCCTCAGCAAAAAAAAGAGGAGGACTCGCAGTAGTTAGCTCAGGACTAATATTCTTCAAAAAATAAAGAAAAAAAGAAAAGGAAATCTTGGTATCAGGGCTTTCCATCTGCTACTGTATCAAGACTGTATTATGTGTAAGGAATATGGTTGAATAGAGTCCAGTCTGGTCATGGTTATATAGAAACAAATGCTGCTTTTTAATAACATAGTAAAACTTAGGAATCTTCAAATGAGAAGTCTATTCTCTCATAGGTATGCTGAAATAATGCCTACAAACTATTATTAATTGAGAAGTAAAGCAATAAAATAGAATGGAATTCTGAGGTTAATGTCTTTTTGGTGTAATAGATAGTAAAGCTTGTAGATAATTGGATTCCTAACCTTGTCACCTCCCTGTGAGCATCACATGCACTGTATTCTATCATACTCTCAAGGAGACGTCATCCTGGAACATGAAGGTTATTAAAACAACAATAGCAGTCACAGAACAATATCTTAGTTAATACCTTGGCTACCTCTATACTAATTTTATGTATATTATACACTTAACTGCTTTCATGATGAAAATTCTGTGTAACAACACAAAAATGTTAAGTTGCTAAGTGTAAAAGCATGAATATCAGTAACTTTGAGATTATGAGTTGCAGATACAGTAATAATTCATGTGAAATGTTCTACTGAATAATTTGAAAGTCATTAAAAGCCCTCACAATCATTAACTTGTGTCAATTGCCTCAATTCCTTTCTCCTCAAAGTACAGTGACTTGGGCAGCATAAGTGGCAGCTTTATTAACCAGTGTTCAAAAGCAAAAGTAGCCTTTCTCCAAGGAGGTTTCTCACCGCCCACAGGATATTCTTCATGCTTGTTCAGTGTCCTTTGGCTTGTTAGCGTCACTCAACATACCATCTCTGGTTTCTGTGTGATGTGCGCGGTAGACTACTATTGCCGATGTACCAGGCTTCTTGTCAGCTCGAGGCCTCTCTCATGCAGGGCTGATACTTGGAGTCTGAAGGATGATCTGTCCCTGTTTCAGGACTCATGTTAGAGTACCAGCATGGTTTTGCTTCATTTATTCCTCAATTCTGATATCTATCTAACTGTCTCCAATACATAGAGGTCAGAAAAACATAGTACTATGCCAAAGTGGGATTTAAATTGCATGATTTATCTATTTATTAAACATGTATTAATGTTGGTTAATATGCTACAGAGTGTGTTAAATGCTGGAGACACAAAAATGCAAAAATATAGCCCAAACCTCAGGAAATTTAGCAACTAGTAAAGGAGAAAACTGAAATAAAATTCAATATAATTGCAATGCTTGAAAACTTTCAAGAGAAGGAAAGGGAGATGCTAAGGTAAAATATTTCCTCACTCTCTGTTAATACTGGAATTTCAATCAAGCATAAAAATGGTATCTTTAACATCAAGTGATATCGAATGTCCTCTGTGGTATCTGCATGATAGCTCTGTCATTAACGTTTCACAGTCTGAGATATCATGTCTGTAGGTAACAGCAGTGAAGTAACTTTAAGGCAGTGACACAGATGGTAGAGTATCCTCAATCATTAACTGTTTACCTCTTTTTGTTTCATAGTAGAACAACATTCTAAGATAAGTCCATGGTTGTAGGAAGACATTACTAACAGGAAAAAGAACAAAATGATAGATTCAGTTAGAAGTACTTTACTCAATCCATGCATTAGCTTGCACTGTTAATTATAGATAAATGTGTGGCAGTATTCAGAAGGTCTAGGGGGGTGTTGTGGTTAAGAATGTGAGTTCTACTCTGTAAAAAACCTGGGTTTAAATATCCACTCCATCATATACTTGCTCTGTACAAGTTTACTTAATGTCTTTCTTTCTTTTTTTGGTGAGGAAGATCGGCCCTGAGCTAACATCTGTGCCAATCTCCCTCTATTTTGTATGTGGGATGCCACCACAGCATGGCTTGATGAGTGGTGTGTAGGTTCGAGTCCAGGATATGAGCCCACGAACCATGGGCCACTGAAGCTGAGCACACGAACTTAACCACTACGCCACCAGGCTGGCCCCAAGTTTACTTAATTTTGTTCATCAAACTTCATTTTCTTCATCAAAAAAATGATGGTGTTAATAGTATTCATGATTAAATAAGATAACAAAGTAAATGCTATAGTACCTGGTACATAGAAGCAATCAACAGATAATAGCCATTATTTCTATAAAATTATTGTGTTTATTTTTATTTCAGTTCACCCCCAATTTTATTTTATTTGGTCTGTAATAGAAATGCTTGTGAGAAGAATCAATCTGTCCTTTTTCCTGTATAAGAGCACTTTGTGTTTGAAACAGTAATGCTGTGAAATTGATATTAATTGTCATCTTATATTATTTATCATTCCTCATGTATTTATCAAATCCTTATATGTGCCAGGTGCCAGATTACTAATCGTGTGTCTGTGTCCTCAAGGAGCTTTCATTTGCATCAGGAAACATCTTGGAACATCACATCTTGTTCAGATACGAATGCTATGAAAATCTCTCAACATTCTCAGCAGTATGATGATTTGAGGACTCTTTTCTAATACTCACAGATGATAGTTATGAATTGAATATTTGTGACCCCCAAATCCAGATGTTGAATCCTAACCCCTAATGGGATTAAGAGATTGGGCCTTTGGGAGGTAATTAGGTCATGAGGGTAGAGCCCTCCTGAATGAGATTAGTCACTTTCTTTTTCTGCCATGTGAGAATACAATGAGAAGTCAGTCATCTGCAACCTAGAAGAGAGCCCTCACCAGAACTCCACCTTGCTGGCACCCTGATCCTGGACTCCCAGACTCTAGAACTGTGAGAAAGAAACTCCTGTTGTTTAACCCACCCAGCCCATGGTATTTTTGTTATAGAAGTCTGAATGGACTAAGACAATAGTTTTTGAATTCCTGAGCCAGAAATGAAGCAATTTTATCCCTGAGACGGTAACTCCCATGCCTGACTGAAATTCCAGCCCACACCCTCCTCATCCTACACCCAACCCAACTACTACTCAGGTTGGTCTGGCAATTTTGTGCTTGGCCGTTGCTTGCCCTGGCCTCATGGTAAATAACCTGGTGTGTTTTTTCCTTCATTTAAAATTTTTCCCCTATTTTTCAGCTTTTATAAATCCCCAACAAAACTCCATGTATCCTGCTGCTTGTTATACACCATTTTCAGGATGTTAACTGTTGTTTCATAGGAACTTTTTGAGTGGCCAATACAACTGGGAATCTACAGATGGTTCTAGAATCCAGCCTCATGATTCTAACATAATTGTGAAGTTTTATAGTTCTATCCTCCTTCAACAGCAAAGATATATAGAGCACCTCTTATGTGCTAGGCACCGTGCTGCGTGTTAAGAATATAAAAAGCTATAAAATATACGAGAATGGTAATGCTGAAGTGTGAGAAGGAGTGACTAATAAGCCTGGGGAAATGAAGATAGATTTTATGAAAGAAAAGACATTTGACTAGGCTCTAGAAGGTGAATGTTGGATGACGAAGGGATAGCGGTCAGGGCGCCAGACGGCATCCCAGCCAGGAGAAATTGCGGGAGGTGTGAAGACGTTTGGCAAGCAGCCTGTGAGTCTGCAGTGTTTGGCAGGAGATGTGCTGGAAAAGGATGCTGAGGTCAGATTGTGATGGGCCCGGAAGGTCTACTGGGATGCTGGACCTACTTTGTAGGCAAACAGGAACGTCGAGATTTTGTAAGCAGGTGAATTATAATCAGATCTTCAACATTTCACGTATTCTGACTTACTATGTAAATATCTAGCTCGACTTAATGAATAGTGCTACTTAACCAAATCACAGATCTGCTCTACGTGTTAAAATAGAATTCTGCCAGAGAGAAAAGATATATTTTAGAACATAGTTTCTTCAATTTCCTTCCTTAATCTTTCGCTTCCTCATTCCTGTTATTTTTTGTTATTTGGAGGACTTCTTTTCTCTTTTGGTTCTTTCCTCCTTAGACTTTGGTTCTGTCATTTTCCTTAACATCAACAGCAGTGTGAAACTTCATGATTCGTTGAATGTTGCCAAGGAGAGCTGTGGCTTTATCCTGAAGTATGCCCCGGAAACCATCGATTTAGCTATTTTATTTTGTGGTATGGAAATCTATATAGCCTTCAGTGCTCTAGTATGAATATCCCCACAGTGTATCATTTCAATGCCTACGATATTCTTATAATTAGGAATGTCAACAAGTAATCCCTAAAATGTCTTCTTTTAGTTAAGCGCTTATACTCACTATTAGTTCTAACATTAACACAGTGTTAAATCTTTATACATTCATATAAAGCAGTCTCTGAATTCATGGAACAGAGGTTAAATTTCTTTCCTCCACTAGCTTAAAACAATTCTATTAATTTAAGAACATACGTTGGATAGAATAGGCTTTTAGTTAATGAGCCAAAACCCATTGTTTTCAGGTAGTTTAATTGGAGACTTGCTCTTCATGTGTTTTTATTCCCTAAGTTTTCTGTTCTTTTTTCTAGTACTGAAGGAAATAGTTGCTGTATATTTCTTCCTGAGGCACACACTGTAAATATACTGTGAGTCAGGAAAACACTGAGAAGTTCCAAGGTTGGCAAATCATTTTAGAAGGAAAAAGTCATCAGGAACATGAGACTCCAAAGAAACAGATGTAAGAATTACTTTTTATAAGTTTTGTTGCAAAAAGTTTCCCTAATTTTCCAGTTTTAGGAATTAGGTAGGTATATGGATCAGAATGGTTCAGAGAAAAAGACGCTTGGGCTTTAGAATTTAGAAAAAGTTTTGAAAATTGAAATGACATTGTATTTAAATCCAGTTTCAAAAGGATTAATTTATATCAGGCCCTGGATAATGTGGCTGCATACAAATAGGTGGGTATTATATCTGCATTTATTAAGAAAAATTGGAACAATGCTGACAGCAAAAGAAAGTAAAATCATTTTAGCATTTCTACTTCAGATTTTTTTCATGGCTTGTTTCTGTTTCAATTGAGAAATTCTATTTTTCTTGAACTTACATACTAAACAACATTAATTTGTTATAGAACTAGAATGTTTGTTATTTTTTCCTATGTCTAATCACAGTTCTACATAAAA